>NC_092140.1:20805672-22055672 GCF_043159975.1 Macaca nemestrina
ATCTATTAAATATACCACAGTATTCAGTTATATACTGGTTCTTAGTCATAAGAATTTACAGGTAATCTGGAATAATTATTACTAATGATTCAGAAAATTATTTTAAAAAAGTATAAGGCTGAAAAACTACTATGAGTTAATGAAATTAGAAAATGTTACATCTTGTTTAGGTTAGTGATAATAGGGACATAAAGTGCTATTAAACATTAAAATAATTTAAAAGTCGTATCTATGTCTCGACACATGGTAGTGATATTCTACAGTACCAAAAACAAATTTTTTTAAATGACCAGAAAAAACAGGTGGCTATTAACAGAACAAAACATTAATTTTAAAGAAACAATAACAGAAGCTAAAATAAGTAGAATAATTTGTTCTATTATTATTTTTCTATTATTTTTAGAGATAGAGTCTTGTTCTGTTGCCTATGCTGGAGTGCAGCGATACCATCATAGCTCACTGCAGCCTAGAACTCCTGGGCTCAAGCAATCCTCTTGCCTCAGCCTCTCAAGAAGCTGGGGCTACAGGCACATATCACCATGCCTAGATAATTTTTTTTTTTATTTTTGTAGAGATGGGGGTTTTTCTTTGCTGTCCAGGCTGGTCTTGAACTCCTGGCCTCAAGTGATACCCTTGCCTTGGTTTCCCAAAGTGTTGGGATTATAGGTATGAGCCATATACCAGGTCAGAATAATTTATTTTAAACATGAAAGAAAGTAATTATCTATATAGAATTCTATACAGAGTTAAATGATATAGAAGAAATGAGTACTTTCAAGAAAGAGTGAGTGTTTCTAACCATTCCCTGACCAATTTTTTTGTTTTAATTTCCATTTTTTAAATTTTAGTTTCATGGGGTACTTGTGCAGGTTCGTAACAAGGGTGTATTAAGTGATATTGAGGCTTGGACTTCTGTTGATCCCATCACCCAGACAGTTAACATTGTACCCAATAGGAATTTTTTCAGCCCTTGCCCTCCTCCTGCCCGCCTTCTTTTTGGAGTCCCCATTGTCTGTTGTTCTCGTCTATATCTGTGTGTACGCAAGATTTAATTCTCACTGTTAAGTGAGAACATGTGATGTTTGGTTTTCTGTTTCTGCATTGATTCGCCAAGGATAATGGTCTCCAGCTGCATCCATGTTGCTGCAAAGGACACAATGTCTTTTTTTTTATAGCTACATGGTGTCTGTATTAGTCTGTTCTCATGCTACTAAGAAAGACATACCTGAGACTGGGTAATTTATGAAGGAAAGAGTTTTAATTGACTCACAGTTCCACATAGCTGGGGAGGCCTCACCATCATGGCAGAAGACGAAGGAAGAGCAAAGGGATGGCGGCAGGAAAGAGAGCGTGTGCAGGGGAATTGCCCTTTATAAAACCATCAGATCTCATGAGACTTATTCACTATCAGAACAGCACAGGAAAGACCTGTCCCCATGATTCAATTACCTGCAACCAGGTCCCTCCCATGACACATGGGAATTATGGGAACTACAATTCAAGGTGAGATTTGGGTAGGGACACGGCCAAATCATATCAGTGTCTATGTACCACATTTTGTTTATCCAGTCCACCATTGATGGACACCTAGGTTGGTTCTAGGTCTTTGCTATTGTGAATAGTGCTGTGATGCACATATGAGTGCATGTGCCTTTTTGGTAGAACAATTTCTTTTCCTTTGAGTATATACCACTAATGGGATTGCTGGGTGGAATGGTAGTTCTGTTTTTACTTCTTTGAGAAATCTCCAAACTGCTTTCCACAGTGGGTGAACTAATTTACATTTCAGCCAGAAATGTGTAAGTGTTCCCTTTTCTTCCCAGGCTTGCCAACATCTGTTTTATTTTATTTTTTAAATAATAGCCATTCTGACTGGTGTGAGATACTATCTCATTGTGGTTTTGATTTGCATTTCTCTAATGATTAGTGATGTTAGGCATTTTTTTCATATGTTTATTGGTTGCTTCTGTGTTTTCTTTTGAGAAGTGTCTGTTCATGTACTTTGCCCACTTTTTGATGAGGTTATTTGTGTTTTGCTCGTTTTGTTTAACTTCCTTAGAGACTCTGGATAGTAGACCTTTGTCAGATGCATAGTTTGCAGATATTTTTACCCATTATGTAAGGTGTCTGTTTACTTTGTTAATAGTTTCTTTTGCTGTATAGAAGCTCTTTGGTTTAATTAGGTCCAACTTGTCAACTTTTATTTCTGCTGCAGTTACTTTTAAGGACTTGGTCATAAATTTTTTGCCAAGGATGAAGTCCAGAAGGGTATTTCCTATGTTTTCTTCTGGGATTTTTATAGTTTGAGGTCTTACATTTAGGTCTTCAATCCATTTTCAGTTAATTTTTGTATATGGTGACATGTAGGAGTTCAGTTTAATTCTTCTGTGTATGGTTAGCCAGTTTTCCCAGTACCATTTATTGAATAGGGAGTCTGTTCCCCATTGCTTATTTTTGTCAACTTTGTCAAAGATCATTTCTTTCTATGTGGGCTGCTTTATTTCTGAATTATCTATTCTGTTCCATTCGTCTGTGTTTTTTACCAGTACCATGCAGTTTTTGTTACTGTAGCCTTGTATACTTTGAAGTTGGGTAATGTAATGCTTCCAGCTTTGTTCTTTTCACCTAGGATTGCTTCAACTATTTAGGCTTTTTGTTGTTGTTGTTCCACATAAATTTTGACTTTTTTCCCCCCTAATTCTGCGAAAAATGACACTGGTCATTTGATAGGAGTAGCATTGAATCTATAGATTGCTTTGGGCAGTATGACCACTTAACAATATTGATTCTTCTAATCCATGAGTATGGAATGTTTTCCCCTTTGTGTCATCTGCAATTTCTTTCATAAGTGTTTTGTAGTTCTTCTTGTAGAGATCTTTCACCTTCTTGGTTAGATGTGTTCCTAGGTATTTTATTTTTTAAGGCTATTACAAATGGGATTATGCTATTGATTTGGCTCTCAGCTCGAACGTTATTAGTATATAGTAATAATACTGATTTTTTTCACATTGATTTTGTATCCTGAAACTTTACTGAAGTTGCTTATCAGGTTTAGGAGACTTTTGGCATTCTTTAGAATTTTTTAGGCATAGAATTGTATTGTCAGCAAAGAGAGATAATTTGACTTCCTCTTTTCCTATTTGGATATCTTTTATTTCTCTTTCCTCTCAGTAGGACTTTCAATATTATATTGAATAGGAGTGGAGAGGGTAGACGTTTTGTCTTGTTTCACTTCTTAAGGGAAATACTTCTAGCTTTTGCCCATTCAGTGGGATGTTACTTGTGTATTTGTCATAGATGGCTCTTCTTTTGAGGTATTTTCCTTCAATGCTTACTCTGTTTATATCATGAAAGATGTTGGATTTTATCAAAAGCTTTTTCTGTGCCTATTCAAATAACTGTGTGTTTTTATTAGAATTCTGTTTACGTCGTGAATCACCTTTATTTATTTGCATATATTGACCCAACCTTGCATCCCAGGAATAAAACCCATATGATTGTGATGAGTTAAATTTTTTTGTGCTGCTGAATCCAGTTTGTGGTTTTGCTGAGGATTTTTGCATCTATGTTCATCAGGGATACTGGCCTGTTGTTTTCTTATTTTGTTGTGTTTTTGCCAGGTTTTGGTATCACAATGATATTGGCTTCATAGAATGAGTTAGGAAGGAGTCCTTCTTTATTTTTTTGGAATAGTTTCAGGGGAATTGGTACCAGCTTCTCTTTGTACATCTGGTAGAATTCAGCTGTGAATCCATCTGGTGCAGGGCTTTTTTTTAGGTTCATAGGTTTTTAAAAAATTTATTATGGATTTAATTTTGGAACTTGCTACTGGTCGGTTCAGGATTTCACTTTCTTCCTGATTCAATCTTGGGAGGTAGTGTGTTTCTAGGAACTTATCCGTTTCCTCAAGATTTTCTAGTTTGTGGGACTGAGATGTTCATAGTAGTCTTTGAGAATCTTTTGTAGTCTGTGGGATCATTTATGTCACTTTTGTCATTTCTGATTGTGTTTATTTGGGTCTTTACTTTTTTTTTCCAATTCTAAAAAATTATTTAAGACCACACTTAAAAATGCAAGAAACTCAACCTAGAATGAAAGAGGGGTATGAAAGTTGTAATAGTGATCAAGGTAACTGACAAGCATCTAAGTAACTGTCTATCAATGTTGCCTGAAAAAACAAAGCAATGGTTATATTAGGGAGTTCAAATCATAATGTGATTACAGCATTTGGAAATAATTGTTTAAATATTCTAGCATGTTTGTATTAGGAAGAAGTGTGAAATCTTAACCTTATGTTTTATCCACACAAATATGTATTTTATCGAATATTAAAAATTCAAAGCTTGCCACTTAAATAATATAGGATGTATACATTCCTAGTCCACTGAGGAAAAGAGTATTAATGAAATCTAATAGAAGTCAAGAAGAAACAAATGAACAAACAAAGAAGCCTGATGCTATATATACTAGTCATTAACTGTAGTGATGATATCTACAGTTTGATAAGGGCTGTGTTTGGAACGAGTAGAGTTAGGAATATTCTTTTTCTTCTGAAGTTAGAAACAATTAAAATAGAAGCAACATATGCCCATTAGTCATTTGCATTTATATGTTTTCTTTTAAAGATTTAAATATTAGACCTGTAAGCACAAAAATACTAGAAGAAAATCTAAGGAAACTTAATTTGGGCATTGGTCTCAGCGAAGAATTCACGATTAAGATCTCAAAAGCATAGGCAACAAAAATAAAAATAGACAAATGTAAAATTTTTAAACTAAAAAGCTTCTCTACAGCAAAACAAATAATAAAGTGAATACAAAGCCTGCAGAATAGAAAAAATTTTGCAAACTATTTATTTGGCAGTGTACTAATTTCGTGAATTTCCAAGGAACTCAACTCAAAAACCAAACAAACAAAACAAAATGTGCTAAACTTTTAGATTCCTCATCCTCTCTTGGATTTGCCAGACTACAGTGAAGATACATTCTTCCGTGTGCTTTACCATGGAGTAAATGAGGCGGACTCTATTCCTTTTGAGAAAATCAGTGATATTTTTCAGCTATGCTTGTGACTTGATAATAATTCTTAGATGAAACATTACATATCGTATGTAATCACATTTTCCAGTCTGGGTTTTAACAGTAAAATGGCTGATATTTTAATCTAATACTTGTAATTATATTTTAGTTGTTTGTAACTTCTTAAAAAAAGGATCGTTTCTTATTGCATTGGATTGAAATTAAAGCTTTATCTAACATGAATAAATATATATTTAATATATATTGATCTACATATATGTATATTCATAGATACCATCACTACAGTTGGGGTAATCTATATATATTAAATAAATGTATATTTTTTCTCTATATAGATCTTGGATATCTATATGTTCAATAAACTATTAAATATAATATATATTGAATTATATATTTGTGGAATATTTATTGAATAACATATATATTATATATATATCTTCATAGATACCATCATTACAGGTGGGGTAATGACTAGTGGATATAGCACATAAATTAAAGCTCACATAAGGTGTTTAGAAAAGAGACTATATATAAGGCACAAAGTAAATATTAACTCTTAGCAAATGCTTTTAACACAAAGAACATGGAGCCCTTGACCACAACACAATAAAATTGAAAGCCAAAACTAAAGGAGAACCATGATCCTTACAACTAATCTTATCTGTGGTCTTAAAAGAAGATCTAAATAAATGGAGAGATGTAGCAAGTTTATAGATGAGAAGACTTAAGTTTATGTAGTGTCTCTTACGTTGTGTTCTGAAACTTGATCGTGATGTCCTTTGATGTGGCTCTATTGGGTATTCTGTGCTGGTCATCTCACTGGGCCCTTTTCATCTAGAAATGCATATCTAGTTGGGGAAATGTTCTTGAATTATTTCATTTTCTCTGTTGTGTCTGAAAGTCTCATTATTTGAACAATGGAAACCCTGAACGTGTTCTCTAATTTCTTTTCCTAGTATTCATCATTTTACTGTACTTTCTAGGAGATTTCTTGAACTTTATTATTCAGTCACTTTGTTGATCTTTTCATAGATTTAAAGCTTACTAGCCTTTGTTTCTCCAAGTGGAACTTGTGTAGTTTTTGTTTGTTTAAATATTCTTAGGCCTTATTAGGATGGTAATGACAACACAGTATTCTCCCCTTATCAAGTTGGGATATATTCCAAGACCCCTAGTAGATGCCCAAACCTCAGATAGTGACAAACCCTATATATCCAATATATTTTCTTAGATATAAATACCTATGTGATGGTTTAATTTATAAATTAGGCACAGTAAGAGATTAACCACAATAAATCATCATAAACTACAGCAGTTATCACCATCTACTGTGTCATGTGAATGTAGACTCTCTCTCTCTCTCTCAAAATACCTCATTGTAATGTACTTATCTATCTTCAGACTGGGGTTGATCACAGGTAAATGAAACCACAGAAACTAAAATCTCAGAAAAGGGGGACTGTATAAATGTTTTCTTCTCTCAGTAGAGTCTCTGTTTAAAGTTGGAATTTTTTTCTGCTTGTAGATGTAACCCTTTTTCATGTAATACACTTAACATAAGTGGGGACCCTTGATTATGGCCATATGCTAATATTTAAGAATGGGAACTGAAAAGCTGGCTGAAACTCTGATGTGCAAATGGAGCTCAGCAATTGTTAGACCAGTGTGATCTGACTTAGGTGCTTGTTAGGGAACCTATGTTTGTCAGCCAGGATAAGGGAGGTCAGGCTGGAAAAACAAATGCCCCCAAAATATTGGCAGCAATGGCCCCTTTTAGTCCAGGTGACTCTGTATATTACCGCTTGGTATCTCACTTTCATATCAATACATGCTTCAAAGGTCACCAGAGCAGTGGGAGACAGGTGTGGAGAAAGAAACTGCCAAGTAGGAGCTTCCATCTGGGGACCAGGCACAGTGGCTCTCTTTACTTATGGCCATTCCTGAGCGAAAGAGAGACTTTAAGACCAAATTCGAGAGAAAACAATACAAATTACAATGAATGTGTAGTTCTACCATGTACACAAAGAGAGAAGATCCAGAAATACTATAGATCAGAAGCCACGTCTCATGCCTCTTTTGTCTTTGTTTCCTGTTAAACTAGGCAGATACTGAGAGAAGACTCTTCCAACGTCCTGCCTGAGAGTAACTCCCTGGTTGCAATAATTCTGGGAGCCAAATGGGAGAAGTAGGCTGGGACCAGAGTGTAGATGTCAATATTTATTATAGGTAGGTAGACAGTATGGTTTGGATCTGTATCCCCGTCCAAATCTCCTGTCAAATTGTAATCCCCAGTGTTGGAGGTGGGGCCTGGTGGGAGGTGATTGGATCATGGGTGCAGATTTCCCCCTTGGTACTGTGTCGTGATAGGGAGTGAGTTCTCATGCTATCTGGTTATTTAAAAGTATGTAGTACCTCCCCCTTCTCTTTCTCTTGCTGCTCTGGAACACATCCTGCTTCCCTTTTGCCTTCTGCTATGATTGTAAGTTTCCTGAGGCTTCCCCAGGGCTAGATGCCTCCATGCTTCCTGTACAGCCTACAAAACCATGAGCCAATTTAAACTCTTTTATTTATAAGTTATACAGTCTTAGATATTTCTTTATAGCAGAGTGAGAATGGACTAATACAGTAGGTAAGTAGGTAGATAGTTTTAATACTTTTTCTTTCACAATAATACTTTTACCCTCAACCATACTGAGGATTCTCAAGTCCTACCAAAATTATACCTCCCACATAGTATTGACGTATGGGAGAGACAGACACCTGTTAGTTTGGAGTGGAGGAAGGGATAACTGCTTGTTACAGCTTTTGACTAATCCTTACTTTATAGACCTTTCTTCTTTAACCTCTCTACCAAGGATAACTGATGATATCTATCCCTGTATCTTTTCAGTTTTTTTCCTTTCTTGAGATGGAGTCTCGCCCTGTTGCCTAGGCTGGAGTGCAGTGGCGCAACCTTGGCTTACTACAGCCTCCACCTCCTGGGTTCCAGCGATTCTCCTGCCTCAGCTTCTCAAGTAGCTGTACTACAGGTGCCCACCACCACACTCGGCTAATTTTTGTATTTTTAGTAGGGATGAGGTTTCACCCTGTTGGCCAGGCTGGTCTCAAGCTCCTGACCTCAAGTAATTCAGCTGTCTCGGTCTCCCAAAGTGCTGGGATTACAGGTGTGAGCCACTGCGCCGAGCCTATCCCTGTATCTTTAGGGGATTCCATAGAGCAAATTGAGTTGGTTCTCTGCTTTCCTCAATGCTGTGAGGGTGTTGGCTTTCTTGGGCATCCTATTTAGGTACCACATATCATCTGCTTTCCAGCTTCTAAATGTTGTTATTGCTATCTCTTCTTCTGATTCCTCTGCTCTCAGTAAATTTAAGTTTTCGTTTTTAAAAAAATGTCATATATGTATTTTAGTGGGATTGTAGGAGGGAATACAATTAGATGCGTCTGCTGAATCTGTCATTTTGATGGCAACTTACTGACCGTTTCCAGGATCTGGCCACTGAAGCTTTGTCATGACTCTCTGGCTATGTCTATGGCAGGGTTGGCAATCAGTTTGCACTGGTGTAGTTCATGTCAGTGTCTGCTCTAATTGGTCAGCACCCCTGCTGTAGATACTAATTATTCTTGATGATCATCCTTGATATAAAGACTATTGTGATTAAAAATACTGAGCAGTGTTTCATTTTGCTAAGAAACTTACTAGAGCTATGGGGATGGTTGGAATATTAGGAATTGCTGTAATTTTGGCCCTTTAAATATTTTTGGCCCTTTAAATATTTTCTTTCATTTAGACTTTTCTATTGAACCTGTAATGCATATCATTCAGCACTGGATTGGGCATTGATTGAATAGATTTTACTTACTAGTCTTGAATTAGCTGCAGCAAGTATAATGTGAACACTCATATGAAAGTCATCTTTTCTCCCAATGAAAGGTACAAATTAACTTCGGGAAAAATTTGCCTCTGTTTTACTTCAGTAAGTGAAGAATATTAAACAGCTAATCCTTAGAGCCTAAAAATTGTCAAGATGTCTGAGAATATTGTGCAGGAGAGATTGTGATGCTTATTACATTTATTAAATGGAAATAAATTATCTTGGCTTGCATATCCTATCCATCATGTGTATTATAAATTTGTATATTTAACTTAATACTACAACTTCTAAATAATTCTGTGTCCATTATTCTTAAAGAAGCAATTCCATTGACCCAGGGGATAGCTAAACAAAATAGAGAGAGACAGTCATTACTATCATTTCTGAGAAGAATAGCAATATTATCCATGAAGATATTCATAGAACACCACACGCATTAGAAGACGTTAGGCTGTGATGATGGTTCTCTGTTTGCCCCTGTGGTGTTCTCAACTGGAGGTGTATATTTAGATTGGCCTATGTAACATAATTAAGGACATTATTTGCTGTACTTGAGTCAACAAGATCTTATGAAAATAACAGATGCATGTGTGAGGAGAGAACACTCACGTTGAAAGCAGGGGAATTTTATGGATATTGAATATTACAGGATCAACTTACTTGACCCAGTATGGAAATTTCTCTATGCTTGCACTCCATCTCCTGGAATAAAATTCATTCATACTCATTCTCTCAAACCCATATTTCATTGTTTCCTCAGAATCTAATCCCATGTGACATATGGTAATGCAGTGCATAGTTTTCCACCTAATATTGTTTCTGGTGCAGATCCGTCTAACAACAGTCATGTCAGTTCCTTCTGTCCTTGTCCTTGTACACTTTCTGATTATAAATGCTGTGGTGTTTTAGCCAAGTGTGTGTTTCCTTCTTATTTTCATCACCCAGCTTAAGATTTATTTGTGTGTGTATATATACATATACATACACACACACATATACACATCTACATATATACACACACAAAGAGTCATATATGTCCATATGTCACTATATTTGAGTTCATGTATTGATCTCATCTACTTGATTTTAAGCCCCTCAAAGTTGCAATTATATTTATTTTTGTTTTCTATTCCTAGGGTTTGTAAGTAGCTCTTCATAGCACCTACATTTAGTAAGTGGTTTTTAAAATATATAACTTAGTAAAAATAAGTTTGGCATATAAATAAACACTTAACTCTTTTTAATTTATTTAAATTAGACCTACATAAACTCATAGAATTCATGCTAGGAGACAGTGAAGTGTAGTAGAAAGAACCTGGGGTCAAGCTCTAGAAACCTTACATAATTCTTATTGAGATTCATTTCTTCA
Source organism: Macaca nemestrina (assembly GCF_043159975.1). NCBI lineage: Eukaryota > Metazoa > Chordata > Mammalia > Primates > Cercopithecidae > Macaca > Macaca nemestrina. The sequence continues at coordinate 20,815,953 of NC_092140.1, forward strand.
TCTGTAAAATTTGCATCATAATAAGACCTTTTCCCAGGATATATATGAAAATTCAATGAAATCATAAATATGAAAAATACTTATTAATATTTTTACACAGGACAGAAATATGATTTTTATTTGCATATTAGAGGCCAATGCAGGCAAAGTGAGTTGACAAGCAAAGTTCATTTGGAGGGTAGGTAACAGAGCCAGAAATAACATGCCAGCCTCCTAACTCTTAATTCTACAGCAGTGAGTCCTCAGGAGTCCCCTTCGGGACTCACTGCCCTAGAGCAAACTACCTTCACCACTAAAAAAAAACTAGTCAGACATTGTGTAAAGTAAATAGGAACTCAGTAAGTTAGAAATAATCATCTCTATTATCAAATAATTATTACTACAAAGTTAATCACCTGCTTATAAGTGCTTACATTTCAAAGTCTGGCAAAGATGATTATTTAATCTGTGTGTAGGGTGAGGCCCTATATAGTTAGCACTTGATACACATTGAATTAAATCCTACAGGACACAGGCTCAACAAACATTAGCTATATACAAAAAAAACCCAACAAATCTTCATACAACACACTTGACTAAAGACAGAGTGTGTCAGTCTGTTCTCACATTGCTATAAAGAACTACCTGAGACTGGGTAATTTATTTAAAAAAAAAAGTTTAATTGGCTCATGGTTCCCCAGGCTGTACAGGAAGCATTGCTGGAGATGCCTCAGGAACTAGAAATTGTGGTGGAAGGTGAAGGGGAAGCAAGTATGTCTTACATGGCTGGAGAAGGAAGAAGAGATTGAAGGGACACTTTTAAACAACCATATCTCATGAGAACTCACTATCATGAGAAGAGCAAGGGAGAAATCCACCCCCATGATGTAATCACTTCTCAGCAGGCCCCTCCTCCAATACTGAGGATTACAATTTCACATGAGATTTGGGCGAGGACACAAATCCAAACCATATTGCAGTGGCTTACCTATTCCCAGGGAACTTGAGGTAAACTAAGTTTTCCTGAAGGTTTCCCACAGAACTCTGCACTCTTAACTTTTAAAAGAGTGAGGCATACCTAGTGTAAATGATTTGTTAATGGATGCAGCACACCAACATGGCACATGTATACATATGCAACAAACCTGCACGTTGTGCACATGTACCCTAGAACATAAAGTATAATGAAAAAACCTCTTTGCAAAGCAGAAGTTTATTGTTTTAAGAGTATTATGATGTAAAAAAGGATATTGATTCTCTAAGGGATAAACATTGTTCTGTGGAAGGGCCAGTTTTAGCACAGACTTAGGTGGGGAAAAATAATTTCTAAGTATAAAATCCAGAGAGAATGTGGCTATGTAGGTAGGGATTGGAGGATACTACACAATGGAATAAGAGTAAATGGGGACCAGAGAGAAATGATTCTCCATGAGCATCTCCATAAAGTCTCAGAATATCTCACTGTCTCTGCAAAGAGGGCAAACTTTGAGGTGTATAGTTCTAACACCAGTAATGGCGAAAATGCATTATAAAAGAAAGACTTTGAGATGGGCATACTTTTTATTTCTAAATAATAATCTACAGCATATGTTCCTTTTCAAAATATCCGCATAGTTCTGTTTTTTAAAAATCTCCTTGGATGCATGAAGCAAAATTCAAGCAGTTTGTGCAGATAAAGCTGTTAGAAGTTATCTAAATATTGGTCAAAACAAATTTATTGTCTGAAGACTGTCACTTTCCACCAGATGGAACACATTATGCACATGATAAACGTCTCTCATTTCACTCTCACTAATATTAGTGAATACTAGCTTGTTTATGGAATACTAAAGCTGCGACAATCTGGCAAGATCTGGGATGTTGCTATTCTATTCCCAACTCATTCTGTAGTGCATAAATACAGCAGTGATTGTGGATGCCAGGTAGGATTGCACAAATCACTACAGCAATCAGATTCAATTAAATTAAGAACACAATACCAAATTTAGCACCCGAACAAAATATATACTTTATTAAAGTGTTACCTTGGGCAGTGTCTTTCTATGTAATATGATGATATGGTTTGTCTCTGTGTCCCCACCAAAATCTCATCTTGGATTATAATCCAAATTGTGATTCCCATGTGTTGGGGGAGGGACCTCATGGGAGGTAATTAGATCATGGGGGCATTTCCCTCAGGCTGTTATGATAGTGAGTGAGTTCTCCCTAGAGCTGATGGTTTTATAAGGGGCTTTTCACTCCTTCGTTCAGCACTTCTCTATCCTGTTGCCATGTGAAGAAAGAGTTTTTGCTTCCCCTTCTCCTATGATTGTAAGTTTCCTGAGGCCTCACCAGCCCTGCAGAACTGTGAGTCCATTAAAACTCTTTCCTTTGTAAATTATCCAGTCTTGGGCAGTTCATTATAGCAGTGTGAGAACGGACTAATACATGTGGTTTCTCAACATTGTTTGTGAAACTTAGAGCCATTTCAAATGGAAAAACTTTTAAATATATATATCCCCAGTTTAGAAAACTGATTTTGGTTACAATGTTAGTTAAATATGTACAAATGTACAACTAGACACAAACCTTTATGATGTAGGCTACACTGAACTTACAAATTAAAATCAAACAATGATAAAATAATATTAAAATTACCAATTAATGTGATGGATGATTTTGTCATCCTGACTCTAAATCCTCCTCTACTGTGAATCAGTATAGATAGCATGATGATTAATTTCATGTGTCAACTTTACTGGGTCATGGGATACCCAGATATTTATTTGGTCAACAATTATCCTGAGTGTTTTTGAGTGGGTATTTTTGAAGAAGATTAACGTGTTAATAGGTAGACTGAGTAAAGCAGATTGCACTCACTAATGTAGGTGGGCCCCCATATAATCAGTTAGTGTCCTAAATAGAACAAAAAGGCTGACTCTTGAGCAAGAGAGATACCTCTGTGTGTCTTCAAACTGAGACATCACTTTTTTTCTGGGTTTCAAGCCTGCCAGCCTTTGAATTGGAACTGTATTGTGGATTCTTCTAGTTCTCAGGCCTCCTGGTTCAGGATAGAAATAAACCATGGGCCTTCCTGGGTCTGCAGCTTGTGGACTCACCCTGAAGATCTTGGGATTTGCTAGTCTCCATAATTCTATGAGCCAATTTCTTATAATAAATAATAAATATATCTGATCTTTCTATCCTTCTACCATGCTACATATATTATATATAATATAAAACATGCATATGCATATAATGTGTACATGTTACAGGGATATAATATGCATATGCACATGATATTTACATGCTATATGGATATAATTATATGCATATATGATTTGCATATTATATGGCATAATTATATGGATATGCATATAATATTTGCATGCAGTATTTGATATATATGGCTGTTACTAGCAATTGATTTAATAATGCTTTATCTCACATTTATTTCTTAGAAAACCAAGAAATGCTTGGAATAATATTTTGGTAGTATTTAAATGTGATGCCTAAAAATTAAAATGTCAGATTTAGGTCTTACAGGTGAGCTACTATGTCAAGTTATAATAGGCAGAATATTTTATATCAAGGTTTTATAAGCATAAATACTAAGATAATGCTTACATAGAAACCACTGCTTTTGGGATTTGAAAGCAATAGGAAATCTCACGAAAATCACCATTTGTATCATACATCTTTATATAACTCTAAATGCTTAAATTCACTGGAAGAGAATTTAATGAGAATAGAGTTCAGGTGAATTTGACATAAACTTTTCTATTTGCAGCATGTAATATCTGATCATTCTTTTTCTTACAGAAAGCAATACCTTTTGAATAGATTCTATGCACAGATTTGGGATGGGAGGCTGCACACTGGGCCTGTTGTTTACAAAATTTGGATTGCTATCTACTGAAGAATTCATTATTCTAATGTGAACACACTGACATTGAGATTATTGAAGAGAATGAAATAAATTAGAACTGTGAAAAACATGTCTTCTAAGAATAAATAGATTTACCTATCGTAGTCTAATTTGAATCAAATTGAGTATTTTGTTTTTTAATTTTCTTCCCAAGGAATGCATGTTGTCTAAAGTTATACACCCTAGCTTGTCCCCTTAACAGAGCTAGGTACTTTCTGCTTGACTTTTATAAGATTAAATAATAAATAAAACACAATTCCACTCTTTCAGGCACTGCATATCATGCCAGTATAGCTGACCGTGAGTGAGGCTGAGAACATGGAAGTTAGGGTCCAGTCAAAGGCATGTCAAGTCAGCATTTCTCTGGATGTTATTTTCTTATCTTTTAAATATGTGAAATATCAAGCTCATCAAAGGGATCGTGCCTCAATTTTGCATTTTCTGAAACATAGAATAAATGTATCACGTATAAAGCATCTTTTTTTCCATTATAGATCACAATGTATTCAGCTTCATCAGGAGTGAGATATAACATTAGAAACTCTTCTGGCCATAGAATGATTATTTCAACAATTATCCTCAAATTTTTTGAGGAGAAAATATGGCAGCCTGTGGAACACTAATGTCTCCAGTTGTAGTCAAATGGAGACTTAACAATAATTTTCCTTCCAAATGTATCTTTGAGCAGCATGGACACAGAGAATATAAAAGTTCTAGGAACATTCTTGCTTACTAGAGTTCCAGAGATAAGCTTCCTTAACTCTCCTGAAAATATGTTGGACATTTACTGGTATAAATATTTGAAATCAGTAAATATTTGTTGGCTTCCTGTATTGTTCCAGGAACTGTATTCAGTATTTTTTGTATATATAATTGCTATTTATTTATATGATTTATAGATAATGCTGATCAGGGTTTCCAAAATACGAAGTTAATACATTTGAGAAATAAAAAATAATTGACTATTTTTTACTTCATGATGTGAACTGCCTATGTCCAAAGTCATAATACAGGGTGAAGAGAACATAAACATTTGTGTAAATACACAAAAGCAGGGACACGCGCCCACGCATGCACGTCCACACACACACACACACATGCACACGCACATATTTTTCTTGTAAAAGTACCACAAAATGCAAAAAGATTTTTTAAGGAAATCTATTTTATTTTTAAGTTTCTGCTCTGGTTAAGTCTTCTGCCAGATTTCCGTTACATCTACCTCTTCCTAAGTACTTTCACTTTTTGTACTTGCAGACCCTGGTTTATTTCCATGCTTGTTTTATGAGGTGAGTGAAATTTAATTAGAACATTAAATAATATGTTATAGATAAGGGTCAGCATTCTAGCAGTAGGAATATCACTGAATTCATTTCCCTGTGACTGAGAAGACTTACACCTGAAAGCTAAACAATACCTTTCTACACTGTAATTTTTTCCCTAAGAATTAGTATGAAAATGGAGTCTTTGTTAAAAACAACGTTCTTAAATAACAGGTTTACACTAAGATAGCAAGAAGATAGCACTTAAAAAATCAATCAAACCTGCTTCTTTCCCCTACCATCATCCTTGGGCATCCTCAGTTTCCTAATTCATAAAATGAGGTGATTGGAGTAGACACCTCCAAAGTGTCTTCCAGCTCTAGCACACTAAATCATGATTATTTGAATCACATTACTGCCTAACAGCCAGGGGCAAAGGGTGGCTAGGTGGATCCTCACATATGAGGTCCTGTCCCTCTGTCCTAAGATTCTGCCTTCAGTACAAAGATAACCGTTGCACTGTTACTCTGTAGAGATGATTACTTTAAAGAGAGTTAGTTACATAGTTAAATCAGCTGTGTAATTTTCTCACTTGTCATTTAGCAACATCGATGACAGATTTAGTCAAATTACAGTTGTTTTTTTGAGGACAAAGAAGATGTCATGCATATATAATATTTGGTAGCAATGAGTGATGGATGGTTAATGAACCATGAAACCTTTCTCTTTTTAGATATTATAAAATGCAGAGCCACATCCAGCTTTTGATCTGTTTGCTTTTTGTGATCTAACCCTTCAGGTGTGAGCTATTTTTATATGTGCTATCCATGTAAGATTCTCTCTAAGAATACCAAAAGAGTGGAGGGATGGTAGATGCCTTCGGAAATATCTTTGTCTTTCTTTAGTCTCAAATTCAACCATATAGTTTTAAGTATTTGTTGTTTCTTTTGCTCTCACTGACCTTATTGCTGGCATTAAGCACAGATATACTTGCATCAATTTAATTCAACTCAGCTAGAATCAATTGAATTCAATTTAAGAAATATTTGCTAAATGCTCAGCCAGTTAGACCAAAAAATTTAGTCTATGGTTCTAAGGGATTGTAGAGCATTTAGTGTTTCATAAAAGGAAGTACATTGGTTCAGCAGAAGTAAAGTTCACAATTGATACAAATTGGGGTGGTTAAGAGATTGAAAAGAGGAATATAGGCTGTGTTTTTGAACTATGACATAGAAGTATATAATATTATGAAAAATAGTCCACGTTATAACTCCATGATTTGGTTTCACCTCAGTTACTGAAAATAATTTAACAGTCTTTATTCCTTCTTGAACAATTACAATTCCAATAGCAGGAAAAATGTCTGGCACATGGTCGCTGCTCAAAAAATACTTGTTGAAGCAGTTAATAAATCAATGGATCTATGTCCTTTCATTTGGTTTAATTTTTTTCCTTCCAGATCATTGTTTTCAGTGACCATTCAAACAGTAAAATCATTCATACTTTGCCTTACTTTTGAAATTCGATTGTTAAGTATTATAAACATTTTTATTTTGACAATTTATTTCAGCAATTTGAAAATAATTCCATTAATTTTGGGGCATCAGTTTTTGCTGATGAATATATTTCTGTTTTTCTAATTGTTTTAGTCCTGGCTGTCTTGTCTTGTGTAACCCTAATTCACAGTAAACCTTAATCTTGTCATTGGGGGAAACAAACAAACAAACAAAAACTGTGTATCCTACCCATTGTTGGGAGATACATGTCTTTTTGGGTCTAGAGTAATCTTACTTGTCTTTCTGGGGTGTGCTATGACTGTAAAGCTCTAATCACTTTTTCATGGGCCGTTTTAAAATGTTATTTATATGCCTAGTAACCTGAGAGATAAGATAGTTACTACTCTCCTAACAAAAGTGCATGCTTGCTTACTGCTTGCTGTAAACTTGGTGGTCCCCAAGCTATGGGTTACCCAGCTATGACACAAACCCAACTAATATGTAGCATTCATCTGGACCTTTTCACATCACTCTCAAAGGACCCAGAGAAGACAAGTAACAGAAATATGCTGATGTTCATACTGCTTATGCCATGAGTAATACATTCCTTGGCCTCTGATCCAGGAATCTCTTGGTTTCTGCCAACATCCCCCAGTAATAACAGGCTTACTTGTAAGTTTGTAAGTTGGGTAAAATCCAGTACTGGAACTATCACATACATTGAGGGAGATTGTAAGGATAAGTATGTTTGTGTATGTGAAAGTAATTTCAATGCTGTAAAATGCTATGTATATTAATAATAATCTAGGCAGAGAAAAGCTACTTCCTAGAGAAAATCAGACATAAAATTATCTTAAATGGAAAACCAAGACCACTTGTGAAGTAGTCTTGAGAAAGCTAACAACCTGTCAGAAACAAAAACCCTGAACATATATCTAATCAAATCTCTACATCATGCTACCAATTCAAGGAAGATGTAAGAGAGGAACATGTCAAGCAATACCACTGGGATGAAATCGGTGAAACCTAGTCTATGAAAAACTCCTGGAACAATTGACTCACTATTTTACATAAATAAATCATAAGGAAAAAGTAGAGAAAGAAGGCACGTACAGATTATATAAAATTCAAGAAATATGACAACTAATTGCAATATATAAGCTTTATTGACATTGATTTGAACAACTAACCTAAAATTTTAAGAGACAACCCAAGAAATTTGAACAAATACTAGATATTTTATAATATGAAGGAGGACGTACTTAATATTTTAGCATAATTATGTTGTAATTAACGTCCTCTTATGATGTATTTAAAAGTATATGTGGATGAAATGCAGTGCTATCTTGAGTCAAAATTATCTGAAAGTGGAGAGAAATTGATGAGCATAGAAATAAGATTTGCCAGAACTTGATCATTGTTGCAACTATGGATGAGTATTAAAAATATACTAATGAAGTAGTATTCACTATACTATACATTTTCTATATTTGATACTTGCCATAATAAACATTTAAAAAATCACTTCTACTTCATGGAAAAAGATTCTCTTTATTTCTTCTATCATTAAATTGCTGAATTTAAAACTAGGTCTATTGGTAAAAATAGGCTTTTATGAATCTGGGGTCTTATTTAATAAGACTGACTGTTAACAATGTTAATGCAAATCATGATGCAAATATCAAAAGCCAAATAATTTTTGAAGCACACAAACAGAATGGATCAAGCTAACCAGAACAACCTGGTTTATATGACAACAATTTGAGGAGGCAGAGAAATTAGGCCAGAATAAAAGGGCATTATGAATTGGAAAGGAAGAAAGAAGTAAAATTAGTTCTGTTTACTGATGACTCGACCTTATATGTAGAAAGCCCTAAAGATACCAAAACAAAAAATCCCATTGCAGCTAATAAGAAAATTCAGTAAGTTACAGTACAGACAAAATCAGCTTAGGAAAATCAGTTGTGTTTCTGTACGCCAAAAATGAACGATCAGAAGAGAAACGACAGAAACAATTTCATTTATAATAGCATGAAAAAGAATGCTTAGGAATAAACCTAAATAAGGTGGCAAAAGACTTGTACACTGAAAACTACAAAATGTAGTTGAAATTAAGGAAGACACAAATAAATGGAAATTTATCCCGTGTCCATGAATTAGAAGATATAATATTGTTAAAATGTCCATACTACCCAAAGCAATCTATAGACTTAATGCTATCCCTATCAAAAATCCTGATGGCATTTTTTTTGCAGAAATTGAAAAATTCATTCTAAAACTCATAGGGATTCTTCAGGGACTCCCAAGTAGCCAAAACAGTTTTGAAAATGAAAACAATTAAAGGGCTTACACTTCTTGATCTTAAAATGTATTACAAAGTTACAGTAATCGAAACAGTGTAGTCCTGGCATAAAGACCGACAAATCAGGGGAATAAATTAGGAAGTTTAGAAATAAAACTTTCTGTACATGGTTTTCAACAGGATGCTAAGGTCACTCAATAGGGAAAGACAGTGGGTCTTGAGATATTTGCATAACCGTGTTCATAGCAGCACTTTTCACAATAGCCAAAGAGGAAGTAACTCATATTTTCATCAATAAATGAGTGGACAAAGCAAATGTGATTATATACATACAATGGAATATTATTTAACCTTGAAAAGGAAGGGAATCCTATCACCTCCTACAACATGGATGAACCTTGGGCACATTATGCTAGGTGAAATATGTCAATCAAAAAAGACATACTATATGAATATATACAGTATATGTATGTATATATATGTGTGAATAATATATGCAAGCTCCATTCTTGGATATATAAGTAAAAAAGCTATATCTTCATGCCAGTATTACCACAATAAACCAATTCTTATGTAAATAAGAAAATAATAAGTTTGTGGAGGGATTTATAGTCAGGGGAGTCCTATTCCATGGGAATTTGATTGGAGTTTGAAATACATATGGAGAGGAAATTTATGGGGAAGATATGTGGAAGGGTTTAGGTTATAGGTAAAAGGGAATACATTGGTAATATCCCCCTTATTTCTGATTGTGTTTATGAGTTGTCTCTCTTTTCTTCTTTGTTAGTCTAGCTAGCAGTCTATATTGTTGTTATTATTTTCAGAAAACCAGCTCCTGGATTCATTGATCTTCAAATGTGGCACATATACACCATGGAGTACTGTGCAGCCATAAAAATGACATAATCATGTCCTTTTCAGGGATATGGATGGAGCTGGAGGCCAGTATCTGTAGCAAACTAACACAGGAACAGAAAATCAAATACCACATGTTTTCACTTACAAGTGTGAGCTAAATGATGAGAACATATGAACACATAGAGGGGAACAACACACATTGGGGCCTATTGCAGAGTGGAGGGTGGAAGGAGTGAGAAAATCAGGAAAAATAACTACTGGATACTAGGCCTAGTACCTGCCTGATGAGGTAATCTGTACAACAAACCCCCATGATACAAGTTTACCTGTGTGATAAACTGGCACATTTGCTCCTGAAAATAAAAGTTAAAACAAGAGGAAATACAATCCAATATTGGATAACATATTTCCGACTCACTAAAAGGATTTGGATTTAAGGAATGCATTTTAAATGTAACAGATACATAAATACGTATATAAGACGTGCAATATTGAACATTGTAATTGATATGAATTTCTCTTGTGATTGGTCAGCTAGTAGCACGATGCAGACATGATAATCATAAGTGCTCAGGCAACAAGTGCTGAAGGTTATTGAAATACTTGACTCATTTGAATGGCACTTGCCAAGTGGTTTAAGTTCATATTAGTCTCCCACTCTGCAAATATTTTGTGTTCTGGGGAACAGTTTTGACTCATGTCTAACAGCAGTTGTGAAAGTGATGGTGACAGAATTGCCAAATATGAGTATTGTGCTGAGTTTAAAGTATAAGTCGCATGGCAGCTTGAGGTCTCTTGATTCTGTAGAGTTATTTTTTGACTTGTTTTCATAGGAAATTTATGAGTAATGTAATCGCTGAATTCTTATTTGTAGATACTGTATTTTTAGTTCTATAATTTGCATTTTTAAAAATAGGCTCAATTTCTCTGTGAAATTCCCTATCTTTTTATATATTTCTACAGTGTTTCTTTATGTCCTCGGGCATGTTAATCATAGTTATTTTAAAGTATTTGTCAGACAACTTGTTGTAAAGATCATCTGTGGGTCCATTTTGATCTTGGATTTTGGTCATCTGTTCAATCTTTTCATGTATTTAGTAAGTTTTGCTTGAATTGTGTATAACAATTAGGCACTATATTATAATATTTTAGGTTTACTTTCAATGTGCTAAAAGTAGGGTGGTAGCTAACCACCTTAAAGCAATCATGAATGAGGCTGAGTTGAAGCAGCATTGTGACTTTTTTTTTTTTGAGACGAAGTTTTGCTCTTGTTGCCCAGGTTGGAGTGCAATGACACCATCTCGGCTCACTGCAACTCTGCCTTCTGGGTTCAAGCTATTCTGCCTCAGCCTCCTGAGTAGGTGGGATTACAGGCATGCGCCACCACGCCTGACTAATTTTTTTGTATTTTTAGTAGAGACAGGGTTTCTCCATGTTGGTCAGGCTGGTCTCAAACTCCTGACCTCAGGTGATCCACCTGCCTCGCCCCCCTAAAGTGTTGGGATTACAAGCGTGAGCCACCGTGCCCGACCTAAGGATTGTAACCTTCTCAATGTCCACTTTACCTCTGGTTTATTCCAGCCTTCCAGAGTTTGTTTGGCGGACCATCCATGGTTCCTCTGAAAGGGATGTGTTGCTTTTCGCAGGCTTTCTGCTTAAATTTTTAACCCTTGCTCTACATTACACAGCCCCAGAATTCAACAGATATCTTGAGAGAAAATTTGACATCTGAATTTTCTTTCCCCACAGTGGCATATCTCCATGGGTGCAAATCCTGGGTCCCAGTCTGCTGTTTGAACCCCTAGTTGGCAAATACTAGTGCAAGTAAAAGGCAAGTCAAATCTGCTATATAAATCAACTCATCTTTTAAAGACCTCCCCCTCTCTGAAATCGTCACCTCTCCAGTTCCTGTCTCAGCAGCTCAATGTCATTCTCTCAAAGATGACTGGTGCTTGCTAATTTGATTTCTAGTATGTTTCCAGTGTGAGAGTAGTCTGCTGCTCATAACTCCATCCCATAGTGAAGGCGAGGATCTTGCTCTGAATCCTTCTGTAGATGTAATTTTGGTTGGTGTATCTTGGAGTGTATTTCGTTTCTCTCAGATCTACAGATGCTATTCTGGCATATTCTAACTTCCAGTGAAACAAGTAGGAAGTTAGTATCTGTCTGATTATTTTACAACTGTAAGTAATTATATCCTTCAGTCGGGAAGCTTGCAAGATTTTCTTTTTATCTTAGATATCAAGTCTTTTCCAGAATGTGCCTAGGTATATGAATTTCTTTCCCCATCAATTTTCTTACAACTTGATGAATCCTTTTAATATTTTTAGAAAAAGTTTTCTCTGTATTTAATTAATTATATTTAGTTGTTACTCTACTCCTTTTAAGGCCTTTTCTTTTTTTTTGACATCCCATTATTGCTAGATGTTGTGTACTTACTTTCCAAAAGAGATTTGGAATAAGAGTAGTTTTTATTATAATTTCCATTCTCTCATACAGACTATATTTCTTTCATTTGAGCATCCAGGTGTCTTATATACCTCTCTACAATGATCTGTTCTATAATTGTCCATAAATATTAAGTTGGCATATATATCATTAAAAATTATAGTCTTTTACATTAATCTTAAATCTCTTTAATAATTGTATGCAAGAATATCATTAGGGAAATAACTGTATAAACATAGTTGAGAAAGCACACAAAAACCCAAATTAAGATTAGAGAATTGCCTTATTGGGTATCTGAGCATACTGTGTAACCACTATAACCAAGTTTACATATCATAAACAGACAAGTGATACAGAATATAAATACCCATGTGTTTTGACAACTTAATAAAATTCTATTTTAGGCTAGTGAGAATAAGATGTTTTTTTGTTGTTGTTAGTAAGACGAATCTTTAAATGACTGGTTCTGGAACAATTGACTGTCCATCTGGAAGAAAATAAATTTGGATCCTAATCTTGCATAATATTTAGAAACAAATTCCAGATGGAATACGACTTTATGTAAAAAATATAAACAATAAAAATCCTGCGAGAAAATTTTGAAGAACACATGTAGAGTCTAGTGATGAGAGGACAATACTGAATAAAACTTGAAAAAATTAGCTATAAAAAGATATTCTATATGAAAATACAAACACTAAAAACTTGTATGGCAAATTATACTTAAAGTTGATAAAAGTAATTTTGGAAAATATTTCACTGCAGAAGAAAGATGTCAAAATAAAAATTATCCCTGCAATTGCCAAAAAAGTCAAGGGATTCAATAAAAAGTGGTGAAGAGACATGGAGAGGAAATTAATATGAGAGCCTATCCAGATATCACAGAATACGATATATGACAAAAATGTTCAGACGCACTGTAATTTAGGGAAGTGAAAATTAGTTACCATAGCATTTCATATCAATCAGATTTACAATAACATACACAAGATACACATATTGGTAATGGGGATACAGGCAAGAGGGGTGTCATGGATCTTATTTCTGGTGAAGATGTTGAGCATTTGAGCTTTAAGAGTCTCATTTTACTAAATACTCTCTATATTTTAAAATACATAAGGATCTCTTTACAAACATGTTTGTTGCAATATGTTATACAGCGACAACAAATGAAAACATAAACCACTACAGAATACAAAGTTCATATCCTTCAGTAGTGAAATTCTTAAATTATGATACAATAATACTATGAAATATTATGCAGTCATTAAAAATAATGAATAGGAGCCAACCAGGTTAATTTGGAGATCTTTACTTAAGTTGCTGTTGACTGAGAAAATCAAGGTACAGAAAAACGTGTTTCCATTTTTACAAAACAAAGATGATCTCTGTCAATGCTTGTATATTGTTATTTAAGGATAAAAGAAATTTGAAGAATTTTACCTGAGTGAAAGAAGGCAAGTAGTAAAATAAAAGATGTGGTATTGAAGTCAAAAAGAAACAGCAAAATTAGAATAATTACACATTATACAATCATTTATGAATTTATATAAAATTGTATAAGTGCAAGTGTGTTTAGGAAAACAATATTAAAATAAGAACCTAGGCTTTGAAAAAATTATTCATGTGGGGGAAATACTTTGGTAATAAATCTGAAAATAAAAACAGATTCTGTAGTATGGATTACCTGAGATACTCATTAGGTGAGTAAAAAGTCAGAGGCTCAACTCCTGGTGGATAGTAAAATTGTTTTCTCAGATTTACAAACCAAGCTCAAGAGACAAGAAGTTGACAGGGGCAAGATTTTATCTTATTCTCGTCTTTTAGTCATGACTAATAAATATAGTTGATTTAAAAATCTAACAGTAGAAGATGTGCCAAGGAAGATTCCCTGTCTTTTGTTCTGGATGCTCTATTCTTGTCAACTTTTACCCTTTAACCACCTTTACACTATGGCCCTTAGTGGCTGGATCAGCAGTATAGTCATGTCACTTTCCAAAGAGATAGCTTCAAATTAGATACCAATTATCTCATTATACATTTTTAGAAAAATACATGGACATTTTCTTTTTTATAGTTTGTAATTTGGGGTCTCTCAGGCCAACATTGCATGTGGGAGAACAGACATTAGATGTTAGGAAGAGCTATTCTCATATTCATCACAGCCACACTCTTTGTCAACCTGTGAAGCAATCTATTAGGAACTGTATTGATTTTTTGAAGCATTTATTGAACTCTCCTTGTCCTTTGACTCTGTGGGAAAGTACTTGATTATAGTCTAACTTTATATAGATACATGTTACTGATGCTGGTGAGTAACTTTCCCCTTAGTATGACTTTGGAAGTCAGAGTTAGTAGAAGCAATTTTTGGATGAATCATGTAACAATACCCATTGGGATAAAACAGTGGTACACTTCAGTTCTGCTTTTTAAAATCTTATAAATTACCATTTTATAACGTTTGAGTAAAATATGCGAAGTTTTTTCCTACAATTGAAAGAGAAAATAAAAAGAATTATCTTGTGAATAAATGACAAGGTTTTATTTCATGAATTTGGTATTGTCTTAATAGACAAAGTGTTTTTCATTTATTAGCTGCCAGGAAGTGCAATCTTCCTGTTCCTCCCCTCCAGTGAATCACTGCGTCTCGCTAAATTTGTTTTCTGTCTCTTGAATCTATCCACACCTGTCCAATCCTACTGCCATTACCCTAATCCAGACCATTATTGGTGCTCTCCTGACTTCTGAGCTAGGGCAACAAAAATTCAAATCAGATTATATTGTCCTACTACTTAACATCCTTTAGTGATTTATATTGATCTTTGGATGAAATCCAAACATCTTCTTATGTTTTACAAAGCCTTCTATAATCTTGTTCCTGCCTCTGTCTCCCTAACGTTAACTCTTGCTCTTATGGATATACTAAATTTCCTTTAATTATGTTAAAGTTTTATAGTCACATGCTATTCCCCGTGCTTGGAACAATCATCACCTTCCCTCTCTCATCTTTTACCCTTGCCAGCCTGTGAGGCTGTGTGTGATCTCCTCATCTAGCTTAGCATTTTCTGTAATAATGTCCCATAATACTGTGTATTTTCACAATAAGTATTACAATAAAATACAAATAACATTGCATTATAAAAATGTGAATAATACCTGTATCAGCTCTGACACTATCAGTTTAAAATAGAACAGGGACAGCTGTATCTTTTCAGTACTATATTTCACAGTGCAGAGAATAAAGAAAAATATCAATTTTTTGAGGAATGAATTAATGAATGAACAAGTGAGTGAAGAATATGTATATTTTTTATCTATGCAGATTTTCTAAAATCTATTCCACGGTTAAACAGATCATCAGAGAACCAGGTATTTGGATGACAACACTTTGACTCCATATCAACTTGTTTTTCTGAAATCTGCTTGGAGGTTATGCCATCACCTTGCATACTGTTCAACTTCTTAGGAGGTTGTGTTCATCCTATTATATTAGTCACAAGGGACAGTTGGTTTCTTTTTACTTATATAGATGCTGTGAATCATATAAGTAAGTAATCTAACCTCCCTCTTTCTGTTGGCTTCTGAAAAGCTCAAATTGAATTGTCTATCTGATCTCTCTCAAAGATGCTAAGTTTTAAAGGAATGCATTTTATATATTAACTCAAATCCAGATTTTATTTTAATTTCCAGTAGTCTCTACTTCATTGTTAATGTATCTCACTGTACTAAATTGTGGGTGTTTTTTTTGTTTTGTTTTGTTTGTTTTGAGATGCAGTCTCACTCTGTCACCCAGGCTGTGTTGGTACAATCTCGGCTCACTGCAACCTCCGCCTCCTGGGTTCAAGTGATTCTTCTGCCTTAGCCTTCCAAGTAGCTGGGATTATAGGCACCTGCTACCATGACCAGCTAATTTTTGTATTTTTGTTAGAGACAGGGTTTTACCATGTTGGCCAGGCTGGTCTCGAACTCCTGACCTCAAATGATCTGCCCACCTTGGCCTCCCAAAGTGCTGGGATTACAGATGTGAGCCACCATGCCCGGCCAAAATTGTGGGTATTTTTGGAAGCCACTTGGCATCCTCCAAGCTGTGGGAGATTTCGGTTGGAGTAAATGAGGAGGTAAGGGAGTCACGGGGCACCAAGAGGAATGAGCAGGTTCTAAAATGTGTAGACTTCTTAACTGCAGTAAGGAGCATTTTCACCAAAGTGATAATGAGTACATTAAGATAGAGTAACTCCTTTCTTAAAAACCTTGTAATCGCAACAGTCTATTTTAAAAATATTAGTAAGAAGTTTTAAAAATATTAGAAATACAAAAAAATATTTTTATTTCACTAATCTCCAGGAAATCCATTACATATCTGGTTGGAAAGTTACTCCATTGAGTTCGTAGAATTTGTTTTCTCGTTTTTAGTTCTACCATCTTTGTGGATGCCCAAATTAATGCCAAACTCAAGAAGAATTCCTTAAGAAATACAGACAGACAAATGCTAAGTTGATCTTTGAAAATTCAGTTACTTTTAGCTCTATGTTTAAATATGTTAACATTTTAAACGTGTATGTCAATACAGTTAAATACTAATGATCTCCTCCTATATCCTTTTAAGATTCTATTTCTTTATCTAGCCCGTCATTAAAATTATTTTAGCATTGTCTAAATATGCTAGTAACTTTGTGACATTCTTTAAGTCATTCATTTCATGGCCTCAGTTTTTTCACTGAAAAAAATAGAATGAATAATTCCTAGGAGTGCTTTAGTAAAGAACATGTATGATTGATAAGCCCATATACCTATACATTAATGGATTTAGGGATGAGTGCATGTTTCATACAAGGCCAGTCAAAGTAGTTTTCTGCTCAGGTCTCAAAAACACAATCATCATTTCTTTGTGCACATAAATTGTAAGGGTAATTTACTGATGCTATTTATGACTACCTTACTTGGCCACATGGAAGAAACCACTGGACATGGGAAGGCAATCAACAGGGAAAGAGAATCACATCTTAGAAATACAGAGAGAGCTCAGATAACATTATTGGAGCTCCTGGATCCAGACACACCTGAAGTCAGACATCTTTGTGGGCTTTTCTATCACATGGACTTAATATATTCTTTATTTGCACAAGCTAATGCTTTTTGTTTCTTGCAACTCAGAGAGTCAAGACTATTAAACTCTTTGTCTCTATGATTCTATGATGTCTTCATGCAAAGACTGCTGATAGAGTAACTTAATAATTGAATAAGCACTGAAAACTGTCCAATAATCGTGATAACTTCTTTGAAAATTAAGACGTGTAAGAGGAGGATTCTTAGTTCGTGGAGCTGAAAATCTGAAAATGGGAGTAATGTTGTAATAAAGTATCATGGAACAAGAAAGATGATTTAAATAATATTTTTGGAATAAATACTCTCAATATGATACATGTGGTTCAAGTACAAAAAAATTAAAGTAGCATGAAAAACATTCATGTTTTATTAAAACAGGTCTCTTCAAGTGCAAGAATGATAATTTCTCCTAATTTGGAGTAAAATCTGCACACCTAATAAAGGGTAACAGGAATTTGATTTTATCATTTTACTGATTCAAGCCAAGCCTAGCCATGAATATGACTTTGTATAATTTTCTCACTGGGATCATTTCCGAGTGTTATTTGCTAACACAAAATCTTTGTGAAAGTAAGCTTTCACCAGCCGAATGGGGCTTACATCAAGTTCTAAACCTAGAGCAAACAAGTTACTGTTCTCAGAACATTTTCCTTGGATTTGTAATCAAACGGGTCTACTTTGAAACAGCCAAGTACCACTGCTCTGAAACAGAAAACTATTAAAAATAAAAAGGCAGTTTTTCTTTCTCCAAGTTAAATATGTTCTACTTTTTTGACAGAACTCTTTTCCAATTTACCCTAAACCTAGATTAACCACATTTTAAAAATTATTTGCGGTTGGTATTTGGAGAATTCGAATTTCTTACTATTTCATAACCTAACGTCTTTTAAGTTAAAAAATAATTTAATTTTTTTCCCATTTGATAGGATGCCAAGTGTGGCCAAAATGAAATCATCTTGAAAGAGTGGCCTCTAATAATTCTCCATAAATAAAACTCCTTTATAATATAAAGCTTTTTTTTTTTTTTAAATCCCTTGCTTTAAGTATCAGTGTTCTGAACATTTAAATATAGACTTGGCTTTCTGAATGTGGTTTATTTTCATTATTATTCTGGAAATAAAAGACATATGAAAGCAAGGAAAAACTCTGGTGTCTCTCTTTTGAGGTAATATTCAGAAACATCTTTAACTTCTGGACCACTGATAGTTCAGAATGAAGACTGAGGTATGAGCTTTTGGCTGGGTAATCATGTGAACCAAGCCCCTGAACTCTCCTATAGGAAAAAAACCATATTGTGAAGTGAATTTTGTAGGATCCAAGGATATGCATCAAATATTTCCAGCACATCCTTTTTCAATTTATTTTTGGCTATGATAGATCAATCTTAACCTAGGCACAAAACACGAAAAAAAAAGAATGTGGAAAATGATTAATTAGATTTAAGAAGTGAAATAGGAATTATGACATAGCCAGGGACGTTTATGCAAGCACACATCATTAATCAAATTTGGAGGGTCAGTTGCATATTCAGTTAGAAACAGTGGCTCCTCTGGTAGTTATGAGGTCATGAAAGTCTCAGTTTGAATTTTCTTGACTTGTTTTTGACATTAACCTTAATGCTCCAAGTGCCAGCATGACTTGTTTTCTTTATACCTTGGATTGACCCAAAAATGGTAACTTGCAATAGAGGGAGGCCATAAAAATAACTTAAACGTTTTGAAAATTAATTTGACAGGAAGATTTTGCACTACTTTTATACTGCTCAGCAAACTTTATCTACTTTCGGTAGTTGTTTTTTCTCCTCAATATTTTCTTTATTTAAAAGAATCATGAAGATATGAAATAAAGGAAACGATAGAGATTTAACTCTAATGATAGACAGCTGTGAGTTATCCATTTAGAATTTAAAGCCCTAATATATTTTATAGACACTTTTTTGCATTTGAACACCCTTTATATTTGCATTAATTTCTCAAAGATATTTAGTTCTAGAGACAGCAATGGATAAAAATACTGTGGGACTAAAATCTCTCCACTGAGAATTGTGTCCTGTTTTGACTAATAGAAGATAAGACCTAAGGGCGCTGTCATATGCTTTTGGTTCTGCAGAAACCACACTCTGGTTAAACAAATTTTTCATAATAATAAATTTCAGATTTAACTCCATGTCCACATTCAGCAATTCAGAAAACAGTAAATGAATCTTTAATGATTTCTGTAGTGAGTTTGTCTGAATACCTTCTGATAAAAAATAAACATGTCTTAATTGGAAATAATACTTTATGATATTTGTGTGACTTGTCACCTTTACAGCAGTAACTTGTTGTATCTGAACAAACTCATCTTCCAGAAATACCTTTGTTGTCTCACATCAGATATCTTAAGTAAAATGATTTCTGCTTCAGAAAATGTATTGTGGCAATGTGATGATTCTCTTTCCATCTTCTGAACATAGATCTTGAGGACATACGGGCATTCCCAGTCTCTTGAGAGCGTGGCTGCAGTGCTTTGCGTAGACATACATTACATCTGTTTCCATTCCTAATTTAGATTCTTTGCTGTTTGAGAAGGTGGCTCTGCATAGTACATCTGCCACAATAAATGTCTCCTGAGGGTACATTTTATTTCATTTTTTAAAATGTTTTATTTTTATGGATTTAGGGATCCATAAAAGTGCAGTTGTGTTACATGGATGTATTGCCTGGTGGTGAAGTCTAAACTTTTAGTGTATCCATCACCTGAATAGTGTATATTGTATTCAATAGGTAGTATTTCATCCCCCTGACTCCCTTCTATCCTCCTACCTTTTGGAGTCTCCAGTGCTTATTAGGCCATTCTGTCTGTCCATGTAATGCTGTGCTTATGAAATTTTAGTGGACGTCTTTGAATGTGAGGTGGAACACTATGCTAACTTTTTCAAGGTACCAGCAGAACCCTGGGATCCTTCTCATCGTGGACTTGAGCTTAATCTTCCTATGGTGTATGCTCATGTTCCACTAAAGGATGTCACAAGACAAATGGAAGTCCGGGAGATCCGAGGTGGCATTCAATGGTCTGCAACTGCATTGGATTATATGGTGATGTTTCTAAATGTTTGACTGAATCTACATCACATCAAACATACGGTGAATAAGTGCGAAATATAGCCAGCCAGACAGATGTTTTGCATATAATTGGGTAAACATGTCAACATAGGGTGAAATATCTGGAAGTTTCCAGTATTATTTAACTGACTTCAAGAAAGAAGACATTGATATGAATAGCTAACTTAAAATAACCAAGTAAAAACAAAAATGTTTTTAACACAAAGTGGTCACGATCTCTGAGTCCCTTCACATTTACACAAAACAGGGTGGAATGTTTAAGGCACACCGCCATGCAGGTGTGTGGGGTGTGGTGGGGGAGCAGCTTCTTTATTTTGTGTAACCTGCCTAGTCTTCTTTCTAAGTTCCCAGCATCTGGTTTGGAGATAGGGTGAGGTGGGATGGACAGATAGCATTTAATTGAAACAATCTGGTTTGGTGGTGCTCAGCTTCTTTTGGTCTGGATGACTGGACAGGAATACTCAGTCTTCCAGATGTGAGCTTCCCCTGTTTCTTTCTCTATGCTTTGCCTACTTGGTTGGAGGTGTGTATAATATATGGATCCTGAGGTAACAGGGCAAGGACTGAAATCCTTAGGTGTGGTAACTTGCAGCTCCCTCAGTGTCTTATGTGTCCTTTCATCTGGAGATGTTGGTGGAACTTGGACTCTTTTCTTTTTCTCTCTTTGTTGAGGCTCCTGGCACTCCCGGTTGACTCCAACCCTTGTTGTTTCTGGCTCTCTTCCATCTGGTGTGTTCTGTGCCTCTGTGTAAGTGCTACAGAGTCTCTATTGACTTCCCAGTCAGGGCTGTCAGCTGCTTTAGCTTCCAATGATGTCATCAAGGAACCAGAGGCACTTTAGAAAAGTAAAAAGATGATGCTAGCTGTGCCTGCTGCCTCAGCAGTAACTCAGGTTGACATGGGTGTACATGCAAAGCAACTTGGTCCCAGGGTCCCAATTTGCAAATGGAGCCAGAGAAATTCCTCATCCTCACTGCTATCTCAGTTAGCTCAGAACTGGAAAATGTGAAGATATGCCTGACCTACCTGATCTCTATCTCTCCTCCTTTCCAACATCTCTCAGGTTGGAAAGTTGTGAGATTTTCTTCTAGGTTATCGCCTCCTTCCAACTTCATGAATAATGTCCAGAAATATTTTTGCTACACCTGGGGAAAGTTCTGAGTCTATGTCATCAGGATTAGCCACTTATATGTTAAATGATAGCTACAAGGATATACTTTTAAAAAATCATCTTTCAAAAGTTATGTCTTGAAAGGTTGCTGTCTGGATGCAGAATCCTACTCTGAAGGTCAGAAGTGGAACACTATCTGTCTTTCTCTTTCCATTCCTCCTGTGTCATTCCTAATCTGTTTCCTGCCTCTTTTCTCTCTTCCCCAACATGATTTTTAGATGGATAAGACCCTAGACTTATTAAATCTACAAAGACAGTTACCTCCACTCTCAAAATAATACTTTCCAAACTTTTAAGAAAAATATTAAAGAATTCTGTGACCTGAAAAGCAAGGATTTACCTCCAAGTTAACTAGAAAATAGTAATGGGTAGATGACAGGGAAAAGATACTTGAAATGTCTATGATTAATAAGGATTACAATATCCCCCAAAACTCCTGCAGAATGTCTATGAAAGTCAATAAGCCTTGTATAAGGGCACAGGATAATGAACAATTAGCCCCTAGAAGAAGAAACTCAGAGTAATAAGGACAAAAAACAAGCAAATGAAAGTTGCCTAAACTCACTAGTAATAAGTGAAATGCAATATATTAATGAGATACATTAATGCTGGCAAAAAATTAAAGTGTAGGCAGGGATGTTGGAATCTAGGAATTGTACACCCTTATAGTAAAATTAAGTATACATGTACCTAATGATCCCAAAATTCTGTCCCTTGGGATATATTTTAAGGAGATTCTCAAACATTTCCAACAGGATATACTAATTTTCTATTGTCATGGAACAAATTACCATTAGTTTGATGGCTTGAAACAACACAGGTTTATTATCTCACAGTTTGTGTGGGTCAGAAGTCTGGGTTTGTCTTAGGTTCTCTTCTTAGTTTCTCACAAGGCAGCAATTTATATGTTGTCTGGGGCTGTGGTCTCATCTGAGACACAGGGTTATTTGCCAAACTCATGTCATCGTTGGCAGAATTTATTTGCTCACAGCTGCCGAACTCATGGCAACTGGGTTTTTCAAGGCCAGCAGAATTGTTCTTCAAGAAAGACCACATTCCTCTTTGGAGGGCATTCTCCCTATTAAGTCAGGCCCTCCCAGAATAGTCTCCCTTTTGAATAACTCAAAATGAACTTACTGGGGACCTGAACTACCTATGCAAAATATCGTCCCTTCTGCCTGGTAATGTAATCTAACCACAGGAATGAAATCTCACCATGTTCACAAGTCTTGCCCATATTCAAGTGGAAGAGATTTACACAAGGGCATAGAAGGTCATCTTAGAATTCTGTCTTCTACAAAGATATGCATGAACATATTCACTGGAGCATTGTCTGCCATGGCAAGATGCTGGAAGCACTCTCATGAAAGAATGGAGAGATGAGAAATGAAAAATGTATTCCAAAGAAAACTATGCTGTTTTAGAATCAATAGATTTTGTGTATTTGCAGCATCATGAATAAGTATGAAAAACATAGCATTGAGTAAAAAGGGTATGAAACAGAATGCGATCTATAGCATAATTACATTTACATGTAATCAGAATACATGTAAGTAAGATCATACACCTTTTACAAGGACATATAAAGAACAATGAAAGAATACCCATAAACAGAATAAAAGGTGGGTATAGTCAGGAGAATCAGAAGGGAACAGAGTTAAAAGAATATAATGAATTAAATAAGTCGTATATAAAATTCTCAGGAGACAGCACTTTTTTACTCTGTTCAGTATTCATTTGATATACATACTATGTTAAGGCTGCAGTTGATACCCCGACAAGCATATAATTCACGTTATGCAGCATATACAGTGATATATATTCCGCATAACTGGAGCTACTTTGGCACTTTAATACACTTGGAAAATGCCATCTGGGCTTATGAAAGTGACCATAACAGGCATTGAATTAAAAATATTTGCATTTTTTTATGCTTTCAAAATTATATACCACCTTTGTCTTTATTACATGTACATTATATATATCTTTGCATTAACTTCAATCTCTAATACATGTAAAATTTTAGGAATACCTTTGGTGTCCTTAAAAATTAAATGTAAATTTATATGCACCATAAATTATGAAATGTCCTACTGTCTAAATCCATCATTCTTAATGCCTTTTGACTTCAACTGAAACCTCACAAAGGAAGAAAGCTCAGGTACATGGATCGTGCTGTGATTACATCTGGAGAAGGGGTCTTCCCAGGAATAGGGCAATGTATATTTGATCAAAAATCACAGAGATTAAAAGAACTTCAAATTCCCATTCCAGGAGACTTTTTAGTTCCCCAAGTAGAATTATATGCCTAAATTATACAGTCTGACATGTGTTAATCGATTTAAGAAAGAAAATTTTTAAAAGTTTTATTTCACTTTGGACAAGAATGGAGTCAAAAGTTTCTTAACAGTAAAACATTCAGAAAATTTCCTTGCTTTTTAAATGTCATGCCTTAGAAAATATATTGTAATATATGAACTATTACTGAAACATTTATTTATTTTTTCTTCCAGATAAGTGTAATTGTGGACAGAGGCTTGTAGAAGTATATGCATATTATGCTGGAAGATGAGAATTTTTTTTTTCAAAAGGCATTTGCTATTTAGATTTAAAGTAAAATATTGATTTACAATTACAGGATTCACTTTACTGATACGTTAATATATGTAGTAAAAGATGATAGTGTATATGGCCTCTTCCTTTCTTTTATCTCCTTTTATTTCCTACTCTCCTCCTACTTAAACAAAAATGCTTGAGCAATGCATATGTTCCAGGATATAAGAATTAGCTGTCTTTCACTAAGCTTCCATTCTAGGTAGCCAGTCTACAGGGCTTCCCATGAAACTATAGCAAGCAAGAGAAGGGAAATGTCTTTGAAAACCTGGGAGCAGCAGAGATGACTGAAGCTAGAAAGAGCCAGGAATTACTTCACAGAAAGCAGAAATCATGAGGACTGAGTTTAGAAAGGTGGTCCTGGGGTAAAGGGTCACCTTAGGAAAATGCCTGCCATCTGCTGAACAGTGAGAATGTCAGCTTCTAGAGAGAAGAAGAGGGTGTTTTGTATACAGGGGTGACTAGTACTGACTAGGTAGGTGGAATGAGGGCAGTGTAGACTGGTGTAAGGTGATAAGAGGAAATGGAAAAGATCCCAAACAGACTTTTGAGGAAGCAAATGAAGTTTTAGAATGTAGGATTTAAGAACTTTAACTTCAACATCAGGGAGAAGAATCTTAAGAAGGTCATCTCCAGCCAGCTCTGATGAGAGGAAATAAGAGTACAATATAGAGGGTATAGGTAGGATGGGATGGCTAAATAGAAATTCAAAGAAAAGCAAATCATCAGTAAAGGGGAAAAAAGTGAAAGAGGAGTGAGATAAGCTTGATGCTGGTCTGGGGAAATTGAGCTAGTATTGAGATAAGTGGTAGTGTTGTATACAGAAATATAATGGAATTGAGGGAAAGAAGTAAACTTGATGTCTGTATTAGGTAGTGTTTTAAAAGGATTAGCATGTAGAATACTTAGAATATTTTCTCACATATACATAGGTATCTTTAATGTATTGTGCTATTACTATAATTCAGTATTGAGTTTTGTGTAATGTTTATTAATCTCACTGTATTTTTTATTTGCAGTGCTAGTAAACACATCTTGTTAAACTTCAATATGAGTTTTTTGATGTCAATGACACTTTTGGCAGGGCTTACATATTTTAAAGGGGATTTTGCTTTAGTACATTTTCTCATCGTTAGTCGGTCATTAATACTAAACAGATATAATGAACATGGTAGTACATTCTATGATATTTAAATCCTTTTGGGAGCATTTCTTTTCCTAGTCACTCAAGCTTTCATATAAATTTCTAGGCATATTCTTTTTAACATTCATTAAATTATATTATAGCAAATCAGCTGAATCCAAATAATTACACTGATAAGTTGTATTTATATGGTCCTTTGTATTTTCCCAAGTCATTCCATATACATTATGTCATCTGAAAGAAACTGAAATATTACACAGGAAATGACATTTAGAAAGAATGCTTTATTTGCACAGCTGTCTGATAGGGAGGTCTCTTGTAGCCAACTGTATTTCCTATGCACCTGGTTCACCTGTTTTTATAGGAATATTTTAATTCCTTAATTTTCAATTTAAGTGACAGCAATATTTTTGAAATGACAGTTCGATTTGAAAGTGAAAAAATATAGTTATCTTTTTTAATCTTTTAGTGGAAAAAAATGCCAAGAGACTTGGTAGTATCTTCTGTGACCCTCCTGATTTTTTTCTTCACACTTTCTCAATAAGTGCTTACTACAAAGGATCCAACTTCCCTTCGAGTAATGCTTTTTAATTAAAACAATTATTTTCTGAATTTTGACTATTTGCTGAACAGTTTCCACTCTGACAAAACCCAAGATAAGATACGTAAGAGTTTTACATTGCTTTCAAAATTTTGATTTCCATAAGATACATCTACTTTTTTGCGAAGTTTAAGGAAATCAAGCTTTTCAAATCATTAATTTATTTCTCCTCTGCTGGTAAAAATACAGGTACTTTATCCAAGTAGGTGATGCTATTGCCTTGGGAAACAACAGAGACAAATGCTTTAACTCTCATTTTATGTCCACCCTCTTAAAGATTAAATATTGGTGGGAAATTTGAAGTCACTCTGGGGTTGCAGCTAATTTCAGTTTCTGTCGAGCTCCCGGTTCCTTGTCTTGGACTTCATATTAGCCACATGTATCCTGGTCGTTTACCAATAATGAGGTGACGATATTTTATCTTCAGACTTTTGGGGTTTGAGTCAGGATTTTAAAAACTTAGATACTGTTCTTTATTTCAATTTCTTCACCTAAAATGGGAACAATAATAGTCCTTACCTTAGAGAGAGAGCTTTATGAGGAGTAAATGAGAGAATGTCTAGAAATGTTTTGACTAATCACTGCCATATACTCAGGGCTAGATAAATTATTTCCATGATAGTCATTTTACCTAGTCTATAAATTGTATTTTGAAAAAAATACTTGCATAGTTATAATTTGACAGATAAATACTGTTAATAATCTAACTTTTCCTGTGTATTATGTACACTTAGCTTATTTAACCTTTGTAATAATTATTTGAGGTAATTAATATTTTACGGAAAAATATAACAAGAGGCTAAATAACGTGTCTGAAGTCATACAGTGCTTGTTTGCTCCAGATGCAGAGCCAATGAGATTTCTGTAATACATATTAAAATACCACCTTTCTGGTAATCGTATTCCTTCCTAAACATACCCACTCATAAATCTCAGTTTATTCTCTCCCATTTTTTTTCTTGTATTCATGTGTATTCTTTGAAGGGCAATACAAAATCTCTGGCTTACAATAACATCTTTTGTGAGCTTATTTCTCAACTTTTGTTTTGATCATGGAATTAATTTTGCCATAGGAACATGTATCTAAGGTGGTGGATGTGTTTCTGAAAGAGCACAAAAGTTCACTGATACATGGAAACTCTTTATTTAAAGAAATAACATTTGGCTATTTGCTTCGAATGGTGTCAGTCTTCTGATAAATATGCATTTGTAGGCCAGCTGAGGAATACAAGTGTGTTTTTAAAAATATTGGTTTATGAGGAAATGCATCCTGTGGCAAATGCTGAGAAAGCAACACAGAAGATAAAGGAAAACCCAGGCTTCCAGTGTCAGCTGCACCAGCTGCTTGTTGCAAAGAGGATTCTCTGCCTCTGGTAGACATTGCCCAGTGTTGTATAAGCACAGTCAGGTGCTACTGAGGAGCAGTAGAAAGAAGAGGACTGGAGACCGTTTCCAACTCCTCGGGACTGTTGAGATGAATATGTTGACTTGTGAAGGATACGCATGATTATGAATTGGCTGTTCTTAAGAGGAAATGACGCATAATTCTAATTTCACAAATTGTGAAAAGGAAGTAGTAGGAATACAGATAAAATATTTGAAGTCCTAGAAATCTTTTACAAATGCTAGATGGAATGCAGAGCATTAATAGTTTTCTTTTGTTCATTTATTCACTTAACAAATGCAATTCCTACCTGTGAGATCTATATAGTTTGGCAGGAAAGATAGTTCAAAGGCAGTGACTCCAAATACAAATGCTTTGGTAGTGGAAGCAGTGGACACAATGTTAGGATTTATGTCAGGAATATACAACTTAGTCTGGGTTAAGGGTGGTGGGGCAGAGAAAGCTCCAGTCTTAATAGAGAAAATGAGTTTTTAAAATTTATTTTTTATTATTATTATACTTTAAGTTCTAGGGTACATGTGCATAACGTGCAGGTTTGTTACATATGTATACTTGTGCCATGTTGCTGTGCTGCACCCATCAACTCGTCAGCACCCATCAACTCGTCATTTACATCAGGTATAACTCCCAGTGCAATCCCTCCCCACTCTCCCCTCCCCATGATAGGCCCCGGTGTGTGATGTTCCCCTTCCTGAGTCCAAGTGATCTCATTGTTCAGTTCCCACCTATGAGTGAGAACATGCGGTGTTTGGTTTTCTGTTCTTGTGATAGTTTGCTAAGAATGATGGTTTCCAGCTGCATCCATGTCCCTACAAAGGACACAAACTCATCCTTTTTGATGGCTGCATAGTATTCCATGGTGTATATGTGCCACGTTTTCTTAATCCAGTCTGTCACTGATGGACATTTGGGTTGATTCCAAGTCTTTGCTATTGTGAATAGTGCCGCAATAAACACACGTGTGCATGTGTCTTTATAGCAGCATGATTTATAATCCTTTGGGTATATACCCAGTAATGGGATGGCTGGGTCATATGGTACATCTAGTTCTAGATCCTTGAGGAATCGCCATACTGTTTTCCATAATGGTTGAACTAGTTTACAATCCCACCAACAGTGTAAAAGCGTTCCTATTTCTCCACATCCTCTCCAGCACCTGTTGTTTCCTGACTTTTTAATGATCGCCATTCTAACTGGTGTGAGATGGTATCTCACTGTGGTTTTGATTTGCATTTCTCTGATGGCCAGTGATGATGAGCATTTTTTCATGTGTCTGTTGGCTGTATGAATGTCTTGTTTTGAGAAATGTCTGTTCATATCCTTTGCCCACTTTTTGATGGGGTTGTTTGTTTTTTTTCTTGTAAATTTGTTTGAGTTCTTTGTAGGTTCTGGATATTAGCCCTTTGTCAGATGAGTAGATTGCAAACATTTTCTCCCATTCTGTAGGTTGCCTGTTCACTCTGATGGTAGTTTCTTTTGCTGTGCAGAAGCTCTTTAGTTTAATGAGATCCCATTTGTCAATTTTGGCTTTTGCTGCCGTTGCTTTTGGTGTTTTAGACATGAAGTCTTTGCCCATGCCTATGTCCTGAATGGTACTACCTAGGTTTTCCTCTAGGATTTTTATGGTATTAGGTCTAACATTTAAGTCTCTAATCCATCTTGAATTAATTTTCGTATAAGGAGTAAGGAAAGGATCCAGTTTCAGCTTTCTACTTATGGCTAGCCAATTTTCCCAGCACCATTTATTAAATAGGGAATCCTTTCCCCATTTCTTGTTTGTCCGAGGTTTGTCAAAGATCAGATGGCTGTAGATGTGTGGTATTATTTCTGAGGGATCTGTTCTGTTCCATTGGTCTATATCTCTGTTTTGGTACCCGTACCATGCTGTTTTGGTTACTGTAGCCTTGTAGTATATTTTGAAGTCAGGTAGCGTGATGCCTCCAGCTTTGTTCTTTTGACTTAGGATTGTCTTGGAGATGCGGTCTCTTTTTTGGTTCCATATGAACTTTAAAGCAGTTTTTTCCAATTCTGTGAAGAAACTCATTGGTAGCTTGATGGGGATGGCATTGAATCTATAAATAACCTTGGGCAGTATGGCCAGAGAAAATGACTTTTAAGCGTACGTCTCTAGATAATTGGCTCCGGAGTCAAGAGTCAAATATTGACTTGCCCAATTTCTGCTTTTCTGATCTTAGGCAGTTTCCTCACTGTTTTTCAGACTCCTCATTGGAAAACAGTGATAATTAATAGGAAAGCAATGAGAATTAAACAAGTTAATAACATGTATAGTGTTTAGAATAAGGCTTTGTGTGTAGAAATTACTCAACATATTTTAGGATATTTATTTTCTGGCACAGCTGAGAAATGAAAAAGAAGAAAATAAGTGTTCTAGGTAAAAGGAATAACCTACAGAAAAGCCTCCATAAAATTGAAAGAAATGAAGTATTTAGGGAACAAAAAGAAATTCAGCCTAGCGATAATAAGTTTGAGGTGGGACAAGGGGCAAGAGGGAAGCAGGAAGGTTAGTGAAGGTCACATAACGAAGGCATTGTGAGTTTTGTCAAAAATACAGATTTAACCTAAGGTTACTGGCAGACAACTAAAGGAGTTTAAGTAAGAGTGATACGATCAGATTTACATTTTGATATTGAGAGTGAGGGATGAAGAATGGGGTTTCACAGGAGAAGGGCTGTGGACAAGATGCAATTCAAAGATGATAGTTGTGGACAGTGGATGTGGAAAACAACAACAACAAAACCTGACAGGTTTGAGACATATTTCTGAAGATAAATTTCATTGTATGTAATCACTGCTTACACGTGAAATTGAAGGAGAAGCTGGGATCTTTGATGACCGATTTATGGATTAAAAAGTTGACGGCAAAATTAACTGACAAAGAGGTAGAGAAAGAGCAGGCTGGGGTGTTGGTCGATAGGACATAAATCTAGTTTCACACATGCTGTGTTTTGTGGTTCTGAGACCAAAAGAGATAGGCACTAGCAGTTGGATATACTGGTTTGTCTCTCAAAAGTGCAATTGGGTTGGGTGGGGATATCGATTTGAGCATTCATTAGTAGACAGTAATTGGGTATTAGTGAGATGTTCAGAGAGGAAGCAGAGAACAGGGTGTGGGATAGAACAACAAAAAATGGGGTAGGGACATGTAATAGAGATTACGAAAAATAGTGAATAGCTAGAAGGAGAACCATGAGGTTGGTGTCAGAAAAAATATTTTTTTTTCCTAACAAGAAAGGAGGCAGTCATGTTGAAAGTTGCTCAGAGTTGACATCAGATTAGAACTAAAAAGTGTCCACTGAATTTAAGCATAGTTTTGAAAATGATAATCTAAAAAATTCCTCCTCTACCCCCAAATAAAATAGTAAACAACACTGTACCACATGTTCTGAATTTTATTAAATCTTCATTTTCTTTGCCAACACATACCTACCCCAGGGGGATAAATCTGGAATGATAATAAATGCTCTCCGACTCCTAGTGAAAAGTAGAAAAACATATGACTTCAGTGAAAAAAATAATGGATGCTTAAAAGAAAACTTTATTCACAACAAGTAATTTAGATACACAGACTATTAGAGCTGAAAGATGTTTTACAGTTCATCTAGTCAAACAGCTTCATTTTATTAATGAGGGAATTAAAGTTTGGGGAAGTTAGCCCAAACGTACTTTCCTTTTGTTTTGTAGGGTCAGCTTCTTCATTCTGTTTGATGGCAGGCTGGATTTTAAAAATTCTTCAGTGCTTATGAAGTCCACATATAGAACATTGTATGAAAGTAATATAAGTCAAATCATTCTAAGTATGTGCTAGGTATCTTCTACATAGAAATGAGAAGGAAACATCCTATGTATTTTAAAATTTTTGCTATGCTATAACAGGTTTGTTAAATAAGATTTTTAATGGATTTCTCAGTCAATAGGATATGAAACTACAAGTATGGAAGGAGTTAACTAAATCACTTCATAGGGTGAGAATGCAAAATGAATTGCATCTCACATATGTAAGAAATATACCCTTAAAACACTGGTTCTTTCTATACAAGGTTTTATTTTTCCCTTTTATATTTTTATTTTTGATGGGTTGAAGGAAGCAGCAAGTTACCAACAAGGAAGACAGTCCAAATAAGTCTATGAAAATCTAATTTAATCTCTTTCACTCTGTGAACTGTCTACAGTGCTTTAGAAAGAACTGTATTTGCCAGTGGGTTAGAACAGTGTATTATTTTTGAATCAATCTTTCCTTTTTTCCAAGTTCCTAATACTTCTCATTCTGTTCTAGTCAGACACTTGAATGGTGGAGGTTCTCTATTATTTATCAAATACCTCAAGCTGTTCCTGTCAAGTTTCTCAATTCATTTCCTACAGATCTTCTGCAAAAATGCAGCCAAGAAACTTCTCTGCCAGGTATGAGCCCATCTGAATAAAGAACACGGGAGCCAGACATTTTGCAAAAAAGGAAATGGACTGGAAACCTGTACTCTTTCAATACCTGCAGTTTGTTTACGTTACACCAGCTGTTAGACCCTACTTGCAAAAATCAGATTATTCGTCTTCATCCTTTACAGCTTTCCTCAGTAATAAGGGATAATTCCTTCCCTGCAGAAGGACATATCTATAAGAAAAGCAGAGTTTCTTATCCTCTTTTTACTTAGGTTAAAGGCTTTTAGTTTTAATAGTCTGCTAAATAATTATAAAGCAAATGACATAAGTAATTAAAAGGTTTTGAATAAATTTCAAAATATGGGCCAGTTGTGGTGGCTCATGCCTGTAATACCAGCACACTGGGAGGCTGAAGCAGGTGAATCACCTGAGGTCAGGAGTTTGAGACTAGCCTGGCCAATATGGTGAACCCCATCTTTACTAAAGATACAAAAATTAGCCAGGTGCAGTGATGGACGCCTTTAATTCCAGCTACTCAGGAGGCTGAGGCAGGAGAATTGCTTGAACCCAGAAGGCAGAGACTGCAGAGAGCCAAAAATGCACCACTGCACTCCAGCCTAGGCGACGGAGTAAGACTCTGTCTCATAAAATAAAATAAAATAAAATAATAAAAATGCACTTTAGGCAAGATATCCATCCATTACCCAGGTGGACGGTTTTGTAGAAATGCTAATTTCTAACCAAAATGTCCTGCTGCCACATAAGGTTTAGTTTTTTTCGTTCAGAATATTTAAGAGACAAATTAAAAAGCCCCAAATATTCTTTTTTTTAAAAACCTTGTTCTTCTGACTTATGATTAACTAACGTGGTTTGAAAGACTCAGTGGGCATAAAATACACTAAAACTGTTTGTTTTTTGGAGTCAATTTTAGCCCTGTTTCTCAGACCTTCAGTGAAACAGTATACTTTTATGACTTCAAGAGAGCCCCAAGAAAAAATAAATATGTTGGCTTAGAAAATAAAATTTCCAAAGAGGCATCAATGAATGCTAGAAGAGTTTCTGAAACTGGATACCTATGATAATAATTCTGATTAATTTTATAAAGATTAAAGATAGTCAAAATTCTGTACAGTAAACCAAATAGTTTGATTGATGCTGGTATTTTAATCAATTGAGTATGTATCTTACAGACACAACCTTAAAACTTAGAAGGTTATGTAAACATAAAGCTATACTTTACTAAGTCTTAATGTCATAGTAACATGTAGTTTTGATGAAGGACTTAAGAAAGTATGTACCCAAACCAAAATATTTGAAAGGATATTGATGTTTTAGCGTTCTAGGTAATTGGAATTGTAGATTTATGCTACTTTTTCCTGCTGCAGAATAGCATATTCACGTTTTCTGCTTCATTGTAACAACATTTGAAAGTTCATGTATGTGTGGGAAGTTTTAGGGGGAGGAGAATGGGTCTGAATAATTAAAAATAAGAATGATAATTGAGAACCAGTAATTTTTTATTTTTATTTTCTATATTGGATCTCTTTAGGGTTAGCATTGTTCTTCCAACCTTAAGCTTCTAACCTTAATATTAGGATCCTTCAAGCAGGTACTAGATGAACCAACCCATTTTTGGTTATAGGTGTCTAGACCAGGAGCGGGCAACTGATTTAGAGAACGTCACTATAGAGGGTAGATTGACTGAATCCAGATTTCTCACCCAGGAATTTGAAATTGGGACATACAGAGACAGGGCCAGTTATCTGTAGAAACTGGACATGGAGTTTACATATTTCAGAGATTCAAGGCACATGTTGGCAGAGTCAGGGCAGACGATGTGTAATTAGAGAAGAGGAAACCAGGATGAGAATAAAAGCCTTCCATTTCTTGGTTCTGTCCCTCAGAAGACCTGGAAGCACCATGTGCCCTGACTTTTGCAAGATACCCTGGAACTCCCTATATATATTGTTTTCTTTTCAAGGTACTTTCAGAGAGTTTCTAGTTTTTGAAACCAAACCATCACTGACTAAGTTATAGAACAGTGCAATTAAGTGAAAGCAAGGTGAAAATGAAGAAGCCAGTGCTATTCAGGAACAGTTGCAAAAGAGTCTCAGATCATGAGAGATCACACAGACCATGCTCGATGTAGCTGAATCTTTCCGAAATGAGTAACTTTCTCACCAGGCAACTAACACGTCTCAAAAACACTTAGTGCTAGTTTTCCTCTTTTCTTTTATTCCTCCTGCTCAAACGGCCGACAATATTTGTTACTGTGATTTATAGACAATGCAACTCAAACCCAAGGAGGGAAATCATATAGCTCAAGTCTATGGATCTAGTTACCAACAGACCTAGAGTTAGGTGGCTGAGTTCCGTGACCTATCCAGTAGCCCTTCTAATTGTCACTTTACTTTTACGGCTATGCCATAATGAAGTAAAACAGAATGAAAATTATATGTAACAGACACATTGAGAAAATGTATTCCTCTTGAATGTGAGCAATTTGGATACATTTCAGAATCTAGTCTTTGGCCATCTCTATCAACTTTCATTAATGACGTGAACTCATCTAGTCCTGTGTGTTAAATATCCTTCATGGACACATGACTCCCAAATTATATTTACAGCTCTGATCTTTCCTCAGAACCCTAGGGTTTTATTTCCCACTGTTTATTCAACATCTCCAACTGGATGTTTAACAGTTATTTCAAATTGATAGGTGCAAAGCCAAATTCTTGACTTCCATCTCAAAAACTGTTTTTCCCCTATGTTCTCATTTCAGAAAATGGCACCTCAACTCAATAGTGACTTGGTTCCAAGCCTTGAAATGATTTTTTACCTTCTCTCATATTTCACATTCAATCTGCCTGTGCATTGTACTGGCTCTGCCTTGCAAATGTGCCCCAGACCACACCACTATCCCCACACCCCCACCCCTTGTACAGCCATTAGAGTCCTGGCCACCATTGGTTTCTACTGTCTTTGTATAGTCTCTTCTCAACACTTCTGCCAGAACATTTTTCAGTACATACAACGATAACTCCTGTAACTTTTTTGCTTACAGTATTCCACTGATATATATAAAAGTCGGCCGGGTGCTGTGGCTCACGCCTGTAATCCCAGTACTTTTGGAGGCTGAGGCAGGCAGATCACGAGGTCAGGAAATCGAGACCATCCTGGCTAACATGGTGAAACCCCGTCTCTACTAAAACTACAAAACAAAATTAGCCAGGCGTGGTTGCGGGGGCGCCTGTAGTCCCGGCTACTCGGGAGGCTGAGGCAGGAGAATGGCGTGAACCCGGGAGGCGGAGCTTGCAATGAGCCAAGATTGCTCCACTGCACTCCAGCCTGAGCGACAGAGCCAGTATCTGTCTCAACAACAACAAGAAGAAGAAATCACAAAGTCTGCAAAGCCTGTGTAATCAGGCTATGATTATTACTCTACCCTGATCGCCTCACAATTTTCTGCTCTGATTACTTGCTTCATCCACATTGACCCCTCGTTCTTCCTCTAATACAAAAAACTTTCTTGCCTCAGGATTTCATATTTGGGGATTCTTCTGCCATGTCTTCGTTTGTGATCTCTGCTCCAATGAAGTGGGAACTTCACTGGTTATGTCTGCTAAGATATCCTCTCTTCATGGAGTCTTTCTTTGATCTGTCTCTCTAAAATATAGCAGCCTCATTCGCAGCACCTTTACCTCCTTGTGCTATTGCTTTCATAGCAGTTACCGCTACCTGGCATTGTATTATATTTTTTCTTTCTTTCTTGTCAATTTAGCCTATCAGAGTTAAGCTCCAGAAGAGAGAAACATTATTTATTTTGTTCACTGATGCATCCCTAGAACCACATCTGGTATATCATAGGTGTTAAATAAATACATGTTTAATGTATTTAAGCTTCCTAACATATGAAATTGTTTATTATTATTAACAAATTAACATTTTGTTTTTCAAAATGTGATTTGCGATTTGAGAAGATGGGAAATAGGTTTAAAAACATGTATAATGGGCATACTTAAAGTTTAAAGTACACAATTAGAGAACTTCATTGATCAAAACACATTTAAATGTACATGTTTAAGTGTAAAATTTGATAATGTATACTTTTGATATGTATGCCACATGATACATCACCATCATCAAGGATAGTTTCAGCATCTTGGTCTGTACTTCAAAGTCAAAATGTCTTAATTTTGATGAAGTTTATTTTTAATTTTTTTGTCTGTTTTGGTATTTGTTTATTTTTTCCCATATCTAAGAAGTCTTTGCCTAAACCAAGGTCACAAAGATTTTGTCCTATGTTTTCCTCTGGGAGTTTTGTAGATTTTAATTTTTGCCCATAATTCAAGGTATGGATTAAAGTTTATATCTATACCCAATTGTTGAAGCACCTTTTGTCGAAATTACTGTGTTTTTTCACTAAATTCCCATTGTAGCTTCATTACAAATCAATTGACCATATAAATACAGGTTCTGTGCACTTAATTCTGTTCCTTTCATCCATGTGTCTATCTTGATATCGGTATCACACAATCTTAATGGATATCTCTTTCACAAAGTCTGTTAGTGTGACTTCTCCAAGTGAAGTCTTTTTGCAGATTGTTTTGGCTGTTCTAGATCCTTTGCATTTCTTTATTAATTTTAGAATGTGCTGGTTAATTTCTACTAAAGTCTGAGGAGATCATGACTTGAATTCCATTGAATATACAGATTAATTTAGGACAAATTAATTTTTTAACAATATTGAGTCTTTTAGAACATGAGCATGGTACATATCGCCACTTATTTAGGTCGTCTTCGTTTACTCTGAGCAATGCTTTGCAATTTTCAGTGTAGAAGAATTGTACATTTTTGATAAAGAATACTATTGTTTATATAACATTGAAAAAAGTTTTGACTAAAAGTATTGTGCCATCTTTGCAACTTTCATATCCCCAAACACATCCCTGTCATTTTGTTAACTGAATTTATTATTTGCTTTCATGTTGAACTATTCCTAAAAATAAATCTAACACATGTATTTGCATAAAATTAGTTTGGAACTATGAAGGGAAAAGGGCAGGAGTAGAAGCTGTGGGAATGCTAAATAAGAGATGATCACCTGGACAAATTTTATAAAGTAATGAGGTTTAAGAATACTAGAACTTTCAAATAAGAACAATGTTTTTATTTAAAATGTGTTATTTATTATGAATTGTGTCTAACCATAATGAGAACTAAAAAAAATTACAAAATTATTTTGACTCATCCTCAGTGGCCTTACTTAAAATGACCAGCATTTTTCACAGGAAATTCCAATCTTATTTCAACAAAAATGGAACGGGAGGCTCTTTTCTGACATTGTTAGGATGCCTTGGGGTTCTGACCAGCCAGAATTACAGAACTACAAGTTAGAGCAATACAAGCAGTCCTGCATGGTAAGGATTATTTAAAATACCACAGTATTTTCCTGTGATGTACTTCGAAAGGCTAATATTTAAAATAGGAGTCTTTTAACTTTATCATTTTTCTTGTATGATAGAAGATACACTTAATTTTATAAGAATTGGTGCATTAAATTTTAGAAGATAACTTAGGACTGACTGGGAAAATCTAAAATAAATTATTTGGAGAGGTTCTGAGATTATGAATCTTGGAAAAATGAGAAACTATTCAAAATTTGAGTGTATAAAACAAGTCTTGCGTACAAATTAAAAATCTTAATTTTCTTCTGATGGCATTCATTACAAGTGTATAGAAACACGGAGTTTTGTATGTGGATCTTGTACCCTAACACTGCTGAATTCATTTTTTAGCTCTAGTAAGATTTCTTGTGGATGCTTTAGAACTTTCTATGCATAGGATCATGTTATCTGAAAATAGAGTTTTATGTCTGCCTCTTCTATTTGAATACCTTTTATTCCTTTTTCTTACCTAGTTGCCCTGGATAGAATTTCCAGCACAATATTGAATAAAAGTGATGAAAGTGGGCAATTCATAAATACTGTCTTTCATATTCAAGATATTCCTTTCTATTTCTACTTTTTTGAGTGTTTTTACTTACCATAAAAGGATGTTTAATTTGTAAAATGCCTTTTCTCTGTTATTTGAGATGATCATGTGAATTTTTTCTTTGTTCTATTTTTGTGCCTTACTACATTCATTGAATTGTATTTGTATATACTACCAATGAACAATCCAAAAAGAAAATTAAGAAAACAATTCTATTGAAAATAGCATCACAAAGAATAAAATATTTAGAAAAAGTTTAGGTGAAACACTGTACACTAAAAACTATAAAACATTGCTAAAGTTAAAGAAGAGGTATACAAGTTAAAAGAAAACCTGTGCTCCTGACAGGAAGACTTAATACATCCTGAAGATGTCAGTACTACTCCAAGTGATCTATAGGTTCAATGCACTGCTTATCAAAATTCTAAAATCGCTTTTTGATTTTTAAAGAAATAGAAAAATCTGATCCTCAAATTCAGATGGGGCCACAAATGGCCAAAATAATTTTGAAAAAGAGGAACAAAATTTGAGAGCTCACACTTCCTCACTGCAAACCATACTGCAAAGCTAAAATAATCAAAACAGTGTGATACTGGCATATGTTAGACATACAGACTAATGGAATACAATAGAGTTCAGACATAAACCTTCACATTTGTGGTCAATTGATTTTTGACAAGAATGCTTAGTCCATTCAATGGAAAAAGAAGTATCTCAACAGACATTGCTGGGGAAACGAGATTTCCATACTCAAAAGTATGATGTTGAACATTTATCTCATACAGTAAACAAAAAATTAACTCAAAATGGATCAATGATCTTAAATATAAGAGCAAAAACTATAAATCTCTTAGAAAAAATTATAGGGGTATATCTTCTTGAATTCGAGTTTGGTAATTCTTAAATATGACATTAAAGGCACAGAAAAGAAAAAGCAATAAAATTTGTCAAAATTAAAAATGTTTCTGCATCAAGGACATTAAGAAACTAAAAAGACAACCTATGGAATGGAAGAAAATACTGTAAATCTAATATCTGATAATGTTTTAATATATAGAATGTATATAAAGAATAGCTACGACTCAACATCAACGGAATAGCCCAATTAAAAAATTGCCAAGGTACTTGAATGTTTTTTTCAAAGAAATACAAATGGTTAATAAGCACCTTACAAAGATGTTCAATATCATTATTCATTAGGGAAACCAAATAAAAAAGCAAAAGCACAATGAAATACCATTACGATGGTGGAATAGGTGTACATTGCTCCTGGGAATGTAAAATTGTGCCAACCATTCTAGAAGGCTGATGATGGAATTACTATATGACCCAACAATTTCAACAATCACACTCCTAGGTAGAAACCCAAAAGAAATGAAACAAAATACTTGTATGCCAGTGTTCATTGCATCATTATTCACAACAGCCAAAAATGTGGAAATAATCCAGTGTCTATCAACAGATGAGTGGATAAACAAAATGTGTATATTCATATGATGGAGTATTATTTAGCTGTAAGAAGGAAATGAAGTTCTGTTACAGGGATGAACCTTAAAAACATTATGCTGGCCGGGTGCGGTTGCTCATGCTTGTAATCTCAGCACTTTGGGAGGCCAAGATGGGTGGATCACCTGAGATCGGGAGTTCAAGACCAGCCTGGCCAACATGGGGAAACCCTGTCTCTACTAAAAATACAAAAAATTAGCTGGGCATGGTGGCAGATGCCTGTAATCCCAGCTACTCAAGAGGCTGAGGCAGGAGAATCACTCGAACCCAGGAGGCAGAGGTTGCAGTGAGGTGAGATCGCACCACTGTACTCCAGCCTGGGCAACAAGGTGAGACTCTGTCTCAAAAACAAACAAACAAAAATTCTAGGTGACAAGACACAAAAGGATAAATGCGTATGATTCCACTTATATGAAGTATCTAAAATAGGCAAATTTGTAGGAATCAAAAGTAGACTCAGGGTTACTGGGGGTGGAGGGAGGGGTGAATGGGGAGTTATTGCTTAATGTTTACAGAGTTCTTGTTTGGAACTAGAGAGGTGATGGTGATACAACAGTGTAAATATAATTAATGCCATTAAATTGTATACTTAGAATGATACATATGGTTAATTTTATGTTAAATATATTTTACCACAGGAAAAAAATCATTTTCCGGGTAGTCTTCTTTTTAATAAATTAGGAAATTAAAATTAATGTTTACACTGCGAAATATTTTTTATGTTAAGCTGGTTTATTTACATAGATCATTCTTTACAAAACTGTGCTTTACCTAGAGATGTATATGGGACTAATTCTTTTCTAATAACTGAAGGTGATATTCATGGTTAATATCAGCTACTTATAGAAGTGATTAATAACCACACAACTTTGTGATTACCTAGTAGAATTATCTTTGATTTCACAACTATAGGGGTTTTTCAGTAACCTCTATACTTGTAAAGCCAAGGATAATTTAATTAATGAGAGTTTGAGGGCTTTATTAAGGTAGAAGGGGGCGTTCATTATGTGATACCAACATAACTGAAATCTCCTTTATAGTAAGAATTAATTCCTTCATTAAATAAGTGTTGCAGATGATTTTTCTGTATGTAACTATAATATTTAGGGGAAATTAATTCATTCTATCAGTGCTAGACTGCATTACAGAGTGACACACACACTGGGTTTACAAGTTTTTCCAGGACTTGTCATCTTTTACGCAAATAAAGTTTGTTTTATTTTAAGTATTAAACTGTGCTATATAATGGTGGACTTTCATATGCTCAAAAATGTATAAATGATTTTAAATCTTAAAATCATTTAACCTTAAAATATTTTAGGTTGACTTCAAAGAAAAAAATTACAAATTTAAAAAATCACAAGTAATATGTGAATGTACACAGAACATGGCCTCTGCACATGCAGGTGTACCATGATGCAACTTGGTTTTAGAGTTAGAGGTCCTGGGTCTGAGTCCAGACTCCGAGTCTTATTACCCTGGACAAGTCATTTAATCTATAATTTTTGACAAGTGTACCACAGCTGTAACAAAATCCACCCTCCCCACCTCACTGAATTGTGAAGTCACGTCCTATCTGTGAGCATGCTTCGTGAAGCACAAGCTTATTTTGAAGAGCAATTCCAGTATGTTTGAACCATGCCTATGACGGGGCCCATTGCCTTTTAAGTATCTATATTGAATGATGGAAAAGCACATCAAACTCAGTTACATTAAAAACAAAAATATTGTTCTTATCAGCATAATAGCAGTTACGTTGTGTGACCACAGCTACAAATTATTTTATTCTTTCATATGTAATAATTTAATAGAGTAACTGTCCATTCTTCTGAACATTTCATAATTCAGGGAACTGAGGCAATATGAAGCAAAATGAAATTTTGGGGGAACAGATGCTAGCAAAGCTAGTCCCCAGACTCATGCAGTCTACCTCCTGGTTTGATATTTGGGGAATTATTAATGTGTAATCATAATAGAAGAATGTGTAGAGGAGAATACTGAACTCCTAGTATCTTGTCTTTCTTTAGAAGAATGCACTGGCTATAGGTAAAATGGAACATCACACACTGGGGCCTATCATGGGGAGGGGGAAGGGGGGAGGGATTGCATTGGGAGTTATACCTGATGTAAATGACGAGTTGATGGGTGCTGACGAGTTGATGGGTGCAGCACAGCAACATGGCACAAGTATACATATGTAACAAACCTGCACATTATGCACATGTACCCTAGAACTTAAAGTATAATAATAAAAATATATATTTAAAAAAATATGGTCTCATTTAAGCCTCTTCAAGTGATATTGGAGTTAAATAGGTAACAATTTCACGGGCAAGTTTTTTGGGGAGAAATGCTGTTGATTATACCACTAAAAAGAAAACTAGCCAAAAGGAAAAGTTTTAAAAATAAAGTGTTAAAATTTTATAATATATAAAAAGATGGAAAATTTAATATATAAAAATTAAATATCAAGTCACACGAGAGACATTTCATGTTCTAGAGCTGCATTTTTGCTCACTGGTTGATTCTGTTGGATACATCTCAGGGTACATATTTTAAATAAATGTTATTTAGAAAAACTCCTCTTATTTATTTTGTATTAAGTCAGCCATAATTTGAGTGTTACAGATACTTGCTAAATATTTGAGACCCTTTACAATTAGCCCTTCATGTACTCAGATGTGAGGCTGCAAGTAATTCACTTGGAAACCCCCACCAGCACCAGCACCGTCCTGATCACAACTCTAACAACAATCAAATATAAGGAAAATGGAATTGATATGTACCTATGCATAGAACTCCCTGCTGTTACTTGGGTACATTGTATGTTTCTAAATCAAGAAACTAAAGAATCTATAAAAATAAGAAGCTGTTGTGCTGTGTGTGTGTGCGTGTGCATACACTTGTA
This sequence comes from Macaca nemestrina, assembly GCF_043159975.1. Lineage (NCBI taxonomy): Eukaryota > Metazoa > Chordata > Mammalia > Primates > Cercopithecidae > Macaca > Macaca nemestrina. Next base: position 20,858,152 of record NC_092140.1, read on the forward strand.
TAAGTTAAAGAGAAAGTGAATTCTTTCAAATCATTACAAAATCTATGGAAACAAATCACCTCAGATATAAAAAAATGGGATGTTTGTAATAAAACTTGTGCTGCAGATGTCTAGAAATGTTATGTTTTTTTTTCCTTTTAAGGATTATATATGGTGTAGTGGAACAGGGTATATACTGTTGGAAATGTTAGACTTCTTCCTGTGACCCTGAGTTGGTACCAACTGATAAGTGACACATTTATTCATATAACTAATCAATCCATACAATCCCTATATAAAAACTTAAATGATCAATAATTGTAATATGTTGACATGGCATACATTTACATGGACCAGTGCTTTCACATTTTAAATCAATTGCCCATTTAATTTTCATACCTGGCCTATTTATTCAGGAAAAAAAGCCAAAAGAACCATCCAGTGTTGGATATTAACATACCTAAAGGCGTATCTGTCACACTGCCTTTAAAGCGTGTCAGTCGCACTGTGTCTTTTAAAAATTGTGTTACTATTCCAATTTAACAATAAAGTAAATCATTCTTACTGTGCTCAGCTTCCCTTATGGTTCTTATTGGGATAAAAACCTAAAGATCAAAAATGTTCACTAATGCCAAGCTATTCTGTAAACAACGTTCCCAGTCACTCCCCTGCCACTTCTTTTTGCCAGAAGAAACAAATGCCGGTTACTTTCCTGCAGCCAATACTGAATTTTGACAAGGAGGCAAAATGATACGAAGCCAACAAATACCAGAAGAATAACGCAAGGAATCTTGCCTCAAACTGAGAGTACACAGTCAAGCAGTGGCAACTTGAAAGCTGACTCTAATCTTGATTTTGATAATCTACCTCAGGTTTCAAAGTATAGCTAAAAAAGTATTCATCCTTCTCCATAAACTAATATTATGAACAAGCTACACAGATGGCCATCAACCATAATATATAATTTGATTTTTAAATGTCTCTTTCTCCTTTTTTTGTTTTATTAAAATAATTTCTATAGTGTCTCAGGTTATTAAATTCTGGTTTTAGGTACATGAATTATTGGCAAACAAGCTCTCCACTATTGCACAAAGTTAAACAATGATGATATTGTAAATATAAAAGTATAATAGCAAAATCTTTCTGTGGTGCTTGGTAAATTTCAGATATCATGCTAACCACTTTCTGTGTATTTCCCTTTTAAGCTTACACCAACTTTATGAAGAATTATAATTATCTGTATTGAACAGAGGAGGAGATTAAGACTGGACAAAATGCAGTACATTTTATTGCACTGCACTTTCATGTACTTCACAGATACTCTGTGTTTTTACTAATTGAAGTTTCCTGGTCACCTTGCATCCAGCAAGTATATCAGTGCTAATTCCCCAACAGCACGTGTTCACTTTGTGTGTCTTTGTAAAATTTTAGCAATCCTTGCCATATTTCCAACTTTTTCATTATTATGACACCTGTTATAGGTGATCTGTGATCAGTGGTCTTTGATTGTTTTAGGGCACCATGAGCTGCACTCACACAAGACAGTGAACTTAATTAAGAGTCGTGTGTGCGCTGACTGCTCCACCAACTGGCCATTCTCCCATCTCCCTCTCCTCAGGCTTCCCTATCTTCTGAGACACAACAATACTGAAAATAGGCTAATTAATAATGCTACAATATCCTCTAGGTGCTTCATTGAAAGTATGAGTTGCATGTTTCTTATTTTAAATCAAAAGCTATAAATGATTTAGCTTAGTGAGGAAGGCAAGTTGAAAACTATGATAGGCCAGAATCTAGGCTGCCTGCACCAGTAAGCCAAATTGTGAATTCAGAGGAAAAGTCCTTGAAGGAACCTGAAAGTGCTACTCCAGTGAACAAACAATGAAAACAAAGTGAAACAGTCTTACTGCTGATGTAGAAAAGGTTGGGTGGTTTGGATAGAGGCTATGACATTATCTCTACCCAAAGCCAAATCCAGAGCAAGGCCTTAATGCTTTTAAATTCTATGAGAGATGAAAGCAGTGAGAAAGTTTTGGAAGAAAAGTTTGAAGCTAGCAGAGGTTGGTTCATGAGATTTTAGTAAAGAAGCTGTCTCCGTAACATAAAAGTGCAAGGTTGAAGCAGCAAGTGCTGATTATGAACATTATTACAATAAACAATAGATTTTCAATGGAGACAAAACAGCCTTCTAGTGGAAGAAGATGCCATCTAGGACTTTCATAGCTAAAGAACTATGAAAGCCAGAGAGCTAGAGAGCTAGCCTGGCTTCAAAGTTTTAAAGGATAGGCTCACTCTCTCGTTAGGGGATAATGCAGCTGGTGACCTAAAGGCAAAGCGCATTTACCATTGCAAAAATCCTAAGGCCCTTAACAATTATGCTAAATCTACTCTGCCAGTGCTTTATAAGTGGAACAACAAAGCCTGTATGACATTATGTCTGTTTACAGTACGATTTGCTGAATATTTTAAGCCCACTGTTAAGACCTACTGCTCAGAAAAAAGAAAAAAAAAAATCCTGGATGGGCACAGTGTCTCATGCCTGTATTCCCAGCACTTTGGGAGGCCAAGCTGGGAGAATCACTTGAAACCAGGAGCTCAAGAGCAATAAAGTGAGACCTCATTGCCACAAAACATAATTTAGCCAGGCATGGTGGTGTGCACCTGTAGTCCCAGCTACGTGGGAGGCTGAAGTGGAAGGATTGCTTGAGTTCAAGTGGTTGAGGCTACAGTGAGGCATGATCATGCCAGTGGACTCCAGGCTGGGTGACAGAATGAGACCCTTTCTCAAAATTTTTTTTTTAAAAAAGATCTCTTTCAAAATAATATTTTCCATTGACCTAGTCACCAAAGAGCTGTGAAGAAGATGTACAAGGAGATTAATGTTTTCATGCCTGCTAATTCAATATCCATTCTGCAGCCTATGGATCCATGAGTCATTTCGATTTTCAAGTCTTCTTATTTAAGAAATATGTCTTGTAAGGCTGTAGCTGCCATAGATAGTGTTCCCTCTAATGGATCTGGAGAAGTAAATAGAAAATCTTCTGGAAAGGACTTAACATTCTAAATGCTATTAATAACATTTGTGATTCATGGATAAAGGTCAGTATGTCAACTTTGACAGGAATTTGGAAGAAGTTGATTCCAACCTTCACAGATGATTTTCAAGGGTTCACAATTTGAGTGGAGAAAGTAACCACAGATGTGGTCAAAATAAGAAGTAGAATTAGAAGTAGAATCTGAAGATGTGGCTAAATTGCTGCAATCTCATGATAAAACTTGAGCGGATAAGGAGTTGCTTCATAAGGATGAGCAGATAAAGTGGGTTTTGGAAATAGAATCTACTCCTGGGAAATATGCTGTGAACCTTGTTGAAATGGTAACAAAAGATTTGGAATATTACATAAACTTAGTTGATAGCAGCAAGGTTTGAGAGGATTGATTTCAATTTTGAAAGAAGTTCTACGGAGGGTAAAATGCTGTGAAATAGCACCATATGCTGTAGAGAAATATTTCATGAAAGGAAGAATCAACTGGTGTGGCAAACTTCATTGTTGTCTCATTTTAAGAAATTTCCACAGCCACTTCAACCTTCAGCAACTTCCACTCTGATCAGTTAGCTGCCATCAGATGGAGGCAAGACCCTCCACCAGCAACAAGTTGATGACTCCCTAAAGGCTCAGATGATGGTTAGCATTTTTTAGCAACAAAGACTTTTTACAATTAAAGTGTATGCATCGTTTTTTAGACATAATGCTCTTGTGCATTTAACAGACTACAGTATAGTGTATATGTAATTTTTATATGCATGAGGAAACCGAAAAGATTTCATGACTCACTTTATTGTGATACTTGCTTTATTGTTGTGGTCTAGAACCAAACCTGCAATATCTCTGAGGTCTGCCTGTAAGATGCCTTTTTACTCATAACCAATAAATGAAAGATTTCTTCCTCAAACTCAGACATACTGATGATGAATCCTGTTTATCACCATGGTGCTTGCTGCCTCTTAATAGAATGAATGCAAATTTTGTCATCCAAGGGCTCTAGAAAAGGTCTGCCTTAGCACTAAATATTAGAGGACAACAATATTTTGTTTTACCTTAAATATTCTATAAGATGCTTCATATAAGTGATCATACATACTACTAGCTGATTGCTGTGAAGAATCCCTATGGATTAGAGAAAATCTTTGTACCCACCGAGAGTTTACTTCTCAAGAGAATCTGAGTTTTACGCCAGTCATCTACACTATAACTTAATTTTCTCTTTAAAACTCAACTCTGGCATTCCATTCAGAAAAGTCTTTGAGCTGCCTTGTACTGATCTAAGTTACATAATTCTGAGAAAAATAGGTTACTTTCTAGGGCAGAAGTGAAGTGTGATGTCTCCATGAATCTAAGCAAATTCTTGTAAAGAGAAACAATACATGATTTAGCTTGTGTCATATAATACCCGTCATCTGCTTACTAGTTTGAGATGTGTCAATATTAGCCTTTTAAAATGCAGGTTAGAGAATTGGTGTTCTTTCCAGATTAAAGTAGGTGAACATGATCAAAAGAATGGAAAATAAAACCTCTGAGAAAAAGTTAAACGTCTAGGGATATATAAAATGAGCGAAGATGAAGCTGTTAATACAAGACTTTAGCTGGTAAACAATTATTTCAAGGAGACTAGAGCAAGAGATTTCTATAGTAATTCTCCAATAAGAGAATTACTTACTCAGTCATACAAAAGACAGAATTGCGTTGCAAAGGGAATTAGGCTCCCAAGAGAGTTTATGGAATTTCCAATATGGAAAATTTACCAAATTAAAATTTTACAGAATCACCTGTGCCAGTCTGATTTCTTGAAGCAAGAAAGTAGGCCCTATTTTTTGAGGTTGGTGAATTTATGCTTTGAGATGTGTAGATAGGGGTGTAATAGTCAGTGGCATGCTATTGATACAGAGTTCAAATCAGCATGATTTTTATAGAACATTTAACTACTGATTAAAATAAATTCAAAAGTATGTTCCTCTGTTGAGTGCTACTTTGGGGTTGGCTCTAAAAGTATATAATTTTTATTTGCTTAAAAATATTAACTTATTGAGGAAAGTGATTACGAAATATTTCTAGCCAAGTTAAACAAACGACAGCATTTCCTTTTCCATTTTCCTAAGGTACTTAAAATTTGGGGGAATGTGTCCAAAATGTAGACCATTCCACCCTACATTCCAAGAAATTCTTTGTAGCATTAAAGCTTTTGAACTGCATTCATTTTGTCAGTTACACAAAACTGCAATGTTCATGGCAATATTTAAAGAAGGTATGTATGTTAAAAGCTATTAATTTTGAAAGTGGTTTGCAGATATTTTAAATAGACACAGTCTTGCATTGCTTAGTGATGGGAATAGGTTCTGAGAAATATGTCATTAGGCAATTTCATCATTGTGTGAACATGATGAGTATACTTACACAGACCTAGATACTATAGCCTACGACACACCTAGGCTATTGCTCCTAGGCTGCAAAACTGCATAGCATGTGACTATACTGAATACTGTAGGCAATTGTAAAACAATGGTAAGTATTTGTGCATCTAAACATGTCTCAGCATAGTAAAGATACAATACAAAATGGTATACCTGTATAGGGCACTTATTATTAATGGAGCTTGCAGGATTGGAAATTGTTCTGGGTGAGTAGGTGAATGAGTAATGAATGAATGTGAAAGGTAGGACATTACCGTATACTACTGTAGACTTCATAAATACTGTAAACTTAGGCTAAACGAAATTTATAAAAATACCTTTTCTTCAATAGTAACCATAGCTTACTCTAACTTTTTAACTTTATGCATGTTTAAAGTTTTTAAACTTTTTGACCCTTTTGTAACAATGCTATGCTTAAAACACATTGTATAGTTGTACAAAATATTGTCTTTATATTCTTATTCAATAAATTTTTTTCTATTCTTAATATTTTTTAGTTTTACATTTTTAAATGTAAAACTAATTTTTTATAAGTAACATTTAAAAAATGTTAAATACTCACATTAGCCTAGACCTACACAGAATCAGGATCATGAATATCACTGCCTTCCATGTCTACATCCTGTCCCACCGGAAGGTCTTCAGGGGCAAGAACATACAGGAAGCTGTCACCTTTTATAAAAACATTACCCTCTTCTGGAATAACTCCTGAAGGATTAACTTTAAAAAAAGAAATTGAAGGAGTACATTCTAAACTAGCAATAAAAAGTAGAGTGTATTAAACACTCAAACCAGTAATATAGTCATTTACTATATCAAATATTATGTACTGTAGATAATTGTATGTGCTGTACTTTTATATGACTGGCAGTAGGGTAGGCTTGCTTATACCAGCATCGCCACAAACACATGGGTAATGTGCTGTGCTAAGATGTTACAACAGCTAAGATGCCACCAGGCGATAGGAATTTTTCAGCTCCATTAAAATCTTATGGAACCAGCTGTATATGCAATCTGTGGTTGACCAAAATGTCTGTATAAATATAGATAGGTGTATATATATCTATAGGTATATGTAGATAGATGTGTAAATATTTACAAGCACACGTGTTCACAGTCATGGGTTGCATAACAATGTTATACATACACACACTACACATACACATTTTGTTCTATAGAATGTACATAAAATATGTTTTATACCTAATTTGTTATTCCCCAAAAGCTAGTTTTCTTTTTTTTTCTTTTTTTAGTAACGTCTAGAAACCAAGAATAATTAGGGAAAATTGTGTAAATTTTGAAATGGTCTTCCATTCTTGTTCATAGTAACTGTTGACACAATATAGAGGTGAGAAGGTCATCATTTAAGGGAATTTAAAATGGTTAAAAGGGTAGTAACGATATTATTTTAGAGTTGCAGAATTTGACTTTCCCTCAAGATAACAAACAACACCCTAAGGTGGAATTATTGAGAATTGAGAGTATCAAAAGTTAATACCTTATTCTGCTCTTAACGAACTCAGTATCAACGAAGAAACCATTGCTTAGGACTCTTCCCTTCATCGTAAATTGAAATAAGCCTTCTAGATAATCATAGGGACCTTTTAGCTTTGCATCATTCTTTGCTGTATCTATTTCTTTTCTGAACCACCTGTTATCTTCATTCATAAAGCAAGAGCAAGATCTTGGAATGTTGGTAATTCCAATTGCACAGGATTCGCTAGTGGAAAGTAATACTCAGAATGATTTAAGAATGCCTTTATCACAACATGCAACACTTGCTGTTTGGGCAGAGCTTTGACATTTTATGAATTGCTGGGACATCCTTTATCTCACAAATAAACATCTTAAATGCTGTGTAGTTAGGGTTTGACTTGAGCAAAAATGACTGAAGGAAAGGTTTGTGTTTGGTTCTTGTAAAATGACCTTCATATTCTAAAGAAGGGGAGAGGCCACGTAGCGCGTACCATAATGTTATGCCCATCTTGGGCTCTCAGAAGGCAGTTTATTAATGTAAATTCTTCAATGAATACCAATGATTGAAAACTATTATTTTACAGTCATGTATGGTTATTTTTTATGGCCATTGCTTCTGCAAGAAGTCTGTGTGTGTCAGAAGTTTGGAAACTTCGAAAATGTAAACAGAATACTTGGATCAAAGTAAATTGTTTTGAGATATTTACCTTCTGTGGAAGGAAAAATAAAGGAATGGTTATCTAGTCATGAGATGAATATCTAGGGCTATTACTATCTCTCTGAAACTGGAATTGATAGTGAGAACTAGCTAACATATCTTCACAGGAATATTCTTAAATTCTAGCAACATGATATAGTAGAATGGAAAATTTGAATCAGAGCTGATACTCTGTCATCTGTATTTTTATTTATTTTCTCCCCTCTTCCTTGACAGCACAAATTATTTGGATACACATTTATCTATAGTGAAACGGCAAAGAGAAAGGAGAAAAGCAACTGATAGACATTCAAAAAGCAGTGTGTGTGAAGGGAGAGAACGAGGTGGTTTCCTTGATAGGGATGACGATGTGGTAGTATTAACGCAAACAGTCGAACACAGGCATTTGTAAAGGACTAAAGAATCACAATTATAAGATGGAAACCCACAGAAAAGACTCCTCTGAGACTTGTTACCCATTTACACCTATCATTCCCCATTTTTCAACTGATTTTGCTTACACTTTATTTTCAATGTCTTGTGCTTTTAAAATAATTTTTCAGACATTTCTGCTTTCCTCTTCTTGTTCCCATGTAAACTTTCAGATGCCACATGCACCATTTCTTGCTACCTTTTTATAAAAATTGAGACCTGTTTATCCAATCAGTGATTATGTGTTATTATGGTAATGAGTAAAGAACAATATCCAAATTATGCAGGCATTAAATGATTTAGAGTGAATAAAGTCTGCTAATTTAACATACAAACATTTTATATTAATATGTGTTTGTTTGAAGTTACACAGTAGCTTTGTCTGAGATTGTTACGTGGATGAAAGGAAATGTTTTCTGGATAACATGCATTTCAGAGTATGTGAAATTAACCATAAAGCCAGCTACCTTCCCACTTACGTATTTGTCAAAAACATCTAAATATCCTCATTTACCACAGGAGAGGGGTAGTAATCTCTAAGAGTGACTTTTGTTTCACTGAATGAAACAAAAAATCAGTCTGATCATAAGACTTGCTGATTATTCAAACAGATTGCTAAGAAAACTGGAAATGTTTTCTGAAGATTTTTCTAGTTTACCAGTTTCTGATCAATTTCATGCACTCTTTCTTGGAGACAAAAAGATGAGGAATCTAGGATATTACAAATTGTAATACTGGCGTTTACTTAGAACAATTGTTGCAAATCATAAAACTACATTTAGAGTTTTCTTACAGCAGTCAATATATGTTCATAATTAAATTCACGTGACTTAAAATTTTGAGGGTTTGATATTTTTGTTTGCTTCTGTGTGACTATAAGTTAGAAACTTTTTAATGCTGTGAAAGAAAAAATTGCAACAGCCTGATTTGAAAGGGAGGCTTCAGTTTGTAAAGATTACAAATAATAGCAAGAGAATCATGCTTCATATCTAGTATGAAACACACATTAAATTAGAAAGCGATATGAAAATCCCACAAACAGCTGAGATAATATTCCTATCTGAATGCCTTGAAATTTTATATCCTGAAAACTAAATTTGCTTGAATTACAGTGTAGGTTATCATCATACATGGCAAACTGAATAATTTTCCTTTCTCAAATATTCTAAAAATCCTCAATATGAAGAATATCTAATTTTCCAGCAAGGAAAAAATATAAATGATTCAATAGCTGGTTCAAACTTGGAAACAGAAAACATTATATTTGTCTGCATCAATTTAGTATTGATTATGAACAGAGCGGTAAGAGTAACTGCCCTATACACCATTGTGAATTGCTGAGTATATTTCATCTTGTGCTGCATAACAAATATTTTAAACAAACATTTATAAACTATATGTCTTTTTGAAATTTGATTGAGCTACAAAAAAATACCCAAAAAACAAAAAACCAGTATGCTTTGGCCTCATCATGCTCATTTCCCAAGGGGTAGATGCTTCCTCCTTAGCATTGCTGTGCCTTGTCATTTTTAGCATGCTCAGTCTAATACACATAAAGCAATAAGACTTGTTAGTATTGAAAAATATAAACTGCTTGAGGATAGGGAATTAGTAATGAAAGTTACTAAGCATGATGGGGGGAAAAGTGAAGAGTGGAGAAGGAAGAATTTCATACTTATTATGCATTCCATATTCTAGACTCTGCTTTATCATCTATGAACTGTATATATTTATTATCTCTACTATCATCTGTTATCTATATCTATCATCCCTCACATATCTTTTATCTGTCTATTGATCTATCTATATCTATCATCTGTTATATTTAATGCCTGGTACTTAGTAAATGCCGTCTCTATATATTTGAAATATTGAATGAACATTCAAAGCATTTTCATGGCATTGAAAATTGAGGCAAGTTTTATTTTCATCTTCCTTTCAGGAATGAAAGAGCTGATCTCAGAAAGTATAAATAGCATATTTAAAGATTTGTATTTAGTGTGTGGTAGAACATAATTTTTTATTTTTTTATTTTTTAATTTTTTTATTATACTTTAAGTTCTAGGGTACATGTGCATAACGTACAGGTTTGTTACATATGTATACTTGTGCCATGTTGGTGTGCTGCACCCATCAACTCGTCAGCACCCATCAGCTCGTCATTTACATCAGGTATAACTCCCAGTGCAATCCCTCTCCCCTCCCCCCTCTTCATGATAGGCCCCGGTGTGTGATGTTCCCCTTCCCGAGTCCAAGTGATCTCATTGTTCAGTTCCCACCTATGAGTGAGAACATGCGGTGTATGATTTTCTGTTCTTGTGATAGTTTGCTGAGAATGATGGTTTCCAGCTGCATCCATGTCCCTACAAAGGACACAAACTCATCCTTTTTGATGGCTGCATAGTATTCCATGGTGTATATGTGCCACATTTTCTTAATCCAGTCTGTCACTGATGGACATTTGGGTTGATTCCAAGTCTTTGCTATTGTGAATAGTGCCACAATAAACATACGTGTGCATGTGTCTTTATAGCAGCATGATTCATACAGCCAACAGACACATGAAAAAATGCTCATCATCACTGGCCATCAGAGAAATGCAAATCAAAACCACAATGAGATACCATCTCACACCAGTTAGAATGGCGATCATTAAAAAGTCAGGAAACAACAGGTGCTGGAAAGGATGTGGAGAAATAGGAACATTTTTACACTGTTGGTGGGATTGTAAACTAGTTCAACCATTATGGAAAACAGTATGGCGATTCCTCAAGGATCTAGAACTAGATGTACCATATGACCCAGCCATCCCATTACTGGGTATATACCCAAAGGATCATAATTTAAGGTGAGGTTTTTCTGATCTCCAAACCTATTTTCTTTCTGTACCTTCAAAGGAAAGTAAGCTGTTTGTATAAGAAATACAGAGAAAATACAGACTAAAAGAAGCGCTGTCATAGAATTATTGAACTGGAAGGAATCCTAATGATTATGTAACTGAATCTTCTTATTTTAAAGATGAGGAAATAAACCAAGAAACAGGTTAATGGGGATTGAGTCAAAGATACAGTAGCAGAGAATAAATGCATATATTAAGGATCATCAATTCTATGGAAAGTGGTAATTTTTGTTGAGTCATATGACTATTTTTTAAAAACAGGTTTTACATTTAATGGATAAATTAACATTCATCATTATTATTAGCTTTGATATTTTGATCCGTTAATCAGAAACCAAGATAGAAAAGCTTTATAAAATTTCTGTGTAGTAGTAGTCTAATTTTAAAAGTAATGAATCAACGTCTTTCTACCTCAAAGTGCTTCAGTGAGAGTTGTTTCACCCTATGGGTTATCTCTACTGTGGTATTACAAAACACTTGTGAATTTTGTGGTCTTAGAATCTATACACATTTTATTTCTTAGGGTTCATGTGCTTCTCTAAGAAGCCAATTGATTAATTAAACAAAATTATGTAAAGCAACAGATTCAAAAATAGAAATATTTTAAAAATATAACAGCCTTTATATATCATTGATTTTTCATTAAAAGTTAGAAATGTTAGGGTTATTTATTGTGAAATGTTAAAACCAACATATTTAAAATATGTTGTAGTGGAGATTGGGTTTAAAAAAAAAATACAAATAATTTGCTGACTGCTGTAGCATTGGTTAGCTATTGTTAGGACAATCATAAAAAGGGTAAGAACAGAAAATTTAAATAAACAAAAAATAAAGTAAGTAGATTGTTATCGTCCTTGTTTTGAATAAGGTGGGTGGTAAGGGTATTTGGGCATTCTATTCTAGCACTAGAGAATCTTCCTACCCTAAGATTGGTAATGTTTTTATCTTTCTGGAATTCCTTATTGAGAAAGGTCAAGGATTTTCAGCTCCCCGCTTTTTAAATTATACTTTAAGTTCTAGGGTCCATGTGCACAATGTGCAGGTTACATAGGTGTACATGTGCCGTGTTAGTTTGCTGCACCCATCAACTCGTCATTTACATTAGGTATTTCTCCTAATGCTATCCCTCCCCCATACCCCCTTCCCCCTGACAGGTTTCCGGTGTGTGATGTTCTCCTCCCTGTGTCCAAGTGTTCTCATTGTTCAGTTCCCACTTATGAGTGAGAACATGCAGTGTTTGGTTTTCTGTACTTGTGATAGTTTGCTGAGAATCGTGGTTTCCGGCTTCATCCATGTCCCTGCAAAGGCCATGAACTCATCCTTATTTATGACTGCTTAATATTCCATGGTATACATGTGCCACATTTTCTTAATCCAGTCTATCATTGATGGACATTTGGGTTGGTTGCAAGTCTTTGCTCTTTTGAATAGTGCCGTATTAAACGTATGTGTGCATGTGTCTTCATAGTAGCATAATTTATAATCCTTTGGTTGTATACCCAGCAATGGGATGGCTGGGTCAAATGGTATTTCTAGTTCTAGATGCTTGAGGAATCGCCACACAGTCTTCTACAATGGTTGAACTAGTTTACACTCCCACCAACAGTGTAAAAGCATTCCTATTTCTCCACATCCTCTCCAGCATCTGTTATTTTCTGACTTTTTAATGATCGCCATTCTAACTGGTGTGAGATGGTATCTCACTGTGGTTTTGATTTGCATTTCTCTAATAACCAGTGATGATGAGCATTTTTTCATGTGTCTGTTGGCTGCATAAATGTCTTCTTTTCAGAAGTGTCTGTTCATATCCTTTGCCCAGTTTTTGATGGGGCTGTTGTTTTTTTCTTGTAAATTTGTTTAAGTTCTTTGTAGATTCTGGATATTAGCCCTTTGTCAGATGGGTAGATTGCAAAAATTTTCTCCCATTCTGTAGGTTGCCTGTTCACTCTGATGGTAGTTTCTTTTGCTGTGCAGAAGCTCTTTAGTTTAACTAGATCCCATTTGTCAATTTTGGCTTTTGTTGCCATTGCTTTTGCTGTTTGAGTCATGAAGTCTTTGCCCATGCCTATATCCTGAATGATTGCCTAGGTTTTCTTTTAGGGTTTTTACGGTTTTAGGTCTTATGTTTAAGTCTTTAATCCATTTTGTATTAATTTTTGTATAAGGTGTACAGAAGGGATCTAGTTTCAGCTAGCCAGTTTTCCCAGCACCATTTATTACATAGGGAATCCTTTCCCCATTTCTTGTTTTTGCAGGTTTGTCAAAGATCAAATGGTTGTAGATGTGTGGTGTTATTTATGAGGCCTCTGTCCTGTTCCATTGGTCTATATATCTGTTTTTGTAGCAGTACCATACTGTTTTGGTTACTGTAGTCTTGTAGTGTAGTTTGAAGTCAGGTAGTGTGATACCTCCAGCTTTGTTCTTTTTGCCTAGGATTCTCTTGGCTATGCAGGCTCTTTTTTGGTTCCATATGAACTTTAAAGTAGCTTTTTCCATTTCTGTGAAGAAAGTCATTGGTAGTTTGGTGGGCATGGCATTGAATCTGTAAATTACCCTGGGCAGTATGGCCTATTTCACGATATTGCTTCTTCGTATGCATGACATGGAATGTTCTTCCATTTGTTTGTGTCCTTTTTTATTTCGTTGAGTAGTGGTTTGTAGTTTCCTTGAAGAGGTCCTTCACATCCCTTGTAAGTTGGATTCCTAGGCATTTTATTCTCTTTGAAGCTATTGTGAATGAGAGTTCACTCATGATTTTGTTCTCTGTTTGTCTATTTTTGGTGTATAGGAATGTTTGTGATTTTTGCACATTTATTTTGTATCCTGAGACTTTGCTGAAGTTGCTTATCAGCTTAAGGAGATTTGGGGCTGAGATAATGGGGTTTTCTAAATATACAATCTTGTCATCTGCAAACGGACAATTTGACTTTCTCTTTTCCTAATGGAATACCCTGTCTGTCTTTCTCTTGTCTAATTGCCCTGGCCAGAACTTCCAACACTGTTGAATAGGAGTAGTGAGAGAGGGCATCCTTGTCTTGTGCTGGATTTCAAAGGGAGTGCTTTCAGTTTTTGCCCATTCAGTATGATACTGGCTGTGAGTTTGTCATAAATAGCTGTTATTATTTTGAGATACGTTCAATCAATACCTAGTTTATTGAGAGTTTTTATCATGAAGGCTGTTGAATTTTGCAAAGGCCTTTTCTTCATCTGTTGAGATAATCATATGGTTTTTGTCATTGGTTTTGTTTATGTGATGGATAACGTTTATGAATTTGTGTATGTTGAACCAAGCTTGCATCCCAGGGATGAAGCCGACTTGATCGTGGTGGATAAGCTTTTTGATGTGCTGTTGGATATGGTTTGCCAGTATTTTATTGAGGATTTTCGCATTGATGTTCCTCAGGGATATTGATCTAAAATTCTCTTTTTTTTTGTTGTGTCTCTGCCAGGCTTTAGTATCAGGATGATGCTGGCTTCATAAAATGAGTTAGGGAGGATTCTCTCTATTTCTATTGATTGGAATAGTTTCAGAAGGAATGGTACCAGCTCCTGTTTGTACCTCTGGTAGAATTCGGCTGTGAATCCGTCTGGTGCTGGACTTTTTTTGGTTCATAGGCTATTACTTATTGCCTCAATGTCAGAGCCTGTTATCGGTCTCTTCAGAGATTCAATTTCTTCCTGGTTTAGTCTTGGGAGAGTGTATGTGTCCACGAATTTATCTATTTCTTCTAGATTTTCTAGTTTATTTGCATAGAAGCATTTATAGTATTCTCTGATGGTAGTTTGTATTTCTGTGGGATCGGTGGTGATATCCCCTTTATCATTTTTATTGCGTCTGTTTGATTCTTCTCTCTTTTCTTCTTTATTAATCTTGCTAGCAGTCTATTAATTTTGTTCATCTTTTCAAAAAACCAGCTCCTGGATTCATTGATTTTTTGGAGGGTTTTTTGTGTCTCTATCTCCTTCAGTTCTGCTCTGATCTTAGTTATTTCTTGCCTTCTGGTAGCTTTTGAAAGTGTTTGCTCTTGCTTCTCTAGTTCTTTTAATTGTGATGTTAGGGTGTCGATTTTAGATCTTTCTGCTTTCTCTTGTGTGCATTTAGTGCTATAAATTTCCCTGCACACACAGTGTTAAATGCGTCCCAGAGATTCTGGTACATTGTGTCTTTGTTCTCATTGGTTTCAAAGAACATCTTTATTTCTACCTTCATTTTGTTATTTACAGAGTAGTCATTCAGGAGCAGGTGGTTCAGTTTCCATGTAGTTCTGTGGTTTTGAGTGGGTTTCTTAATCCTGAGTTCTAATTTGATTGCACTGTGGTCTGAGAGACTGTTAGTTATGATTTCTGTTCTTTTACAGTTGCTGAGGAGTACTTTACTTCCAATTGTGGTCAATTTAAAATAAGTGCGATGTGGTGCTGAGAAAAATATATATTCTGTTGATTTGTGGTGTAGAGTTGTGTAGATGTCTATTAGGTCAGCTTGGTGCAGAGCTGAATTCAAGTCCTGGATATCCTTGTTAACTTTCTGTCTCATTGATCTGTCTAATATTGACAGTGGGGTGTTAAAGTCTCCCATTATTATTGCGTGGGAATCTAAGTCTCTTTGTAGGTCTCTAAGGACTTCCTTTATGAATCTGAGTACTCCAGTATTGGGTGCATATATATTTAGGATAACTAGCTCTTCTTGTTGAACGGGTCCCTATACCATTATGTAATGGCCTTCCTTGCCTCTTTTGATCTTTGTTGGTTTAAAGTCTGCTTTATCAGAGACTAGGATTGCAACCCCTGATTTTTTTGCTCTCCATTTGCTTGGTAGATCTTCCTCCATCCCTTTATTTTGAGCCTATGTGTGTCTCTGCATGTGAGATGGGTCTCCTGAATACAGCAAACTGATGGGTCTTGACTCTTTATCCAATTTTCCAGTCTGTGTCTTTTAATTGGGGCATTTAGCCCACTTACATTTAAGGTTAATATTGTTATGTGTGAATTTGATCCTGTCATTATGATGTTAGCTGGTTATTTTGACTGTTAGTTGATGCAGTTTCTTCCTGGCATCGATGGTCTTTACAACTGGGCATGTTTTTGCAGTGGCTGGTACATGTTGCATTCCATGTTTAGTGCTTCCTTCAGGAGCTCTTGTAAGGCAGGCCTGGTGGTGACAAAATCTGTCAGCATTTGCTTGTCTGTAAAGGATTTTATTTCTCCTTCACGTATGAAGCTTGGTTTGGCTGGATATGAAATTCTGGGTTGAACATTCTTTTAAGAATGTTGAATATTGGCCCCCACTCTCTTCTGGCTTGTAGGGTTTCTTCTGAGAGATCCACTGTTAGTCTGATGGACTTCCCTTTGTGGGTAACCCTACCTTTCTCTCAGACTGCCCTTAACGTTTTTTCCTTCATTTCAACCTTGGCGAATCGTACAATTATGTGTCTTGGGGTTGCTCTTCTCTAAAAGCATGCCATTCTTCTCTTTATCACTCTTCATCCTTATCACTAGTCCTCCCGGGCGAGAGCTTTCTATTCTATGAAAACATTTGCGCAAAGTATATATGAGGATATTGATTTGCAGCTTTATTTATAAAAGTAAATGAAATAATAAATGAGATAAAATGATAGTCATCTAATTAATGCCACTAAATTGTACACTTAAAATTGTTAAATGACAAATTTTATGTTATATATGTTTCTACTAAAAAGTTTTTTAAAAAATGTAGTATACCAAGAACCATTGAATTATACACTTCAAATGGGTGAATTGTATGCTATGTGAATTACATCTCTATAAAGCTGTTAGAAAATAAGAAAATACAATGTGCTTATATACATATATATGTACACACTAAAATGTAAACTGTAACCACAGATGTTTGAAAATTAGACTAACTGAAATTTTTTTCTAGGAGGAGTATGTTATTACTGTATTGTGTAGAATAGGTACCACTTGGTAACAAAAAGCAGAATTACTTTTATTTGGTTTTATTGTTGTTTGAAAATTCTCTACAAATGATGAATCTCTTTATTGCTTGCAACTAGGCTGGATGACTGCTATTGTCCCTCCTTTGTGGGGACACTTTGTACACCACTCCACCCACACACACACTAAGTTACACACACACGTATAATGAATGTGTACATTTATATACATGTGTGCACGTGAGTGTGTCCTCAATACCTCTTGGCAATTCTTTAGCTCTTTTTTTATTTCCTTGACCCAGCTAAATTTTCAGTTAGTGAAAAAAATTGACATTGAAACAAAAATTATCTTAAAATTGTGCAGCAATACAGTAAAAACATCAGCAGGAATCTGTGACTTGGCAACTTTTCGAGGCAAGTGAAATTATAAATACTCAATTTCACTTTGGAGAGAAAAGTATCCAGTGTTTCACTTTGAATACAGAGCAGAATAGAGCTTTATTCTAACTGACTGTTGAATTTCACAGAATAAATATTTCAAATATTTTCAATATTTTTAGTTTCCAAGCCACTTTTGTATCTTAAATTTTAAGAATTGTCTTCCACTTCCTACTTCATTAAAATTTTTGAAAACATTCCATTGAACCTAGGTAAGTTTGCATCTCAACATTTCTTTATTTTTTAAAAATGTATTTTTATTTTTTAACAAATCCATGTTTATTGGAGTTGTTTGAACTAATTTTTAAATAGTGCCTTACCACATAGGGAGAAATATATCAGCTTCTCAATGAAGGAGGCACAAGGTAATTTAGAGTCATTAAACAAGGCATTTAGGAAATATGTCTCATGTCTTTCAGTTAAAACCACACACAAACAGTGTTGTATCATCATTCATCCTTCCTCTGTCTTTCCCTCCCTTCTTCCTTCCTTTATTCCTTCTTTGCATGAAAAGCATTCCATCTCCTTTTTCAAATTAAGATCTCATTTCCTGACTGGATAGAGAGGTATGTCCTTTGAATCCTCACTAAATATGTTACTTTCTTCACACAAGCACACTTAATTTTCTTTTTATTATAACAAAAACCATTTTAGCTGTCTTTCTTCTCTACGTATTATCCCATCATTCTCTTTTTAATATACAATCTCTTGAAAGTCACTCAAGATCTACTAAACTCAGTACCATAGTTGCCTCTGCTTTGACCTTTCTCTGAAGAGTTGATGCACTTGATTGCACATTTTTCTTCAAAATTCTCTCTTCTTTTGACTCCTCGAAGCCTGTATCTCTTCATTCTCTTTTGAATTTTCTAACTATTTTTCTGTGATGGTTAATATTGAGTGTCAACTTGATTGGATTGAGGGATGCAAAGTATTGTTCCTGGGTCTGTCTGTGAGGGTGTCACTGAAGGAGATTAACATTTGAATCAGTGGATTTGAAGAGGCAGACCCATCCTCAATCTGGGTGGGCACCATCAAATCAGCTGCCAGGGCTGCTAGAATAAAGCAGGCAAGAGAACTTGGGAGAACTTGACTTGCTGAATCTTCTAGTCTTCATCTTTCTCCCGTGCTGGATGCTTTCTGCCCTCAAACATCAGAGTCCAAGTTCCTCAGCTTTTGGACTCTCGGACTTGACACCAGTGGTTTGCCAAGGGCTGTCAGGCTTTTGGCCATAGACTGAAGAATGCACTGCTGGCTTCCCTACTTTTGAGGTTTTGGGACTCAGACTGGCTTCCCTGCTCTTCAGCTTGCAGATACCCTATTGTGGAACTTCACCTTGTGATCGTGTGTCAATATTCCTTAATAAATTCCCTTTCATATATACATCTATCCTATTAGTTCTGTGCCTCTAGAGAACCCTACGACACCTTCAGTTTCATTTTCTGGCTTTTCTTTCTTTTTTGACTTTAAAATATAGCTATTTTATGAGATTTTATTATTTGTTCCACTAGCTGTGTGAGCTTGAGCAAATTACCTAATCTCTCCTAGCTTCTTCATCTGTAAAAATATATATTTAATAATGACTATGAAGATTAAATAAATTAATATTTGTAAAGTGCATAGAATGGTGTTTGACAGTTTCACACATGATAAATGACCTGGGTTTGTTAAATAAATAGATAAACCATTCCTACCATCTTTTCAATTTATGCTTCTCCCCTGAGTAATCTTGTCAGCAATTTTCTCAAAATGACTTTCAAAATTTTATTTTTACATTTGACCTCTGTTTTGCCTGTTTTGTTCAAGATAAACATTTTCAATTATTTCCTTCTTATCACACTATGGTAAAGTTCAACAGAAAACACAACTTGTGCATAAAGAGTCCATGTAGCAGTTCATGAAGACAACTGACCATCCTAACAACGGCCTCACGAGAACACTGGAATTGCTTGACAGCCTCCAGTCACCACACCTCTGAGATCTGCCGAATCTTGATGTTGAAGCCATGCTTTCCTTAGGGTACTCCCAGCCAATGACTGAACATGGAGAAGGTACAGGAGTGGGCCATTGTGTCCCAAAGCAGGATCCATATTGAAATACTGAGCAAATACGCTGTGGGAAACCCTGTTGGCCTGGCGAGGGCTTTCTCAGAGGTGTGCCATACACTGAGACTTTTCCTACCCAATATTGAGATACTGAGCAAATATCCTACCCAGTATTGAGATATTCTTATCCAATATTGAGATATTGAGCAAATACCCTGTGGGAAACCCATTGGCCTAGTGAGGGCTTTCTCAAGATGTGCCATACACTGAGACTTTTCCTACCCAGTGCTGTCCATTTTCCTTTCACAAATATGAGACCAGCATCAAAGCAGGATGACTTTATCTGCCCACTCCTGCTCCCTTTCCTTAAACTTTTGTAGAAAATGTTTGGCATTTCTAATTTTGTATTGATGTTTTGCCTTCTGTATTAGCCAAACTGACCCAGCATAAATTTGGTATCATTTCTGATCATTGAAAATTATTGAAAAAGTAATTAACAAAATAATTCCACAAACTAGGAAGGTCATGAGCTCTTGAAAGATTATTTCCCAAATGTAGAGCAACAAATTTAGATGTGCTGACACAAATTTAGATTTTAAGTACTTAATAATGTCTTTTTAATTTTCAAATATGTGACTTCTACCTATGATTTTATTTTTTACCTTGATGCCATTGATGATGATTTCTAATTGCCACTGTCAAAAGATGTGGTCTTTAGGATACTAATCTTTGAAATATGTAATATTTGTTTTTGACCTACAATATGGTCAATTTTTTTTAAGATTCAGTATATGCTTTAAAAATATATACACTCTATATTTGTAGAATTCAGGTTTTTATAATTATATTTCATCATTTGCTGTTGTTTAATATCAGATTGTATCCTTGTTGATCTGTTTTTCTACACGATTTATTATCTGAGAAAGATACATGGATATGTTCCTATTTCTTGTAAATCTTCATTTTAAAAATTTTGTGTGTTTAGTTCTTCTCAGTGTTCTCTTCCTTAATCTCATTATGAAATAGGCCTTCTTTTGCTTTATCATGTTTTACCTTTAAATTTAATATCAAGGTACAGGTTTATGTTTCATACTGGTTGGCGCTGGATATGCACTTTAAATGTGAAACCCCATGGCATTCTCAATGTTTGGAAAATCCTCATTCTTATAATATTATTCTTTCCATTCTGTGTTTTTAAAAATTCTCTTTCACTAAAATAAAAATCTCCTTCCTCTTCATCTTGGCTGTAGTCTTTTTTTTTCTTGAGGCAGTGTCTTACTCTGTCACCCAGGGCAGAGTACAGTGGTGCAATCACAGCTCACTGCAGCCTCAAACTCCCCGGCTCAAGCAGTCTCCCTTCTCAGCCTCCCAAGTCGCTGGGACTACAAGCATGTGTCACCATGCCCATGATGAGCCAATTTTTTTCTTTCTTTAATTTTTTTGTAGCTATGAGGTTTCTCTATGTTGCCCAGACTGGTCTCAAACTCCTGAGCTCAAAGCGATCCTACTGCCTTGGCGTC
Source organism: Macaca nemestrina (assembly GCF_043159975.1). Lineage (NCBI taxonomy): Eukaryota > Metazoa > Chordata > Mammalia > Primates > Cercopithecidae > Macaca > Macaca nemestrina. Next base: position 20,879,017 of record NC_092140.1, read on the forward strand.
CCAGAATGTTGGCATTACACGCATGATTCACTGCACCTAGCCCATCTTAGCTGTATTCTACTTGAATTATATGTTTATTACCTTCTAAATTACTGTTTTCCCTTTGACTGAAACGAAGTAAGTTTAATCATAAACATTTAATTCTGTTTTTACTTTAATAACTATACTTTAAAAATTGTCTTGGTTTTCTGAGGGGTATTTTTCTGTTTATCTTCTCTTGACTCATATCTTTCTGATTTTGTTTCATAATATGGTATTCTTTTTATAATAGGTGTTACTAATTTATTACTTTCAGGATCATAACTTTCTGATTTTAAAGATATTCTCCAATTCCTCTATCATCTTCCATTTTGGCAGTGACTTCATTTTTTTATCTTCCCAACCCTACATTTTTTTTGGGTTGTTTTACTTACTTTTAAGTTTTCCTTGTGTTATTGGGTATATTCTTTCTGTGGACCTATCTTGAGTTCACTATTCTATTCCAAATCCAATAATAAATTTTCTATTGCTCACTAAGGCCTCATAGAAGGCCCTTCTACATGCATGAAGCTGTTAAAGACTAATATGAACCAAGTTCAGTCCAAGTGGTTTTATCTTTTCTTCGCATATATTTTGTAGTGGATGAAGTGAAGTTTTAGTCAGCAGCACAGCTGTTTTCCTGGATCCCTTTGCCTGTTGCTCGAATGCAGTGTATCTGGCTCCCTCCATTCTCCATGTCCATGGGCCTTTCTTCCTCATTGCCCCACAGGTAACTCTTCTTGCTTTTGGATGCCAGTGAGTCTGGTCCAGGGCTTTAATGCCACAGCACTCATGACTCTTGGATTTTGTTTCATTTCTGATCTGTAGAGTATTACTTTGTCCTTGAACCTGGTTACATTTGATATTTATTATTTATTTATTTTATAATTATTGTGGTGTGTTGAGAGTTGATGGGGAAGTTCAAAGAATGACCTCAATGTACTGTTTTACCAGAATATTTTACCAAAGTTTCTAGTACATTCTAGTATTGCCAGTGTTATATTTTTAACAATTAAATCCCATTTCACTTCTGCCTTTGTTTAATCACTTTGGCTCTTTTCTTCAGATATGCCAGTCTCAGTGGGGGCATTTAAGATCCCCCACCATCCTTGATCGAGTCCTGTTGTGCTTATCCAGTTATCTCCTATTACACCTAACAACCACAACAAACTACACTATTCAACCATGTCGACCTGTCAAAATCATACACATCTTTCAACTTGTAGTCTGAAGGTCTCCTCTAAGAAGGCTTTGTGGTCTTTGCAAGACCACCGCGATTCAGCTGTGCACATGTCTTCGTTCAGCACTTTCTACATCCCACATTTTATTGAAATGTGTATTTATTTCTACTACTGGATTACAATTTCCTTCATGTAAAGAGCCATGGCTTAGCAGTATAAAGATTCTGTGATCATTATAGTAAACTGGCCAAATTAATCAACATTTGAGATGAGCTCTACACTTTCTAATTCATACCCTAATTCAGGATTACAGCATCCATCAGTGGAAAACATTTACTATCCGTATTTTGACAAGGGTTGATTTTTGAGTAATTGACAAACTACAAACAATAATAACAACCAAAGCTAATATTTACATGTATCTTCTCATGTGCCAGTATTGGTATAAACACTTAACATATGAGAACTCATTTAATCCACACAACAATCCCATAAGGCAGGAAAGAGGAAAAAACGGAGGCACAGAATATTGTACTGCACAGAGAAGTGCTGTCCAAATTCACACAGTAAATTTCAGACCTGGACTTACACAGAGGCAGTCTGTGTCTTGAGTCGAGTCTCTTAGCCACCATATCTGAGACGCTGTCCTGGATACTTAGCACCTTTTAACAGACTAAGCAAATCAGTGGTGCAAAAATCACTTCACGTGGCTTTCAACAGATAAGCCAAGCCACTATATGATGGATTCCTAGATTGATTACATATTCCATGGAGAATTGGAGTAAAGGGTTGCACTCTACCATGGTAGTCTCAATTGCATTGATGTTGCATGGCCTCTTTGCTTTCTCTTAGAAGTATTTGTGGTTGCACATATAAATTAGGGAGATTAGTTTTCTTAGCTACCTTCGTCTGTGGAAAGCTAATGCCTCCAACACAAGACATGCCTTAAAACCTTGGGGAGAGAAACATGAAAAATGAGTTAATGGTTCCCTTCCCTTCATACTTCATTCCATGATTGTGTGCAAATGATGAGAAAGGGTTTCTTCTCCTTCTTATTATTTTTTGAGACAGAGTCTTGCTCTGTTGCCCAGGCTGGAGTGAAGTGGCCTGATCTTGGCTCATTGCAACCTCTACCTCCCCGGTTCAAGTGATTCTCGTGTGTCAGCCTCACGAGTAGCTGGGATCACAGCCATGTGCCACCATGCGCAACTAATTTTTGTATTTTAAGTAGAGACAGGGTTTCACTGTGTTGACCAGGCTGGTGTCAACTCCTGACCTCAAGTGATCCACACTCCTCGGCCTCCCAAAGTGCTGGGATTATGGGCGTGAGCCACCATGCCTGGCCCCAAGCTTATTACTGATGGAGGTTCACTATACTTATTTTTAGGTTGGGGGAGAGAAGACAGTAAGATATCAAATATCTAAATGATATAATACAGTCTATAATAATTTGTGTTACACATTTAATGTTCAGATAATAGTGGTTTGTCTACAAGAATATCGGCTCCTCGTAACTGATTGAGTCTTTTAAATTGAAAGATAACCTGATATACCTTAAGATCCCTGGGTAATGTTTCTTTTAGTTTGATTTGTGGAAAGCATCATCATTTGTTAATCCACTAACTGAAATAGGATAAACATAATCTTCAACTTTCTTCCATATTGAGTGGCTAGAAAATTATAATGACCTGACATTTGCAAAATATTTTCAAAAGTAGACCACAAAAGAGTACGACATTTATTTTCATGTTTAATATTGATGGAAAGATTACCAGTGGAATGTCACAGATGAAGTGACCTTTTAGATAGACTGGTATTATCAACCCATACATTAAATCTGTATATAAAAAAAAGAGACTGTAAGGTGCATCTTTTTGCCATATATGGAAGTTTAATAATTAGTCACACTCCCTCTGGCAATTTTCATCAGAACTAAATTGATCACTCTAGTGGCAGAAAAACTTTTTTATAAACTTTATTCAAATCACTACAAAATAGGGAATAATTCGTAATTTGGAAGCAGAAAATGTACCCACTAATTATAATTATTGTAGAGTTGATTCATTCACTAGAATTATGGTAATGTAAACCAACCTACTTCTTGGACTGATTTTCCTGTAATTGAAGGACACTCACTGTTACTGAGTTTACCAAATATTTGAAACCAAATTGTCAATAATTCTTTCATTGTTAAAATAGCTGATATTTCCCATGAAGCACTCTCTTGTCCATTACTTTGCTTTTAGGTAAGGGGAGTTTAATTACAGTTTTGTCTGAAATTCTTTAACTCCTCTACTATTAGAGATCTGATACCAAGAATGTTTTAAAAATCTGGCTTTAGGTAAGAAAGGGGATGATCATTTTCAGTTATTGGTTTAAACAGAAGTAAAATGGGTTCTTAGTGCATTTTCTTTCTAAAAATTAAAATTTTCTCTGTATGACACATTCTTCTTAAACTGGCTTCTGAGTTCATTGTTTCCCTTCTCTAAAGAGCCCAGGGTTGTAGCCTGACATTGTTTGTTTTCTCTTAAGATGTGATATGGGATCACCTTTAGTCACAGTATGAAAATAGACAAGGGCAAAACCTACAAGACAAAGAAGCCCAAATTTGAAAGTAAATTTTATCACATTCTCATTGTTTTTGGCCTAGAGCTCCTTTGTGAAATTACACCAGGGAAACTGATGGATTCTGGCCCTTTGATTATGAAGGTAAGATCCATCAAGCTAACAAGACCCTCATTTTTTGTACCTCTTCAACACGATGGTTTAGCTCCTGAAGCTTGAACAATCAAATATAGATCATTCGAATGTCTCTTTACTTAGAAGAGTTTCCAAAATAGGGGATTTCCAGACTAGTGAATCCCATATTACTGTGACCATCCCTAGGTCACTGGAGGGAGAGTCACCCTTATGACATTTCTTCACAGTATCATCAAACATTTAATCCAGTCAGCCAAGGTAAGTGAACCCCTGTATACTCTCAATGCACTCAGCAGTCTACTCTAGGTGATGAAAAATATGGTGTGATTGGTTGATAATGGTCTCTTCTAGCTTAATCTGGAAAAGTGAAAGAGGTGAGAGTGAATGGAAATCTTTCTAGATCAGAAGATACCCAAGTCATGTGTTGGTTTACCAGCTGGAAAATAAGAGGAAAGACAATCAGTGCAGAAGGAAGACAAGGGTGATATAAAACAGCATGAGCTCTTTGAGATTGTATACACAATAGAAATGGTAGCTAATATTTAGACTAGCAATATGTGACAATATTACTGAAAGACTAGTAAAATATTGAAGTTTATAGATAATTCAGTTTCCTAAAGCTATTCAGGAGTACTGGGTTACCTCTAAGCAAATACCTCAACTAGTTCTATTTTCTACTCTTTGCAAAGAAAATGAAATGAAACCATAGCTATATGGGGTCTCTGACTTCATTTCTAAAACAGCATGCTATGAGTCATAAGAAAAAAGAATTTATATTCAGAAGTAAGCCAGAATCCCAGGCATGTTTAATATGCAGTCCATAGTGTTTTATGGCTATTACATAAGTGTCTGAAGCTCAGAGATGCTTTATATCTTGGGTGCAGTAACCAGAAATAAACCAGTCTGTATTCACAGATAGCAAGAGTAATGTAATATTGATTATCTCCATGAAAAGTAAAAGAAAATAATGAGCTTATAATTTAGTATTTTACTGGGATAAACGTGTGACTGCCGTAGGGTCTTTGAGCATGCTGCTCTGCTCTGCTCACAATGATATTTTCCTTTACAGTCAGAAAAGCTTCCTCTTTCCCCATTCTTTAGGATTCAGTTTAAATCTCAATGACTCAGGCCTTCTTCCAGTGCTGTGCCACTATCCAGTCCCCTGTTCTCATGATCATATCCCTCTACGTTCTCGTAGAACTTGTCATGGGCTGCAATGACCTTGTTTGCCTATGTGTATTATTCTGAAAAAGAAGCCCCATAAGGGCTTGGGTTATTTGCCCTTATTATATAATGTAATGTACATGACATTATTGTATAACAGGACACAAGAAGGAAATTTGGTAAGGATTTAAAGAAGAAAGGGGATAAAAAACTGGTTCAAATTCATCCTAGGGAGATGAATGGTGGTATTACTTCCTTTCCCTCCTTCCCTCCCTCTCTCCTTATTTCCCTTCCTTCCTCCCCTCCCTTCCCTTCCACTTATTCATAGGCCATGGGCCAGAATGCCTTTCACAGTGTATTACATCCATATTATTATTCTTGAAAATTGGTGTGGAAATTAACTTTTGTACACATTATTTATAATTATTTTGGCAATTACCTTGCTCTGCAGCTTCACAGCTGCTAAATCTTGATTTTTCAGTGATCCTTGGCTGGCAGCAGCTACTAATGCTACAGCCTGAAGATCTCTGCCTATCAGTCAAAGTGAACAGTCTGTTTGCAAATGTTTTTAAATGCCCAGGCGTAATTGGCCATTTAAACAAACATTTGAGTAAAGTTTTTAATAATGAAAGCATTCCCTTATTTATTTTATGCATCCTTATTTGCATCATGATCATATTTAACACAGAGACTCAGAAATAGCAATAGGAAGAGAAATGCATTTCTTGACGTTAATTTTACAAATGGTTCCATCAACTACTCTGTTGGTATCTTTCCTGTTTATATATATGAACTAGAGACAGTTGACAGTAGCTCCCCTGTATTATCTAGAGATCTACTAAAACCTGTACATCAAAATAATTTGAAATTATACTATTTTCTAAGTGCCTGTTATATTTGTGCATATAACATTCAAATTTCTGGATAAGTAAAATTTTAAAGTGTTTGAAGAAAGGTATCAGATTTCCAGAAAACTATGAATCATTAAGTCATTTACTATCATTTATGTTATTTAATTCTAAATGAAAAAAATGAAAGGAAATATCACACAGAGTAAACCTGTTCAGCAGTGTTGGTAAATTTTACAAGTGGAATGAATATTTGTATATTTTGTGGATACTACATTCAGTTTTTTATTAAAGGCAATGTTTATTACTGACGCAGCTAATATTTAAATTTCCCAATGGTTGTTTTGTTTATATAATTCCTTTATTGGTTTCCAGAATTCTGACTAGATGAGAAAACTTTAAATGGGTAGATCTTTTTCTGTATTATTAATTTATCATCTTTATTCAACAACTGTAATATAAGGAATGTTTAATTTTGTCCATTATAGCTATTTAGTTAAGGAATAGCTTCCTTCAGTTAAGGAAACCTCTATCTTCATTGTCATAAACTTTTTGATGTGAAGTTGTATATATGTGTGTGTGTGCATGTACATGTATGAGGACACATTTATTTTTAAATAGCCATAGATTTTGTAATGTCTACTGTCAGTTTCCCTTATTTATATAATTTTCCTGAAAGAATGAAGATATTGATTTATAAAATGTGAATATCAAGATAAAATAATTTAGGGAATTTTTAAAAAGGTTATGCTTCCAATTAAAAAATTCCTTTAAAAGTGGCAATAATTAGAGATAAAACAATTCCATTTTTACCTTGACTAAATATCTGATATTCTATGATTGAATATATTTTCATAGCATTTTATGCCTACTATCATATTGATGGGATTTTATTGCTGTTATTTAAAGACAATCATAATCACTATTCTAAAACAATGTTTTCTGCACAGAGAGGGCACCAATCTTCTAAGTGGATATAATCTAGGATCTGAAGTCTGGACTGAAAATTATGACTATATTGTTAGAAAATATCCCCTCTGACTTTAAAGCTAATGAGCATTATTAATCATTGATACCGTTTTTTATTAACTCTCTGTAAGCAAAGTCTCAGAAAGTAAACTAGAAATTATCACTTGGGGAGAGAACTTTAATGAGATTTAGATAACAGTATGCAATTATATTAAGTGAAATATAAAGTACAAGGAACTATAATCAAGGACATTATAGCAAATTATTAAGTGTTTTACAGATAAGAGTTTTGAATGATAAAAATTCTGAATAGTCAGATTAAAATATAGTATTTAGTAACAGTGTTTCCAAAATGTAAACTTCAAGGGAAACTGTATTGCAAACAGACTGGAATATTATGGTCCACTTAGTAGACACACCACTATGTTAATTAATCTACCTGTGCTAGAGATGAAAATTTCATAGCTTGGGTATATAAAAGACTGCTTAAATCTGTTCACAGTCTTAACTTTCAACTGAAAATGTCCTGATTTTAAAATTTTTGGCAAAATAGATTATCCTCTGTAAAGAAATTAAGCTTAACGTTTGCAAGCACTCTGAATCTCTTGGCATTAATATTTCTGAATATAATTAAGAATTTAGGTTTCTGGTTTATGAGTTTGTCCTTACAAATTTAATCTGTATTGTCTATTGGGAGATCAATTACCTCTGAGTAAACTGATAAATTAACCTTTGAATTTGTATACCTTGTATAAGGTCTTAGACTTACAGTGATTCCATAGGAGTAGCTGTCATACATATACTTGGTGAGTTAAAAATTACAGGTTGGGGTCATACATGGTGACTGACATCTGCAATCCCAGCACTTTGGGTTGAAGAGGCGAGAGGATGGCTTTAAGTCTAGGAGTTCAGGAAAAGTCTGGGCAATATAGAAAGACCCCATCTGTATTAAAAATTAAATAGGTAGAATAGTAAAATATATAGTTGTTGCTACTCCATGCAACCTGGGAAAACATGTAGAGTCACATTATTTTTTTCCCAGGTAGTACTGAAATTTGAAGTTGCTTTATTCCAACCAAATATCAGGATAGTCCAAACACACAGCTTTGAGACTGATAGTTTGGCAGTGCCCCCACTCAAATCTCATCTTGAATTCCAACTCCCACAATTCCCATGTGTTGTGGGAGGACCCAGTGGGAGGTAATTGAATCATGGGGTGGGTCTTTCATGCACTATTCCTGTGATAGTGAATAAGACTCATGAGATCTGATGGTTTTAAAAAGGGGACTTTCTCTGCACAAGCTCTATTCTCTTGTCTGCCACCATGTGAGATATGACTTTCACCTTCCACTGTGATTGTGAGGCCTCCCCAGCAATGGAGAACTGTAAGTCCAATAAGTCTCCGCCCAGTCTCAGGTATGTCTTTATCAGCAGTATGAAAACAGACTAATAAAGAGGCGTAGTGTATATATGTGTGCATACATATATATATATATATATATGCTTTCATGTTCTATTTCTCAGGTACATACAGAAACAAGTGACAGGGATTGAAGTCCTTTTTAAATTATTGATCGCGTTTTATAATCCGTGTCATTTTGTATGAATGCAGACAGATAGATAGAACTATTTACACTTTATGTGAATACCTAAGCCTAATGATGTTACTGTATTTAAGCTGACTTATGTGGAATACAGAGGAAGATCAGTCGCAGAACTAAAAGAGTAAAATAATGGTTGAAGATGTATATGAGAACAGAATAGACACAATTCCATTCTGAGATCTCCCTATTTCACCATTCCTTAGTGAGGTGGCGATAGAATTAGTATCAAGACAATATATTTTTATAGTTAATGTCACATGCATTAAGTACATGTTATCTGTTTCATAAATAATATGTGGTTTAGTCCATAATTCAGGTCAATTTTGTTTTATACTTACTCTTAATGAAGACAAGAATTTAATTTTTAAGAACTGTGATTCCAAATCTGATGACCATCGACAGAAATTGAGAAAAGTCCAATTCAACAGCTCTCCTTAGAATAATGGCACATTTGTAAGACTGAGTCCTGTCTAGAAATCCATACATTATAAAACACATTATGAGGTACAACCAAAAATAGTCAACAACTGGAAGCATTCTTTATAAAACATATATAATATATAATATCATTAAAAAGTTGTCACTCAGTTTACCATATTATTAGGTTATTTGAATTCCACAAAACATTTGTGAAAAATAGTGTCTATACACATTCATCTTAAAATATGACAACAAGGTATACTCTTTCAGTGACATGTTAGAATTTCAGGCATTGCTTCATTCCCATGAAAATAATTTAAGCATCCTAATAGTTTATCCTAACAAATTTGCCACATCCTGGAGCCTCAAGGACACATTGTCAGAAATATTTTTGAGTGGACCATTTCCAAAGGAACATCATTTAATTGAGTCAAGCAAACTTTGAGATGTTATTCAGTTGCATTACTAAGCACTGTGATAAGTGCTAGGTGTACGGAACATCAGAGTGTAATCCCTGTCCTGGAGGCATGTGGAGTAAGTGACAGAGGCAGGCCATAAATAATGCTGTACAATTATGGGAAACAGTGTCTCCACTGTGCTCTGGAGAGACAAAGGAGGCAGAAAGTGACCATGCCCAGGGCGTCAGGGAACAAATAGAAAAGGGATGGGACATTTGAAGACATGTAAAGGCATTTACCAAATTGAAAAGTTGAGGTAAGACTTTCTCAGTCTTTGTTTTGTTTTGTTTTGAGACGGAGTCTCACTCTGTCACCAGGCCTGAGTGCAGTGGTGCGACCTCAGCTCACTGCAACCTCCCCTCCCAGGTTCAAGCAATTATCCTGCCTCAGTTTCCCAAGTAGTTGGGACTACAGGTGGGCGCCACCACCCCCAGCTAATTTTTGAATTTTTAGTAGAGACAGGGTTTCACCATGTTGACCAGGCTAGTCTCAATCTCTTGACCTCGTGATCTGCCTGCCTTGGCATCCCAAAGTGCTGGGATTACAGGCGTGAGCCCCACCCCTCCACCCGGCTTTTTTTTTTTTTAGAGATGGAGTCTCCCTCTATTGCCCAGGCTGGAGTGTAATGGCACAGTCTCGGCTCACTACAACCTCTGCCTCCTGGGTTCACGTGATTCTCCTGCCTTAGCTTCCTGAGCAGCTGGGACTACAGGCATGTGCCCCTATGCCCAGCTAGTTTCTTGTATTTTTAGTAGAGACGCGGTTTCACCATATTGGCCAGGCTGGTCTGATCTGGAAATCCTGACCTCGTGATCCACCCACCTTGGCCTCCCAGAGTACTGAGATTACAGGCTTGAGCCACCACGCCCAGCCTTGTTTTTTTTTTTTTTTTTTTTTATTTTGATACAGGGTTTCGCTCTGTTGCCCAGGCTGTAGTGCAGTCGTGCAATCTTGGCTCACTTCAACCTCTGCCTCCTGGGCTCAACATACCGTCCTGCTCAGCCTCCCAAGTAGCTGAGACTACAGGCTTCCCAGTCTTTGTGCAGGACACAGAGCATTATTAAAAAAGGAAAGTCTATTAAAGGATTATGAGTATCCTACTATAATTGAGGTACAGTGTGTGAAGGAGACTGTCTGCAGTTAAGCCAGAAAGACAGGATATGATCAGGTCTGGCTGAGTCTGTTATAGCATGACATACATTTTGGATTCTATCTGATAGGGTGATTGGGTGTTATTAAAATTTAAAAGAATATTGTGTAATAATAAAAAAATTTTGGAAAACATAAAACAGTAAAAGTATCACAAGTATCTGCCTATTCTATCAGACATTGAGTAAATAGAACAATGACTGCCTCTCCCCATGGCCCTGCCAAAGAGATTTACATCCTTATCCCCAGAACCTCTGAGTGTATTACATGAAGGACTTTGCAGATGTGATTAAGTTAAGGAATTTAAGATGTGAGGTTTATCCTGAATTATCCAGGTCAGCCCCATGGGATCACAGGAGCTTTTTTATAATGGACAGGGGGAAGCAGATGAATCAGAGGCAGGAGGAGAGGCAAAGGAAGGTGAGTGAGTGTGTGTGTATAAGAGAGAGTGAGTGAGCTAGCTGGGGCGGGGTGGGGGGTGGCGGCGGTGAGGGTGGGGCAGAGAGAGAGGAAAGGAGACAGGGAGGAAGAGAGAAAGAGTCTGAGATTTAAAGATGCTACACTACTGACTTTGAAATAAAGGAGGGAGCCATGAGTCAAGAAATGCAAGTGACCTCTACAAACTGGCAAAGTCAAGGAAGTGAATTCTCCCCTAGAACCTCCAGAAGGAAAGCAGTCCTTCTAATACCTTGATTTTAGGGATTCTGATCTCCAGACTTGTCAGATAATACATCTGTGTTGTTTTAAGCCACTAAGTTTGTAGTGAATTCTTACAGAGCCTGTAGGAAGCTAATCCAGCATGTAAACTTCAAGAGGGCAAGGCTTGTATTTCTCTAAGAGAGTCATAAATCCATCTTATTCTTGCCACAAAGTAGATGCTTAAAAGTCATTTTGTGATGAATGAAGATTTCATCAAGAACATGAAAAATGACAGATTGCAAACAACAGGCTGTATGATTTATTGGAAGCCGATTTAAGACTGTTGTCAATGAAATGTTTTTAAAGTAGGACCGTGATGTGATTCGATTTGGACTTTAGAACTGAACTGTAATGGATATGAGCTAAATAGATGGGGGTAGCAGAAAGAAAAAACAGCTAAGAGGTATTAAAATGTGTAGAGATGGAGTCATAAGGTTTTTACTGAGACAAGGATGAGGGAAAGGAGAGGAAGGAGGCAGGCACAGGGGTATTGTGATGGAAGTCACTTACCTAAGGCATGATCAGTTGATAATCAGGGATTACCTGGACAATGGATTCTAGCCCGAATTTGAGTTCTACTGTGACCTTTAAAAAAAGCATAAATTTTTTTGGCAGCTTTATTGCTTGACCCTAATTTAGGAAAAAATGGACAAGGACTTGTTGAAAAATATATACTATAATTGACTCATGACTGGCATATTTGAAGCAAAAACTAAGGTGCAAAGAGTTGTGCTACAGTGAGTTTTTTAGATGCCAAAAAGTACTTATTGGTCACTATGTTAACATTTATGCTTTTTTAAATCCATTTACCTCTTTGTTATTTGAGGAAAATTACACTTTATGTTTTTCATTCTCTTCTGTGAAATGCCATTATTTCCTGAAATGGCTCAGTTGCACTTAATAGTGAAGCTTATTAAAGAGTTCTGTTTTGTTTGTATCACACTGTCTTAGATAAAACACAACAGCTGCAGGACAAGACCATAAATGAATGATATTTCTCAGTTCATAGCCTTCAAATACTGTGACTCATTAAAAACCTGATGGGTAAATTGCCTGGTATCTCATTTTCAATATAAAGAAATGGAGCACACAGGGAATGTGTGGCTGGTGTCCTTTCAGCCTAGAGAAAATTAACACAACTTCACATAAAAGAAAAGTTAATTTTGTCTCTTTTTGTCAGTGTTGGACAGGAGACAACTTTAATCTTTTTTTTAGTATATTAAACAAAATTCCACATTGATAAAAATTCTTCCTAGAGATTAAGGATTCACCTCTATAAGAAATAATTCATTTTCTTCATTTATCCTAATTGATAAATATTAAAAATCTGTTACCTTAGGAAGAAAACAAATTCAAATGGTTAAATGAATCTTTCAGACGTTCACTTTGTCTTGTTTTTAATACCAAATCTACAAACATTGAACTTTCATTTTTTTCTGTGCTGAATTGAACTAGATTCAGGAATAAATATGGATGATTAAGAGAAGGCACTATCCTGAAAAGCACATCATTTAGTGATGCGTTTAGGTATACAGTCAGTTCTATGGTGGAGCTAGGGAAACTAATGTAATTCTGATTGGAGAAGAGTTCATAGGCAAGTGGGCAGGGAAGGCTTCCCAGCCTGCGAGCTCCAGGAGGGTAGGAACTATATATTCTTCAGTTATAGATTATTCACACCCAAGAAATGTCAGGAACCTGGAAAAAACTATCCAATGCTCCCTCAATACAGAAAGTGATATTTAAATAAGTCTTGACAAATGTGCAGACCACTACAAGTTAGGCAAGAAGGAATGGTGCTATAGGTAAAGGTATGAGATGCTTGTAACAGGTGGGTCATTGTTATAGACGTACAGGACTGTACCTGCAAGGTTAAGTAGAGAAGACATGACTGGAAAAAGTTGACTGAGGTTAACCTGTGAGGGACTTTGAAGGTCTTTATGTGTGAAATATGTTCTTCTGGAGCATTTAAAAGCTGATATGGTTTGGGTCCCCACCCAAATCTCACCTTGAAGTGTAATAATCCCCACATGTGGTGGGGAGTAACTGAATCATGGGGGCAGGTTTTTCTTGTGCTGTTCTTGTGATAGTGAATAAGTCTCATGAGATCTGATGGTTTTATGAATGGGAGTTCCCCTGCACATGCTCTCTTGTCTGCTGCCATGTAAGACTTGCCTTTGCTCCTCCTTTGCCTTTCACCATGATGGTGAGGCCTCAGTCATGTAGAACTGTGAGTTCATTAAACTTCCTTTCTTTTTAAATTACCCAGTCTTAGGATGCCTTTGTTAGAAGCATGAGAACCAGCTAATACAAAAGCTTTAGGAATATTTTCAACAGATGAAATTCGAGATCAAGGAACACTCTTACAAAGAAAAAAATGGAAGATAGTTTTGAGGGTGATTAGATAGTCAAGTGGCAAGAAAACTTGTTCATAGATCACTGCAATTTTCCTGAGACAATTATAAATGTATTATAACATATTGTTAGGACTTCTAAGTGTGGAAGATACTTTATATTTTTTTTCTGAAAAATAATATTTGTGAATTTCATTTATATCATCTGGTGAACTTTAGTCTAACAAAGATACAGATAATCATTGGATATGTCTGAAAATCCCGGTGGAAGAAATCTTTTATTCAGGTGCCCAATTATTTTTCTGAATTCATTAGGAGAGTGAACTTCAATTTAGGGAATAGATTTTAGTCATGTTCAGCCAGAAGAAATTTGCAGAAAGATTGCAATCAATCTTAAAAAAAAGTAATACATACTAATTTCTCAAATTCTAGGAGCTTTTAGAGTAGCACCTCCACCGGCCATTATGAGATTATTAGTTCACAGTGAAATGGAAGTGAGTATAGAAGGAAGTTGGAAATTTGATTATCAGAAAAAGGAATATGGCTATACCAAGTTCTGAATGCACCGACTTTTAACAGGAATTACTATTACTAGTTTTCTAATTATATTTTGGTACTAGGTTAAGCACATGCTTACTTAGGGAAAAAAAATACTAAATAAGAAATAAAATATTATATGTTAAATATATATCTTTGATTTTATCTGGACTCTATTTGGCAGAGTATATGTCAACTAGGAAAAGAAATTCTTAACTGTGATAAGAAATATTTTTGAGTTAAATTTATCAACAGATATTTATCAAGCACTTACTGCTTACTGTGTGTTACTCTTTAGGCACTGGAAATACTGCAGAGAACAAAAGAAAGCACACGTTCTCATGGAGCTTCCTTTCCGTGGAGAAAGTCAGAATCAATGAATAAGCAAACTACTCTGTGACAGGTAGTGGTAAAGGCTATGAATAATGATTGCCATTCTAACTGGTGTGAGATGGTATCTCATTGTGGTTTTGATTTGCATTTCTCTGATGGCCAGTGATGATGAGCATTTTTTCATGTGTCTGTTGGCTGTATGAATGTCTTCTTTTGAGAAATGTCTGTTCATATCCTTTGCCCACTTTTTGATGGGGTTGTTTTTTTCTTGTAAATTTGAGTTCTTTGTAGGTTCTGGATATTAGCCCTTTGTCAGATGAGTAGATTGCAAAAATTTTCTCCCATTCTGTAGGTTGCCTGTTCACTCTGATGGTAGTTTCTTTTGCTGTGCAGAAGCTCTTTAGTTTAGTTTGAGTCCTTTGTAGGGACTTGGATGCAGCTGGAATCCATCATTCTTAGCAAACTATCACAAGAACAGAAAACCAAACACCGCATGTTCTCACTCATAGGTGGGAACTGAACAATGAGATCACTCGGACTCAGGAAGGGGAACATCACACACCGGGGCCTATCATGGGGAGGGGGGAAGGAGGAGGGATTGCATTGGGAGTTATACCTGATGTAAATGACGAGTTGATGGGTGCAGCACAGCAACATGGCACAAGTATACATATGTAACAAACCTGCACGTTATGCACATGTACCCTACAACTTAAAGTATAATAATAATAAATAAATTAAAAAAAAAAAGGCTATGAATAAAAGTAAAACAGGGTGAATGATAAAGAAATGACATTGGAAGAATACTAAAATGGGATAGAAAATCAGAGAAGTCCTCTCTGATAAAGTGACAATTGAGGGGGAAACTGAACCAAAAATAACAATAGGATATCTGGGAGAAGAGCTTTCTACATGTACAGAGCAGCAAGTGCAAAGTCCCCATAGTTAGAGAGCGCTTGACTTGTCCGTAGAGCTGCAGGGAGGCCAACTGGGTGGAACAAGCTGAGTAAGATGAACAGGGGTAGGAATTGAAACAGGACTCCTTATATCCCTGTGTATAAAATGAGATGACATTGATCATACCTTGGCTTCCATCATAAATGAATCACTCTAGCATTCCTGGGAAGAGACTCTGGGTCTAGAAAACAAGGGTTGGAAGCAGGAGGCTATTTCAGGGGCCCAGGTGAGACATAACAGTGGCTGAGACTAGGGTGGCAGCTGTGGATGTTTTGGAAAATGGTTATGAATATATCTTGAAATTTGTGTCTACAGGATTTTCTGTTGGATTAATTCAGTGTGTGACAGAAAAGGGGGAATTCATTATTTTAGAGATGAGTTTCTGAAAGAATGAACTTGTTTTCTGAGTGAGGAAATTGGAAGTTAAAAAAAAAGATTTAAGGCCTTAGTTGAGGTAGGACAAAATGAAATTTGATTTTCCTATTAGATATCAAAATGGAGATGTCAGGTAAGCGTAATATATGTAAGATTGAACTTCAGGAGAGAGGCTGAAGCTGGAGCTATAAATTTAGGGATTTTAAGAAATACAGGTGGTGGTTGTAGGTATGGGTTTGATGAGATCTCCAAGAACTACATTTAGGTGGAGAGGTAAATACGGTTGAATAAGCACTGCGAAATTATAGTCTAGAGGTATCTTTGTGATAACTCTTTAGAAAAACTGGATGAGAAAGGGAGATCTTTTGAAAAATAGAGTAGGCCAA
Source organism: Macaca nemestrina (assembly GCF_043159975.1). Classification (NCBI taxonomy): domain Eukaryota; kingdom Metazoa; phylum Chordata; class Mammalia; order Primates; family Cercopithecidae; genus Macaca; species Macaca nemestrina. The sequence continues at coordinate 20,895,166 of NC_092140.1, forward strand.
AAGTCTACATCCTATTTCTTGAGATGGGTAGCATGAGTAATGCCCCAAAGCCAAGTGGTGAGCCTAAACTTACCCCCAACAGGCTGCAAGGATGGTGTTAGAGAAGATGAAGTAAAGGGACAGACTTTTATCCCTGACAGGCTGTAATGAGGTCTCACTCTGTTGTGTCAGGAGATCATAGGGAGAGTCCAGCCCCCACCCACTCAGCAGTATATGAGGCATTTCTTCACCTCTCACTAGGCTTGTGGAGAGTCAGGACTTTTACCACCACCCAGTGGTAATGAGGACACCTCCCATATCCTGGTGTCAGTGGAGAGGTAGGGGGAAGTAGAACTACCACTTGTACCATAAATAATGAGGAGTATCTTCCCCGTCAATATCAGCAGAGGTCAAGTGGGGAATCCGGACTTTTATCCACACCTCGCAGTCATTAGGTGGTGCTCTCCCATAGCCTGCAGTAATGGAGTGTGTGGAAATCAGCTAAAATGGAAGATTGAAATAATATCTGGAGTCCCCTACACGTAATACCCCAAATGTCCGGGTTTCAACTGAAAACCACTCATTAAGTTGGACAGGAAGATGTCCAACTTAATAAAAGACAATAGATGCCAACAACAAGATGACAAAGATGTTTTAGAGCAAAGATTTTACAGCAGCCATCCTAAAAATGATTCAAACAGCAACTGCAAATACGTTTGGGGCAAATGTCAGACATAGGAAAAGAAGGTAAGCTGAGAAATATAATTGAGGTAGGACAGAATGAAATTTGATTTTCCTATTAGATAACCTATAACCTCCTGTCTGTTGTCCCAGCTACTCAAGAGACTGAGGTGGGAGAACTGTCTTGAGCCTGGGAGGTGGAGGCTGCAGTGAGCCATGATGGCACCACTGTACTCCAGCCTGGGTGACCTAGTGAGACCCTGTCCCCCCCCCCAAAAAAAAAAGCACCAAAAACATGCTCACAACCACAACTGTAAAACATAGGAAATCTCAACATAGTGATACAGTCAGCAGAGAATTTACTTTAAATGGATATGAATGAAGTTGTGGTTGTGAACATGTTTTTGGTACTTTTTTTTTTTTTTTTTTTTTGGAGACAGGGTCTCACTAGGTTACCCAGGCTGGAGTACAGTGGTGCCATCATGGCTCACTGCAGCCTCCAACTCCCAGGCTCAAGAAAGTTCTCCCACCTCAGTCTCTTGAGTAGCTGGGACGACAGGCAGGAGCCACCACCCCTAGTTAATTTTCTGATAGAGCTAGGGACTACCTACATTGCCTAGACTGGTCTTGAACTCATGGGCTCAAGTAATCCTCCTGTCTCAGCCTCCCAAAGTGCAGGGATTACAGGCATGGGCCAACACTCCTGGCTGTGCATTTTTTAAGTTGGAGAGGTTTTGGGGTAAGGGAAAGGAAAGAAAGAATAATGCTGACTATAGGGGAAATTAGAAAACAGGGAATATGCAATGAAAGGTATTCAGTAACTCAATCAACTGATGGGGAATTTTAGTGGAGGTTATATGTACAAGGTCTTAGTCTAGGACATGAAAGTGCAAAGGAGGTTAAGATCTGCTTCTGCCTTTTAGAAAATTTAAAATCTAGTTAAGAGACAGGATACACATAAAAAGAAAACAAGGTCTACCTGTTTATCTGAGTATGAATCAATGGGCAGTAAAGTATCATTTAGCTCAGTTGTTTAAGCTAAGGTCCTGTGATGTACTTTTAGACATATCTATCACCTTTTGGGTTTTCATTTAAATAATAATCTGTAAAATAATGTAAATATATTCTCTGACATCTGGATGGCAGTCTCCTACCTGCAAACACTGGGATTATTTCACTTATGTTGTGTTTATCATATATTGCATGGTAATCAGGTAACACTGCTTTAATTTTCTTTCTTTTTAAAAATAGAGACGGGGGTGAGGTGGAGCTCACCATATTGCCCAGGCTGGTCTCGAACTCCTGGACTCAGACAATCCCCCTTTTCTTTCCTTCCTTGGTCTCCCAAAGTGCTGGGATTATAGGTGTGATCCACCACACCCAGCCAACACTGCTTTAATTTTAATGAACTAATGAGAAAGAAAAATGGTGGAGTTAAGAGGTAAATGATGCATTTGAAACCAGGTAAGACAAATGACATTGTAGAGTATAGAAAGCATGAATGTTTTGGAATATTTTGAATGAATAAAAGTGTTGGGAGAATTGCATCATCTTACAGAACATGGCATAATTTATAGTCCTGCCATAATATTCTAGTTCATGAAATGATGCAATCTTCCCTGCACTTTTCTTAAGCTTGCCAGTGTACAAAAAGTAGCAATTAATACAATATTCACATAGTGGGTGAGGATTTATTTTCATTCATCTTTTTCACTTGAGTGATATTAGTTTCATTACATTGTTAGTATTAATTACAAACCATTTGATTTTATAGTTATATACAATCTGTAGGAAGAAAGATTTTATGAAAAAGCTTATGTTAGTACTTATTTATATGATACTACAGTGAAACTAATTTAAGTCAGCACGGGTGATCTATGGGATGTTTTTCCCTTTAAAATGGATTCACACCTTCTCCAAGTTGGAGAAATACTGATTTAAGTTGTTCAGCAGATGACTTGCCTGATGCCATCAGAGGTTTAAGGGAGAAGATAGTAGAAAAATTGCAGCTGGGAGAGGGTGGAACAGGCAGCCATATTAGATCATAAGTGCAATCAGGGCTCTGGTGATGAGAATATGAATTATGAGCAGCAGGGGGAAGAGAGTTAAAGAACTGCCACTGGCCAGCTTCGGGAATTGGCAGAATAATGGTGCAAAAAACAGAAAGGAAGGACTGGACAGGGGAAACTGACTATGTGGGAAAGATTTTTCATTCTATTTTATTTTAAAGAAAATTAGAGAAATCAGGTAAAAGGAACAATAAAATGTCATGCTTGAACCCAGGGAAGGAAAATTAAATTAATATTATGTGTAGATAATTGCTTAAAAATGAGAGAAATGAATAATTTCAAAGGAGCACAGTGTAGAAGGCAAAAATGACATGCATGGAAATCCAAACAATATATTCAGCCACTTCAGGAATGAGAATTAATGAACCCTGAAAAATTAGGCTCATAAGATGTGAAGTAAAGTAGATGAAAATTGTAAATTTGCTTAAAGTAATTCATCATTTTGGAAACTTAGGTTTTAAAATCTACAAGATATCAATAATCCCCAAAAAGTACAAAACTTTACAATGCATTTTGTAAGTTTGTATTTTAGATGAAAAGTTATATCTGTTCTTGAATTTCTACATGTGAAAAACTGCAATTATGTTAGAAAACAGAAAAGAAATACAGTAGCATTTCACTACTTATATTTGGTTAATGCATTTTATTAACATTCATTTATCTGGATTGAGGGTTTTCACATATTTTCTAGGGAAATACCTGACTTAGGTTTTTACACTGTAGACCCAAACGTGTTTCTACATATGTTACTTAAGAACAAATCTAGTCAGAGGCACAATTATGGGCAGAAAGACATACACGCAAGATCCCATAAAAATTGAAAAATAGGCAAATCTAACTTGTAGTGATGGAAGTCAAAATAGTGTTTACATCTGGGGTGAGTGTTAACTGGGTGGAATGTGGAAAATGTTCTTTCTTGTGACACAGATGGGTAGTTCCACTCAGGTGTAGACATAAAAATGCATTATGAGGTACAGCCAAATATGCTTCATGTATTCCATTGTATACATATTTTCCCCATTAGAAAATGAAAGAAAGAATAAAGAGTAAACCTGTATGTATGTCAGTGAAACTAACAGAGACTGCAAGAGGTGAAGTTTCACCTTCTGTGAAGAGAAATACAGGGATTCAGATGTGAAGTTATCACATCTTAAAGATTTTGCTACAGTCAAAATCTTTGGTATGTTCAAATGCAAATACCAAAAGAAAGCGAAAGAAGGTAATTTTATCCCAATCCAAGATGGAAGATTTTTCTTTTTTCTTTTTTTGGACAGAGTCTTGCTCTGTCACCCAGGCTGAAGTACAGTGGCATGATCCTAGCTCACTGCAACTTCTGCCTCCCCGGTTCAAGCGATTCTCCTGCCTCAGCCTCCCAAGTAGCTGGGATTACAGGCACATGCCACCATGCATGACTAATTTTTGTATTTTTAGCAGAGATGGGTTTCGCCATGTTGGCCAGGCTGGTCTGGAACTCCTGACCTCAAGTGATCCACCCACTTGGCCTCCCAAAGTGCTGGGATTACAGGTGTGAGCCACCACACCCAGCCAGGAAGATTTTTCTGAATTTACACTGTTAACAGAAAACAAAAACAATGTGCCTCACTCCTTCTTTCTCCCATGGAGTCAATTTCCTGTCTCATTCCATGGACCTGGATTCAATTCCTGACCAGATGTGCAAGTGCACAAGACCCACAATAGCTACGCTCCAGACCAGAGTGGAGCATTCTTTGCAGGCTTTTGAGGAAATACTGGACTCTTCTTTCACATAGCATGGAACATAGCAACTAGAGGCATTGTAATAGTTCTGAATCAAGAGGATTAGAGAAAATAGAACCCAAGCATGGTTTAAAACTGAATAACTGTATTCTCACCAATGCCCTAATGAATGTATAAACTAGTCAATTGAATTAATTGCAGGAGACAAGCTTCCCTTAAAAGCAAATGAATTTATTCAACTAATTTGTGCTCGCTCTCTCTGTTTTTACTTAAGATGGAGACTGATTAGAAAAGAGATCTGTTTCTAGTATTCCCACCCGGATGGATAAAAGGAACTCTGACTAATATGTCTTATACCAAGTCTGATAACAGCTAATTGCCTGGGATACAAAGTTCCTGCTCATATCTTTCTTAAAATAACTCATGACTTTGATATGTTTTATTTCAGCTAATCTCTGAAACATTGTTGACTTTTTAAGTCTTTCCCCCCAACAGAAAATAAAGAACTCATGAAGGATATTGCTGATAGACACTACATTATAATTAAAATCTATCCATAAAGTCATACCATTATTAGTATTTGGCTGTATTTTGGAAAAATTGGTTATGAGATACAAGAACTCATTTTTCACTTGCTATCTTGTTGAGTTACTTTTTGTTTGGTTTTTATGAAAGATCTACATGTAGTGGTGGTACGGGTGGGTGGATGGATGGGTGTAGGTTAAGGACACAGCATCAGGATTTGTAATTTGAGTTATTACTATTGTATAAAGAGGAGAAAAAAAGCAGAGGTAGCTAAGGAACTTTAGCATTCATGGTGCAGGTAGACTCATAAAAGGGTAGAAATAGAGTTTTAGAGATTCTCTACGTAGTGGGTGGCAAACTATGACCAACAGGCCAAATCCAGCCTGTCAGTAAAATTATACGGCCTAGGAGCTAAGAATGATTTTTACAGATGAACAAATACAAAAAATTTGATGATAGAAGTCTATCCGCCTTAAAAAGGTTTTCATTCTTCTCATGAGGAGACCTATATTGCAAAAACAAGTCTTTACTATTATATTTAAATTATATTAATAAAATTTATTTTCTTTCTATATAAACACCTATATAATATCCTTGATTTTGCTTCCTGGCACACAGAGCCTAAAATATTACTATCTAGCCCCTTAAAGAAAAGGTTTTCTGACCTCTGACCTAGTACAGTGCTTTTCACATTTTATCATGAGTAAAAAACACATGGAAGTCTTGTTAAATCACAGATATCTTGGTCACACATGCAATTTCAAATTCAGAATGCTTGGTGCAGGGCCTGATAATTTGCATTTCTAACAAGGTCCCAGGTGACGGTAATGCTGCCAGTCCTGGCAGCACATGCTGAGAAATCCTGGGCTACATTAATCTCTGCATTGGAGGGAGTTCAGGCCAATGTTATGTCACTCACTCAGTGTCACACCTGTAAAGTGTCAGAATTATATATCAGATAGAGCTTTTGGCTTCAGATTTAGAGTTCTTTTTAGTAAAACAAAACTTTTATTGGCCTAATGAATTCCATACAAACGTGCAACGAATTAAGAAAGAAAATTCAAACTGAAATCTATTTATCTGTAGAATGATGCCTCAAGGGTACAAACCCTATCATTTTGTAGGCCTAATGACTTTTGAAAGATGTTTTCAAGGACACATTAAGCAGCCATGAATCTGTTCTTAAATTCATCAGGCTGTATGCAACATGCATCTGGCCCCAAATCAATAAGAAGACCATGGGGAAAATACCTATGCAGTGAGTTCTACGTGGCAGGTTATTAATCTAATGAGGCTATTCTAAACTGCTGTCAACAAAATCACCTATCTGTCCATTGTGTCTCATTCTCATAAAGTCATTTCTCATCCACTAAATAAACCCTCTGAAGAAATCTGAGATTGATGGAAAAAAAGGCCTGTAAAAATCTAGCTTGGTAATTTTGCCAGGAGCTATTTTTTGCAATTAAATTTCACGAAGTGTGTGGTCTCAGTCTTGACATATTAAATTCAAATGTCCCTTTTTTTTTTGGCTTAGAAATGAAAAAGTGAAATTAGCTCATCCATTGTAATGATATAAACTTAAGACCGCCACCCTTTTGCCATAAAATTAGACAATTTGGGGAGAATGACATCAGCAAAATGGCCAATGAGAAACCCCTAGCACCTGCCCTCTCCCCAAAGACAGTCAAATCCACGAATAAATAATTACATTTCAATGAAAATAACTAAAAGAGAGCACGGGAGCATGTAAAAGTAATTGTATAGTGCACTGAAACCCAGGAAGGCCACCTAGAGAACAGAAGGAAATACTCTACCTCTACCACTCTATCTCCCAGTTGGGATCGATCGACTGAGAACTAGCAGCAACTTCTCCTTGCAGGGAAAAGGAAAGTAAGAAGCCAACAGCCCACCATGTTGGACACCTACAATCCTCACCACTGGGGCCTTCTGCAGTCTCCATAGGCACTGATTCCAGTTGAGGGATCTGCCTTGAGTCCACATGGCTGTGTCCCTCCTAAGAGGGAACTGATGCTATGTCCTAGCCCCAATAAGCCACACAGCTACTGAGCTGCACAACTGTAAATGTGGAGCCACTGCTGGAATGCATCTTGCTCTGAGGGCAAGTAGTCATAGCATCTGTCAATCTCTGAGGTCTTGTCACCACTGAACTACCCCTGCCTGGTAGCCAGCCTTTACTGAACCAATCTGCTACTATGCCCTACCTCGTGAGGCCAAGCTGTCACAGAGCTGGTCCATCTACCCCTACCAGTAACTGTTGCATTTTGCCCATCAGGGCCTGAGCTGAAGCAGTACATTGCCTGGTAGGAAACTGATGCCTTGAATGAGCTGAGTAGCCATGCATCCATGGCTGAGCTGACATGGTACCCTGAGGCCCTGAAAAACAGGGCAGAGGCGGAGCTGGGACAGCCCAGGCCTACAGGCGAAACAACAGACTCTAGGGAGCTACTCCACTGGGAGTCTGGGATACCACAATGTTCCACCATCTCAGGGGCCAGAGTCACCCCATGGAGTGCACTATACGGTGGGAGCTGAGTTGAACTGTGCTCTATTAGTTCTATTGCAATTGTGTGCTGCTCCCCAGGACAAAGCCTCCAGAACACCACTTCCTCCTTAGAGTTGGGCCGGTGCTGTGTCCTTCTCCCATAGGATCATATTCATAGCTACAACCCAGTCTTTTGGGCCTCTACTCTGGGGGGTGCCTCATAATCACCGTCCTTGGCTTTTTGGACATTTTACATCCAATCCTGCCTTGGAGAGTGAAGCTGCACCACAAGACCCAGGTGCCAAAGTTGCTTTATGAGAATCTGACCCCAGGATCTTGGCTCTATAGCAGCTCTCATGCCTGTGCTCTGGAGCCCAGAGCTCCTGCAGCAGCTTGTGGGCTGTGGCAGACCTGATACCAAGAGGATCATTCTCAGCTAAAACTCCACATCCTAGGGAAAAGGAGAACTACCAAAGCCCTTGTCACTAAGGACCCCAACAACCTACTCTGCCACTGCCACAAACTTCTGCAGTGTAGGCCACCCGTAGTCATGCTAACATTGGCCAAAGCTGAAAAAGCTGCATGGAAACTGTACCACTTCATCTACTCAGAATCAGAGCCACCACGGCCTTCCCAACTGGTAAATGAAGATCCATCTGCAGATAAAAATCATTCATATGAAGGACACTATATAAAGTTTGGAAGAGATGATTGTTCCACCAAGGCACAGATGTCAAATGTCAATGTAGGGATACAAGAAACATGAAAAAGCAAGGGAACATGATATCATCAAAAGAATAAAATAATTCTCCAGTAATTTACCCAAAAGAAAAATAAACTTATGAGTTGCCTGAAAAAGAATTAAAAAATAATTTTTAAGAAACTCAGTGACATACAAGAGAATACAGGTAGACAATATCAGAAAAACAATCCAGGATCAAATGAGAAATTTAATAAAGAGATGGATATCATAAATAAAAAGCAAATAGAAATCTTGGGGCTAAAAAGATCATTGAATGAAATAAAAATACAACACAGAGCTTCAACAGCAGACTAGCTTAAGCAGAAGAAAGAATCTCTTAACTTGAAGAAGGTCTTTTGAAATTACCCAGCAAGAGAAAAAGAGTGAAGACAAACTATGAAACTTATGAAATACTAGCAAGTGAACAAATATTTGCATTGTTGGCATTTCATGGGAAGAGACAAAGATGGAAAAAGAATGCTTATTTATTAATAAAAATGCTGAAATCTTCCAAAGTCTTGGAAGAGATAGGGACTTCCAGATACATGGGGCTGAAAAGACTCCAGACATGTTCAACTTGAAGAGGTCCTCTCTGACATACATTATAATTAAATCATCAAAATCAAAGACAAGATAATTTTAAAAGCAATGAGAGAAAAAGCAACAAGTCACATATAAGAAAATCTTTGTTAGACAAATAGCAGCTTTCCCCACAGAAATCTTGTGAGCTAGGAGACAGTGTGCTGAAAGAGAAAAAGAAAAACCTGACAGTCAAGAATATTATACCCAGCAAAACTTCAGAAATAAGAGAAATAAAGCCTCAGGCATGTAAAGTTGATGGAAATCATCACCACTAGACTTGACTTAGAAGAAATGCTTAAGGGAGTCCTTCAAGTAGAAAAAAAGAGAGAACACTAATAACATGAAAACACATGGAAGTATAAAAGTTACTAGTAAAGGTAATTATATAGTCAAATCCAGAATACTCTAATATTGTTATGATGCCCTATCATATATATCTGTAGTACGAAGGCTAAAAATCAATACAATCAGTCAAAAATAATGATAGTGACAATAAGTGATTAAGAAATACATTATGTAAATTGTGAGATCAAAAGTATAAATTATGTGGGGGAGGGCATATAATTTTTTATGTGATGGAAGTTATGTTATCAGTGTAAAGTAGCCTATAATAACTGTAAGAAGCTTTATGTAAGCCTCATGGTAACACAAAGTAGAAAACTATAACATACATAAATGATAAAAAGGAATAAAAATATAGCACTACAGAAAATAACCAAATCTCAAAGATAAACAACAATATAGAATGCAAGGAACAAAAGGTCTACAAAATGACCAGGAAACAATTAACAAAATGCCATTAGTAAGTCCTTATCTATCAATAATTACTTTAATATAAATGGATTACATTCTATCGTCAAAATACATAGAGTGGTTGAATGAATACTAAAATAAGATCTGAGTTTATGCTGCTACAAGAGACCTACTTTAGCATTAAGGACAGACATAGGCTGAAAGTGAAGAGATGGAAGATACTCCATGCAAATCCTAGCCAAATGAGAACAGGGATGACTATACTTATATCAAAGAAAATAGACTTTAACTTAAATATACAAGAAAATAATTAAATAATGATTTCTTTATATTAAAGTCACAAGAAACAAAAAGGTCATTATTTAATGATAGCGGGCTCTATTCCTCAAGCAGGCATAACAATTGTAATATATATACATCTGACATTGATGCACCTAAATATACAAAGCAAAAATTAATGGAGCCAGGCACAGCGGGGTATGCCTATAGACCCAGCTACTTGTGAGGCTAAGGCAGAGAATTGCTTGAGCCCAGAAGTTTGATGCTACAGTGTGCTATAATTATGCCTGTAAATAGCCACTGCAGCCTGAGCAACACAGTGAGAATATGCCTCTATAAAAATGAATATGGAAGGAGAGATAGGCTTAACATGTATTTATAGAACTTTCCAGTAAGATACACATTCTTCTTTAGTGTACATAAAACAAGATAGGCCACTTGGTAGGCCACAAAACAGCTCTTATATAATTTAAGAAGATCTAAATCATATCAAGTATTATTTCTGACCACAATGGTATGCAACTAGAAATCACTAACAGGAATAATTTTGCAAAATTTACAAATATGTGGAAATTAAACAACATGCTTTTGAACAATGAATGGGTCAAAGAAGAATTAAAAGGAAAAGTTTAAAATACATCTTCAAACAAACAATAATAGAAATACAGCAAACCAAAACATATGGGATACAGCAAAAGCAGTTCTAAGAGGGAAGTTTATAGCAACAAATATATTAAAAATGAAGAGCAGTTTCAAATAGTTCAACATTACACCTCAAAAAGCCAAAAAATAATGATCAAATGAAACCCAAAGTCAGCAGAGGGAAGGCAATAATAAAAATCAAAACAAAAGTAAATCCAACAGATGAAAGAAAAATCATAGGAAAAAAATCAATAAAACTGATGGTTTTTGAAAAATAAAATTGAAAAGCTCTTAGCCAGACTAAAAAAAAAAAGTCTTAAATATGTAAAATCAGAAATGAAGGTGGAGACATTACAACAGACACCACAGAAAAAAAAAAAGGATCATAAGGGACTATTATGAACAACTGCATGTAAAGATATTTGATAACCTAGATGAAATGAACAAATTCCTAGAAAAATACAATCTGACAAGGTTGAATAAGGAAGACATATCAATCTGAACAGTCCAATAACAAAGACATTAAAGGAATAATTAAAAACTACTTGATAAAGAAAATCACAAAATCAGATGGCACTAGGGCCTAATTCTACCAACCTTTCAAAGGAAAAGTGATACCAATGCTTCTTTAACTCCTCCAAAGAAATACATTTGAGGGGAATACTTTCTAACAAATTTTACAAGATCAGTATTACCTTCTTACCTAAACCAGACAAAGACACCATAAGAAAAGAAACTCTAGGCCAAATATCACTGATGAACATCGATGCAAAAATTCTCAATAAAATATTACCAAATTGAATTTGGCAACACATCAAAAAGATTGTCAATTACAAACAAGTGGTATTTAATCCTGGTATGCAAGACAGATTTAATGTGCAAATCAATCATTGTTATACACCACACTAATATACTGAAAAACAAAACCACACAATCATATCAATGATGCAGAAAAAGCATTTACCAAAGTTTGACATCCTTTCTTGAAAAAACCTCTTAACTGTTTATGTGTAAAAGAAAGTTTCTCAATATAATAAAAGCTATTTATGAAGAACCCACAAATAACATCATAACAAAGAGATATTGAAAACTTTTCTTCTAAGATCTGGTACAATGAATGCAGATGCTCATTTTCACCACTTCTATTCACCATAGTGTGGAAATACTATCAAGAGTAATTCGACAAGAAAAAGAAATAAAAGGTATTTAAATCAGAAAGGAAAAATAAAATATCTGTATTTGCAGATGATATGAACGTATGTATAGAGGCCTAAAGACTCCACCAAAAAACTGTTCAACCCAATAAATTAATTCAGTGTAGTTGCAGGTCATAAAATCAACATATAAAAATCTATGGCATTTGTATACACAAATAATGACTACCCAAAAGGAAATAAAAAAAAATCTCATTTTATCATAATAGTATAAAATATAATCAGGAATAAATTTAACCAAGTTGAAAACCTGAAAACTATAACACATTGATGAAAGAAAGAGAACACAAATTAGTGGAAAGATATCCCGTGCTCATGAATTTAAAAAGTAGTGTCTTAAATGTTGATAATACCCAAAGTAATATATAGATCCAATGCCATACTTATCAAAATCCTAGTGGAATCTTCACAGAAATAGAGAAAATAATCCAATAATTTGTATGAAACCATAAAGTCCCCGAATAGCCAAGAGATTCTGAAAAAAAAGGAGGTATTACACTTCCTGATTTAAAATTATATTACAGAGCTATCTGTAGAAAGCAAATAATATGGTACTGGCATAAAAACAGACAAATAGACCAGTGGGATAGAGTAGAAAGTCCAGAAATAGTCCAAACATATATGGTCAACTAATTTCATGAGAGCACCAAAAAAAAAAAAAAAAAAAAAAAAAACCACAATGGAAAAAGGATATTCTCTGGAAAAAAACTGGATTTCCTCATCCAAAAATAAACAAGTAAAATTGGACCCTTATTTTGTACCATACACAAAAATCAACTCCAAATGGATAAAATACCTAAATAAGAGACTGGAAATCATAAAACTCCTAGATGAATATATAGGCAAAATCCCCTTGACATTGGTCTTGGCAATGATTTCTTGGATATCACACAAAAAGCTCAGGCAACACATTCACAATGTAATTTCTGAATTATTATTTTTTACAGGTAAGGGAGAAAATTGTAACTTAATAAAATGGGAAGAGAAATGGGATTATTTTAATGAGTGTAATAATCTTGAAAATAAATATAAAGACAACTGACATTAGTTCATCTTCTGTATAAATGGCTGTAACAGCTAAAGAATGGCCACTCTATGTTCAGATAAATTGTAATTCATAATTTTCAGCCCATGATAATAATCACACATTTTTTCCCACATCCTATATACCAGAAAATATTCGTAGCGCTCTTTTTTACCTTTACAACAATTCCATCAAGTTAGTGCAATTACTATTTCCATTGTCTCTACAAGCGATGGGAAAAATCAGAAATTAGGCTAATTTTACTCTAAAGCATTGGTTCTGAAGGAGACCAGAGCATTTTGTCCCCCACGGGTCATTTGTCAATTTCTGGAGATACTTTAGATTGTCACAACTGTGGGAGAAACAGTGTGGATGACATCTAGTTAATAGAAGTCAGGGATATGGCTCAACTTCCTGCAATGCACAGGACACTGTGATGCCAACACTAACACACACACATGCACACACTCCACGTATTTGTTTCGAAATGTCAGTAGGGTAGTGCCAAGGTTGAGAAACCCTGCTCTAGAGTTCTTGCTTTTAACTGCTACACTGCACAATTTAGAAGGACCAAGGACTCATCTGTTACCAAAAGGTACTTGATGTATAAATGCAGCTGCTGCTAATGAACTCATTCATCTCTGCTTTGATCTGGATAATTCTTCCTCTATTTGTTAAGACTGGCACATTCCAAGACTTGCTTCTTCTCTTTAAGTTAATGTGCATCTTAATTCTAGATTCCAGAACTGGAAAAACTTAGAACAAAATAAGATTTTATGAGGTTGAAAGGTAAAAAAAAAAAAAAAAAAAAAAAAAAAAAGAAGAGGTTCTGGATGACCAAAGGTTTTCTCCAAAACTATTCTTACATAGGTACCTTTTCAAATGTTTCCACACATTGTCACAGGCAAAGAACAATTTTCTTTCTCTAGTTCAGTCTTTGGAAAGCCTTAGCTCACAGTTGGAAGAAAATGTCTACATCTTAAATTGGACTTCTAATAAAGGATGAATTGTGTTATGGCTTAGTAAAAGGGTTTGTATATATCAATTTTTCATGAACAGTACATTTTGTGCCTCATTATACATTAGAGGAGCTGTTTTATACTACAAGCATGCCTATTTTAAGCAACGGATGAAAATAAAAATCCTAGAACAATGTACATGATAACAATTTTCCTCATTCTTTTTTGTTTCTATAGAAATGCTTTTAGTGTGGGAGTGTTATGGATACAGCATTGTTGAAGGCCAGAAAACATACATATCATACTTGACTATAAACAAAACAGATGATGGGTTAGCTAATAGCTCAGGTCCCTGAGAGGGAAGATACAATTACATGACTCTCCATGTAGACCTACAGCCTTTGCATTGTTTTGAAGTTTGTGCTTACCTCAGAATGAACTGAATTTAAGAATTAACCCTCTTTTGGATGACAGGTTAAATTCTGAGCCTGAATTATTAACATGTAAGTAGAAAACAGTGTAACTACTAGGAGTAGAGCATTCAATCAGTAGCTGAGAGCTCTAAGTACAGACAGGAGATACTTCATAAGGACAATTTCCTTTTCTGCGCACTAGAAGTTGATAGCTGCACATAATTTATTTTCTTTTTTCTTATTCCTCTTCAGGCTTATTGTCCTCTCATTTTCTCCTTTCTCTGCCCTGCTTTTCATTTTTTTTCTTTTCTCTTCCAGCATTGTCTTTTCTCTTCAATGATAGTATTTTAACAAGATTTAACCCCCAAAAGGAAAACAGAATGATAGAGTTCACTTATATATAATGAACTTCACATAAAATATCGAGACAAGACAAAAAGTCTCCATATTTCTGTAGAGTATCATCACAGATTGAAGACCTAATCAGTTTTCTTACAGTTTACAAAATGATTATGAGAAAACTTTTTTTTCTAGAGTCTTGGGAATTAGCATTAATAGGACTCTACCTTTTATGACTTCTCACACAGTGTGAGAAAAAAATACCCTTAAAATATTAAATATTATTCAAAAATTGAAAACATCATTGTGGAGACACTTATCCAAATGCTCCATTAGGATTATTCTTGTTCAGCCTACCTTTTCTGTCTGTGGGTAGAACTGGAAAAATACTCAGTCCAACTTCAATACTGGTGGCAATTATTAAGCTGCATAGCTCAGTGAACCAGCCTCTGACTGGGAGAAAAACAATCTGGCTCAGATACTTCTACTATAAAATTCGCATTGATTTTAGTGTGCAGAGAACTTTGCCCTCTAATTTTTTGCAACTCCCTATTTTGTTCATTTCACGACCATGACAAAGATAAGCTACATTCTCTGAATAAGTCCTTTTTTTTTTTGAATTGTACAAATTAGTGGGTCTATGAACTGTAGTTGTCATTCAGTATAATTACAAATTGTACTCCCCACTCATGCACCTCCTGCATTTCATTGAATTAAAATTATACTAGATGAGCAAGTGAAAGATGTTATTGACAAACATGTGTCAGGCAACAGAAGCATATTATTATTGATGTGTACCCATATATACTTTAAAACATTAAAAAGGTTTGTCAGAATCAATCACCTCCATTGTCTTAATAATGACGTTTAAGTGATGTCTTCATTTAATTCCCTCAAAAAATCAAACAATACCATCAATATAACTAGCCATTTTACAGTTATTGTGAAATATAAATAGCATACATTTTTTTCTGGATGAAATATTTTCTCATAATCACAAACAATGAAAGTTTATTGTATATAGTGACATTTATGTAGTAATTAATACAACATAATTTAACAAACTTCCACCTATATTAAAGATACTTAGCAATGATGTAAAACATTATACTCTACATGATACACTGAAAAAATGGCTCAATTAACTGCTAAAATATGCTTTTTAAGCAATAAGCGAACTCTCCTTTGTTTGAATTTTACCTATTTGATCTAAATAAGCTATGTTATTAATTTGGGTTTCCTGGTGACACTTAAAAAGCCACTACGTACATTAAAATATCTGAGAATATAAGAGTAGTCCCAGAGTAGATCAGTGTATTCTTGTCTGACCAAGAATTCCAAAATATATCTTGAATAGTATCCACAAACAATGGTTCAAGTGCTCTAAAACTGTTTCTGAAAAATAGATACAGAACTGAAGTGTTAAACACAGAAACTGATATTCTTTTGATTAAAGTGGTATTCACAATTTCATTAGAAATGAAAAGATACAATAAAGATTCTCATAACTTGTTTTCATTCATCCCTTTCTTTCATCCATACACTAAAGCATTCAGCAAATAATTGTCTACTCCAGAGAAATAATGTACGAGGTGCTTAAAATTGTATCATATTTATAAATGTAATGTAGAAAAAGGGTATTTCTATCAACAATTAAAAACAGGAATATTCCTTTTAAATAAAAATGTACTTCAAAGTAAGCTCTTTATATTTTAAACAAAAAACAACTATGTGTATATGTTTCAGTGTTCTCAGACTTCAGAAAAATTATTTAGAATAAAATGACAGTCTGACTGAGGTGGCTTACGCCTGTAATCCCAGCACTTTGGGAGGCCAAGGCGGGTGGATCACAAGGTCAGGAGTTCAAGACCAGCCTGGCCAAGATGGTGAACCCCATCTCTGCTAAAAAATTACAAAAAATTAGCAGGGCGCCTGTAATCCCAGATACTCAGGAGGCTGAGGCAGAGAATTGCTTGAACCTGGGAGGCGGAGGTTGCAGTGAGCCGAGATCATGCCACTGCACTCAAGCCTGGGTGACAGAGCGAGACTCCATCTCAAAATAATAATAATAATAATAATAATAATAATAATAATAATGATGCAGTTGTCAGTTTCTCCAGGTTTTTAGTTCAAAATAATCTTTGTCTTACATTGTTACTACTTTAATTATTATGGTGTATATTAAAGTAGCTTAAGTGCTGAGTTCATACTCCATGATTTAAACTCAGGGACAAACTGGCAACATACCATTTTCCATTCACCATTTTTGGGCCTGTTTCTCATGGTCTTGTAAGGTAGATCAAGAAAGCATATCATATTAAAACTTATTTTCAACAAGAACCCTTTATTGCATATTCATATAATTCACAGACTACCTCAGGCCATCATTGTTTGGGTTATTCATAGAAAATTGAAGTTACTAAGTGTACATATATATGATTTTTAATTGTAGAAAATAATTTGCAGTCAAAGTGGCTTTACATCTTATATATGATATCACTGGAATATATTTTGGTTGAGCTACAAGCTTCTAAAAAGGATCTATAGCAGAAATGCTTATAACCTCTTAACTATGGCACTGTGAACAGCAATATAATAATATATTGTAGCAGTAAATGCCCAATCAATAGCAGCTCATTAAAGTCAGAAGCATCAATTTAATCAGGGAGAATCTACATGTTTTCAATGGTCAGTGGAAGGTCTTGTCCATCAATGTCTAGTTCAATTCTTAGGTTGCATCTGACAAGTTACAATGGGTTTCATTGAGAGACTTGTGTGCAAGCTAATGTGGAGGCAATTTGTCATTTTAATATATGACCAATACAATCCATAACCAGTGTTCAGACTCATTTGCTAAAGGAGAAAGGAGGAGGTCAGTGCACACCCCCAGTGACTTGCTTATTATTTTCCACAGTTTTCACTCATGCTCTCTCCTTAAAACATAAAATGACTTCTCTTTCTGCAAGATAAAACTAAATATAACCACTCATTGGCTGAACTAAACTGTTATGGATTTGTTATTTGATTTTTTTTTATTAATTTCTTTTATCTCTGGCTTAAAGGAATAATGCAAGAGAATACCACTGGTCTTAAGCAAAGGCAATGCTTTAAGTTCTTTAAAACGATTTCCTCACCTATAAAATGGGGATAATATAACTTACCTTGTGCACATAGAAAAATTAATAGAAAGAAAATTAATGAAAAACAAAATTGCCTACACTATGTAGTACAGTAACTTGCTGCATAGGTATATATCCTAGGAGGAATAAGCTATACCATATACTTAAGTGTGCAGTAGGTTACATCACCTAGGTTTGTGTAAGTACACTCTGTAATGCTCACGCAATGACAAAATTGCCTAATGATGCATTTCTCAGAAAGTACCCCTGTTACCTAGCAAAGCATGACTGTATATGTTAATGACTCAAGGAGCCAAGTCCTTCTATTTGTGAGAGTTTGAGATATCGTATCAATAAAGTTAAGAGATAAATACCTTTGCCTACATGAACATTATCCTCGTCAGGATATCATGCTGTCCTTAAAAATCTATGTTAAGGCCACTTCATAATGTGTCATTAAACAATATTGTAAACTCTGATGAAGTTAAAAATGTATCTTGCAGTTTTTGATAGACACATTGGGTATTAATGTTATCTTATGCAAACAGAAGGCAGACAGAGAAACCTGTATTAATTCCTTTGCATTTAGAGGCACCTACAGAAGGACTACGAAGAACATGCATCATGCTTATGATTATTTACTGCAGGAATCACTTAGAATAAAATGCAACTAAAAATGAAACAGATGTGGGTGGTTCTAAAGAAAATATTGTTAGTTCTCTAAATTTCCAAAAACCTTTTCTTTTACTCTTATTACTTGAAAAGTCTCACTTGAAATTGTAGTGAGCAAGATATATTTTGAAGTTGGTTGGCTTTGCAGAAAGACTGAAGCCAGAAATGATGTAATAATTAAAATTTTTAATGAAAATTGAGGTATCCCTTTGAAGCACCTTTTATAAAGCTACTCTACTGGCTTGGATTCATTCTTTCAGTCTTATAAAGTTAGATGTACAGCTGAATACTCCATTTTGAGGGAATGATTAGACTACAGGACAGGGACCAATCTTATGGGTTTTGTTGGACTGGTTAAAATGAATGTTCAAGAATGTGGGATTCACAAAAACAACAGATTAGGTATATCTAATTGATTAAATGTGTTTTCTGGAGGTGTGTGTTCATGAGTAAACTTTCCTTTAGAAACCTTTAATACATGAGCTCAAATTTATCAATAATACAATTCCATAAAAAGGAAAAAGAATAAATCATATTCGCCAATAGTGTAAGAAATGACTTATACTGCAGGCTACATAGAAAGTGAATTTTATGTTTAACTTGACATTTACAGAATCCATGTAGATATGCAACTAATGTAATTCTGAAAATTCATTTTGAAATTTTGAAAAAAATGATTAGTATTTTACTTGTTAAAATAATTAGCCTGGAGAATTTTAGAATTTTCTACTACTATTCTGGAATATCAAGAGCTAAGAACCTTATATTCATGATCAATGAAGTGAGTAATAGTGGTAAGCAAGGCTGGACAAGGACTTATAAGTAAATGCTATTTTATCCTAATGACCAGAAGACTCAGCTTGTTCAGAAAGGCAATACCATCTGGAGTAGCAAGTTGACTAGAGGGAAAGTTTTGGAACTATGCCAAGTATCTATAAACCATGGGAGTCCAAATTATGAGGAAAAGAAACATGCAATTATTTCAGACCTAAGCTTTACCAAGGGACCTTCTGCACCAGTGATTCCATAGGAATGGAATTCAAAAAAATTGTTTAGATGTGATGTAACATTTTCAAAAGTGCCAGGTGTGCTGTAGAAATGCACCCGGTGTTGGAGGTATCAGTGATGCTAGAATACAGATAATTTGTGGTTTTTGCTATGAGCATCTCAAAGCATGAATCATCATTTAGAAAATTTCCAAAAAGTAAAAGGACCCAAATTGTGTTTATATTGGACTAACAAAGTTCTGAATTGCATTATACAACTTGTCCCATGTATATAACCAAAATATGAAATTTTTGGGCTAAAATTTGAAAATGAATCCCAAATGTCAAAAACATTAATTTTTAATAAAACATTCTAGATATTTCAATATATTATCACTCAAAATTTTTTATTTTACAGTTACTGATATGAATTATTATTACACATCATAGGATGCAATAAGGAATAGACAAGGCAAGTCTGTTCAGATAACTTGCAGTGCAAAATGAGGGAGTGGTAAACACAGTTACGAAGCCATCAACACGTGGAATGGGCATCTCTGTCTACCTACCTATCCTTCTGGCCATCATTTGCTATAGCTATATATCTATATAAACTTACATTATATTTTCATCTAACTTAAAGGTTTGCTATAGTCAGAATTAGGCTTATTTTCTTCCCTAGATAATTCCTCACTCCCCCCCATCACCCACTGCTATAATTATACTGCCACACATTTTCAATTAGTGTTATTTCATCACTTTAATTGATTGCTTCAACATCTTTATGCCTTTCAGTGTCTAAACATCACCTTATGGATCCCAGTTTTGCTCATTATCCCATCGCCTTGGCAGTTTCTTTTTAGATACCTCTGCGTGCTCCTGAAACCTTTCTATTCTTAGGGTTCTATCTTTTTTTTTCCCCTCTATACGCTTCCTAAAGTCAGTCTCCTCTCCTGCTAAGACCTCATAACTATTTAAATTATATCAATTCCATAATCTTCAGCCTTGATCTCTTTCTTGAGTTCCAAATCCCTTTTATACCAGTCCAGTGAGCACCTTCTCTTGAATGGTTATAACCATCCTTCATGCCACATATCCAAAGGAATCTCATTACTTTTTCTCTCAGATATACTCCTGCCCTCACTTTGCCTATCTTGTAGATTTCAGCTCTATGTACATATGTTTTTTTTTTTTTTCAAACTGGAAGGCTAAATGTTATTGCATCATTCTCCATTCTCACATCTGAGCAATTACCAAATTCAGTGAACTTACTTTTGAAACCTCTCTACTTTCTGTCTCACTGCAGGTAATCTAGAGGAGATGACCCTAATCTCTTTCCTGGGTTTTTGGATTATTGCAATTCCCTTCCCAATTCTTCGGCTCCTCCCTGCCACTCCACCACTGCCACCATTTTACTCACTGCACTGAGGCCAGGGATATTTATAAAGTGCAAATTAGATCCTGTTTCTCCTCTGTTTAAAGCCCTCTCCTTAAAGGACAGTGCTCTAACTCTTCATCATCAGGGTAGAAAAAGACTCATGACAGAAGTCCTGATCTCTGATTCAGCTTCCTCTTGTGCCAATGTAATCCATGCTGTATTTGTGCAATATGCTAGAAGTTCTCTTAAATTTTTTTTCTGAGTTTTTGTTTACAGTTAGCTACAACTTTCAGAAAAGCCCTTCTCATGCTTTCCTATTCACATCCTCTCCTATCTGTGGAGGGTTCAGATGAGAGGGCATGTTCCTTGATTAAGAGAACTCATTTAACACCTCCCTTCTGAATTTTCACATTTACCTCCAGGAGCCAAACCAACCACTGGCTCATTGTTGTACCTAATGGAATATATAGATGTTTCTAGCATCACAAACAATACATGTCTTTATTCTTTTCTTTTTACATTTCTGATAAATAGAAAACATCTTAAGATATAGAAATCAGTTTAGCAAACTTTTAAGTACTTGGCAGAAAATAATGCCCAGTGAATATTGGCTAACATGAATTCATATTTAGTGGCTCATCTTGTATAACAAATAAAAAGTTCACCCTGTAGTAATCCTAGAAAGACTACTACCATAATATTATTAAGCTCTTTCCCTATGTGGAGATTGTTACTTGATTGTATTTGCTACTTAAACTCTAGCTCAAAATTTGCTAATTCTTCATTCACAGGTTCTCTTGATTCATTTTCTTTAAGCTCCTATTTATATTCCTATTATAGATTTTCACTGACAGATCACAACTACATGAATTCAAAAGCTAGTTTGTTGGAAATTTTTCTTCCTACCTCCACTCTATCATAAAAAGAACAATTTGAATAATCATTCATTTTTTTGCAGCTGAATCCAAAATCTGTACCTTTAGCATTGACTTTTTCCCTTAAATCCAAACATATTTTAACAGTAGTTTCTTAAAAAGCTCTACCTAGATGGCAAAAGCACCCTCGGCTCAGGTGTCTAAACCTCCAATCATCCTTTACCAAAAAAATAAAGTTCATGTTTACCTTTTCTGGCAATGGCTCCACCATTCTTTAAATCTGTCTAAAATCCTGTTGCCATGACTAAACACTCTATAGGAATGTTCCTTAAACATATAAACTGCTGTCTTATCACCAAGACCTAAATAATAACCTCATTTTTGGCCCCTCATTTCCCTCTTCATTTGTTCAACTCCACTTCACATACTCATTAACTCCTAGTTAGTCAGAAATACCTATTGGATTTATCTCCCACCTTGCCTCCCTATCCTGAAATCTCCCTGCTGTAATAAAATCTGTGATGCTAGATTCAGCTCTCTGAAGTTCAACTTGGATTGTAACTCATCGAGTTCAAACATTTTGTTTAGGCTTCCCTTCCTATCTATAAACTCGAACCAATCAGCATTAAAGAACTGTCATAATAAATCCTCAATGTACATGCACACGTATGTTTATTGCGGCACTATTCACAATAGCAAAGACTTGGAATCAACCCATATATCCATCAGCGACAGACTGGATTAAGAAAATGTGGCACATATACACTATGGAATACTATGCAGCCATTAAAAAGGATGAGTTCATGTCCTTTGTAGGGACATGGATGCAGCCGGAAACCATCATTCTCAGCAAACTATTGCAAGAACAGAAAACCAAATACCATATGTTCTCACTCATAGGTGGGAATTGAACAATGAGATCACTTGGACACAGGAAGGGGAGCATCACACACCAGGTCCCATTGTGGGGAGGGATAGCATTAGGAGATATACCTTATGTAAATGACGAGTTAATGGGTGCAGCACACCAACATGGCACATGTACACATATGTAACAAAACTGCACGTTGTGCACATGTACCCTAGAACTTAAAGTATAATTTAAAAAATAAAATCAAGATTTTATCTCAGTATTTTTAGTCCTAAAGTTGCCTTCCTTTATTAATGCACTGTTTAGCCTGTTTTCTGTTGATTATAACAGAATACCTGAAAGTGGATAATTTATAAAGAAAAGAAGTGTATTTCTTAGAGTTATGAAGGCTGAGAAGGCCAAGGTTGAGGAGGTACATCTGGTGAAAGCCTCCTTGTTCATGGGGACTCTCTGCAGAGTCCCAAGAAGACTCAGAGCCTCCCACGGCAAAGGGCCTGCCTGAATGCATTAATGTGATTGCTCAATTCTCTCTTCCTTGACTTATAAAGCAACCAGTTCCATTCTCATAATAATCCATTAATCAATTACGTTTTGATTTTCTAAACATCAGCTCATGAATCCCCATTCTGCTTGCTGTTCTGCACGCTTGGCAAAACCCTCATGATACAATCACCCCTTAAAGGCCTTTCAATACTGACACACTGAGGATTACGTTTCCAACACAGGAAATCTGGGGGACACATTCAAACCATAGCATGTACCAACATTTTATTGAATGCCTACCAGGTAGAAGGAATAATCTTAAATAGAAATGTAAATAAGTAGAGACTTTTTTAAAAAATTTATTTATTATTATTATACTTTAAGTTCTAGGGTACATGTGCATAACGTGCAGGTTTGTTACATATGTATACTTGTGCCATGCTGGTATGCTGCACCCATCAACTCGTCAGCACCCATCAACTCATCATGTACATCAGGTATAACTCCCAATGCAATCCCTCCCCCCTCCCCCCTCCCCATGATAGGCCCCGGTGTGTGATGTTCCTCTTCCCGAGTCCAAGTGATCTCATTGTTCAGTTCCCACCTATGAGTGAGAACATGCGGTGTTTGGTTTTCTGTTCTTGTGATAGTTTGCTAAGAATGATGGTTTCCAGCTGCATCCATGTCCCTACAAAGGACACAATCTCCTCCTTTTTTATGGCTGCATAGTATTCCATGGTGTATATGTGCCACATTTTCTTAATCCAATCTGTCACTGATGGACATTTGGGTTGATTCCAAGTCTTTGCTATTGTGAATAGTGCCGCAATAAACATACGTGTGCATGTGTCTTTATAGCAGCATAATTTATAATCCTTTGGGTATATACCCAGTAATGGGATGGCTGGGTCATATGGTACATCTAGTTCTAGATCCTTGAGGAATCACCATACTGTTTTGAAGATCATATGCTACAGCAGGATATATATATACACCTACATACATACATATATATGCACATATTATATATCTGTATATATAAACACATACATAAATATAATTTATGCTACTTGGGCTACTTTTCCCCCCAATATATTCTACCTGCTTCTTTTCTTTCCTAATCATCCTACCCCTTGCTATAGAAAAAATACATATTAGCCATTATTTCCTCAATACTTTCCTACCTTGGTTCTTTGTTTATTATGGGCTTGAAATTCCCAAAAATCTCCATGTGTAGACATCCTACCAAACTTTTAGGAGTAGTTCAAAGCCATCCACGAAGAAGTCGTCCTGGTACTTTCAGCCATTTTAGCACTATTACAAAGATCAGTAGACCTGTATCGTACTAATAATTTAGTTATTTAATGCTCAACATTTTCATACATACCAGATGAATAAGTGCTCACATTCATCTAATCAGCAAACATGCAATAAGTTCCTACTGCATGTTAGGCTCTATTTCACAATTGGGCAGTAGCTAAGAACAGAGTAACAAAATATCTGCGAAGCCTAACTCACCTTATAGATGTCAAGTGCATGAGAGACAAACGCAAATGAACAGCTATTTCATGTTTATTTATTCAATTGATAAATATTGCTGAGAAAAATCAGAGGACAGAATAATGGGAAGTACCAAAGTGCATGGCGCTTAATTTATGTAAGTGGTAAAGGGGAGTCTCACTAATAAGGTGACATTTGATCCAGAAACCTAAAGAAAGTGGGAGAGTGGGCTCAGAATATCTGAAGAAGAGAATGTGAGGCAGAGAGTACACTAGTTGCAAATACCATGAGAAGGGAGGAGGCTTAGCACATTTGAGGACCAGCAAAGGGCCAATGCGACTGGAGGAGAAGAGGATAGGGAAGGAAAGTTATAGAAACAAGTGCTTAGGACTTCCAGAGGGGCCAAGGGGCCATACTGAGCTAAATAATAAGGAAGTCACTGGTGACTTTGACGATAGTGAGGAGGAAGCTTAAATTTTGTGGGTTCTGAAAATGAATTAAGGAAGGAGAAATGAAAACAACAACTACTACAAATAGCTCTTTCTAGTGTTTTTTTGTTTGTTTTGTTTTTGTTTTTTGTCTGAGGGAAGCAGAAAAGTAGGCCAGAAACTAAAGAGGAATGTTGGATCAAGGGACTATTCTTTTTTTCAATTTGGTTGTTTTTCTCTCTCATTGTCTCTTTCTTTTTTCTTTTTCTTTTTTTTTTTTTTAAGATGGAGTAATAATAGCAATCCAAGGGATGTTCCAGAAGAGAAAGAAAAATTGATGGTGCTAAAGAGAGATGACGTAATGATAGTTTGAAAAGGTGAGAGAAAATGGGATTTAGATCACAATTTCGATACAATCATGTTCAGTTTATTCAAAGAAACACAGAAGTCGGAGCATGTGGGACCAGAGGCAGAGATGGGTAGATGTGATGCGAGCTTGCAGAAAGGCTTGTTTTAATTGCTCATCTTCATTGAATGATCTGGGAGCAGGTTTACAATTCTGTGCCTTTTTTAAAATTAATGAAGAACAAAATTTACCAGCAACTAGCATGGGCAGCCTCTACCTTTACATTGTTCCTCATGTTCTTCATGACTTTAGGTCAATGTTTGTTTATCCTTATCTAATTGAATTTATTTCTGATTTTCACTTTAAATTTCTAGCTCTGTTCAGGCACACCAGTTTGTCAAATACAAATTTAAAATGGAGAATGAATACTCTGAAATATCTTGGATTTATTTTATGTGTATCGCCTCGCTAAAAACATATAGAGGCGTATGTTGATACATAAATAAGAAAGACATTGTATGCGTACTTAGAAATCTACAAGAACTACCAATTCCCATTTTATGAGGTGGCAGTGAATCCGATTTATTAAGAATAAGTGCCATGAAAATTGATTATAGCCAGCAAAAATCTTAATTCATATAATATTCATAGCTATTATGACAAGGCAAGGACCGAAGAAAACTGTTTCTATGACTTTTAACAGACATCACAAGTAAGACAGTACTGTGGTCAAATGAATTTTAAAAATTCTAGGCTAAACATTGCTTTTGGACACTGGAGAGTCTTTACCTTGTGCATGTAAATTCTCAAGGGGGTGGGGGGGATATGCAATGTATGGCTTCCCAAATCTACTGAACCATGTAAACCTTTTTCCATGGAAAATCCCAAAGAATTTCTGGTCTACAAACATACTTAGAAAAATGTTGAATAAAGTGATGCGTGGTCTGAGACACAGAATAACCTGAGGAAAATTAAAAGAAAGAACTCTCTTAAGTTATGGCTATATCAAGAGTTGGTCTTATCAACAAAAAGCTTTCACCTTTAAGTTGTTATTTTGAATAGTTGGCTTTACATTAAACATTATTCATTCACACTCAGACAGCATATTTTTCAACATTAACTATCACATTATCATTGCCTAACAGAACCATCCCAGCGTATGTGTATTTTCTCAAATTTTTGATTTTTGAAATAGTGTCTGAAGTCAAAGAAAATATTACATTTTAAAAACATGCAAAAAACTACTTAATTTCATTATCTGAAATAGCTACAGGAAGGGGCAAAAAAATCTGTCATTTAAAAATTTTATTTTAAGTAGTCTTCACCATTGCATAAAAAAGAAAATAATTAGAATAGCACTTATTAAGGATGCTACAGTTACTTTTTATAATTTCTAATAATTTATGTGTAGGAGTTTTATCTCTTGGAAACGGTAAAAACTTCTGTCAAAGAGATGACATATATATATATGAAAAAAACATATCTCAGTATGGTTGTAATGAATCTCATTCCTTGAACCAATACATTTTAGAGGTGACACT
This sequence comes from Macaca nemestrina, assembly GCF_043159975.1. Lineage (NCBI taxonomy): Eukaryota > Metazoa > Chordata > Mammalia > Primates > Cercopithecidae > Macaca > Macaca nemestrina. The sequence goes on from NC_092140.1 coordinate 20,921,785, forward strand.
TAGATTTCCAAAACGGTGGAAGAGACTACTTTTAAGAAAATATGTTGCCTGGGCATGGTGGCTCATGCCTGTAATCCCAGCACTTTCGGAGGCTGAAGTGGGCAGATCACCTGATGTCAGGAGTTCGAGACCAGCCGGAACAAAATGGAGACCCCCGTCTCTACTAAAAAATACAAAATTAGGCAGGCATGGTGGCGCATGCCTGTAATGCCAGCCACACAGGAGGCAGAGGCAGGAGAATTACTTGAACCCAGGAGGCGGAGGTTGCAGTGAGCCAAGATCACGCCATTGTACTCCACCCTGGGCAACAAGAGCGAAACTCCATCTCAAAAAAGAAAAAGAAAAGAAACTATGTCATTTTCCATTTCAAATCTAATTCTAGACTTAGATTTGCCTCACACTTCACTTCAAAAGACTGTATTTATTCTTGAGTATTACTGATACCCTGGATGCAAAAACATAAGTAAAAATACATTTTCTGCGTCACTTATAAAGGGAAAAAAACATGAAGAAAAACACTTTGTAAGTTATATCCATCTGACATCACATTTCTGAATAAAACCTAAAACTTTAATTCAACTTTGCTAAATTGCCACTTTCCTTGATTGCATAGTGAATCTGATATTCTATTTAAGGCACAATTTACATGATGGGATCAGATGAATTTCCAGGCATCTTCTGGTCCAGATTTTTTTCTTTGGTCAGAATTAGTGTGCAATTCCTGATGGGCCTGAGGCTGAAGCTGATTGGAACACTCCATGGAGACATGAGCTACTTCAGTGGCCAGTTTTCCCTCTGCATTTTCTTCTCAACTATTTTGACTGCAGATCATATGAATCATGGAAATAATTCAGTTTAATTCAGCATACATTTGTTAAGCATTCACTAGGCCCAGGTGATAGACATAAAGAGATGGAAATATATACTCTCTGTCTGTATGTTGTCAGTAATCTAGTTGGAGAAAGAGATACTCTTCAAAGTAGCTATGCAATGATGAACTGTTATATAACATGAGGAATAACATACTATTGCTTTGGAAGTAGAGGAGAAAATAACGGATTTCATTTCCAATTAATTAGAACCTTACAGAAGTGGCATTTGAATTAGTTATTTAAAATCTTAGGCCCAGCTCAAATCCAGTAGCTTAACAAAGAGACAAGTGACTATTTAGAGAAGAACATAGACTGCATTTTGTGAATTTCATTATTGAATTAATCCATTCAGTTCATTAATCATTAAAAAGTATTTAATGAGCATATATTAATAATAATCTCCTTTTTTGAAAAAACAGGCTACAGCTATAGTTCTGAACAAGGAGTAGGCGGACACCCCACTCTCATGTAAATGAAATTCTGGGAGTTAGGGAGACAAGCAAGAACAGATCAGAAACATTCATAGAGATAAATAAAAAGATTATGGTAAACAGATAAATTCAGTGGAGGATATAAGCAGGATAACATGGGGGAGCTCTCCCATAAAAGCAGCCCATCAAAAGCTGCTTTTATGGGAGTGCTCAAGGACAGCTTGTCTGAGAAAGTGACACTGGTGTGGACATACAAAGCATGAGAAGGAGCCGGGTAGTAGGCAGAAGGAGGCATGAAACTATGGGAAAATGATTCGAACAAGGAGGCTATCAAGTGCAACAGCCCTCAAGTGCACTATTATTGCAAGGAATTAATGAAGAAGGTGGGTGGTGGGCTAAATTGACCTTATAGATATAGACAGGAGCTAGAATAAGAGAGAACTCTAGAACACAGAAAAGAGTTTTTGTTTCGTTCTACATTTAGGCAATAACTTCCTGACAAAGGTAACTGTAGCTACTCAAAGGAGAATACATTTGGGTTGGAAACAGAGAAGATTAATACATTTACTTTGGAGACTATTAGCTTATTAAAAACATTGATGGTGGCTTCTTTAGAGTGGTAGCATAGAAGTAAACAAAGACATAACAACTGAAAATACAATTTGTTCATAAATCAGAAAGACTGGATAGATGAGATGGGATATGACAGTCGAGAGTAAAGAGAAAAATCAAATAATATGCTTTTAGTTTTGCTTGTTAGTTTATCTAAACAACTGGGTAAAAGGTTATGTAATTCCCTGTGGCTGAGAAGATTGAGTTTTGCATTCTCCATTGTTTCAGCATATATATCTATTATCAATTTACCACATTGCTGTATACAGAGGAGGCCTCATACACACAATATTCCTCTTTACATCCTAGTTAATGACATTGATAGGACACATACTAATCCCAAGCATTAAGATAGGTGCTTAACTTACACTTTCTCATTTAATCTTTATAATAAACCCATGATGATGGCATTGTTTTAATCCCCATTAGATAGCTGAGAAAGCTGATACTATGATTTGCTTGTGTTAACTTAAAGAATGAGTGTTAGAAATTGGATTTTAACCCAGACCTGGATCTAGTTCTAGACATGGGCTTCGGTTTATTTAGGAAAATATGATGTGGGTAACATTTCATTTTCCATTTTCTCACTGAAGAATCCTACCCTTGGCATAGCTCTTTGTAGTTTAAAAAACATTTCGGAATATGCAGTTCTCATCAACTCTCAAGTAGATCTTCAATTTTAAAGAAGAGGGAATGGAATTCATAGAATTTAATGTAATTTACCAAGGTCACACTATCAAGAAGAAGAATCAATATTTAAATAAAGTTCACTTAATGCTATAGGCCATGCTCCATTCTCAGCTTAGATTATTGGGTTAAAATGCTGGCCAATGCATGACTTCAATAAAAAAGTGCCATCCTGGAAGAAAATATAGTCAATTATGCATTATTTGGCTAAGGAAATGGAGATGATGTTGTGATGAAAGCAAAGGAACCTATTAAATAACAATTTTATTTTAGAAAACTGACTATATTTTAAAATATTTGTGTACTATTTAAACAATGAGAAAAATCAAAGCTCCTTGAGACTTTTAAAGATGCAAATGCTGTATATTTGCATTTTGTCTGATGTTTAAGCAAATATTTTTCTATTTGTCTACAATATGTAGTTAATAGAGAATTTGATTAAAAAGCTGATTTTTTGTTCCAGAGCACAGAAACTTGGATAGATAAAATACTGTCATGTTTTACTTGCCCTTTGTATATTCAAATATAATATGTTATGTTATTGATAATAAAATAACCTATCTTTTTAAAAACATTACCATGGTCATTGGATTCTGGGAATGTTTGAATGGCTTAATAATTTTATGAAAAATAGAGAAGAATGACAAAGTGAATGCTTTTAGGAAAGACTGCAAAGATTTGTGTTGGAATTGAAGTGTTGTGGATCTTTTTCTGTGGAAGAGGTTAGGAAGAAAGGCACCTAAATGAAATCTGCTGCTTCAGCAATTTGTTTTCCACTGAAAAGCAACAAAGAAAACATGGCATACACTACATTTTCTAATTTGAAAATAATGCCATATTTAATAAACATCACAATAGTGTTTATATGGACTAAGAGTGAGAATGGGAAATAACTTCATTGCATATAACTGAAGTGATACAGAGTTCTTTGAAATATACTTCTGCAAATAAAACAAGGGTACTTCTTTATCTTGTTTAATTCATAATTGTATTTTTCATTACACACATCTTCATTTTCTCAATAAATTAACATTTTAAACTGAGTATACAGTGTATGAGCTATACAGAGCTTAGTGTTATTACACAAAATTTCTCCTAGTGATTATGTCCTTGTGCTTTTTGTATCATATCCAGGCTGACATTAACAATATCTGTATTATCTGAGAACTCACCAAGAGATGACAAGAAGAGGAAGTGCAAACATGCACCAGAGGATATCCCCAGGGCTAATGTGGGAATGAGATGAGAGTCAATGAGTCATAGAGTCTGAAAATGTTAAGAGTCGGAAGGTACCCCAGAGATCTTGCCCAAATCCATCCTTTCTATAAGAAAAAACTGAGAATCAGAGAAGATAAGCAATTGCCTAAGCTACAATATGTTTTTGGCCAAGTGGTATATGCTGACCACAAGCCAGTATCACAAAGAAAAATCTGAGTAGAGATTTAGTTAGAGATATAAAGAGAGAAAAGCAATTACTTCAGCAGATTTCCCCTGCTGCCTCAGCGACTCTCTAAAACTTAAAGAGCATCTCAGACATTTAACACTTCTGGATTTTAGTAACTAACACTTAGTGAAGCAATTTTCCAATGTACTAAATAATTTTTTAAATTCTCGTAGCAAAGTTAAAAAATGCATAGAGACATATTTTAAATAGAACTGATGGCCTGCCATAGCTTAACTGAATGTCATGTGATTTTATTCATTTTATTACTAATACAAGTATTATCCATAATGATATAAAAAGAGATAAGGAAAAGAAACATGTTTTTCTGTTTAAAGATAAAATTAGATATAATCATCTTCTTTGGAAACATGTACCTATTGTGCTGAAAAAATTCAACCCTCAGAGAAATATGAACTATGTACTAAATAATCCTTACATTTAAAATTCTACAGGTTGTCCATTTTCTATCATTGTCTTTTTCTTATTAAATATTTCTTGCATTTAATTTTCACACAACTTGTTTTAATCAACTCAGTTGAACAGGATGAAAGTTACAGCTCAGAAAATGTCTAACCCATGCAATTTAACAAGGACATTCTGTAAGTCGTGGATTTTAAGTAATGATAGTAACTTCAACTTCCTACCTATTGGTACCAGTGAATGAAAGACAAAATATTTGAAAACAAAGATGATGCACTTAACACAGAAAAACTCAATCTCCTTAAATACAAGTAGGAAAAAAAGATCAAAGTCTAATCTAATAAGGCATTTGCTTTGCATATTCAGGTTCTAAAGACAAGCACAACGTTGAGTTTCAATTGGTCCTCTACATCTTCATTGTGAGATTTATCAGCTCAAAAATAATTTATTGTAATGTATTTTATTCTTAATGTTATAAATAACATGCGCTGCAGTTTTTCAACTAATTCTACCTTCTTCATAAATTGCATGATGGTATCTGTCATTATTAGGGAAACACTATTAGTGAGAGCAAGATTATCAAATAAAGAATCCTTCAATTGTTCTCTTGTATTGGTAAGAACATTTTGATCAAGAAATAGCAGAAAGAAATTGAATGCCAGAGAACCACAGGAAGGTTGAGTGAAATCAGTTCCCAGACCTTGGGGCAAGTGACAAAAACTGGGGAGCAAAATTGGAGTGGGAAGATTAAAATCTCAGAATGGGAAAGAACCAGGTATGAAATGATCACATCAGGAATTATTTAAATGAGGCAGACAGCTTCAAAGGAGCAAGCCAGTGAGTTATGAAAACACCAAAACAGTAGAGACATCGAAGTGGTTCAGGTGGGAAAATCAAATCATTCTTTAGTAGACCGTGCAGCAGGCTTGGTAAGAAGATATTAGGAAATGATGAACTTCTTTTATTCTTTACAATGTCAATTATCTTCAATAAATTGTCTGGATCTGATATTACTTTATACCTCAAAATTACTCAGTCTTCTTGTCTGTTTTCTTTTGTTTGCTAACCTTGAGTTATAAATGGACATGCAAAATAGAACTTCCAAATTTACAAAAGGATACACAGAACTAAGAAGAAAATCACTAAATCAAAGAAGAAATAATCAAATTAAATCAATGCATACGATTAAACATATTGGATACAATTTAGTGGATAACCCTAATTTTGAAACATGAAGCACAGTAGTAATAAAAAGTACCCAAATATTGTAAATAACATTAAAATACTTGGTGTTCAAAGGAGGAAAAATATAAATGAGAAGCTCAAAACAATAAGAAGTTGGAGCCTCTGAGGGATTTTATAATGGACACATGGTAACATTTTTGGATTCATTGTATTGTGGCATATGAATCTAGGTTGTAAAGTTTCTAATTTTTGAAAACTTAATTTATGGCTTTAGTTGTAACCAAAGAGCATATATCGTTTTGAAAGTAGTAAGAGAGGAATACCTGTTCTTTTTTTAAGTATGCAAATCACTAGTATTTTTCTTCTAATCTGTAGTTGTCATAGCCAGTTGTATATGCTTTTAATTAAAATAAATTTAAAGCACTCTCACCAAGAGTTCATAGGTGTCTCCTTGCACAGACATAAAGAACAGATTCATATGGTACTTTTATGCCATCTCTACTCCCCACCACACAATCCCATGGAATCGCCCCACACCTCTTTTATCTGATAATTACCAGGTTGTTCATTACAGTATAGCTTGCCAAATTCAGAGAAACTTGCTTGACAGGAATGCTATGATTCCAACTCTCACTGAACACCCATTTATATTAATAATCTGTTGTCTAATATTATTTTACAACTCTTTTTCTTTACCTGGCTTGAGATGAGATCTATTATTTCTAATTTCTGCGAGGTTAAAACATACCTCTTGGGATTTTCCTTAGATAGAGCCTATTCTCGTTCTTTTAGAAGTAATTTGTTTTGTTTGAAAGCTTGTAAGATTTTCTCTTAATTAAGTAATTTTCCTATGCTATATCAAAGTGATTTTCTTTTTCCATTAATCTTTCTAGGAACTCCATGATATCTTGAATTTGAACAAAACTCAAGCCCTTAAGGAATGCTTCTGTTATTTCACTGATTCTTAATTCTCCCCCATCTGTTTATTTCCTTTTTTCTTAAACTAACTATAATTTGCAAAGTATTTGCTTATTACTTAAATGTTCATGAATATATTTCCCCTACAATTTTTCCTCTCATTATTTCACATTTATATACTTTTACTTGTTTCATAATTAATTTTCCACAGTCACCATTGTATTTTTGTTTTATTAAGTAACTCTACTTTAGAAATCCTGACATTTAGTTTCAGAAAGTTTATTTTGAGCTCTAATTATATCACATTGAAGTATTTTTCTGTGATTTTTAATGTTTTCTTCTTCTTACAGTCCATCTATTTTTACTTAATGTAAGCAACCTGCTCTAATTATTTTATTTGTCCTCCTTTTCTCAACCTATTGAGTTCTTTCTCCCTCCCTCTCTTTTCCTTGGACTAGTGGTGGGAGTGGATTACCAGCTTCCTTGTTGATCATCACTAGAAAGCTGAAGACTATGTTGGCCTTTGTTTCAGTGGGCATACGTAGAATATGTAGCAATCAAAGACTCATCTCTGGAGTCATCTGAAGGAGTCTTCCATGATCTCATCTCCATGCAAGTACAGATGGGAGAGAAGTAGTCACTACATAATATGAATTGGTAATAATTTTCACCACCAGCTAAGACCCATTCAGACTACTGGTACTGCCCATCTGGGGTTCCAGTGTAGGAACTCAAGTTGAACGTTTCAGTTCTATTCCATATCTTGAGATAACCTACTTGCATTTGCCAGTTTTGCAGCCTCAAGAGGTCTTTAAATGTGCAGTCTTTTCTCTGGTCTACATGGCCCTTGGACCTTCAGCTTTTCTCTCCAGGGAAACAGTAAGGCAAATAAATGGAGAAAAGATTGTTTTTCAACAAACAATACTGGAACAATTGGACATTCACTTGCAAAAACAAACAAATAAACAAAAAAACCAGTCTGGACACAGACCTTACATTTTTCACCAGAATTAATTCAAAATGGATCAGAGACCTAAATTTAAAATGCAAAATTATAAAACTCCTGGAAGATAATGGGAAAAAAGTATAGATGAGCCTGAGTTTGGTGATGTTATTGCAGATACAATACCAAAGCACCAAAAGCACGGTATATGAAAGGAAAACATTATAAGGTGGTATCATAGTAATATCTTACACTGAGTAATTTGTACAGAACAGAAACTTACTTATTACAGTTCTTGTGGCTTATAATATGTTAATAAGGGAAACAGGAAATGGTGATGGGGGTAAACTTTGGATAAAGAAACATTCTGTACTTTTCACTTATTTTTCTCTCTAAACTTAAAACTGCTAAAAATGAAGTCTACTAAAAAAACCCAAGTGTAGTAAGTATGATGTCCATTGATGATAATATTCCAAGGAGTGTGTCCTTTCTTTCAGCATATAACGTAGCACTGCAGAAGTACTAAGAAACCAGATAATATAGCCTCATTATCTTTATACTATGAGTCAGAAAGAACGCTAAAGTGGCTATAATTCGTTTATATTTCTATTTCTTTGTCCTTAGACACATTAAGTATCAAATCCCTCTAGTATACTTAACAATGTAGATCCTAGCTAAGCTGTATATAAAATGGGAATTATTTTGAGTTGCAAGACTGGCTTGTTTTGAGGTGACCAATCATTTTAACAGAAACAGTAATTCAATTTTGCAGTCATATGTAGCTTGGAAAAACAAGGTGCCACACACTGGAATAAATTGATTTGTGGTTAAAAAAAATTGCAGGATAAATCAGACGTGGGTTTCAAACCTACCTTTCATGTCTTACTTTGTGATTTCAGCAATTCAAGCAACATTTGAAACTATGTGAGTCAGCATGAAATACATGCTGATCATTAGCTAATTGCTAACGCTTAGGTGCTGAGTATATAAATTAAAAACCGTGGTCACAATAGCAGGCTCTGAAATTGAGGCAATAATTAATAGCCTACCAACCAAAAAAAGTCCAGGACCAGATGGATTCACAGCCGAATTATACCAGAGGTACAAGGAGGAGCTGGTATCATTCCTTCTGAAACTATTCCAATCAATAGAAACAGTGAGAATCCTCCCTCATTTTATGAGGCCAACATCATCCTGATATGAAAGCCTGACGGAGACACAACAAAAAAAGAGAATTTTAGACCAATATCCCTGATGAACATCGATGCAAAAATCCTCAATAAAATACTGACAAACTGAATCCAGCAGCACATCAAAAAGCTTATCCACCATGATCAAGTGGGCTTCATCCCTGGGATGCAAGGCTGGTTCAACACACACAAATCAATAAATGTAATCCAGCATATAAACAGCACCAAAGACAAAAACCACATGATTATCTCAATAGATGCATTAAAGGCCTTTGACAAAATTCAACAGCCCTTCATGCTAAAAACTCTCAACTAATTCAGTATTGATGGAACGTATCTCAAAATAATAAGAGCTATTTATGACAAACCCACAGCCAATATCATACGGAATGGGCAAAAACTGGAAGCATTCCCTTTGAAAACTGGCACAAGACAGGATGCCCTCTCTCACCACTCCTATTCAACATAGTGTTGGAAGTTCTGGCTAGGGCAATCAGGCAAGAGAAAGAAATCAAGGGTATTCAGTTAGGAAAAGAAGAAGTCAAATTGTCCCTGTTTTCAGATGACATGATTGTATATTTAGAAAACCCCATTGTCTCAGCCCAAAATCTCCTTAAGCTGATAAGCAACTTCAGCAAAGTCTCAGAATACAAAATCAATGTGCAAAAATCACAAGCCGCCTTATACATCAGTAACAAACAGATACCCAAATCATGAATGAACTCCCATTCACAATTGCTTCAAAGAGAATCAAATACCTAGGAATCCAACTTACAAGGGATGTAAAGGACCTCTTCAAGGAGAACTACAAACCACTGCTCAGTGAAATCAAAGAGGACACAAACAAATGGAAGAACATACCATGCTCATGGATAGGAAGAATCAATATCATGAAAATGTCCATACTGCCCAAGGTAATTTATAGATTCAATGCCATCCCCATTAAGCTACCAATGACTTTCTTCACAGAATTGGGAAAAACTGCTTTAAAGTTCATATGGAACCAAAAAAGAGCCCGCATTGCCAAGACAATCCTAAGCCAATAGAACAAAGCTGGAGGCATCACGCTACCTGACTTCAAACTATACTACAAGGCTACAGTAACCAAAACAGCATGGCACTGGTACCAAAACAGAGATATAGACCAATGGAACATAACAGAGCCCTCAGAAATAATACCACACATTTACAGCCATCTGATCTTTGACAAATCTTATAAAAAAAAGAAATGGGGAAAGGATTCCCTATTTAATAAATGGTGCTGGGAAAATTGGCTAGCCATAAGTAGAAAGCTGAAACTGGATCCTCTCCTTACTCCTTATACGAAAATTAATTCAAGATGGATTAGAGACTTAAATGTTAGACCTAATACCATAAAAACCCTAGAAGAAAAGCTAGGTAATACCATTCAGGATATAGGCATGGGCAAGGACTTCATGTCTAACACACCAAAAGCAATGGCAAGAAAAGCCAAAATTGACAAATGGGATCTCATTAAACTAAAGAGCTTCTGCACAGCAAAAGAAACTACCATCAGAGTGCACAGGCAATCTACAGAATGGGAGAACATTTTTGCAATCTATTCATCTGACAAAGGGCTAATATCCAGAACCTACAAAGAACTCAAACAAATTTACAAGAAAAAAACAAACAACCCCATCAAAAAGTGGGCAAAGGATATGAACAGACATTTCTCAAAAGAAGACATTCATACAGCCAACAGACACATGAAAAAATGCTCATCATCACTGGCCATCAGAGAAATGCAAATCAAAACCACAATGAGATACCATCTCACACCAGTTAGAATGGCGATCATTAAAAAGTCAGGAAACAACAGGTGCTGGAGAGGATGTGGAGAAATAGGAACACTTTTACACTGTTGGTGGGATTGTAAACTAGTTCAACCATTATGGAAAACAGTATGGCGATTCCTCAAGGATCTAGAACTAGAAGTACCATATGACCCAGCCATCCCATTACTGGGTATATACCCAAAGGATTATAAATCATGCTGCTATAAAGACACATGCACACGTATGTTTATTGCAGCACTCTTCACAATAGCAAAGACTTGGAATCAACCCAAATGTCCATCAGTGACAGACTGGATTAAGAAAATGTGGCACATATACACCATGGAATACTATGCAGCCATAAAAAAGGATGAGTTTGTGTCCTTTGTAGGGACATGGATGCAGCTGGAAACCATCATTCTTAGCAAACTATCACAAGAACAGAAAACCAAACACCACATGTTCTCACTTATAGGTGGGAACTGAACAATGAGATCACTTGGACTTGGGAAGGGGGATATCACACACCGGGGCCTATCATGGGGAGGGAGGAGGGGGGAAGGAGGAGGGGGGAAGGGGGAGGGGGGAGGGATTGCATTGGGAGTTATACCTGATGTAAATGACGAGTTGATGGGTGCTGACGAGTTGATGGGTGCAGCACAGCAACATGGCACAAGTATACATATGTAACAAACCTGCACGTTATGCACATGTACCCTAGGACTTAAAGTATCATAATAATAAAAAAAAAAAAAAAGAAAAAGAAAACCAAATACCACATGTTGTCACTCATAGGTGGGAATTGAACAATGAGATCACTTGGACACAGGAAGGGGAGCATCACACACTGGGGCCTATTGTGGGAAGTGGGGAGCGGGGAGAGATAGCATTAGGAGATATACCTAATGTAAATGATGAGGTAATGGGTGCAGCACACCAACATGACACATGTATACATACGTAACAAACCTGCACGTTGTGCACATGCACCCTAGAACTTAAAGTACAATAATAATTAAAAAAAAACCCAAAACCGTGGTCACTTAAAGGGCTAATTTTAATAAATTTATGGTCTATAGCAGTGCTGTCCAATAAGAAAACAATATAAGCCACATATGTACTTTTATATTTTCTAGTAGCCATATTTTTAAAAGACGAAAAAGAAAAAGGTAAAATTATCTTAGTATGTTTCATTTAACTTGATATATTCAAATATCATTTCACACAATAATGTTATAGGTTCCTTTTTATTCTAAGATTTTGAAATACAATGTGTGTTTTATACTCACAGCACATCCCAATTTCTACTAATTATATTCCAAATGCTCAGTAGACATGTTTAGTTAGTGGCTACCATATTGAATAGCACAGATCTAGGGGTAGATATGAAAGGAAATATGATAATTTGTGTGATGGAAATACAAAATGGTTGAATATGCCCTTACATCGTCTTAGGGAATTCAGAGAAAGTTTATCTAGAAGATCACATCTGATTAGAGACATGGTAGATAACAAAGGAAGAGTAGTAGCCTGTGAGGATGCTTTGGGGAGAAGGGCAGTCCAAGTGAAGAGAATAGGGTAAAAAATGTGTGCAAGGAATATTGTTCTTGTACAGGTAAATTGTGCAGAATGGGCAGAGGGAGATGAAGCAAACAAAGCATGAAACCAGTGTGAATACTGAATCTTTAGCTAATATTACAGAAATAGTTTTTTTCTCAGAGGATTAGTAAATTGACTCTTTGCCCTAGTACTGCTGTTAACTAAATATGCAGCTTGATTAAAGTCATTTAAATGTACTATTTCCAGTTCCTAGTTTCTACAACTTTAAAATTGAGTAATTAAACTAGATAATCTTTAATTTTCTTCCCAATTAAAATTGCAACGTGCAAAAATTACAATGTATGAATTAAAATGGTTCAAAATTTAGATTCATACAGAAATGTCAAAGTTGGCATTCAGAAAGTAGAAGAGTACAATTATGTTAACCCAGTTATTTAAGTCTATTCCAGGAAAGCATTAGGATAGTGATTGCATTTTTAAATAATAACAATCAGTGCTGTATTTTATGTGTCAACATTTAAATTCCTACCTCCCCTCTTCCTAGAAGCGGAAACTATTTTAATACAAGAAATGTTGAGGTTTTCTCTGTTTTTCATGCTGAATGGGTTCTGAAATTTTAAGTTCACTAAATTTCTCTATATTTTGCTTAAATCTATTCTTACTGAACTAAACTTGGAAATAATATATTGGCTGAATCATGGAGAATCCACAAAAAAATAACATTCAATTTCTTTGTCTATCATACATTCAAGATTACTTAACTAATAAGAAAACTACAGAAATATAAAAGACATTAGCAGCAAAGCAAGATAAAAGCACATTAAGGTCATCCTAGGGCTGAAACATTTCATCAAAAAAGACATGCTCATCAATCTTTCTTAGAGGCACATAGAAGAGAAAAAAACTGTCTTTGACTTCATAATGGTAAAGAAATTAGTCTGTTTATAAATGCCTATGGCAAATAATGCACTGAGAGACAAGCAATGTATGAGACAAGTCGTCGTAAAAGGTGAAATTCTCTTGTCATTCTATGGTACTTTCTTAGAAACATTGTAGTTCTACATTTTTAAAACACTGTAGTCCAAAGAGTTAAGTTACACCAATAAAGAAAAATTGAGAGTTGGCAAACAAACGAAAACATGGAGAGTGAAAATACAAAGCATGAACAAATGCATATACATTTTTATGTGAGGTGTGAATACTGACTGATACAAAAAGTGGGAGATAGTAAACTGACTGTGAGAGAAGGTGGAAATGCAGATTGAAAGACCAATATGATGGAGTAATGACAGAATAAAGGATGGTGAAGGTAGTCCGAAAGAGGCTGTAGTCTAAAGAAGGCCATCTCCAATGAAGTCTAGAAAATGAATGGAGAGTCAGCAGAATCCATTAAGGGCTTGTTTCTTTTCAGAAGTGAGAGGGTAGGTAGCAGAACTCTGCACAGCAAATGAAGCTTGAAAAAGTGTCTACTGAATTGAGAACGCATAAAGAAGACAGCTGATAATGAAGAGATGAATTTCTTGGAGTTTCTGTCAAGATTGAATGGGGCCACTTGTAACATTATTATCGAGATTGTGAGGCATAATAGGAACTTCAAGGTGGACACCCATGCAGAAATCAGTTGGAAAGGAGGCTTGATTTCTGGGAGGTCTGTGATGAGGCAAACGGAAAGCATTTTGAACAACTTCAACATCTGGACTGAAAAAAAGAAATGGAGGAAGTAGAATCATGTTTACATTAAGTGAGCCCTCTTAGTACAGAGACCAACATCTGGCTTTGGTTACATTTATCTGAATGTAGTGAAAATGTTTGAATTAACCCAAAAAGATTAGACTAAATTTCATAATAGTGTTTACACAGCAAAATAAATGACAAAACAGATACATGGAAAAAGTGTCTGTTTATGCACACATTTCAAAGACCATGGATATAGCACCCCGAGCTACATTATCTTAGCGTGGCTGACATAAAACAGGGCTCTGTATAAACTCCTAATGATGGCCATTACAAATTGTGTTAAGCTAAGGTGGTTTAAACACAGATATCCCATGTCTTTTGTTTATTACTATGATAAAAAGAATCTGAATGCATTTCTGCTAAAATTAAGAGGCAACATTATTAGGAAGTATATTTAAATTTTATGTTCCTACTATCAATAGCATTTCAGGTGACACCTTTATTTTTTGGAATTACAGCTCTCACAGTAAGTTTTCTTTTATCCCTCTTTTCTCCATAAACAAAAATATTTGGAGCTTTGATTTGTTAGTACATTCAGAACAGAGTACTTATTATCTTTACAGAAGTAACCTCAATTTTCCTTGGCCATATTGACTGGGTTTTACAAATCTTATGGACCACTTATATGTAGTTTATTGCTTAACTTTCAGAATCCAACTTTTGCTGTTATCATTGAAACACCTGACTTTAACCAGGAATCAAAGGCAAGTAACATATGATCAGGAACAAGATGTAATCACCTATCAAGAAAGTGGGTGCATTTAAGTGGAATAAACAGTTAAATTTTGGAAAAAAGTTTTATTCCTTTATTAAAAAATAGTTCAGGCTGGGTGTGGTGGCATGGGCCTGTATTCTCAGCTACTTGGGAAGCTGAGGTGGCAGAATCACTTAACCCAGGATTTCAAGGTTTCAATGAACGATGTTTGTACCATTGCACTTCAGCCTGGGTGATAGAGTTAGATCCTGTCTCAAGACAAACAAACAATAAACAAAAACCAAACAAAAACAAAAAACAAAATAGTACAGAATTCCTGGTTCTAAAAGAAACAACTAGATTTAAGAGCAAATATAGACATTATTTTTCAATATATTGATTCCAAGTATGGTAAACAAGATCTAATTATGTAGATCAAGGGCGTTTTGAGTCAATAGTTTCAGGAGATCATGATAGGAAGAGTGCCTAAACTAAATGTGGGGGATACCAAGCCCGAAGTGGGAGAGAGAATTCAGTTAAAAGCATCACCTTTTCCAGGACTTTACAAATCATCTCTTTTATGGAGCTCTGACTCTACTCTTCAGCTCTTTGGTGAAGCAGCTGAAGCTTGTGTCAAAAATAATGTGACTTTTGGCAGAGAACAGAGGACCTCACCTAGAGCAATATGCAGGATGGTGTATCAGTGCTGGAAGATGAAGCCTGATACGGTTCAGTCATCTCAGGAAACACTTGTGACCTAGCATGCAATGTACTACGTTAGAAGTCAGAGGGCATCATTAATATACCAATATTTGAAAAAAATTCAAGTCATGTTATACTTCCAGGTTATATTAGGAGTAAGTGATTAAAGGTCAATAACAATTTCATCCAGTTTAGATCTAAATTTTTCTCAAATTTTCTGTTTTATAATTCCAGTGAAGGGCTCTATTTTGATCATTCCTAACTAATTCGAAGCAATGCCCAATTTTTTGTTAATATTTAACATGAAAATTTGAACAATGTTTGTGTGATTTTTATTTTCTTTTTTTTTTTTGTATTTTCATTGTGTATGTATTTGCATTTTGGATTATTAACAGTTAAAAAATGTTAAAATAGATCCAATCTCACTGAGGGATAATTTCTAAAGATAAAGTTTGGCTAGGTATATTCTAGTCAATTCTTGGAGTAGTTCCTTACATACTCATAAATTGATTCTAGAGTTGCAATTGCCAAACTAATATGCCTTCTTTGTTTTAAAGAAGAAAGTGTTTTTTTTTCAAGTCATAAATGTCGTTTAGCCCACTCAACTCTGAAAGTGAGTTGTGTTTCTCAGCCGCCTATCATTTAAATGGAGAAAAGGATTAGGAGAACAGATATATAACAGAGGGTACTCTGAAACAAATTACTCATATTTAGACAGTTTATGTCATTAGACAGCATAGTAGCAAATTTATGGGACAATCACAATTCCAGGAAATGGGCACTAATGTGGCTGCCACAAATACTTGGGATCTGAAAAATAAAAAGGACTCAGAGCCAAAGAAGATATATCTTCTAAAATTCAGTATCTAAATACCAAATTTAGGAAGATGAGAAAACTGTAGATAACATGGTTAAATTTATTAAGGGGAAGACCTTTATGAAACTGTATCCAAAGTATGACTTAAAGTCTACTCCATAGTCTTAACATAGGAAGCTTTTTAATATTTTGTTTGTTGAGGCATGGTCTGACTGGTGACAAAGCCTTGTGCTTATAGATCTCAGCTACTCTTATTTTTTCGTTCTTGTGTGTGCGTATGTGCGTGTGTGTGTGTGTATAGGACACTTAACAAGATCTACCCTTTTAAGAAATCTTTAAGTGAACAGTACAGCATTGTTAATTATAGTCACCATCTTGTACAGCAGTTCTCTATAACCTGCTCATCTTGCATAACTGAAACTTTACGCTCATTGAACAATTCCCCATTTCCCCTCCCCTTAGCCCCTGCAAATACTGTTCTATTTTCTGCTTCTCTGAGTTTGACAATTTTAGATACCTCACATAAGTGGAATAATACAGTACTTATTCTTCTGTGTCTGGCTTATCTCACTTAACATATGTTGCCTAGGTTCATCTATGTTGTTGCAAATGACAAAATTTCTTTCTTTTGTAAGGCTGAATAGTACTCCACTGTCCATATATACCACATTTTCTTTGTTCATTTATCTGTTGATGGACATTTAGGCTTGTAAAATAGACTATGGAACACAGTATGAAGGTTCTTCAAAATATTAAAAATATGCATTCTATTATGTATAGAAAGTATAATGTTCTAACATGATAAAGAAGGTGTTTTGTTTTTATTAACGAATTTATGTGCCTGATATCTTTTCTAAGAGTTATTTTACTTATTTTGCTAAAAATTATAAATTCTTACATAGCTTGCTTAAAAATAAAAACTTAACTAATTTTTGAGAAAAATACCTTATTCTGAAGAAGTAGCCTTCATTTGTTTTTTGATCTAGAATAATTTTAGATTTTAACTCAACTTCTATGAAAGCAGTAAGGATAATTTAACTTATGTTTTTCCATAAGATGAAATTTAAACCTATACAACAAAAACATTAAAATGAAAACTTATACAACAAAAACATTAAAAAGCAAGAAAATGATCATATTTGGAGTTTTTAAACTTCTATTTTCTTAGTCTCCAACTCATTTCTGAAACACAAAAAACAGTTCAATTAAGCCAGTCTTACCAGTGAAAGAGTAACAGAAAGGGGTAGATTTTTCCAAAGTGGTCTATTGTTTTTCTGTCATACTATAATAGATTTTCAGCATATGATAGAGTTCTGTTTCATAGAAGATAAACAGTATTCTGACCTCAAAACCTAATATTTTTTAGTCCTAGAAACAAATAGGCAGTAACTTCCTCAAGTAGTTTCTTCAAGAAACTAATCTAAAATGAAATTTCACAAGGCAAGCAAAGGTGCATTATCTATTACCTTCTGTGTTCACAACGTCCTGACTGAGAAGTTGGGGAAAAATAAATACGGAGACTTTTTACTATAAGGATATTTATTGTGAAATTAAGTACAAGTTTTCTCCAAAGCCCCTTTCCCTATAAAAACTATAAACTATAGAATTTATTAAGGGGAGGGATGAGGTGGATGAGAAGGTGTGTGATGGTATTTCAGTGAATTTATAAAACTAAAGCTTGATCTGGTTAAAGTCAAACATGGCCATTATACCCATCTGGCTGTAATAATGGGGAATTCTTTAAGTACAAATCATAATTTTCAGTGGCAAAAATGAATGAAGTGCATTCAACTCCTTACCAGCTCTGACTAACTTATTGATTTTTCTATTAGGGAAAGAAAATCAGGAACTGCATTTTTTTTTGAACGAATACGAAGAAGAAAGTGTTATTTGGAGGGTTAAGAAATCTGTATTTGGTCCAGTGAATCAGTGTGGGTGTATTTCATTCCTGCAAATAATAACACTTAATATGAATTTCACCATAATTGTTTGAATTATGAAAAATTAATTTCAGTTCTGAGTACAAGGATTGGATGTTTCATATAGCTATATCTAATTCTCCTATCATCTCTCAAGGTAGGTATTATCTCATTTTTCAAAGAAGAGGAAATTAAGCGTCAGATATCCTCAAGGTTATATTGTTAACAAATGTTAATGAGTGGGATTTAAACCCATTTCTGTCTATTTCAAAATCCACGTCATTTCTAGTATTTCATGTGTCATCTAAGTACGTAATTTTTTGGCTTAGTCTGTTTGTATAAACTCAAAGTTAAAATTCACAAAGACGAAATATGCATCATTGAGTGGTAACTTTTACAGTTTTTGCTAAAGGACAACTTCAAAATGGCAAGTAATCTAAAATTTAGTTTATGATTTTATTATTTTTTTGTATATAAAAATACAAAAGACATTCTTGAATTTTGACACTCCTGAAGAACCTTACTTTTCTTTGCACAATTACCCAATCACACCCTGGAGTTCTATTCCATTTTTCTATCAAATATATCAATAATCTTGTTATAGTAATGACCTGCCTATATCCCGTTAATCTTTTTACCCTTTCAAAATCCAAAACTTAAATTTTTAAAAAAGCGAGTAGGTGGCAGTCCGTTTAAGAGTTTCTAATCCAAAAGAAAGACTGATAGAATGTTTTCCTCTCATGTTAGAGAACTCTTAAATGGGGCCCTTGGATTTCATAAAGCTCTCTGGAAATGTATGCTTTATTTTGTGGTTAAGTGGCTAAGTTCCTTTCTCTGCCAATAGGTTCCATATATTTTATTGCATTACCAAGGGGCTCATGACTGAAAAGGAAGGTTAAAAACTCCTTATTGTCCTAGCAAAAGCTTGATTTTCTCTTGATGGTGTCTATATAAATAAATGGAACAGAAAATACTATGAAGGCTAGTTGCACCTTATCAGATGAGGGCGAAGTATTTTCCCTTTAAAACCATACACAAACTACATGCATGTTATAATCATATATATATTTTTTCCTGTTAGGACAAGTTGTTTGAAATTAGCTTACATCCTGAGGTAACCCCAGGTTATTGGTAACAAGACAAAATTTCCTGGAAGAATGCATTATTATTTTGAACTAGAAGAAAGGTTGAGGTGAAGTCTGTTTTATACTGAGATATATAGGCAAAAGTTTCCTTGATATGAATAAAATGAAAAGAAAAGATAATAGGTTGCCAGTTTGTTTAAGGGTTTCTAATCAAAGATTCAGCTAGGTGCCCATCTGTGTTATCTAAATAGCCATTTCCCAAATTTAACTTTGAACTGGAACTTCATGACAGTTTTATAATGGAAATGACCCCTAAGTAGGACATACAGGTTTTTTCTTTGCCTCATTAAACCTGGAAGAGGTGACTCTTATGAAACCCCCTCTGTTATCTTCAATAACACAGTGACTTAATGGCATGTGTGAATAAGGCATTTGCTTAATCCATCACACTGGAAAGTATTTTCCCCAGATGATACTAATTCCAAATTATACACACCCCTTTTGATCCTAAAGACTCTAGTCTATCACTTACACAAAAGTTAGTTCCTTTCTAAGCCTAGCAGTTCAAAGTGGCTTGCAAAAAACTTTTCTGAGCACTTCAACAAAGATTGCAGTGAACAGTGACTGCCCAACAGCGAGGTATCCTGGTGAGTTTTCAGGTCATTGGCACTGGTGTTTTGAAACTGGTAATTCTCTTCCTTGTTTCATTTAGCCTACAATAATGATCATGCTCTTCCTAGACAATAAATGGATTTTGGATACCAGTTTTTAGAAATTGGAGGGTTTTTACCTGTTTCATTAGGATACACTCATCCCTTAATCCTAGAAATAAAGACATTACCTTTTTTTCATTGTCTTACGTTATATTCTGGAGTCCAAATTCTGCTTGTTTATGGGGTAGCATTTGGAACCCTTATCTTGTGTTCTAGTGGGTGCCAGGTGTACAGTTTTCGTGCACATCATATAGATACTGTAAGACTAGATTGTGGTCATCTTCCCTGTGCACCAGGAAGCATTTTTGACATTTCATTCAGATCCCTATGTATCCAGTTCTCTGTATAATTGATGGAATTGTTCTGACACATCTCCAGAGATCTTTGCTGGATTCTTACTATACCTTTATCAGAGTCCTCCATCTCCACAGTTCTCTGGAGACAGAATGCACTATAGATATACAGAGAGAGAGAGAACGCTTCAGATATCCAGAAAGGAAACTGCCACAAATCAGGCCTATTCTGTGGATAGGTATGCAAAACCAGGCGTACATTTTTTCCTACATTTTGAATTAACAAGTTTGAGTGGTCTCCTGCATAGGTCATTCTTGATTTTATTGCAAAAACAACTTTTAGTAAAGGAAAATACACATATTTTGCACAAGTTTGCCGTCCCCTGTAAGTAGGAGAACTAAGTTTCTTTCCCATTTCAAAATTTTCCCCATGTAATCTTTTTTCTCTGACCATGACCACATTTGTCATAAGAATAAGTAAATCTTTATAAGAAAAGTAGCAGTGGATTTAATTTCAGAATATATTTACATTTATGTACATTATATAACATCAATTTTTTCCTTATTGTGCTCTTAAATTTTTATTTCTGACAATTACACAGAAACAAAATCTTGAGATTAATTATAAAATCATTTTTTTAAATTTATGGAATTATTTTAGTATAACTAACCAAAATTAACCAAAAATTGTATCTATGAATAATCAAACATGGGCCCATGAAAAATCAAATATTTGGAAGGTTTAACTCTTAAAGTAAGATTATTGAATTACTTTAATAATATTTCCAAATGCCTCTGCTTATGTTTTCAAAACGTTTTTAAACCTTTGTTATCACAGTCTAGTTTTATTGAATGAACGGGTTTCTACCTGTATGGATGATACATAAATATATAAACTAAAGGGCAGCTCTTCAATGGCATCTCAGGACACTGTAAAAGCAGAATGTTTCCTTTACCCTTGACTTATGTTAAGTATTCAGCTCAGGTTAGAGAAATGGTTGTTTGATTGCCTGCCCTATTTTTCTTTGCCAGAGTAGATAGAGTATGCTTATCTATTAAAAGCACTCCAGAGCAACATTAAGCCAGGACACCTGTGGAGCTTGTCAAGGCAGGTTCTCAAACAGGTCACTGGTTGCTGGGGCAGCTTCAAGAACAGAATAACAAGCACTCTTTGGTATGGGTAACAGCAGTTTCAGTGCTTTCCTGTAGTCTGTGAAGAAGAGAAACTTAAGAAGAGGGAAAGGGAAGGTATTCATTTTCCCATTATTTCTGAATTGATCACTAATCTATAGCTTTATTTATAAATCCATGTACTAGTGCTAGTATCTACAGCAAACTGTATTATAAATGTTTGAACAGAAGGTGTGTAATTTATTAAGGCTTTGATTTTTCTGAAGCTTGAAGACAATATGTGACATCGATTTATGGCAAATTGGGCTTTAATTGCCACCTCAAAACTGCTTCTTTATAACAATGAAAAAAATGAGTGACAGGCAAATTTGGGATTATATCTTACTCTCTTTATAACTGCTATGATTTTGGAATTGTTAGAACCTCTGGAAAATAAATCTTTTTTTTAGGTCAGTAAAATGTTTAAAATAGGTTTCTGATAGTTTTGAAAAACTATGATGTATAACAATTTATGTTTAGATACTTTCACTGGAAGTGAGGCAGCAGGATGAAATAAATGATGAAGGAATAGAACATTGCAAGCAATTATTCAATGTCTAGTGATGAAATCACAGTGAGAAAAATATGAAAGGTCCATAATGGGCAATATTGCTTTAAAAAATTTTGATTTTTTTTAGCTTAAAATCAGGGATTTTATTAAATAGTTAAATAGTATTTTTTTCCCTATTAGAACAAAACTCCTCATTTTCTTATGTGTCATTTGTAAAACCTAATGTAGGATATTGAGAAATAACCTAGGAATCAGATAAGCTTATACTTTAGCTTCTTGGTACAAAATCAGTCATTATGTGGGAGGCTATAGGCATCAGCTGTGTATTTCAGAGGCATTTTATAGTGATTAGAGACAATATTATTTTTATTAGTCTTTTATTATCTTTTTTAATTTTTAATTTTTGTGAGTACCTAGTAGGTGCATGTATTTATGGGGTACATGTGATATTTTGATAGTCTTGTAATGCATAATAATCACATCAGGTTGAATGGGGGTCTCTATCACCTCAAGCATTTATTCTTCCTTTCTTTGTGTTACAAACGTTCTTTTACTTATTCTTTCATTTTTTTTAAAAATTTTTTCTGGCGGGGGACGGAGTCTCGCTGTGTTGCCCAGACTGGAGTGCAGTGGTGCAATCTGGGCTCACTGCAACCTCTGCCTCAAGGCAGAGACAATAGCTCAAGGCTCAAGCAATTCTCCTGCCTCAGCCTCCCGAGTATCTGGGATTACAGGCACCTGCAATCATGCCCGGCTAAGTTTTGTATTTTAGTAGAGATGGGGTTTCACCATGTTGGCCAGGCTGGTCTTAACCCTGTTGATGTAGTCACCCTGTTGTGATAGCAAATAGGAGATCTTATTCATTCTAACTATATTTTGTACCTATTAACAATCCCTCCTCCACCCCTTTGCAGCCGCTGATAACCATCATTCTATTCTCTATCTCTGTGAGTTCAATTGTTTAATTTTTTTGCTCTCACTAATAGGAGAAAACGTGAAGTTTGTTTTTCTTATGCCTGGCCTATTTCACTTCACATAATATCCTCCAGTTCCATCCATAATGTTTCAGATGACAGGATCTCATTCTTTTTGTGGCTGAATGGTATTATACTTCATTGTGTATATGTACCACATTTTCTTTATCCATTAGTTTGCCGACGAACACTTCCGTTGCTTCCAAATCTTGGCTATTGTGAATAGTGCTGCAATAAACATGGTAGTACAGATCTATCTTTGATATACTGATCTCCTTTCTTTTGGGTACAGACCTAGCAGTGGGATTGCTGGATCATTTGATAGTTCTATGTTTAGTTTTTTGGGAAACTTCCATACTGTTTTCCATAGTAGCTGTACTAATTTACATTCCCACCAGCAATGTGCAAGCATTCCCTTTTCTCCACATCGTCATCAGCATTTGTTATTGGTTGACCTTTCAATAAAGGCCATTTTAACTGGGGTGAGGTGATATCTCATTGCAGTTTTAATTTGCATTTCTCTGCCATTGGTATGTCTTCTTTCTTGGACCTTTTGCCCATTTTTAATCAAATTATTAGATTTTTTCCTATTGAGTTGAGTTCCTCATATTTTCTGCTTATTAATCCTTTGTCAGATGGATAGTTGGCAAATATTTTTTCCCATTCTATGTGTTGGAAGGCAACATTACTTCAATAAATGAAATCATATTCACTATGATGTCTCCAAATTACCTGTAACCAACCTTTAATGTTGGTATGAATTGAAGGAAAAAGAGAAAAGGATAATTTTCAGCATTAAATTATTTCTCAAAGGTTTTGCTCTTGACTTTTTAATAAATTGTGAATTTCTAACAGTCAAATTACTTTATGTTTAATGAAGTTGATGACTTCTGAAGAAAATACACATTTGGTGTGTGGTAGGAGAAGAAGGAGAAAGTGTAGAGGATTCAAATGTAACAACAGTTTCTCTCCAGAGTGAAAACTCCCCAGATTAATTCTGAATCTGAGAGTTTGTTTTTGATAAACTCAGAATAAAACTGTTTCTTTAAATATCTGAATATAATTAAATGTCAAATTGAGTTTAGAAAATATAATACCCCAAAAAGTTAAAATAAATATTATATTCATGGTATATGTCCGGCAACAGAGGTGTAGACTTGCTAGAACCTAACTCTGAGGCAAGGGCTGTAGCTGGCAATTCACATAACCAGGATCTCCATTTTTCCTCCTGCTGGAGGCCTGGATTCTTGTCAATGATAGATAACACATTGATACCATCTCTTTCAATGTGCACTGCTACGTTCCCCAAATGTGTGTTTGCAGAGTTTGAACAATAGAAACAATGAATGTAATAATATTTTGGAAAAGTAATCTTAGCCATACCAAAAAGAATATAGTTTGAGAAGTTTTACGGTCTTGCCCTTCACAGCACAGATCTGGAGTGAATTCGAACAGGGCTTGACTCTCAGCCTGTTTATTGTGCCTGCCACTTTGGGAAAGTCACATAAACTCTCCAAACTTCATTATCCTCACTTGGAAAATAGGGATAATGTTATCTATGCTGCCCTCTATAGGGCTGTCATGAGGAATAAATAAAATAGTATATTTAAATGTCATGTCCACAGTCCCTATATATTAAGTGGTACTAAAGAAAGCTTATTGGTTGCTGTTGTTTGTTTCAGCATAGAATTGATTTCAGGTCCAGGTTCCAACACAAACTAGTCTGAGACGTTCATCTTGGAGTATTTTTTTGCTGCTCTTCCACTTCTAAAGATTGTCCTGAAAGATAAATAAAATATCATGCTCCTACTTCATAAACTCTAACTTTTCAAATAAAATACTAGCCATACATTAATTTATCAAAAATGTTTTACAGACATGCATTGTGCCAGATACTATAAAGCGCCAGGATAGAGCTATGCTGATATCTGAATTCCTTACCCAGGGAGCTGCAGTCTAATAGGGAGGCAGAAGAACAAATGGCCATTACAATGAAGAATGAAGAGATGAAGGGAGGGATAAAAACAGTATCTGAGGAGCCTGGGAGGGAAGACTTTCTAGATGTGGTCAACCTGGAGCTGAATCTTGAAAGATGAGAGGAAAGTAGCAAGGCAAACAAGCGGAGAAAGGATATTCAGACAGCAAAATTAAGAAATCAATAGTAAGCATGAGGTATCAGAGAAATACAGGTAACTACATTGCTAGCATATAAATGAAGAGGCAGGAAGTAGCATACAATGGAGGAATCTTCTTATAAACATGAAAGAATATTCCTGATTTTTGTTACTGTTATTATTATTAGCACCAGATTGCATGAAGAATAAAATCTTGTATTTGGGGTTTTATAATAAAGATGGAATGATTGACTCTTGCCACGTTCACTGAATTCAGTGGTGAGGGACAAAGTCTCCAATCCTGAGTCTTATATCATGGATATTTCCTCATCATTGACAATAAGGAAAAAGAAAAACTTAGGCAAAAATATGTGCTACATTTCAGAACTAATAAGTAAACTACACGTTGAAATCGCCATGTTTCGCATATAGTCTGTTAGATCAGAATCTTCAAAAACTAGATTAATTCTCTAAGCATTCTGCACACACACACAAGTTTAGATTGTAGCTGAGAAATTGAGACATAGAAAAAGGGTTTGTTGTGTGACTCCTTATCCGTCACCGTGGCATAAATTTTCCATAATTGTCTTTTCTTTCCTGCTTCCATGTAAACTCTAGAATCTTCTCTGTTTCAGAATATCTATATTTTCTCCACTGTATACAGTGGTTAATCCTTGGTATAGTACAGCAAGAGTTAAATAAATTCTCCAGAGTTGAGAAAATTTATGAGATAAAATTCCAAAGTAACTATAAACATCCAAGTCCAGGCCCTCATGCAGTCCAGATAGCGTTATTACTGATAATGAATGAAGTCATCATATGTTCCTGTTAATTGTTAATTCTCTGTGTTATTTGCTGTCAGGAGACTAGAGTTATACTGATCAAATTATCTTGTTTACTTAATCATTTAGAACTATTTTCCTTCCTAAGCCTTCTTCCAGCTCACTATTTCTCGAATTTAGAGCTCATGCTGGAAAAGGGAGAAATAGGAGGAAATTCTGATTCATAAATAGCCTTGTGGAATTAGTTATTAAGCAATGTTCAAAATGTAGAGTTTTTCAATCTTACAGCCTATAAATAGTACTTCTAAGGTCTCACCTGAACAAGAAACATGCACACACTCTCATAGAAAAGACGATTCAAGTCTTGTTTTTCAGGAACCTGTGCTGATCACTCTATTCAACTGTTTTGAAAATAATGCTTAATTATATTTTTCATTGCAACAGGTATATATACAAAATCTGAGTAGTCAACCATGGAATAAATGAAGTTACTATGTTGCTTAACCCATTCTTTTTTTCTTTTTTTTCTTGAGACGAAGTCTTGCTCTGTCGTCCAGGCTGGAGTGCAGTGGCATGATCTCGGCTCACCGCAACTTCTGCTTTCCGGGTTCAAGCAATTCTCTGCTTCAGCCTTCCGAGTAGCTGGGATTATAGGTGCCCACCACCACGCCTGGCTAATTTTTGTATTTTTAGTAGAGACGGGGCTTCATCATCTTGGCCAGGCTGGTCTTGAACTCCTGAACTCATGATCCACCTGCCTCAGCCTCCCAAAGTACTGGGATTACAGGCGTGAGCTACTGTGCCTGGCCTAACCAATTCTTTTTATGTTGTTTGACCAAGTGCTTTTTAGGAAAACAGTTGTTGCATGGGATGTGGAAAAAAAATGTTGACATTTGAATATGGCTCTTACAAGCTGCCTCTTACTATCACAATTGAAATATCTTCATATATGCTACAATATCCCCAAGGCTCACCTTTTTTTCATCTATAAAGAGGGAACGATGATATCTAAGATGGTTGATATACAATTTAAATGGATAATGAAGGTAGTAAAGCTTTGTCAATTGTGAAATTTTCCGTATTTCGGTGTTGTTTCCCCCTGGTTGTCAGTGGCAATGTTCTTTATACAACTAATGAAACAAAACAGAAAAGAAGAAAAAGTAAACAATCCAACTTTATGTGGGAGCTTCTCAGCCAAAGATCCGTGGTTATCTGGGAATTCTTTGTTCATATTCACATGAAAAATAGCTTCTGATGATTAACAGTTCCCACTGCTCTGATTTATGCCATAAAATCTGTATACTTATCTAATGCAGGAATATACATTAAGTGATTGAATAGCAAAGTTTTGAGCAGCAGATGGGAGAGAAAGATCATATTTAACATAATAACACAGGAAGTTCCTATATTCACTGACTTCTGTGAAATCCTATCAAATGTAGCTGGTAAGCTATTTTCTTCCCCTCTAGAGCCATTGTAGTATTCAAATCACCTTTCTAGGTATTACGTGAGAAACAACAGGAATAAATTCAGTTCACCAACAAGAAATGCACAGATAAAAAATACAGCTGGGAAGACAGAGGTCATTCGTTAAAGAGGATCACTATTTTGAAAAACAAGCATTGCAATTCTGGAATTGCTTGCTAAGCTAGGGGAACAAAGGCTGTTACAGCTATATCTATAGGAAACTGCTACACTCCTTACCAGAATGGGTGTAACATTTTGTAATTCCCAACAGCAACGTGTGAGTGATCCATTTTCTCTGTATCTTTGTCAATATTTTGTATTGTCACTTTTTCTTATTTTAGACATTCTGATGGGTATGTAGTGTCATCTCATTGTTGTTTTAACTTGGATTTTCCTAAGAACTAAAAATACTGAACATTTTTTATGTCCTTATTTGCCATCTATATATCTTCTTCAGTGAAATGTCCCTTTAGTCTTTTGCCCATTATCTCACTGGATTTTTGTTTTGAGTTCCTTATGTATTTTTGATACTAGTCCACTACTCCTTGGTTTGTGGATAGCTGTCTTCTACCTTCGTCTTCACATGGTCTTCCTGTGTGTGTGTAAATGTGTGTTTACTAATTTCTTCTTATAAGGACACCAGTCATATTAGATTAACGCCCATTCATATGACTTTATTTTCCTCAATTACCTCTTTAAAGGCCCTATCTCAAAAAATCAGCCACACTCTGAGGTACTGTGGGTTAGGACTTCAACATGTAAATCTGGAGGAGGCACGACAAATTTAGTCTATATCATGTGGTTTGCAAATATTTTCTTCCAGTCTACAGTTTGCCTTTTCATCCTCTTAACAGAGTCCTTCAGAGAACACTTTCAATTTTGGTGAAATACAATTTATCAATTTCATTATATGGATCGTGGTTTTGGTATAAAGACTAACAACTCATTGTGTAGGTGCCAAAGTCTTTACTGGATTTTCCTATGTGGTTTTGCCTTTTTTTTTTTTTTTTTTTTTAACTGTCTTCTCCTTATGGTTTTACCTTTCACATTTAAGTTTGTCACCATCCTGAGTTGATTTTTAAATGAGAGTCATTTTAATTTGTATGAAATTCTGTATCTCATTTTGGGTTAGATGTAATGGTTTGTGCTTTGGAGAAATAGGCCTGTTTCATCTATGTTGTCAAATTTTTGTGAGTAAAATTGTTCCTAGTATTCCTTTATTATATTTTGATGACTA
The DNA here is from genome assembly GCF_043159975.1 of Macaca nemestrina. Taxonomy (NCBI): domain Eukaryota; kingdom Metazoa; phylum Chordata; class Mammalia; order Primates; family Cercopithecidae; genus Macaca; species Macaca nemestrina. The sequence goes on from NC_092140.1 coordinate 20,950,058, forward strand.
CAGTGATAGACAGAATCGCTGTAACAATATCCCATTTCATTCCTGATGTTGACAATTTGGGTCTCTTCTCTTTTTTCTTTTCTGTCAATCTTACTAGTAGTTTATCAATTTTTTTCATCTTTACAAGAACTATTTTAAAATTTATTTGTTGTTTTACATTTCATTTATTTCTGCTTTATACTTTTTCTTTTCTTCTGCTTGTTAGGGGTTTATTCTGCTCTTGTTTTTCTAGATTTTTAAGGTATGAGCTTACAGATTTGAATTTCCCTCTCTGCTAACACAACATTTAGTATTACAAATTTCTCTCTTATCTAAAGCAGTGTGGCACAATTTTGATATGTTGTATCTTTATTAAGTTCAATGTAATTACTATTTTTTTCTCTTGAAACTTGCTCTTTAACTCATGGTTCATTAGAAGTGTGTTTTTGAGTTGGAGATTTCCCTTTTCTCTTTCTGTTATTGATTTCTAATTTGATGCCATTGTGGTTTGAGAACATGTTCTATATGATTTTAAGTTTGATGGGATATTTTTTATGGTCAAAGATTTAAACTCTCCTTCAAATAATTATGAAGGTTCTTGAAAATAATATGTATTCTACTGTTTTGGAATGGCCTATTAAGTGGATTAGAGACAGTTGATTGATAGTGATATTTTCTCTGTACCCTTTTCTTTCCAGTTGTTCTGTCGATTAATGAGACAGATATTAAATGCTCCAACTGTAACTGTAGATTTGTCTATTCAACAATGAACTAGGAAATAAAAATAAAAGTTGACAGTGGGTATATTTAAATGACAAATGGGTATATTTCAATAATAAGTATTTTCTACCATAAATGCAAACAAGACTTTAGTTTACCAACCAGCCACGACAGACAGTGTACAAGTTGAGGCAAGTGTTTTGATGAAATTTCAAATTCATTCATGTTAATTCAAAATGTTGTGGATTGTTATAAGCATATTAACCTAAATTTTTAATTAGTAGGGTCATGTGGCAAAATGTTATTCATGTAATGGTGACATTATTGACAAAGACAATTTTTACTTGCAACTCTTATGATTTGACATATTTCTTTTTGATGTCAGAGCATTTTCTTATTTTTTAATGCACATCTGTATAACTCAAATGTATTTAACATTCAATAATAAAATTACTGTTAAGAAGTGGGACTGTATAGTGCACAAAACTCAATTTATATTTTTTCAGTACATTACATACTTTTAACTACAGCATAATTAGTAACTTTTATAATGCACACCATTTTTAGAAATTACAAAACAACAGAATAAAATATACAAATTGGGTCATTATTCAGTCTTATATTTTTAAGAAATTCATCATTGTCACTTAAAAATAATTCTTCCTAGGATATCATTAGGTGTTTAAAGAATATTTAAAAGATCTCTTACTTGCTTTTATAGTTCATTGTTTCACAAAGCTTGATCCCCTGACCACTTTTATCAGTCTCTCCCAAGAGCTTATTAAAACCTATATAACTAGATGCCAATAGGTTTGCTTAATTAGCATCTCTGGGCCAGAGCCTGGGGACTTCGGGAAAATAAGTGTTTTAAACAAGGTCCCCAAGTGGCTTCCATGCATGCTAAAATTTGAAGATCCTTCCCTAATTGCTTAACATCCAATCCAGACCATCAACTTGTAATTTAAAATGCAAATAAATAGAATTATATTTAGACTTTTCTCTTTGTTGTAACTTCTTCTATTCTCTACTATGTTTTACATTTAAAACTGTATACAATTATTATTCAACTTTGTTTTGCAATTCTGATATCATGCTGTAACTTTTAATTCTTTTTTTCTTTTATTTCTAGTCCTCTAAATTACTCTTCTTCTCTGTCACGTTAGAATGGTAAATTATCTGGAGGCCGTTGCAGTGACATTAGTGAGTTCAACATTTATTTTTTATCGTCTTTTGAATTAGTAATACCAATCTGTTGGATTTTCACAACTTCCTTTAAGATATATCTGATATTCAACATCTTTTACAGAGATAATTATTGTAAACTGACACTGCCATGCCCTAGGATTATGTATGACTTGACCAGTATGACAATTAAAACATTTGGAGTTATTCTGGAAGTTTATGTGTAGACTAGAAACTTATTTCTCCAGCGTCTTTTTCCCCACAGTGGTATTTCTGCCAGTGGCTATGGGTAGAATCTACCAGAAAGACCTAGCATTGTTGGAGAGCCACTGAGATTACATCCGTTTTGAACAAATTCAGTCTTCTTAGAAATCTTTTTCTACAAAGTACACTTAAGCCATGGCATCCACTTAAAACAAGAGGAGCTATGGCCAAGACCAAACCGTCTGGGGCTTATTCTCCCTGCACTTGAACCACTCACTTTGGCAAATTGCATTATGTTTTACAACTGTTGGATAACTTCCTTTAGAAAGAAGTTTGCATCTCTGCCCATAGCTATGTGACTTCAAGTACCTCCTTGAAGGTGGAATATACATTTCCACCCCATTATCTGGCCTGGTCATGTTGCTGATGTGGGCCAGTAGAGTGTGAGGAATACTGACAGAGTGTGAATTTTGAGTGGAAGTGTTCATTGGCACCCATGTCTCCCCTCCTGTCATTCTTTTTTCACTGCCACTGAAGGTCACCGAATGAGAAGATGCAGGAGGTAAAGCAGCACTTGCTGACTCAGAAGCATTAACATAAAACATGAGTAAAACAAATATGCTTCCTATAAATCATCGAGATTTAAAGTTGTTACTGAAGCAAAGTGAAATAATATACTGAGTTGTGTGTGGACATTAATGCTATGTTGATGTGACCTATTATCTTATGAGGTGGTTTTGGCCATGCACAGTGGCCTGTAATTCCAGCACTTTGAGAAGTTGAGATGGGCAGATCACTTGAGGTTGGCTGTTCAAGACCAACCTAGCCAATGTGGTGAAACCCTGTCTCTACTAAAAATAAAAAAAAAAAAAAAAAAAAAGCTGGGCGTGGTTGTGCACACCTATAATCCCAGCTACTTGGGAGGCTGAGGCAGGAGAATTACTTGAACCCGGAGGTGGAGGTTGCAGTGAGCCAAGATCGTGCCATTGCACTCCAGCCTGGGCAACAACAGTGAAACACTGTCCCAACAACAACAAAAATTAGCCAGATGGTGGCGGGTGCCTACGGTCCCAGCTACTTGAGAGACTGAGGCAGGAGAATCACTTGAACCTGGTAGGCAGCGGTTGCAGTGAACCAACATCAGGCCACTGCACTCCAGCCTGGCCAACAGAGCTAGACTCTGTCTCAAAAAAACGAGGAGGTTTCCAGCTAGATGCTGCTAGTAGGCACATGTGAATCACAGTTTTATATTTCTGATTGTAACATATTTTCTAGTGAGTATTTTAAGAACAGTTTTGCACTTGCTGACCTTTCTCTAGTAACATCTCTTCTCCCCAACCTTACATATTGCCCCACAACTTTTTCTAATTCTGCTATCAAACTTTCACTCTCTGACTTTTCTTTATAGCACATTTAGCATTACTGATAAATTAGAGCTGTATTTCTTGTAAACACTATCAGGAAAAGTCAAACAAAGACTTTTGACTTATCAGTTGAGGTATGTCTTTTCTTATGGTGTTTATCTCTGCAGTAGAATAGAGAATCACTTCTATTACCAAAGATTACTATCATAAAATATATTTTAAGCACCCTACTACAATTACTCTATTTGAGAGAGTAGAGGGTATGTAGATGAGAAGAGGCAAATAAAAGGGAGAAGAATTCTGATCGTCACTGGAACTTTTGAGTATAACTTAAAGTACACTGCTGTATCAAAAACTATCAGCACTGATAAATCCAAGTATCATGGGAAAATTTCTATGGACTTGGAAAAAGCTATGAATTGCAAATAGTTTACTCTTAATTCACCTAATGGTCAAGTTGTTCAAAATTTGTTTTATATTTATGAATTTGAAGTTAGTTGAAAAATAAAACAACCATGCAAATATAATGTTTCTCATGCTGATTCTACAGAAATAAACACTTAAAATATATATACTGAACATGACCATGTTTTTCTTTAAAAAAAAAAAATGCATGTGTACTAAGAGCTAGACTCCCTTATCCAAGGAAAGACCAGTCAGGTTGTAAAGAAAACATCTTCAATCCTTCTCAGCTTAGGCTATAATCCTACAAAATATACAGCATATCTGCTTGGAAATGTTCTATTCCTTACCTTGCTCACAAACTTCCAGAACTAATTAGGGTCTGAGTTGGTGTCTCCTTGCAATAATTGGTCATCTTTGCCCATGAAGTTTTGAGATCTGGGATCTGATTGTCATTTCTTGGCCCATGGCCTCTGCCAAAAATCCAATTCAATGAACAATTCAAGTAAAGGACCAGAAATCCAAACCAAGCCAAAAGCCTTCCAATCACTTTGCAACTTATATCAGATCTTGCCTCTGGCTGTAAACATTTTATTTTTGTTCCAAGTAACATGCTGTTTCTACACTGATACATAGCAAATCTGTGCTATTCAGTAAGCCTTTCTTGCTACATTTGTCCTGTTGGCCTTCAAGCTAGTCAAGGGCAGTTGGAAACAAAACAACAAGCAGACGAAATAGATTCTAATTGATAAGCATAGGCTAAAAAGCTGAGTCTGCATCATACAAGAGGCACAGGTGGACAGTCAGGGTGCATTTCTTCTCTGTTATGTTCAGCTTTCATTATCCACTTCAAAAGGACTTCTATTTGTGTCTTGGGCTTTGGTTAATAGAATGTACAAATATGAATTTGTAGCATGGTAGTACTAGAATTGTTTTTCTGTTCATTTAATTGTATATTATTTATTATATTAATATTTGTTGATGGATTACTTCTAGGCTGGGTACCTCAACAGAGTCTTTCTGTGACCCAGGCTGGACTGCAGGGCACAATAACGGTTGACTACAACCTCAACCTCCAGGGCTCAAGGGATCCTTCCACCTCAGCCTGCCCAGTAGTTGGGATTACAGAGATAGGCCACCACACCAATTTTTATTTTTGGTGGAGATGGGGTCTTGCTCTATTGCCCAGGCTTGTATTAAACTCTTCAACTAAACTAATCCTCCTGCCTCAGCTTCTCAAAGTGCTGGGACTACAGGTATGAGCCACTGTGCCCAGCCCTTTATTTACTTTTAAAAGCTTGCAAATGCACTGTTTGATACTATTTAATAAGAGAAATATGGAAGTTTAAAAAATAACTTTATACATTGCTTTCCAACATAGACATATTGTGAGCCAGAAATGCAAGTCACATATATAATTTTAAATTTTTGAAAAGCAACATTAAAAAGGAAAAGATGTAGTTGAGATTAATTATGACATTATATATTTATGTCACCCAATATTTACAAAAATTATTTCAAGATAGAAATTATTGATGAGATTTTTACATTCTTATTTTTTTCCATACTATGTCTTTAAATTCTGCTGTATGCTTTACAGTTACGGTATGTCTCAATATGAAGTAGCTACATTTCATTGCTTTTATAGCCATATGTGGCTAGGTGCTTCTGTAGTAGACAGTTCCCTATAAAACTTACTCAGAATAAAATTCATATTCTATTTAGTCTTGGTAAACTACGTAATAACCTGTCTTGAAAAAAAAGGAAGTAAAATGAATTGTCAATAGAAAGCAAAGTTGGAATATAGAACCTCACTAGAAATAATAAATTATTTACCTTACTACACCAAATTCAAAACTTATTTGAATGAATTGTCAAATAAAAATTCTCTGAAGTTAGTTTTAAACTATTAGGTGGAACTTGTTGGCAAGACAAAAAATATGACTGCTAGAGATATGGGACATAATTTCACATGCTTTCAATTTAATCAGAGTAACACAATCACTAAACTTTTTGTAATAATATTAATTTTAGTACATCCATATTTGCAGACCCATGAGCACTGTTCTTAATAAAGACCCTACACATCAAGATCATTAAAGATCTTACTTAGAACATAGTGTTTATACACATACATGTGTTCAAGTATATATATATATATATATATATCCACATAAGTGTATATATATATTCATATATATACACAATGAGTATATATATACACTCATATATTTACATGCTAAGAATGTGTGTGTGTACATATATATACTCTTAAGCAAAATATTTGAATATACAGAACTCCTATTATCTGAATATGCCCAATAATGCAAAATTGACTTCTTAATATTAAAAAATGCATAGGTAAAGTTCTTCCATAAGTGGATTTCTTCTTTTTTCTTAAAACAAAGGACAATAACCAATAGGTGATCATTTGTAATATTTCACATATTAGTGGTTTTGTGAGTTTAAGAAAGAAATCATATATGAAGAATAATTTAATTTGATGAATTTTAAAATCCTGGATTCTTGAAAGGATTTTGCTTCTGATAATTTTCCAATTGGAAAATCATCTTCAAAAGGGTTTGGCTAAAACCCTAGAGATAAATAGGTTTTTAATAAACATAATTTTCCTTTTAAATTGTTTTAGTTAGAGAATGAGAAAACTTTATTCTGCATTAGTAGTCAATATATACTCATGGAAATTCTCTCATATTGTCATGCAACTTCAGCATTCACAGTGGTCGAAGCAGTACTTCATAATACCAAACTTTACTGTGACTGCAATTTTTTATTAATTTTTGTTTGTTGCATTGGAGAGAAAGGGTTATTTTTGAAACATAAAAGCTTAGGAAAGATTTTGCAAATTGGAATTTAAGCAAAGCATTGTTTTCTTGGTTTACTCCAACAATTTAAATGTAATAAGAAATGTAAACTTTAAACACCAATGAGATAAATGACTTCAGTGTGTCATCCAGCCAGAATTACTTGCATAGTCCGAGTTAACATATTTTATTTCCAATGAAGGAAAGTATTAGAGTACAATTGTATTCAGAATCATGATGCAAACATATTTTATTTCTTTCATGGAACAATAGTATTTAACAGAATAATGGGTAAAAAATAAACTAAGATCTCTAAAGCTCTGAAAACCTATTAAATATTAAACTAATTCGCATGTGTGTAAAATTTTAGGTGATTTGCTCTTTTATTTACAAACTGATATTCCCAGGACTATATTTAAACTTACTGAACAGAGCACTAGTTAATTAAAATCTACGTTTTAGATTTACATACCCTTCCCCCAATTAACAGGAACATACCAATCAATGTTGTAGATAAAAATATATTGAAAGTATTTATAATCTTTATAAAGAATATAAAATTTTAAACTTAAAACATCTTACAAATGTAAAATATGTACACATAAAATTTTAATAATTCTTAATAAATTATTTATAAAGATTTATATAATATTAACTGTTTTCTATACAAAAAATTTTATCAGGTAATTAAAAGAAACGGTTTACAGAATCAGAGTTCTACATGACAAATAAAGCCAAAAACCCTAGACTCTCAAGAGGCAGACATAATATTGCTTTTCTGAAGAGGTGTTTATCTCCCTATTTCTAAATAAACTACTTATATAATTATTTCTGAATTTCTAGTATTAGATATTATCTATCATATCTCCTACAGTTAAAGATGAGGATTGAGCTCTCCTGTTCCTTAGCCCGGTGCCCCAAGGGACACATGTACATATTCTTCCCTCTTCTCTATTTTAATTTTTTATTCTTTTTAAAACAGTCCCTATTGCATGTCAGGTATTATTGTGAGTTCTCGAGTTAAAGCAATAAACAAAATCGATAAAAGTCCCTGTGCTCATGGAGCTTACATATTATTGGGAGAAGGTAGAAATAAATAACTACATTACACTGTGCATTTGAAGGTGGTAAGTGCTACTAAAATATATATATATATGCCAGGTATAGGGATGAGGAGTATGGGTGTGGGGGAAGAGTTGAATTTTAGAATAGTTAGGTCTCTCTGAAAATTCCCATTTGAGCTTTATAGGCAGGTCAAGCAGCCAGTGTGAATATCTGAAGTGGAATATGCCGGGGGTGGCCAAGGAGACCAGTGGTGCTGGAGCGAAGTGAACAAGGGGGAAGTCATGGAGGGAGGAGGGAGCGGAGATCACATAGAGTTACATATACAAGACGCTGATTAGCTTTTTCTCCGAATGAGATGGAGAGCCATTGGAATTTTGAGCGGAAAAGTTACATGCATTCACAAAAATAACTGACTGCCCTGTTGTGAATAGGCTATGATGGACAAAAGTGTAAGAACCGTTAGTATACTGTTGCAATAACCCAGAAGAGAGAATGGGGGCTTGGGCTGGGAGGTAGCTGGAGAGGTGATGAAAAAATGACTGGATACTGGAAACATTTTGAGATAGAATCAAGAGGATTTCCTTATGGATTTCTATTGGCTTCTGAGGGATCATGGCATAACTCAAGGATTCATCCAAGATTTTTGGTCAGAATATCAAGAATAGAATTATTTTTGAGTTTGAAAGGAATGTGAATAAAGCAGAACTTTGGGGAGGGGGCAAAAGGAGAAGAGAAGAATTCACTTTGGAAATTTAAGATGCTGTTTAGACATTCTGGGAAGAGATGTTTGAATAAAGATTTGGGTAAACCAATCAAGAATTCAGAGACATAGAGCTATATCATCAGCATGTATATGGATTTAAAGCCACACACTGGAAAAGATCAGTCAGGATGTGAGTGTAGAGAGAACATAAGATACTTGTGGATGAAACTCTGTGGATTTTCATTGTGAAAAGTTTAAAGAAAAGGGCAGAATATAGCAAAGGAGATAACTAAGGACCATGCCACTGTGAGGCAGGAGGATCAGGACTTGGCATTCTGTAAGCTACTCTTCCTTCCATTCAGTGCCTCTAGAGAGTGCACATCCATCCCATCTCCTATGATGGGGGAGAAAAGTGTTACCTACATCTTTGACATGAGAGGGTTTTCTGGAAGAGCCTATCGTTTAAGTCTTATCCTCTCCCCTGACATTTAAAATGCATGTGAGGCTTTTCTTTCCTGATCTTCTCTGAGTTCAGAGATTGGAATTAGCTTTTGTTTTCTCTAGTATTTCTTCCCAGAGTGAGTTCAATTTTTAGATGTCTCTAGTATGCCAAGTCATTTATCACTTTTTCGTCTATTCGCCAACATATCTAAAATAGATTGCCACAATATGGATTATGAGATAAAGGAATATGAAGAAACTTGTGATTTGTGAAATATACAAGAAATGGCCTCTATGGATATTGCACTAAAGAGAATTTCTTCTTCATTTCTTACAGTTATCCCACTGATTGAAGTCTGTGATATTTAATAGCTCTTCTGTCTAATTATATCAATATGTTTCTGGATTGGTACAATCCTGCAAGTGGTTGGGGCTCCTTCACCACCATGTATGTCCCTTTTGTTGCGGATATTACAAGATTCAGCATCATTTCAGACCCCGAAAAATTCCTGAAAATTGAATTCTCAATAGATAATGCAACTCCACATAATATCTGGATTTTGTAAATGCTTGCTAATAATGAATTATTTTACAACGTGGGTGAGTTTAGGTGTGTAGGTGATTTCCACACACTGAGAGCCAAAACATCAAATTTTAATGTTGGTCTGGTGAAAGATACGTCATATTTGATGGTTCATGAAGAATACTACAGTATAATAAGCATTTTAGATCCAGGGTTATTTCTTTGTATCACTTACTTACTTTTATGGCCATCAATCCCAATTTTAAAAATAATTTCTTTACTATATATGAGATGCTGTCATGTGTCCTAAAATGACAAAAATAGACACATGTTTAATCATCATTATAGTGTGGTTTAATCACTCATATTTTATTGCTTAAAACAAGTCAAATTATTTAGCATGTCAAAGTCTCAAGTGTAAACCTCTTGGGGGAAACAGCAAAGAATTGGGAACAATATTACAATCTATCATGTGAATTTTATCACCACAATCAGAAACTAACACAAAACCCAGAAGAAACCCTAAGAAAGATACCTGTAACCTGAAGAAGATGTAGACTAGATGCCAAAGATAGAGAATGATCTGAAGGGAAAATTTTGCAGCTAGACTATTTTCCTTTTTTGTGTGTATCAAGGCAAAACAGTGCCTAATTTTCTCCTCATTTTGTATCATGAGGCAAGAAAACACATCTGTCAAAGGTGGCAGGGTAACCTCAGAGAAAAGCTAGAGACAAGCTATGGTCGTATGTGTATGTTAAATAGATGGCTCAACATTAGAAAATGTTACAAGTTAATTCAACACATTCATAGACTTCAAGAGAAAATTTAGTCAGCATTGAAATAGAAGCAGAAACACATTTGAAAAAGTCCAGTATTTATTTGTTAAAAACACATACCAAATTGTAAAGACCATTGACGCTATGAAGAAACTGCATCAACTAATGGGCAAAATAACTAGCATTATAATGGCAGGATCAAATGCACATATAACAATATTAACCTTAAATGTAAATGGACTAAATGCTCCAATTAAAAGACACAGACTGGCAAATTGGATAAAGAACGAACACCCATCAGAGTGCTGTATTCAGGAGATGCATCTCATGTGCAAAGACACATGTAGGCTCAAAATAAAGGGATGGAGGAATATTTACCAAGCAAATGGAAAGCAAAAAAAAAAAAAAAAAAAAAGCAGGGGTTGCAATCCTAGTCTCTGATAAAACAGACTTTAAACCAACAAAGATCAAAAGAGACAAAGAAGGCCATTACATAATGGTAAGGGGATCAATGCAACAAGAAGAGCTAACTATCCTAAATATATATGCACCCAATACAAGAGCACCCAGATTCATAAAACTAGTTCTTAGAGACCTACAAAGAGACTTAGACTCCCACACGATAACAGTGGGAGACTTTTACACCCCACTGTCAATATTAGATGAACGAGACAGAAAAATTAACAAGGATATCCAAGACTTGAACTCAGCTCTGGAACAAGTGGACCTAATAGACATCTACAGAACTCCACCCCAAATCAACAGAATATACATTCTTCTCAGCACCACACTGGACTTATTCTAAAGTTGACCACATCATTGGAAGTAAAACACTTCTCAGCAAATCCGAAAGAATGAAAATCATAACTAACAGTCTCTCAGACTACAGTGCAATCAAATTAGAACTCAGGATTAAGAAACTCCAGTCAAAATTGCACAACTACATGGAAACTGAACAACCTGCTCCTGAATGACTACTGGGTAAATAATGAAATAAAGGCAGAAATAAAGATGTTCTTTGAAACCAGGGGGAACAAAGACACAATGTACCACAATTGCTGGGACACATTTAAAGCAGTGTGTAGAGGGAAATTTATAGTACTAAATGCCCACAAGATAAAGCAGGCAAGATCTAAAATTGCCACCCTAAAATCACATTTAAAAGAACTAGAGAAGCAGGAGCAAACAAATTCAAAAGCTAGTTAGAAGATCAGAACAAAACTGAAAGAGATAGAGACACGAAAAACCCTTCAAAAAATCAGCGAATCCAGGAGCTGGATTTCTGAAAAGATCAACACAATTGATAGACTAATAGCCAGACTAATAAAGAAGAAAAGAGAGAAGAATCTAATAGATGCAATAAAAAAATGATAAAGGGGATATCAACACCGATCCCACAGAAATACAAACTAACATCATAGAATACTATAAACACTTCTATGCAAATAAACTAGAAAATCTAGAAGAAATGGATACATTCCTGGACATGTACACTTTCCCAAGACTAATCCAGGAAGAAGTTGAATCCCTGAATAGACCAATAACAAGTTGTGAAATTGATGCCGTAATTAATAGCCTACCAAACAAAAAAAGTCCAGGACCAGACGGATTCACAGCCAAATTTTACCAGAGGTACAAAGAGGAGTCGGTACCATTTCTTCTGAAACTATTCCAAACGACAGAAAAAGAGGGAATCCTCCATAACTCATTTTATGAGGCCAGCATCATCCTGATACCAAAACCTGACAGAGACACAACAAAAAAAGATTTCAGGCCAATATTCCTGATGAACATTGATGTAAAAGTCCTCAATAAAATACTGGCAAACTGATTCCAGCAGCACATCAAAAAGCTTAGCCACCATGATCAAGTCAGCTTCATACCTGGGATGCAAGACTGGTTCAACATATGCAAATCAGTAAATGTAATCCATCACATAAACAGAACCAGTGACAAAAACCACATGATTATCTCAATAGATGCATTAAAGGCCTTTCGACAAAATTCAACAGCCCTTCATGCTAAAAACTCTCAATAAACTAGGTATTGATGGAACATCCCTCAAAATAATAAGAGCTATTTATGACAAACCTACAGCCAATATCATACTGAATGGACAAAAACTGGAAGCATTCCCTTTAAAAACCAGCACAAGACAAGGATGCCCTGTCTCACCACTCCTATTCAACATAGTGTTGGAAGTTCTGGCCAGGGCAATCAGGTAAGATAAATAAATAAAGGGTATTTAATTAGGAAAAGAGGAAGTCAAATCATCTCTGTTGGCAGATGACATGATTGTATATTTAGAAAACCCTTTCATCTCAGCCCCAAATCTCCTTAAGCTGATAAGCAACTTCAGCATTCTCAGGATACACAATCAATGTGCAAAAATCACAAGCATTCCTATACACCAAGAACAGACAGAGAGCCAAGTCATGAGTGAAATCCCATTCACAATTGCTAAAAAGAGAATAAAATACCTAGGAATACAACTTACAGTGGATGTGAAGTATGTCTTCAAGGAGAACTACAAACCAGTGCACAAGGAAATAAGAGAGGACACAGATAAATGGAAGAACATTCCATGCTCATGGATAGGAAGAATTGGTATCATGAAAATTGTTATACTGCCCAAAGTAATTTATAGATTCAATGCTATCCCCATCAAACTACTATTGACTTTCTTCACAGAATTGGAAAAAATTACATTAAATTTCATATGGAACCAAAAAAGAGTCAACACAGCCAAGACAATCCTAAACAAAAAGAACAAAGCTGGAAGCATCATGCTACCTGACTTCAAACTATACTACAAGGCTACAGTAACCAAAACAGCATGGTACTAGTAAAAAACAGATATATAGACAAATGGAGGGGAGGCCTCAGAAATAATGACACACATCTACAACCATCTGATCTTTGACAAACTTGACAAAAACAAGCAATAGGGAAAGGATTCCCTATTTAATAAATGGTGTTGGGAAAACTGGCTAGCCATATGCAGAAAGCTGAAACTGGATCCCTTCCTTACGCCTCATACAAAAATTAACTCGCAATGGATTGAAGACTTAAACATAAGACCTAAAACCGTAAAAACCCTAGAAGAAAACCTAGACAATACCATTCAAGATATAGGCATGGGCAAAGACTTCATGACTAAAACACCAAAAGCAATGGTAACAAAAGCCAAAATTGATAAATGGGATCTAATTACACTAAAGGCTGCTTCACAGCAAAAGAAACCTTCATCAGAGTGAACAGGCAACCTACAGAATGGGAGAAAAATTTTGCAATCTATCCAACTGACAAAGGGCTAATATCCAGGATCTACAAAGTACTTAAACAAATTTACTAGAAAAAAAAAACAACCCCATCAAAAAGTGGGCAAAGGATATGAACAGACATTTCTCAAAAGACGACATATATGGAGCCAACAAACATATAAAAAAAGAGGTAATCATCACTGGTCATTAGAGAAATGCAAATGAAAACCACAGAGAGATACCATCTCAGGCCAGTTAAAATGGTGATCATTAAAAAGTCAGGAAACAACAGATGCTAGAGACGATGTGGAGAAATAGGAATGCTTTTACACTGTTAGTGGGAGCGTAAATTAGTTGAACCATTGTGGAAGACAGTGTTGCGATTCCTCAAGGATCTAGAACTAGAAATACCATTTGACCCAGCAATCCCATTACTGAGTATATACCCAAAGGATTATAAATCATTCTATTATAAAGACACATGCACATGTATGTTAATTGCGGCACTGTTCATGATAGCAAAGACTTGGAACCAACTCAAATGCCCATCAATGATAGTCTGGATAAAGAAAATGTGGCACATATATATCATAGAATACTATGCAATCATACAAAAGGATGAATTCATGTCCTTTGCAGTGACATGGATGAGGCTGGAAACCATCATTCTCAGCAAACTAACACAGGAACAGAAAACCAAACACAGCATGTTCCCACTCATAGGGAGTTGGACAATGAGAATACATGGACACAGGGAGGGGAACATCACCCACTGATGCTTGTCATGGGGTGGGGAATTAGGGAAGGGATAATAATAGGAGAAATACCTAATGTAGATGATGGGTTGATAGGTGCAGCAAACCACCATGACACATATATAACTATGTAACAAACCTGCACTTTCTGTACATATACCCCAGAACTTAAAGTATAGTAACTGAAAAAAAGAAAACCTCATAAAATTTTTAGTACAAGGGAACTTCTTAAACTTCATAAGTTCTATCAAAAGTCTGTTGTATGTACTAATAGAATTATTTTAGGGCATTACCTTTAATTAGAGGAAAAGATATGATGACCATCAATATCAGTTCTTCTGGGCATAGTATTGGAGAGCTTGGCAAATATCACAAGATGAAAAAAAAAAAAAACAGATATAAATACTTGGAAGCAAAATACTCTGTGTAGGGGAAACAACCTACACAGTTTTCCTCTTCATTGCCCTAGTAGAAATTCTCCACGAGGGCCCTGCCTCTGCAGCAGACTTCTGCCTGGACAGCCAGACATTTCCATACTTCCTTTGAAATCTAGGCAGTGTGCTCCTTTGTCTTCTGCATACCTGCAGGCCCAACCCCACATGGTAGCCACCAAGGTTTGGGTTGTGCACCCTCTAAAGCAATAGCCCCAGTTGCACCTGGGCCCCTTTTAGCTATGTCTGTAGTGGAGCTGCTGGGATGCAGGGCACCAATGTTACCAGTCTCTTTTCTAAAGCATAGCAACAGTGAACTTTACTCTAGTTCCCAGTAAGTTACTTATCTCCACCTGAGACCACCTCAACCTGAACTTCACTGTTCATATTACTATCAGCATGTTAGTCAAAACCATTCCACAAGCCTCTAGGAAGTTCGAAACTTTCCCACATCCTCCTATCTTCTTATGAGCCTTTTAAACTGTTCCATCCTCTGCCCATTACCCAGTTCCAATGTCGCTTCCACATTTTCAGGTTACCTTTATAGCAGTGCCACACTCCTGGTACCAATTTCCTATATTAGTCTATTTCACAGTGCTATAAAGAACTGCCTAAGACTTGGTAATTTTAAAAGGAAAAAGGTTTAATCACAGTCCTGCATGGCTGGAAAAGCCTCAGGAAACTTAAAATCATGGTGGAAGGGGAAGGGGAAGCAAGGTGCGTCTTACATGGCAGCACGACAGAGAGCGAGCTAGGAATTGCCAAACACTTTTAAACCATCAGATATTATTAGAACCCACTCACTGTCATGAGAATAGTATGAGGGAAACCACTCCCTTGATCTAATCACCTCCCACCAGGTCTCTCTCTCAATACCTGGGGATTACAATGTGAGATGAGATTTGGGTGGGGACACAGAGCCAAACCATATTAGTGCTCATCATCACTAATCATTAAAAAAATGCAAATCCAAACCATAGTGAGATATCCTACACCAGTCAGACTGGCTTTTGGTAAAATGTAAAATAAATAAATAACAGATATTGGTGAGGCTCTGGAGAAAAGGGAACACGCATACACTGTTGATGGGAATGTAAATTAGTTCAGCCACTGTGGAGAGCAGTTTGGAGATTTCTCAAAGAACTAAGAGCTGAATTACCATTTGACCCAGCAATCACATTACTGGGTATATATCTAAGAGAAAATAAGTCATTCTACCAAAAGACATTTGCACCTGTATATTCACTGCAGCACTATTTACAATAGCAAAGAACGAGAATCAACTCAGATGTCCCTCATTGGTGAACTGGATCAAGAAAATGTGTGTATGTCCACCACATAATACTATGCAGCCATAAAAAATGAAGTCATGCTCTTTGCAGCAACATGGATGTAGCTGGAGACAGTTATCCTAAGTGAACTAACTCAGAAACAGATAAATACTGTAATTTCTCATTTGTAAGAGGGAGCTAAACGTTGGGTACACATGGATGTGAAGGTGGGAACAACAGACACTGAAGACTATTAGATAGGGGAGTAAAAGAGAGGGACAAGGGTTGAAAAACTATTGCATAGTATGCTCACCATCTGGTTAATGGATACATTTGTACTCCAAACCTCAGCATCAAGCAGTATCCCATGTAACAAACCTGTATATGTGCCCACTAAATCTAGAATAGACATTGATAAAAAGTTCTTCCATATCAGCAATAATTGAATTGAAGGTGTAAAACTGTAATAAAAATTGAGACACTATAAAGTATCCTGTAGTTTAAGCTACAAAAAAAAAAAAGCAAAACTACAGCCATCTATATAGACAATTTTAGGAATTGATCTTAAAGGAAATCCAGATAAGTGGAGAATTATGTCATGTTAATGAATGTGATAATGTAATATTAAATATTATTTTTCCAATAAATCTAATATGGTCATTGATTTAAATAAAATATTTGATCCTAAAATGAGCATCATTTTTCAAAAATAACTTGATTAATTTTTAAAAATGCAGAGGGTCAGACTTGCCTTATCAGACATCAGAACTTATTACAAATATATGGGTGAAAATGTGGTAACAGGTGAAGTTTTAGTTTCCGTTAAGAAATACTAGATCTGGCTGGGCATGGTGGCTCATGCCTGTAATCCCAGTACTTTGGGAGGCTGAGGAGGATGGATCACTTGAGGTCAGGAATTCAAGACCAGCCCAGCCAACATGGCAAAACCCCTTCTCTACTAAAAAAAAATACAAAAATCAGCTGGGGTGGTTGTGGGTGCCTGTAATCACAGCTACTCGGGAGGCTCAGGCAGGGAGAATCGCTTGAACCCGTGAGGTGGAGGTTGCAGTGAACTGAGATTGCACCACTGCACTCTAGCATGGGTGAGACTACATCTCAAAATGAATGAATGAATGAATGAACTACTGGATCTCACTGGCAATGGAAAGGGAAAGGAAAATTACTGATGGCAGCATACTACTAATGGTAAGTAAACACATGAAAAGATGCTCAACATCATATGTCATTAGAAAATTGCAAACTAAAACAATGATTTGCTACCACATACCTGTTACAATGGCCAAAATCCAGAATACCAACACTACTGAGTGCTGGTAAGATAAATGAGCAGAAATAATTCTTATTCATTGCTAGTGGGGATGCGAAATGGTACATCCACTTTGGAAGACAGTTTAGCGTTTCTTATGAAACCAAGCACACTCAGTATAATTCCATAATTATGCTCCTTGGTATTTGTCAAGAGAGTTGAAAACTTACAGCCACACAAAACACGCACAAAAGTGTTTATAACAGTGTTATTCATAATTACCCAAATAGAAACAACCAAGTTACTTTCAATAGGCGAATGGACCAACACTCTTTTGTGTAACCACACAATGGAATATTATTCAGTGCTATATAAAAAAAGAGAGAGCTGGCTGGGTGTGGTGGCTCACGCCTGTAATCCCAGCATTTTGGGAAGCTGAGGTGGGTGGACCACAAAGTGAGGAGTTCGAGACCAGCCTGGCCAATATGGTGAAAGCCTGTCTCTACTAAAAATACAAAAATTAGCTGGGCGTGGTGATGCACTCCTGTAGTCCCAGCTGCTTAGGAGGCTGAGACAGGAAAATCGCTCGAGCCCAGGAGGCGGAGGTTGCAGTGAGCCGAGATTGCACCACTGCACTCCAGCCTGGGCGACAGAGCAAGACTCTGTCTCTAAATAAATAGAGAGAGAGAGAGAGAGCCATAAAAGGCATGGAGGAATCTTAAATGCATAATACTGAGTGAAAGAAGCCAATATGAAAGCCTATACACTATGTGATTTCAAGTATATGACATTTTGAAAAAGGCAAAACTGTGGAGACAGTAAGAAGATCAGTCATTTCCAGGGGCCCCTGGGGAGGAAGGAAAGGAGGAATAATCAGGTAGAACACAGGGGATTTTTAGGGCAGTGAAACTATTATTCTGTGTAACACTGTCATGGTGGGTACATCTTCTTATACATCTATTAAAATCCATAAAATGGACAACATAGGGAGCGAACCCTAATATAATTATGAACTTTAGATAAAAATAATTTATCAACATTGACTTATCACTTGTAATGAATGTAACATACTAATGTTAAAAATATCACAAGATGTTAAAAATAGGACAAATGGGGGTGGAGTGAGAGAGTCTTTGGACACACACTTTAATTTTCACTAATTTTTGCCTGGAAACCTAAAATAGTTCAAAAACTAATGTCTGTATATATATATATATGTCCCTCTATACATATGTGGTTACTACGCTGTCTTATTCAGATTAATACACAGTGAGAGATTGTGTCTAAGAACTGACATGGTCTTTAATTTGAATAACAACATTAAAATGCAGTATTAATGTATTTAACTATACATTAAAATAAGAAAAAGTAAATTTTTCATATATGAATTATTTATAACACTTTACTGAAATAACTCCCACATCAATCCTCATCAGTTCTGATGCCCACATAATAATTAAAGGCCTCCAGCAGGTCCAATTTCATTCATTCCTAGAACCAATGAATTTCACTCTAGCAGGCCATGAGTAGCAGTTCTTCAACTGAGAATGAGATTTAGAAAGAGAAAGATGTGTTCTATTTCTTCACTTCTTCAACCGAGAATGAGATTTAGAAAAAGATGTGTTCTATTTCTTCATGACTAGTGTCCTAAGTCATGGAGACAGAATCTTGGGCTTGAAAGTAGCATCATCTTCCAGGTTGCTGTGTAACCCATGTTCCCAAGGAACAGACTGTCTGGCAAACCCTTTGGTCTCCATCCTTGGGGTTTCTTCTCCTCCTCTATGTTTTGTTTCTCTTTCTTTTTATTTTCTAAATCATTTTTTCTTTTTCTGCCCAATGATGCTTGTCCTTTTGTCCTAGGACTGGATCTCATTTATCTTTCTGGGAATAGCACCATCTCTAAAGACCCCAAGTTAACCCACTTCATATCTAATCATTCCAGTCTACACACTAAATACTGCGGTGTCAGTCAACATTCCCAGGGCCAGATCTTACCTCACACCTCAAGGTCATAACTTTCCTGACTATACTGGGTTTTGTCCTACTTTCCTCATTCTTGGCTATGTGTATTTTGTCCTATCCGGGGAACAAGGAGAGGAGAAAAGAGCTTTGTCTTGCATTTCAGTATTAACCCTACTCCCACATTCTTCCCAGAAAGCCAGGAAATACAATGCCAATGTTTTCCATTCAGTTTATATTTCATGTATAATTAACTTTTGTGTTGAACATGAATAAACTGAAAATTTCTTGAAATAGAAACAGTTTGATAAAATTTTGTGGGTACAATGTATACAACCTATGTTCAATAAATTACTGACATCTAAACTTGTTATAGATCTTTTGTTTCATTGTGTACTAATTCCGTAATCCTATTGCAATAAAACTAACATTTGTTTGTTAGTTATAATTTGTTCTTGGTAAGTCTTTTTCTGTGTTTTGCTTATGTTTCCATTATCTTCTAGATGAGCACTTTGGTATATCTAATTTAGAAGCTTTACATTAAGAACAGTAAAAGAAAATCCTTAACTCTATATTTCCACTTAAAATAAGATTATAATAACAAGTGCTCCACCACACATAGATGTTCACAAAGCATAAGCAAGTATGAATATGTTTTCTTAACCCCTTATGAAGAAATAGCAGGGCTCCTATTACATGCACTTTTACAAATTATAAAGTCGTAAACACATACTCTTCAAAGTAGCAATAGGCAAAACTGGGAGAGAGAGAGAGCACAATGTTGCTCCCAGAAGACACTGAATTTATTGCTATTACTGAATAAATTTTTGGAAGGGGTGAAGCTTTTTGCTAACATATACAATAACAACAGCAAGAGGACTAGGAACTGGAATCTTCAGTTTAATCAGTCTATTTATAATGTCATGTAAGAGGTAGAGACAAAACATAGGTCACTGATTTTTCATCATTCATTAATTCACTCACTCATTCAAAACACAAATAGACGCACGCTATGCATCTATACACTGGGGATAAAAATGGTTACAACAATCCCTCAAGTTTCTCAAAGACAGTGGGGGAAATAGGCATATAAACAACAAATATTTTGCACTGTCATATTGGACATTTGAAGACTTCCTAATGGACCGGGAGACTATAAAATAAAATACGGTCAATTTGTCCTAAGAAGGTCACTCATGGGGAAGTGAAGACTGATTTCTGTCACAAAGGAATAGTCACATTTTCCAGGCCAGCAGGGAAAATGCTATTCCAGATGGCAGGAACACTGTGAGCAAAGTTAAGGATCTAGGAAAAAATATAAGTATGAAGAGAAGAAAGTAGAGCCATGTTGTTCAGGACAAAGGGTGGAGTATTTGGTGGAGAGAAATGAGAATTAGGAGGCAGAGACGGACAGGGTCTGATAAAAAATGGTCATGGTCAACCTAAAACTAAGGAGTTTAGAATTGATCATGAGACGAGTAGGTGTCATTCAAAGATGTTATAAGGTGCAACGTAAGATTTGCTGTTCAGAACCACAGCCCTGATATTCGTGTAGAGGCTGGATTACAGGTGGGGATGTAATAGCTGTGGTGGAGGTCAGGGTAGGAGAGAAAGGAGTATGAGGAGTGGTGGGGTGAGTGGGGTGGGGATGGAATTCCTGAAAAGGTGATAGAGGAAGAGAGATTGGGTTGGGGCATTCAGAGGCGAGAACAAAGAAAAAAAAAAACAGATCTAAAAGGAAGGAGAAGTAATAGGCCTGTGTACCAATTTGAATAACAATACTACAACTGTTTATTGAGAGCTCGTGATGTACCAAACATGATATTTTAATCCTCGATACAATTAATTTTGGAATTTATTTTTTTGTTTTACTTCTATCAGTTGATATTCAGAGGAGGTAAATCACTTACTGAAGGCCATGTCGATTTTAAGTTAAGGGATGAGGTTAAAACTAAGTGCTACTAGATAGAGATGGTGTCCTCCCAACTACTTTCTTTGGCCCTCTTAACTGAATCAGCAACAGGAGAGAGGGCGGAGACTAGAATAGCTCTTCACAGTTCTCTGGATCTGGCTGGATGCAGACCAGTTTGGAGGAAGATGATGAATTAAATGGTGGTAGCTGAGAGATATCCAGGTGCAAAAGATAAATAAGCAGTTGGATACACAGGTCTGAAGAAGGTTCCTGGTGACACAGGTTGGTAGGTAGACTAAGAGCTGAAATTCACCTGCAATAATTGTTACTCTGTGTCTTCCTGTTGCATTTATGGGTCAGATCAATATATATTTTCCTCTACCTTTTAAAGACAGAATGTACAATACCATCTAATAGTGACTTCCTGAAAAGTAAAAATCTTTTGTACTAGTATTTCACTGGTCATGTTGTTTATTAATGATATCCTCAACAAATATGTATTCATTAACCATTGGGTGCATTGTGCAAATTACACCACACTATTTGATGGAAAGAATGAGGTCTCTTCTTGCTAAATAGTTCTAATCATCTGCCTTTTATAGTTTCCTTTGTCTTTAGAGCAATTTACTTTTCTATTCATTATTTATCTTCTTACACATTCTTTTTGCTTCACTTTATCTAATCCTGTTTTGCAGGAGAAAGATTATAAATAAAAACATTTATATATAACTATAAAGCTTACACTCTCATAGCTGGCACATATTTTCGCTAAAGAAAAAGTTGAAAACTTTAGCTCTGTTGTAGCTATGATTTTTGAATTGAGATGGCAGGACAATTAAGTGGCCAAAGGATTTTGATATATGAGTAACAAAAGGGGGCCTCTAGGGACAAAGCAGATAATACATCGAGAATGAACAGAAATTATTTCTCAGGCTGGCTCTGCCAGGACAATTCTTGTCCCTTCCTTATAATTATTTCTGGTTTAACCGAGAAAATATGAGACAATCTCAAATTTCCTCAGAACTAGATTACAGTATTCCATTTTATCAGCCCTAGAACGACATTAATAGAAGCTTTAGTGGTGGCATTGTCGTCTATGCTGAGGTTTGTTAGCAGTGCGTTATTACCTAAGAGATCGCTGCTTGTTTAGCCAGTTAACTGGAGGTCACTAAAATGTTCTGCTCTTGAAAGAGAAGGCGGTGAGGGGGGTGGTGTTGGGGGTGGGGAGAGAGAGCGCGCGCTCTTTCACAGAACAATTCATGTAAATGCATAGCCCAATGGCCCAGAGATCCATTAGTTAAATTAATTAGACTTCATAGCATTTGCTGATGAACCATGATGAAAAAAATTGGAAGGGAACAGGAAACACATACACTGCAGCATCTGGTTTCGCCAGAGTTGGGCCCTTGAGAATTATTAAGTGATAGTTTGACACAATTCAGAGTAAAATCTGTCTGCTCTCTGAAAGTGTGTATTTTCATAATTTAAGTAATTCATGCAAATTAGCTTAGATCAAAATGTGAGCTCCATTGTTGCCTACAAGTCGGCATGACTTCATGATTGGTGATATAATAGTATCACCACCCCAGGGAAGGATATTTCTGTGAAATTAAGTGAT
Source organism: Macaca nemestrina (assembly GCF_043159975.1). NCBI lineage: Eukaryota > Metazoa > Chordata > Mammalia > Primates > Cercopithecidae > Macaca > Macaca nemestrina. The sequence continues at coordinate 20,972,715 of NC_092140.1, forward strand.
ATAGTCCTGAGTAGGAATATCACACCTGAAAAATCCTTCTAGTAAATACAGGTATTATTTTGATATTTTGGCATTTTATAGGGAATTAAATATAATAAAATAATCATCCTACTGAGGTCAGACATCTGAGAACAATGGATCAGTCAAATCCTCATTCCTGTGGAATTTACCAAGGGGCTTTTAAAATGGCCAAACGTTAAAGTATCTAGCATGATGCTTGAAATATAATATGTGGAAATACACTAAACTAACATGGCCTTGTCCAGTGTCATGGCTTCAAATACCAGCCCCGTGCTAATGATCAAATTTTCTATGCATTCAAAACTCCTGAACTCAGATTTAGATATCTAACATCTGTACTGGTTTATTCACCTTGCTGTTTCCCACACCAAACTTCTTTCTTTTCTTAATCCATTTTCCCCCACCTTTTCCATTATATTAAACGTAATTAAATAGGGATGTTTGGCTCAGGCTCTGAAATCTGACTCACACCCCATGTCAAATTCACCAAATCCTCTCAACTCTACTCTAAAAATATTTTCAAAATATGACCACTTCTCACCACCACCACTCGAGTTCCAATCATCCTCTCTCTTTCCTAGGTGACTGCAGTAACATCTCACTACCTGGATCTACCCTTTGTCCAATAGTCAATTCTTATCTCAGCAGACAGCAGATATTAAAGCTGTGAACCATATCAGCCTGTATTTCATGTGCCTTCAGTAGCTTTCATTTCACCTCCATAGAAATTTCCATGATGACATGTAAGACTCTCCATGGTTGGTCCCCCTTCTTGCCTTACAACTAAAAACGCTTCTACCATTTCCACTGTATTCAATCTGCTGTAGTGGGGAGACCTTAAAGGAGTCCCTTAAATAAAACAGATGTCTTTCTCCTCTGGTCTTTGCATTTGCTGGTCCTGTTACTGGGAGTGTTATTTTTACGTACGCTTGATGACTTCTCTCATCTCCTTCAAGTCCTTGATGGAATGTTCTTATACAGTGAAGACTTCCCTGGCAACCATATTTAAAACAGAAATCTTCAGTCCCACGTCCAGCACCCTTTATGTGCCTTCTCTGTTTTATAATAGTTTGAGAAAATGCCTATGTGTTTTGGGGACACAGCACTTACCACTACCTGACATAATTAGGGATAAAACTGTATTTCTTAATTATTTTCTTTCTTAGGTATTTGGCTCTCATCATCTAAGCATTTAGCAGAAATTGTCTATTTTATTCACAATGGTATTCCTAATTCCTTAAAAAGCGTTTGGTATAAAACAAACATACATTGAGCGTTTGTTGAATGAAAGAATTATATGGAAAATTACAGTCAGGAATTTTTTGAGGGGAAAACTCTTATCCTCTAAACAAATTTATTTGGATACCTGGCAAATTATACTATAATTAACTTGGGAAATAAACTTGTTCCTCTTATGTCAATTGAGGGAAGCTTTGGCAGGAGCATTCTGCTTCATCTCCAAGTCTTTTTATTCAAAGCCTATTGTTATTTTTTTTCAAATATGACAACCCTATAGGGCCCGCCCAACTGAAGATTAGCTGGGACACCCAGTTCCTGTTCTCATTGTGGAGTGCCAGATTTCCCGGGCAAACAGTGCGAGTAGGTAAAGCACATGGGGTGGGGTCAGGTTGCAGGCATCAGTCCATTCCAGGCTTTGCTCTTCAACACATACTGTCCGCCTGAACCAGGACGCAGACCAGGGCTACTTTTGCCTCTGCACATCTGTTCTGATATCTTTCTTCATATGGGATGCCTCTCTACCTTTTTCCTGCTTTTAATACGGAGCTTCAATCTCTAAGCTATAAGGCCAAGTACAGATTCACCTGCCAATGAAACTCTTCAAATTTTCTCTTCTTTCTCAGGACTCACTGGCTGTAAGTCCATAGAGCAAACACAGAATTTGCTACTTTTCATTGACATTGTTTTATTTGAGTTGTGTTTTTAACTTGAATGAACTGACACTGTACATTCTCCTTGTAAAATAACAGCGTATTTTCTATTATGCCTAGTCTGCTGCCTCAACTTGGCATTATGTTAACTTATCCACCAGCCAGTTTATTTAGGTTGCATTCAAATTAGTGTTTTGTGACATAATCAGTGATGTGATGATAAAAGAGTGGTGCTATTTGGGTCTTGAAAAGATTAGAGAAAGCTAAGCAACTAAAATTTTTAAGAAAAAATTATAAAATTAGAATAATCAGAATAACAAAAAGGTTTTTAAAATAATAATCAGAATAACAAAAAGGTTTTTTAATAAGCAAAAAGGTTTTTGCACTTCAATTACTTTAAGTTTTTGTTCTACTTTAAACAAATACAAATTTAGAATTATAATTCACTTGTTATGATCATAATTTATACAAAGACGACAATGTATAGAAACTCCAGTTAATAGAGTGATAATCAAAGGATCTTGGACTTATATCAAAATATTGGCTAATTAATTTACATTTGTGTGTGTGTGTGTGTGTTTTTTATCCCATGATCCTCCTCCTTAACTCACTTTTTAGATTAACTATCAAACAACTGGTCTCAATTATATTTGAATAGAAGTTTTCTACTCTATTGTTCTCCAACTTGGCCATGTTCGGTACCCTTAATTAAAAGATATAATTCTTTAGTAAACAGTTTTCATAGATGTTTTCTTTCTAACTGGTTCTATGAAAGCTACCCTATAATGGGCAGGTTGAATAGTCATGGGGTAGGCTCACTGTTGGTCTGTGAAATGCTACCAGTCTCCACAAAGCTAAGAGAACAAAAATGCACCCTTAGAATTATTATCTACTTAACAGTCGAACTGTGACTGAACCTGAGGTTTGCCTGACTCCATACTTCTTGATGTTATTCACAGAACCACAGCCTAATTTTGCTTGTTTCTTTATTTGAAGAAATCTCAAAAAAGAATTGCATTCTTTGATTTTTCTAGTTAATTAAAAATTTCATCTGAATCAGCAATATCTTACTGTGATGGCAATTGTATCTCCTAAAAAATCACCATAGAGAAATGTTTGGAATAAACATATCCAAATATTTAAGTAGTACATTCTCAAATATCTGAGTAGTGTATTCTACAGATTATGTCTGCAGGCTTACAAATGACCTTCATATACTGTTAATAAAAACTAAAAGCTATTCAAATTATACTCATGGCATTGGACATTTGGGGGTAATTTTCACCAACCATCAATGTCTGTTATATGATGGTATTGTTATATGTATAGTCTTGGTCAACAAAATTTACTCATGTTTGATATAATTTCCTTATAGCCATAGCATGTCTTTGAAAGTAATGCAGTGCTTGAAATTTAAGGCAAAAAATATCTGGTTAGGATTCCAAAATATAAACCATTGAATAAAATAGTGCCATTTACTTTGAAGATGAGGACAATATTTCGATGGGAGGACATACATGGTTTTGTGAACAACAAAGTAATATTGAGGCCACATACATACGGTAAATGTTCACACTTAGCACTATGTGGGAATGGCAACAGTCATTTCTAATAAATAATGTGTGAAAATCAATAGAACAGTTCCAGAGGCACCTCCTGCTTGTTCATGGCATAAGACCAAAGCTCTGCTACATGAATATTATGTGTTTTTGACAAAATGTCTAGTCTTACACCAGTTACAATTTTCTAGTTTCCTGAAGAGGAAACTTTATTAAAGCATATGGTAAGTAAACTATAAGACTCATAAAAGAAACTTTAGTCCTATAGCTGTTTCTATTTATTTCGGGTTGAAAAAATGGCATCGTTGTACACGTACTTGCTTTACAGTTAAAAAAAGGAGGGGGACAAAATAAATTAATGACACTCTCAAAGCATCAAGGAAATTTATAGTGGAATTATGAATCATATCATTGTAGGGTCATTTTCCTTTGTATCATGATATACAAGACGAATGTCAAATGGAATAGGTGAAAAATGGACAAAAAGTTTTAAAAATCATTTCAGTTAACACAGATTTAAACAGAGTTTAGCTATGAAGCAATGAGCAATGGAATACTAGCTAGTGAAAAAAATGAACAACCAGGGATTAAGTGTTGAGGAAAATTGTTTTCTAATGAATTAATTTTGAATTGGTAAGAGACAAGCTAAAGAATAGGATTTAACTTTTAAATATACAACTTTGGTGACAAAGTATTTGTCTATGTAAGTTTCTTATGTCTAGTGCCTTCCTTACCTCCCAATTATAACTCTCTGAGAATTTCTGAAAGATACATATCAGATATTCCTATCTAAAAAAGTCACCAATATTTTGTACCAGTATCAAAAACAAAGAAGTATTTGACATAGGTTTGTTTACTGATTTTCTAAATACAAAAATAAAAATATAAATCAAAACAGCAAAGATAATAACAAAAACTGCATACTCACCTTAGGGTTTTTAAATAAGCTAATTGGTTTTCTTCTACACAAATAGCTAAAAATGTACAGTGAATACAAATGTACCTAATTTCTATTTTTTTCTATATTTTGATTGGTTAGTGAAGTGTCACAAAAGTGATGATGCTGAATTTTTGCTATTTTGTCTCGAAAGTGATGTTCTGAAATATATCTGTAATTTGAGATGTGAAGAAGCCCTTTTCTTAGTGCTAATTTATTTCCTTTGTGTACTTTGCAGTAGACATACATGTTAAAAATTCAACAGAGAGACGATGAAATAATCATGACACGAAGCCCTTTTAGAAATTAGCAATGTACTCTATTAATAATGGTATGATGATATGCCACTCGTATGATGATGATTTTTGATTTCATTATTTCCCCGCCACATGGAAACAAGATACTTGGTCTTTGTCCTATCTCAATGCAATGCCTATGGTTTTGTTACAGAAACCTCAATTTTGCCTGGTTTTAAGTAAAGCAGTTTTTATGCAAATTTCTCAGAGGGCAGCCAGATAACTTTTAAGCATATTTGAAACACCAGAGGTGACTCTGCTAAGTGCCCCAGGGAAAAATGCAAAGTATGCTAAAGACACTTCTTCGACCCATCTTTCTAAAGTTGCTGAGTATATAGGCTGATTATAAGCATTAGATGCAACCAGTGAGAGGAACGTGTCAAAACCTGAATGTGCAGCTCCAGGTTAGAATGTCAGCTTTTCCTTTGGGTTACTGAAGAAGAAGAAGAAAAGCCATTATCCATGCATGAAACAAAAAGTTACACAATCAAATGGAATGCACAGATTTGGTAATCCAGTTCCAATATTTGCCATTTGCTTTAGCGGTGCTTAAATAGGTCACTTAAGTGGTTTATGCTCCACCTTCTGCAAGTGAGCAGAAAAATATTTTAAATTAATGGTTATTTTGCTCTGTTTTAATATCAACATTTTTTTTTAACAATTGAAAATGGAACACTGGTTTTATAAGTAGTTCCTTCATTCTATTCTTTATGAAGTAACTAGCCTTGATTTGAAAAGTTTTTAACATGACTAGCTTTCTGAAACTCTAATGCCCATTTTCTAAGGTTGTTGTCTGTAAACTATTTTAACAAAGGGTCAGTGTTATGTCTTTAAATTTTGATTTTAGAGGAATTACTAAATTCTCATTACTTTCACATTATTGTATCTGCTGTAGAATGATAGCTTTGTTAACATGAAGGTTTTCAAGCTGTCACTGTATTCCATCAGGTATTTCTGTTGGTTCATCAAAGTGAAACGAAATGAAATGAAAATGCAGGAAAAACAAATGAATAGAACATAATTAAGAGTAATTCATTTTGGCCAGGTGTGGTGACTCACGCCTGTAATCCCAGCAGTTGGGGAGGTCAGGAGTTAGAGACCAGCCTGGCCAACATGGTGAAACCCCATCTCTACTAAAAATGCAAAATTAGCCAGGCATCATGGTGTGTGCCCTCTGGTGCTGGAAGGTACTGGAAGGCTGAGGCAGGAGAATCACTTGAACCTGGGAGGTAGAGGTTGCAGTGAGCTGAGATCATGCCACTGCACTCCGGCCTGGGCAACAGAGCGAGATTCCATCTCAAAAATAAAATAAAATAAAATAAAGAGTAATTCATTGAAACACTAGTTTGTAAAGCATCAGGGATGCTTTTCTCTTGTTAAATATAACATTGTTGTTGAAAACTCTGCTAAAATTTTGCATTTTTTTAAAAAAAGGTAAATGAATTTTAATAACGTATTATGTCATGCATAAAAAATTATGGAAAGTTGACATCAATATAAAACTTATTGAGCTACTTTAAAGTTTTTTTGCTTTCTTTTTAAACTTGTATTTTAGGTTCAGGGGTACAAGTGCAAGTGTGTTACATAGGTAAACTTGTGTCATGGGGGTTTGTGGTACAGATTATTTCATCATCCAGGTATTAAGCCTAGCACCCATTAGTTATTTTTCCTCATGATCTCCCTTCTCCCTGCCTCCAATCTCTGAAAGTCCCCAGTGTGTGTTATTCCCCTCTATGTGTCCACGTGTTCTCATCATTTAGCTTCCACTTATAAATGAGAACATGCGGTGTTTGGTTTTCTCTTCCTATGCTAGTTTGCTAAGGATAATGGCCTCCAGCTCCATCCATGTCCCTGCAAAAGACATGATCTCTGTTCTTTTTTATGGCTGCATAGTATTCCATGGTGTATATATACCACATTTTCTTGATCCAGTGTGTCACTGATTGCCATTTTGGTTGGTTCTGTTTCTTTGATATTGTGAATAGTGCTGCAGTGAACATATGCATGTGTGTGTCTTTATAATATAATGATTTATATTCCTTTGAGTATATACCCAGTAATGGGATTGCTGGGTCAAATGCTATTTCTGTCTCGAGGTTTTTGAGGAATTGCCACATTGTCTTTCACAATGGCTGAACTAATTTACACCCCCACCAACAGTGTATAAGCATTCCTTTTTCTTCACAACTTTGCCAGCATCTGTTATTTTTTGACTTTTTAATAATAGCCATTCTCGCTGGTGTAAGATGGCATGTCATTGTGGTCTTGATTTGTATTTGTCTAATTATCATGAACAGACAGTTTTGAAAATTTTGCAATCTTATGAAGACAAATTAATAACAGAATTTTCTGAGCTTGAGTACAAATGGCTTTTCTGGGGCAAGATTGTAGAGATTAACAAAATGAGGTTGGGAAAAAATTGAGCTATATTATTGTCAAATTTAGCTTGCTGGGAGTAAAAACAAAAACAACAAAACTGAAGTCTTGAACTTATTAATAACTATTCCTGGCTTCCTTCCCTCTGCTAAACATGGGTTGTCATATTTCTCTCTGTGAGTTGTCCTCACCCACTACTAGAGTCAGTCAATGGCCCTGCACTGTATTCCCTGGCAATGATTTTACAATGAGTTTCGTTCAAGTTCTTAACACTTTAAGATAATGTCAACATTCTCCTTTAACTTCTCTCTGCTTCCAATGTCTTCCATTTCTAATCCACCCTGCATACAGAACAGTTTATCCTTTTTAAATATGGAAACCACTCTCAATTGTCTACAGGATAAAGCACAACCCTTTTAAACTTTACCCAACTAACTTAGAAAAATAATTTCCCATTTTTGTTGTCTCACAGATACTAGAATATACTGATTTATACCTACTTATTTCTCCCACACAAATTAGCCCACTATGAATAATCTCCACAGTCTCTTTTTGTTGTTGTTATCTATCGGAATTCTGCCCATTTAAGGTAAACTTATGTCCATAATTACTCCTGCTCAAGAACTTCTAGAGCCTTCTAACATCTGGTAACCTATTCCCTCTTTAAAATACCTACTACCATGGTTTCAGTTTTCTTGACTGTATCCTAACAGAAAAAAATAGTACAAAGGGATCACAAATGCAGAATAAAAACTAGAAAGATAGAATTATTAATATTCACAAATTTTAGAGTAATGGATGGATGGTTTCATTGTAATTGAAAGTGCAGAGGAATTCTGTGAATTATATATACTTTTAAAGCATTATTTCAGTGAATCCATGGCCAAGCACCTACTCTAATCTAGGTGCTGCCATTGGCCATAACAAGAAAAGAAGAATAAACCATGGATTACAAGGCCTTCCCTTCAAGGCTGGTCTTGTTTATTTCTGAATGTGTTTTTATAGAGAACTCAGTTCTGATTTTGCAGTTTTATATTACATGCACAGGAGAGAAAACAGTGACTAGGGAAGCTCTGAGATTTCTAGCATGTCTGTTGAATAAATACTACTATTTTTTCAACTTCCTTATGGCTTTCATCTTAGGATCTACAGCACTCTAAAATATTAGTCCAACTTCAGAATACCCCTGTACTATGCTTATGGGTGATCTTTTTCTGAGATTTACTAAGGGGAAAATTTGATGGATCGTAGGCTGCCAAGCAAGTTCCCTGGAAGATGCAGATCAGACCAAGGAGCAGCCTTTTTGCCACAACAGGTAGTCATGTTACTGCTTCAGGACTGCAAGATGGAATAGATGAAAATCTGTGAATGTATGAGGCCTTAAGAATGTCACACAGAATTTTAAAAGTAAGAACTTGTCCTTAGAAAAATAAAAAGGCTAAAGGCTGGTAGACGAGACAAGATACCAGACGAGATAGGACTGGACACTTGCAGAATAGGCTGATATCTTCTTAAATGCTGGGCAGACTTAAAAAAAAAAATTCTGTGGTCTGTTTTTGCTAACTAGACCCAAATCTACTCTTCTTAGTAACATCCCCACATGGAAATCACCAACTTTGTGCCATTAGTTCAGTCTCAGATGGAAAGAATGAGAAATCATCTAAATAGAGATGCAGAAAAGATTTAGCAGGATGAAAAGAACTGAACAGCACCAAGAGATGGGTGATACATAGTTCTGGAATTATACATTCAAAACACAAGCTGGTGAGACATTTAGAGAAAGCACTTTTGCACGCACTTGTCTTCAGCCCTCTGCCAAGAAAGTCCTCTAGTCCATGAATAAAAGCAATGTTTCGGGACAACCAAGGGTTGTTTGAATCATCTCCTGTGTTTCTGTGGGATTTCCCTAGCCTTTGGATCCCTCACATTGATCACTGCGCTGTGTCTCAAGCCTCGTCTCCTTGATATCCATATGGATTAGCTTTCTGGTTCCCGATTTAGCTCCATTTCCTTGATTCTGACAACTTTACGCATTGGTATGCTGCCATTTACATTCCACATGGCTCCTCACACATGCGTACAACATCCACTAATTCATTTCTTTATAAAGCTGAAATTCAGTGAGTTCCAACCATATGCTAAGGACTGTGCTAGGTGCTGGAAATCAGTAGTGAGCAACCCACTGATTTTTAGGAGTTTATATGTTAAGAGGAGAGGCACTAAAATATTAAAAATTATTAAAACAAAAATTATTGGTATAAATGTCATGTAGAAAAACATAGAATGTGTGATGGCAAATAGCAAAGCTCCTTGTCCAGGGCTTCCCGTACATTGTCCCAGATGTGTCATCTCTAGACTAAAGCCTATGGCTATTGAATATGAAAGGACATTGGGTGGGGTAGAGTGGTGAGGACTCCTGGGTAGGTGCCTTGTTTGAAATTTTGAGTTAGGAAGGATCTGTTCTCTCTGAGGAATGAGTGTAGGCTAATGCCACTGGAGCAGATTAAGCATGAGGCAGGAAGACTTTGTCCTGCTTTGCAAGAAGACAAATGCCTGGGTAGCAGAAAGGAAAATGAAGGAAAGGAAATTGATTCAACTGCGGATTGGGACCTGGGGACAATTAGGTTTAGGGTGTGAGGAAAGTGAGGTAGCCAGCATGGCTCCATGTTTCTAGAAGAAGAAAGGACATCTGGGCAGCATCCACCTGATGTTGACCAAGCCTATGACATACAGCAAACAGGCGCCCAGTTTCATCTGTCAAGAATAATATAAATGTAGCAACACTGTTCCCCTTGTCGCATATTTGTGAAAGTAAGTGTGTGTGTGTCTGTGTGTGTAAGGTGTGGAAGTCAAGAAAAGGCTGCTATCATGTTCTCTCGGTAGTTTTTGAGTAGAGACAGGAGGAAAGACCCAGGAAATAAAATGTAAATGAGATGCATAGTCATGGTGAAATAAAAAAAAATGGAGTAGGAAGTAACCATGAATTAGATCTTTAAGGTAGAATGTTCTGAAGGAACATGGAGAGGATAAACAGCTTAGCTGAGTTCTTGATTACATGCAGAAGTGAAACCCTTACATATAGACAAAATTATATTAATATAAGAAGTCTTTTGTGTGAAGAAAGTTAGGACATTAAACTTACTGAGCATATATGGAGTCATTATTTGAATTTTTTTGTATATTCAAATTATAGTTGTATTATTTTTCTGGGTACAATGTTATAAAATGAAGACAAACTTACATGGGAATATTGGCTGGGAAGTAGAATCAAATATGCAATAAATTTCTAGAAATCAACAAATGGTTTCATTTACACTATAAGCAATTATTGATGTATAACCATTAATCTTTTCATGTGTTTTCTGACTTATAAACATTTCAGATAACATTTATTTAAAAACTTTTTAATCGATTCAAAATTAATCTCAATAATTAGAACAATTTTTGGATAAAGTTTATGTAATCATTATTATTATTAAAAATGTAAAAAACCCAACTATAAATAATGTTAAACCTTTATGGAAGACCACAAACTTATTCAAGCATATTTTTGCTTTGTCAAAAACATTTTCCCCTTAATGTCAAATAAAAGACTATAGAGCTAAGTAGTACTTTTTTATGAAAAGAAAAATAACAATGACAACAATGAAAATAAAAATCTGGACTTAAGCTAAGAAAGAATAGAAAACCTTAAGGAATATAAGTCACAGGCAATTTTAGCATTAATTATATAATCTCTTATTTAAAGTTAAACATAGCTATGAAAAAACTGAAACATTCTCTTGCTGAATGTGATATTCCAACTGAATAGTGAGAAGGTTTGGCTTCTAAATAGCTTAAACTTAGCCTGGAAATGCAGATTGTTGGTATTTTCTCTGCCCTCCAAAATTGTGATAATGAAATCTTTTAGTCTTCCCATTTCTGTTGTGCATGTTATGCATAAATATGGTAAAACGGGAAAAAGAAAATATGTTTTCACTGCCTTAGGATGATGCATTTGAACTCAGAGTCCTTATATAAATATATTATCAGAACTTCTACAATGACAATAGTCAATACTGAGAGCAAAAGGAATCCTAAAATTTTTCCAAAATGAAATGTATTATTAGCAAAAATGTATTTAACAATTTCAAAGTATTTTATAGTCTAGAAATCACATACATTCACACATATGTATATTTGAACAAATGCCTAAGAAAATGAAACCAAAGTTTAAAGAAAAGACATTTTTAAATTTTAAAGCAAAGATCATTTATAGCTCTAACTAAAATGTTAAATACCCCTTTAGTGTGTCTAGGATTCATAGGCAAAGCTGACATCACTCCTGACGGATTTTATTTCTTGACAATTTTTGCTCACTTGAAATCTCTAGAAAATATGCCCACCAGGTTAACAACAATTATAGAATAACTTATGAATTGACTTTTCGGTAAAGTTTCTGAATAGTCATTGTTGAGCTATATCCTGCTCAACACATAAATTATAATTTTAAAAAATATACTATGTATTGTTATTATTACATGTGACCAAGTGTCAAACATGTCCCCAAATACCTGTTCACCTCTTCCGCGTGGCTGAATGGCAGAAGTTTTAGAGCAACTACCCCAAAACAGCAATCTTTTTGTTGTTTCATGTTGTTTCATGTTCTCCAATCTTCCCTACGCTTCTCGCAGCTCTCTCATAGGTGACAATATGCCCTTCACTAAGATCCATCCTTTCTTAATTACATGGAAAACCTCAATTTCATAACCCATGAAGAGAAAGGGGAAAAATCTCTCATTCTTTTACTCTCTACAGTCCAAATATACTGTTTGATTTTTCTCTTTTTGCCTCTCTGACCCCATTTTCCTGTGTTTTTTTCTCTCTCTTCTCTGTTTTTTAGTGATCAGGTAATTGCTTCTTGTCCAAACTGTGGCCTCTTTTCTGTAGTTTTATTTTCCAAGCCCTCTCTGCATTATCAGTCCTCCAACTCCTCTCCCTCTCTAGATGACACCAATTCTCTCTTTTTTAGTAGCTTCATTTTGGAAACACCAACAGTGGCATTTTTAGGAACACAGTACATTTTCGTACACACACACACACGCACACACACGCACACACACGCCTCTGTTTAAGACTTCGAAACCCAGAAAGTTCTAAAAAGTAGATCAGAGATGTACTTCCTTTCAACAAATCTCAACCAAATTTTGGCCAAAAATATCTTTTTTTGTGAATACTTTGTAAATGTATACTCTCATCTATTGAAAATTATGCATGATGTTTCCAATTGAGTTGAAATGCTTCAGTGTAGGTTGGCATTTTTTCCTTATTTCAGTTAAGAACCGAATAGAACCAAATGCCAAGAAGGAGTGACAAATGAGATCCCTTCCTGAAGCAACTATGAGGGGGAATATAAGGTCCACAATATAGCACCTTTTTGAAATATTTATGATAAATCATTGAATTACACTAATCTCCTTGTAAAACTCTGCATTATGGTAGCATGTGCAGTACTGGAAATTTAAGAAATATATGCAATTCTTCTATACACTTAGAGTTTTTAGTCCAAATGACAAAAGACAAATTATAAATGCTGAGCACTAATATTTTCCCTTCAAATTGCATTAAAAGTGCTCTGGCAGCATAGGAAATGGAAATTTTAATTCACTAGTCTACTAATCTTCTTATAAAATTGCCTGTCTTACAAAGTATATTTACACATCAATTTCCTAAACTGAAATTAGGACATTTGTAAGAATTGAACTATGTATAAAAATATTGATGATGTATAATTAGCATTTTTATTATTGATAACATTTTCTAATTAGAAGAAAAAACATGGTTTACTATGAAAAGCCAGCAGAAACATGCAATTGCCAGATTATATCCTGAAATATTCACTGATGTCTTGTTTCCATTTTATTTACCCCAGTTTAACTTAGTAATCTTGAACTCAGCAAATATTTATATACAGTGGCTATGCATCATTTACAATACATAGTAAAAATCACTGACAATTTGAATGAGACATTGCAGGAAGTATCCTAAACAACACTAGGAAAAAAATCCATTGTTACTATATTAACAAATCACAAAGTATCACAAAAGAAAATCCATCCCTGTTATGCTAAAATAATGAAATTTGTTCTTTGTAATTTCCTAGAAGTAGATGGATAAAGTAATTTACAAGCTTTGGGTTGGTATATTATTTAACTTATTTTTTCAATATAAAGCAATTCTAACATATAGAAAAGGGAAGCACATAATATTCTTTTCACTCACATGCTAGTGGATGCCTTCTCATTTTCAGTAGAGTAATGCCTGGAATTTTGTATCATTGGGCATTTGCACTTCATAACAACAACTTAATCAGTTGGTGAGGTGCCAGATAATATGTGCTAATATTTCATTTATACTGTACTTAGGAGGAAAGTTATTGCAGACATGTCACCTTATGTGTGAAATACATTCGGGGTCAGAATACAAAAAGCACAAGTACACACAAGGCATTTGGTATAAGCTTCCTGACCAAGCTTTGAAGGGTTACGACATAGTTTATTTGTCTCCAATTGAAAACGTCTCTTCCCTTAAATTAGGGACATAAATAGAATCATAATTTTCAGTGCTTGAGAAAGCAACCTTTTAGAGCAATTGTATTGAATTAAGATATTCGGGTTCAGAATACAGAGGAACTTTAGCGACCCATGGACAACCCTTCAACTTTTCTTATTTATTTATGAACTCAAAATCAATCCTGTATGTTCAGAGAAAGCAGAAATAATGGCCAAGATCTTGTCCACCTCAGTTGGCTTGATTTTCTAGGCATAGATATACCATTTCTTAGGATCACAGAAAGAGCACTGGGGCCAAGGGTCAGGAGATCTGAATTCTAGTCTTGGTTTGACACTTATGGGATGTGGGATTAGCCTCTATTTTCCTATTTGTAAGTACCTTTCCTTTCTTAGAGTTGTGACTATAAGGATTTTATGTTTATTTTATTTCAACATAATTATATAAAGTTTTAATTTCTTATCTCCTCCTTCCACAAACATAAAAACTAAACACTGTCCCTACATTATCTTGTTAATGCCCCTTTCTTTGCATTAATTTTATGGCCAAATTCCTGTTGTTCCTGGAGAAAAAAATAAATGACAAGAGCAAATCTCTATCATTTTCAAGTCCCAGTGGCAAATAATGTTAGTAGTTTTGGGTGCATCTTTTCAGAAATTTTCAGTGTGTATGTCTTCTCATTATATGGTGATGAAATTATATTCTGAAAACTCAATTTCTACTGTTCTTTTTTAACACAATATTTATTGATCATATTTACATTAACATATCCTTTATAACATCTGCATAATATTCCATGGAATGGTCATTTTATAATGTAACTAATGAGTTTTTATTAATGGACTTTTTTTCTATTATAAATAATACTGTAATAAGTATCTATATATATATTCATCTAGATTGATTCTTAGTGTAAAATTATTAGTAGTGCCATTGCTGGATGAAAGGAAGTGAGCATTTTAATTTGCCAGATATTTGTAATTGCTCTTCAAAAATTTAGACCTATCATAGTCTCACAGCCTATGTATGCACTAGGTAGTGCATTAGCATGATTCTTTTTCTTTGCCCAAATTGAATGTTTTACAACTATTTTTTGTTGTTGTTGTTAATCTCATATTCTTATTCTTTCAATTGATACATTTTTTAAAAAGTTATGATTGAGGTTGGACATTTTTTCACACGTATATTGATTATCAACAGGCTTTTTCTGATTAACTCAATAATTTTTAGTAAGTTGTCTATATGCTATGTTTTTTTTTTTTTTTTTTTTTCCCTGTGAGACGGAGTCTCGCTCTGTAGCCCAGGCTGGAGTGCAGTGGCGCCATCTCGGCTCACTGCAAGCTCCGCCTCCCGGGTTCCCGCCATGCTCCTGCCTCAGCCTCCCGAGTAGCTGGGACTACAGGCGCCCGCCACCATGCCCGGCTAGTTTTTTGTATTTTTAGTAGAGACGGGGTTTCACTGTGTTAGCCAAGATGGTCTCGATCTTATGACCTCATGATCTGCCCTCCTCGGCCTCCCAAAGTGCTGGGATTACAGGCGTGAGTCACAGCACCCGGCCTATGATTTCATTTTTACCTCCTACTCCATTTTGCAAATAAAAGAGTAATGTGTTGTCAACATGGATAATTTAGAAAATGTACAAAAGTTAGCAAAACAATCCAACAGAAAGCTGAAGGAGGAGGGAAAATGCTGCTATCTCGATTAAGTAAAAAAAAAAAAAAAAAAAAAAAAAAAAAAAAAAAATCTATTGGATTTTGTGACTGGCAGGGTAATCCAAAGCCTAGAATATTACCACGGACCCAACCAATCACCAACTACCACCAATTTCTTCTAATATCTCACATTATCTCTCTTCTCAGCCCTTTGTGCTCACCATGGTATTTGATTTCTCATGATTCGTTCTCCAGACTAGCCTTACATGCAACTTTCACATGCAGTGCTCCACAGTGCTGCCAGAGCAACAGCTACAATTCTAGAATTGAAGGCATCGCCCTCCTGGGTTCTCCATATTGTTTGCGATCTTTTTTTGTTTTAGACGGAGTCTCACTCTGTTGCGCAGGCTGGAGTGCCATGGCTTAATCTCTGCTCACTGCAACCTCTGTCTCCTGGGTTCAAGAGATTCTCCTGCCTCAGCCTCCCAAGTAGCTAGCTGGGACTACAGGCATGCACCACCATGCCTGTTTTTTTTTTTTTTTTTTTTTTTTTTTTTTTTTTTTTTTTAATAGTAGGAACAGGGTTTCACCATATTGGACAGGCTGCTCTCTAACTCCCGACCTCATGATCCGCCTGTCTAAGCCTCCCAAAGTGCTAGGATTACAGGCATGAGCCACCACCGCGCCCAGCCTGTATGCCATCTTTGAAAGATAAACTAGATAAGTTTTTTTTTTTTTTGAGTGTTTATTTCCTTTTTCTTTTTTAAAATTATACTTTAAGTTCTAGGGTACATGTGCACAACGTGCAGGTTTGTTACATATGTATACATGTGCCATGTTGGTGTGCTGCACCCATTAACTCGTCATTTACATTAGGTATATCTCCTGATACTATCCCTCCTCCCTCCCCCCACCCCACAATAGGCCCCCGTGTGTGATGTTCCCCTTCCCGTGTCCAAGTGTTCTCATTGTTCAGTTGCCACCCATGAGTGAGAACATGTGGTGTTTGGGTTTTTGTCCTTACGATGGATGAAGCTGGAAACCATCTTTCTTAGATAAGCTCTTTTTACGGCACTCAGAGAATGTTTTGAATTCACATTTCTGCCATCTTACTCACCTATCAGGACCAATTCCCTCTCTCTCTCGTATCAAATATTGTTTCTAATAATAATACATTGAGTTATTTGTATTTCCTGAAAATTTTCATGTTCTTATACCATTAAATTTTTCCCACACTATTTGTTATAACTAGTTTTTATTTCTGCCTCAAAAAAATAAACTCTTCTCCGAATTTCAGATCAGACATTACTTTAGGTGAAGACTTTCCAGTCTGACTTCCCTCACCTGAGGTAGGTATTTATTCTTTCCTCATCTCACAGGACTTTGAATAACCCACTATTATGGTAGATAGCACGTTAACATTTAAATTGTTGGCTTGCATGTCTATTTTTCTACTCAGCGTGAGTTCATTTGCAGTAGTGATTGTGTCTTTGGTTCTTAACAAAAGTCCTTGGATTTTCCAAAAGCAGAACCTAAGAGAAGAATTCACGTGAAAATAATTTATTAAAGAAGAGCTCCAGGGTAGATAAATAAGGCAACTAGTGAAGCAGGGCAAGGAAGAGAAGGAAGCCGGGCAAGAGTGTGGTCGCCATGCAAAGCCCAAGGAGAACAGCTTTAACCTGATTCCACAGGGAAATTTTGGAGTGCAAACTAAACTTCAGAGCTATTATAAGCCACACTATGGATCTGGGGCTTTGGTCAGTATCTTTTGGTCACTGGTTCGTGGAAACCTCAAGGGGATATAAACTCCCAGGCACTTCACGCCGTTTTTAAGCAAGGGCTAAGTAGCTCCAGTAGCTGAATGGCAGTTCTCCAAAAGAAAAAATCATGTAGGCACCCAATACATTTTGAATGGCTGGCTGGCGGGACAAATGGATAAGTGACAAATTATGCAACTTGGGGTTGCTTAAAAGACAACAGGGGACACTGAAGACTTTTGATGAAGATAGTGGTACCCTCAAAATGATAAATTGAGATTAGTTTAGAAGCATTGAGTAGAATAATGGAAGGAAAGTCTAAATGCAGCAACAGTATTTAAAAGAAAATTGCCTGTTTTCTTTTAACAGGTGATAAAGTCCTGTTCTAGCATGGAAGCAGCAGTATGCAAGGTAAGACATGCCTTGGATTCATATTGCAAATGAAAATTTAATCATTCTTGATGACTGTCGGCATTTGTGAGATAAAGGGAAAGAGAGAAAGAGAGAAAGAGGGGTTTTTCTGCTCAAATGACAATGGGATTGCTTACAGAAAAGGACAATCTGAACACATTGGGAACTGAGTCGTTAGGATGGGCTGGGGGCAGAGCTAATGCTAAAAATTCAGCTCTACATGTGATGCGAGTCAGCAGGGACAAGCAAACATATATATAGCAGACATACCAGAAAAGTGGGACTTGATCTTGGAAGACATGACAGATTGGAAATATGGATGTAAGATTTAACTTTTAAGACAGGAGAGCTGAATATGGAATGGGGAGAGGGAAGCTTTAAAACAGGTTATTGAATAAAGATATTGAAGAAGAACAAGACTATGACAAATGTCATTTGGTGATACAGTAAAAGAAGAGATAGGAAGAGTTAGAGGAGAAACAGGACTTAAATTCACACTGCATTCTTATCTTAATCTAATGACAATTTAAGCTGGTATAACTTCCCTGAAAAACAATTTGACAATAAATGCCAAAAATGTTTTAATATTTGGACATTTTATTCCAGCAATCCTACTTTCTCAATAATCCTAAGAAATCAGCCAGAGATAATCATGTTAGCAACAGTATCAACATAGTAGTCTAAATGTCAAGCAATAGGAGAATATTTAAATTGTTACAGAACCAAAGGGCAAAATCTTACATCATCATTACAGTCTATGATTTTAGACACTATTTAATGCCATAAAATTCTTTTATAAATATTATTTGAAAAAATAGGCCATAAAATATATAAACCAACAAAATTTATTTTGTTTATATTATGTGTATGTGTGTAGATATGGATAGGTATGTACACAATCTCATTTAGTGTATATAATTTATACACTAAATATGAATGTTGACAATTGAGTCTTAATTGCTTATAATTGTCTTTCTTTTTTTCAAAATTTTCCAATTGAGCATGTTAGTTTTTATGCTTTTTTGAGAAAGAGTCTTGTTCTGTTGCCCAGGTTAGAGTGCATTGGCATGATACGCATAGCTCACTGCAGACTTTACCTCTCGGGCTCAAGTCATTCTCCCACCTCAGCCTCCCTAGTAGTTGGAAGCGTAGGCGCACGCCACCACACCCAGCTAATTATTATTATTATTATTAGAGAGGAATTTTCACTTTGTTGCCCAGGCTGGTCTCAAACTCCTGAGTCAAGCAGCCCTCTTTCACTGGCCTCCCAAAGGACTGTGATTACAGGCATGAGCCACCATACCTGCCCTGAGCAAGTTAGTTTTTTTTTTTTTTTTTTTAAGTGTAAGTGGATGATGAAAATAGAATCATAGGAGAACTTCTATCTAATATAAAGGTTGCTAGAAATGTTAACTTTAAAATAATTATATATAAAAATAAAAATTCAATTCTTTAGTTCCATTAGCCATGTTTCAAAAGCTGAATATCTATATGTGGCGGGTTAATACTGTATTGTGCAATAGTGATTTATAGAATATGTCCATCATAATAGAAAATTGTGTTAGATTATGTTTATATAGACTAAGAGATCTGGCAGGCAGATTGTTCAGGAAAGAAAGTAATAGAAATTCTAGAACTAAAGCAATGCAATATGCAAAAGAGCCTAAATTAATAATTCAATGGATAAAATGCAGAGAGATCATTACATGGAAGAGAGGGAAGAAGAAACCATCAATAATGATGAAAAGGAGACAAAAACAGAAAATCTGTGAAAAGAGATAGAATAGTACATAATTTTAGATTAGTATTAATCATGAATTTGTGTTTGCATATGTTCATATATATGTATGTATATGTGTGTGTATATACATATGTGTGTGTATATATACATATATACATATACCTCTTGCTGTTTATTCTAGAGAAATGACATGCATATGTGTGCCTGGATGTTTAATCATATTAATCATATACAATTTGGGATCACTAGAAACACAGAAACATCAAAAACGTTCATCATCAAAGCATTAGGTACATGGATTGTTGTATATTCAAAGAATCCTATCGAACATTCAAAATGAATGAACAAGAACATAAACAAATTAGAAAAATGACTCAAGAACATAAACAAATTAGAAAAACAAAATGTACTACAGGTAAATCATGCATGAAGACTATATACTTTATGGTTCCATGTATATAAACTTCAAAGGAAATTCTCAAGAGTGGTAACTAAATATAATAAGGAATTATTGCCATAAGTATTTGAAAAGTGTAGTTACTATTCCTTCAGTGGAAGAAAGGGGGCTATGACTGGAAGAGCAGACAGAAGGCTTCTAGAGGGCTAACAGTGATGGTTTCATATAGAAACAGTGTCTCCTTGGCTTTCTTTCCACACCGGTTTCTTTCACTTTCTCTGAAAGTGTGTACATATGTGTGTATATATACACATATATATATGTATGGGATATACAAATGCCTCCCACTCTGCCTTGCCACAGGGGTTTTGCACATGCTCATTCCCATTCCGATAGCCTTGCTTCCTTTCCTTTTCACTCTCATATCCCAGATCAGCTATCACTTCCTCAGGGAACATCAGTCCCACCAGATGGGGAAAGGTTTCTTCTTACACACCCTCTGAGAAGGACATTCATTCCTCCCACAGAGTATGCTTCACTTTGTAATTCTCTAATGTCTGACATTGTTGAAGTAATTGTACCAAAAATGCAATTGGTATGACTCTCACCATTGAACCTCCAATGTCTTATACTTTTGCTAATAATGGCTTGTTAAATTAATGGATGAATATGGTTAGACAAATTGAATTTAAAGTGTCTATAGAACACACACATAAGCAGCAGGATATATGGACCAGTTGTTCCTCAGAGTTTTCTGTCTAGAGACAGGGAGTCATGAATAAATAAGGGCTAGCATAGCTAATAGTGTATTTAATTGGAAGAGGCAAAAACAAAGTCAACCAAATGAAAAGGAAACCCAGGGAGTGAAATAAAATATTTGAGTGAAAGAAAATAAAGAAAACCCGATGTTTGTTAAAGGGTTAATATACAAATTGTATATGAAACTACAACTCAATGGCAAAAGAAAAACCTAATTAAAAATGGACAAAGGACTGGAATGACATTTTTCTAAAGAAAACATAAAAATGGCCAATAGGTACATGAAAAAATGCTTCACATCACAAAGCATCATGGAAATTGAAATCAAAACCATAATGAGATATCATTTCACACATGTTAGAATGGCTATTATTTAAAAAGAGACAGAGATAACAAGTATTGGCAAGGGCATGGAGAAAAAGGAATCTTTGTACACTATTGCTGAGAATTTAACTTGGTATGGTCATTATGGAAAACCATATGGAGGTTCCTTAAAAATAAATAAGTAAATAAAAAGTGAACTACTGTATGATCCAGCAATCTCACTTCTTGGTATATATCCAAGGGAAAATATATCAATATCTTGAAGAGATATCTGCACTTCCATGTTTCACTGCAGTATTATTCATAATAGCCAAGATACGAAAACAGACTAAAGTGTCTGCTAACACATGAATGGATGAAAAAAATGTGGTATATACACAGTATAATATTGCTATGAAAAAGAGGAAATCTTGGCACTTGTGACAACATGGATGAACCTGGAGAATATTATGCTAGGTGAAATAAGGTAGATACAGAAAGACAAATACTATATGGCCTCACTTATAAGTGGAATCTAAAGAAGTCAAATTCCCAGAGGCAGAAAGTAGAATGGTGTTTTCCTGGGGCTGGGAAGTTGGAAAAATGGGGAGAAATTGGCCAAATGATATAAATTTCCAATTATAAGATTAATAGGTTTGAGTGATGTAACGCACAGCATGGTGTCTATAGTTAATGACACTATGTTGTATAGTTGAAATTTGGTGAGAGTAGATCTCAAGTGTTCTCACCACCCACAAAAAACCAGTAACTGTGTGAGGTGATGGGCGTTTTAATTAGCTTGATTGTGGTAATCACTTCACAACACATAAACATCTTAATTCATTATGTTGTATACCTTAAACATATACAACTTTCATTTGTCAATTATATCTCAATAAAGCCAGAAAAAATAGAAAAACATACCTCTCCTATAATTCAACCTTGATGCCTTGCTCCAGCTGTATTGCACCTGATCCCTTCACAGGATCTACACTCCCAGCCCTCTGGATTACGTCCCTTTTCTAAAGTATTTCTTCTTTTTTTCCTCATCTCTATTTCCTTATGCTTTTTGTCATTTTCCTGAAATGCCTACCTCTTCCTTCTTTGCATCACTGTCTGTCTGACAATGTATTCCACAGTTTAAAGTTCTGAAACAACAGCAACAACAACAATAAAACCAAAATAGCAGCTCTTAAAGCTAGAAGATTTTTAAATATTGTATTACACAGCAAAACGTAACACAACCTTAACTCCTTGGGTGGCACAACCTGAGCTGGAAACACGGGAGGCAAAACGTGGTGCTGTCCAGTGCTAGAACAGGTGTGGCTTTAAAACGGCATACACGTCACATTATCATTCTCAAATCCAAATAAATAAATAGAATTCTAAATTTTGCAACATAGATGTCCCCAAATGCTCTGTATACACCTTGTATTGTGTCTTGCGCTTCATAATGATTGATAAATATTGCCATACAGAATGCCAAACCAATGAGTGATTATATGGTTTTATGAGGCTCTGTCAATTTCAACAACAGATAAAATACCTATCTCATGTATGATGCTGGAAGCTAGCCGATATAATTATGAATATTGGGATATTTTTCACCCCAAGAATTTTCCAGTCTAGTGACTAATGCCTACACAGATAAGAAAGACAGTGACAATCTGATGAAGGATGTATGTAGAATAAAAATGACAGAATTGGGGTAAGTGTATAATAAACGCAGAGTAAAGTTCTGTGACATTATAAATGAGAGTAGGTAGGTTTAGAGTTTTCAAAGCAAGAAAAGTAATACATTAAGGAACATATCTGCTTAGAGAAGTATGATTCATACCAGTGTGGAAAAAAAATAGAAAAAATAGAAAAGCAATTCAGATGATCTAAACTTTATTAGTTTTCTAGGAAACACTCAGTATGTGATATAGACTGTAGGTACAGTCTGAAGAGTTAAAAGAATGTAACCTTAGAAGTAAAAAAAATGCAGAGTGAAGAATCCATTTCCTGTTTTCTGCAGACTTATCTTGGAAAATCTGAAGTATTCATTGTGCAAAGAATGTGGTTACATTGAGGTTACTAATGTTGACACTACTGAAAGGGTAGCCTTTAAAATTGTCCCACAGCTTCATGGGGTACAGCTGCCCATACTTCAATTTTCGTATTTTCAAAAAAACAAAAACAAAAACAAACAAACAAACAGAAAAAACCTTCTAGAAAACTAGTAGTTCTAACACTCTTCTGTGCCAGTTGTTTCTCTAATTTAATCATAGTTACTGGTATTTTCCCTCTTGATTACAAACAATTTGTCTTATTCTTGCACCCTGGGATCTGGACTTGGAGTAAAACACATAGGGATCCAGTGTTAGAGCAAACAGAACGAAAAGACTTCAGAACTGGGAGCCAGGCTGAGGCCTCAGGTCAGATCATTAAAGGGTTGCAGTTTTATTTCTGGAACAATGTATGTACTATTTATTTACTATTTCCGTGAAATAAATATGACTTTTTCTTTTCATTTAAATATATTTACCATACTTAACTTTAATGTATCTTAAAATAATAAATCGAGTTACTACTTCAAGTCATCATGTTTATTATTAACCTGTCTCCACCATCACCTGCAAAGCTCAGTTAAATATTCACCATCCAATGAGAGCAAGGACTATTCATGTTGATTTTTAAAATTTACTTAAAATTATGTCCTTTACAATTACCTCAAATTATTTCATTTCTTTTTTAATTGTGTTTTGAAAATATCTAGCTGTGTAATATCAAAAAAAAATTTTCTTTTTTTTTTTTTTTTTTTTTTAAGACAGGGTCTCTGTCACCCAGGCTGGACTGCAGTGGTGAAAGCAGAGCTCACTGCAGCCTTGAACACTTGGGCTCAAGCCATCCTCTGTCCTCAGCCTCTTAAGAGTAGCTGGGATTACGGATGCATGCCACCATGCATGGATACGTTTTGTTTGTTTGTTTTTGTAGAAACGGGGTTCACTATATTGCCCAGGTTGGTCTCAAACTCCTGGCCTCAAGTGATTCTCCCACTTTGGCCTGTTTTTGCTATTTTTGACAGTTGACTGAACTTAGTTTAGTTAAATAATTAGCCAAATCAATCAAATGCAATTCATAAATAGAAGCAGGCTAATTCATTTGAAAGAATAAAATGAGTGGGTAGGTATATAAATAACTTGAATGTAAATAACAGAAAATCTATTTCCTTGAATGTAGCCCATTTTTCCTGCCTCTCCGTTGTGTACCTGGACCCTGCCCTTCATCTTGGGCCTCCTCCTCCCTGGAGAAAACTGCATCATGACACCACTAACTTCCAGTAACTGGCATCTGCCTTTCCCTCCTCCCTCTCTCCTTCCCATCTCTACCCCAGTTAAATCCCTAAACTTTGCTGATTAACCGTTTAAACATCCTGTTAATCCGTCCATTTTTTCACTGTGTCTCTTTATTGCTAACTCTCTATTTGAAGCCACCTCACCTTTTTCTCGGAATGTCAGTTATAATGGCCTAGCGGATCTCCCAGTCATTCCAGGCTTGCATCTGTCCAAACTACCCTGCCCTGTGCTGTTTTCTAAACAACAAATTTTATCCTGTTGCTTCCCAGCTACAAACTCCTCAATGACTTGAAAATGCCTTCAGCATATAGCTGAACATGATATGCCTCATTTTATTTCTGTAGCCTCATGATTCCCTTTTCATTGCATATTTCATTGTATATTACAGTCATACTTCCAATTCCTTGAAGTCAGGGAAATTATCTTGTTCAATCTCGTCTTCCCAGAACCTAACACAGTGTTTGCTATGTAGAAGGTTTTTAAGATAATTTTTATTTTAAATTTCAGTTTGATGAGTTTAAATCAGATAAATATATGACTTTTTGGCATCCTGAGTCTATTTCTATTCTTTCATTTTAGAGTTTAAGTAAGCTTAGGCTACTATGAGAGTTACTTGAAAACTGTTATCCAGATCCTCTGGAGGTTGAAATTCTGGTAATAGAAGCATCTGGTCAATTGTCAGTTCTAATTTTGCTCAACCCAAACAGTCAGAAATACTTGCTAATAAAGGCTGACTCTTGATACTCCAAAAGTGGCAATTGGATAGGTGTGGTGGCTCACGCCTGTAATCCCAGCACTTTGGGAGGCCAAGGGGGTGTGGATCACTAGAGGTCAGGAGTTTGAGACCAGCCTGGCCAACATGGTGAAACCCCATCTCTACTTAAAATACAAAAATTAGCTGGGTATGGTGGCACATGCCTGTAATCCCAGCTACTCAGGAGGCTGAGGCAAGAGAGTCGCTTGAACCCAGGAAGCAGAGGTTGCAGTGAGTCAAGATCGCGCCATTGCACGCCAGCCTGGGTGACAAGAGTGAGACTCTGTCTCAAAAAAAAAAAAAAAAAAAAAAAAAAAAAAAAGGCAATCAACTTTTCATTTCCAGAATTAATATTCCAAAAAATGTTTGCCAGTGGATGAGAACAGATTTGGTACTGTATTTTATTCTGTCTATATTTCCTTGGACTACTGTAACAAATTACCACAAACTTGGTGACTTCAAACAACAGGTATTCATTCTCTTGTGGTTCTGGAGTCTGAACATCTGAAATGAAGGTGTGAATAGGATTGGCTCCTTCTGAGGGCTCTGAGGGAAAATTGAACTCATGCTTCTTCCCTAGTTTTTGGTGGTTGCCAGCAATCTTTGGTATTCTTGCCAGTGGCAACCTAATTCCAACCTCTGTCTCCATCTGTAAACGCATCTCTTCTGTATGCCTGTGCCTGTCTCCAAATTTCCCTCTTATAAGAACATCAGTCATATTGGATTTCAGATCTTTAGCAAACCAGTGTAAATTCATCTTAACTTTATTACATTTGAAAGTACTCTATTTTCAAATAAAGTCACATTCACGGGGCCCAGGTAGAAATGAATTTTGGGGGGATACATTTACTTCTAATTTTTTTTTGATGAATACAAGGTAAAAAGAGTTGAGTATAAAAATAAAATTAGAAAACTATTTTTAACATGGCATGAGAATATTATTTTCAATGAATTATGTTTGTTAAACTATTTCAATAAAAAAGTGACAAAATCCAAAATTGTAATAAATGTTTAACACCTAATTAAATGCAGGATTGTGAATCACTGACTGACAGAATTATTCTCTCAAATTAGAAATATAGAAATGATCAAGTATAATTTAATATATTTTTTCCGGATATATGGTCATCCTATATCAGCACTAGGCAGTCTCCCACATTGCCTTTCCTTAACAGTAACAGTAAATGCTAATAAAATATGCCTTATCAAATCGAATTATTTTGTGTTCATGGAAATCAAACAATTTGGGAATAAGGGCTCTATCTGGCAACTCAGGAAAACCATTTTTTATTGCTTCATTTAGAAGAGGAAATGGAAATATTGAGTTACAAGAGAAAATGACATATTTTTTAAAACTATCTTTACATCATGATAAGAAGCTGTGACACTCCCCTATGATGAAGCACTTAAACATTTTAAGGGTATTCATTCACAGTACTGACACATCAATTTGCACTTTTTAGAAGGCAAAAATTAAATGAAGTGCAATCCTGTAATAATTTGCAAATAGCAAAAGTATTGTGAATGGACTGAAACATTCAACAAATATCTATTTAGTACTGACTTTGTGCGAGGCATGGTTCTACTTGTGGGGGATAGTGCAGGAAACAGAGGGACAAAAGTCAGGCTGTCTTGCAACTTGCATTGCCCTAGTCATGCTGAATATTCTCCACCTGCTCCTGTGGCTCCGCTACTCATACTTCACTGAGCTTTGAGCTCTGGGAACTAAGTACTGCTTCACTGTCTATACTCTGGATGCTTTGACCAATAAAAGGCAAAGACAGCACATCAGAAGTTGGAGGAGAGATCAATCTGACTGATTTCTCAGGATCCTTCCCTGCTGAGGCATACCTTGGCAGTGCCTGGTTTCTGCTACTTAAGGCCACAGAAATTACACATCTAACAGGTTCAAGTGTCTGTCCTTACCCTTGCTCCTTTAGACAATGGAAATATCTTTAGTCCAACTAGCTTTCTTGTAACTTGTGAAATTCTTGAAAACTGCTTACATATTTATAAATATCCATTTTGTTAAATTCTCTTTAATTATCCCCTTTGAATATGCCTTCTCTTTCCTAAAGAACCTTAAATGATGCATGGGGTTAGAAAGGAAATACAAATACATGAGATTTTTTAAAAAAAGACATTTTAGCAGATGCTATCAGCAACCCATCCCTGTCTCCTTGGCTTTCTCCATTCTTGGGTATGCTCCCTATCAACAACTCTTGAACTGAGCACTCTCTTTGGCTTCTACAGTTTGCCAGGCTTAAAGATAAAGTAGATTGGGCATGCTAGAAACTAACACATTCTTCCACTTCCTTCTCCAAAGCAGCCACCAACCAATAACTGACAGATGGAATGGATCAAATTCTCAGCTTCTTGGTACCTTGGAACTACTCTGGGTCATATTCACCCTATCCTTCTGAGTTTCCTACCGAGCCTAGGCACCTGGTGCCCACAGCAGTACGCCGCTTGATAACAAAACTTTTATTGGCTTCCTTTCTTCCCTCCCATATTTTTCCACTCCAGTGTTGACGATTCCTAGGATTACCTCAGCAAATACACATTCTCTCACACACACACATATACACACATCCATACAAACACTACACAAACTCACATTTTTGTGCAATAGGAAGCTCTGGAAGATTCTGAGGAGAGGAGAGATGCACACTTTTTAGACTACAATGGGTCCACTCTGGATATTGTGTTAACAGAGATTTGAAAGGTTCTGAGGGCAGACACACTGAGACTCTTTAGGGAGGTTAGTTCATCTGTAACGCTAGTAGACCATTGCAAGAATCTATAGGAAAGATGATAAGGGATTGCATCTTTGCCATGATGCTATGATGCTATGATGAGATTGATTTTGACAAGTACATAGTAATATGTATCAAAAATTACAGTATCATATAGAACATTTTCTGCACGCTAAGCAATGCCCTGTGCTTTACCACTCTCACCCCACCTTGAAACTCTGGACACTATTGATCTGTTAACAATTTCTATAATTTTGTCTTTTTCAAAATGTCATGTAAACTAAATAATGTGGTATGAAGCCATGGCCTTTTCAGCCTGCTTTATTTTATTTTATTTTATTTTGAGACGGAGTCTCACCCTGTTACCCAGGCTGAAGTGCAATGGCGCAATCTTGGCTCACTGCAACCGCTGCCTCCCAGGTTCAAGCGATTCTCCTGTCTTAACCTCCTAAATAGCTGGGATTACAGGCACAAGCCACCATGCCCAGCTATTTTTTTGTATCTTTAGTACAGATGGAGTTTCACCAGGTTAGCCAGGCTGGTCTCCAACTCCTGACCTTGTGATCCGCCCACCTTGGCCTCCCAAAGTACTGGGATTATAGGTGTGAGCCACCGTGCCCTACCCAGCCTGGTTTATTTCACTTAACAATATGTACTTTAAGACTTAGCCATGTGCTTAGGGGGGTTGATAACTCCTTACTTTTTATTGTTGAATACAATTCCATTGCATCAAAGTATAATAGTGTGTTTATTTGCCTAATGAAGAACATTTTGGTTTATTCTAAATTTGGCTATTATGAATATAGCCACTATAAACATTTACCTGCAGGTTTTGGTGTGGTCATGTGTTTAAAAAACATTCAGTAAATACCCAGAAGCATGACTGCTGGGTCAGATGATAATACTATGTTTACCTTTGTTGGAAACTGCCAAGCTGGGTCTTCCAAACTGACTGTATCATTTTACATTACTGTCAGCAATGAATGAGATTTTCTGTTGTTCCATATCATCAGCAATTGGTATTTTTGGATTTTTGGATATTAGCCATTCTAATACGTGCATATCTGGTTGTTGTTTTAATTTGCAATTCCTTAGTGACAAATTATTGGAGTATATTTTCATGTGCTTATTTGTCGTCTGTATATCATCGTGGGTAAGATGTCTGTTCAGATCTTTTGCCCACTTTTAAATTAGGATGTTTGTTTTTTTAGTGAGTACTTTATATCCTAAAAGAGGCTATCATGTTATATGCAATCAATATGTACTCTAATAAGATGAACACAACTGGTTGCAGTACTACGTAAATAATAATGATACTCTCCCCTTGGAACAAGACATGATTTGTCATGTTTTTCTTTCATCGTATCAGAGCCTGAAAAATGCCTGGATCCCTAACAGAAATATTCAATAAATATTTGTTGAATGAATGAAAAAAATAGATATTCTATCATATATTCTACTTAAATTTCACTACAGTAAGAAGAGTTCAGAAGCGTTAGCTTCCATTATTCTCAATTAAAGATACCATGTGGCCTATATGGCAGAAATGTCTCTTCAGAATATGTAGCCTTTGATTCTATAATGTACTCAAAAACAATTTTTATGTTAATGCCTGAACTTGGGAACTCTATTATTATAATTGTATATCAGATTAGAGTTCAAAATCTGCTTGAGGTTTGATTATCTCACAGCATTTTCTTGGTGTCCAGAATCAGAGCAGAACCAAGATTCCTTGTCATGTCTCTAACTAGAGAGGAGGAATTTTCTAGTCCCTGTCAACTGAGGGTGCTGCATTTATTCCTGGGCCTACGTAGGCAGCTTAGATTAATCTTTTTGCTTGAAAACACATACAAATCTCACTGTCTGGCCCTGCAACAGAAGCACTGACATTCAAGCACCTGGAGGCTCTCAATACATGCAGAAATGCACTTGATAAAATTCAACATTTGTTAGTTACAGTTATAAAGATCTTAGCAAATCAGAAAGCTAAGGAACACTTTTAAGTTGACAAAACCTACAGTGAATATAATACTAAATCGTGAAAGACTGAGGAATACCCCCTAAGGTTGAGAACAAGGTAAGGATGCCTTTTCTCACCATTTCTATTCGACATTATGCTGAGGTCTTAGTGAAAATAACAAGGGAAGAAAAAGTGATAGAGGCATGCAGTCTGGGAAAAACAAAACTGTCTTTATTAACAGATGTTATACTTTGCTGTTTAGAAAACCTCAAAAAAACTACAGAAAAGCTAAACTGATTTAAAAGTGAAATTTCCAAGGTCACAGAATGCCAGGTTTATATATATACATACATACACACACACACACACACACACAAACACATACACAGATATATATATTTTACATATATATGTTTATATATAAAAAAATCACACCCTTGTATAGGAGCTAAAAATAACTGAAAATTGAAATTAAAAAATATAATACCATTTGCAATATATCAAAAACATGAAATTATTCAGAATAGATCTAGTAAAATATAAGCAAGGTTTGTGTACTGGAAATTAAAAATCATTGCTAAAAAATCAACCTAAAAATAAAGCAAATAAAGCAATGGAGAGATACACTATGTTTATGGAATAAAAGACTAAATATTATTAAATCTCAATTCTACCCAAAACTGATTTCTACATTCAATTCAATCCCTATCAAAATCCCATCAGGTATTTCTGTTGAATTGACAAGCTGATTCTAAAACTTATATGAAAATGCAAACCTTGAGAAAGAATAATTAAAACAATATTTTAAAAGAACAGATGTGGAGGATTCATATGGTTTGATTTAAAGTCACACTATAAAGCTATAGTAAGAAAGATAGGGTTGCATTGAGGTAAAGTAAGACTTAGATCAATGGAACAGAGTATAGAGTCTAAACATAGATCCACACATATATAATCAGCTAGTATTCTACAATGATTGATTTTCAATGGTGAAAGAAGAGACTTTTTTACAAATGATGCTTGAGTAACTTGGTGATCATATGAAAAAAGGTAAGTGTTGATCCTCACCTTTCTTGTTATAAAAATATTAAGCTGAAATAGATCAGAGGCCTGAATGTAACATGTAAAACTCTAGAACTTCTAGAAGAAAATATCTGAGAAAATCTTTATGAACATGGTTAGGAAAAGATTTCTTAGATAAGGTGAGAAAATGGGATAAATAATAAAAATAAAAATTAGAAATATTGGACTTTATAAAAATTAAGAACTCCTGTTCTTAAAAATCAGCATTAAGAAAATTAAAAGATAATCCACAGGATGGGAGAAAATATTTGCAAATGATACATCAGATAAGGAATTTGTATCTAGAATATACAAAGAATTCTTACAACTCAATATTAAGAAGCCAAACAATTTGGTTAAAAAAATTAGGTAAAATAGTTGAAAAGACACTTCACCAAAAAACAGTGATAGCAATGACAAATAAAAAGATGATCAACATTATTAATCATTAAGGGAATGCAAATTAAAACCGTAAGGAAATATCACTTTTTATTGTAACATTTAAAATAAAAATAAAGATAAGGTAACAAAACCATGTTCTGTAAGGATGAACAACCAAACTCTCATATGTTTTTGATGATAATGTAAATTATTACAGCCAGTTTGGAAAACAGATTAGCACTTTATGTTATAAACCCATATATGCACTTATTGTATGACTGAACAATTCCATATCTAGGTTTTTACCAAGGACAATGTAATACATATAAAGACAAGACTTACTTAAAAACCATTACGCTAAATAAAAAAGTTAGATTTAAAAAACGTCTTCAAGTATGATTTCATTTATATGAAATTCTAGAAAGCACAAAACTACAAGGGCAAAAATTCATTTAAGATTCCCAGTCAGGAGTTCGAGACCAGTCTGGCCAACATGGTGAAATCCTGTCTCCACTCAAAATGCAAAAATTAGCCAGGCATGGTGGTGGGTACCTGTAGTCCCAGCTACTTGGGAGGCTGAGGCAGGAGAATCATTGGAACCTGGGAAGTGGAGGTTGCAGGGAGCTGAGATCGTGCCACTGCACTCCAGCCTGGGCCCGGAAGCTGGGCATGGTAGAAAGGAATTGACTTTAAACGGGCACCAGAGGGGTTTCTGGCTGGGATTCTTTTAAAGTTTGAATGTGGTAGGGTCTATGTAACTATGCTTTTATCAAAACTTGTTGAATTGTGCAAGTAGAATTAGTGAATGTCACCTTCTGAATTTCTACTACAATAAAGTTGAATAAAAAGAGACTCCCAAACCTGTATTTTTGAGAGCCTATTTCTGAGTCATAAGTCCAACAAAGTTTACCTTATATGGTTCTCATTTTTCATGCAATCTCACCTCCTTCCATTTTTCACAATATCTATGGGTTTCCATCTCCATTTCTTTTCCGTGAACTCCCAGCACTATGCACCATTTTTATAACTCTCCACCATGTTGATTGTAACAGAAAGCATTTTGCATTAGCTCAACTAACCATATTCCAAAAACAGATGTTCTGTTTTATAGCATATACTGATTTATATATTAATATATTACAATATTTTGTGCATATATATTAATTCTCATGACAAAATTTTGAGTGACATAAAAGAATAGGAAGAGGAAAGTAAAGATCTACCTTTTTTCCCTCCAGTCAAATCCTTCAACTGGGGGCAACTGCTGTTAATACATAGTTTCCTGAACATTTGCATAAATAGGGCAGTTGTATAGTAGGACGACATATCTTTTGTCACATGGCATTATGTCTTAGGGAACTTCACATATCAGCTTATATAGATAGATTTCAATCTTGTGATTGTGATGTGTACAAAATAGAGCAAATATACTGTAATTTGTTTAGTCATTTCTCTATTGTTGAACACTTACTTAGGAGTTTTCCAATTTTGCTAGTTTCCATTGCAGTGTCAAAATAGATACTATTAGATATTTATTTCTAAAGCTAGCAGCAAAGGTACAGGTATTATATCTTGAGCTCACCTCTTATCTAAGTAAATAGCCTGTTATGTGCTAGGTAGGTAATGTACCTGTGTATGAATAAAAACACATCATAGAAATCAGCAAGGAAATCCTTCTTCTTAAACACTAGATGAGATTGCTTCAAGCTTTCAATACACACTTTCTTAAAAATCCTCATCAGGATTTTAATAAATTAGCAGTAGGGTTATAATTTTGTAGTAATCCTCCTACCTTCAACGCTTCCTCTGATTTAACTTAGTTTCAAAATTATGCAACTGTTCCATGTGTAGGGTTCTTTTTGTAATTATTTTCGCTAGTCATGTAACAAATGCAGCATTTTCCTTAATGTTCATTAAAACAAAATTCTTACATATGCTATGTGTGTTTTAACAGATCTTATTCAAGTTTTCAAGAGTCAGAAAAATGTATATAAGTGACCACTGCAGCACTGCAAACACTTAAAGTTGTGTGTTAGCCATCCTCCTTAAAATCATAAAGTCCCTTGGCCTGGTCTGGATTCTAGCTTCAGTCTCCTGTCATCTGTTGCAGACTGCATTTCTACTTCTCTTTCTCATTTATTCTTCACCTCTTTTCTCTCTTCTCTGTTTCTTCTATTTCAGGAACAACAACAATAACAACAACATATTTTTCCCACTTCTCTACACAGAACATTTAAGCTCCCCTCGGCTAAATTGTCTAACTACAAATTTAACTCAGCACACTTTACAAACTCAAGGGCTGGGCTAAAACATAAGTGTTTGAGTAGTAGCCCATATGTAGTGGTCTACAAATGTCGGCCATTTGTAATGGCCTCACATGATTTAGTAGACAGAGATGGTGTCCTCTTCAATCTCTATCTGGTTGAGGGTGCAGGGAGCTTACAGTCTAATAATGTACAGACCTGCTGAGACACCAATGGACTACCATGTAATGGAAGAAGAGTCGAGGGAACATTGAGCAGGCTAGGATTATTTCTGCTTTGAGGTATTCTCCAAGACTGCCAAGAGGAGGCTATACCCAAAGATGAGTCACATGAGTCACAGGTGAGGATGGTTTTCTATGAAAGGCAGAAGCCCTGTAAATTTGAGAAGGAAAATACTCTGGGAGACATCTGCTACCCTGCTGATCAACAGTCTACTCAGTAAAATTTCACTCTTTTTTTTTTTTTTTTTTTTTTTTTTTACTTCAACAGTAAATTATCAGCCTAACGTAGGTCGGCCCTACCTTTCACAGCAAGTGCACACTACTGTTCAGGTAGACCCAAAGCACAGGAAAAGCAGAAATAGTGCCATTGCCATTATATACCTATGTTATATTACAATCCTTAGCTTCCATTTTTGAAATATCTTTTTCGGTCAATACCAGCAGTGAAAATGAGACTATGTGCACAGGTTAAACATGCTTTGAAGAGCTACAAATCTGGTAACAGAAATAAGAAAAAATTTCAGATCTAAGAATAATTTCAGTTGTCTATTTGATTGATCAGGAGTCATGGCACAGAAAGGAAAAAAAGAAGGTAAAATTAAAGAATACGTCCAGATGAAAGAGAATTACCGCATGCCTACTACTCCCTTTCTGCCCAAAGTGCCAACATCTCTTATTAAATAAATGCATTTTACTTTATTTATAGAAAAGGATACTCTTGAACTAGGAACTCCATTTCTATGATACCTGGGAACAGAATAAAAAACATAACTACAAAAACTACAATATAAAAGCTACCGTAGAAACAGAACATATGAGTCAAAACATTTCAGTTGAAGAAATTTTTCCCCTCGAACCAACTAAGAAGTAAAATAAACTGCAGTAAAACTCTCCAGACTGAATATCCTCAAGCATCTGAAGATAATAAAATTCAAGAAATTTAACACTAAAGTAATATTTTCATCTAATCTATGTAGTCCATATTCGATGTCTAGAATGACATACGGCATTCAGTTTTTATAACTTGTTCACCTTCTTTATTCTATCAGGGTTTCTCTGCCTTTCTTTATCGTAGCATTGGGAGTTTTGAAAAATTCAGGCTAGTAATTTTACAGGATGTTTCCTCATTTGAGCTTGATTAATGTGTTCTCGTGATTAGACTCGGTTATACAGCTGCAAGTGGAAAAATGCAGCAGTGATGTGGTGTCCTTCTCGGGGTACCACATCCCCAAATACTAGACACCTACATGCCTCTTATTGGTGAGGTTAATTTGCATCAACAGGTCAAGGTGTCATTTGCGTTCTCCATGGTTTAGTTAGTACTTTTCTTCCTGTAATGAATAGCAGTCTGTGATGAGGCACTTTGAGAACATGCAAGCAGCCTGCTTCTCATCCAGCTCTTCCCAAAGATTAGTATTCTCGTGATATTTCTTGCCTGAATTATTCTTTACCACCATGATTGCAAATGGTATCCCCCACCCCATTCCCCCTCCCCCGCCACCCCATTACTCCTGCTTTCAAGTATATCAGTAGCACACTAATTTAAAATAACGTTCTCTTTTCCCCTTTGCTTATTTATCCATTTATGTATGCATGTATCTGTTTGTTTGCTTATTATAATAGATGAATAATTTCCTACTTTATTTAATCATTACAATCCATTGCAATCCCCATTTATTTTGATACTCAAATTGTCCCTAGATTTGGTCAGTGGGAACCCCTTCAAGCTACTGCCTAGTTCTTTTTGACATGTCCCCATTGTTTTCTTGAGCACTTCCTTTCTTTCTGTCACAAAAAGGTCTTCCAGATTCATCATGTACCTTCTTTGTCACAGCCTTGGAAGCAGACATTTCTCCAAGAGGCTGTTGTTCCTTTCAGTAGGGACGGGTATTAAAAACCATCTGGGACCAGGCGCGGTAGCTCAAGCCTGTAATCCCAGCACTTTGGGAGGCCGTGGCGGGCGGATCACGAGGTCAGGAGATTGAGACCATCCTGGCTAACACAGTGAAAGCCCGTCTCTACTAAAAATACAAAAAATTACCTGGGCGTGGTGGCGGGTGCCTGTAGTCCCAGCTACTCGGGAGGCTGAGGCAGGAGAATGGCGTGAACCCGGGAGGCGGAGCTTGCAGTGATCCGAGATCGCGCCACTGCACTCCAGCCTGAGCGACAGAGCGAGACTCCGTCTCAAAAAAAAAAAAAAAAAACAAAAACAAAAACAAAAAACAGAAAGAGAGAAAACAAAACCATCTGGGCACAAAGTTAGCTTATGGCTCTTAAGGTATTAGTGCTTCTTTTGTGGGTAGAATTAGGAGAAAAATAATACATATGTATATATATATACATACATACACACGTGTATATACATGCAAATATGTATGTACATTGTGCATACATATATATCTGTCTCATACTGAGACTCTAGTCTCTTTGCTTAGCTACATTTGACCTAGCGGCCAATTTCAGCCAGAATTAGGAGAGGGAGGAGATGAGGGAGGAGGGAGAGTGAGAGAGAGGGAGAGAATTAAGTCCTCAGGATCAATTATAAAGTAATTTCTAGAAGCAGTGAGTAGGAGTGGTTGCATTTTACTTCTGGACTCTGAGCATTAACTTTTCCCATTCATGTCTATGAAGATGTTTTCTGTTCAAACGCTAACCTTCAACTGGGCTTTGATGTGGGGAGGGAAGAGTTTTCAATTCATCTGCACCCATTTGCTTTTCAATGTCTCCTGCATTTTACTATATCCTAGAAAACCCCTACCCAGGTACAGATACCTGGTTTTTGCTCACTTAGCTTTGGAAATAAAAATTATAAGGTAGAATTGAAAAGATAACGTTTGAATAAATTGTTTAAAAATGCCCAGACCACCTAAAAGAAAAATGGACACTATATAGATTATGTTATCATGCCCACAGATCACTGTGATAAATAAGACTCCATGAACAAACCTTGAATAGTGCACTGTTCTGTGACCAATTCATTTGCCATTTCAAGATATGCAGCCACTCAAAGGATTTAAATCAGGAAGGATTTCACAGGATCTATGATACAGTCTTTTGTAAAACCACTTTAGATAGTCATTTTACTTTTTCATTTTATTTTTAGCAAGCACAGAACAGGTGGGAAACACAGCTTAGCTGGAATGGAACAAAGGAAGATTTGATAGTTTTTTAGAGGCTTTTACAGTAGAATCTATTCTTTAATGGATAGCATTATGAGAGAAAATAAGGTTATAATGGAATAAAAAGTGATCTAATGTTCATCATTGAATTTAGTGGATATGTTACAAGATTATTTCTAAAATCTTTTGTAGATAAAACTAGATGCCTGTCTTGATTCTGTGACCGGTATTACTCTATCATAATTTCTGAGCCCTTTACTAAAAATGTTTTACTGAACATACTAAAGGACATTATGTAAAAGATAGTGAGCTATGGTACAAGATACTGTGCAACATGCCCCCCCAATATTAGGACTACCTCCCCACCTATTTATACATAGAACTTATGTGGTATAAACAGATTGGCAAATACTGTAATTATTATAAAATGATTTTTCAAAATCTATTTGTATCTAACGAAAGACTAAAAAACAAATGTGTCAAAATAAAATGTTAGAATTTCATAAGTCTTTTGTGCCTAGAAATTGCTGAGATGTAAACCTTTTTTCGTGAATGCTTTCTCTACTGACTCCTCTTCCCTCCTGAGTTGACGAGTACTCTGCCCCTTGTTCTTTGTGCTAAACAAAGACAAGAGTGAATGGTGATGGTCCCTGAGAAATAACTAGATTACAAACATTATTGCATTATCTTTCATAGAAGCCTTAACATTCAGGGGATGGTAATTCATAGGTAGATATAAAATATTTAAGGAAACAACAAAGAAGACACTTCTGTAGAGCTTAGAGAGAGACTAAGAAGATCCGAGAAAGGAGGAGTATAAGAGAAAACAGGAAGCTGACTTGTGGATGGGGGGAAGAGCCCCTAAAGATGGGTCTGAATTACAGGGACTGCAGTCAGGTGAGTGGGTAATCCTGTGTTAGAACCATCCTGAGGCTCACAGTCTTCTCACTCTGGACCAAGGTGACCATTCACTCCATCACTTGTGGTGAGGATTTAGCATTCTTTTCAGCCATCTCATCTTCATTGACCAAGAGAAGATTTCCTTTTCTTTACCTCTGCCTCATTTTATTTATGTATTTTTTCATGTAGACTTGTCTCAAAGCAACATTCAGGTCAGTAGAAAGTCCAAGAAAATAAGAGACTTTGGACACTCATTAGGCTGAGGAGAGCTCAATTTAGTAAATTTATTTTTTTTCAGTAATTATTCTTTCATACATTATTTTCTGAAAACTTTTATCTCTCCTATCCTTTGGGGAATCCAATTACCCTTATAATAAGCCACTGAAGTTATCCCACTGATGTTCTCTTACCATTTTTTTTTCATTTCAGTTACTTTCTATTGTTAAACAATTACAATCACTGTTTTTTGTACTGCCATTGCTAATCTGCTTTTGATTTCTTCCAGTATAGTTTTCATCTAAGACATTATGTTTCCTTGTTTGTTGGATTAATCTCTATAAGTTGATTTCACATTTTGCTCTCTCTTCCATGTCTCTCATTTGATGCTTTCCTCTACCTTTTCAAACACAGATACCTGTTTTTATGTCATTATCTACTAATTTTAGCAACTATGTCATTGTGAGTCTATTTCTCTTGATTTTTTTTCTCTTCAATATGGTATCATATTTTTCTGCTTACTTGTATGTCTGATATATTCTTACCTTATTTTGTGCTGAATAGTTAAGCTTTATTCTGGGATGCAGTTAAGTTACTTAGGAATAATTTGCTTGTGTTGAAGTTTGCTTTCAAGCTTTGCTTGGTAAGACCAGAGCACTTTTTAGTCTAGGTAGAATTTTTTCCACATTAGTGAGACAATACCCTTCTGAGTATTCTAACTGATTCAAGATTCTTCAACTCTGGCTAGTGGAAACACAAACTACTTGTCACCGTATGTGAATTCTGGAGATTTTTCTGCCTTCTCTTTCTACTGGTTCGGTATTAACTGGAAGATTCAATAAATCTGTGCATCCCCTGAAACTCTCTGAAGCTCTCTCTGTGGGTACTTTTCTGATCTGTTACTGTTCTCTGCAAATTCTTGCTGCCTTCTCTTTCCCAAATTCTCATCTCTCAGATGGAGAACTAAGTTTTGCAATCAATCAGCTAAATTTAATGATCAGATTTCTCTTCACAAAATTCATTTTTTTTTCTCAGGAATCTGGAAAGTTAATTGGAATGGATAGGACTATTAGGAGATACTACACTCCAGACTAAGAATTTTGAGGGTCGTAACAAAGGCAGTGCAGTGAGAGTGAGGAGGTGGTCATGGATTAAACTGCTATTCTGGGGCGGGGGGAATAGATAAAAGTTGGTTATCAATTAGTTGTGAGGGGAAAAGAGAAAGTCAGGCTGCCTCCAAAACTCCTGGCCCAGGTGACTGGTTGAGAATATGGGCTATTCATCAAAATAGGAAACTCATGAGAGAAAAGACAATGTTGCGCATGGAAGAAGGATAATGAGTTCAGTTTTCCACGTAATAAGTTTCAGATGCACATGAGATATCCAAGGGAGAATATAGAGTCAGTAATTTGGTTTCATTCATTTTTCACTAAGTACCTACCATATATCAGGAACTTTGGTAGGAACTTGGAAGTGAAGGATACATAAGATGCAGTACCTTCCATTGGTGTGGAATACAAGAGATCTGAAGCAATATATAAAATTATGGACAATGGTTGTAAGTATAAAAGTTAGGAAGTGAGGAAGGGTATAAAACAAAGGTTTTACACCATTTCATCCATAAATAAAGCCTCCAGTACATTTTCAGAGACTTTTGACCTCCACTTAATACAACATTCAGGTTAGCTCTGACTCTCAGCCAAAGTAATTTTCTGCTTCTGCTTCAAAGTATAAGGTAAGAAGCAGGGAGGGAACTGCTAAAGGCAGTTATATTTTCAGTAGTGTGAAGTGACTGCTGACAACTTGACAAGAAGGACAAAGACACAAAATACAGAGAGCATAGCTAAGCTCAGCAATATAGTCCTATATATATCAAAAGCTCTGTGTTTACTGATGTATTGCAAATCAAGATGATAATGAGTTTTTATGGTGATACCTCTTCACCATCAAGGAGAATTTTCACTATGTCTACTTATTTTATGCAATAAATGTTTGGTGCAAAACAAATGCCTAATAGATTTTTATAACTTGATTTCTTACAAATGCTTAGTTGACCCATTAAAACATAAAAATATATTTCTACAATATCACAAACTAGGAATACTGGTTGGAGATCAAACAAACTTCAGTAGAAAGGTTAATTAATAAAAAGGCAGATGAGAGGCCCACATAGAATAGTGAAGCCTTCTGGAGAAAGATGAGTAGATGACATTTTAATTTATTAACTCTATAATTCATCTCCATCTGTCTTGGCCATTATTGACCATGGCCATTGCGAAAGACCTGACTTAAAAATGGTCATGATCATCTTATTTCTTCAAATTTACCATTATTTCCTTTTATTCTGCATTGATTTGAGGCCTAGAATTCCAAGAAGTTCAATACAGGTGAAAAAATTCAAGTGAATGAGGATGCGCTTTATGTTTAGGAATGTAAGCTTGGCAGAAGGAAGTTGTTAAGCTTGGTAAAGATATGTATCACTTCTAATTATCTACAATTGATAAAAGGATGGATCTATTAAAAAGCCTTCTGCCCGAGATCTGTTGAGAACTCTACCGATAATCAGATGGGGTTATAGTTTGAAATTTTCTCCCAAAGTTCATGTGTTAGGAACTTAATCAGTCCCCAGTGCTACAGTGGTGAGAAGTGGGACCTTTAGGAGAGGATTAAAGCGTGAGGGCTCCGGCCCTATACACAGATGAATGCCATTCATTATCTTGGGAGCAGGTTCCTGATAAAATAATCAGTTCAGCTGCCTTCCCTTCTGTCTTGTGAACACACTCTCTTGCCCTTTCAACTTCCACCTTCCACTTTCTGCCGTAAGACAAAGAAATAAGAAATCCCTGTCTACATGCTGGTACCATGCTCTTAGTCTTCTGAATTTCCAGAAATATGAGCCAATAAATTTCTGTTTTTAACTGAATTACCCAGTCTCTGGTATTCTGTTATAGCAGCATGACATGGGCTGAGACAGATGGATAGAGAGGGAACCGAGATAAACATATATACTCTGTTTAAGGGATATCAAAAGAATGTGTAGGTCCTGCCTTTTTTAAAGATAAGTATATACACTTATACACACAGCACATGATAATTTCAGAAATGTTTAACAATGTAATAAGAAAACAAAAAACATCAGATAAAAGGTTTATCTGTGAACAAAATAATTATAAGAAATATAAATGTATATTTCAGGTAAAATATTTTACTGCGTTAAAATATTTTAAAATATTTAAGAGTAAAATATTCTAAAATATGTGACTGTAAAATATTTTAAAATGGAAAAACAATATAAAATATAAAATACAGCAAATATTTTTTTCTGACTGATTACAGGGCAAGAAAAAAAGAGCTGAATTAAGAAAGCATTGTAAGGAAACTTAAAATATTAAAGGAGCACTACAGGCTGCATTAGAACCAATGGAGAAAAGAATTAAAGCTATAGAATAATAAGTGATGTCAATGAAAATTTAGGACTCTTCCTTAGGATCCAAGGGAAAGGAGCAAAGAGACAATGAGAGATAAGAAAGAAAAGGACATATATGGGGGAGTAAAAACGTATACCCCAGGTACACAAAATCAGTGTTTCTAGAAAATAAAAGAGAGAATAAATGAGGAGCTAAGAATAAATGAAGAGATTTTTCAAGGTGTACAAAATTTTGCTTAGGCAGGATGAATACATTTTGGAGATCTAAGTACAGAATGGTAACTATAGTTATAAAACTAACATTGGAGAAAGAATCTAATACTCAATATAAGAAAACTCTCTTCACCTAAGGAAATACCGATTCAGGATATCAAAGCAGATTACTGAATAAAGACAAAATAAATAAAAAGAGTATCACCAAGATACAAAAGTCCTCACCTTTTTATTCTAGTCACTTCCCCTATTCCAGTAATAGATACCAGCGTTCACCAGTATTTTGAGTAATACCTATCTAAACTTCAGGAACAGATAATTCCCTTGATAATTAAAATGTTTCAGAACATTTGCAGAGAAAGTTAATCTTGGAAATATGCTTATGAAATCAGCATGACATTGTAATTAAATTCCAATTAAAAACCTGAAAATATATGCCAAAAAGCACCAAATAAAATAGTAGCAAATTGAATTGAGCATTCTATTAAAAATGATAGTCCATAACCAAGAGAGATTCATGGCAACCATGTGAGGATAATTTTGTTAGTATTTTTCATCTTATATTACTAAATAAATAACACAGTGTTATCTCCAAAGATATCAAAATGCATTTGAAAATATTAACATTTCTTAATTTCAATGAGTTTAATAAAGAATATGGTATGTCTTAACATAATAACTACACACACATATGCAACCCATGTACACAAAAGAACATATGCACACATATATAAAACATATATACGGCTATATGAAGACAGATAAGCATTACCCTTAATGGTGAGAAACGATGCATTCTCATTAACAAGGAAACAAATTATGTGTGTCTCCTATTACAGCCATTAGTAATTTTTTAAAGTACTGATTAATATGGCAGAAAACATAAGAGGTAAAAACTTTAGAAAGGAAAAGCAACATCATTACAAATTGCTAAAGTTGGACTGAAGAAGTTGAAAAATTGTGAAAATCAATAGAAAAGTATTAGAACAAAAACTTTCAGAATGTTTTGGGAAAAAATAATATACAAAAAGATATAAATAAAAGTACATAAATGACTACCCAATTAGAAAATATAACATTTATATTTAACACTTATACCTTTAATACCCAAATGAGCAGGTTTTTACTTTTATACCTTTTTTCTGTGCAAAAAACTAAATTTTTTTAAACCCTCCGCTTCTCTTCAATTAATCTATAATTAAATGCCAGTTTATATCTTTTTTTTGACTCAGATAATCTGATTAACTTTTTATCAAAAAGCAAATTTCAGGAAATGAATTTATACCGTTTGGGTGCGTCTCCACCCAAAACTCATCTTGAATTGTAACTCCCACAATTCCCACATGTTCTCATGATAGTGAATGATGAGATCTGATGGTTTTAATAAATGCCAAGTATTGACTGGGTGCAGTGGCTCATGCCTGTAATCCCAGCACTTTGGGAGGCCAAGGTGGGTGGATCACCTGAGGTCAGGAGGTCATGACCAGCCTGGCCAACATGGTGAAATCCCGTCTTCACTAAAATACAAAAATAAGCTGGGTGTGGTGGTGCATGCCTGTAATCCCAGCTACTCAGGAGGCTGAGGCAGGAGAACTGCTTGAACCCAGGAGGCAGAGGTTGCAGTGAGCCAAGATCGCACCACTGCACTCCAACCTGGATGACAGAGCAAAACTCTTTCTCAAAAAACAAAAC
Organism: Macaca nemestrina; assembly: GCF_043159975.1. Classification (NCBI taxonomy): domain Eukaryota; kingdom Metazoa; phylum Chordata; class Mammalia; order Primates; family Cercopithecidae; genus Macaca; species Macaca nemestrina. The sequence continues at coordinate 21,015,665 of NC_092140.1, forward strand.
AAAACAAATAAAAACAAACAAACGAACAAACAGAAAAACTCTGCACAAGCTCTCTTTGCCTGCTGCCATCCATGCAAAATGTGACTTGCTCCTCCTTGCCTTTCACTATGATTGTGAGGCCTCCCCAGCCATGTGGAACTGTGAGTCCAACTAAACCTCTTTCTTTTGTAAATTGTCCAGTCTCAGGTATGTCTTTATCAGCTGTGAGGAAACGGCTTAATCACGGATATATTTGAAAAATAAAACTAATAGAATTATTTATCTATTTTATCTGATACAAATACAGTTTATAGTCCTAGTAATTACATATTTTCTTAGTGTATACATTTTTAGATTAATAGGGCAGAATTGGAATATATAAACTATATATGTAGTGTGTGTGTGTGTGTGTGTGTATATATATATGGAATATTTTATCCTCCAAAAGAATAGAAAAGCTATTGGTAATGTTAGAAACAACTTGCATGTTGGAGTCATATGGAAGGTTTACCAAAAAAAAAAAATAAAATAAAAAATTCTGGGAGTTATGGAGAATAAAAATATTTTGAAGATGCTCTGTTATTAGAAAATCAAATGCCAAAATGATGCTTATGAAATTTCTCTCTTCAAGTCTATCTAAATACATAATTAGAATTCAGTCATTGGCTCTTTGTATTCATCGTTCAAATTGGCCAAAGAGCTATGTAGAGAAAAGGGCATAATTTTATTTAATTTCAATGTTTTTGTAATCTTCTTTTGCCCTCACTTTTGTGTGTAAATATTTATTCTTTCTCAAGTCCAGCAACAGATATTACCTTTTGTTTCTGTTAGGCCAGTTTAGTGTATCTAGAGGGAACTGTTTCCAAACAAGGACACGCTAAGTATCTCTTAAATCAAATGCTTGGGACCTGAAATGTTTCAGATGGAGGATTATTTTGAATTTTGGAAAATTTGCATATACATCATGAGATATCCTGGGATGGGACCTAAGTCTAAACACAAAATTTATTTACATGTAGCCTCATGTTATTTTTAATTTTCTTTTGAAAGCACTGAATAAACTGTGTTGTGCACCTGTGCTTTGGCTGTGATACATTGCATGAGGTCAGGTGTAGAATTTTGCACTTGTGGCATCATAAATTGACACCCAAGAAGTTTTGAATTGTGGAGCATTTTCGTTTTCAGATTAAGGATGCTCATCCTTTGCCAGAATTCTACAGAAACTCAACCATACTTTTATTATTAGGTTGGTGTAAAAGCAATTGTGATTTTTGGCAATGGAAAACACTGTGACTGTTTTTGTACCAACCTAATAACTACAGTTTTTATTATCCCCCTCCTTTGATGTACAGAGAAGAATATATTATTCTTCTGACATCATCTTCCATATGGCCAAAATATTTAGGAATTTCACATGGTTCTGTTTCTCAAAGCAAATGTATTTCTGGCCAAATTTTACATTTATTACATAGCTAGCATGTTAACCTAGATATTATGTCATATTTTAAATTTTGTTCCCTCTGATTTTAAACTGAATTGAGAAAAAAAATAAACTTAGCTGTTTAGAAATGCAAAGCATAAATGAGAATATGATATTGCACACTTAAAATATTTAAAAGCGGGCTTCTACTGGTTTTTCTTAGCACAAATCAAAGGTGACAATTTTCTTTCTTTGAATAAAATTTTATATTTTAATAACATTGACAAGTATTTTCTCTTTTAATTATCTCAACAATTTTTAATGTAAAGTATTATTTCATTTTATGTATAAAGAGAAAAATATAAAAAGATCATGTGAGTTTATGAAAACCTCACAGATAGTATATATTTTATGTTTATGTTTTATACTCCAAAGCCAGTGGCTTTTGTGTTCAAAAATGACATTTGATTAGCAAGAAGAAATGGCAATTTTACTATTACTTATCTAGAATGGTAGCATATTCCAGGTAAGTAAAGGAGAATCAGTCCCATCTTTAATACCGCCAATTGGATTTGTGTCATAAAGAGAAATTAGGGGACTAAAAAGGAAACATATAAGCCTTGTCTTTACAGACTGGAGATGGTTAAGTATATAAGGACTGATATGATATTGCATTACAACAGTTTTTGCCAGGACAAGTTGAGACACCAGAAGCCAGCATATGGGTTGTGACTGAACTATTAAAATTGTTCCTAATAATGGAATCAGGGTTTTTAAAAAAAATTTTATTATACTTTAAGTTCTGGGATACATGTGCAGAACGTGCAGGTTTGTTACGTAGGTATACATGTGCCATGGTGGTTTGCTGCACCCATCAACCCATCATCTACATTAAATATTCCAGTGTCTCTGTTTTGATTACAAGACATTTGATTATCTTTTATAGTTTTCATTTATTATGTCAGAAAGTATTTTCTTAATTTTCAAATAGTGTTAATATATTTTACTATTAAAAAGTTTTTGCCCAACAATCCATTTCAATTCAGCTGAAAAACGAGCAAAATATAATAATGTGCTAATAAGAATAATTTGCATTTTGCTTTTTCTCATGTAGGTGTACATCATCTTTTAAAGATAGGAAAAAACTTGCAATTATATATTATTTTAATATTTTATTATATTCCAATTCTTTCTGTTCCATTTTCTGCCTTGGTATTATTACCACATCTGTTTCTTCCCTGTGCTTTCAGGTTAAATACGTTCATACATTCATGATTATGTAGAACAGTCCATTGCCTATAATAATTGCTAATTAAATGTTAGGTGTGATAGTAATACTGACTATAAGTATTTTGTTATTAAATCAATCTTTCTCATTCTATAGGAGTCAAAAACATTCTGTTTTCTACTTTATCAATTCCTGCCCTTTTGGTCTCCCTTTCTTCAAATGTCAAATAAAAATGGAATATCTCTTGAAGTTTATCCACTAGAATAGTCAACATCTCTTGCTACTGTTGCTATCAAATGCACCCTTTTATTGTTGTTTTCCTCAAGGCTTCCTTTAGGACCTGACATCAAGTGTTTGAAAATAATCAGAATCATCTGAATTACAGAAAAATCACTAACCCCTGCATTATATTGTCAATATTTGTCAAGAATGAAGTCCTATTGATTTTTTTTGTACTCATGACTTGTGTTTTTTCGAGTTCTACATTTAATTCCCCAAACATCTGTCACAGGTGTCATTTATCTAATGACTCAGAAACAGCTTAAATTGGGAAAGAAGGATGGAATCGTTGCTGACTCTTCTTCAAGTGTTCACACTTTATGACTTAAGATACTCTATACTTTAATATTTATTATTTGCATTATCTTTGTGAAACTCATGATTATGTATTTGAAAATGTTTCTATGCATTGTTTATCTACTATCTTAGCTTTTTTGCTTTCCTGGGCTTATTTATCACATTACAAGTTAAATCACCATTTCTTATAATGTACAGGTAAATGCTAGATACACAAATAAGGAACCAGGGCAACAGCTGAGAACAAATGAAACAATCCCCCTCACATCATAAACAGAGATGACAAGTAGTTACCAGCAGTTGAGACCTGATACCTTCATCTAGGTGTCACAAAGAGGAGGCAAACTGCCTTAATATCTTCAACACCCTTCTCTTCCTCCAGTCAAGTTAATCACAGGACTAGGCTGTTATGGGAGTGACACATCCTATTGCTACTATAGGTTGCCTTTGTTTAACTGGAAAGGATTGGAGTTGCCATTTCTAAAACTAAGTGAGGTGAGCTCCCAAAGAATCCTGGTAGAAATTCAGGGTGCTTTCAGAAGAAACTCCTGGCAACTCATTCCTTGGGTCTTCCTCATTGTTCCAATAGATTTATTCTAGGACCACTGTGGAAGCAAAAGCTATTCTCCAAAGTTACAAGATAGGAGTAGGTGTGTGTGTGACCAAGGAGACATCCTACCTCTGGTTTATAATGGGAGGAAGATCAGGGGAACAGTGCACAACAAGAAAGCTAGAAAGAAAATTGGTGTAACGTGACTGAAAAGAAGATGGGAAATGCTTCCCACCACTTCTTATTTCTTTGAAGCCCTATGGTGATTTAGAGACATCCTCAGAACTTCTCCTAGTTCCATGAGAGGAGCAGGAAAGTTAGAAAAATGACAAAAGCTATGGGTATAGTCCAACGTCAGCCAGGCCAATGAGAGTCTCAACTCAAGAAGGAGCTGGGGGTTGAACACTTGGAGAAGGCAGATGCGTGTTTCAGCTTCCCTTCTAAAGTGTCTTCAGAGATGAAGGGGGACAAAATCCATGCCCACCATTTTAAGTGTACCAGTTTAGTCACAATGATACTGGGGACACGTGGCCACCAAGGGAGCACATGAAGATTTTTCTTTCTCCCTTGTCCCTTCTCCCTGTTTTGGATACCTGAGAGCTAGGGCTGAGCTGTCTCACAGGTCAGAATCCTCAACCCTGCTGGCCCCCAAAGCAGCCCAGCTAATGACTCTAGCCAGGGGAAAAGAAAGTATACGACTTGAAAATAGGATTGATTCTGAAGACTAGATTAAAAAAGACCTGATATATAGTTTCTTTTTGACTATTAGGTGGTGAAGGAAGTTTGGCTGCAGCCTCTGTCTCTCTCTTTTCTAATTCCCTATGGTTGGATCTCCTTTACTTAGCACTTACTTTTAGTGTTGGGTGGGTGGAATGAAGTTTAGGTTGAGGCCAGGAAGATACTGCTTATGGTTTAAAATACGCTCAAATGAGAAAGGTATTCAACACCTTCAGTCTAGGTATTTCAGTCTGCCACACCCATGTCATATTAGAGAGCAGTAAAAAGAAAAATATACTGTCCAGGAAGAAAATATATGCTATTGGCTACATTTCATTTGTTGGCATCTGTTTCAGGAAACCTACACACTTTGGACAGGCTGTAGGAGGGGAAATATATACTGATCAAGATACAAAGATAGGAGAACATATATTTTTATGTTCATTTCAGTGTAAAATGTATAATTAAGGCAAATTGTAGTACATCACTACTAATTATTACTTTGCAACTGCTCCTTGGATTTAGTATAATTTGTTGAGGCTGTAAACAAAAAAGAAACCTTTCGTATAATTCCAAATCAATAAATATGTCTCATCATGGAATGCTCATGGAGGTTTTATTGCTAATGCCTGTAGAAATGCCATATTTCATTTTATGAATTACAGTAAATATGTTGTAGTACAGAAACAGTAGCTATTAGTGCATATTTTAGAAGTTCTGAAGTCCTTTAATACATTATAATAAAGCAACTCTGCATGTATGTGATTTTACCTGACCACTGATTACCCCAAAAGCACAGCAGCTAAGGGATGAAACTTGATGAATGAAAAGCTGTGTGAAGTGCAACCAATAAACAAATCCAAGCTGTAGCATGGTTCTATAAACCATAGCTGCCACGCTGAGTGAGTAATTATGCCATTGCAGAAATGATAAATAATGCCATGCTATCTTCATTGGGAAAATGAAGTATTTCTTGCCCCTCAAATTGCTAAAGGTGAAACCTGCTTTCTGGAACCAATCTGTCAGAAGGAAAATAGTCTGACAAGATAATTCTTCTAAAAGGACTACATGTTTGGCTCTATGGCATGAAAATATTTAGTTTCTTAATTTTACCCATACTCCTTGTGACTTAGAAGGAAAATTAAGGCCCAATTGAGATTGAGAGAAAGATATTTTAAGAAGTTAGAATTTTTAAATAATATTTATTATGATTGGGATTCTTAGCTTCATTCCATCAATGACAATTTTTTATTTCTGTAAGAGGAAAACATACATTATTATTTGATGTTATGGAAGGCAAAATATGAATAATGAAAAGCAAGAATGTAGAAACCATGTATGTATGTGTATTTCATTGTATACTAAAACTTCTATAAAGCTACCAGTAAGTCTAAGCTTTCAATCACCCATTAGCATTATATTTGTTGAAATAATTGTCAAGTATTATAGGAGAGTTTTACTCCTATCTTCTTTCCATACATGATTATAATTATACATGTATATTAGTATAATTACATGACAAAACTTCTAAGTTCTCGTCTAAGCTGGGCCACCTTTGATCCAACCCAGCATTAAATTAGCATCCCTTGCAAACATGCATGAGCTAAAAAGAGACTCAAAATGTAGACAGTCCTTTACTGAAGATCTCTTGAGAAAGCAGCAGTGAGGCCTCCATAAGATAGCACCCAGTGCACCTGCTTACAATCCTCTTGAGACATCTCTTTCTATCCCCAACTTTCACTACACATACATTCACTCATATTTCCCCCCTCATTTAAAACTCCCTCATAGCACATGAGTGTCCTCTTGCCCTCTCACCTCTAGACTGTGTCTCTATCCCTTTAAAATTGCATGCTGCTAACTCAGGAGGCTCCCCACAGCATGAATCTCTTGGAACATGAGATCCATGTCCTTCCTTGATTGCTCTGTTGGGTTCCAGAGAAATGAGAATCCACCTTCAAACCTAATATTTTCAATGAAATTAATAATATTTTCCTCCCAGGAGATTATAGTTCTGCATTTGTTCTCTTTATTTTTAGCTTCATCAGAAGTATTACTATACAATCTGAATTATGTTCACTAAGAATATCCTCCCAAGTCCTGTAAGGCCTTGGTTAGTTGAATAGGGGGAAGCTGACAGAAGGCTCAGCATTAAATTGCAGCAGGACAAATTTACTTGTTCTTTTCCACTGAACTCCACATTGATAGCCCAAGGTTTCTATCTTTGACTTGTATCATCTTTCTTCTTTTGAGTTCACACTATGCATTAAAGTGTACAACTTATTATTATAGCTATTTCCTAAAAGTACTTCATCATTAATCAGTTTTCAACTCAGATGTTATATAGTCAATAACAATTTCCTGGTGGTCCTCTGCAACATTTTTTAAATGACCAAAATAGTCATATATCCCAACTGATGTAAATTTTACGATGTTATGCATGCTTTTTCTGGACATTTAACTATGCAATCTGAGTTATGAAAATCAAAGAAACTAATTTAATATGTGAATTCCTATCATTGAACATTTTAAATACCTTGTATTAGTAAACTTGTATTCAAAATAATACCAGAGATTATATACCCAAATTAATGTAAATTCAGTGTACAACATTATATTGTCAAAATCACGCTGACACAGATTCTGAGAAATAGAAGCTTCCATCAGAAGGTTAATTTTTTTCTGGATATAATACAGCAATAATAAAAAGCAAGCTCTGGATTAGATAGAAATCCAGGGATTTAAATTGTGGGGATTGTGAATCTAAATTTATGTTAAATATAAGTACATACTATTGTAAGACAATTATTCATGTGTTCCTTGCAATTCTGCATATCTTACAAGTAGGGACACTGACTGCCCTTTGGACTACCTCATCAAGGATATTTGTATAGTAAGCCCTGGAAAGCGGAGTGTATTTCTCCAGAACAAAGACCAAGTTGGCTTAGAGCCTTAGAGAGTGTGACAGTGTCTCCCTGCAGAGAAGAAGCAGGTGTACCTCCTGTTATAAAAGCTGTGGGTTCCCTAAGCTCAGAGATTCTTTCCTGTAATCAAATTCATTGTGCCAGCATGTGCCATCTTACCATCTTCATACTGACTTGTGTAAAGTGGGGCTTGGAGAAGCAATGCAAAACGTGCTGGTATTCTGGCTCCTGTTACTGTTGTGAGAGAACTTTCTCATCTTCTGCTATCATTCATAAATCTGTGGTTGGATAATTTGCAAGAAGGGTAAAATCTCAGAATATTCACGGTTTTATATGTGCATCATACTGAAAAATGTGTGAATGGACATGGCAGAAGTAAACATTTGGAAAAGTTTCCATTAAAGGGTTTGCCTAGATTCAAATCTGAACAGGCTGGGCGCAGTGGCTCACGCCTGTAATACCAGCATTTTGGGAGGCTGAGGCGGGTGGATCATCTGAGATCAGGAGTTTGAGACCAGCCTGGCCAACATGGCAAAACACCGTCTCTACTAAAAATACAAAAATTAGCGGGGCATGGTGGCATGTACCTGTAATCTCAGCTACTAGCGGGGCTGAGGCAGGAGGATTGCTTGAACACGGGACACGGAGGTTGCAGTGAGGCAAGATTGCACCACTGCACTCCACCCTGGGCAACAGAGCAAGATTCCATCTAAAAAAAAATTACCAGCCTGGCCAACATGGGGAAACCCTGTCTCTACTAAAAATACAAAAAATTAGCCAATCATGGTGGCAGGCACCTGTAATTCCAGCTACTTGGGAGGCTGAGACAGGAGAATCGCTTGAACCCGGGAGGCAGAGGTTGCAGTGAGCCAAGATCATGCCACTGCACTTCAGCCTGGGCAATAAGAGCAAAACTCTGTCTCAAAACAAACAAACAAACAAACAAACACACTATCAATAGACTTTCCAAGGGAAATGACTAAGAATTATTGCATTCCTGAAAAATTCACAGCGCTCAGAAGCAACTATTTCACTGTTTTTCTTTTAATTTGGAAACTATTTTTAGATGTTTAGTTATACAACATTTCTGACAATGTTCATTTCAGCAATAGTTTTATCTGACATCTGGAAATACAGCTTGAACCTTACTAAAGAAAAACAACTTCAAGAGTTGCCATAACAATCCGCTAACATAACTTGCAGACAAAGGAAACTTTGATTCAAGAATTGTTAATAATAAACTAGCTTTTTTCTCTCACTTAAAAAATGTAAGAATTCCTTGTTATCTACAAGTTACTTTTGATTTTAAAACGCAGTGTATGAGAGAAGGCTGCGAAGCATGTGCAGGTGTTTGGAAGTGGTGATATTGTAGGGCAAGAGACTTCTACAGCCCTCACAGCTGTTGAGCAATTTCTTCCTTCACCTCTAGTTGACTTCCTACATAGTTCTTTGCAGCATATGTTCCAAAAATATTTAACTCTCCCAAGTCTTCATTACAATCCCTTCTCACGTGGAGCAAAGGAGCCCTGCAACCACTTCACTATTTTACTGACAACATTGAGTCTTTCTGCAGTTTTGCTCTTTACCTAAGCATTTTTTCTGTTGCTGTTCAAGTAACTTTTCTTTTTCTTTCTTTCTTTTTGAGACAGAGTCTCACTCTGTCAGCCAGGCTGGAGTGCATTGGCACAATCTCAGCTCACTGCAACCCCCGCCTCCCAGGCTCAAGCCATCCTACCACTGCAGCCTCCCTAGTAGCTGGGACCATATAACTTTTTACTTTTCTGTTATCTCCTCATTTTCCTGCCTGAACATTTCATTCCCTTATTCTTCCCTCAGACCTCATTATTTTCTCTTTTTTTTTTGCCACATTCTCACTGAGGTGCTAACTCGCTTCTGCCAAGTGTTTTCAGAGTTATAAAACTGGTTCTTCCAGCATTGGCCCATCATCTACTTTCAGGTTAGATAAGAGTATAATTTATCATTAAATTTGGTAAGACACTGATGAGGATTTTTTAAAGAGAGTCGTTGGCATATCAACATGGATTAGTAAGGGCCAGGCATGGTGGCTCATGCCAGTAATCCCAGCTCTCAGAAGACTGAGGAAGGAGGATTGCTTGACCCCAGGAGTTCAAGACTACAGTGCAGCTAAGATTGCACCTCTGCACTCCAGCCTGAGTGACACAGTGAGAACCTGTCTCAAAAAAAAAAAAAAAAAAAAAAATCAATCAATGGAATAGTACAAAATGTTAGAGAGCAGCATAGAGAGAGTAGGGTGCCTCATCTCATGTTAATCCAGCCACAACATTCAAGGTCCTAGTAGGGAAGAGAGAACACACTCAGAGTTTTAATAACAACATTTTAATAGAGGAACTATTTATAAAGTTGTAGGAAGGTTGAGGGAAAACAAAAATGGAGCATCCAGCATCTGATGTGAGCAACAGAGCAATTATAACCATCCCTGAACCTAAAGAGGGAAACAGAAATGGAGGTTTCAGAACCTAGACCTGTGGTGACATAGCTGAGGGCAGGCCTCTAGGAGGAGCTGGGTCTTCAGGACAGGAACAGTGCCACTGCCAACCCAGAGCCTAGCAGGGCCAAGGTCAGAACAACCAATGCCTCAGCTACTATTTCCTTCACATTTTCTTTTCCTGTTGGTACTAGACAGAACCAGAACCAGAGAGCTGGAAGCTGTGGCAAACCATCCCAGGGGCAAACAGGAAGGGTTGGAACCAGATAGAGAATGGACATGGAGGGGGAATGAGAAGGTACTGAAAGCATCAGTCAAGGGGAGCTTTCAGGAAGATACACAGAGAGCTCGGTGTATGTTCTACTATTGTTGTTGTTGTTGGGTAATACGTAGGGACTTGGACCTGATTCATGCTTTCAAAGCTTAAAGGCTAGAGACTGGCTTAAGCTGGAGAGTGCAGAAATATTTATTTATTTAGAGACAGGGTCTTGCTCTGTTGCCCAGGCTGGAGTGTAATGGCACAATCTCAACTCACTGCAACCTCGACATCCTAGGTTCAAGCGATTTCCATGCCTCAGCCCCCGTGTAGCTGGGATTACAAGCGACCACCACCACACCCAGCTAATTTTGGAATTTTAGTAGAGACAGGGGTTCCACCATGTTGGCCAGGCTGGTCTTGAACTCTTGACCTCAGGTGATCCCCCCAACTTTGTCCTCCCAGTGTGCTGAGATTACAGGTGTGAGCCACCGTGCCTGGCCAAGAAATATTTCCTTAGGAGTGAAATGCTTCAGTATCTCCAGAAGTCTGGGCAGAAGTTCAGTTATACTTTCTGTGGGTTAGATGTTGGCCTCACAGAAGAAATATGGTTGAATTTATCTTTACTAAAAGGAATTTTACCCAAGGAGATGGCTGGAGATAACTGTAACAGAGGGATGACCTCTGGTAGCTAAAGCTTGAGGCCAATTCATAAGCATCTTGCCAGATATGGGGGCTAAGGGTGGGAGTGGAGGCTGTGGTGGGTATCATCAGGGGTGGGTTTTCCAGGAACCCATGTGGCCAATGGCAGAGTTGCTTTTGGACAGTTGCCTCAGCCAGAGGATAACATTGTCTGATGACAACTCTGCTTACATAGAACATTATCTTTTCTCATTCTTACAACTTCACTCCCTGGACCCAAGCAGTAGCCAGTGAGTGTGACTTAAGAAGAGGCAAGAGAAAGAGATGTTGACCTCACCCCAGCTTCCCACTATAGGTTTCCCAGACTTAACAAAGACAAAATGGTGAAATGAGAATTTTACATTGTGTTTTGATTTCCAAGACTGGATTGGAATATTTAGTCTTTCAAAATGACACTATAAATTCAAGCCTGAGCACAACAAAGACAGCTATACTATCTACCTGAGATTTCATCTAGAATTGGTATAAAATAAGTCCACAGATCTGTTTAAAGATAGTGATATGGGAAGAGAAAGCTATCCTGTAATTTCCTCTACAACGAGTCCCATTCTTTCAATAAAGTGTAACATTTACACCAATATATTGTAAATTTACATTCTCCCTTCCCTGACTTCCCACACTCTGTCTACACTCATGGTTAAGTTTCCCACATTCTAAAAATCTTCCCAACTACTGACACTGGTAATTCATTTAGCCATTATTTTCAGCTTCTTTGCTTTGTCAAATACTTGAAATAGTAGCTTTTGGTAGTATTTCTAGTTTTATCTTTTGAAACTTTGATTTAATTGTTTTAATATTTTAATCTTTAAGTCACTTTTGGAATTACTTGTGTATGAGCATCACCAGTGACTTTATATTACAAAATGTAAAACAAGAAACAAAAAACCTGGTGGGATTCCTGAAGGTCTCCTTCCTGGAGAACTTTGATGTGTGTTACCTACAATGCTTCTTTTTAGGCCAGCTGCATTACTTATTTGATAACTGTGGAACTCCCCTTATCAAATGATGAAAAACCTGGATTGATCCTCTAAATATTTTGTTTTTTGCCTCTTTATTTTTTTTTATTCTTATCTTTGTATTAGATATTTTTCTGAAAGTTTCTTCTTGAGTTTCTAGTTCTGTAATCATTTTCTTTCTTCCACTTGTTTCTTCCATTCTTCTCTTTGTTATGTAAAATTTTAATAAAATTATACGTGCATTTTAAAAATAAAAAAATCAAGTGATATGAAAGATAAATAATAAAAAGTGATCATTGTTCATCCTCGAAACCATTATGCTCCCAAGGATAATAATACTAACTCTGATAGCTATTGTTCTGGTCTTTATTACCATCTTTCTAAAGAAAATTGATTGTTGTGACATCTTGACTTATTTATTTTAGCATTATATACTGTCCTCTGATTGTAAATTAGTGATATGGTTAAACAACATTCAAATGATTCAATAAATCAGTTTTAGCATAATCTTAACTAGCAAATATTGTTTGTTTCAGTTAGTACATTATTTCCTTTTCACTTCAACTTTTGCTTTTCCTAGAAATAAAAAACTTCTTTTTGTTTTTCTTTGTTTTAAACATACTTTTCTGATTACCAACTGGTCATATTTCAAATGATAGATCAATCAGCTATTTGTCTAGAATCTCTCCTACATCTCATCTGGATGTCTTACAATCATCTTTTATCATTAATAGCAATTATTTTATCTTTCATTTTAGAATTTTGTAAGTATGTTTAATCTGTACTATCAAACTGAAATTACTGAAGAGAAGAATCTTATCATCATCTTTGTACTCTTCAGTGTTTGGAAAATGCATGTTACTTGAATTTAAATGAATTTGATTAAATTAGTTGATTTTAAAGAAGTATATGCTATATTTGCAGAGTGTGTTAACCTAAAAATAGTTGGCGAGTTACTTCATAAAATTGCGTATACAACAAATGTTACTTTAAAACTTGCTGTTCTATTTTAAATAATAAACACATTTTAGTGTATGCAATATGAAGCCATTCATAATAAAAATGAAGTTATCCAGGCTATGAAGAAATGCAATATGACATAAAAATTAAATATGCCATTTTCTAAATAAACACATTAGTAGTGATTATTAATTTGTTAGAACTAATCTTGACTCTTAGTTCTCAGAAAATTATCTGCATGCATAAACGATAATGTGTTTATTGATATGTTAAAACACAATTGTTTGAAAAGAAGCCCCTTAAGTATTTTCTTTATTATTTTAAACACAAAGTGAGTAATTTAGTTGAGAGAATTAATGATCATTATTCTGCAGTTACTTTTGCATTTGCTATTATAAAGTGACAGTTGTGATTTAGCAAACTACTTTTTAATATAAATGTGACTAAATTTATTTTTGGTTACTAAACACGTGAGTCGATATAGAAAGTTAACTTTAATAAATCTTCAGTTTTTTACTTCAATGTCTTAATACCATTAATAGATAGTAAGACTTGTATTAATGTGATAAAAGATTAATACTTTATAAGGATGTACACATTGCCTAATATCATCCATCTTTATTTCACATGACACTCTGGTTATGTCATGTTAGTGGTCAATCTAATCATTAAAGCATGAATATTAAACCTCATTTAGTCACAGTGCTTTTTTTTTTTTTTTTTTACATTTTTTAAACATTTTCTTACAACCTAATTTGGAGTTACTCATCTTGACAGCAACATCTCTATTAATATGTAAGTTGAAATCAGCAAACATTTCTTATGAAAATCTTTAGAATAAAAGTGAGGAAAGAATTAAAGTGCCCTTTAATCACTGGTATATCTCCTTACCCATGGTGTACCTTACTCTATTTAATCACTGGTGTATCTACTTATGTTTTACCCATCACTAGTATTAGGAGGAGTTAGCTATTTACTTTGTAATCTTCTGTAGTATCTCAGATGATAAAGAGTGACTAAAGTTAAGCATTTGGGGAGCAGAAGTCAAATTAACCTAAATACTATTTTTTTCTACTTTTCCTTGTAATAATACATCAGATTGTCAGTGATCAGATTATTTATGACAACCAATTGTAGCAGAAGAATACTAGGTTTGGCCTGAAAGACATGTCAATAAAATCTTACAGAATCATCTGTGCAAATAAGTATGTACTTCAGATATTCAAGAAAATTTCCCTTATTTTTTTACAGGTTACTTAGTAAAAATCAACAGCAGAACAAAAGGATGCAGTCTAGCTACTGTTCTTAGTTTCACTGGTGCACCATTTGCATGACAAGTTTTTATTAATTTCACAATGGCAATTACGATGAGAAGAGTACTTAAGAGCTGCACATAACTGAAGCATTAGGTGTTACTTCCTTTTAGCTATCTTTCAGCTCTTGCCAAAAATGAGGGTGGTGTCTTTTCAATTTAAAACACTGTAAGTACGTAACACCTACAGTATGAGTATACATTTTGTAAACCCTTGAAAAGTGTAGTAATTATATTCATTGTTATGTTACTACCAGTCATTGCAATTTATAAAAGTTCCCTGAAATAATAGAGTAAAAATTTTGCATTATCATTAATATTAGTGCAATAGTGAATAACATATGTCTGATACCTAGAAAGAGAAAAAAATCGTAAATACATAACAAGTGAAGTGAATCTTTTGTGAGAGTTACACAAGGTGGGAAATAGAGTGGCAGTTAAGAGACTCAGGTAAGAAATTTAGTTACAAATGGAACTAGGAGCTTCTTGGTGAAAAAAGAAGTAAGCAAATGTGAGGAATAAAAACCCTGGAAAATAGCAGAAGGGAGAAAGATTAAACTGATAGCCAGTGGAGCAGAAATCTATAGTAAAATGTGGGTGTTTTGATGAATAAAAGGAGATTTAGACTGAAAAGAAGAGCTAAAGGAACTGATTGCTGGATTGTTGATTGCTGTTTATGTTGATACCACTGACTTCTATGCGGAGCATGATTTCTAGGTGGCAATACTTGATGTGAGGGGATCAGGTAGAAGAAGTTACAGCAGATGACCTCTGATAGAATCTTTGAGGAAGGAGTAACTTGGTTCTGAGGCTGCTCCAGAAATGTTCCGAAGTCCTTCAGGGCAAAGTACTCAGCAAGCCAAATCACCATGCATTGGGTATCATTTTCTAAGCCCAACTGCATTACACGTGTTCTTTTTCTATTTTCAGATTTATTGTCTGATTTATTTAAATATCCCACGACATTTGAAGTAATGGTCTCTTTTTAATATAATGAAACATATCAGTGTATATGTTTATATGTATGTATTATATTCAATTTTATTTTTTCCTTATCTTTATGAATATTTTGTGCATTTTATCTTTCATGGCCTTAGAGAGGGTTTAAGAAAATCTTTAGCATCATTTTGGGTCTATCTTTTCCTGTTTGTCATTCCTACAGTTAATGCAGTTCTTGCTTTACGCATTTTGAAGCTGTATTATTTCATACACGAAGTTTCACAAGAGATCATCCTATGTTATACCTTTTTCCTTTTACATCGTGTTTCTCATAAAAATGCCCATCATTAAAGTTGGACATTTGGGCAATAAAATATTGTAATCCTTTGTATAAATATGTCCCATATTATCAGCAATTGGATGTATCCAGATTGTGGTAGTGTAACAACACGGTTCCTAAAATATATTGTAGTAAAATAGGAAGAACAATGTTATATAATACTTCCTTGCTAATTTTATTCAGTATTTGGATACCAGAAATATTTTGTAGTGTTCATAAATCGCTGTACAATCTGTTTCACATTTACCAGTTATATCCTCCATAACTTCTCTACACATCCAGACTTTTCTACACTTTATTACATACCTCCAAGGTATGCTATAGTCTTATTAAATAAGCATATTTGATTTCAAGATGCCACTTCTGATTACTATACATTGGCAAAAGACTAAAATATTGAAAACTCTCTATGTATTTCTATAGTGGAAGCACAAACATAAATTTTTATATTAAAATGCCCTAGAGGTATCAACATATTAAGTCTTCTTTAGAAAACTTAAATTTTATCTCACTATCCCTCTAGATTATTCTATTTTACTGGGGAAAAATATAAATCCTTATTTTTATCAGCCTTTTCATTTGCTTTACATGCTTTTGGGGTGTAGATGTTGTTGGTAGGCGAAGTTTTATTGGTCAAAACAGTTTGGGAAATGTTGCATTGCTCATAGCCTTTATACCCCGTCTTGGAGACTTAAACTCAATATTAATTGGCATATTTAAGACCATAAGAAGTCTATTTTACTGGCTTTGCAATATTTTTTAACATCTAAAGAACACAATTTGGTAATTTTACTCTAGATGTATTTATTTTAAAAGCAGGTTCAGGAAGGCTATATAACTTCTTAATGCCAATGAAAGATCAGCTTTTGTTGTAAATTCAAATAAACAGGAATATTCCAAGGGCAAGCTCCTTCTGTGGTCACTGTGTGTGTTCCCTCCCAGTGATCCTGCTAAACCACATGTTCTATAGAAATGGGGGCACACTGACAGGTTTGCATTTTCCACCTTATACTTCACACACTGCTGGAAATGCAAGCTTCTCTTTTTGTGGTTCAAGTGATTAACACATTTGATTTTATGTCTATTATCTTTCTAGCACTATTTGAAAAACAATATTACTCTTGCTTCTGAATTTGTCTATAACGCTAAGCCTTAATTGTCAACATAAGAACAACTGTTATGATAAAGGAAGCAGTGGACTTCAAATCAGAAAACAGAGACTTAGCATCTGGCTCCACCACTGCTGAAATATGTGATGTTTGAAAAGTCATTTCAATTATGTGGCTCTGCTTCCTTAAATGTGAAATGGAGGTAATCATATGCATAAGACTATTCTTACAGATTTAATTATATGACCCTTTTAAGGAGAAAAGCATTACTGTTTTGCCATTTTGCTTTCTATATTTAACAACATATCTCCTGTTAAATGTTTGGAGGTTATACAAAAGTTTTAACTGCTCACATCAATATGTTGCCCTTCTGGAGAGTTAACACTATTTTGGAAAAGATATTTCTAGAGAAATCTAGATCTGCAATTAGAACTTGCTTTTTGAATAGGTCAAGATTAGTATCATAGAATGAAGATGTAAGAATTTGAAAAGGAATTTGAAATAACCTTGCTTCTCAGTATCTCTCCTCCTACCCATTTCATTGTTGAGAAAATGGTTGACTAGAGAAGCTAAGAGAAGCTAAATTACTTGCAACAAGTGAGTGACAGACATGGATATTGAATCCAGAGGCCCTCAATCTGCTACTCTCCTAACTTTCTTGTAACCAACCATTTGAATTATTCACTGTAGTAAGAGGATGGCTTCTCTGCCCAAAAGCAACTCACAACTCTGCCAAGTGACCTGAAATGTCAATACAGATGATCTCCAGCTTACTCTGGTTTGAATTAGGATTTTTTGACTTTTATGGTAGATTTATCAGGACATAATTCCATCCTCAGTGGAGGAGCATCTGGACTTAAAATGTTTCAACTTACTACGTTTCATTTTTACAATGGGTTTTTCAGGGTATTAAATGCATTTTCAACTTAGGATATTTTTGATTTCCAATTGATTTGTTGGGAAATAACCACATCATAAGCCTAGAAACATCTGTCTTAGAAACTTAAAGGCTTTGCGATCTTCAAATATACCAAAGTATTATTTTTCAAAGATATTTCAACTTCATTAAGATATAATCATTTACATTCAATTATTTTTATGGTATTAGACAAGGAGAGCCATAGTAAAAAAAAGGGACAATAAATTATATTTGGTGAGAGTTGATAGGATGGAGATTCATTCTTTTGTTAAACATCTTAAAAATTCCTGCATAAAATCAAGCTTCTTAGAAAAGCACGCAGAACCCTTCATAAGCTGATAATTTTCTGGCTTCATTCTTCCCTTTCCTATTCAGTCATAAATTCTAGGCATACTGAATACTGCCTTGGTACTTTCCAAATCTGACATATATTCTCACATCTGTGGGACTTTTTCACTTTTTGGTTTTGGTTTTTGTTTTCGTTTATTATTTATTTTTTATTTTAAAAGAATTTTTTTAGAGACAGGATTTCACTCTTTCACCTAGGTGGGAGTGCAGTGGCACCATCCTATCTCACTGCAGCCTTGACCTCCTGTGTTCAAGTGATCCTCCTGCCTCACCCTTCTGAGTAGCTGGTTCTATAGGCATGTACCACACCATACCCTGCTTCTATATATATATAAAATGTAGAGATGATATCTTGCTATTTTTTCCATACTTCATATGTTGTGAACACAGTTCCTGTTTATTTTTTCCTTATAATTTCAAATACAATCATTTTGGAAATTTAATTCTGGCTTACTGCTCCTATAAAGCCTTCCTTAATCAATGTCTGAATCATTTAGGTAAAGTTAGATGTCCTCTTCCTTGGCAATAACCCATTTGCACTTAATTGCTTTGCATCGTAGTTTCTTCATTTACAAAACGGGGATATTGACAGTGCCTACTAGGAGTGTTATAAGGATTAATACATGTAAAGTGTTTAAAAGGGTTCCTGAAAAATAAACATTACTTGTTATGTTGTTTTTGTTATAGTATGCATTAATTACATGTCCATCTTTTGCACTAGACTACGAAATACTATAGGACAAAGAATTTTACAAATATCTTATTTAAGTGATTATCATTTTTTAATATAACCCTCTTCCTATCATGTCTGGCACAGAACAGGCAACATTGTTTTTTCAGTTATTAGAAAGGTGAATTCTGTTTGGAGAATGAATGCACATTTTGTCTACCAGGATCTCTATAGCGCAATATGAGCACTATGAGAACAACATAAGGGTCCTGAATTTCCAAAGGAAGTTGTGTATGTTTGTCTTTGATGCAAAAGTTGCCAAGAAATAACACTAACTGTGGAAATGTGATGGTATCAAAAACAAGTTTCGTGACTTTATAGTTTTTCTCAGAAATAGCCCTCTCCATAAAATACGCTTAACTGGCCTCATTGAATAACTTATTCCTTTATTTGTATCATATGTCTAAAGAATATAATAGATACAAAAGAAGATAGTGTTAAGATTTGAATCGTTTTCCATATGGATTCAAGTCTCTAATAAGTTAATAATAAATTATACTAATGATAATGACTGAAACTCAATATTTATGGAAAGTTTACACAAATGTAGATAACAGCACAATTCATGATGTGCTTTGATTGCTCTGAAATGGCAGTTTTCAATAAATATTGAAATTAGGTGACAATCACTAGCATTATGTATTATTTATCAGCATTCAGATTGCCATGAATAGGTATGCCCTTTTACACATTAACCTTCCTTCAGAGAACTTGGAGAAAAGACCTAATTCCAAATGCAGTAATATTTTTCATACTTTTTCATTCTTCATTATTTATTGTAGAAATGTATGCATACTCTTGGGGTAGTAAAAGAGTTCATTTTTACCAGTCATGTCTAAAATAGCTCTGAGCTAAAAATATTCTCCCTGGTACGCAATGCAAATAAGCCTACCATGCAATTTTCATGGTTGATTCTTTGAAACTTTTGTAAAACTTAAGCTCTAAAATATTTGGAATCATATGGCAGTAAAAATAGTAGGAACATCCTGTTTTATACACTGCTGTAAAATATTCACCAAAACCATGTCTTTCTGTACTAGAAAAACTTTCTAGGTTCAATTGCCTGAGAGAAAGAGAAATCTTCTTAAAAGAGGGAATATTTTTAGTATTTTAATAACAATTAAAATGTTCACTTCAAAATTCTTTAGATAAGTGTTTGGAATACATCCTATAACTAGGACATAGTCCTGAGCCTTAAACAGTCATATGCAAAGGGAAAGGCAAGTGGACTGATAAATATGAAAAAAAAATCTTGAGGACTACCAACATTCCATTTTATAGACATTTGACAACTAAACTATAGATTTTTGAAGGTGAATTTTCATCAAAGAAAATACTTTCAATACATTAGGTTACTGGAATTTAAATATGGATTATCTTTTAGGCTTAAGGATTCATTTTCTGAGATGGTGATGGTAAAGATATTGGTTGTCAAGTGGAATCTCAGCAGTCATTTTCAGACAAAGTGAGAGAGAAAAAGTATGGAAGATGCCTTATTCTCAAAGAGTCATCCAGTCTTGGGATTACAGCCTATGTCCATGGAAGTGAAAGTCCTCTTTTTCTTTGTACCTCTTACTGAGATAAGTCTGCTGCAATTGATTATATTAGTCACATTCTATTCATTGGTTATATTTTAAATATACCTGGTTTATAAGTATTAAACCTATTTGCCACACCGCAGTTATTGCTTCAGAAGTCAAATGTGATTTTATTATGGTCATAATATTATTTTAGATATCCTCATACCTCTTATATATCTGAACTGCCCAGGAACTTTCATGATTATAATATACTACATAGGACTTATTGTAGATGACAACTTAGCAGAGAAATCTACCTAGATTAAGCAAAAAAAATGTATTGAGATTGATATGGTTACCTTTTTTGTCCCCACTCAGATATCATCTTGAATTGTAATCCCCATATTTTTCCCCATGTGTCAAGGGAGAGACTAGGTGGAGGCAACTGAATCATGGAGGTGATAGTGAGTGAGTTCCCATGATATCTGATGGTTTTATAAGGTGCTCTTCCTCCTTCACTTGGCAGTTCTGCTTTCTGCCACCCTGTGAGGAAACTGCCTGCTTCCCCTTCACCTTCCACTATGATTATAAGTTTCCTGAGACTTCCCCAGCCATGCTGAACTATGAGTCAATGAAACATCTTTCCTTTCTAAATTACCTATTCTCCGGCGGTTCTTTATAGCAGTATGAAAACAGACTAATAAAGAGATTAATCTGAATTTTTCCTTTCAGAAATGCTGAATGCTGTTTCTAGATTTGTGAAAGTGAAGTTTGCATAAGCTGCCTCAGTGCAACGAAGATTAATCTGAATTTTTCCTTTCAGAAATGCTGAATGCTGTTTCTAGATTTGTGAAAGTGAAGTTTGCATAAGCTGCCTCAGTGCAACGAAGATTAATCTGAATTTTTCCTTTCAGAAATGCTGAATGCTGTTTCTAGATTTGTGAAAGTGAAGTGTGCATAAGCTGCCTCAGTGCAACGCTTTCCTTTCGCGAGACTAAAGAAGTTAAGGTACTATATGGTACCTTGGAAGTGTCATCAAGATGTTTTAAAAGCTGACTGGAGTGCATTTCTTTGATGCTCCTCCTAGCTGAAATTAGAACATTTTAAACCATTATCAATATGTCATTAGGATAATTGTGAGATATATGATAAATTAAGTTTGTGAAATTGTTCTGAAGCAATGAATGAACTCTCTAGATTAACTCTACTAGGATAAAATATTTCTATTTATTTCCATTCACAAAATAGTTGTTCTCTAGATAATCAAATATCCATAATAATGATGAACCCAGAAAGTGTTTACTTTACCTGGTATTTATTATAGTCAGTTCAAAGTTCAGTAGAAATCTCTCTTTTAAAAAAAAAATCTTTGAACACAAAATTCAACTTTAAGGAAATGTTAAAACTGTGTACATTGAACTTCAATTTTTTTTTTTTTTTTTTTTTTTTTTTTGAGATTCAGTTTCACTCTGTTGCCCAGGTTGGAGTGCAGTGGCATGATCTCAACTCACCACAACCTCCACCTCCCGAGTTCAAGCTATTCTCCTGCCTCAGCCTCCGGAGGAACTGGGATTACAGGCACATGCCACCATGCCTGGCTAATTTTTGTATTTGTAGTTGAGACGGGATTTCACTATATTAGCCAGGCTGATCTCAAACTCCTGACCTTGTGATTCGCCCACCTCGGCCTCCCAAAGTGCTGGGATTACAGGCGTGAACCAACATGCCGGCCTGAACTTCAGTTTTAATACCACTTGGGTCTTGGTATATAACTAGTATGAATCTTATGTTTTTCTTACTTAAAAGCATCGGTAATGCATTTTAAGATTAGCTGCTTGTGCCTCATAAGGTTTTCATGCATGAAAGCTGGTCAACACAGCAGGAGCATAAAACTCATTATTGGCACTGGTTCAGGTCCATTACATTAACTGGCCTCATCACAAAGCACTCTATTTTTTTGCTTACACATTGAATAGTAAATGAAGGTTAGATAAAGTTTTATCTAGTGAAGTAAACTATCTGGCCATTTCCAGTATTTTCCTTTTATTTTCTTTCAAATCTTAGAAAAACCCTGCCAGACAGGTATTATTTTTCCTTCAAAAAACTGAAAAGAGGCCGGGCGCGGTGGCTCAAGCCTGTAATCCCAGCACTTTGGGAGGCCGAGACGGGCGGATCACGAGGTCAGGAGATCGAGACCATCCTGGTTAACACGGTGAAACCCCGTCTCTACTAAAAAATACAAAAAAAAAAACTAGCCGGCCGAGGTGGCAGACGCCTGTAGTCCCAGCTACTCGGGAGGTGGAGGCAGGAGAATGGCGTGAACCCGGGAGGCGGAGCTTGCAGTGAGCTGAGATCCGGCCACTGCACTCCAGCCTGGGTGACAGCGCGAGACTCCGTCTCAAAAAAAAAAAAAAAAAAAAAAAAAAACTGAAAAGAAAGGAGGTAACAACTTATCTAAGGTAGTAAGTGTCATCACCTATGTATTCCCCAACCAACCCCCTCTCACTCACTCACTCACTCACTCTTTTTTTCCTTTATTCCCTCATCCTGATACACTTATTAAATACCTACTATATGCTAAGCATTTTTATTGTTCCTAGGGTTTCAAAGATTTGGCACATTCCTTCGTACTCAAGTTGATGGAAGATACCAATATTCAAATACAAAAGTTTAGCTAGAACGTAGTATGATAACACAGATTTTTGCACAGAATCACCTGCAAAGAGGAGTAAATAGCTAACATTTTGAGGGTTGTGGTGGAAGAATTGGGGAAAACAGCATATAGGAGATTTTTCCAATTAAATAAAACAATAACAGTTTTTCAAGACAGGAAAAACAGACAAGGTGAGAAAGGATATTCACAACAAAGAGAATTCAGAAGCAAATTCACAGAGGCATAAGTTAGATTATATATTTAGAATAGCACAGTTGCCCCCTGTACATTATGGTTGGAGCACAGAAAAGAATGGAAAAAAATAGTCTAGGCAGTGTGCACAGAGCTAAGATATGAAGATCATGACAATCATGCATAAGAAACAAATGAGTGATTGGATAACTCTACACACCATCTTCACAGGTGGAGTCATGGGGGAGAAACTCAGCTCAGATTCAGCACATGCAAACATGTATACACACAGGGATAGGTGAATGCTTTTCTACTTTAAGATGAATTTGAATATTAATTGGAGCATTCTTTCTTTATATTGGACAGTTCTTCCACTCCCTATTATATCTGGGCCAAAATAATGCATTTATATTACAAGTTTTCCCCTTATATGCATTTAAGTTAAAAAATTCTCTATATACAAAGGGGGACAATTTAAGATTTTAAACTAATAAGGCTAGAACTGTGTCTTAGGATTGCCTACCATTACAGGATACTGTTTTATAGACAATACAGTACTCCTAGACAAGAGCAATGGGTGGAGGAAGAAGTAGCATATTCCGAGCTCAGTGGTCAAATACATCGTTACGTGCTTTTAGATAAGTAAACCTTCCCAGCTCTTGGAAAGGACTGTGCACAATTAACAGTTAATAACAATGTACAGTTGACCCTCGAAGAATGTAAGAGTTGGAGGTGCTAGCCATCCATGCAGCTGAAAATCCAACTATAATTTGTGACTCTCTCCAAACTCAATAGCCTTACTAATAGCCTACTGTTGACCAGAAGCCTTACCAATAACATAAATGGTTGATGAATACATATTTTGTATGTTATATGTATTATATACAGTATCTACAGTATTCTTACAATAAAGTAAGCTAGAGAAAAGAAAATGTTATTTAGAAAATCATGAGGAAAAAGAAATATATTTACTATTCATTAAATGCAAGTGGATAGTCATAAAGGGCTTCATCCTAATTATCTCCTTGCTGATTAGGCTGAAGAGGAAGAGGAAGAGGAGGTGTTGGTCTTGATGTCTCAGGAGAGGCAGAGGTGGGAGAAAATCTGGGTATAAGTGTCTGCAGAATTCAAACCCATGTTGTTCAAGGGTCAACTGCAGTCTTGATAATTGCTAAAAGAGTACATCTTAAGTGTTGTCATCACAAAAAATAGTAATTATGTGATGAAATGCATATGTTAAATCAGCCCAATTTACCCATTCCACAATGTTTACACATTGGAAAACATAATGTACACAATATATATAATTTTGTCAATTAAAATGGATAAATAATTTAATTAATTTAAATAACTATACACAATCTCATAGACAATTTGAGGCTCTACCATAGTGGACTGGAATTGAAAATCTCCCGCCTTATTTTCAGTCTATTCTATTACATGGAGAAGGAGAAAAAAAGTCTGTTCTTATTTTTATGCCTGATATTTAAAAATATTTTTCTGTCCTTTACCATTCTCTTAGGGAAACTAGAATATAGGCAAGATGTTAAACAAAAGTCTTCTTCCTAAATACAAATTATTATTTCTCTAACACAAGCCATCGTAAACGAATTGAAGTTGCCACTAGTAGATAATGAGCCTGAATATGTTGCTCTTCTCCAGGCACAATCATTAAAAGTAATTGAGTTGGTCTTGGGGAAGAGTAGGGTAAAACGGGAAAGAGAGCTTTACATTTCTTCTCATATTAATTTATTTTCAAAAGATGAAAAAAAAATCCCCCAATTTCTCTTTTTACCAAATCTTACTATATTTGTGATCTCGCTCAAACTATTACTATCCAGATACATTTTCCACATAGCCAGATATTACCATTAAAACTTTGGAAGTTTCACAACATCATATCTACATACAAAGTACAAATATTTGTCAATGATTATAATTATTCAAAATATATTTTCCCTTAAGATTTGACCAAAATTATAAACATGTAACAGCAATATTTTAAAAATGAAAATTAGTTTCACTTTAAACACCTCTCAAAGTCAAAACTTTGCATAGGGCAAAACACATGTGGAGTAATTGCTTATAAAATATTTGCAAGTGATATTTACATTGTACCAGACTATTGGACTTAGGATTTCTTCATGGTCAAGATAGCAGTCATACCATTCTTGAGGAAAGTGAAAACAAATCTCCCCCAAAATAAAACAAAGGGAAGAAAAGCAAAGTAAGATAACCCCCTTTTAATATCACCCTCCAAATAAACAAACAGAGGCAGTATTAAATATGTAGGATGTGGATGCCAGATCCTAATAGTTAATAAGCACTGTCATACTCTAAAAAATGTGGAAAGGACATTGTAGACATGAGCACTTTGCAGCAGAAAACCTCAGCCTCATTCTACAAGTTTATAAAGATATAAGAAAAGAGTATGTTTACTGTGACACTATTCACAATAGCAAAGACTTGGAACCAACCCAAATGTCCATCAATGATAGACTGGATTAAGAAAATGTGACACATATACACAATGGAATATTATGCAGCCATAAAAAAGGATGAGTTCATGTCCTTTGTAGGGACATGGATGAAGCTGGAAATCGTCATTCTGGGCAAACTATTGCAAGGACAGAAAACCAAATATCGCATGTTCTCACTCATAGGTAGGAATTGAACAGTGAGAACACTTGGACACAGGGAGAGGAACATCACACAGCAGGGCCTGTCATAGGGTGGGGGGAGAGGGGAGGATTAGCATTAGGAGAAATACCTAATGTAAATGACGAGTTAATGGGTGCAGCACACCAACATGGCACATGTATACATGTGTTAAAAACCTGCACATTATGCACATGTACCCTAGAACTTAAAGTATAATAATAAAAAAGAATAGAAAGGAAAAAGAAAAGAGTGATGGTTGGTCCAAGTGAGGCTCCAAGACCAAGTAACTGAAAGGTTTAATACCTTCTTAAAATAGCTTTGAAAAATTTTATTTTTAAAACTTTTTCCTTCTTGAATTAAAAGTTGCAGTTCCCTCATTTTTGCCTTCACATCAGATAGCATTTACTTGAGTTTCTAGCTCTTTCATATTACTGATTGATAACCTACTATTATATATTTTTTCCAATCCTATCATAATCCTTTTAAAAAAATCCAGGCAAACTTTTTTTTCCCTTGGTGTCCTAACCATGTATTTTGTAAAACTAGTGAATACGGCTGCTCATTTATTTTTCAGATCTCTCTGATGCAGAAATGTTTCAAAGGGATAAATTACAGGCAGAATTCTAATTTAACTATTTGCAAAGTACTACTCTTTTGCCAAAACTGATTGAACTTCAAAGCCTTCCTAAAACATCATACATAATTTATTTTAGGGGAAGAAAACAATAAAATCCAGGACAAGGGCTGGAACAGTGGTATTTTAAATAAGCCATAGTGACAAAGTATTTGCTTGGAGATGAATATACTTTTTATCACAAACCATATTTAAAAATTTATAAATCTAGTAATATTGGAGAATTAATGATTACAAGAATTTGTGGAGTACAGGAAAGAGCAAATAATTCACTATGATTGCCTTTCCTTTTTTTTTTTTTAAACTAGGCAATTAATTGTTTCTTCATCATACATTCCAATCACAGATTTCTAATTGGTTTTTGACCTCCATACCATGATGGGTTGATTAACAATTCTCTAATCAAGATTGCATAGTGTTCATGTGTGTTCAATAATTCAGCAATTCCTCTGGGAGATGTAATGGGAGCCTGGGATCTGGTTGACATTCAGTGACTGCTGAAAGCTACAGAATACTTTATGCCTAAATTGGCCTCAAATTCCTTAATGAAAAGTCAGAAAGATTCCACAAAATGCACTCCTTGCTATACTTTCAAGATCAAAAGAAAAGCTTGTATATTGATGCGAAAACATAGCCATTTGTATTGTCCAGAAGAATCTATAGGTGAAATGTTGAAAAATATGTATAAAATAAAAGCAATTAGTAATAGATATCATCTATGTTGCAAGCACCTCATAAACAAAACTGAAATAAAATTCCTTCGTAGTGCTGGACTTTTAACACATTATATAAATGCTCATTAAAAAGTGATTTTCCTGAAAAAAAAATCAAACAGGTTATTTCCAGACAATTCTTCACTCATTTTGAAAAAGAATAGTACAAGAAGTAAAAACGGGGTCTGAAATTAATCTAGCAATTGCGTAGTTTCAGTATGCTTTGTTCAATCTGCCATTTTTAAGAGGGTTAATTTGAAGGGAAAAAAATAGAATTTAGAAAGTTCTAGGTGTCCAGACGGGGGCAAGGTGTGAGAGTTCTGTTTTTAAAAGCCGTTTGGTTTGTTAATTCACAAAGACTGCTTATTATGTATATCTTTTATTTATTAATTTGTGTAGTCTTATATTTTTAACATTTATTGAATTTTTAAAAATATGTTAAACCACTTCTACATTTAGATACTGATTTCTGAATAAATACTTCTCACATGTAAATCCCTAAAAACATTTCAAAGAAATGTAGAGATTCTTTTATCTTTTATCCAAAAGAAATATTCTCAAAAAGTTTACCTTGAAGTAAATTCCTGTAGAGTAATCCCTGTTGTTTTACTGATTTACATTGAAAACTAATGGGTTAATAGTGCTTTATGATCTTAGTTAATATGCAATTTATTAATTTGTGGTCAAATAATATGTATCTTACAGGAGGTAGAGACTGAAGGTTGACTCACGATACATTCTTTTTGAGCACATGGGTAAACTACATATCCCGTCCTCTATTAATGTTAAGTATATTCATGTGATTATGTTTCCTCAGTGGAGGGAGTTGAAAGTGATGCTTACAACTTCCAGACCTGGTCCCTAAGACAGTGATATACCTCCTGCACTCTCTCCCTTCCTGCTGTCCGGAACTCATGATGATGTAGTTTTGGCTACGGAGAAGATGGCAATTTATTGAATGACAGCACAAAACAAAGGAAGGAAACTTCATTCTGAAATCACTTCGTAAGGCAAATTCACCCACAGATTTAACCACTCACTTCAAATGTAACACAAGAGAGACATATACTCTTCTTTTGCAAGTCCATTGGCATTGGGTCTCCTTGTTAAAATAGTCTAGTTTTATCCTAGATAATATAACCATGAAAGAGATATATCCAGCCCATAATATTCCTGGAGCTGTCTTAGGCAAGTTGTGTTGTGCCTCCTAGGTGCAATCCCTTAAAACATTTGTTTCTATCACTGAAACCTCAGCTATAAGATAATCCAAATGTTCTTATCAGAATTTTTAATTACTAAATCATACAGTCTGGGTTTAGTAAATTTTTTATGAAAGCAAAGAAAAACAAAATGCTCAGAACCTCTTTAGAAGGCTCCATGTAAGGAGAGTGGTTCTGGGATTTGAGAACACTAGGTTGGCTGCTGGGAAGACAGATTTTCTTAGGCTTTAGAATATATATATATATATATATAAAAGCTGTTGTTCAGGAAGAAGTTAGCTGAGCAGACTTCACGTACTCAATCCTGCACATTCCCAAGGACCTAATTTCATGACTGGCCTTTGGCCAAGTCTTAGAAATTGAGGTCTTGGAATTGAGACCTTTATCCATACTATATCATTACATCAAGATAGTTTAAACAAACTGGGATTTATGGTCAACAATTGCTTTTCTTCTGGGAGTCTATAGCTTCAGTGACTGAAATCAGTTATGTAGACACTATGTACATAGGCTCAGATGGGCTTCCTTGGCAGGCAACACTTTGCACATGCTATCCCAACTTACTGGAGGAACCAATTTTGTCCTGTGAAACTGCTGAGAGAGGACTTGGAAACTTGCACCTATGTCCTTCAGACTACACCCGTGTGGTTTTTCTCTTTACTGTTACTGCCTTGTATCTTTCTTGTTGAAAAAAAAATCAAA
The DNA here is from genome assembly GCF_043159975.1 of Macaca nemestrina. Classification (NCBI taxonomy): domain Eukaryota; kingdom Metazoa; phylum Chordata; class Mammalia; order Primates; family Cercopithecidae; genus Macaca; species Macaca nemestrina. The sequence continues at coordinate 21,044,392 of NC_092140.1, forward strand.
ACTGTGACTATAAGGACTTCTGAGTCTTGTGTGTCTTTTTAGTGAGTTATCAAGTTTAGGTACGGTCCAACACAGCTATTCTTTTGAGAACTTCTTTCGTCATAAATAATTAGGTTACTGACCTAATTTCCCTCTTGGAATCAGTTGCTAGAAGTCCCAGTTTCAAAGGATAGTCTGCCTTCAAGAATCCCACACCGTCTTTCATTTTTAGCCTATACTGTTCTCAGAAAGAGTCTGCAAGAACCTAGTGCTTTGCAGTCTTCAAAAGCAAGAGGTTACACTGGTGTAAAAGAAATAAGCTGCTAAATAAAAAAACTGCCTTACTAGCCCTTTAGTGATCATGCAGATTTGGAGCAATTAGTAAACAATCCAAATGGCAAGTTTATGTTCATAACCACCCTGTAACTTCAATCAACAGAGCTCTAAGTCAGCACAGTTCAACAAATTAGACAGCTAGTTGGAATAAACTCATATTAAGGCAACTAATTATTTAGTTGATGAATTACACTTTTAAATGCCACAGAGGGACCAGGAATTATTCTTTATAGTGTACTCGTAAATATATGTGTGTGTGTGCATATATATATAGTATGTGTATATATAGTGTGTATATATAGTGTATACATATATACACACATATGTATATACTTTCATTAATTAATAATTTAAGTAATTGTAATAAATAAAGTAATATAAATGTAAGCCAACAATTATTTTCAAGGCATTGTGCTGTAGGGGTATATACATAAATACTAAAATTTCTGCCACCATAAGAATGAGATATGTATGGAACTGATCTATGACATATGCTTGAGTAAAACAGTAGTAATAAAAAGTAGAAATAAAGTATTAAAAATATTTCCTAATAAAGCTTAAGTTATGAAAAATGTCATAGAAGACATTTTCAGTGAGTCCATGTGTCCACTTGGATCCACAGATTTCTATATTTCTCTTCCACAAATTTAGCCTCTAAAATTTAGCTACATTCCTATTTTGTCTGCATTTTAATAAAATCTAATAATACTAGGCTATATCATATTAATACATTCATATAAAGCATTTTATTTTCTTTTTCAAATGATGATATATTAAACACAGACACTGAAATCTCATGTTTTAAGAACAATATAATGCCTGTGGGAGACATAAAAAATGAGCAGCAATATGCATTTCTTCTGGCTTTTTTTTTTTTTTTTTTTGAGATGGAGTCTTGCTCTGTTGCCCAGGCTAGAGTGCAGTGGTATGATCTTGGCTCCCTGCAACCTCTGCTTCCTAAGTTCAAGCAATTCTCCTTCCTCAGCCTCCTGAGTAGCTGGGACTACAGGCACACATGACCACGCCCGGCTAATTTTGTATTTTTAGTAGAGATGGGGCTTCACTATGTTGGCCAGGCTGGTCTTGAACTCCTGACCTCAGGTGATCCGCCTGCTTCAGCCTCCCAAAGTGCTAGGATTACAGGCATGAGCCACCACACCTGGCCCAATATATGTTTCTTGTTCTTCAAAAGTTTACTGTAAGGTGGTACAAATAACTGTATTACAATAAAATAAGCTTAGTATTGGAAATAAAGTGAGGAGAATAATTAAATTCAAGACATGTTGGAAATTTTTCAAAATGCTACAGGTTAAAATTAAAAACTTGAAGTTAAAAAAATGTCACTGACTCTCTACCTTATAACTAAATTACTGATTCCTGAGCGAGGTATTTCATTTAAGTGGTTGGGATAGAAATCATCCTGCAAGAGATTATAGTGAAATGGTGGTAAAGATGAAACAAGTATAAATTATATTTCAAAGAAGTTGAGGATAAAGAGGTAAAATCACAAGGTAGTTGCTTATAGAGGAGTTCAGGGCCAAGGGGAGGCTATTTCCATATTTGGGTAGATTTAATGTGCTTATATACAGAATGAACCAATGAGCAGCAGAAGATTAAAAATAAACTGAAAAAAGGCCGGGCGCGGTGGCTCACACCTGTAATCCCAGCACTTTGGGAGGCTGAGGTGGGCGCATCACCTGAGGTCAGGCGTTTGAGACTCACCTGGCTAACATGGTGAAACCCCATCTCTACTAAACACACACACACACACACACACACACACACACACACACACACACACAAAACAAACAAACAAAAAAAAACGCTGGGCATGGTGATGGGCTCCTGGAATCCCAGCTACTCAGGAGGCTGAGGCAGGAGATTCACTTGAACCAAGGGAGGCGGTGGTTGCAGTGAGCTGAGATCATGCCATTGCACTCTAGCCTGGGCGACAAAAGCGAAATTCCGTCTTAAAGAATGAATGAATGAATGAATGAATGAATTGAAAAGAAAAAAAAACCACATGGGAATAGTTTCTTTACTGGCAGAATCTTGCTAGCTGTATGCTAAGTAATATTCTCTTTAAAACACTCCACAAATAAGATAAAATGTGAGAAATAAGTTCCAATAAATTGCTGTGCCCGTAAGAAAGTTAAAAAACAACCCCTACAAAATATCTAGAAGTCAAAAATAAGATCAAAGCACATACAAGATGATGAAATACATTCAAATATATCCATACTTCCCTAAATATAAATGGACTACACACTGCAGTTGCATTGTTGGAGGTAAAAAGCAAATCCATCTACAGATTTACAAAGACACTTGAAAAACACATGGATTTGAAATGTTGACGGTGACAGCACAAAGTTCAAGAAAATGTTAAATTAAAAAATTGAAAGCCATGATAGCAACAGTAATAACCAGTGGCCTTTGACATCATTTTTTACTGCTTCTGCCACTTTATATCCCATAAGTCACTAAGTCCTACGTTAAATGTCTCTTAAGTATTTCTTGTTTGGGGTGATTAAAACCTTTTGGAAATAGTGGCAATGACTGTACAACATTATAAATGTAATCAATGCCACTGAATTGTACACTTAAATAAGACTAAAAGCGCAAATTTTCTGTTGTGTGTATTTTACCAGAATAATTTTTATTAAAAAAAAATCTTAATTTAACCCTCTCTCTTAATCCAGGAAAATTCTCCATTAGTGAAGCCTCCTTCCATGGATAACTTATTACTTCCTAACTGGTCTTCTTGCTTTCCCTGTTTTGTCCTTCAACCCTTATCAGCAAGGAAGCCAGAGTCATCCTAATGCCATTATCCTGTTTAGCAAGGCCAACCAACCACCATCAATAGTTCCACTCTGTCAGCAGGTTAAATTCCAAACTCATTAATATGGCTTCATTATCAGCCTCTTCATTTTCCAAACCCTGCAAATCTCTGCAGAATCCTTTAGTATATCCTGCTTGACATCTTGCCTTGAACTGTGTTCAGCTCCTCAAACACACGCTTTCTTTAAAATCAAGGCCTTTGTCAGGCTCTTCCTTCTATTTAGAATACCCTTTCCCTTCCCCCTCTTCTATCTTCAAGCCAACTTTTCCCATTTCTTTAGCTAACCCCTGCCAAGTCTTCAAATTTTAGCATAGGCATCCCTTCCTGCAAAAGCCTTTCCTGGTTCCCTAAATATAGTTCAGGTGTATATTTACCTAATAATTGCACTCACCGCACAGTATTATAATCATCTGCCTATAAGTCTGTATATATCATTATATTATAAGCAGTAAGGTCAAGAAATATGTCTGTTGTATCAAACATTTAACATCTGGGTCTGCAACTATGCTAAATAATTGTCAACAACTTACAATGAAAATGTTTATTGTTTTGTAAACACCGATACAAGAAAATCTCTTGGATGATAATAATTGTGTCTATTACTAGATAGTACTAAATAGATACAGTGTCACAACTCTGGAATAGTCTACATTTGAGCTTAAAGTTTTTCTGTTGTTGTTGTTTGTTGGTTTGCTTGAGACAGAGTCTCACACAAAGTAGCTGGGATCACAGGTGCCCACCACCAAGCCCAGCTAATTTTTGTATTCTTAGTAGAGACGAGGTTTCACCATGTTGGTCAGGTTGGTCTCGAACTCCTGACCTCAGGGATCCACCGGTCTCAGCCTCCCAAAGTGCTGGGAGTACAGGCGAAGTCTTTCCTGGTATTAATCATTAGGTAGAAAGAGGATAAATTCTAAATTGTTTCCCCTTAACATGACAATTTGTTCGTTGTAAATTTATTTTGAAATGCTATGGAAAATTTTCTTTAAACTCGTTCTACATGAGATGTTAAAAACAAACACTAAATTCATGTTAAACTTGCCTTTATTTTTTATTATTTCATAATTATCTAACATAGAATAAAAAGGATTAAATAAGAGGGGATCCGAGCAACAAAAATCTTCATAATCTAGAAGATAAAGTTCCCATGAAAAACAAGTTGAAAAGATTTTAAGGAGAGAAAAGCAACACATAAGGATATCAGAGTCAGACAACGTAAAAAAAAATTTGATCTGACATTCCAAACACATGAAAAATTAGTGAGAGAAAATTAAAAATTAAAGCAACAAAACACATTCTGCTACAGTCCAACCTCCCTAGCAACAATTTGCATTCATATGCATTTTATATTCCATACCTTGACTGTGAAATTTAGTTAAAAATAATTATAAACACAGCTCCTTGAGGCTACTGAGGATTTCACAGTTTGAATCTTTACTTTTGAAACATTTTATTTTCATAAAATATCATGCGTCACTAAAGGTCTTGTGTCTTCAGAAGAAATGACAACTCATCTAGTTCAAACACATCCAAGTAAGCTAAATTTAGATGGAATGACCTAAGAACCTTGATTCAGGGTTCAGTCAATATATAAAGTGAGTAACTGAAAACTGTCCCTGTAGTTCCAAATTTGGCCTTGATATTCATTCATTTCAGATGGAAGCTCTTAAGGGAAGGTAGCAATAGAGCTATATTCAGCACTACTGAAGTGTTAATTATGCAAGAAAATAAGTGAACAACAGAATGAATGAATGAATGAATGAATGAATGAATGAATGCCAGATGCCACAGTAAAAAGTATTTTAGGGATAGAGAAGGGCTAACATAAAGACAGATTCATTTATCCTATTAAGTTTTGGTTCCCATTTTTCCTCTGTCTTCTTTTGACCCCAAAGTAAGCTTGCATGCACAAATGTCAATGAAAATTGATGTCTACACTAAAAATGTGATCTAGTTTGTTTCCTCAGCATTACTTGGAAAAATTGCAGTCCTTAGTTTTTCTTTGACATTATCTTAGATTTTCTGTGAAAAGGGGGAAAAGCCTGATTCTGGTTCCTCCACTTACCACCCAGAAGCACTCAGTAATTTTGTGGAAATGTAATTGATTTATTTTTGTTTACTTGATAAACTCAACACTTTAGCTGGGAGGATGTGAGCCTTAAATTCAATTTTACAGTCTTTTCAAAGGATGCAGTTAGTCAAACAGCACGTAGCTAAAGTATCCGTCTGGCTCCTGAATGTCTTCAGAACATGAAAGTAAGTGCCTTGGTTACATGTTTCTCAAAATGAGCATTAGGAATATTTCCTTTCCTTTACGTCTTTTTTTTTTTTTTTTAACTTTTTCCTGGCATTATATCCTGAACTCCGGAAGATGAGGATGTGGATGGTTGAGATATGCTTTTGCAACTTGGAATTAATAAAGGCAGATGCCAAATTCCCGAAAGCATTAAGACGGTAAGACATGACACTGCATGTTAAATCATCGTAAGGAAGATAAACAGAGTGTTTGTGATTCGTAAAATAAAAATTAAAAAAAATAGTGTTCTGAGTTCCCTGGATATTTTACATCACTGTGAAGAGGGGGAAATTAGCCACAAACAGCTGAAGCACTTGTCTCTCCATATTGCAGCTTCAGAGTTGCTGGTCACCTTCGGTGCCTCAGATCATGCCAAATAAGGAGGAAAATCTGTGTGCTCTCTGAGGACTCTTTACATTATTTTCTTTTAAGGTTGTCACTAAACATGTATACAAAGAATTCATATGGAGGCTATTTTAGAATTAAATTATTTTATCAGTATTATGACTTTAGAATTATACTGACTATGACCTGGCATGGTGGCTCACGCCTGTAATCCCAGCAGTTTGGGAGGCCAAGGCAGGTAGATCACAAGGTCAAGAGATCAAGACCATCCTGGCCAACATGTTGAAACCCCATCTCTACTAAAAATACAAAAATCAGCTGAGTGTGGTGGCGCGTGCCTGTAGTCCCAGCTACTTGACAGGCTGAGGCATGAGAATCGCTTGAACCTGGAAGCCAGAGGTGGCAGTGAGCCGAGATTGTGCCATTGCACTCCAGCCTGGCGAGAGTGAGACTCGGTCTCAAATAATAATAATAATATTGTTTTAAATATTGTATTATTATATATAATATATAAAATATAAATGATTATACTGAATATATATACACACATATATGTATATATATACACCTTATATAAATGTATATTTAGGAGAAGATCTTTATTTTAGGCTTTTCTAATATCTTAGTTGGGGCATATTATGTGCCATCTGAATATTGAAACACGGTGTTTTATTTTTTGTTTATATCTCACTTTATTTTGTGTTTACATCTTAGCAACATTTCTTTCAATGCTTCCCAAAGTAAGTAATATTTTCTGAGAAATGAACATGGATGTCAATGAAAAGACTAGAGGCCTGGAGTTTTAGTTTGGGAACTGCCACCAGTTAAATGTGTGGCCTTGTTTGTCACTTAAATTTTCTGGATGGACATTTCTTCATCTGAAAAATTAAGACGGTTAATTAAATTATGTGATTCAAGGCACTCAAAACATCTCTATGTGAATGAGAATGCATGTGTACACTTAGAAACAAGTATGAAGTTTTTCTGCAAGAATAGCAAATAAGAACAGTGACAAATAAGTGAACCAGATGAAATAAACTGACAAAAGTAACAATATATTTTCACATTGTCACCTTTAATTTTATGATAATTTTGATAGAGTTCAGGGGAGGATTCTATTTTACAGTAAACAAGAATGAGGTTCACTAAAAATATATGACTTTCTCGAAATTACCGAAAAGATTACTCCGTAAAACAAAATGAATACTACCTTTTGACTTCCAGAGGTCTATGCACAACTCATAACTGTAGGTCTACATATGGTAGGTGACTCTTACTGCAACCATTGTTTATGACAATATAAGACATCAATGAGCTCATATAATTGTGCATAAACTCATGAGAATGATTTAGAGGATCACTGACAGAACACTGGCTGATTTTATTGATGTCTGCATTGGCCTGGAGAGAATAGGTATTTGGTCTGCTTTGTTTTTAGATCCCCATTTAAACTTTGAAAAGAGGAGCATAAAGCTTTCTTTGGTTAATTCTGAAGATCTTCTATGACAGTTTACTTACAAAGAACTGTTAAGAAGTGAACTTAATAATGAGGTGCAGAAAATATGGTGAAACATCTGGATTTCTGCCTCCTTGAATCTAGGTAATGATTTGGAAAACTGAGATTAAAAAAAATATATATGCCATCAAATATCATTAAACACCTAGATGCATGTGTTGTTGAACCAGGTCTTATACCTACCACACTGGACCATATGTTTTCACATAAATACCTACTTAGCTACATTACAATAATATTTGTAAACAGTTTAATCACATCCAAGTTACATAAAAACACAAATAATAAGATGTACTGGGTGAAGTAAAGCAGCGATGATTACGAGTGTTTGCATGTTAATGGCCTCTTGTGTTTGACATAATATTCAATTTAAGGTTGGAATTAGATAGGAATGGGGACATTTCATTTCAAGTGATTTTTTTTCTCCTTTTCTTTTGTAAACATGACAGAGTTCTTTAGCTAAATTTGAAGTAGGGGTTTTCCAAATACAGGAAGCAGCCTGAGACATGTTTCACCATTGATTGCAGAAAAAATTGGATGGTGTCAACAATGAGAGGGTTGGCAAAGATGCAGAAGCAGAAATGGGTTATTGCTGTAGGATCACAACCTTCAAAATTGAAGGTCAACTTTTTAGAATGCTTTACGGTGGGAGGGCACTGTTGTAGGCCTGGCAACCATCTTTATGAAAGTAAAGCAGAGAAATAGATAAGGAAATAGGGTAAGGAGTGTCTTACCATTCATTAAAGAATGTTACTTAAAATCTCTCCACGTCAGTAAGGCACTGCACATTTGCTCTCACCTGTGTCTGCCATCCCCATGTTCAGGGCCTTTTAACCCCTTGTCACACCATTCCAGAGAGTGACACTCCCATGCCTGTCTTCAGTGAGCTTGGAAATAAAGTGTGGTATCTGGTCGCTACTTAAAATACCTTCAGTCAACCCTGTTTTTAGCTCCATTTCACACTCCTGCCATCTAAGGAAGCTGATTTTCTACTTTCTGAGCCTTCTTGGCATTTAGCAGTAAACAGAATTATATCTTTCTGGCAACCTGGATATAGGGTTACATTTTACCTTCTCTGGCCTACTGAATCAGTTACTACCAATCCATTTGTTGCCAGATTGTAAAATTTTGTTAATGTGGGTTTTCTGCCTGTTGTTTCCTTTTCTACACTCTTTGTCCTTGTAGTTTATACCTTTAAAAAAAATTCCATTACATACATTTTAGTGGTATTTTGGGAGTATGGGGAAATAAATGCATTTAAGTAGAAGTTCTCCCCATTCTCTCTTTAATCCTCTCCAATCAGACCTTCATCTCCACCAATCCACTGAAATATCTTTGTCAAGGTTATATCTTACTTGCCATTTCAGGGCATTGGATGCTGTTGTTCGTCTCCTTCTTGAAACACTTTCTTTCTTTGACTTCTTAGACACACACGCTGTACAGGTGTTTATCTGATTAGTTGCCTCTTCTTGGTCTCCTTCACTGTGTCCTTATTCTCAAGAAAGTCAGGGTACTTATGGGTTCAATTCTAGAACGTCTCTTCCCATTCGAAACGTACTTCCTGGTTGATAAAATCCAGTCCTCTAATGCTGGATGCCATCTCTGCTGATGGTTCCCGTATTTATTCTTCTAGCTCTGACGTCCATCCTGAGCTCCTGGTTGTTTTATCTAACTGCCTACTTAACATGATTCTCTGAGTGTCTCATAAACATTAACATTTTATGTTTCCAAAAAAAGAACACTTGATATCCCATACTTCAACCTCCAATCTTCCTTGTCTCAGTACATAGCATCGACACTCACTCAACATTTATACATTCACCTCATCAGCAGTCTCTTTCCTCCCTGCCTTCAATATGTAACCCAGGTGCAATCACGTTTCCACCATGGAACCCGCCACTGTCATGCACTCCTGCAAATATTGTCATCTTTCCTCCTAATGTCTCCCTTTTTATCTCTACAGTCAGTTCTCAACAGACAGAGATAGTTTAAAAACTTAAATTAGTCACTTTATCCACCCATGCTCAAATCACCCCAAAGTGCTGAATCTCTCTGATCTACTCTCTTGGCTATTCAGTTCATCCCCATCCCTCAACCTCACTCACTCTACTTTAGTCACAGGCCATCTTGCTTTCCCTCCATTGAGCCACACTTGTTCCCATCTTGGGACTTGTTTTAATTACTATTTATCTCTGACAAGAAGGCACTCTCTGCTGCTTATGAATCACTCACTCCCTCATAACATGCTGATATTTTCTCTCAGTTGGTACTTCTTCAAGGAACTTTCCTATCATTCAATCTACCTTGTTTTCAGTCCCTTCATTTTTCTTCATGCCACTTATCATCTCCTGATAATCAACATATTTACTTGTTTATTTTCTATTTCTATTTCTCTTTCTTGAGTGTAAGCTCCACAAAGGGTGAAGAATTTTTCTGTGGTCCTTACCACTCCATCTCCTGTATTTAGAACATGTGCCTGACAGAGAGTAGACATTTCTTGAATATAAGAAAGGTGAGAGAAGAAAAAATGGAAGAGAGGAAAGCAGAAGGAAGACCTGCACGCTCCAATCCACTCTCTCCAACCTTCAGCTAGGAGGGGATGTGGATGACTGAAATATAAGCAAAGGTTACATGGGTGGACAGGAGCAATGGTGGAATATGGTCTTTACACACTTGCTGTACTCTTTCATAAACTGATATAGAAGAGAACTCCACTGATATGTGGCTTTCATAGCCTGTCTTCAGTCCTTGCTTGACATAGATATATCAGCAGACCTAGCGTAGTTCCAGCCACTTCAGGGAAAATTGACCTTCAGTCAGAATTAAGGGTGGACTCCCAGGTCAATGACTTGGGTGAAGTATTTAGCAGGTACTTACATTTATTAATGAACTTCTTGGAGTTTGAGCCAGTTCTCTGTACTATCACTGCCTAAGACAAAGATTTGACTCATATATAGAATCTGAAAAAGTTGATCTCATAGAAGTAGAGAGTAGGATGGCAGTTACCAATGGCTAGGGTGGTTGGGGGGTGGGGAAGTTGACGAAAGGTCAAAGGATATGTAATTATAGTTAGATAGGAGAAATGAATTCACGGACTCCACTGTACACCATGGCGACTATAACTAATAATGATATATAGAATTCTTGAAAAATGCTAAGAGAGTGGATATTAAGTGTTCTCATCACAAAAATGACAACTATGTATGGTAATGAATGTGTTAATTAGCTAGATTTTACCATTTCACAATGAGCATATACTTCAAATATTGTGTTGTACATGATAAATACATATAATTGTATATGTTAATTAAAAATACATTAAAAGTAAAGCTTCACCAGGCAGAGACTGTAAATGTAAGCCAGAAGTGACAAAGCACCAAGGATAGAAAAGGACATTCCCCTAGAGTTGATCAGATACAGGCATAACTCACGCTGGAGGCAACAGAAGCCCAAGGTCCACGTTCCCTAATAGCGACACACATCAGGCTCCCCAGTCAATGTACCCAGCCATCTTAGGGAGAAAAACTTCTGGAGGAGAAACAAATCTTTGAGATGACACATTTTTCCAAATCAGAGACTGAGGCTTTCCTAAAAGCATGGTTTTAAATATCTGATTGAACTGAGATGAACTGATTTAAACATATTTTTTTCCCAATCAGCATGTAAAGGTTGATGAAGGGGACATGAAGAGTTATTTTAATAATCTTACATTGTTTTAGCATTAAAATTTAATCTTTTTAAATTTTAAATTTTAGCATCAGTTGTCTTATGGGGTCCTGCTACATAGTTCTATATTTCATATGACTTGTACTGCTGAATCAGAACAGACACATACAAAGGACAGGGCCAGGGCACATGCTTAGAAAGAGACTAACAGTGTTACTACACAATGAGAAAACCTACTGAACAACAAGCTATCTGGATAGGCAGAACTATTCAAAAGTGCTTATCTAAAGCAGATCTTGACAAATGGAAAGTGCTCAATAAATAAACTCAACAAGGAAACAAAACAGTGGGTAGCAGTGTAGATGACTCAAGTGTCTGTTTCAGCAACACACACAATGTTGAACCTGCAACAACAACATGGGCTGAGATCTTTATCATAAAACTTGAATTGACGGAGGAGTCCTCAGTTCCAGATATTTTGTGATCCAAAAGAGAATAGAAAGTGAATTCAGAAGGAATGTTTGAGTGAAGTGTCAATTGTCGTGACTCAGCTCTGATAGCAGATTAAACAACCATGAGAAAAGCAGTGGGAAGAAACAAAGGAAGAGAGTAACGATATCCCCTTGAAGGTTTTGTTCAGAAAAGTTAATGTTGGGAAAGGTCTCCTTTGTGCAGTCTGTCGACTCTGGCTTAGCTGCATAGGAATGGGTTTTGGGCCTGGAACACTGCCTTTTCAATAGATAAGCTGTCCTCACAAAGCCTGTTCTGGGCTTGTTGCCTTGTGTAGGAACAGCTTTCCATGTTTCAAACTCAGTGTGTCCTCCTTTGTTCTTAAGTGCATGCTTCAGTGACCCCCATGCATGCCCCTAGCTTTCTATATTTCAGACCTCTCCAGGGAAAGGCACTGAGGTCCTTTCACTACAGCAGAAAGTGGGCTATGTGCAGTTAAGACATCCCCTCATGTGGGCTGGGGAACAGATCCCTGGCCATGGGGGCCTGAAGTATTGCAAGGAGCTGGATCTTGTGCACTCTCTCTCTCTTCTTGCTATAAACACTGCATCACTACTGCCTAGCATGCACGTTGTCTGTTCCCAACAACCTCTAATTATGCACTCATCTCTTCCCTGGGTGGCACTCATCAACCTTTAAACCTTGGCCCCACAACCCGAACAACAAGCAGTGAATTAGTTAATTTGGTTCTTAGTACATGTATATTTTGTAATATCAGTGATCATCATTTCGATTGACTTAAGTAAGTAGGATTATACTTTACACCCAGGTGAAACACTGATGAATGTCGTATTTCTCTAGCATACAAAACACCAACTCTGAATCCTATGTGGACCTCTCTCTAGTTTAACTAGTTTTATACAAGTAAAATAACTTGATTGGGTCACCACAGACCTGATTACCTTATTTGTTGAACAATGAAACTGTTTATGGAATTTGGCAAAGCAGTATTCAGAAAAGTAACTATTTATTTGGGTTGGAGAATAACACAGTGCCATGATCATAAAATCTCATGAATTATTCTTCTGCTCACTAACAATTTTATGATGTTTAGGAAGAAAAAAACCATTTTTTATGATTTTAAAATAAAAGAAATCGAGATTTGATCCGAAATGTTGGGTATAATGGGGCAGGATCCAATTTTGTGGGATAAAGCTGGGGAATAAAATGGACCTTTGTGAATTAGAGAATATTGTCTGTAGCCTCAGGGATGAAAAACAACAGCAGAAAATTGCAGCATGATGCTTCCTTGCTGCACTGAACTCATGATTCTCAAGGTTTCAACTCAGTCTTCTCATTGGAAAGGACAGGAGAAAAGGAATATTCTCTAGGCCTCTTCCAAGTTTGGGTACAGACAGTAGATTGAAATCTTTCTAGTGTCACTCAAGGCTGCAAACAGCTTCATAGGAACAGAACATTGTTAGCACTAACTTACTAGGACCAACAATGAATGCATTTGGTAACCAAAGTCAAGAAATGTTTACTCCACCGACTTGAAGAATGGTTCCTCTAGTAGAGATACAAAGAAACTGCCCCATGTTTTTCTTCCCTTGAGATATAACTCTGGAAAGCACCCCCCTCAACTTTACCTGAAGCCTCTCATTACTTGCACATTTTCTCCCAGTGTTAGTGAGAGAGAGATTTCCATGCACCTTGGTTAGGATGAGACTTCTACATAGAACAACAGTAATTAGAAATCTGAACAAAAATTGCTTTAGAGATCAAAGCAATTTCTATATTTGCTTTATGACCCAGGATGCCAACTGTATGGAATACCTCCTCTATCAGGGACCAGGACAATTTTCAGATAATTATAAAAAACATGCTATTATAAATAGTGCTGCAATAAACATACTCCATAAGTTGTCTTATGGAGAGTCCTGCTACATAGTTCTATATTTCATATGACTTGTACTGCTGAATCAGAACAGACACATACAAAGGACAGGGCCAGGGCACATGCCTAGAAAGAGACTAACAGTGTTATTATACAATGAGAAAACCTACTGAACAACAAGCTCATAGCCATCTGGATAGGAAGAACTATTCAAAAGGGCTTATCTAAAGCAGATCTTGACAAACAGAAAGTGCTCAATAAATAAACTCAGCAAGGAAACAAAACAGTGGAGAGCAGTGTAGATGACTCAAGTGTCTGTTTCAGAGAGCAACACACACAATGTTGAACCTGCAATAACAACGTGTGCATTGTCTTTACAGAATGATTTAGAATCCTTTGGGTATTGCATCAACGACAGACTGGATAAAGAAAATGTGGTACATTTACACCATGGAATACTATGCAGCCACAAAAAAGAATGAGTTCATGTCCTTTGAGGAAACATGGATGAAGCTGGAAACCATCATCCTCACCAACACACACAGGAACAGAAAACCAAACACCGCATGTTCTCAATCATAAGTGGAAGTTGAACAATGAGAAAACATGCACACAGGGAGGGGAATATCACACACCAGGGCCCATCGGGGGTGGAGGGAAAGGGGAGGGAGAGCATTAGGACAAATACCTAATGCATGTAGGGCTTAAAACCCAGATGATGGGTTGATAGGTGCAGCAAACCATCATGGCACATATATACCTGTGCAACAAACCTGCATGTTCAACACATGTATCCCAGAATTTAAGTAACAAAAAAAAGAATAGGCCTTTCAAAACACACACACACACACACACACACACACACACAAATGATCTATACCCAGTAATTCCAACCAGCATATTACACCTAACCACAGAGACATGGCTGACTCCAGGAGTGAATGCCCAGGAAGCTGAGCATTTAAGGTGATCAGAATTACTGGCTGGAATGGTGGTGGAAAGGCTGTACCTATATTTTTATTTTTCTTTTGTTAGCAAATCCTAGGATCAGTAACTTTAAACATGAAATTTTTATTGAGAATAGACGATATGCTCTCTTCCTCACATAGCCATTCTCTCAATTATTCTTCTGCAGGAGTACCGGAAATAATGTACAGTGAGATTTTTCTCTTTTCCTTTTTAATTCTGTTTTAACAAAATACTGCCTGTTAGACAATGGGGTGTTATAATAAAAACCATCCTCACTTTGGAGACAGAAGATTAAGGTTCAAGTCCTGGCTATGATATTTACTTGTAAACCTTGAGAGAGTCACATAATTCCATGAATTTTCATTGCATATTAAAATAAAAGAATACTAATTCCCACGTACCTCCAGAGCTTTGTAAGCATAAATTAAAACATAGTATGTGTCATCATTTACAATTTTACAGATTTACAAATGTAAGTAGTTATTAACTTTCTTTATATTTCAGTCCTTTATATAGAATGCCAATTCATATTATTGAAGGAAAACGGGGGAAAATATAATTTTCCTCCCATTTTTTAATGTAAGATATGATGGTCGGTGTTTTACTTTGAAGTATAATAGTCATCTTCTCAAACCATATGTATTTACTAATTCTCAACTAATTAGGAGATGTTTATGGACATGTTTTTGATTGATGGTTCAAGAAGAAAATAGCTCACTAAGTAAAACTGTGTTCCTGTGTATGTAGTGTGTGTGTGTGTGTGTGTGTGTGTGTGTGTGTACGCAAGAGAGAAACACATACAGACAAGTATACTGTGATGTCTTGAAGAAGTGATTTAGAAATGCTGAAAGCTCTGGGGAACTCTGTAAGCCCGGGAGTTGGTACTGGCCTTGCTGATAGAGAATGGTCATGCTTGACCTCTTTCACCTTCATTTCTGTTTCTCTCCTAGCCCTCTGTTCCCAGGGCACTTGGAGAAATTGCCTTTCTCTCCTGTAAGATCTTCAGGGGCAGAGCAGGACTGTGTCATATTCACAACCATCCATCTGGCACCTATCCTGGAATCAGTACAGATTGGCCACCCATAAATGTGAAGCTTAACTAAGTGAAGCCGAGTTCACTGGGTGTTTTTCTTCAGTCGTCTTTGTTGGTTCCACTTACTCTGTTCATTGCTCCAGTTCATTCTGCACACTGACACCAAAGTGGCTGCTTAAATGCAAAATTTTATCATGACAACCCATGGCTAAAAATTCAACTTCACATGCTAGGCTTCTAAGCTTTTCATTACCTAAATACAGCCTGCTTTACTGGACCTATTTCTCACACTCTTGTTCTCACATGTTATGCTTTCTGTTCATATTGTGGGTACCTGCAATTCTAACAATAGTGCATGGTCTTTTATTTCTCTGGATATCTGCACATATGCCTTATGCATGAATATCTTTCAGCCTCACCTATAAGAATTCAGTCTTCACTTCAGAATTTCTGCAGAAATGTCCTTGCAGTTTCTCTAACCATAAGGTTTTCAGGAAATACACTGGAAAATATTTGGCAAGCTTGACACCATTCTGTCTTCTCATATTGAAAGCAGACATGACTAATCCGTCACTACAGTCTTCACCAGTTGTATGTTCACAATACATTTAAGCACCCATTACCAAATATTAGCATCAGCATATAAACTAAGCTCTGTAAACCTAGCCAGGCATATTAGTCAGTTTTCACGCTGCTCATGAAGACATACCCAAGACTGGGCAATATACAAAAGCAAGAGGTTTAATTGGATTTACAGTTACACTTGGTTGGGGAAGCCTCACAATCATGGCAGATGACAAGGATGAACAAGTCATGTCTTATGTGGATGGCAGCAGGCAAAAAGAGAACTTGTGCAGGACAACTCCCGCTTACCATCAGATCTCGTGAGACTTACTCACTATCATGAGAACAGCACAGGAAAGACCAGCCCCCACAATTCAATTACCTGCCACCATGTCCCTCTCACAACACATGGGAATTCAAGATGAGATTTGGATGGGGACACAGCCAAACCATATTATTCTGCCGCTGGTACTTCCTAAATCTCACGTCCTCACATTTCAAAGTAAATCATGGCTTCCCAACAGTCCTGGGAAGCCTTATCTCATTTCAGCATTACTCAGAAGTCTATAGTCCAAAGTCTCATCTGAGACAAGGCAATTCCCTTCCTCCTATGAGCCTGTAAAATCAAAAGCAAGATAGTTACTTCCTAGATACAATGTGGGTACAAGCACTGGATAAATACAGCCATTCCAAATGGGAGACATTGGCTGAAACAAAGGGGATACAGGCCCACGCAAGTCCAAATCCCAGCAAGGCAGTCAAATCTTCAAGCTCTGAAATGACTTCCTTTGACTCCATGTCTCATATCCAGGTCATGCTTATGGAAGACGTGGGTTCCTATGTTCTTGGGCAGCTCCACCACTGTGGCTTTGCTGGGTACAGCCTCCATCTTGGCTGCTTCCATGGGCTAGCGTTGAGTGTCTGTGGCTTTTCCACGCACTTGGTGCAAGCTGTCAGTGGATCTACCATTCT
Source organism: Macaca nemestrina (assembly GCF_043159975.1). NCBI lineage: Eukaryota > Metazoa > Chordata > Mammalia > Primates > Cercopithecidae > Macaca > Macaca nemestrina. The sequence goes on from NC_092140.1 coordinate 21,061,254, forward strand.
GGGGTCTGAAGGATGGTGGCCCTCTTTTCATAGCACCACTAGATGCTGCCCCAGGAGGGACTCTGTGTGGGTTCTCTGACCCCACATTTCCCTTTCACACTGCCCTAGCAGAAGTTCTCCATGAGCCTCCCCTTACCCCCTCCCACCAGCAAACTTTTGCCTAGGCATCCAGGCGTTTTCATACATCTTCTGAAATCCAGGTGGAAGTTCCAAAACCTCAATTCTTGACTTCTGTGCATCTGCGGGCTCAACACCATGTAGAAGCTGCCAAGGCTTGGGGCTTCCACCTTCTGAAGCAACAGCCCAAGCTGTACTTTGGCCCCTTTTAGTCATGGCTGGAGTGACTGGGATTCAGGGTACCAAGTTCCTAGACTGCAGGCATCACAAGGACCCTAGGCCTGGCCCAGGAAACCATTTTCTCCTATGCATCTGGGCCTGTGGTGGAAGGGCTGCCACTGTGTCCAGAATTGGTGGGTTCTTGGTCCCGCTGACTTCAAGAATGAAGCACAGACCCTTGCGGTGAGTGTTACAGTTCTTAAAGATGGTGTGTCCGGAGTTTATTCCTTCAGATGTTCAAATGTGTCTGGAGCTTCTTCCTTCTGGTGGATTTGTGGTCTCACTGATAGGAGTGAAGATGCAGACCTTCATGGTGAGTGTTACAGCTCATAAAGATGGCGTGGACCCAAAGAGTGAGCGGCAGCAAGATTTATTGCAAAGAACAAAAGAACAAAGCTTCCACAGTGTGGAAAGGGACCTGAGCGGGTTGCCACTGGCTGGCTCTGGCAGCCTGCTTTTATTCCCTCTCTGGCCCCCCACCCACATCCTGCTGCTTAGTCCATTTTACAGAGAGCGAATTGGTCCGTTTTGACAGAGTGCTGATTCATGAGTTTACAATTCCTGAGCTAGACACAGGGTGCTAGACAGAAAAGTTCTCCAAGTCCCCACTAGGTTAGCTAGATACAGAGTACTGATTGGTGTATTTACAAACCTTGAGCTAGACACAGAGTGCTGACTGGTGCATTTAGGATCCCTTAGCTAGACATAAAAGTTCTCCAAGTCTGCACTAGACTCAGGAGCCCAGGTGGCTTCATCTAGAGGATCCCGCATGGGGCCATGGGCCCGCCAGTCCCGTGCTGTGTGCTCACACCCCTCAGCCACTGGGTGGTTGAAGGGACCGAACACAGTGGAGCAGGGGGCAGTGGAGCAGGGGGCGGCACTCCTGGCGGAGGCTCGGGTCATGTGGGAGCCCACCACTGGGGGCAGGAGGAGGGTTCAGGCATAGCTGGGCTGCAGGTCCCGAGCCCTGTCCTTCAGGGAGGTGACTGAGGCCCTGGGAGAATTTGAGAGCAGTGCATGCAGGCTGGCAGTGCTGGGGGACCCAGAGCAAGCTCTGCAGCTGGTGGCCCAGGTGCTAAGCGCCTTACTGCCCTGGGCCCGTGGTGTGGTGCCTGCCCCCCGCTCCGAGTGCAGGGCCCGCTGAGCCCACGCCCATTGGAACTCACACTGGCCTGTGAGCGCCAGGGGCAGCTGGGGTTCCTGCGGGCGCTTCTCCCTCCACACTTCCCTGCAAGCGAGGGAGCCAGCTCCAGCCTCGGCCAGCCCAGAGAGGGGCTCCCACAGTGTAGTGGCGGGCTGAAGGAATCCTCAAGCACCGCCAGAGTGGACACTGAGGCTGAGGAAGCGCTGAGAGTGAGGGCTGCTAACACATTGTCACCTCTCACCATGAAGACCTCTGACATCCCCTGGAGACATTGTCCCCATTGTCTTGGGGATTAACATTCAGTTCCTAGTTACTTATGCAAATTTCTGCAGCTGGCTTCAATTTCTCTTCAGAAAAATGGATTTTCTTTTCTATCACGTTGTCAGGCTGCAAACTTTCTGAACTTTTATATTCTGCTTCCCTTATAAAACTGAGTGCCTTTAACAGCACCCAAGTCACCTCTTGAATGCTTTGCTGCTTACAAATTCTTTTGCCAGATACCCTAAATCATCTCTCTCATGTTCAAAGCTCCACAGATCTCTAGGGCAGGGGCAAAATGCTGCCAGTCTTTTTGCTAAAATGTAACAAGAGTCACCTTGCTTCAGTTCCCAAGAAGTTCCTCATCTCCATCTGAGACCAGATCAGCCTGGACCTTATTGTCCATATCACTATCAGGCTTTTGGTTAAGGCCATTCAGCAAGTCTCTAGGAAGTTCCAAACTTTCCCACATTTCCCTGTCTTCTTCTGAGCCCTCCAAACTGTTCCAACCCCTGCCTGCTACCCAGTTCCAAAGTTGCTTCCACATTTCTGGGTATTTTTTCAGTAATACCCCACTCTACTGGTACCAATTTACTGTATTAGTCCCTTTTCACACTACTGATAAACACATATCTAACATTGGGCAATTCACAAAAAAGAGGTTTTATTGAACTTACAGTTCCATGTGGCTGGGGAAGCCTCAGAATCATGGTGGAAGGCAAGAAGGAGCAAGTCATATCTTACGTGGGTGGCAGTAGGCAGAGAGAGAGCTTGTTCAGGGAAGCTCCCCCTTATGATAACCATCAGATCTTATGAGACTTATTATCACGAGAACAACACAGGAAAGACCTCCCCTCATGATTCAATTCCCTGCCACCAGGTCCCTCCCACAACACTTGGGAATTCAAGAGGAGATTTGGGTGGGGACACAGCAAAACCATATCACCAGGTTTGAGAAGATGAGAGGAAACTCACCCAGAACTTATTCTTCTGGAGAGCCTTTTGCCTGGTAAGCTCAGACTGCATGTGTCCTTCACAGGCCCAAGCTCCTCCTAAGATGGCCCTTTCCTTACAACTGTCTTATACTGGGTTCCAGAAACTCCTCCTCTAGCCCATTCCAGCCTAGAGACAGTAATGACTCCACTGTCACTAGAACAGGGAACTTCACTCACTTCTGTTGTTTTCCTATATGCTGTTCTTAACTTTTAAAATAGGCTCTATATTCAGTCTTCTCCAATTACATTTATTTGTTTGTGATAGCTGCTTTCTGTTGGTAAACTGACATAGTAGGAATTATGAAGCTACCAGTTTAAATAGCAAGATAATTTTCATAATTAAGTGGGATTTATCCCTGGGATGAAGGAGTGCTTCAACATACACAAATCAATATATCTTATTTATTACATTTACAGAATGAAGGACAAAAATAATATGATAATTTCCATAGATGCAGAAAATGTGTTTGACAAAATTTAACATCCATTCATGATAGATATTCTCAATAAATTAGGAACAGGATGAATGTACCTTAACACAATAAAGGTCATATATGACAAGCCCACAGCTAACATACTTAACAGTGAAAACTTGAAAGCTTCTCCTCTAAGATCAGGAACAAGACAAGGATGTTCACTCTCACCACTTTCATTCAACATGGAACTGAAAGTCCTAGCTGGAGCAGTTAGGTAAGACAAAGAAATAAAACGCATCTAAATAGGAAGGAAAATAGTTAAATCATCATTGCTTGCAGATGATATGATCTTATATATAGAAAATCATAAAGACTCCACAAAGAAACTGTTAGAAGTAATAAATAATATATTAAAATTGCAGGATAAAAAAATCAGCATATAAAAATAAGGATGTTTCTACAGTAACAATGAACTATCTGGAAAAAAAGAAATTTAAGACCACAACCACACTTACAACAGTAACAAAAAATTATATAATAATAAATTTAACCAGGGATATGAAAGATCTGCACACTGAAAAGTACAAAACATTGATGAAATAAATTGTAGAAGACATTAATAAATGAAAAGATATCCCGTGTTCATGAACTAGAAGACTTAATATTGTTAAAAGTTTATGCCACCCAAAACAATCTACAGATTCTGTATAATCCCTGTCAAAGTTCCAATGATATTTTTTATAGAGATAGAAAAATCCTAAAATTTATATGGAATCTCAAATAGCCTAAGTAACTTGATTTAAATGAACAAAGCTGAGAGAATCACATAACATATAGGAATCAAAGCAGTATGGTACAGGCATAAACAAATAAATACATCTACTCATTTTTGGTCAAATGATTTTTCAATAAAGGTGCCAAAAATACACAATGGGGAATGAACAGCCTCTTCAATAAGAGATGATGGGAAAACTGGATAACCACACACAGAAGAATGAAATTCAACTTTTGTATTACACCAAATACAAAAGTTAACTCAAAATGGATTAAAGACTTAACCCTAAACCCAGAAACTGTAAAACTACTAGAAGAAAGTATAGGTGCAAAACTAAGCAACATTGATGTAGGCAATAATATTTTTAGATTTGGCCTCAAAAGTACAAAGCAAAAATAGACAAAGAGGATTGCATCAAACTAAAAACCTTCTGCATAGCCAAGGAAACAGTCAACAGAGTGAAGAGATAACCTACAGAATATGAGGCAATATTTGGAAACCATGCATCTGGTAATAAGGGGAAACCTTTTTAACTGTTTTTTGGAATGTAGATTGGTAGTGTCATTATGGAAAACAGTATGGAGCTCACTCAAAAATTAACAATAGAATACATGATCCAGTAATTCTACCACTTGGATATATTTCTAAAGGACATGAAATTGGTACGTCAAAGAGATATCTGCACTGTCCTGTCATTGCAGCACTATCACAAGAGCTAAAATATGGAATCACCCTATGTGTTCAACGATGGATGAAAGGATAAAGAAAATGTGGTATATATACACAATGGAATACCTTTCAGCTTTAAAAATGAAGGAAATCTTGTCATTTGCAACGAAATGAATAAACATGGAGGACATGGCATTACATAAAATAAACTAGGCACAGAAAGACAAAGACCACATGATCTCCCTTACATGTAGAGTATAAAAGAGTCCAACTCATAGAAATAGGAAATAAAATGGTGGTTTCCATAGGCTAGGGAGCAGAGGGACTGAGGAGATAAGGGTGAAAAGAGAAAATTTCGGTTAGACAGGGGAAGTCAGTTCAAGAGCTCTATTATATGCCATGTTAACAACAATTAATGCAAATATATTGTATATTTCAAAATTGCTAAAAGAATAGATTCAACAAACAGATAAGAATGTGAGGTAAGATATATGTTATATAGCTTGATTTAATCATTCTATAATGTATTCATATGTAAAAAAATCATGTATAATATAAATATAATTTTATTTGTCAATTAAAAAAGGTAACTTTGGCTGTTTCTGTAGATATGTATATGCATATTTGTATAGTTTGGATATTTGTCCTCACTCAAATCACATGTTGAAATATAACTCCCAGTGTTGCAGGTGGGGCCTGGTCAGAGGTGACTGGATCATGGAGGTGGATTTCTCATGAACAGTTTAGCACCATCCTCTTAGTGCCGTCCTCATGGCAGTAAGTGAATTCTCGCAAAATCTGGTTGTTTAAAAGTGTATCCCCTCTGCCTGTCTCTTGCTCCTGCTTTTACCACGTGATGTATCTTCTCCCATTTTGCCTTCCACCATTAGCAAAAGCTCCCTGAGGCCTCTCGAAAAGCCAAGCAGCTGCTGGTGCCACGCCTCCTGTACAGCCTGCAGAATCTGAGCTAATTCAACCTATTTTACTTATAAATTAATCAGCCTCAGGTATTTCTTTATAGCAATGCAAGAAAGGCCTAATATACATATAAACACACATTTATATATTTTTTATGTTTAATTGTTTATATGTATACTATAGATAATTATTAAAATATAAAGTATTTTTTCTGATGACACAAATGCTACTTCAGTGTGCAACTCACTGGACTAATGTAGGAGACTAGAAACCACAGTTCCTACAATGAATAATTATCCTTTTATTTACATTTGCCAGTCTTTGCAAAATGTCACTCTTTTGGATTTGTGCTTAGCCTGAAATTTTGCTCAACATGGGTCATTCCATTCTTGAGATATTTTTTATGCTTTAATGTTTAGTTGTCACCTTTCTTCAATTTGAATTTCTTTGATTTGCCCTCAGCACTTTCCCCTTGAACATGCTGTCCTTAACAAAGGTTGCACACAGCAGTTACATTTCTACTTTAAAATGTACAAAGTTATCCTAAGTGAGTAATGAAAGTGACAGAGGTCTCTTTCACCTCTATAATAAAGTCCTGTCATTCAAACATGGAGAAAGTTTTTAGAATATATGCTTGCTTTCTTATTTGAGAATTCAATGCTTTTACAAAAAGAAAATAAACAGGAGTGATACAACTGCTAAGAATGTTAAGCATAGATCGTGAAAAAGCTAGCTTACAATAAAGAGAGAGAGGGAGAGAGAGAGAGAGAGAGAGAGAGAGAGAAAGAGAGAGAGAAAGAGAGAGAGAGACAGAAACCTTATAGGATGTGTTAAGTCTAGGTATGAATAAGCAAGTAGCTTTTGCTATGTAGACAGAATTCAAAAGAGATATTAGCTAGATGATGTACGATGGTAATCTCTAAGATATGTTAAAGATAGAAATAATAAAAGGGTTACATGATTTGACAGATAAGAATTTATTCTGTAAAAGACAATATAGAGAGGCTGAGTGGTTAGATATGATTCTCTCAGTTCACAGTTATGTCTAAATTCACTGCCCATTGGTAGAACACGCAATAATCTCCTTATGGCCCCACATATGCTATGTTCAATAAATACAGATAAAACCCACACCTGTTCAGCAAGCTAACTGGTGATGTCATGTGTAGTCAGAAATACTTGCCTGATTATCTCAAATAGATCAAGTGTATTCTGTTGCCCCAAGCAGCATCTATTGACCTCCTTTATTCAAACACCAACTCTATTCATCAAGACTACTACTACATCAGTTGGGAAGGGTGATGAAGCAGAGAGTGAGTGAGTGAGAGAGAGCATAAATGTGTTAATGCGTTAATCTAAAAAATGTAATTCAAGGAGAATGACCCTTCTACCTGCTTGAATCCTACCTTACCCCATTTCTTTCTTTTTGTTTCTTGCTATGTATTTCAAATATATTTCATAAGTGTGTGATTGAAGAATATTAATTTTGACAGTGAGCTTTTCTTTTCCATGACCTCTGAATAACTTTCCTAGTAAGTGTCCTGTGAAGCTACTATTGCAGCTAATTTTCCTACACGACTGTTAAAATCCTAGTCTTTCATTTGAATTCTCTGGGGTTATCGCTTATTGGGATCATGTGATGTATTTTTAAGATGACTGGATCATGCCATTCGTCCTTGTGGTTATCAAGCCTATTACTTGAATCCATGTTGTCTTCTAGGCCAAGTCACTATGCTGACATCATCTGTGATGGTTAATTTTAGTCATCAACTTGACTGGGTTCAGGAATACACAGATAGCTGGTAAAACATTATTCCTGGGTATGTCTGTGAGGATGTTTCTTGAAGGGATTAGCATTTGAATCAGTAGATTGAGTGAAGAAGATCTGCCCTTACCAATTCGTGTAGGGACTACATAGAACAAAACAACAGAGGAAAGGTGAGTCTGCTCTCTCTTCTGGAGCTGGGAGCTTCTCCAGCCCTCAGACAACCGAGCTCCAGGTTCTCAGGCCTTTGGACTCAGACCGCATTACACCACAGACTTCCCTGGTTCTCCTGCTTGCGGATGGTGTACCATACGACTTCTCAGTCTCCATAACTAGGTGAGCCAATTTCTGTAATGTATCTCCCCATGTATCTCTCTTTCCCTTCTTTATACCCATTTATCTAATTTATCTATATCACATTTGTTCTGTTTCTTTGAAGAAGCCTGATTAATACACCATCCTATTCAATTAAAGTAGTAGTGGTCAAATTTGGTTGCTCATTGGAATTACCCCACGAGTTCTGGAAACTGAGTTGCATACTTTTAGTGCTATCTAGGGCTAACACACATAAAAGGGTTTCAATTGAGCCATGTCCCTGTTTCTCTTACCTTGACTTCCATAAGCCCAACTGCACCATTCACAACAGAAAATAAGAATGCTTGTTCACCTCTACTACAAAAGGAGCTAGGATGAAATTGGGAGCCAATGGTCAGTCTTATGGGAAATACATTCAGGATTTTGCAAGTTCTACAGCATTTGCAACCACAAGTATTTTCACAAATAAACCTTCATTGCATCATCTTTCCTTGTTGACTCCCAACCGCACATGTGCAAAATCTTTTTAAAAAGTCTAAAATAATGTGTGTGCCAATATCATTTTGACTCAAAAACATAATAAAGCCACTTCTTTATTGCCTATTTTTTTGTTTTTTTCTGCTCCTTGTTTTATTTTTCTTGTAACCAGACCAATCTCTTGCATAGTCTCTGCTTCTTATGCTATTTACTTTCTCTTCTGTAAACTTGCTCTCACATGACTTTTATTCGCTGCTTTTCATGAGATTTTGTACTTTGTGACTTGCAGGATATTAATTAAATGAATGAAAGCAAAAACTTATAAACTCAGGAAATCAAAGAGCTTTTAGTCCATTCCAATTTTAATTTATCTTCGTAGGATCTGAAATATGAAGCTTTACTAGCAAGGGAGGTGACTTAATGTAAACCACATGGATTTTGAAAATTGAGGTTTGAATCTTGGTTTAGTTAGTCTATGACCTTGAGAAAGTTATTTATGTATCTGCAAAACAAGGCTAATAATACCAGACTTTCAAGGTAATTGACACATACACACATACATACATACATACATTCATGTCTATGTTTATCTGGCTAGCTATATAGTATTTGGAACATATTAGTGCTCCAAAATGGTAGCTATAAATAGCTTGCCAACTCTGGACTAAAGCGAGATGACTGGGGTGATGGGTTGGTGAAATGCAGGTCTTGTCAATTATTTTTCAGACATACCTTCACAATTATTCTAAGTAAAGGGAACCAAAATCTCCAAGAAGAGAATTCAACAGAGAAGCATGGCAGGTAGGATGTGGATTTGAATATAATATACCCACATAACTTTCCCAATGACTTATGACTAAAGGTAGGTGACCTTTTATAGCTTTTAATATTGCAGATAAAATTACACAGCCTACTATCTTGGAAATTTGCTAGCTAAAATTGTAATGTGTCTGAATGATCCATTTTATTTCAAAGATTATATCACTTCATTTTTTAAAAAAGTACTCATTGCAGGATACAAAAGAAGATTAAGATATGGTTGTTAACTCCATTGAATTTGTAATTGCAATAGGAAAACAAGCTATATACAGGTGAAGTAGTTTAGATAGTGCTTCAAGATGGTACGTGATTTCAAGTTTATGATTGACATAGAGAAGTACAGATAAAGTCTTTGGAGAAAGAGATCAATGTGGGCTGTAATTGTCTGAGAGGTTTTACTAAAAGTCATGTGATTTCAGCTGGCTTTAACATATTTTGAGGTTAAGGGATGGAGGGTATTTTCTGATATCAAATGATTTGAACTATGGTTTCCTATCACATAGGGATTCATTAAATTATATTTTGCTTGCTCTAATTTTTCTTAGCATTGCAGGGTTATTCATTTTTAATGTCTAATTTTCAGGCTCTGACATCAAAGGGGGATATTTAAGGAATATTCTGTAGCTTTAGTGATGAACACCTTGCTCTAGCAGAAGTGCCACACAGCTTCTCATTTGTAAAACTTTATGCATGTACAGTTTTATGCAGGAACTTCTTGCAGTGTCAAGGTAAAAAATTCTTTCAATTTAAATTATCTTCACACTTAGAACTAAACTTTAAAATGTCTTAATGAAGAAAAACCCATGCGACCACCCATCCATTCCTAGGTACCGTCTGCCTTCAAATGCCCTCTTCCCATTTACATATCTAATTCCTCACTGGCAGTAACAGATCACTGCATGATTTTTGCTGGAGGAAAGAAATAGTAGGAGCTTTTTGTAAAACACATTTATGTCTCTGAAGGTTTGAAGTAAAAAACTAATGTTATGAAGAGAATTGATTTTATACTTATTCTGACTGAAATTAAAATGAGTATTGGTTATATCTGGAGGGATTTTGTAAAACAATGCCAGTGGAAGAATTAGAAACTGAATATATACATACACATACACACCTTTATGATTGAGATGGCATGGGGGCCATTGAAGCTGAGTAAGAAGTTGTCAAACCTGTCAGTCTTGATTGGCTTTCATCTTAAATGCACTTGGTCTGATGCCATTGCATCTGGGGAATGCATACTCTATGTGCCAGAAAACCAAAAATTAAATCTCCTTACTTGTAGTTGAATGCTTTCTCTTCAATCTAGCCTGAATCTGGATCTGGCTTCTAAGGCAAGACTGAAGATACACTGGAGTTAAATATTAAATATTATTTTTAAAATTTCAATGCAGACTGAAACCTGTTCACTTCTGTCCTAGTCAAGAGAAACAAAATGAGATAAATACACAGCAGTGCTGAGAGGAATATGCGCCCAGGGTTTACATGAGCAGCTCAGAGATTTTTGGAGGACTTCTGAAAGACAGGAAGTTAATGGGATTCTATTTATATTAGTTTCCTAGGGCTGCCATAACAAATTACTACACACTTGGTGACTTAAAACAACTGAAATGCATTCTCGTGCAGTTCTGGAGGCCAGATGTCCAAAATCAAGGTGTTGGCAGGGCCAGGTTCCCTCTGCAGGCTCTGGGAGAGTCCCAGCCTTTTCCAGTTTCTAGTGGCTGGAAGTGTTCTTTCACTTGTGGCTGCATAACTCCAATTTTTACATCCATTTTCACTGCATGAATGGCCTTTTCCCCAATGTGTCTGTGTTTCAAATTACCTTTTTTTAAAATTATAAAAATTATAAAAATAATAGTCACTGGAATTAGGACCCTAAATCCAGGGTTGTCTCCTTTTGAGCTCATTAACTTAATTACATCTGCAGAGACCCTATTTCCAAATAAGATCACATTTTCAGTTACCAGGGGTCAAGACTTGAACATATGTTTTTGGTGGCCACTATTCAATCCGCTACACTATTATAAGAATAAAAGAGAACAGAGCTGCTAGTTGTCCAAAATTTGACCAGAAGGGAGCAGAAGAAGCAGGGAAGATGGAAACTATCGTCAAGGGTAGGGCCTCAGGAGGTTTTAAGCTTCATGTGAGCAATTGAGTATAGCAAAGTTGTAATGGAATAGAAATCAGGGAAATCACTGAGGTTTTGTGGGTGAATAGTTCTATCTCTTTCCAGCTTCCCTTTCTCTTCCCTCCTTTTGGTCCATTCCGAGATAAAAGCTGGCAGAAGTGTCTTTACTTCTGACCTTCTTACTAGATAAAGACCAGCAAATAACACTCTCAAGTAACAAACATTCTTCCTGAGTAGGGTTAGTCCTTTGATTTATTATGATTCTCGGGCACTTTAGGGCAATCTCAGTTGCTCTCCTGCTCACCTCAAAGTTGTCTTGACATGCCTGTCTGCACACAGAGTTCAGAGCCAGCCTGCCCACTCAGAAGAAAGACCTGCTGATGATGAAATCATTCACAACTGAAACAAAATCTTACAGAAGCTGTGTGTGTCAGTAATCTAGTTCTTTCACATGAATATAAATGGAGAATCAAAGATCATCACGCACATGCAGAAAACCCAATACTATGAGAGAGAATGATCAATACTTTTCTGATAGTGCATATCAATTGTGACAATGTATAATAGTTATAAGAGATTACTATTTTCCAGACACTGAATGAAACTCTTCAGGTGAAAATGCCACAAACTTTGAAAAAAATTAATTTTACTAGCTTCAGAATGATTTCAAGGAGGTATTGCCTCAATTTTCCCTGTCCAAGAAATAGGGTTGTTAGAGTATTAAATGAGTTTCTAGATGGATGCACTCAGAAAAGGTGCTAGCAGAGTTGTTTCAAAAGAGCAGCTCTCTTTCAGGATTTAGATAAGTCATTTCCTTGGCAAAAATGGTTTCTACTTTGTCTGCATCACGCTGAGTTGAATCCGTAGACAGACATGTCATATTTTAAAGACAGAGAGCTTTATTATGAAGAATTAATAAGCAATGAGAGGAACATAACAACAAGGTGCAATGGAAAGCTAAAAGGTATCTTAGTTAGGCCTGAGGGAGAGTAATTTAGGAAAGACAAACTTGGAAGGATACCTCCCCAGGGCTCGGGTTCAGGCCTTGTTGGAGGTTGGAGAAGGTGCGATTGCTGTTCACTGGATGACGGAGAAGTTCATTGGTTTGCCCAGACCAGATCTGATGCACGTTCACTAGGCTAGCAAAGAAAAAGTCCCTCTACAGGGTGCAGATGGACTGCAACTGGGCAGGTTTGCAGAAGACATTGGTATGTGGCTGACGACAACTGGAATGTGCAGTGTCCACATTGGGAGGGCTGTAGGAAGGGGGTTACTAGGCTAGACTGGGATTGCAAGGTTGCCAAGGGAGCACACATTTTAGCCACATGGTAGGAGCTATGACCAGTTGTCTTCACACATGCTCTGCTGACCAAGGATGCCACCGCCTGAACCAGCAGAAGCCCTCTTCCTCCTCCAGTGTCACTCTATTGCCCTCTACCGAGACATTTTAACAATGTTCTCACCGTTCAGGAGAAACGTTAAAGGAATTCCATTCATTAGCACAGAGCAAATATTGAAGACTGAATTAAAAGCTGAGAGGCAAGAAATTGAAAACTATAACAGAATCTAAGAAATCATATTGAAAAAACATTGTATAACTGAAAATCATCTGCCTTCTTGTCTCTGTAGTACAAGGAGGCAACAAATGTTCAGCACTACTTTTTAAATTTAATTCTCTCGTAACTGGACTACTAATATAATAGCTAACAACTTAGTGCCAGTTACCCTTAAAAATTGTTTAGATGCATGAACCTATTATATGCTCACCATACACCTTTGAGTTAAATACCATTATTTAACTCACCTGAGGAAACTGATAACATACATTTTATTTACCATAAATTCCCATCAGACCAGTAGCCACAATCTTTAAAACCATTTGCTAGTGAAAGTTTGAGGGAGAGATAGTGGTCTACCTGGATTAATGTCATGTTAGTTTTGATAAAATTCAACCTCTGTACACTTACAAAAATAAATTCTCATAAAACTTAAGCATTGGTCCAGAGAATGGTTATTGATAAAGTTAAATTGATCACATCAAAGCCAATTTATTTATTTTGAAAAATGAAAATAACTTGAGAGATTTGTGCTTTACCATCTCAAAGAAGTCAATGTCTACATATTTAGTCTTTCTCTAATAGTTATAATGGGCAATTATCATTTTGTTTTTTGTTTTGGGAAGAGTTACAGGAATAGAGAACTGCAATCCCCGTAGTAAAATGGTTGAGTTTTTGCTGTTATTTTGCTAACAGATATTTCTTGCTTTCAGTTATATACAGAATAATATATCATGAAGCTAGACTTTTTGTGTCATGTGGTGAGATAATATATTGAGGAAGAACATCTTGGGAAAAATGGTCAATGTAAAAAAGAATTATTTCTTTCATTGTCTTTTATTCTTAAAGGATAATTAGAGCTTCATTCTTAGCATTGAGCAGGGTATAAAGAAACCCTAATGTCATTTTATTTTCAAAAAGAAACCCCCCTTTTTGCCTAATGAACCCAACCATATCTAATAGAAATGCTTCTGTGACATCAGTGTGCCTTCCTTATCAAGAGGCCAAGGTCACCACAGCAGTATCCATCTTCCCTGCCAAAAATGGAACAAAGAACACGACAAAGAATGATAGTATTCAGCTTATGGTGAAAGGCCAAAATGTCCCAACAAAAGGTGATACCATCAAAAAATGGACATCGATGCTTGAACACTCAGAAAGCTTCCTGACAAAGAAGGTCCTTTGGAAAATTGTCTCTTTTTAGCATAGTATTTTTACTATGGAAATGAAGAGATGATAGTTCTATTATTCAGTCAACTAGGACCAGATATTTAATTTTGAAGAAAAATCAATATTATACAAAAACAAATGTATTTTCAAATATGAACATACTTATTTTCAAATATCTCAATCAGAAAAATAAAAGTTTATCAATAATCTTATTTAACCTAGATGAAGTGGATTTATAGCCTAAGAAGATTTCACATGGCTAACAGCTTACTTTTTTTTTTCTTTTGTCCAGACAGGGGCTCATTCTCTTGTCCAGGCTGGAGGGCAGTGTTGCGATCATGACTCACTGCAGCTTTGATCTCCTGGGCACAGATGATCCTTCCACCTCAGCCTCCTGAGTAGCTGGGACCACATGCGCCACCAAACTCATGGGACCTCGCCGTGTTGCCCAGGCTGCTTTTGAACTCCTGGTCTCAAGCAATCCACTCACTTTGGCCTCCCAAAGTGCTGGGATTACAAGCTCACATTTTTGTAATATTAAAAGTAATCCTGATAAAGATGACTTGAAATAATGGATATTCCAAAATGAATTTGCCATATTTAGAATGCAGTTTCATATTTATATTTTACTGGATTAATCTAGTTATTGGGAAATACATATAATAAAAAGGATCACAAAGCACACTGATACTGGAAAGGCACTTTAATACACACCATGGCACATGTCCTGGCTCCTCCTTTCACTTACTACTTGTGTCATCCTATTCAAGTCATTTAACTCCCAAGTCGTAAGTCTCAATTTGCTCTGTTACGAAATGCACAAAGTTGCTGTCTCTCTATACTTCAGGATTATGGTGAGAAAAGAACTGGAACCATGTATGTGGCAACAATTTATGACCTGTGAGATATTAGTCTAATCATTCTCAGAATCCTTGCCTCAGCTGTTTGTATGCTTCTCCCAAATTTTCAGAAATGGACAAAACTGGCCCCCTCTCAAATCAGGCTTGCAACAGCTGATCGTGTATTTCCCCAAGGGAACATTTAATGCTGAGGATGTCTCCCAAACTATGTTAGACATAAGAGTCAAAAGAGATGGTGGTAAGTCTTGGTGAGAAGGGCCTGGAACTTGGAATCAAAAGAAGGAGGAGAAAAATATTGAGCAGTCACTCACCAGCCATGTGGCTTTTGGCAATTTATCGCACAGAGCTTCGTCTTCTATATTGGCAAAATTAAGATGATATTTGAACTCAGCATTTTATGTGGCTGTTGTGAGGATCAACTCTAGCAATAGATTTTAAAGGTGCCATAAAAATAGATGTAAATTATAAAAATAATACTAATAGGTATAATTGTAGTTAAATTTCAATTAAGACACCCTTTCTTTTGAATATTTGTTAGATTCTGCTGTGTTGGTTGTATATGGGTTTTCCTCCGTATCCACTTTTTTGGACTTAATCTCACCATCTTTTACATATTAAACAAATCAATATTAATAGCGTTAATTAATTGAAGGTTAATTATATCAGCTAAGTAAAATAAATCTTTAACCAGAAATCAGAAAATTTATTTGTATTTGAATTACAGAACAATATCTGCTAACAGGTTTAAATTAAATAACTTTTATTTATATGTTACTAAAATGTTTTGGAGGAAGCAAACTAAATTTTGCATGGCCAAGGAAATTATTTAACAACCCTCTCAGTAAACCGAAAATAAAGAATTATCTCAAATCATAATTGACTTGATCAATTTTTAAAATGTTAATCTAAATTATTTAAAATGTTAACCATGGATCATGATCTGTGATGAACTTTTTCTTTTCAGTTTGGAAACTAATATCTTCAAACTGTACTTGAATTGACTTAGAAATGATATAAAATATGCTGATATTAACTCAGGATTTCAAATATATTTTTAGGATTTTAATTTTTCCTTCCAATTTTACAGCTGACTCTGATTTTGCTCTTCTTTTATGATTTTCAAATATTACCTACAGCAAGCATGTATAAAACATTGTCTTTTTTTAAACACATATGGTGAAAATCATTCAAGCAGATGGCTTACACAGTCACTGGTAATGGAGGATCAAGTGTCAGCTCAGTTGCTGCTGAAATGGAGTCCAATTTAATAGCTCAAACGAGGACAATAATTAAATTGGAAATTGCAGACTGAAATATTCTGCATTTGATCATAAAGAGATTATGGGAAGGAAAGAACACAGTGTAACTGTCTATATTTTAAAAGGAGCCAGGCTCCTGACAGTTCTGTGCTGTATCAGTTCATAATCAAAGTAAGCAATAGAAATCCATTTTTTAAACACTAATATGTCTTAGATTTTTTTAAGGAAAAGGCCACTTTCCAGCAGATGTACAGTGGCATTAAAATTCTATTCCCTGACATTGATAATCCTGGTGCCCTGGACTTGGAAAACAGAGTTTAGTTTGACTTTGTTAGGGAAGAGGGTAATGTCGTCGCTGTCCTGTTGCCTGTTCATTCTAGCCAGGTGTTCGGGAGTTTTTGATGACATCCTCTGCTATTCCCAAGACCCATATTTAGTGGCTGGCAATTTTATTTAGCACAAACAAGACATTCTAAGATGAGGCAAAGATTGGGTTGCTATGAGCTCCTGTTTCAAAAACCATTTTATGTTCTAGCTATGTAACTAGTACAATTAGATCCTGACATGCCATCAAAATAATGTAACATCGAACACAAGGGCTTATTTGATGGAATAAAATACTGTGGAACAGAGTGATTAGAGCAAGTCACTTAGCCTCTTTGAGCCTCAATTTCCTCCTTTGCAAAGGAGTTAACAATAGTACCTACAGGAGGACAGTGTATATAGAATATGCCTAACCTAGAGGGAGAGCACAGACAGTACATACCTTCCTGGCCCCATCACTTGCTTGAGGCTGGATGTTGGGTAAATAACCTCTCTGTGCCTTGTTTTTCCTAGTTCTAAAGTGGGATTAATAAAAACATTGTGTTCACTGATTTCTCATGAGGACTAAATGAACTAATGTTTATAAAGCATTTAGTACAGGGCCAGCCCTTAGTGGTATGATCATAAGCACACAGTCATAAGAACACAAATGCATGTTATCATTAGTATCATAATATATTTATTCAAAACAAATGGAGTGCTGTCAGTAAAATAAAAATTGTCACGTGAAGACATTGTGAAACCTAGAAACCTAAATGAGAATGTTATAACAAACTAAATAGTCTGTTGGCACAAATATATTTTAAACAAACCAAGCTGGAAATATCTTTGTCATAAATTGACACTGGGCAAATAAAAAGTATTCTCCCATGCTGAGCAATACTAAATTTAATTGTCTTTTTTCCTTACACATTTTTTTTTAGTTTTGTGCAAAGAATATTCCATTGTCAGCTAAGTATGGTGAACTGTCAAGCAGGCATACTGAGAAATTTCTCATGGTATTTTGAAACTACTTTGAACAGATTAGTTAACACATTGCTTTTCCCAATTTCAATTTTAATAGGCAAAATATCATTTGCATTCGTAATAAATAGTAGTAGTAACTTGAACATTTACTTCTTTTTTTAGAGATGGAGTCTCACTATATTGCTCAGGCTGGTCTTGAACTTCTGGCCTCAAGCAATTCTCCTGCCTCAGCCTTCCAGAGTGCTGGGATATCAGTGTGAGCCACTGTGCTCAGCCAATATTGTAACAGACTAAATTAAATATTCTGTTAGTCTCCATTGCTCAGCCAATAACTTGAATATTTCTTTTTTAATTTCTGAACTTTTTCTTTCTTTCATTATCATTCGTTTAAATCAGTTGGGCTGAATTAAGAAATGTCAAGAAACCAATGTATTAGTTTTATAGTGCTGCCATCCCACATTGCCACAAACTCAGGGGCTTAAAACAATGGCAAATGTAAGATCTTACAGCTCTGTAGGCCACAAGGCCAACACAAGTCTCACTGGACTAAAATCAAAACACCAACAGTGCTGCGTTTTCCCTGGAAGCTCTACAGAAAAATTCCCCATGTTCTTTTCTTTTCAGTTTCTAGAGGCTGCCCCCATTCTTTGGCTGCTGGGCCCCCTCCTCTAGTAACTGAGAGTACTGTATTTCACACATCTCATGACTATGATATTGACTTTTTACTCTGACTTTTAATGCCCCTTCTGGTTACATTAAGCCCATTCAATTAATCCGGGATATTCTCCCCATTCTAACATCAGTTGATTCATAGCGTTCATGCTGTTTATAACCTTAATTCCACTTGATCATGTAACTGAACATATTCATAGTTTCTAGGATTAGAGTATGGACATCTTTGGGGAGGAGGCATTATTCTGTTCACCACAACCAGAAATCATATTATCAGCCTGTGAAATTTTGTGTCTAACTGGGTCATTACGGTACCAATTATGTGATAAATTCCCCTTTGCCTACAAATGCTGAAGAACAGGGTAAAGATGATGGGTTTTCTGTGCACAAGTTGAAGCAGACAATGCCAAAATATATATATATATATATATATATATATATATATATGTGTGTGTGTGTGTGTATATATATATATATATATATATATATATATATATATATATATATTTTTTTTTTTTTTTTTTTTTTTTTTGAGACGGAGTCTCTGTCGCCCAGGCTGGAGTGCAGTGGTGCGATCTCGGCTCACTGCAAACTCCGCCTCCTGGGTTCACGCCATTCTCCTGCCTCAGCCTCCCGAGCAGCTGAGACTACAGGCACCCGCCACCTCGCCCGGCTAGTTTTTTGTATTTTTCAGTAGAGACGGGCTTTCACCGTGTTAGCCAGGATGGTCTCCATCTCCTGACCTCGTGATCCGCCCGTCTCGGCCTCCCCAAAGTGCTGGGATTACAGGCTTGAGCCACCGTGACCGGCCCAAAAATATTTTATGTATCATCAAATTCCCTTAGGAAATTTTGGCTTAGGGAAATTTTTAGCACTGGGAACACGGCCTTTAAGGAAATAACTATCCATTTTCTGTGAATACCTGACGTGGGTAAAGACCTCCTCATCCTTTCAAACAGGCAGCAGCCAAGTATCAAGTCTTTATCAACTTCCATGCCAGCTCTCTTTGTAGATGGCATCAAAGTCTCCCTGAAAGTTTTGCTAATATACCAGACCTTAAAGGTCAATCATGAAGAATTTCAATGTGTCATCAAATACTTATTATAATCATCCTCTGGGTCAACAATAGCAAAAAAGCAAAAAACCTAAACTCAGAATTAAATAGAGTAAGTTTGACAAATTTGGTAATCTCTTTAATATGATTATTTACATTTTTGGCATTATGCTATTTAGCTCTTGCAGTTTGGATTTTCTGCTGGGGAACTGGAAGGTGGGATCAAAATGCATCAATACAACTGAAGGATAAATTCTTACATTCTAGGTGAGGACACAGAATACACTGGAGCACTGATGGATTTGTTATTTACCCTGTTACTGCAGAAGACCAAACCATAACGCTAGAGCCAGATTATCATGAAAATCAAGAAAAAGCTAAAATGTGTTTGAGGACAATTCCACTTATTTGCTAATGGCTGGACCAACTTAAAATCCATTAGCCTCTTGAAGGGCCTCGATCAATACTTTTGAAACTTTCAACTCCCTCGGGGCCCTGAAAGCCCATGGGCCATGATGTAATGAATTAGCTGCATCAGCTTATTTTCAGTATTCTTCTATTCAATCTCCTTGTCTTCATGTGATTCCTTTAGCTTTAAAGATATTAAAATGTAATTTGAAATATTGGAAACAATATTCTCTTAAATCAAGTTCTGTATATCTTCAAACATTTTGATTTTTACTCATGAGAAGATGACCAGTGCTGATTTCTAAGTTGACAGCTACGCAACAATTTCTGAGCATAGGATCATCTTCCTGCTGAACTGTTACTAAATTCTGCCTGGAAAATCAGTATTTCAACAGTGTATAAGACCTTTAGTGGTCTGAGACATGCACCTTTCCATGGCCTCTAACAGATTATCAAGATTAAATGATAATAAGTTCTAAAGTCAAGAAGACCTCTGATCCCATTAGTTGAGTTAGAGTTATTTCCTCACCAGTTTGCATTTTATACTATAATTATATAATTTAATACAATTATTAAAATGACTGTTGACAAAAATAAATTTGAGTTCATAAACAATATTGAATACATCGTAGTATCTACTAAAGGTTGATCACTAAAAAGTTCAAGTCAAATTAGGAAGGAGAGACACATTCTAAATAGAAGGGTAAAAATGTGGACTCATGTTGCTTTAAAAAATCTTTTTAAAAAAAAAGAACTTGAAAGAAAAATGCATTTTCTTTATATAAACGAAAAAATAAAGTGAAACTTCAGTCAACAGGCCCATTCTAAAAAAACAAAAAATCACTTGCTTTAGTTGTAAGTGTGGCAAATGAATGTAAATTTCTACATATTTAACTGAAATAAAATGTAGATACATGCTTTTATGATTATGTTACAACTCTGTGCGCTAACCAAGTTCCTTAATTAGTGGAAAAAACTTGTGGTCTTAGTTTGAGAGATAGGGCAAATTTACTGAAAGTTACTAACTCTTTAATTTTAACCGTAACTACAAAGCACTAAGAACCCTTGCTCACCACACTTCATAGCACCGGGAAAAAAAGCTATATATGACACAATGTCATCCAAGGGGAATAACTGTGGCCTTGAAGTTAGGCTGGCAGGTTTTTATTGGCATGACTCTGGTTGGAGATCTTAACCACTTAGATTCAGTTCCTTTCTTTAAAAAGATAGAACTTATAAAACTAATCTTTAAAAGAAGAAATAAAGAAACCAAGGTGAAAGTGCCTGGAGCAGTATAATCGCTCAATAAATGTTCATTTCTTTTTCCATCAGTGGAATAATATATAACCCCTTTTGGAAAACTTATGTAAAAATGTGTTGATTTCTTCAAAATCTATTTTCCATAAAAATATTTACATATTCTTTTAAAGCTTGCTATTTCAGGCAAAATTATGCTTAATTTGCAAATATTTTAGGCATTAGTGGACTACAGAATGGCTTATGAGTCTTAAAAGGGAGATTAGTGCATTTTTACCTTCTAGAAGAATCCTGTTTTCTTGCCTAAAAGTGAATACAAGAAGAGTAGAAGAGGTGTCACACCTTTTACCTCTGGGTGTTTAATGCAGTTCTGCCTTTGATTTGCCAATTGTAAAGTTTATCTGATTATTTCCTAAAATTTTCTGATTAGGATAAGGAAATAATAACATCTTTTATTTGGATTTAAACCAACTCTATCCGAAGTATATTAGCCTCAAAATAATGGTGCTAGCTGGAGGCCATTATCCTAAGCAAACTAATGCAGAAACAGAAAAACAAATACCACATGTTCTCACTTGCCAGTGCGAGCTAAGCCTTAAGTACACATGACCATAAAGATGGGAACAATAGACAGTGGGGTCTGCTAGAGGGAGGAGAGAAGAAGGGGAGCAAGGACTAAAAAACTACCCGTTGGGTACTCTGTTCACTACCTGGGTGATGGGATCATTTGTATCCCAAACTTCAATGTCCTACAATATACCCACGTAACAAACCTGCATATGTATCCCTTGAATCTAAAATAAAAATTGAAATTATAAGGTAATTAATTAATGAAACACCAGAAAATAAAATGAAGCAGGAAAAATAGACACAAAAATAATAACAGTGGGGCTACTCACACTGCATTAAAGCATCAACACAAAACACATGGACAACTCTCTTCAATATCTCAATCTTCATTAGGCTAGTGAATAAAGCAACAGAAAAACTCAAATTGTGTAATTTCATTATCTAGGACACTGATTACTTAGAATCTCTTGTTTCACAGATGGATCCATGCAAAACCTATTGACACAGGGTAGAACAGGTTGCTTTGGGTCCCATTTACCTTCAGAAATGGAAATTATTTCTAAGTGACCATTTGAACAACTAGCGCTGGAAGGCATATGTCTGCTCATATGTTTAAAGCATATTTTATCTGACAACCACTTTTATTTTTAAAATATAAAATAATGTATTATTCCCGAATTATTTCTCTCTATATACTTGCCAATAGCACAGTGAAAATGTGAGACCTTTTTCTTTAACTGGGATGTATCCTAATTCCTCTTTTTAAAAAAAATAATTAAGTGCCTAGTGGTTGGAAATAATGAAACATTGATGAGTAATTAATGGATGATGATGAAGACCACCCCAAACTGTTCTCTTTGGAGGTAAATTTCTAGATCCACAAGCAGTATGTTGCATCAATGAATGAAAGTGTTTAGGTTGTAGCAAGACTGTAATGACACTAGTTTAATTAACTCTGAAATTAAATGGTGATATCAGAGAAAAACTTAACTATCTCTTATCACCAGAATCAATTAAACAGTCATCAATATAACATTATTATAATTAAAGAACTTACTCCTATTTACCACTTCAGATTGAATAGTAAGTTTTTCACTCACTAAAATGAAATCCAGAATACATCTTCTATCTTACTTTGTCTTTTGATAAAATGTTAGTTTTTCTATATCTGTTAGCACAGACTGATACATGTTATTAAGCAACGGATTTAAACAGTGTAGTTAGTCTAGCATATATTCACGATTTCTTAGTGCAAGCAAGAAAGAATATATTAATCGAGTCCTTTTCAACATAAATTGTATGTCATGCAAGTTAAAATTAAACAGAAAACTGCATTTAAATAAATGTGAAAAATTCAAATAGAAAATGGCTTTTGGAACTCTTTATGTTTAGTCATCTATTATGTTTCTTTTAATAGATTATGTTTAAACTATTAGATAAAAAGCTTAGACAGAACAATTAACACAAAATAGCTTTTTGGGGAGAGGGGCTCCTTTTTAAACACTGTTCAGTATCACGATATCCTATTTTATTTTACATGAGACATTTGCATAGACATATTAATTCTAAAAACCTAAGTGATCTTATAGACTTTATAGATGAAACACAGCAAGAAACAGAAAAAAATAACTGCACTACTATTACTGGCTATATGCTAGGTCTTTAGGAATTTAAGATCACTATAGAAAAATGATATTGATTAGTACCTGCCCATCACCAGACTGGAGTGGGGGAATTTGGTATTTAGAGATCTTTTATTTTCTTCTTGCTATTACACAGTATTATTGAGTTGGTCATCAGTGAACTGTCTTGTGCTTTGAAGCTTCCCTTATATTATGCTACCCCGCTAGGGTACATAATATGATGGTTTACTGTTCAGCAAAATCTTTTGTTTTCATACACAAAAAAGCAATGCCCAGATATTTTTAAACTCAATATGAATGCCATGGTTTTAATGTATGGTGCCATTTTGTAGGCATAAAAGACAAAGTCAAACAAGGCGTGTTACTGTTCTTGATAACTTTACTCACTTTTACAAAACCTCAGAATAGTTATCTGAAAATGTGTAATTCTCTTGGACTGCAATCTAGCCCCCAGACCTATGATGAAGCAAAGCTGATTTAGCAGCATACTGAAGAAATAATGAAATAAAAGGAAGAGGAGCCCACACAGGGTCCTCTTCACTGTGTTTTAGGAGGTCATAATTCTCTGGTTATTAACAGGCAGAGTGTTTCAGAGTTAGAAGAGATATTAAGAAACTAGGAATCTACATCTTCCCTTTTACAGGAAATGATACAAAAGATAATTCTTTGTCATCTCAGTGCCCTCAAACGGCTTCCAGTTCACCATTCAACCTGTAGGTGGTAGAGCGGGAGGGCCTATGTGAGGCCAACAGGCACCAAAAGGACTGAGAGTGGAGAGAATATGGTGGAAGGAGAACACAAACTTCTTGGCAAGAGCCAACATATTGAGGAAATGCCACAAGAAGGAAGTGGTGTGCCTGGGCGAAAAATGCACAGGTTAAGGGTAAAATTCATAAGAAATGTTCTGAGGCTTGTAGAATTGCTGAGAGCTGGAGAGCTGGAGAGCTGGAGAGCTGGAGAGCTGGTGAGGAGGTAAGAAGCAATCTTGGTAACTATTGCTGTGTTACATGTTTGGACCTTATTTTGAATGTTCTTTGAAGGCACCATGAAGAATTATAGTTATTTCTGAATTCCTATTGGAGGCTAAAACTGCCTTCTTAAACTGTGCAACACATCAGCTACTGTATCAAGTGGGTCTCTAAAATTGATAGTTTATAGTCATATAAAGAAACATATCAGGAAAGAGAAGATATTCATCTAATGAGTGGATCTCTTCAGTCACAACAGTCAATTTGGATAATGTTATTCACCGGTGCATTCTTCGTTCCTTTCTAATCATCCCCAAGTTTATCTCCTCTGAGGCTCAGTAACAGAGATTGATTTACTGAACTATATAAAAGTAGCTGCTCTCCCGCCACAGAAACTCCAAACCTTCTCTTTTCTTCTAAACTTTCTTTCCTAGTAAAATAATGTAAGGCAATCTTTCTAATATGAAGACAACTTTACTAAATCAGTTGTAGAGAGAGAAGAAAAGCTTGGTTGGTACCAATGATAACACTGCACAATTATGCATTTTAAAGAAATCTAGAAGTTTCTCTTTATGACCATGTATCCTGTATGGAAATGAATAAATGACTTTTGTATAGTGCTTACTACATGCCAGGCATTATTTTAACTGCATCATACAGTTAACCATTCCATATTTACAATATGTTCAGGAAAGAGATTCTATTGGGATCATTCCTATTTTACATAGAGGAAACTAAGGCATTGAGCATTTAAGTGACTTGTTCAAGTTCACATCTTTGGCAAATGGCAGAGATGGGATACTGAGCCAGAGACCACGCACTCAACCACTACCTATACTGCCTTTGATTTAAAATTACAAAATGTTTCATTAAAATGCCTATTAGTTATTCTTCATATTTACATTATCTTGGCAAGTAATATAATGATCGTATGTAAATAAGTACAGCACAACTTACTGAAAAGAGAAAATTGCTTTGGGTAGCTTGAAAAATACAGTAGACCGTGCATATTATGTTACACTATGACTTCACTGAAGAAGGATTTTACTATAGCTAGTCCCATGCGTAACTATCCAAAGTCACGTCCCAAAGGCAATGCTCGTTCAACAAATGTGGTCCAAATTACAAAGCTTTAATTGCATAAATTATATTTTGAATGTACTTCAGAAATTTGGAATTGTACTTTGGTACTGTAGACATTGCCTACTCCTGTATCCTTAATGACATGGCTGTTAGGATGGGATATATATATATATATATATATATATATATATATATATATATAGTGTGTGTGTGTGTGTGTGTGTGTGTGTGTGTATGTAGTTTTCTATTTCTCTAACATTTATATTCATTGAGGACAGCTGGCCTTTTCCTGTCTAAAAGTTCACTATGAAATGGACACGTATTTCCTTTGCCTTAAGAATGGCATTTCCCAGCAGCCACAGAAATCATTTTAATTATCTGTTTCTGAGGCAGAAGGAAGATTTCATGTGTAAAATACGGTGAGACTGTTTCTAAACTGGGACCTTTCCACCTTTTGCCTGGTATGGAGTCTCATCTATGAGCGATGTTGCCAATGTATACGCCAGGGATATAGAGAACCATTATGTTCTGGACTTGTTCCATTTACCCATCTCCTTCTCTCACTACTTCCACTGTGAACATTAATGTGACATCTAATCACAAACCTTAACTGTTTCTCCTGTGGCCAATTCAGAGACTTTCTGGTTTATCTGCTTGTTGAAAAGCAGAAAGGGACCTAGAAATATGTGTGAGGTAGAGGCCATATTGATTTCCAGTATTGGTGTTGGCAGAAATCATGCCACAGACCTTGTAGGCCAAAACCCACAACTGTTGTATGAGGTTCTGTAACGTTGTCACCAGTAGAAATCCAATATTCTCAAATCACAATTATTTGCAGTTATCACAATATATCTCACATCAGTTTTGTAATCAAAGTAGTCCTTACATTTACTAATAGATTTTATTGTTTCATAGGTTGAAAAAATAAACACAGATTATATCACAATTTCTTTATATTTTGCTAACAATATTTAAGATAATTGCCTTACTTAATGATTGTCCTTCATTTATGCCACTAAAGTCATATCCTGGGTAACAAACAAAAAGGTCAGAAATCACTGCTAAAAAGCGATATCCTGTGGAAAAAGGGAGTGGAAAAACAAGTGAATCCAAAGCCTTTTCTGCTTGCATTTTTGAAATTAATGCTGACCTCTTGGGTGCCTGAAGAGAAGGAACAGAGTTTTTCATGTTCTTTTGTGTGATGATCAGTCAGATGTGGTCAGATGAGGAGCAGTGGAGAGGTTCCAGAAACAAACTTTATTGTGCTCACAGGCCCTGCACACAGTATACATGAGATACCACATGGGACCATGTGGAAAAAACACCAGGGTTGTCAGAAGACAGAAGACAAGAGCAAGGGGAAAGTTTAGGCTGAGCCTTTATTTGAGTTCCCCCTGGCAAGGTAAGTCAGGGTGGCCAGATTAGGATTAGCTAGTTCAAATGACGTTAGTGGGCTCCAAGCAACAGGATGGACCTTAGTCACCTGGTACCTCGCCCTGGCCCTGGGATGATTCAGGCAAAAGAATATTGCCTGTTGGGGTGTAAGAGCCAGATAGGGGAAGGCTGGCTCTGGATTGGTTCATTTGCAAATGAAAGGTGTCCTCCTGGCTAGCTAGGCCTTTCTAAGAATGGAGGAGCGGCAGGAGGGGCAGTCTCTCCTCAGACAGAAAGGATTTTTTATTTACTTATTTATTTATTTTATTATTATACTTTAAGTTCTAGGGTACATGTGCATAACGTGCAGGTTTGTTACATATGTATACTTGTGCCATGTTGGTGTGCTGCACCCATCAACTCGTCTGCACCCATCAACTCATCATTTACATCAGGTATAACTCCCAATGCAATCCCTCCCCCCTTCCCCCTCCCCATGATAGGCCCCGGTGTGTGATGTTCCTCTTCCTGAGTCCAAGTGATCTCATTGTTCAGTTCCCACCTATGAGTGAGAACATGCGGTGTTTGGTTTTCTGTTCTTGTGATAGTTTGCTGAGAATGATGGTTTCCAGCTGCATCCATGTCAAAGGATTTTTAATTCCAGATCCCTGAGGAATCGTCACACTGTCTACCACAATGGCTGAACTAGTTTACAGTCCCACCAACAGTGTAAAAGTGTTCCTATTTCTCCACATCCTCTCCAGCACCTGCTGTTTCCTGACCTTTTAATGATCACCATTCTAACTGGTGTGAGATGGTATCTCATTGTGGTTTTGATTTGCATTTCTCTGATGGCTAGTGATGAGGAGCATTTTTTCATGTGTCTGTTAGCTGTATGAATGTCTTCTTTTGAGAAGTGTCTGTTCATATCCTCTGTCTACATTTTGATGTGATTGTTTCTTTCTTGTAAATTTGTTTGAGTTCTTTGTAGGTTCTAGATATTAGCCCTTTGTCATATGAGTAGATTGCAAAAATTTTCTCCCATTCTGTAGGTTGCCTGTTCACTCTGATGGTAGTTCCTTTTGCTGTGTAGAAGCTCCTTAGTTTAATTAGATCCTATTTCTCAACTTTGGTTTTTGTTGCCATTGGTTTTGGTGTTTTAGACATGAAATCCTTGCCCATGCCTATGTCCTGAATGGTAGTGCCTAGGTTTTCTTCTAGGGTTTTTATGGTTTTAGGTCTAACATTTCAGTCTCTAATCCATCTTGAATTAATTTTTGTATAAGGTGTAAGGGAGGGATCCAGTTTCAGCTTTCTACTTATGGCTAGTCAGTTTTCCCAGCACCATTTATTAAATAGGGAATCCTGGGGCGGGAGTATATACCCAAAGGATTAAAAATCATGCTGCTATAAAGACACATGCACACGTATGTTTATTGTGGCACTATTCACAATAGCAAAGACTTGAAACCAACCCAAATGTCCATCAACGACAGACTGGATTAAGAAAGTGTGGCACATATACACCATGGAATACTATGCAGCCATAAATAAGGATGAGTTCGTGTCCTTTGTAGGGACATGGATGAAGCTGGAAACCATCATTCTCAGCAAACTATCGCAAGAATAGAAAACCAAACACTGCATGTTCTCACTCATAGGTGGGAATTGAACAATGAGAACCCTTGGACACAGGAAGGTAAACATCACACACTGGGGCCTGTCGTGCGGTGGGGGGAGGGGGGAGGGATAGCATTAGGAGATATACCTAATGTAAATGATGAGCTAATGGGTGCGGCACACCAACATGGCACATGTATACATATGTAACAAACCAGCATGTTGTGCACAGGTACCCTAGAACATAAAGTATAATAAAAAAAAAAAAGGATTTTTAAAATGTCAAAACATCATAGTATACAAAAAATAGTATACCCGCCCCCACACCCCAACACACACACACACACACACACACACACACACACACACTCACTACAAATAGCATCTGACGCAAGTCAGGGTAGCTGTTCAGATGCTGACATATCACTGCTTATACATGTATTTTTAGCTCACCTCTTTCATCATTGCATTATATGCTTTTCCATTAAATCTAAGGAATCTCCACCTCTTTAAAGACATCGTGCTGAAGTTGTCCCTTTCATTTTCATCTGTTACCGGGTGATGTATGCTTCTGTAGTTCTGAGGGGAAATAATCTAAGCACCAAGGGTGGGCCTTGGTCTCTTGCTGGCTGAGCAGGATTTGAAAGAGTAGGTCCTAGTCTTTTAGACACAATGTCCGGTGGAGTGGAAAACTGTTACTACAAGAGTATTTTTTGATGCTTGCTCCCTGCTGATCATGCCTGAAAACACTTTCTAGAAATCTGATGTGTCAGAAGGGAAATCTGCCATGCTGACTTCACAGCACCAGGATCACAAGGAGCTCTAAGACACTTCGGGGGTTTAGTATACCACTGCCTGCATGTGGTGAGAAGATATCAATATTTATTCAGGTATTTGTTTTATCTTTTTTTCTATTACTATATGTGCTAAATAATGTTGTCCTAGGCTATGTTCCAAGGGTTAGCAACAGAGTTTACTTTGTTTCCTGAGTCTTATATCTACGATCTTAAGAAGTGTACAGAAGAATCACCTGTAACACTAAAACCATACACATACCTTCCCTGCTTACCCCAGTGATATTCTGATTTCAGAGACATTGGAGGTTTTCAAGAAACCATGTTTTTAAAAAGGTGCATATATAACAAACGTAACCCTAACTGAGAAAACTACCTTACTGAATTCATAAATAAACTCTTATATCATTTTGATTATAATAATTGCACAAATGCATATAATACTTGGATGGCATTGGTTAATATTTTATGCAGTTATGTGCACTTTTGTGTAACTTTTGGGAAAAAAATTACAGAATAACCAACCCTGAAATATGTCATTTGCATATGTTGCATATGTTAATTTCTTTTATTAGCAATTATTAGAAATGCATACATTAACTTTAAAGAATGAAGAACATTGAGATAATCATTGTAATTTATGTATTGCATTTATAGTCCAAGTCTGTATAAAAATATAGCTTCCTTTAATTGAAAGAATTCTCCTTATCAGCTTTCCCGAAGTCTTGTATGCTTGATTTACTGCCAATTATGCCACAGATCTCTAAATAGCAGTTATCTTTTATCTAATATTTCCATTGCCAGTGTTAATCTTCTCTTGATTTTCCAATTACCTGTTTTCTTGATGATGTAAGTAAGTCTTCTTTTAGTACCTTGGATCCCACCCATCTTGTTGCTCTCATGAACTCCAGACTCTTTGTATTTATCATTTCCTCTTTTATCTGGATATAGACTGTAATTTTATTTCTCAAATACAGTCTTGATTAAATGTCAAGGAACATTTTCTGATATTCTAGGTACTGTTCCAG
The DNA here is from genome assembly GCF_043159975.1 of Macaca nemestrina. Lineage (NCBI taxonomy): Eukaryota > Metazoa > Chordata > Mammalia > Primates > Cercopithecidae > Macaca > Macaca nemestrina. The sequence goes on from NC_092140.1 coordinate 21,090,872, forward strand.
ACTCTAGAGATGTGGAGTCCTAGTTCTCTGAGACCAAACAAGCAGTTAGAGTACCATGTGACAGCTGCAATAATCCAGCTAAGCCTAAGTGCTGATTGAGCATGACTCTGTGCAGGCTTGCCAGGGGAGTTGATTCCTGAGCCAATTTACAATCATTAGTGGAAGTTAGGCGTTCACAACTCTGACTTATCCACTTGTATATCACCAGCCCCTTATATGGTACTTGTCTCTGACACAGAGTAGATTTTCGATAAATGTTAAATTTAATTGAAGAATGAGGAAAACATAGACTTTTTAGCAACTGAAAATAATTATCTGGGTTTGAAGAGAGACTGCAATTCATGAAAAAGTTTAAAAATGTATTTGAAAATATGCCAGGGGCTTTAAAATGAATTTGCATGCTACACAGGGTGTTTACATTTTATTTTAAGATGAGATTCCAATTAGGGGTACCGTATTATCTAATTTACTTTTTATAATGTGCATTTGGGCTTCTTTTACGAAGTTTGATGTTATACAAAGGCTTATCAGTGCTCCTCCCAAAGTCCTACTAAAGAATCAACGTAGCTTTTAAAAAAATCCAACTTTAGCCACATCAACATGGTGAGACAGAAACACAAATGTTTAAAAATCTCCAAAAATGTTGATGCTATCACTGATCAAGCTGCATTGAGAGAAACCATTGGTCATCTATTTAGACTTACATGACAAAAAAGACAAACTTGGTCCATCAAAAGGGTCCAGAAAAGCACTATATCCCTCCACAAGATCCCCTACACACACTTTTTTCTCCTCTCAGAGATCCTAAAATTGTGCTAAGAACAAAAAAATAAATATCAGGGGTAGTCAATCCTGTTATCTGATGACTGATGACTACTGCAAAGATTAAAACATTCCCCATGTCTCTCCTTTCCTTCTCTCTTGTTTTACAGTTGGCAATAAGACACACTTTTCCTCTCCTGTTTATAGGGGAGTACTTTTTAAAAAACACTTACATACCAGAGTATAATATATAGACTATCTCAGCACGTTCAAAAGAGCAGAAATTGTACAGGTGACATTTCAGACCACAGTGCAATACAATGAAAGATGATTAACACCATTTTAAGAATAGATGATGATCTATAACGAAAGGTTAGTACAAATTTAATTGCTCACTGGATGGGCAATGGCTTTCTAAGAAGGTAATTTTAGAAATAAAGGAAAAAATTACTACATTAAAAAATGTGGTTGAACACTTGTCTTTGCTCTCTGGCAACTTTTGCTTGTTACGAAAGAGCACCTATCACATTTATGTTGAGACTTGGTGTTTTCATGTCTGCATTAACTAACATTTTGTAAGTTCATTGAAGATAGCAACCGTGTACCTTGGGTCTCTACATACTGCCTGTCACATGATGGATATTAATAAATATCTCATCCAAGACTTTTTCTAAAATAACACTTGAAAACAGAGAAAATGTCAACAAACATAAAAATAATATTTTCAAGTTAAAAAGACTAGTACTCTAATAGAAAAATGGTTTTAAAAGTCCAGTCTATTCAGATAGCTAAATTATTAATAAACTATTTCTAAATGTTTAGTCTCCTGCGATTAAAATAAATAAGTAAAAACTAGATCACACAGATTTTGTTTAATAAGTTGGCAGATGTATACATTGTTTTACAGGGTGATGGTGTGAATATGGATTCATTACAATCTTCCTGGAATACTTGTAAAAAGAAAAAGCAGGAGATATTTTACCACCATTACAAAACAAAAACAAAACAGAAACCCAATCATATTATTTATTGCCCCATATAAATTCCAAATACTCAATTTGCAGGAAATAAAGGGGAGTATAGAAATATCTATTCATGAATAAAATCAAATAAAGTTACTAAAAGTGATTCAGCCACAGCTCAGGAAGATTACTTATTCTTCATGTTCTCCACTATAGTATACACTTGTATATGAAATACATTTCCTACTTGTAATGTTACAGACTTAATACTCTCCTTCTTCTTGGCTGCACTCTAATCTATTACTCTAATAGATTTCACTAAGTCAAGAATGCAACCCATGTTCAGATGTATTTTGCTACTATAGGGAATATTTATATGTGATATATATATTTTAACATATTTATTAAATATATCTATATTGTATTAATGTATAAATTTATATATTCATATATTGTGCTTATGTTTTATTCAATATGTGCTTTCATTCTAAAAGCTTATATTCTTATATGTCTAATTTTAAATTAAAATGGAAAATACATTACATGCATTTACTTTATCTTATATATTTATATAATTTTATTTGTATTAACAGAGAACATTTTCAATGTTAATGGTATATCATTTCTTCATTTCAGACTTTATTAAAATTTGTCCTGTTTTCAATTAAGTAGGTTTTTGTTGCATATGTTTATAAGATTAAGTCATTTGCTTTATTTCTAAATTGAGCTAAATGTTTCATTACCAAATAAAGAATGGACATTTCACTTGTGCTAAGTAATTTTAGATATCTTTCAGACTATCATTTAAATCTTATTTTAAATATATTTCAATGAGGATTTCTAAAGTTCATCATTGCTTGCTTTTCTGAAATACACCCTATTTAATCAGGATGTCTTATTCTATCAATAAATTGCTGCTGTTGATTTGGTAGTATTATCTAGCATTTATACATACGTTCATAGTGAGAATTTGGTAGAGACAGATAATGTGTATGTACCTTCTTACAGTGTTATTGGAATTTACATTCCATGATGTTCATATGTTTAGTGTACAATTTCCTGGTTTTTAGTATATTAATACAGTTGTGCAAATACCACCATAATCTAATTTTATAAGATTTTTATAATCTCCAAAAAGAAACCTTGTACCAATTAGCAGTAACTCCTTATTTCCCACTTCTGGATTTTAAACAGTGCCAGAACATAGAGAAAAATTTTTTAAAAATCTCAAAACTTACATGAGGTTATGAAGTTGTAAAAAAAATACCCAAAATTATCCACTAATTGTAGATTTAACAGATCTCATACATACAAATTTCCTTGCCTTGTAACTTCATATATACATAAACATTAATTTTATAGACTGTTATCAAATATATCTTTCTATATAATCTTTTCTATCACATTTTCAAATATGTAAAATTTTATTTAATATTTTATATAATATTTCATATATTTTGTTTATCTTTAGTTGTGTAGTTTTTCTCTTTCCTCATAGTAATAGCATCTCCTTTATTTCTGTCTTGTTTATATTTGAAAAATAATTTATTGTTTGTTAGCTTTTTCAAGTAAATAATTTTGGGGATGAATTTTTGTTTCACTAAGTTTTTAAAATAATTCCTGAACATTTAATTACATTGGATTATTATTATTTTTTTTATCTCTAGCTTCTTGTGTTAAATCTATAGAGGTAGGAAAATATAATCAAAACACATAAATCAAAATTAAAAGTATGATGTAGTTGGCTTATTTTTGCTCTTAATTTTCACCATTAGGTTTTCTACATTTTTGATGCTATTGAGAATCAGTATGCATCACTGTTATACTCAAAAGAAAAGAACCATTATTTTTTAAAATTTCACTTGAATGAAAAGACAGAGGGTGATTTATACATAGAAGAGTACAAAGCAGGATACTTTGATTCATATGTAACTTTCCAAGCCATTGGTGATATGGTTGTTTTGATGAATATGTAAACTATTTGAAATGTACAACTTCTACCTCTGTTATCAAATAATGTGAGCATAATGTATCCTGACTCTTTCTCTTACTCTGCCTCTTACTGAACCATGATTGTGGGCAGATTTTATTTTGCCTTCTCTTGTATATTGTTTGAATATGTATGCATAAATGTATGAATTATATGTTTTCTGAAATCACAATAAGAGCTACAAAAATATTTTTACTATTTTGGTTAGGACTATATTTGCCTCTGAGAAGGAATGAGTCATGTTGTCAAATGACATCATCATAAATGTGTGACGCCATTAAATATAAGGTATGTAGATTATGAGATACATTGGGTGAACTATTAAAAAGTTAACTGAGGAATTCCTGTGGATACTGGAGAGGAAAGCAGGACACAGGCTGTGGCCCACATAAATTTTTCTGTGTTTGTACAAAGTTGAAGAAACTAGAGATTTTGAAAGACAAACCATTCAAGGTTCTATAAAATTGTCAGCTGATAAAGAGCACTTTTGCTCAGAAAGATTGAGTCACTTGCTTTGATCATGTGATTTAGCTGTCAGACAGTTCCTCTCTGTTCCCTCGGCTTGGATATATTCCACATATCTACCTTCTACAGCCCTATATGGTCCCATGCTCAGGGCAAGTTGAGTATGGCTTGAGGGTGAAACTGGGGACATTACCATATAATTTCATTGAAAGCCTACATTTTGTATAGATTTTTATCATAATGTCTACATGTCAAAAGGGCTACTTCCAGGTATCTAGCTGAAATTCTAAAGTTTCTGACATTAGAATAGCAATAGAAAATAAGAGTTTAGTTAGTATAATCATCTTGGTGAGAAATTATGAGGACTAAAGTCATACAGTAATGGCATAGGCGATGGAACAGAAATTAGTTTTGAGAACAAGTTAAAACTAACAGGTTTGATACCGGGCTAGAGTTCATATTGGATATGATGGGCTAGAGGTTAAAGTCGGTATTATCGAACAGTTTTCCGTGTTAGAAGAAAAGTTTTCTGAAGGCTGTATTTATTGATATTGAACAATAAATTCAGAAACAAATGGCAGAAATAAAAATGGTAACATAAATTATGCAAATTTTGACTTTATGCTTCTCGTGGGTTGAAATGATTAGGAGGTATGTAGATACCTATTCTAGAAATGAGAAGAATAAAATGGACTGGAAGTATCTATTTGGTCTAATCAAAACGGTCATAAATAAAGCCTTCAGAGTGTAATTATTTCAGCCATGGAGAGTGAATAAAGTGAGAAGAAAAGAAAGTAAAAGTAAGAATCTTTAGAAGTAAGAGAGAACCCTTTGAAGAAGACATAGAAGTTTCAAAGTAGAAAGAACAGAGAGATAATCTTGGAAACTAAGGACACATCAATGAAAGGAGTGATCAACAATGTTTAATATTTCAAACAGGTTAAATTATTTAAAAACTAGAAAAGCATTTCTTGGACTTAGACTCCTAGTAGACACAATGAAATAGCCAAGAAATCTACTGAGTATGTGAGTCCTGGATGGAGAAATCACTGAGTGGAGACATCAATGCAGAGCATGGAAATGAAAGAAAATTATTTCAAAGTGATGAACTAACCCAAAATTCTTTTAAAATTCATGACGTCTTGTGAAATAATTAACATTCTGATGTCACTGGCAAATTTCAGCCTTACCACTGGTTTAGTCTTTAAGCAATTTTTTTGCATTTATCCTCCTCTTAGAAAGTAACTTAGCTTTTTTTTTTTTAATTTTCTTGCTCTTCAAATATAAAATTGACTCTTCTGAAATTTCACAAAGTGAGAAAATATGATTCCTGCAGATCTGACAAATATCTTATCTGTCATTCTTCCTCTTCTTCCTCTTCCTTTCCTTCTTCCTCTTCCTTTTCTTCTTCCTTTTTCTCCCTCTCCTTCTCCTTCTTCTTCTTCTTTTTTTCTGTTAATCCTTATTTTGTGACCTCTCTGTGAGACCACATATGTGCTTTTAAGGGCAACGATTGTAACATTTCTCTCAGTACTTACAGCACTGGAAAAGCTGCCCCCATTTCAGTATGGGTTTGTTGAAATGGTAATTTTTGATAGGCATTATTCTCTTCCTTCACTCTTCACACTTACTTTAAGTTAGTATTTTCAAGACGGTTTTGTGAAATATTACACCAAATTCTCAAAGTTAAAAATGGATTTTCATTAAACAAGTTTGGGAAACAATTTACAGTATTTTGCTTTTTGGAGATTTTTCATTTTACACTAGCACAGTAACATCTCAGAGAAGTACTGACTATTTTAGTATGTTAAATTAATGCATATTAGTATCTTGTAGTACTAATTGGAAAATTATAAAATCTTTAAACAGCTAAAAATTATTTCCAGTTTGCCCTTCAGGGAAAGTCTTGAGAGACTTGCTTGACTTCTTTTCTTTCTTTCACCAACTGGCCTACATTTTGATTAGTTTTCTATTTCCATAGAGAGTTTCATAATTCCTTTTGTTTGTTTGTTCTTCTCACATTATTCTTGCACAGGCAGTATTTCTTCTTACACCTCCAACCTCCTACTGTTTTCTCAATACCAAATGAGCTTAACATCTAGACTTCATCTCCAGATCCCTTATGTTTCACCCCAGTGAAGCAATTTTCATGCTCTGCCACACCAAATCTAAATCAAAATAAAAACAGGTTGCTTTCTTCTTGTCTTTACACTAAGCATTTGTCTGACTCTTAGTAGCTCCTTCAGATGAAATTATATTCCCATGTGAAAGTAAATTATAGGAGTTCTCTGCTTTTGCAAAGTAAATGACTTTGGAGAAATTTTTTAGTTGCTAAGCATCTCAAATTTCGCTGTTATTCAAGATTTTTTTTCCTTTGAAAATATCTGGTTAATCTGACCAGTTCTGACTTTTAAGAATTTAAGAAGGCTTTTGAAATCTCAATTTGTATTTAATTATTTTCTTTCTATTTTTTTTCTTTTTGGCTGCCTGTTTTTAGATTACCAGTGTCTATGGTAATTGTCATAGTTTGGGTGAGGGAGGGACACAAAAAAATCTTAAACTCTCATACATTGGGCTGCACTGTGGGCTTCAATTCTTCAATCTTTTGGTTTCATAATATAAATAAATTCTCTCTGTTTCAGAATAAAAATGATTCTGGTCCTTGGAACGTAAGTATGAATATAACTAATACAATTATCACAAAATCTGAACAGCATTGTTTTCTGCATATCCTGTGCTCAACATTGTAGTTAAAGCTCTATTTGATTACGTTCCAAGAGTAGATGTAATGGGAGTCTAACTCAAACATCGGTAGAGATATTAATCCTTTGGCTTTTTCTAAAAGATGAGCTTAAAAATAAACAAACAAACCAAGGCAAAATAAAAACAATAAAAACAGATGGGCATATGTTTGTTTTCTGCCTCACTGATCCAAATATTGTCAGGATAATAATTATGTTGAATATGCTGCTGTTGTTGCTGCTGATAATAATGTATACACATATTGATATATCTTTCCAAGTGACATCAATCAAGTAGTTTTTACATAAGAAAGAACTGCATGAATCTTCAGTGTACCTTTACTTAGTTTTGACAAACATGTATACCTAAACATGAGCCAAAATATAGATTCCAAACACGTTTTTTAATACTTCTTTTTCAGGTCTTATATAGATGATACCTGCCATTGGACCATGTTACTTGCCACATATTTCTTTACTTTTGGCCTCTGCATCCTGATTGAAAATCAAGACAAGAGAGATCCATTTTAATACCTAGTTTTTTTTTCTGTAATTTGATAAAATTAATTTATAGTCTCACCTTCACTTCATGCAGGCCATAAATTTGATAGATATTACTAACTACTCTTCAAAATGGCAAACGTATTATCAGAGACATATATACTGAATAGAGACAACATAATTATTTGGGGCTAAAGAGCTCAATCCCATGGAGTAATTTAAGGAATAATGTAGATTGTAGACCTGGATAATAATGCTTCCTTCTTACTGAGAATGCGTTAAAACATTAAGATTCTTATATGTTCATTTTAAAAATAATAATTCTATTATTGGAATGAAATAATACATCAATATATATCAAGTAATATAAATTGAATCAAATTATATGTAGAAATAAAAATTTCACAACCTATAGATTTAAAATACTTAAAATCAAAACCCTGAAAATAAGTCTTTGAAGAATAGATATCTCTGGCTTAAGAAACAGGGGGAAACATTCAGTATACTTGAATTATAGTTATCAGTAATATTACATGTTACAGATAAATAGCTATATCAAACCTCCAAGATCAAAGTATACAAAAAAGAATTTTGTGTGTGTGTGTGTGCATGTGTGTGTGTGTGTGTGTATGTTTGGTAAAAGAAACTTTCCCCCTTTTACCCCTACCTTCCTGTCTAAAACTCTTATTTAAAAGAGAAATTTATAAAAATTACTTGAAATCAGAAAGTCAAATGAGTAAAAGACAAATTGTTTGAGGATATAAAATGGAAGGATACTTTATTCTTAGCAGACTTAATTTTCTCCTCTGCTGTTAATGGGCAATAACTACTAGTTTGTTTTTGTTATTTTTCTTGAAGGAGGCATTATTCTCATTTGCTGAACATTCAAACATTATATGTACTAGTGCATGACGGCCATCTATACAAATATTAAGTCATCTCAGTGCCAGGAAGTGGCATGAGACATAGTGAAATATATAGATAAATGTTAAATTGACTTGGCTTTGACTCAAGTCTCTGAACAAAGGTGAACTCTGCCTTCAAACCCATAGAGTGAACAGCTTGCAAAGAGGTAGACCCCAATTTGTTTTTCTTGAATGTAAATTATTACCTTCAGTCAAAGATACTTTTTAAAAAGAGGAAATAAAGATCTTTCATAACCTGCAGTGTCAGAAAAATAAAAAAGGTTTTCTATCTCTGTTACCATGACTAAATAAGTAATTAAGCCACACAGAAATTAGCTGCAGTTTAGTAGGTATAGTTCCATTTCCTATTTTTTCTTTGATCTGATGTGTTGAGTCAGAAACAAGTTTAATACTCTTATCTTTGCAGAATGGACCTTATTCAATAAAGCTCACAACTTCAAGAGGTCCCTATAGTTAACCAATTGGTTTATTCATTCTCTATCTTGTTTTTACCTTTTTCATTTCAAAAATGAAAGCACTCATATTTTAAATATAGCCAGAAAAAAATAGTGGTTATTAGAAAGGCTGCCCATTGGAGATATTTTATCATCTATTCTAAATGCTGATCTCTAAACTTCATGTACATTGTACCACCTGTCACCTTCAGTATTTATAGTCTTTTAAAAATTTTTTAATATATTTTTTTAATTTTTGTGGGCACATGCTAGGTGTATGTATTGATTGGGCATGTGAGATGTTTTGATACAGGCATACAATGTGAAATATGCACAGCTTGGGGAATGGGTTATCAATTTGTAGGGCAGATTTGATATTAACAAAGTAGACCAAGAAATAAAACCAAGAAATAAGAATTCTGGGAAAAGTAATGGAAAGGTTAAGGTGTTGAGATCATATCATATGAAGAAGAAAATATTTAAGCAAAGTGGGGATAGTTTTAAAGTTTTTATGTCTTCACTTTTCCACATAAAAATGTGTATATATTTGGCTTAATACACAACACATTTTACTCAAACTTAGTATTTCTAAATATTGTAATTATCATTACTTTTTAAAGCTCTTGTGTGTGAAATTTGGCAAACACCAGAAAGAAAGGCTTGGAGATTTTATTGCTGGCAATTATTAAAATAAACATTATTGTTATTTGTTTAGCATAACTTAAATATGATATATTTTATTTTGTTTGTTGACATTATATATTTTTTAATATACAGGTATTGCCTAGTATATGAGACCATTCATGTCATTTTGATACCATTAATTCTATAATTCTTCCTTGGTATATTTACTTTTAATATTTTATTTTCTTTAATTAAAAATGATTTTTCCCACTTAAGCCAACCACGTTTTCTATCTTCATCAATTTTTGTGTCCTTTGCCTGAACAAAGAAATTTACAGGTTTATCTCAACTTTTATGTTCAATTTTAAAAGAATAATAGCCATAATAATTTTTTTTAATTGTCAATTTTTTAACTAAAAATAATTTCCCATTACCAACAAGGAACTACGAATAGAATACGAAGGTTTTTCACAATTGGTTTTATGCTCTCTTGGAGGCAGGTTTAAATGCTAAATTGCTATATTAATTATAGAGAAGAATGGATCCTGAAAGGCTGGCTGTCTGGGGCTATCCTATCAGAGCATAATTAATTTATCCAGTCTGAAGTTGACAGGTGCACAATGTATAAGAGAATTCCTTTAAAATTCTGCTGTTTTATTCCTGGCAACTCATTCTGAATTTCTCCGATGAGTCACTGAAGGAAACTTCCTTCCTTCCACATCTGCCTCCAGTGACTAAGCCAGCTGAAAATAAACAGGTAAAAATACCTCAAACATCTGCATCAACTTCAGGACTTTGTGAATAGCAGAAAATTTGGAGTCATGTCATTCACAGATAAAGTCTTTCCTTGCAGTTAAATTTTTCTCTAAAGTACTTGGGAAAAGTATATTCCTTCACTGATCAATTTTATGTTTATTATTATTTTAGGTCATTATTTCTCAATTCTGTTTTATAAAAGGAAGTACAATTCATTTTCACTAACATTAATATTTTCCTTTTAATCCAATTGCTCTTTCATTTTCTCATTAAAAAACAACACAACCAGTCTGTTTTCCCCCAAATGTGAATGCACCTAAATCATAATGCAAATATATCTTCTGAAATAATAAAATTTCTTAGCTCTCAATAACTTTTTTTAACTTTACCCCCCCCCTCCATTCACATAAGAAAGGAAAAGATGATCCTGAAACAAATGGAGAAATTATCTGAATAATGTGGAAACTAAATTTCAGTATCAAGCAAGGGATTTCAGTTCACATATTTAGTGTAAGCTTCTTTCCAAATAAAAAAGAAGAAATAAAAATAAATTATGTTTCACTATTAATACAACAAAAAAAATTGGCCCTAGATTGGTGGGCCCAAAATGAGGGAAGAGCCAGCTGCCTCAGGGATTATTTGATACATGAGTTGGGAAAACAAACAAACCAATGATCAAAACCAGTAGGGTTTTAAGACAGTAAGAGCTGAGAAAAAAAACAAAATCAAAGCAGAAGATAAAAACCATCAACAATAACATCCAAATCAAGTCTCCTAAAAAACTGTCACACAGAAAATTCCTCCAGTTCCATTCTGGCAAGAAGGCATATTTAAATATTCCTTTGAGCAATGTCACATTTTTATGAGACAATTCCCCAAGTGGGCTTTTGTTGTTACAAAAATGTTAAGAAAACACCTTTCTATTAAATGCCAATGTATTTCCAGAGTTTCTATGAGTCTGGGATGAGGCTGCACAAACAGTTTGCTCCTGGCTTACCTAGCACCTTTCAAATGCTTTTTTTTACTGTTAATTATCACAACCAGAATGGGTGGTTATGGAAATACTATCAAGTCTACAAGTGAACCGAATATCATGGAAAACTGAGGTTATAAATCACACCCGCCTCTCAAACCAGGTTTGGTATAATTAACAGTTTATATTAGTCAATATGACAAAGTAACTTCACTTATTTAATATACATTCACTACATCCAGGGTACTTCTATTTGGCATTTTGAAATTTAAGTTTGGCAATGTAGTATTTTTTTTAAAGCAAAACAAAGCAAACAAAGCAATATAGCCCAACAACATAACATTAGCACATATTTTGATATGTATTCAGAAACTGGAGAATCCTTTGCCTAAACTATACATATGAGATGCATTCTTACGTTGCAAAGGGTAAACTGCAATAGTTAAAAAATAACATTTAAAAAAAACATGTCAATTTTAAATATATAGAAAGAGACTTAGAGAGGCCTATTTTGGAGCCTCAGTAAAATATATGGAAAATAAAACATTTAGATGAAAATTCTTCATCTTCCTTGCATTAACAAAATTGGAAAATAAACCTTCACCTAATATTAAGGTATCCATCTGCGATTTCAAATCCTTTCCCTTGTGAGAGGGAAATAAAGTAAAATCTTATTTATGAAGTTCAGATAATTACCCAGACATTTGTTTGCTAGGCAAGAAAAAAGCCCTTAGTGCTCATCCTCCCCACAAAAACAGCCAAAACAACAAATAAACAAGTACATTTTTGTTGAAAATTAAAAAAAGGAACACACCAGAGGTCATCAAAGGAGTAGCAGAAATCCTGTAGAGCGACCCATGATAGCCACAATGAGAACAGAAGGGAACGTCTAGTTTCTATCACCCCATCCCCCAGGGGGAACCAGCTCAAGCCAGAAGCTTCTCCCTCAGAGGACAGGGTGAGCAGAAAGACTCCAGCAGCCTTTTTGACCACCTTGGGCACTTCCAGTCTTTACCACTGGAAAGCCCTGCAGTCCGTGTAGGCACTAAGCCTGGTTGGAGGAGCTCCCTGGAATCCACACAGCTGTTTTTGGTTTTTTTTTTTTGTTTGTTTTTTTGTTTTTTTTTTTTTTTTTTTTTGAGACGGAGTCTCACGCTGTTGCCCAGGCTGGAGTGCAGTGGCGCGATCTCGGCTCACTGCAAGCTCCGCCTCCCGGGTTCCCGCCATTCTCCTGCCTCAGCCTCCTGAGTAGCTGGGACTACAGGCGCCCGCCACCGCGCCCGGCTAATTTTTTGTATTTTTAGTAGAGACGGGGTTTCACTGTGGTCTCGATCTCCTGACCTTGTGATCCGCCCGCCTCGGCCTCCCAAAGTGCTGGGATTACAGGCTTGAGCCACCGCGCCCGGCCCCACACAGCTGTTTTATCCTTGGAGAAGCTGGCACCATGTGCCAACCCTGGCTGCTGGCACAACGTATGCCCATGTTAGAACTCAAACTACTACTAGAGTGTGTCCTGCTCCACAGCCATTGTCCATGGCATCCTTCCATGCCAGAGGCTTAGCTGCCACTGAACAACCCCCATCCCATGGCTCCATATCCATGAGCCAGTTTGCTACTCTAACTACACTTCCCAGTCACTGCTGCACATGGTGCCTTGAGATCCCAGCTATAGCTGTGCACTCTCTCCTGTAAAACCAGTGCCTTGGCAGAGCCTCTCCTTCTATCCTTCCCAGTAAATGCTGTGCCCTAGACTTTATGCTGAAACTAAAGTGGCATCCTGTATCCTAGGAAAATGATGCCATTGTCACTCAGAGTAGTCATCTCCCCTATGCCTGAGCTGAAGCAGTACCCTACTTTCTGGGAAAATAGTACCTTGGATACCCAGAGCAGTCACACTTCCCCTACATGCTTAAGTCACCAGAAAAAAAATCAAAATAAATATTTTAAGGAAACTCATTGAGACACAAGAGAATACAGAGACAAATTCAACAAAATCAGAGAAACAATTCATGATCTGAATGAGAAATTTAACAGAGATATGTAGGTTAAAACAAAATAAAAAGAAATCATGAGTTGAAGAATTTCATGAATAAAATAAAATTTAAAAACACACACAATTGAGAACTTAACAGACTAGATCAAGCAGAATAAAGAATTTCTGAATTTGAAGACAGGTATTTTGATATGATCCAGGCAAATAAATAGAAAAAATTAATTTAAAAAAATGAAGGAAGCCTACAGGAGTTGTGAGACAGCATTAAACAAGCAAATATTTGTATTACAGGAGTTGCAGAAGATGAAGAGATGAGAAAAGGCATGCAAAACTTATTTAATGTAATTAATACTGAAAACTTCCCAAATGCTGAGAGAGATATGGGCATCTAGATTTAGGAAACTCAAAGATATGCTAATAGATTCAATCCAAAAAAGTCTTTTCTGAGGCATAATATAGTCAAATTTCTAAGACAAAAAGAGAATTCTAAAAACAGCAAGAGAAAAACATCAAGTCACCTATAAAGGAATCTTTATTAGACTAACAGCAGATTTCTTAGCAGAAACCTTACATGCCAAGAAAACATGGAATGATATATTTAAAGTACTGAAAGAAAAAAAAAAAAAACTGCCAGTCAAGAATACTGTACCTAATGGAAATACACTTCAGGAGTGAAAGATAGTCTTTTCCAGACAAGCATTTTGCAATAATTAATTACAAGTAGGCTTGCCATACAAGAAATGCGCAAGGGAATCTTACATCTGGAAGGGAAAAGACAGTAACTAACATCGTGAAAAATGCAAAAGTATATAAAACTCACTGGTAGAGCAAATATACAAATGAGAAAGACAAAGTAATCAAGACTTATAACTACAGACAACTACCAAATTGCAAAGATGAACGATCAGAGATGACATTATGTCGAGTGAAATGAGCCAGGCACAGAAAGATAAATGCTACATGTTATCACTCATATGTAGAAGCTGAAAATGTTGATCTCATAGAAGCAGAGAGAGGAATAGTACTTTCTAGAGACTGGGAAAGGTAGATGGGGGTTGAGGGGAATAAATATGGCGAGGTTGGCTAATTGATACAAAATTACAGCTAGATAGGAGAAATAGAGTCTAGTGTTCCATAGCACTGTAGGATGACGACAGTTAACAACAACTTATATTTTCAAATAGGTAGGAGAGAGAATATTAAATGTTCCCCACATGAAGAAATGATAAATGTTTGAGGTGATGGATATGCTAATTACCCTGATTTGATCATTACGCATGGTATACAGGTATTGACATATCATGCTTTATTCCATATTATATACAAACGTTATGTGTCAATTGAAATTTTAAAAGTGGAAATCTATTATAATCTATTATAAAACAGTAGTTAAAATAGACCCTTTCTGGTGCAAGAACAGAGAAATAAATCAATGGAAGAGAATAGACTTCAGTGACAGACCTACAAATATTTAGTCATTTGATCTAACACAAACATGCCACTGGAATGAAGTAAAAAAATAATGTCTTTGGTAAATGGCAATGGAGCAACTGAATATCCTTGTGGAAAAATAAAATGAAACTTGATTTCTAATTTACATGACACAAAAATGAATTCCATATGGACTAGTAGATATACATGTGCAAAGTAAAAAAAAAAAAAAAGTTAGAAAATAGCATAGGAGAAGATACTCATGAGCTTGGGATGGTCATGAACATTCTCCAAAAACACTTTTCAGAACAGAAAAGATCAGTAAAGTAGGCTTCATTAAATTTAACAACTTTTGTTCATTAAAAGACATCATTAACAAAGCAAAAAAGGCAATTTCTAGAGACGGATGTTAACAATATAACTAGTATCTAAAATAAGGGAAAAAAAAGAAAATCAAATGAAGTTGAGTAGAAAGAATTTAACAGGCACAACACAAAAAAAGGAACACGCAAATTATCAGTGTATTAACTTTTCATGTAATAAGTTAATTTTTTCTCAAATTATGTGTTTTTATTTCATGCAAGTTTATGTTATTAAGTTCTTGTTTCTCCATAATAAATACATTTTCATATAATATTTTTAAAACCCTGGAAAGTAATGCATAGATACAAAACCATCCATCTTGTACTATCTTGCCAAATGCCATAGCAACTCACAAGAGATTCAATTTTTACAATTTTATGTACCACCTTACAGGCATTTCAGAAACATTTTAAAATATGCTTGTGATTACTAAGATTTTTCTCCTATTTTCTATTTATTTAATACTATAACCTCATTATTTCTCTATAGTATTCCATAATCTTCATAAACATTATTTTAAAATTAACATCATTATAATAAACCATATGTATATGTCCTTATTTACTTGAATCTTAATCTGTTATATCCAATATGGAACTCTAAAGTTCCAGGAGTATTTATGTAACTTTCTACATTTACATTTTAGAACCAGCTAGTATTCCCTGCTAGTCCACCTACCATACTTCACCCAACAAGGTAACTCTCCTGGTCTTCTAGGACATTAGTGTTCTCATTATTTTATTAATATGATTACTATTCTGAGATGTTGTAAGAACAATGGTCATACAACAAAAATAAAAGTTCTTTACAATGTAATATATGTGTTGTCATTAGACCATATTTTCCCTAGTCCCGAGATGTTGTAAGAACAATGGTCATACAACAAAAATAAAAGTTATTTACAATGTAATATATGTGTTGTCATTAGACCATATTTTCCCTAGTCCCAGAAGTATTTATCATTATAATTTTGTACAGAGGGCATATGTAGCCATTAATTATTTTCTAATGAATAGAAGTTTCTTCCTTCCACAAAACTTTCCTCCTCTTTTTCCTAATCAATCAAATAGTTTTGAATTGGACCTTGCAAATGGTCTGGTCATTCCAAAAATAAGCTAGTCAAATCAATTAATCAACCACCGCAGATATTTGCAAATGGATTCAATTTTGTAAATATAGATTAGATCAACTTTAAATGTATTTTTAAATAACATTGTTAAATACCAATGGTAAGAAAATAACTTGTATCCCCTATCACCAAACATTAATATTTTATCACATTATTTTTTCTTTTATTTTTTGAGGCGGAGTCTTCACTCTGTCGCCCAGGCTGGAGTGCAGTGGCGCGATCTCGGCTCACTGCAAGCTCCGCCTCCCGGGTTCGCGCCATTCTCCTGCCTCAGCCTCCCGAGTAGCTGGGACTACAGGCGCCCGCCCAGCTAATTTTTTGCATTTTTAGTAGAGACGAGGTTTCACCGTGTTAGCCAGGATGGTCTCGATCTCCTGACCTCGTGATCCGCCCGCCTCGGCCTCCCAAAGTGCAGGAATTACAGGCGTGAGCCACCGCGCCTGGCCCATTATTTTTTCTTTAATTCACAATTCCTGATTATACTTTTCTGTAGGACCACTATAATTGTATTCATATTTATAATCATCGAACACCTAAAGACACATCTCATGCAGCTAGGAAGCTCCATAGCAATTGCTTTTATGTGTTGAAAGAAGAAGAGAAAACTACTGAATAGCTTTGTCTAAAATTGTTTTCTTCATATAGGTTGCCACATTATTCATGATAGAGCTTTTTATATTGATGAACAGATACGAGCATGCTGGAGATTTTTTGGTTTATTTTCATCTATATCAGTATATTGTTATTTTGCAATTCAAATGTGGAAAGGCCTCAACATCTATAAAGTCACATAATGAATATAAAAACCAAAGTCAATTAATCTAAAACAAGTGATATAATGCCCTTAAAAGTGCATTCTTAAAGAAAATGTTTGTTTTTATAATAATCTAGAAAATTCAGAAAAGAATCTTACCATCAATTAGATAGACTTATCAATTAATTCTAACCTTTTTGATTCTTTGATTGGATTTAAGCCAATGAATTAAGAAAACTGGAGGGTGGCAAAGAATTATTAGCCCCAATGTCCATCCTTCTCAAAATCAATGTTTAAGCAAGAGAAAATGATAGAGAAGACATGATCAAAATGTGTTCTGTAAAGTAAGTGTATATAGAGAGGTGAGTACCAATATTACCAAGATAGTGGGGCAAAGGAGGCTATAAGGAGGCAACAGAAGGAGAAAGTTGGAAAGGGAGGGATGGAAAGAGAGAGGGAAAGAAAAAAAACTATCATCAGAGTGAACAGGCAACCTATAGAATGGGAGAAAATTTTTGCAATCTACACATCTCACAAAGGGCGAACATCCAGAATCTACAAAGAACTTAAAGAAATTTATAAGAAGAAAATAACCCCATCAAAAAGTGGGCAAAGGATATGAACAGACACTTCTCAAAAGAAGACATTTATGTGGCAACAAACATATGAAAAAATGCTCATCATCACTGGTCATTAGAGAAATGCAAATCAAAACCACCATCAGATACCATCCCATGCCAGTTAGAGGTGGTGATCATTAAAAAGTAGGGAAACAACAGATGCTGGAGAAGATGTGGAGAAATAGGAACACTTTCACACTGTTAGTGGGAGTGTAAATTAGCTCAACCATTGTGGAAGACGGTGTGGCGATTCGTCAAGGATCTAGAACTAGAAATGCCATTTGACCCAACAATCCCATTACTGAGTATATACCCAAAGGATTATAAATCACTCTACAATAAAGACACATAAACATGTATGTCTATTGCAGCACTATTCACAATAGCAAAGACTTGGAACCAACCCAAAAGCCCATCAACGATAGACTGGATAAAGAAAATGTGGCACATATACACCATGGAATACTATGCAACCATAAAAAGAATGAGTTCATGTCCTTTGCAGGGACATGGATGAAGCTGGAAACCATCATTATCAGCAGACGAACACAGGAACAGAAAACCAAACACTGTATGTTCTCACTCATAAGTGGGAGTTGAACATTGAGAACATATGGGCAGAGGGAGGGGAACATCACACACTGGGGCGTGTTGTGGGGTGGCTTGCAAGGGGAGGGATAGCATTCGGAGAAATACCTAGTGAAGATGACGGGTTCAAGGGTGCAGCAAACCACCATGGCACGTGTATACCTGTGTAACAAACCCGCACGTTCTGCACATGTATCCCAGAACTTAAATATGATTTAAAAACCAAAAAAGAAAGTAAAAAGAAATGGGAAAAAGGAGGAAGAGAGGTAGGGAAGAATGAATGAAGGAGTGAAGCAATAGAGAGGCAAAGAAAGGAGACAGAAAGAAAGAAGAGTACGACAGGAAGGAAGGAGGGAGGTGGAAACGGATAGATAAAAGGAAGGAAAGAGAAGGGAAGAGGAAAAGGGGAGGAGAGAAGGAAGGTCAGGTGGGGAGAGGAGGAGAGGGAATGGAAGTGGAGGATGAGGAATAGATAATCCATTTTTACATATGCAAAATGTGGTTACTCTAACCAGACAAGTTTGGAAAATTTCAAGTTATTTGGTGAGTTAGCCTGGTCTAATGAAATTAGCATCAGACAGGGAATCAAAATAGTTTAGTTGTAGTTCTGAATAGACCACCAGTTTCCAGTGTAATTTTAAAGAAATATATTAACCTCATTCTTCTTTAAGCTTAACATGAAAAATTAATTGTTCAGACCAGCATCTTTAAGATTCCTTCTAGCCTTAAAATCCTATCCTCTCAAAAATTTCCATAATAGGAGACAAATTAAGAAAAAAATTAAAAAGACAAATACAGTGATGCTATTAAGATGAGACATTTTTTCAGTGTCTTTATAATTGATTGGATTTATAAAACGCCTTCCTCATGCAACTAGTGTCAACTTTGTATCTTAAGGTTTGTTTGACTAAGGAGTTTGGAATGAGCTTCTCACTTGGTATGTCAGCAATGAGACATGGAGATGGATAATATACTCTTAGGCTGGCAGGATTTTGACATTCATTACCGAAGATGTCGCTGTTTATGAGATCTGTGGGAGAGCTGTAATGTACTAGTACACCTAGGAGACTGGTTGTAAACTTATATTAGGCAATCAGGGAGATGATGATAAACACTACTTGAAAGAAGCTAGTGACATGAACATATTTTACTCGATGCCTGGAATACAAGAATTCAGATAAGCCTATGCATATGTTTAGCTCTGACAGTAGAATTTATAGTCTGTGAGTTGATCAAATCACATAAAAATTAAAACTCCTTGAAGAAGTCAGTTGTATACTTTTACTGATCACTTGAGCTATATGGTGCAGTTAGAGTTGCCTTTGAAATGGAAAGTATTTATTTAAGCCACAGATAAAAAGGTTGTTCTTAGGAACCTTTCAGTCACAATTTCAATTATTTTCTGACATGATAAATTTTCTTTCACAGATGCTTATAGCAACTACACTACTGTAAATCTGCACTTGAAAAATGCTTTAATATTTAACTTTGAAATATGCATTCAGCTATTTACATTTAAAAGATTGTTCATGAGTTGCTAAAACATAATGTAAATGAATACCTTCTCTTCATACTGCTTTAGACATGGAATTTTAAATGTGGTAACAGTTCTTGGAACACCCCTTAATTGTAAGCCAAAAACAAGGAGATATGAACCTTTTCAGAGCTAACAACTGCAACATACCTCGTTACATATTTTCTTTGATAAATATGAACAAAGCAGGAGATTTGAAAAATGCCAAGAGCTCAAAACTTACCAAGAATTGGACAGACATACACACTAATAAACCTGCATAACGAAAATGATTAAAATTTGATGTATTTGACTCTTTTTTTCTATCATTAATGTATACAAAATTACGATATTTAATACATATACAATGTTATGGACTTTTTAAATTAAATGTATACCAAAAGACTTTGTTCAGATCATCAGTCTCCCAAAACCATGATATTCATGGTTACTCAAGGCTATATTTGTAGATATGCCATAATTTAATAATTTCCCTACCTGAGAACACTTGCTTCAGATCTTTGTCGTTATAAACAATGCCAAAATGAAAATCTTTGCTCATAAACTTTCTTTTCATTTTGTTTTTCCTTCAGGTTGAACAGCTAGAGTGGGATGATGGAATCTAATGGTTTACATTTTCTCAGTGCCATCTGTATAAATTACCAGACTGCTTTCCAATCCAGCAGAGGTGAGAGGGCCTATCTCTGAATATTCCGATCTTTGTAACAAAAAGTATGCTAATTTAATTAAAATAGCACCTTGTTCAAATCTATTTTCCTTTTGTTAGCAGTGAAATTAACATTGGCATCTTCAACTTTTTATTGGTATACATCTTTCATTCATATTTTTACGTATCTGTGTATGTATTCAGTATTCATTAAAACTATTAACTGAACACTACTATTGGAAATGTATCTGACATAGATAGTTGGGAACTATAGTCAAATGGTTTTTAAAATGCTGCATTTTACCATCTGCCATGAAAAACAGTACCACATATTGGTGTACGAAAGGCTCGGAGGTGATGCACATTAAATAAACTTGAACATTTTTTAGTAAAAGACACCCAAATACATTGTAATACTCATCCATTTCTCATATAAGTATTAATATTTTGGTAAGCTAATGTTACATGAAAAAAAATCCTGAAAATTCACTTATATCTGTTCCTTGTCTAATTTTTACAGTTTTTCATGCTTGCATCTTAATTTAATACATATTTTGAATAAGATAATCATGATTATCAATGATCACACTATTCCATTGAGGTGAGTTTTTATATTGTCCTCAAACTTGCTATATTAATTCCAACCTCCATGCCTTGTTGTTTCCATTTCTAATATACAAGTGCAAGGGAAATTTCAGTTTGAAAGAAGTTTCAGTATGAAATTTCAATGGCAAATAAAAGCTGTGTGCAAAGTAAGTTATTGGCAAAGAGGATCACGTGAAACCAACCAAATAGTCCCATAGACATTTTTTTAAATAAACAAAGAAATGGACTATTCTAGTCTTAAAGCTTAAAATTTGCATTCGTTTTATTTGAGTTCCTTCCTCAAGAACTTACTCCCAGGCCTCTCAAAAAGTGTCAAAGAACAAAAACTCACCAAATCACTGCCTCCAATGAGATGCCAGAACCCTCATTCACCGCAATGGCTTCTGGACCCCTCCCTAATTCCTGTTTTCATTTCTTTCCCACTATATAAACCCCTAGTTTTAGTCAGTCAGGGAGATGGATTTGAGGCTGAGCTCCAGTCTCCTGTGCTGCAGCGCCTGATGAAAGCCTCTTCCCTGGCAATAGTTGCTGTCTCGTAATTGCCTTTCTGCGCAGCAAGCAGCAAGATCTGGGTGGAACCCTTGGTGTTTTGGTAGCATGTGCATGCACAGAAGAGAAAGGTTAATGAACAAAGAGTAGAATGAAGCAGACATGAAAAATATATGGACTCAGAGAAGAAACAACAGAGAGAGAAGCCACAGCACCATGGGTCTTCATGGCTTACCCCGTGAAGCCCAGCCACATTCCTGACTATGGAAGTCTGACATTTCCCAGAACTATTCAAAGTAACCCTTTGAAACTAACCTAATTTAAATGGGCTCCTGTTCTTTGCAATTTAATGAATTTTGACTAGAACTCTATTATCTCTTTTGACTCTGTGGGCCAGAATCGGGCACAGAAAGAGTCAATCTAGATCAAGGAAAGATTAGAAGATCAAGGAAATGGTTGCATAGGTATCTTTGGAAGTACAACTGAAAACTAATACGGCTTTCTTCCTTAAACCTTTGGATGTGTTTGTCTCTCCTTTCCTATCCTCCTCTAGCTATTATTTCTTGTACTATATGTTTTGACATTTTATTATATTTTGTACCATTCATGATTTTCTTTATATCTTAATATATAATCCTTTTAAAAATTTAATTCTATACCATTTCATTTTACTGCCTAATTCATATTTTGTTTCCTCTACTACTTGTAAGCTTTTTGAGTACAGAGACTATATCACACGATCTTATATTTTTCCATACATGAAATACTCACTAAAAGCTACTTGAATTAATATTTTGCAGTAAAGGTCTAGGGAATTTTCCCACCGTACTAAAAATTACATTTTCTACCTAAAAAATCTGGTAATGATTCTGCCTTCCATTAAATGCTGTGAAATACATGTGGAATGTTATGTCTGAAAAATACTGTCTAGGAAGTTACTGTTTTGAGACAGAACACATATAAAATAAGTGATTACATGCCATCATCCTCCTTTGCTCAAATTTTTTTGTCGCTGTTCCTGCTTGGTGCAGAAGTATAGTCTTCCAAGGTGAAAGGCCTTGAGAAAGGAAAAAAGTTGTATAGGACAAAACTATATTTCAAGGAAGCCTGATTTCTGTCATTTATTTATTGGAGACAGAGTTGCACTGTGTTGCCCAGGCTGCAGTGCAGTGGCACATTCACTGCAACCTTTTCCTCAGGCTCAAGCGATCATCCTATCTCAGCCTCTCAAGTAGCTGGGACAACAGGGTGCCACCCTGCTCAGCTACTTTTTTTTTAAACTTTTTGTAGAGACAAGATCTCACCATATTGCCCAGGCTGGTCTTGATCTAATGGGCTCAAGTGATCTTCTCACTGAAGCTTCCCAAAGTGCTGGGATTAAAGGCATGAGCCACCTCACCGGGTCTGTTTCTGTCATTTAGTATCAGTGCCCAAGTAGTATTGGAGGAAAAGGCTTTGCTATGAAGAAAATTCACATCTTTAGTTAGGTTTATGAATTGCAAATCTAACTTGTGTGAAAGTTTTATTAACAACATAAGCAGTTCAAATCTTAAATACCAAGTACCCTGAAAAAGATGGGGTTCCTATAATAAAAAGGAAGGAAATAAAAAAGTTGACCCCCCCCATCATGAATTCCCATTAATCTTACTTTCCTCTGTCTGGTCCTTTTGCTCTCACAAAGCAATGGCTTTCATACCAGGATGTATTTTTTTCTGATGAAAACCTACCAATGAGATCTTTTCAAACATACACTTACCCTCTATTTAATATTATGGGGCTTGAGTTTCTGCTGAGCATATGTTAAACCAAGACGTGGGACTGATGAGATACCTGTTTTAGGTACTAAAACTCACTCTTACGTAAAAAACATACTTATATTTAATACTCAAAGCTATATTATGCTGGTTTCAGTATAATATACAATAATAATACAAGGAAATGAATATTCACATTATAAATAATTCAATGCAAAGAAATGTTCTGATGGTAATGTTAATGAAGAAAGAAATAGAAGATTTAGGAAAAAAGTAAAGAAATGAAGAGACATTTCACAGTTTATCAAGATAGGCTTTGCTAGCTCAAAGAAAACCCAGATGAACTTACAAAACCTATAGTATGAGAACATGTAGCAAGATAAAATAAAGGTGGAAGTTAACTCTAAATTTTTACATGTATTTTTATCATACATATTTTATTTAAAAAGTACTTTTAAGGTAAATATTTGCATATTAAATTCTTTTTCCCATTGGATTCTGTAATACTATTTGAAATAAATTCCTATGATATAATAAATATCAAGAAATGAACCAGCTTTTTAAAACTGCATTTATATGGAAGAATGTTTTTTCCATAAAGCAGTAATAATTATTCTGTAATTTGTCATAAAATGAGACTGTCATATAGAAAGGATTATGTTAGCACTTGCCAAATTAATATAGTTTAAAAAAAAAAGTCAGCTTAATAAAACTGCCACTAAGGATCTACCTAAACCCACATTGTTTTGATTGTTTATGACTCTGTTTGTTATATATTCTTTCATTTTGCAAAAGATGTTGTGTTTTACAAATAAATTAGTGTATTGGGACCTAAAGGAAAATGAAATAAGAATGTTAAGTAACCACTCTTGAAAATATGAATAAACAATGGAGAGGTTTGGACCTGAAACCGCAGTGAAAATAACTAAGTCTTCATATAGTTCATGCTGTATTACCATAATTTTACAAATCCCTGAATAAGCCAGATTTAGAGATTATAAAATGAAAAGGAAAGAGATTAGACTTCAGTCTTTTTGGGGATCCTCTGATAAGTGATAAAAAGAATTGGTGCCAGCTTGCAGCAATCCTATTTGGTGTCACATATAGCGTTTTATATTTCTTTGGGATTTAGTAACCCACATTCGGATATTATACTATTTTGAGTGTTCCCTCAGTTATAAGCCACTTACATCATCTTTTGTCTTTCATCCAAATCTATTACATGAAATATTTTTATTTATCATCTACTCCTCCTAGAAAATAAGTTCAATGAGATCAGATAGTTTGTTTTCACAATTTTAATAATCATCAATGTCTAGTTCAAAGTTGGCATATAATATATATATTGAATTAATGAATGAATGTTTGAGTTATCATGTGTATGATTGTCTTACTGAGGTCGAAGAGCTAAACTACAGCCCGTGGATAGGAGTTTTCCCTAAAAGAAATTGTCATTTGTGTCACTTCTGAGGAATTAAATGGGGACTTAAGAAACTGAGCAATAGAAACTTCCTCTTTCTTTGGAAGTCAGTGTTGAATTTTTATTTGCAGGCTGGAGATATGGATATAGGGGATGAGCCTCCTGCCTTTAATTAGAAGCAGCCCCAGGGTGAGAAAAGGAAGCAACCATATAAAATTCTCTAAAGTGCATCTGGGGAGGTGCAAGAGTTAACAGGTAACTTAATGACACTCTACTATCCGATGTCCAAATTTGATTACTTTTAAATGAAAAATGTCAAACTGATCTCAGTTGGACTGTGTGAAATGATAACCATATTACTCCTACCCTTAGGACAACATAATTCATGACAAAACATAATATAAAAGTGGTAGTGTATCCTTCCCTCAGGAAACCAGAGAGACAGCACCGTCCCTGATCACTGACAGTGGAGATCAGTACTCACAGAATATCAGTCTTCGTTGTCAACAGAGGCAATGGAATCCTAGCATAACCTGGAATAGGAACAGTGAGTTTGAGGAATGGTTTTTGAACTGAAGCAAGGCAGAGCATGTGGTGTGGGGCACTCATATCTGGCAAGATCTGATGAAGGTGATCACAAGATTTAATCTGTTTATACAGACACATACTATATGTATCTTTATATATAAAAAGATGCATATGTATACATATGTATCTGTATAAACATGCCTCTTTACGTGAATATACATATACAGAAATATGTATATACAGTGTATTATTTTTACTGGATTGCATGTAATAAAATATATGTTTTTTCATACTTCTCTCAATGTATTTTAAATATATATATTCATTGTAGCAATCCAGTAAAAGTAGTGTATCCTAACACTAGTGATCTATTCAATATCCAAGCATGTAATATTCAGTTTTAGGTAGCCAAAAATCTGTTGTAACACTATTCTTACCTAATAATAATATTTTATTACATGGGTATGATTCCTTGAGATCAATGAGATTATGGATGACTCACATGAAGTTATCACCTGTCAGAGTAGAAAAAGAGCATAGGCTTTGGCTTCAGGAAAATCTGCCAAGTTTCAACATCTAAGATGTGGTAAAACGAGAAAGATTCTACAATCACAATGAAAGCCTTGATATTAGAAACTTCAATTTCTGTCATATTGTGCTAAGGATTTAGGTCTTTATATTACCTGCTCAGTATCTGGGCTTTTGCTATAAAGGGAGGTAACTATTGAAGGATTTAAGCAGAAAGTGATAAGATCATGTGTGCTTTTCAAAATATCACTTGGGAATGTATATGGAGATCCCTGGAAAGCATTCAGAGGAAGATCATCATTTATGTAATGATTCATCAATCTCAGTTTGAAAGAGTAAGAACCTGAAATAAGGTAGCAGTAGGAGAGACATACAGAAATGTGCACAAATGTGAGTTCTTAAGAAAGTACAGTGGAAGGCATTTATTCACACGTGAGGGTGTGAAAATGGTGTTGACATAGGAAAAATAAAGAACTCAACCCAAATGTTTTACTTAAATTGGAAACCTTGAATATTAGAGATAATGTCCGGGACCTATCAAACCCTTTTCCTCTTCGGTACACAACCAGACTGCATTTCCCAGGCTTCTGTGTACTTGTCTGAGGCCACAGGGGTAAGTTGTAACCCATATGATTGGCTGTAAGTATGTATTCTACTTTCAGACATGGGAAAACAAAAATAAAAACAAAACAAAAAACTTCAATGCCATTCTTCATGTTTTCTCTCTCTCTTTTTTTTTTTTTTTTTTTTTGCCTCCACTGGCTGCACTGACAAAATACAGTGGGGAACTCTGAGGCCTTAGTGGGTGGATGGAAGTGGCACTAGATGTGTCCTTGAATAAATGCAGAGAGCTGAGCCCTTCCCTCCATCCTGACACTAATCCATATGCCCTAAATTGAACTAATGCATGAGGAAAAAAGTAGCGCTTTTTAACATGGAAGCTCCTAAGATTTCATTATGTGTTTTATTATAGAATAGCTCACCTCCCTGTCTAAAATCTGCAAGTGTTCTATAAATTCTCTAGTAATGAGAAATTTGATATGATACTTAGGACAATGCTGCACATTATTATTTTGTTGTTTTGTTCTGGTTTTTGGTTTTGAGACAGGATTTTGCTCTGCCGCCCAGGCTGGGGTGCAGTGGCACAATCAGAGCTCACTGCAACTACCTACTGGGCTCAAGTGATCCTCCTGCCTCAGCCCCCAGAGCAGCTGGGACTACAGGTGCGCACTACCATGCTAGGTTAATTTTTTAAATGTATAGTAGAGACAGGGTTCTGCCATGTTGCCCAAGTTGGTCTTGAACTCATGAGCTCAACTGATCCTCCCACCTTGGCCTCCCAAACTGCTGTGATTACAGGCCAGAGCCATCATATCCAGCTATATTTATAATGTGTTATTGATTTTAGTGCTTAATATGACTAGTTCTATGGTGTGATAATTTTTCTTAATATTTTTGTTGTACTTATAAAATTCTAAGTTAAAAGTGTTTTCTTATATGTTAGGAAGAATATTTAAATTAGGTAAGTCCAGCTGAGACCTGTGATCAGAATTATGGTGGTTGGAGTGGGCAGAGCAGCTAAACAGCAGGTTACTTACCAGCTGGTTACATTACTGTATTATATTAAGCCACCTAGAGACAGTTACTATTCTTTAACGTATTTTTGTAGCTTATGTCATTATATTTGTTGCTGATTTGATCATTAATTCAATTATTTGAGATTTGATATGTAAAAATAATATGTTTATTATAAGACCTTAAATAATATTCCATCAGATTTTTTTTTTTTTTTTTTTTTGCGTACATTGGTATTGGAGTTCATTTGCTTGTTTTGTACAGTGTAAAATCTTCACTAAATCTTAAGGTGAAAGCTGTTTTATTTTCATAGATTCAGTCTTTAAGACTCATCCTAATTGCCATATTGAATCCGTGCAAATTGTTGATTTAAGGCCCCTTGCACTGAGAATTTTAAAATATTGGGCAGGAAGGCAAAATTTTAACTATTTGTTAAAATATCCTAATCTGCATTATATATATTTTAAATTAACAACCCAATATTTTGAACTCTTTTTTTAATGAAGTATTCTAAAAAGCAAGATTCAGTCTTAAATATTCTACCTTAAAGAGAACATGCAAATATAATTGGCAGATAATAATTATCTTTTTTCTCCAATGTAAAATGGATTGACACTGGTGCAGTAATAATTCAGTACATCCCACTTAAGCTAAAATTTGCTTCATTAGATTTTCACAGTTCTTATCCTACAAAAGGCATAAGTTGCAAGCTTTATGATCATTGTAAGTGCCTATTTCTTTCAAGAAAATAGCCTAACCCTATTTTATAAAAATTTTATAAAATATGGGTACCCTATTAAGAAAGAATTGTTTTAATGACATATTTAAAGCAGTACTAAAATAGAACTCAATTTTTAAACTGCTTCTGCTTAAAGAATACTTAACACACACATTTACCTTATTAAATTAAATTTAAAATTCATGTTACAGTCCAAAAGTTCCTTTCCTTAGAACATCTATTAAGCATTTATCAAAGACAGTGAGTTAATTTAAGATTTTAATATATCACTTCATCAAGAAATAAAGTATTGATATAAATCACTTAAATTTTGATAGGTCCTGAAATGCTTAATTCCAATACGTACCTTATCATTTAGAGACAGAGATACTAGACATTACTATAAATTGTATTCCATAATAAAAAAAAGACAACTCTGTAGTTAAAATTCTGGAAGGCATGTCATAAAAATTGACTTATCATAGGGTTATACAAGGCTCCTTTCATAAAGGAACTCTGTAAGCTAAGCCAATTTTTATTCTGATTGGCATGACTTACATTAGTCAAAAGGACCTGCATGGCCAAAAGTCTCTTTCTGAAAGTTTATAAAAATGCAGCCAAATGTTAATAATTCCTGGAAAAATTAAGACAATCAGAAATAGAAATAACAGGTGGCAGATTTAGTACAGCATTCCCATACTAAAATGTATGATATTTTACAGTTTTTGCAGAAGCTCAAAATTGGCACTACTGAGCACAGAGACTGCCTTTATTGGATATCATTTTAGCTTTCAATTCTCTAGTGGTTAGCATTTTTGGAATAGACAGATATTTCAAATTAACTCATTTTTTCCTAAGTTTCACATTACAGTGGCAAGGAATAAAAATTCAATTTTTATACTCAAAATTATTATTCGATGAATCAACATTGAACTAGCAGTGGTTAACTACCTAATGATAGTTTAACCATTTTCGTTAAATTCAGGGGAAAAGAGCTTTTATATCACAACTAAGTCACACTTAAATATTTTCTTTAAACCAGAATTTTTCTTATCTATTTATAGCTTGAAATTAGTAGTTTTCTCTATGTTATAGAAACTAAACTAAACCTAATGAATCAAAGTTAAGAACAATTTAGTATTTAAGCTCATGAAAGTAATGCATTTAAAGGCCGTTCGAAAGTGTCTTAGTGGAAGTGGTTACAGTAAGTTCTATCGAAAATAATGATATTGAGATAGCAGCTTTATAAACTAAGCTGTTTTCTTCACAGCAATTTTAATAAAAGAGCTGTAATAACCATCTCCACCTCCTTCTTCCCTCTGTTTTCTTGTACTCACTCCACCTGACATTACCTATCCATTACTGCAGTGATTTTACTCTTCTCAAACTCATCAGTGATCTTCATTTTTCCAAATGCAACAGCCACACCTTACACTCTATTTTACTTGTCCTCTTAGCAGCATCCAACATGATTGGCAGTTTTGACTATTAACCATCCTCTGCTCTTCTCTGATACCACTTCTAAATTTTTCTCACACTGCCTGCCTTTTCCTCCTCTGTTGGACGTATACATACGGGTAGGTCCCAGAGCTCTGCTTTGGGCTCTCTTTACCTGTTGATGTTTTTCTTTTTTTTTAAATCTACAGAATCTCATATATTTTGGGATCTTTAGGTTTAAATATTTACTGTGAATTTATAAGTCCAGCCCTGACCACTCACTCAAATTCCAGAACTATATATCTAATTGCCTTAAACTTAGCCAGCGTGAACATATCTCTTGGTTCTTTCTTATACTTGTTCCTCATCTGTACTTTTGCATCTCAGCCACAAGCACAATTATTAATATGTACCCAGTTACTCAAACTAACAGCTTAAAGTTATACTTACTTCCTAGATTTCCATTATATTTAATACCTAGCTCTTCAAGATGTCTTGATAATTTTAAATCCAAAACACATTTCAAATCTTTCACTTGTTTATAGTTATTTTAATAATAAAAATAATATAAATATTATCTCTAGTCTCCTAAAATCTCTGAAGTCTTCTAATTGGTTTTCCTGTTTCTGTTCTTTCCTTGGTATCCCCCTAAAACATCCAAAGTCATGGCTAAAAGGTCTAATTAAGTCATCTGATTTCCTCTTTAAAATCCTTCTATGTCTTCCCACTTAGACTTTACATAAAAGTAACATTCCATACTCTACAAGGTCCTCCCTTACAAGGTCCTGTGCGATCTGGCTCCTACTCTCCTGTCTGACTTTTCTCATGTACCCCATTACACACATCTTTCACCCACACTGAACTTATTTCTGTTTTTCAAATATGTCAAAACTCCTTTTGGAGTCGGGGATCGTGACACTATCTATGGAGCTAGTGAGTGCAGGGGCACTCTGACCCCAGGTTATGACAGCACAATTTTTTTTAGCATTAATTCTCATTCACTGATGACCCAATTGGCCTATCAACATTTATCATATTTTTTATTTTTCTTATTGCTCTTAATTACCTTCCATTTTCTTGCATCTTTGCATGTTTATTGTTCTATATGTCTATAATTCCATACTGTGGAACAATACCTGAACCACAATAGGTTTGCAAAACAAAGTTTGTTGAATAAAAGAACAAATGAATGAATATTATATAATGGGGAGCATGAAGTCAAGGAAGGTTTTCCGTGTTCTGAAGTAACATTTAAGACAGGAGACACTTGAGCATGTTTATGTAATCAAGGGGTAGTGAACAGTGAGAAGTTGGAGATTCTATTATAGAAATTGAGATGATAACTGAGAGCATCAAGGTGGTAAAGAGACATTCAATGCTTAACACTGGAAAGAACAGTAAAGATTGTGACTAAGAAAGGGGTTGATAAGGAAGAGTTTTAATACAGAGGAGTATACAGCTGTCAATATTGGGATCAGAGCAAATTTCCAGCAGGATTAGCTCTCATGGGTAAGATCACCATCAGCTAGTGCCAGAAGTAAACTCCCTCCACTTTTCCTTTGGTAGTTATTTTGGAAGAAGAGAAAAGACTGCATCAAATGACTGTCTGCTCTGACAGAAACTGCCCTTATCTTTTGCAGTAGTCCCTTTAGAAATATAATTAAGTATACTAGGTGGAATCTGCCTTATGATTTCAACCAGGTAGACATATTAGAAACATTTAACTTTTTGCCTTATATTTATGCTACAGTTTCTTCTTCTCATACACTTCTTACTGTCATCCACAGTATTTTCTAAGCTTATGTGATTATTGTTTCTAACACACACACACATACACACACACACTTGAATCTATCTACTTCTGATTCATTCTGATTCTCCCAGTTTTCACTGTATTAAATAGTATCTTCAAATGAGGCAGTTCATATGCTCACTTGAAAACATGTGACATTTTTCTTCTCTGAATCCATTATTTACAATTCAGAGTACTATGATAAACAGAGCAAAATCTCTCCACTGTGTAGATTCCATTAAACAAATGGTAGCAATAAAAGCAGAATTTCATAAATAATTAGTGAGTAGTAGACCAAACAGAAATCATCCACTGTGAGATGACTGAGGAAAATCAATGGGAGGGCTAATGAGACTGTGCAGAATCAATCACAGCAATATGTCATGTAATGGTATGGCCTTTCAGTCATAGCCGCTTTCATAATCATTTGCATTTAAGATGGCACAAAACTGAATGCATGAACTTGTTTTTCTTAGTTCATAAGCCCCACTCAACCTTTCTTTATTTTTCAATACACTTAGAAACCCAAGCATTGGTCATTAACTGAAATAAAGAGGGGCTTTAAAAGGTTTTCAATGTTATTCATCCCTATACATCTCCGTATCTTGTGTTGAATTCATTCTTGCCTAAATTTACTTCTGGACCTTGTATTTAGCTTGCAAACCTTCATATTTAAAAATGATGTGACTATTAATAATGTCTACCTAAAAGCTGTTTCTGAGGAGCCTAAAACAAATATAAGCAATAACTATTTGTAGCTCCAAGTGAATGGATAATCAAACTACAATAATCAATATACCACTTTCTGTCTTGCTTTTCTGATATGCTCTCAATGAAAGGACTTCAGGAGTTGGCCTCACCACAGGTCTAGGAGAACAGATAGAAGTTTAATGTGACTTTAGAAATATAAATAACAAACTTCCCATTCTTTTGATTATACATAGAAATATGATGGCATAAATAGCAGTTGGCCTTTTGTATCCATGGGTTAAGCATCCGTGGATTCAACCAACCATATACTGAAAATAGTTGGAAAAATATTATGTCTGTACTGAACATAGACATTTTTTCCTGACCATTACTCCCTATATAATGCAGGGTAACAACTGTTTACATAGCATTTACATTGTGTTAGGTATTATAGGTAATCTAGAGATGAACAAAGGAAGTGGTTTCTTGAGATGAAATCAATCCTGGTGAAGAGGCTGTGAACATTGCTGAAATGACAACAAATGATTTAGAATATTCCATAAACTTAGCGGAGATGTGGTTTGAAAGGATTCAAAATTTTGAAAGAAATTCCACCATGGGAAAAATGCTAGCAAACAGCATTGCATGCTACAGAGAAATCTTTCATGAAAAGAAGCATCAATTGATGTGGCAAACTTTATCATTGTCTCCTTGTAATAAATTGTTACAGCAACCCCACTCTGATCAACCACCACTCTGATCAGTAGGCAGCTATCAACATTGAGGCAAGACCCTCCACCATCAAGAAAATTACAACTCGCTGAAAGCTGAGATGATTGTTAGCAATTTTTAACAATAAATTACTTTTAAAATTAAGATACATACACATTTTATTAGACATAATGGTATTGCACACTTAATTGACTATAGTATAATCTAAACATTACTTTTATATGCATGGAAAATGACTAATGTGATGTAATTGACACAGCTGCCTTGTAAAATATTAATTCAAATGAAATAATTAATTTGTTGACTATAATAAGTATTGATGCTACGATACAAAAGCTTTTGTTAAAATGTGGTTGGTTGATTTCCATGTCCTTTGATGTCTTTTTTAAAAACTAATTTAAATGTCTTACATTTGTTAGGTTAAACAGATTGATTTAAAATTCACTAAAATAGTTATTTGGAAGACCTAGAAATTTTGCTTCTAAAATAATTATTAAAAGTTTGCTTCCATATATTTGAAAAATGGAGATTGGAAAAACTGTGTATTTAGTTACAAAGTCAAATACTCAAATATTTGATGGAAATGTTTCTAAATATTCATTTAAAATTATCATTACTTTGTACAAGTTACATACAAAAAGGAGGTCTCTGTCAAATATTAATCAAAGAGCATTTTTGCTATAAAAGGATAGATGAAGTATCCATGTTCTAAAATGTTAAGCTAAATAGCATATGACTGAGAAACTACTGTCAGCCCAGAAAATGTCAGCACATTTGGAACACTTGTTTGTTGTCGCTGTTGTTGTTTTTTAAAAAGGTGTTACTTATCTTTGAGTTTAGCAATACATGAGTTCCAGAAGGTCAATAGTGAATATCTGAGTACAACAGATTCTCATAAAAATTCTGAGCATTATTACAAACTATTAGTAAATTTCTTTTACAGTTATCAAGGAAGTCTTGTTTTAATTATGTTAACTGCATCAATAACATCCTATATCACTTTTATGCATTTTCTGCCTCCAAATTCTTGTCGTAATCATTTGCCAATGAATGTTGTAATAGAAGAGACTTATTCTTGCACAGTCTAATTTTCAGCAGTGATTATATTTGTATTGTTTTCCATAAAAACATTGTTTTTACCAAAGACATTTATTTTTTGAAAAACGTATTTTCTCTGTTATGCTTCCTTTATTGGCTCAGGAAAAAAAAACTGTACATACATTTCAATATTTTAAAACAGAATTCAGCAAATATCTTAAGTTGAGATGTGTTAGAAACATCTATTTTCTTTACCAGTTTTACAGAACACCTTCTCTACTGAATAACTTGTCCTAATGCTTCTTTCTTCAAATTTTCAAAGAATGTCTCTTCATCTTCCAACAATATTTACTGATAAAGGAATTCATTTTAGCCATTTTGACTCTAGCAGGAAGAAGTTTTAGCCCCATAAAATACCAAGTGCATTAGTGAGTCTACAAACTTGTATTTTTAAAATTTAACTTCACAGGTATAAATATTTTTATCATTTAATAAAAAACAACAATATGGACTCATGTGTATTTTATGCCAATGTTAATTTCCAAATTACTAATATGTTAACTATTGCTATATGGATTATTATTTTCTTGTGTAGACCTCAGTATGTTCTCCCACCGTACTCAGTGCATAATTTTAAAAATTATAATGTACATTTAAAATTAGAAAAAAAATAGCTGTACCTAACAAAATGGTACTATTAGGTGAGCTTTAGTAACCCATGTGTGCCATTAAATACCAAGCAAGGGTCTCAGGGATCTATAAGATAACAGCTAGGTCATGGCACGAAGTTAATAGTTATATGAAAATACAGAATATATGATTTAATAGTAATATCACATTAGAAAACGTCTAATGCTACTTTCAGGCTCTAAGTGCTTCTTGTCTGATTTTTATACTCATGAGAAGAAATGTGAACAGTTGGTAATTATTGGTAATATTTCAAGTTAAATTATTTAATTAAAACTTGCTTTCTTACTTTTCATGTTTTAGAACAACTTAGTCTTCTGGCTTTGAGGGTAGTGTTATGAATTATGATTTCCTCAATATTGAACACACAAAAAAATAATTGTCTTAAGGCTTGTGTCATCCATAAAACAGGATTTCCATTTTTGGTGGTTAATAAAATATTATACTGTGTCTTATTGGTGTGGTTCATTGATTCAATTCATTTTAAATAAATTAGTCCTTTTATCGGCTTTAGAAATTTATGTTCATATTATGAGGGCATGTAAAAGAAACATATCTAGTGCTTGAAAAACAAGTTAGTAAAATTCCATACTGTATTCTGAGTTATATGTACATAGGTCAAACAAAAATGCCACCTTCCCAAGCATCTAGCTGGGTCCAGAACTTCATACCACACTGGTGT
Organism: Macaca nemestrina; assembly: GCF_043159975.1. Classification (NCBI taxonomy): domain Eukaryota; kingdom Metazoa; phylum Chordata; class Mammalia; order Primates; family Cercopithecidae; genus Macaca; species Macaca nemestrina. Next base: position 21,125,740 of record NC_092140.1, read on the forward strand.
CAAGCTTCATTTTTTATCCTGTATAAAAACCAAAAATCCCTGGAACTAGATGAAAGAAACACATTAAGGTCCACACCATCTTCAGTCTTTCAGGTATCTTTACTCCCTTTCTTGGATTCTCAAAAAAATGCTGCTCCCATCTTTGTATAGTCAGTTATGTTTCTGTATATCAACTATTTGGTTATAAATTCTTTGGGGGTAAGGATTATGTGTTCATTTACTTATTCTTAGTACTAAGCCTAGTGGTGCCTGACACAGAGGAAACACTCAATATATGTTATGAGTTTTAGTGAAGTAAAAGAAAATCTCATTTTTCTGCAAAGATATAGTCTATTTTTTATTCTCTTTACTGGTTTTACCTTGACTACTCTTTTGAGCTTATATTGTATACTTATCCTCCATATTCTTCAGTTTTCTCTAACTTTCACCATTTTTGCTCACTAATTTTTCAACAAGTATGTTCTGTTGTCTCCCGCATTTCTGTGGAGTCTGCCAGTCATGATGAGTGAGGGAGTCATGACAGTCAATGAGGGCGCATGAAATATGTGGCTACCAGAACCTTTCTTTTTCAGGTTACTGTCACAGAGAAGAGTCACACTTTGTCACAAAAGAACTCTTGGATCCTTTATTGGAGAAGGCTGAATGGGTCTTATGGATTATTTGTCTGACCCAGTAGGTAATTCTGTCCTAGTTTTATTCAAAGTAGTCCAGAAATGAGCTTAGACATTCTGCCCCTCACAAAGCATCTGGCCCATTTCTCTTGAAGGCCACATAGCACTGTGGCAAATGGGCAGGCTCTGGATTGGGCAAATGGAGGCCCGAATCTCTGCTTGCCACTACTACTTTTGTCATCTGGAGCATATATTTGCCTTTCTGTGCCTCCAGTTACACATCTAGGAAAGGGAGAAAACATAGTACCCACCCCATATGCCTAAGAGGCACATACAACAATGCCTTGGGCCAAAGTAAGCGTGGAAAAAGTGGTCGTTCTTTCTATTGTTTTCTTTGTACCAAATTTTCTAGGCTAGAACACAGAGCCCGAAACAAGGACTTCTAATTTTCCCTGGGCTCTTTCTGATAAATAGCGTTCTCTAGAACAGCACATCAAGTAATTTTGCTGTTGGGATCACCATACTATATGTCTTCATTCTTAGTCTTCCAGCTTGGAATGTTATTCCTGACATGAAAACAGTAACAGTTAATTTGAGAGAAAATATATTAGAATAGTGTGTGTTTTACATTGGAGCAGACACTGACGGGTGACAAATCAATGTGACCTCGGTGTCGGGGGGGGTGGTGGTGGTGGTGCAAGAAGAACCTTCAGCAAAAATCATATCCCTTCTTGTTTAGTTTTTATATTTTTTTAGCCTTACTCCCTTTTTTTTTACTGATTTATCTGAGTAAATTACTAAATTCCTAGTTGATCTATAGTCAAAGGCCATTTCTTTTAAGACAAGTTGAGCAGCTTTAATCTGAAAATCTGAAGTTCAAAATGCTGAAAATCTGAAACTTTTTGAGTGCCAACATGATGCCACAAGTAGAGAATTCCACACTGACTTCATGTGATGACTCATAGTCAAAATGCAGCCAAAACATTGTTTCGTGAACAAAATTACTAAAACTATGGTATAAAATTACCTTCAGGCTATGTGTATAGGTGTATATAAAACATAAATATTGTGTTTAGACTTGGATCCCATCCCCAAGATATCTCTTTATGCATATGTACACATTCCCAACCCCCCGCAAAACCTGAAGTCTGAGACACTTCTTATCCCAAGCATTTCAAATAAGAGATACTCAACCTGTAAAACCATTTATTGAAATTCTCTTAGCCTGAAGTGGAAAGGAAAGGAAAAAAAAGGAGAGGAAAGGGAGAGAAATGGAGAGAAAGAGAATGAGACAGAGAAAGAAAGAAAGATGTCTTATATGCCTTAATTAAAAAGAAAAAAAAGAAAAACAGCTTTAGATTTTTACCTAGAATGTGGAGAAATATGCAGGAACAGAAGTTTATTTAGTTCCACAACCATGACAGCAGTCCAAGTGAATTAATTCATAATACTTTCAATGTTCATTATTATAAATTCACTTTTCACCTAAACATTGGACAAAAAAGGATTGCATGTTCTCCTATGTTTAATAGACCCCTAAGCACACTGTCTACGATTCCTAAAACATTAGTTCTAGGTCCAATATGGAAAAAGCCATGTTCCTGCTGATTTTCACTACAGGAAAAGAAGGCCTGCTGATTCCCTCCCTCCTCCTAGAAGAACGGAATTCAAGTGCGGCCAATACTTCTTCCCATCTCTCTGAGTGTAACACGGCGTTCTGCCGGTGACCTTTCCAATACACCAGAACAAAGATACACCTGTGACCCTGCTGCTCGGCTGAGCATCACATCTGCATGGAGGACAGTTGCCAGGATGTAGCAATGTGGCTTTTATCCAGGAACTCTGTCACAACATCCCATCATGTACTGGCCCCATTCAATTTGTGAGCAAAACCAAAGCCCTGAAGACTTTAATGACAGGAAGGAGGACTGGCGCTACTCGTATTACTAGTGATCAGAGCAAAATGAACCTTGCAGAGCCAGAAACTATAAAGCCAATTGGCTAAACTCCACAGAAAACTGATTCTAAGCATGTTAATTGAGCATAAATTAATGTGAAGGCAGTAATGATCCATGTGAATTTCAGATGATTGACTATATCATTAATCTCCAAAGCATGAATAATGTGAACCCCTCCCTTCTCTTCTAAATGAACACTGAAAACACCGAAGAGCTAACTGGATATTGGTGTAGGGAAAATGAAGAAGCGGGTGAAACAGTAAAGGATCAACATCTGGGTTACTGTAATTCAGATGATCATTATGTTGATAATTCTCTGAAAAAGCCTACGGTGTTCATACACTTGATGGAGCATTTATACTAAAGCTATTATCCTTAAAATCTTATTTATTTGTTGCTTTAGGGATTCTCATTTTAAGTGCAGTGGTATTAACTGTTCCTTCTGTAGCTTCTCCCCACTTGTCACTAAAGTATTTAAGGTGACTTGGAAATAGTAAAAAATATGCATTACCATGCGCGCGCATGCATGCACGCGCGCGCGCGCGCACACACACACACACACACACTCTCTCTCTCTCTCTACAAAATTTAAAAAAAAAATCCTAGGATTAATCATTAAGTGTTGCCAGGGCAGAATCGGGGAGACAATTCAGTTAGCTATAAGATAAATGGGTTGGATTGGCAAAAATCATCAATATCTCATGGATGCATGCTTTGCTATTGAAAACAGGATAAACTTGCTGGTCTTAGAGAAGGTCAGGAGCTATTTTGCTTCTTTCCCACTGACTGATTCTAGCCCAGACACCCAAGGTACAAAGCAACTAGAAATCGGGACACCCAGAACTTCGCCACAGGGATGTTCTATTTTGAGACCATTTGCCGCCCACTTCTCCAGCCTGCATTCCACCTCTCTCTTTCACCATATAACAAGAACCTAGCGAGATGGAAAATGATCACAGGTAAAGTGCTGCATGAGATGATGAGGTCAGGAAGGGTCTAGGAGTCATACAGGTTGATGAGTGCAGTTTCTCCCTTACTCAGTGGAAAATGTCAAAGAGCTAAGTATCAGAAGAAGGAGAAAATTATAGCCCTGGCAGCAAAATGACTTTACAAGAGAATTTGCATTTCTTAAAGTTAAAGGGAAAAACATACAAAGAACCATGGGGTTTGTGGGAAAAATATGAGAGCACAAAGAAAGTGAAACAACATCCAAAAATGATCACAGAAATCATATGCCCTTGAACAACAGAGATATCATTTACTCAGCTGGTATTTTTTGTAGGCTAAATGACAGCTGATTTCTCTGAAATAAAAGCAAAAATTCATTAGCAAAGAAGATCCCCAAATGAAAAACTAACATAAAGTAATTACAAGCATGACTGTTAAGAAATATTTCTAGAGAAAGACAAAAATGGAAAAAGAAAGCGTAATTAAAATACACATTTGTGCTAGTGGAACCTACAGTAAGTCCAGTCAATGTTGTGAAGGACAAATTTGAGATATTTTCCCAGAAAGCAGAAATGAAGAACCAAGAATAAAATGAGAGCCAACACAGCTATGGGAGATTAAAGATAGAAATCTATTCTAAAAATAGCAGATTTACTTGAGAAAAAGCCAGAATAATTAAAATAGATAAAAATACATTAAGAATAGAAATAAAGTCTGTTCAAGAATTTTAAAAGTCAAGCTAAACATATCAAACCAAAGAAAACCCTAACCTTTCAGATGAAATGAACTTATCCTTTTGTCTGTAAGATGCCTCTATAAGATACCAATCTAGATATTAACAAAGGTTTTAATTAAAATCGTAACATTGAATTCAAATGATGGCAATGATCTACTTTAATGTTGAGAAAGGCCCACACATCATATGATCTTATTCTCCCTCACTTCATTCCATTTCCTAGAGGAGTGAACCGAGGCTCAGACAGGTTGCAAACTCTAGAAATAATACTGACAACCATGGACTCATTGATTTGGTAATGGAGATGCTATCAATCTAACCGCCCCTACTTATGTCTCACTCTGAAATTAAGACAAGTGAATTTTCATAGCCCACTATAGGTGGAAAATCAGCATAAGCCACAGATACAGCTGAGATCTACAAACCAGAGCCATGTGGTTCCATTTAAAGTAACCCAGAGGTGGATTCATAACACCAGTTCCTACAGATGGTGTCTTGATGCCAGCAGGAAAGCTCATATTCCATAAATTCAGTAACAGAAGACTGAATGTCCTGAGGCTTCATGTCAATTGTACGTGCAATAGTCAACACTGCAATTGAATGAATAATACTGTCCTAAAAGTTGAGTAAAAGGTAGCTCTCTGAAGCCAGTTGTTTGTATGCAGCTCAGCACAGAAAGCATGCTTCTAAGAAAGGATATTAAGACAAAATTCCCTCCTGCCATGTTCCCCACCATTCCCTTCGATGTAGGTCTTTTATTCTAACCCATTGGCATCTTAAGAGGTTGTTAAGTTATTAGGCTGGTGGGCATTTTGACATCCTTCAAATTAATTTATTTGAATTTTACTTGAAAGTGCGCCAAGATGAAGCCGAGTTATCTCTAAGTATAAGGATAAACATAAAGATGCCTTTTATTTTTCCAAAAAAAAAAGCAAAAGAGGAAAAAATGTTTATCTAGAAACAATTTTTAAAGTAAAAGCAGTGTGTATAAGAAATTATGTTGTCAGAAGACAATGTCGTTAATTATATATCAAAAGTTGTATTGGTTTCTTTTCTAAGTAACCCTTAGATTAGGATGGTAACCCTATTTATGTTATTTGTATGTACAATAACATGTCTCAAAATCTCTTATACAATCTGGAATATTAAGCTTTCAACATTTAGAGTATGCATACAGCATATAATACATTAATTAGTAAAATGTGATTGTGTGTTTCAAGTGTAGTAATTCAGGAATCTGGTTCTAAGTATTATATTTTTAGTAGAATGAGCAAAAATATTCATTTCTACACTCATTTCTCAATGTCTCTCATCTCTCATTGCTCCCACGTTGAAGTGAACAGTGAAAAAAAATAATTTTCCCCCAACAGATGAAGGTGAATATGCCCTTGTTTGTTTTGCTAGCTTTTAAATAGCTGGTAAATTATAGAAATTTCGCCTTCTTGAAATCAGTTATTTCTGTCTTCCTTGGATGCCATATCACCATACTGTTAACTTTGATCTCTGAAGGGAGAATTCCAAATGCAATTTCTTTCTTTCACCTCGATCATATCTTTACTTGTTTTCCATTCCCAAAACATTTGTAGAATGTCTCATCTGCATGAGGCACTATGGTGGTCACTGAAGGAACAAAGTAATGAAAAAATAAGTAAAAGATAAGAAAATGTAAGAGGAGACATTCTATCAAGGCGAGAGGTGTGTCGAGAGGTGATGCTAAGCCTAAGATGAGACAATATCAGAGGGAATTAAGCAGAGAGAATCTTTTGGGGAAATATAATATTTTACCTAAGGAAAGATTTCTTTGATGCTTAAAGGGTCAGAGGTAATTAGAAGCAATGGGGAAAAAGGAATTCCCATTAGAGCAGACACAAAAGATAGGGTGAGGAGGGTTAAAAATACCAGGATGTATACAAGGAAATGATTAGCAGATTGATGTTGCTGGGATATAATATTTGAGGTAGGGAGAAATCATGATAGAGCCTGTACCGTGGAATTCTTCACATCAAACTATTCTATTACTTAGCCACTTTCTTTTTCCTTTGAGTGCTTGTTACTATCCGGCATATATTACATATATATTTATGGTCTATCATTCTTTTTAGAATGTTATCTTCACAAGCACAGGATTTTTCTCTATCTTGTTCACTACTCTACCCTCAGTACTTGCAACAGATTTGCAGAGTAGGCTCCCAGTCCTGCATAGAGAAATGCAGAAATGAATGAATAAATTGAGTGCTTAAAATCTTATCTTTCAAAGCCATCTTCTGATTTCAATTACTTTTCCAGTTTTAGCACGACCTAAAATACAAATTCTTCATGATTTCCAATCACATCAATATTTTTATTAAATTGTTGTTTAATCTCTATGACTTGACTAATTTATTGCCTGTAAAGAGAATGTCGTTTGAGTAGGGCTCCAGCTAATATGCTAATTACCTGTAAAGTTATAAAACTTCAAGACAGAATTAATCATCTATAAAGCATAGATCTTAAGAACTTGAACTCTAGATTCATACAGCCAGTAGCAGCTTCTCTATTTACAGCGTGTCCTCGGGCAAGTTACTTAATGTCTCCATACTCGTGTTTCCTCAAATGTGAAAGAATGTTACCCACTTCACTATTATTGAGAATATCAGATTGTACAAAATCTGTGAAACTCTTAAAACAATACACAGTGCATAATTCGCTTTGGTTTTTCTTGTATTAGCAGTTCTGTGTATGCCTGTCCATAATCATTATTATTATACCCAAATTGAAGGCACAGATCAGGACTTTAAAATTTTTGTATCTACTTATCTAATATGATATTCTATATATTTTTGGGTGATTAAAAAATGAATGCTCATTTATTGTGTTAAATCTTATAAGCAGGCCAGGCACAGTGGCTCATGCCTGTAATCCCAGCACTTTGGGAGGCCGAGGCGGGAGGATCACAAAGTCAAGAGATTGAGACCATCCTGACCAACATGGTGAAACCCCGTCTCTACTAAAATACAAAAAATAGCCCAGCACGGTGATGCACACCTGTAGTCCCAGCTACTGAGGAGGCTGAGGCAGGGGAATCGCTTGAACCTGGGAGGCAGAGATTGCAGTGAACTGAGATCGTGCCACTGCTCTCCAGCCTGGCGACAGAGTGAGACTACAGCTCAACAACAACAAAAAATTAATTACATTAATTAAATACAAATGTATAAGCAGGACTTTCTTTTCAGCAATAGATCCATTCAATATACATAAAATGGTTTCATAATTTTTCAAATTCACAACAAATTCAAGCAAAAAATTAAAATAAGGTAAACCATTAAATGTATGAAGATTGTTGAAGTTTTTCACTTGTGCAGGATATATTTTATTCCTATGAATCAGCAAAGCTATTTCCACTTAATTCTGAATAAAGGCACCTCAACTTTTTTTCTTTCAAAATAATGTACCAGTTATAACATTTTCAATTCTCAGTGGTATAACTTGTAAATAACTTTACTTTGCTTTTAGAAATTCTGCTAACATCAGAGCAGAGATGTTACAGGTAGAGTGGGTGTGAGTTTATTCAGTGTTGTCTAAACTGGTTATGAAAACAATTGCACACTCTTATGTGAGAAGGGATTTCATCTATTCTGCCAGCTTTTGTAAATAACACATTTTCAAATACTACACTTACTGTGGAATGAAAAAATATTTGTAGAGAATCATTTATAGATGTTTTATAATGAAAGGACTGAAGCCAAAGAAAGCCAAATTCATTCATTCATTGTTTCATTTATATATTTACTCATCAAGCATTTGTTGAATTTCTATTGCTATTGCTGGCAAGAGATAAAAGCAAAAATGGAAACAGATGAGAAAAAAAATCCTTGTGATGCTGTAAGATTAGAGGCAAACCCAATATACTCTGAAGACAAATGGTGGATGGGATGGTTGGGGAAGTAGTTGATCTTTCATTCGGAGAGTAGAGAATGATTAGGACAGATTTACCAATGGAAGTAATTCCTGAATAGCCTCTAGAAGAAAGGGTTGAAATTATTAGGGTGAGTAATGAGGCAAGAATATTCTAGGCAGAGGAAGCTGCATGTGCAAAGCATGAAGACGTAGAAATGCATAGATTTAGGGAATCACATACGTGGGGGCCAAGGAAGTAGCAGAAATCAAGGTGTAGACAGAGGTACAGACTAAGTGGAAATATCTTCAGTGCAATGATCTGTATATGTATAATTCTAATATTCCAATAAGAGCCTCCCGATTCTTAGAATCATATTCTTTTCATAACACATTTTTTCATTTCTGTTTTCAGAAATTTTAATCGATCCTGTAATAGGCTATGGTAATAAAGTAAGACATACTCTTGAACCTAAAAGTATATTGTGAATCAAAGGTAAAAGATTCCAAATAAATCACCCAGAGCCTTGCCACAAAGTAGAAGAGCTTCCTACATTCTCTTCAGGGATATTATATATTTGAAAGACCACAAAACAGAAGAAACAGAGGCTGGAATTTCACTCTCTGAAATTTCCCCAGAATCACAAAATAAGAGTGCATTTTATAAGTTTGGTTAACTGTTATGTTTAAATCATATTCTGGTCACTCTCAAGAATTTAGATGAGGAATATGCTTTATTTGGAATTTACTTTGAAAGAGACAGACTTTTCTTAGTTATAATTTTGTAATCAATTATTATTTAAAAATAATTTAATCTATTTTTGACTTTAAGTTTTAAACTGACTTTAATCTTATTTCTAATCAAACTTTTACTTGGAAATTTTAATTTCTGAAATAAAAACTGTAATATTGTTCCTTAGAACTCTTTCATTCATATGAAGTTTTTGAAAAAGTGTGTGTTCCTATAATGATTCTACTTCTCTTAAAGTCCTCAGAGACAGCCTTTATTTTGCATTTTCATGCAGCTCATCTTCCAAGCTTTTTACTACTATTAAATACAAAGTCTGATATGTAGTGGATGATTACTTTTAAGTTCCTATTTAAATTAACATACAATAAAATTGACCTTTAATGTGGCATACAGTTCTTTGAATTCTCTCCTGTGCCTATGCTGATGTAGCCACCAACTCCAAAAAGAAGACAGAACAGCTATATTCCATTCCCCCATTCTCTCATTCTATCTCTTTACGGTCCCACTACTTCTCATTCCTACACCCTAGCAACCACTGATCGGTCTTCCATCACTGAAGTTTTATCTTTTACATGGAAACATGGAGGGTGTAACTTTTTGATACTTTCACTCAGATTAAAGCCTTTGAGACTGATGTAAGATGCTGTGTGTACCAAAATAATGCACGCATTGTAATTGCTTAGTAGTATTCTATAGTCCGCATGTATCATAATTTGCTTTTCCATTCAACCATTGAAAGATATTTGGTTTATTTCAAGTTTTTGGTAATTATGAAGAGAACTGCTACAAACATTCATATGTAGGTTTTGTATAAATCTAAGTCACTTTTCTGGGGTAAACACCAAGCAGTGGCATTGCTGGGCCATATGGCAAGTGAATGTTAAATTTAACATAAAACTACCAAACTCTCTTACAGAGTGACTTTATCATTTTCACTTCCCAGTGCAACGTATGAGACTCCCAGTTGCTCTGTGTCCTCACCAGCACCAGGAATTATTACCACTCTTTTTAGTGGGAGTTATTCTAATAGGTATGTAGCAATATCTCATGGTTTAAATTTACTTTTTCCTAGTGATTTTGATTTGAAACATCTTTTCACATGTTTACTAGACTTCCATGTCTTTTCGTGAAACATCTGTTCAAGTCTTTTGCCCTTTTTAAATTTGATTTTTACTGCTACATTTTGAGATTTCTTTATATATTCTGAATACAGCCCCTTTTTCAGATATGTGGCTTGAACATATTTTTGCTCTTTCTATGCTCTTTAAAATTACTGTTAACTTCTCAAAGTTAACTTTAAAAGTTACTGTTAAAGCAAAAGCAAACAGTTAACTTTAACTTCTCAAAGTTACTGTTCATGTTAACAGTAACTTTAGGAGAGTTTTAGACTCTCTAAAGTCTTTTAACAGTAACTTCAACAGAACCAAAATTTTAGATTTTGATGTCCTATTTATATGCATGCATATATGCATATACACACACACACACATACACATATATGTGGGAGACTTTCATGGTCTTGCTTAATTGTAAGGTCTAACAGCTCTACTCCCTGGGAATGAAGATTTTCTTCTGTGCGTTTTTTCTAAATGTGCTACAGTTTTGTGTTCTATATGTACATCTATGATCAATTCAGAGCTAATTTTTAGATAAATTGTGAAGTATAATTCAATGCTCACTTTTCTTTGCATGTGGTTGCCCAAGTGTTCCAAAGCTATTTGTGGAAAAACCTATCCTTTCTCTATTGTCACTGCCTTTGTACCTTTGTCAAAAACTTGGCCATAGTTGTGTGTGTCTACTTTTGGACTGTCTTCTCTGTGAAATTGATCTCTGTATCCAGCCCTTAGCTAATACTGTATTCTTTTGATTACTAAACAATTTTTTGAATTTAGAAAATGAAAGTCTCCCATTTTGTCTTTATTCAAAATTGTTTTGGTTATTTTATCACCTTAGCACCTTTGTCCTTTCCTACATATATTTTAGAATCAAGTTTTATATATTGGCAAAGAAATCTTGTTGAGATTTTGATTGAATTTTCATTAAATCTACAGATCATTTTGGGTTGAATTAACATTATTACTATATTGAGACAAACCTATGAATATGTTATAACTCTCCATTTGTTTAGGCTTCCTTTGATTTCTTCCACCAGTGTTTTATGCCTGTCAACATTCTGTTTCTGTATTTGTTATGTTAGGTTTACAACTAGATATTTTATTTTGGAGTGATTATGTGGTTTTCAACAGTTCAATTGCTTCTATAGAGAAATGTAGTTCATTTTGTTTGGTGAATTTGTATCCTATAATCTTGCTACGGTGTATTATCAGTTACAGAAGTTCTTTGGAAAACCTTTCCATTTTCTATATAGAATATGTCTCATGTGAATAAACACAGTTTAATTTCTTCCTTTCCAATTGGTATGCATGAAAGTAAAATAAGAACAAAGCAAACAAAGAAACAAAATAATTCTTCTTTAAATGTTCCCTAGAATTTATCAGAAACAATCTTGATCAAGAGGATTTTATTTTCCAAAAAAGGTTAACCACAAATTAAATAGTTATATGAACATGACGGTTATCTAAGTTATCTTGGGTGTCTGCTGGTGATTTCTGGGTTTGAGGAATTAATGTATTTCATGCAATTTGACCAACTTTGCTGTGTAGGATTTTTTTGTGATATAGACTTATTAATTGTTTATGGAGTCTGTAGTGATAGTCCATAATATTTATATTGATAATTTGATATCGATAAAGATAATTCTTTGTTAGTCTTTCCAGAAGTTTACAGCTATTGTTTTAATATATTTTCTTTGCTATTTTCCTGTTTTTTTTTGTTTGTTTTGTTTTTTGTTTTAGGGAGGGTATTTCTACTTTTCACTATCTTATTCTCTTACTTCTACTTGCTGTGGAATTTAGTTTACTCTTTTTTTTCTAGATGGACGCTTAGATAGTCCAAGCTTATTCATGTGAAGCTTTTCTTCTTTTGTGTAAGCATTAACTGCTACAAGTTTCTGGCTAAGCACTGCTTTAGCTGCATTCCACAAATTTGATATGCTGAATTTTTTTTTTAATTTATTTATTATTATTATACTTTAAGTTGTAGGGTACATGTGCATAACGTGCAGGTTTGTTACATATGTATACTTGTGCCATGTTGGTGTGCTGCACCCATCAACTCATCATTTACATCAGGTATAACTCCCAATGCAATCCCTCCCCCCTCCCCCCTCCCCATGACAGGCCCCTGTGTGTGATGTTCCCCTTCCTGAGTCCGAGTGATCTCATTGTTCAGTTCCCACCTATGAGTGAGAACATGCGGTGTTTGGTTTTCTGTTCTTGTGATAGTTTGCTAAGAATGATGGTTTCCAGCTGCATCCATGCTGAATTTTCATTTTTCCTCAGTTCAGTATGTATTCTAATTTCCCTTTCGATGTTTTCTTTGACTGATGGATTGTTAAAAAGTATGCTATTGTGGAATAACAGACTGGTAGACTTGGAAAGGTGAGACAGTAGGAGGGAGGTAAGGAATGAGAAATTACTTAATGGTACAATGTACATGATTCGGATGATAGTTACACTAAAAGACTTGATCACTATACAATATATCCATGTAATGTTGTTTCTTGTTTTCTGCACTTGTACCCCTTACATTTATACAGATTTTTTAAAAGAAGAAAATGTGTTAAACTTCCAAATATTTGGAGGTGTTTCTGTTATCTTTGTTATTTAGTTATTATTGAACACATTATGAGTTATTTTAATTCCTTATATTTGTTGAACTTTGCTTTAGAATTCAGAATATGGGCTGTCTTGGTGAATGTTCCTTGTGTATATGGGAAAAATGTATGCACTGCTGTGTCCAGTGGAGTGTTCCATGTCAATTAGAATTGACAGCTTAGGTCAACATTCTCGTCTATTTTCTGTCTATAGATTGTATCAGTTACTGCGAAAAGAATGTTGAAATCTCTAACTGTACTTGGGAATGTGTCTGTGTTTTCAGTTCTGATCATGCTTATGTTTTCTAAAATTCTGCTGTTAGGTTCATACACATTGGGATTGTTTTGTGCTTTAAATGTAATGTCCCTCTTCGTCTCTAGTCATGTTCCTTAAGCCCCCTTTGCCTAATTAACACAGTCACTCCAGCTTTCTTTTTGTTCGTGTGTGCATATATTATTTTCTCGATCCTTGATATCTAGCTTATCTACATCACTATGTATATACGAAGTGAATTTTTTCTAGACAGCATATACCCATTTCATGTTTTTTTAATCCATTCTGACAATCTTTGTATTTTAATATGTGTGTTTAGTCAGTTTGCATTTAGTGTATTTATTGATATGGTCAGATTTAGGTCTACCATTTTATTATTTGTTTTCCGATTATTCCCTCCGTTTCTCAATCTTTATTCATCTTTTCTCATTTTCCTTGCATAATTCCAACATTTTAATTCTATTTAAATACACCTACTGCACATTTGGCTGTATCTCACTGTATAATTTGCAGACGTGTGTGTGTCCAGTGACTTTAGGATTATCCAAATACTTAACTTTTCTCAGTCTATTCAGAATTGATATTTTAGCATTTTAACCAGAACATAGAAATCTAATTACTATACAGTTACCAAACATTTTAAAGAATTGTGAGAACAATCATCTGTTTACCCCAATAGTTGCCACTTTTGTTGCTCTTCTTTCATTTGTGATGTTGCAGGTTTCTTTCATCTTTTTCTTTCTATGAAGAATTTCCTTTAGCAATTCTTTCAGAGCAGTTCTGACAGCAACAGATTCTGTTCGTTTTCCTTTATTTGAGAGCACTATTATCTTATGTTTATTTCTGGACATTATTTTTACATGATTTAGAATTCTGGGGAGGACAGATATCTCAGCACTTTAAACATATTTTCTCTGTTTTCTGAATCTCCACAATTTCTGATGAGAAATCTGCAGACAGACATTTAACAGAATGTCTCCATGTTCGCTTGATAGTTTTAAAACATTTAAACAGTTTTCTCTGGATGGTCTTAAGATTCTTTCCTCTTTTTCTTTTATTGGATTATGGTGTGTCTCGGCCCATACTTCTATGGGTTTACCTCATTTAGGGTTTGATGGGTGTCTTGAATCTGTAGGTTTATATATTTCACTGGATATGGGAAATTTTCAGCCTTTATGTCTTAAATGTTTTTTTTTTTTTTTTTTTTTTTTTCTGGTCTACGCTGTCTTTTTGGGACACCAGTAGTGCCAATCATAAACTATAGGAACTATTCCAAAGACAAATTAACAATTGTCCATTTTTCAATTTTGGTTCTATTGTTAAGCTTGCATAATTCTTATTGATCTGTTTTCAAGTATATTGACACTTTTCTGTCATTTCCATCCTGTGACTGTACCTATCCAGTAATTTTTTCCAGTGCTACATTTTCCATTTGTATCTTCTATTATACCTATTTGCTGAGATCTTTTATCATTTCATTCCTGCAACACATTTTCACCTTTGTTGGAATATTTTATAATAGCTTGTTAAACTGTTTGTCTAATTACTGTGTCACTTCAATAGAGGCATTCATTTTATTTTATTTTCATATGTGCATTGATACTTTCCTTGTGAGCCATATGTGAGGTAAGCTTTCATTTTATCCTAGACATTTTGAGTATTATGTTTTGAAAATCTGGGTCTTGTTATTATCTTATGAAAAATATATCCATTTTTGTTTTATAGAGTCAACTGGGTAGGGGTCAAGGCACTAGATTTGACTAGCTTTCCCTCTCTGTAATCTCCCCTGAAGTTTCCAGTTCTCTGGTGTTCCCTTTTTTGGTCTTTTATCCAGAAAGCTGGGGATTTATTTATCTCACTCTTGTGCTCTCTCTCTAAGCTATACCCATATCTAAGACAGGTGGTGAGTGAACAAAAATAAAGTAAAAACAATGTGAGTTTGCCTCATCCTCTTGAGGCCACAGCTACTTAAATCAGAGAGGATGGTGCCTCTTCCACTGGGTAGGTGCAAGCCCGCACTGCTGCTGCTGCTACTGCTACCTACAGGGGTTCAGTCAGGATGGTGGGAAAAATTATAAAATAAACATTCTTGGAAGGCCAGAAGGTTTTTGCAAAGTCCTCAGGATACAGTTATGGCTGATGAAGGCAGCCTAATCCTCTTTGAGCTATAACAAGGTTAATTAACATAGGAGTGTAGAGGAGTCTATCTAAATAGCTTGTTTACTCTTGTGGTCCTAAGACTAACCTTTGACCATCTTCGGGTGCATGATTGCTCTCTACTCCTGGGGGTCTGCAACGGTAATTACCTTCTACTGGTGTTTACTTGAGACTTTTGTCATTAAATATGTGCTGAATAAATGTCAGGAGGGCCAGTGAGTCAGTCGGCCACAGTTGCAACTCATTACAGCACTGTCCTGGGAGTCTTTAAGAGGTCTGGATTCTCGGCCAGACTGACAAGCACAATATCTGTGTCACTGTACGTTATTCATCTGTTGTTGGATCAGGGTCTGCAGGACAGACCCCCGCAGCTACCAACAAACCATTTTCTCAATTCTCAAGCCTAGATGACAGGGCTTTTGGTGTTCCTTATGTCCATGCTGATACCCGCTTCCATCTTTCAGGCTAACTTGAGTCCAGGCTGGAGAAACTCTTAAAAAAGGAAAGTCACCACCAATTTAGTGGTTTTGGAATTCTGGTCTTTTCCAATCTATCTGTCACTATTTACTTTTTAGAGTCCTCAAAGACATAATCTATGCATTCTGTCCAGGTTTTATAGTTTATTCCATTTTATCCCAAACTGAAAATCCTAGATGGATAAAGTTTGATTCATAGTTGCTTATAGGTAAACACGGAGTCAAAGCTGAATTCACATTTTTCAATGAAGAATTAGCCTGATCTTTGAAATGTTGAATTAATATGTAAAAAGAAGATTCACTTAGCCAAACTAGAATATTTCCCTACTGAGTTAGCTAAGAAATTACTGTATATACATGGCATTATGTATGAAAATGTTATGAAGTTTTAATCTTTACTGTAATATTGATTCTGGCATTTCATGCTTTTTGGTAGCTAATTATGATCTGACTCCTATCTCCAATCACTGTAAAGTTAATTAATGTACTTTTCAGATAAATTTATTAAAAAATACACAGTCCTCTTCATGTCTCTCAATCTCTTCACATGCTACTGCTTCGACTAGATATTCAGTGTTGTCAATATCATTATGAAAACATTTTCAATAATAATCAACTAATTCTATTTATCCAATCCTAGGAAAATTATCTTCCTATTGAACAGGCAAAAAAAGAACAACAAATTGATTTTTCACAGTAATTTTCACGTTTCTCTTTTCTGAGATCATTCATCAGTACAAACCATTTTGCTCAAAAAATGTGTATCATTGCCAGTAACGTTTGGGAGAAATTCTACCATGTCAGGAAGATTCCTCCTAGGTTTCTCAATATAAGCTGAGATTTCTTATTGTTTGAACCCAGGAGCTGCCTCACATTACTTTTGAACACTGTTATTCTTCACTTATAAAAGGGATGTCTGTTGGGGTGCTTCTCATTTGTATGAGTCCTATTCTTACATCCAAACTATTTTTTCTATGTTACCGACATTCCAGGATCCTCTCTATTTTTCTTCACTTGGTCCCACACATCACACTCTACTACTTAGGATGAAGTGGGAGGAAGAGGTTTCTAGTATCTTTCAGCATTCTACCTAGGATGTAATCTTTTATTTTCATATTCATGTGAAAGAAAAGGGCTAACATATAGCATTAGGGAAACCTGATGATTTATCATTTGCTTTATTTCCCCTTTAGCACATTCATTCAAGAACTGTTAGGAGTTTATCTATGCTAGATGAGACAGTGAATGAGAATTTGCCCCAGGATGACATGCCTGGCCAATCTCTCTCATTTCACAGTTTAAATTAGTTATGGAATAATGAGTAACCTATACAGATGAAACAGCATATACAATGGGTCCGATTGTCTAACTGTAAAAGGTGAAGGCATTATAGTACGTACCTGGTCAGATACAAGCAGGGCAGGCGAGACTCCCACCCCCTGCCCTGCAAACCAGCAATATCAGGTGACCATCAGGTGACGGCCAGGCAGTTGTTCAGCTGTCCCTCTAAGATAATAATTGGTCCCAGACAAAACCAGGGAAAGGCAGTCTCTCAATAGACAGAAACACCTGTAGCTGGTGATCAGCAGCTTCGTGATAAGATCTCAGGAGTTGGACTAAGGGGCTCATGTATGCCACTAAGAGGCCAAATGGCAGCATTTAACTGGTATATGATCTTTGTCTAGGAACACTGGACTGGAAAGGGAAAAATGCCTCAAGTGAGCATGCATGTAAATCCAGTAAACATACTGCACATATGGCCCCTCCTAAGTGCTAAAAGCCCATTGTGCATGCAGACAGCCCACCCCAAGGAAAGAATCAGGGGAGAAATAATGCAAGACCCCAGAAATATGCCAACGTATAAAACCCCACAAGGTCAAATTGCACACTTGATCTATCAATTCACCTGCTTGGCCCTCTTCTAGGTGTACTTTAGTTCCTTTCATTCCTGCCCTAAGTATTGGAATTTCTGGACAGTGCAATCAGGCAAGAGGAAGAAATAAAAAGTATTCAAATAGGAAGAGAGGAACTCAAATTCTCTGTTTGCAGATGACATGATTTTATATTTAGAAAACCCCATCATCTCAGCCCGAAAACTCCTTAAACTGATAAGCAACTTCAGCAAAGTCTCAGAATACAAAAGCAATGTGCAAAAATCACAAGCATTCCTATATACCAAGAACAGACAAGCACAGAGGCAACTCATGAACAAATTCCCATTCACAATCACTACAAAGAGAATAAAATACCTAACATACAACTAACAAGGGATGTGAAGGACCTTTGCAGGGAGAACTACAAACCGCTGCTCAAGGAAATAAGAAGACACAAACAAATGGAAAAACATCCCATCCTCATGGATAGGAAAAATCAATATTATGAATATGTCCATACTGCCCAAAGTAATTTATAGAGTCAATGCTACTCCCACAAAACCACCACTGACATTCTTCACAGAATTAGAAAAAACTACTTTAAATTTCTTATGGAATCAAAGCAGACCCATGTAGCCAACACAAGCCTAAGCAAAAAAGAACAAAGATGGAGTCATCACGCTACCTGACTTCAAACTATACTACAAGGCTACAATAACCAAAACAACATGGTACTGGTATCAAAACAGACATATAGACCAATGGAACAGAACAGAGAGCTCAGAAATAACACCACATATCTGCAACCATCTGATCTTCAACAAACATGACAAAAACAAACAATGGGGGAATGATCTCCTATTCAATAAGTAGTGCTGAGAAAACTGGCTAACCATATGCAGAAAACTGAAACTAGAACCCTTCCTTACACCTCATACAAAGATTAACTCAAGATTGATTAAAGACTTAAAATGTATAACCCCAAACCATAAAAACCCTAGAAGAAAACCTAGGCAATACCATTCAGGACATAGGCATTGGCAAAGACTTCATGACAAAAAATGCCAAAAGCAATTGCAACAGAAGTCAAAATTGACAAATGGGATCTAATTAAACTAAAGAACTTCTGCACAGCAAAAGAAATTATCATCAGAGTCAACAGGAAACCTACAGAATGGGAGAAAATTTTTGTAATCTACCCATCTGATAAAAGTCTAATATCCAGAATCTACAAGGAACTTAAACTTTTTAATACACTTTCACTCCTGCTTAAAACTTGCCTCACTGTGTCACTCTGCCCTATGCCCCTCAGTTGAATTCTTTCTTCTGGGGAGGCAAGCAAGAATTGAGGTTGTGGGAGACCTGCAGGGATTTGCCACCTGTAACAAAGGGATATCAGATTGACCATGCTAACTCAGCCTCTTCTCTTGAATGCATGTCCTGAGTTACAAATGACTGAGCGGGGAACTCATGAGACCTCTCCTCTGTGTGCATGCTGTGTATTTCCTGTCCTGGGTCTTTTCTTAAAACTTGGTAAGTTTTGTGCTGGCGGTACTGAGTTCTATGAATTTGGTTGTCAATCTACACCTAAGACTAGTATGGTTGCTAGTAACACAAAGTTGCTATCAAAGCATACCTGTTCCCTTTTGTTTTTATGGCAAGCTTTCTCCTCATTTTGCATTTATTTGTTTTCATTTTCATGGAGGTACCCAGGGCAAGCAGATGAGGTACTTATTCTTTAGGTCCTGATTTACCTTGCATTTTGAGAAAAATCTACAGAGTGACACATACTGTATATTTCTCAATACTTCTTTGTTTTATCTTTTCAAATTGGAAACATCGAGTAAATTGTTATGACAAAAAATTTTATCTGCAATTTTGCAGTCTATGAAATTGATATGTTTTGTGCATCTGGTTTCAAAATTATCTTGTCAGAGGTTTTATATCTAAGAAATAACTTTCAGTAACATTTAAAATCCCAGCTTTAGAATCTAAATGCCATTTTAAAATTTGCCATTTTATATTTCTAAAGTTTGAACTTGTCCTCCTATGATTCATTGCTATTATAAATTGATTTTGAGTCCATGATAGTTCATGACATTCATGTAATTTATGATAAATTTTCACTTTTGAAACACAAATGATCAATAATTATATTTGAATTATAAAAGAGCTGTACAAGTTTTAAAAGAATTTGCAGCACTCCCACCTGCAATGTGGAGGATTAGGAATTCAGATAGGCCCTCCATTGACAGAAAACACTCAAATGTGGGAAAACCATAACAAAATACATGCTAGTTCATTGTAGAGTTCAAGAGAAAATACAAGAACATTCAAGAGATATGCAACTTTAAAATAAAGGTAAAACTTTAAAAAAAAATTGTTGAAAAGCAAACTTTTAGAGTCAGTGTAACTTTCAATTCCTCTAACTCTAAATTTCAAGCGGGTACCTGGGATCAAGAATATTTAGACAAATGGACCTGAAGAGAAATGAGAGGCTGGGGTTTATACTGGCTCAAAACCAGACTCTCAACTGCAGATTCATGAATAATGTGAAGACAGTTTTAAGTGTACAATTTCAGTAAAGGCATAAATAGGGGTTTAAAAGAAAACAAAACAAAACAAAACTGCCTGTCTACAAAAGGAACCAATGAAGACGCCTCTTAGAATCTGTTCCTTCTCTCTGTAGGGGGGGAAAAAAAAGTCTCCTTAAAGTTTGTAATGATAGGCCTGTTGTTTCATCTTTCTGGGTTATGGAGTTTACATGACCCCTACATCTGAACTCCCCAGTCTGAGGAATCAAATTAAAGTGGTTCCAGACTAGCAGCATATCCCAATACCATTCAGAATAAAATTAAAATATTTTCTGTGGATAAAAATATAGTCAATCAAAGTCATTTAGGATTCCCATACGGTATGCTGCTAGGTATGAATTCACAATGTAAAGTCACCCAATAGGGGAGGAAAAGAAATCATTGGAATTGAAAGTACTAGCAGAAAGCAAAGCTAAGAGATTTACCTCCAACTCCCCAAAATAACTTAGTTCAGTAAACTTCAAAACATCAAAGATGAAGAGAACATTTAAAAGAAGCCAGAGAGGAAAGGCAGATCATCTACAAGACAGTATCACTTAAAAACAGATTTTCTTGTGTCTATAATGACATAGGCACTGTAATATTATTTTCAACGTGCTGAGAGGAAGTTACTCGTCTAGACTAATGAATCCAGAACGAGTTTGAGAAAAAGACATCTTCACACAATAACCAAGAAATGTTACTTCCTGAAAACAAGAACTAAGTGGACTCTTAAAGAAGCAAAATATCTCAAATGGAAAATCTGAGATACAAGAAGGAATAGTAAAGGCAGAAATTTTAAGTATCTCACAAAAACTAAAAAAAACACGGTATAATACAAGAATAATAATGTTTAATTGGTGGGGTTAACTACAATAATAGATTTTAGTTGATAGGTAGGAAGAAAGGAAATAAAACATGTAGGAAAAGAGGAAGATTAAATCCTGAATACCAGGGTCTGTCTCCAAGACTTCTTGGTAAATGCGCACACAATTCAGTAATTTTAGTGTAACCAAAGCTTTTTTTCCAGTGAGAAGCAGAGGCACAGGGGCATTCCCTATAAAGTCAAAATATTAAAAATAATTTAAAAATAAACTATTGCAATATGTATTTTTAGGGGCTAAGAGAACTACTGTTGGAAAAAATAATTTTAGATAGCGCTGCAATTACTTCATATATACGATTTACGTATGTTTTTGAAAATAAAAACTTAGAATATGAAAAGAAGAAAAATTTGCAAATAAGTTGATAAGTACAATTTGTACAATCCTGGGAATCAAAGAACGTTTTATGATTTCCTTCCAAGAATGAGAAAAACACAGTTGAAGAACTTCAAAAGTAGAAGATGGCAGATTTAAAAGTAATTCTTGGCGAGGTATGGTGGCTCAGGCCTGTAATCCCAGCACTTTGGGAGGCCGAGGCGGGCGGATCACGAGGTCAGGAGATCGAGATCATCCTGGCTCACATGGTGAAACCCCGTCTCTACTAAAAATACAAAAAATCAGCCGGGCGCGGTGGGGTGCACCTATAGTCCCAGCTATTCGGGAGGCTGAGGCAGGAGAATTGCATGAACGTGGGAGGCGGAGCTTGCAGTGAGCAGACATAAAAGGAAAAAAAAAAAATTCTTTTAAAGTCCAGTGTCCTTCAAATTCATATTCTTCATTATTAAATGTCCATATGTGAATTGTAAAAGCATTATATTTTGGTATTTTCTAAAGACACAAGAGAAACAATGTACATTTACATGAACATTAAGTTCATAGTATATAACAGACAATGTCCTTGATATCTCATCAGTCATATAATTTAGTCTTTGAAGCAATAGTCTGAATTATTATTCCCACATTGCAGGTGAGGGTATCAAGATTCAGACTGGAAGTGACTTGTGGAATTGCGAGCGCCACGTGGCGTGCCACGTCTGGATCTTCTGAATCCAAAGCCTCTGCTTCAGTAAAGTCTCAATTACAATGTCTCTATGCCTCTGGTGTCTCATTGAAAAAGAAAAATAAGGAAGATTTAGTTAAATTAGGAATTACTGAACTCTGAACACAACCAAGATGGCAAGATATCTTGAAGACAAACAGACCTTGAGACTAAGGACTAAATCTCCCTCTTTCTATATCTTTTTTTTTTTTCCCTAGCTTTTCCTGTCAACCAAAACCTGCTACTGCGGTTAACCCCACAAATGAAATATCGTTCTCACTACTTCAATGAGAGCAGTTGTATGTGCAAATAGTCAACACTAAAGTAGATAAGGAGCAACAAATTCTGTTCTATTAAATCCTATTAATACTGATCACTTCACAGTGGTTTTTAAAAAAGAAGTGTTCCCTCCCTCCCTCTCTCTTAAAATGATATGCATACAAATGGTATCTTCTAAGTTCTCCAAATATGATTGTTCCTGTCAATGTATATAATGTACAATATTTAATGTCTGTCCCTCTTTAATGCTGAAAAGTTCTAATTTTGAATTAATGTGTACATTTCAATAGATGAGATTCAAACATATCTCATGCAGAGGAGAATTTTTAAAACATAATTTCTGCAGAAACTCCATTAAAAAATAATGTCATGAACCTGTTGAGTCTGCGTTAAGAAGGAACAGCTGCACACTCAGGGCCCTGGAAGGGAGCCCTATCGGTGTGAATTCACACGGCAACCAACAGGCTTATTGTCATTTATTTGTGAGAGAACAGCCATTTGTTTGACATACTGAAGTCAGCCTCAGGGTGAGGCTGCTTTGTTCCACAACTATCAGACGGAAAAAAATTATTCCCCATCTCCCTGATAAGAAGTCAAGGAGAACTTTGAGACAGTCACTGGTAGATACAAATAATTGACTGGACAACAGCTGGAGATTATAGGCACGGCATTTATAAAATAGGCAAATTTCCTTTATTTCTGAGATGCTAAAAATTGTTTCAAGATTCAACAAGTTCATGAATATTCATTTTTATTTACATGGCTTTCCACCCTAGCATTGTGTTTGATTGTTCTAGCTTTACTTTTTTGCCTATAATATAATCTCTTTGATTACATATTTAGCAGGACATTTTTATGGTTTACGGAATTACTTTCTAAAGAAAATTAATGTGTTACTCTATTCAAAATGGTCTTAATATTTTTAATTAAAAAACACAACATTGACATCATTAGAAATCTGTATAATTTGTTAAAACACATACACACACAAAATACTTTTCTTCTGCAAAATACTGAGTCTATACGTGCTTCTTCTACATGGTATTGTTGTACAAGAAAGATAAAATCAAAGGTTTTTAGGTCCAGATCACAGCATGCAGAAAACATCAAAGGGACAGAGTCTGCCTTTTGAGGACAGGTTTAAATGATGTAGACTCTAGGCCGAAAAGATAAAAAACTGTGAAGTTGAAGAAGGAATGATTCTGCAATTATGAAGACTAAGGATATATTTCAACTGAATTCAGTTAACAAGAATCTCCTTTGAACCAAGACAGAAGAAAATTGAGGGCAAATAGAAAGAAATATTACTTGACATAGTATAATAATTTTATGAGGTTTGGTTTTCTAGTTAGAATTGATACAGTCTGAATTGGGAGTAGTCTAAAAACAATCAACAGTTTGGGCATATACTGCTTAATTTTTAGAGTAATATTCAGGTAGAAGACAGTACGTTCAACAATATAGTTCTTGTTGCTTGTCAGAGTCAAAATGCTGAAGTGGATAATCTACATGGTTGGCCAAGTACACTAATACTTACATTCTATTATCATGTTAACCTGGAGTCCCATTTATTCACAAAAATCTCCTGACCAAATGAGTGTGAAGAACATGCTGCCAATGTGTTGAGAAAATCTCTTTGCTTTAACATGAGAAAATATTGATCAAATATGTTTCTACAGCATAAAAACAAAAACTACCAATCTTAACGTGTATAAAACATGAAAATGCCTATTAATTGCACATTTCTAAAATATAGTAATTTTACAAGTCTATCAAAAAGTTGACTGAATTATATAAAATAGTTCTGGTTCTTCCTTTTCTTTATTAGGCACTATTTTTGTGGACTTGAAGACTAAAACAATAACATCTTTTTTTCTGTATTTCTTGTAATTATGGAGACTGTTTCAAAACAAATTAAAATAGCACTTCACATATCAAGGACACCTAAGAATCATTTTCAAGTTTAAATTTTTAATTTACATGGATCTGATAGTAAACCATTAGCATAGGTTTAATCGTGATATAATCAGCAGTTGAGTACACATCTCCTGACATGAAAATATAATACATTTCTGATTTGTCACTAAGCAGAAACTTGGTTCCATACAGTAATGAGACCATCTGAGTCCTTCTCCATTTCCATAGGTATCTGTCTTTGTTCTGCCTCATTCTGTACCCCCTGCATGTGATGGAGGTGACAGTTATTCTTGTGTAAATTTTGCAAGGTTTCTTTCATGTTAAGTACAAAGATTTCCACTGTAGTTTTCTTGCCTCCAATAATCAGCTTGGATTTACTGAACTACTATTTATACTAGTATAGGTTCAACTCAATGTATCTTTTCAGTCAATTATTTTTGACAAATTTTTGGTTCATTATCTGTTACATTGTTAATTCCTTCCTATGTCCTTAGAATTAGTCATAAAAATGAAGAGGTGAACAACACTTTAAAATTTGCAAAGCACTTTTATATCTTTTATATATGTTAGTCACTGTGACCCAGCAGACCACAGGGACAAACACCATTGATATGTTTATTTTAAAACTCAGGATACTGAGGCTTACCGAAACGTTTACCATTATACAACCGTTAAGTAACAGAGCCAGTCTTCCAACTCTCAATGCTGGGTGGATACTTAATGTTCCTCTACAATGTATAGCAGGGATACTGATTAGACAGACATCATTTTCGATGAGGTTTCATACATTTTTCTACCCGTAAGTTAATCATGTGTTCATTTATTTATTTGGAAAACATTAAGATTTTAAAATATGCACAACACTAAACATTAAGGACACTAAAAATTATTTCTCTTAGTGAAAAAAACAGATACAATAATACAATGAAAAGTGGCAGAATCTAGAGGATAACTGGAGATTGCTTAGGATCAGGCTGGTACAAACGTAATTGCTTTACTTTTAATGGCAAAATCCTCAATTACTTTTGCACCGACCTAATAATTCATGAAGAATCGTGAACAATTCAGCTTGGAGTTTTCAGGAAACAATGCATTGAAAAGTTTAACTGCACATTATAGATAAATTTTTAAAAATGCACAAGAAGAATATGTAAACAGACATTCTAAGAGGAAGAATCACATGTTAAAAATAAAAACTTACATATAATGTTTAGGGGTAAATATGTCATAATGAAGTTCCACAAAATCATTTAAAATCCTGCCAAGAAACTTGCTCTACATTTTATCCTTTTAGAAGCTGATGGTTTTTCTGTTTGAAATATGACCATATTTTTTGTTTTTTACATTCAACCAAGAGTTCCTTCCTGGCTTATGAATGGGTGAATCAAGCCTTAGTCCCAGCTCTGTCTGTACCTCCAACTACTATAGACATTTTGTGTGTCTAGACAAAAGAACATGGTGATATTTCTTCACCCATACTGGAATGTGGAGAAAGTAAATTAATATTCTGAGGTCTTCTGAAAGTAGTAATGGCAAGCTCTAGGTGAGTTTCTGAGAGCAGCCCTGCCTCAGGTATCCACGTGGGTATCTCTCACTTCCTTCAGTTATCTAATCCGATACCACCTTTCCAGTAATCCTGTCCATATACCTCAGCTAAAATAACAACACCAACACTCCATCTCATCTCACACTTTTTATCCAAATTACCTTGCTTAATACTTCTCCATGTACATCATCAATATCTGACACGTGATATATTTACTGGTTTGTTTTCTGTCAGTATTCCGTTTCCCCATTAGAATAGAAAACTCCATGAGGACAGAGAATTGGCAAGTCACAAGATGTATCTCCAGCAACAAGGATATAGCCTTGCACATACTAATACTTGATAAATATGTATAGGATCATTAGATAAGTGAACGGACATAAGTAAGTAAAATGTACATGAAAATGAAGGATTTTTCTTAGTTTGGTGGTTAAATCATTATCCTGTGTCATCTCATCAGAGTTTAGCAGTAGACTAGCCACATTAAATTTCACATTCTTTCTTTACTTCATGATGCAATGTATTGTCAAAAAGAAAGAGACCAAAAGCTTGATTAAATTATTAGTGTGCTGATTTGTGCATAAATGAGTCGAATAGAAAATAACTGATATATTAATATTTATATGAACGTCTGGGAACTTGTACATAATTCTGTCTAAACTTGAAAGCATTCCCCTGAAATTTACTTGTTAAAAAAGCCATTTCTAATGTTTTATTTGTTAGTAACTGCCTTTATTGTCAAGCCTTTAAATGCTATTGCTACATTAGTGCATTGATACATATAGGCATGAACAGTTTTCCAGAGGGCAGTTTCACAAGTAGAATTAATTTCAGTCAATTTCACTTTCAAAGCCTCAAACATGATCATGAATCAAGAGAAATGCAATGCCTGCAAGAAACCACCACGTATGACACAGTATTAGTGTGAATTCTGAGCATATGCACTGTAAATACCAAGTTTTAAGTCATTGCATTTCCTGTCTGGCTTTGAATGAATTCTGCCCTGCAGGACTATTAGCAAACAACAAAAATGATAGCACTTCACAAGTCAAGGAATAACTAACCTACTTAAATATGTCTTCCTTTTGGAGAGATTAAAAATGCCAGCAGTTAAGCAGCTGATGTATCACCACGTATGGCAATGGAAGGATTTTTGCAGGAATATGCACTTAATCAAATATTACTTTTCCCATCACTGCCTAGAATCTATGTAATTTAATTAACTTATGCTTCAGTGGCATTTTGGAAATGAAGTGGATCTGAAGTAAGCATTGGATAGGACCTACTTAGCATTCCATCACGGAAAAGTGATGCATAAATTTAAGTCTTTCAATAATATTATGCTTTGATTTACATTGGTTTGAAAGATTTTGGACTGTTTAATAAGTTTGCTATCCTTAAATAATTAGTCACAGCCACATTAGAAAAAAATGAGTTTCCACTGAGTTTTGATACTGGACTAAATTTATAAACTTATATGCCGATACAGACACACACACACACACAGGCACATACATATCTGGCTATGTATATTCATGCGTATGTTTACATTTGTATAGTGGTATGATATGAAAAAAAGAGCAAATATTGTAAGTATACGGTTTGATGACTTCAAAAATTGCACATAAACACCCTAATCAAGAAACATGCATTTATCCATTCTGACAATTCCCTTCACATTTCTTTCCAGTCACTAATCCTTACCTCTTCTCATCAAAGGGATCTGCTCTCCTGACCCGTAATAGGAATTTTTTTTTTTTTACTATTTGTATATATAGTCCGTATTTATAATCATGACTTTCTTCACAGAAAAGCATCGAAGCATAGAGACATTTGTTTCACAACGCTGAGCAAGCTACTTAGCCTGAGATGGGATCACTTAAAACTTACTTCCGTTTCTCACAGAACCGTGTCTCAGTGTAGTAACTAATTTCATGATAAACTTTGGGATCATGTGCAGCACTTAAGTAGTTTGAAAATAAACACTTCCACTGTTGAATGATAAAAATCATTGCTTTCTGGGATGCAGAAAGTCTTCTATTCTTTGAAATATACTGAGGCTTATTTGTAGGACAAGTAGTCAATCCTATAATCATACCATCTTGTAGATAAATATTATCCCATCTCAAAAGGCACATGGTACATCATGACATGCCTTTGGTGAATCATAACAATGTAATTTTAGACACTACTAAGAACAGCAATAGTCTCCTGGTTATAAGTTTCCTTCAGACAGTGCCAATGGCAGTTGTATAGGGCTCCATTTGTGGTCACTCTTACTAAATAACATGGTTGCCATTTGTCCAAAGAGTCTCCTGAGAAAAACCAGTTTCTCACCTTAGCGAATTCTCCTCCTCCTGAAAACATTCTGTTAACTGCGTGGAGATAATGAACCTACATGCAAATACACGGAAGCAGCACTCTCCATAGGGCTTTCTAAGATAACAAAAATTCCCTGGCCAGTCGCTGCAGCTCACAGCTGAAATCCCAGCACTTTGGGAGGCCGAGGTGGGTAGACCACCTGAGATCAGGACTTTGAGCCCAGCCTGGCCAACATGGTGAAACCCCATCTCTACTAAAAATACAAAAATTAAACCAGGCATGGTGGTGGGCGGCTATAATCCCAGCTACTTGAGAGGCTGAAACAGGAGAATCTCTTGAATCCAGTAAGCAGAGGTTACAGTGAGCCGAGATGGTGCCTCTGCACTCCAGTCTAGGCAATAGAGCAAGACTCCATCTCAAAACAAAAAGGGAAAAAAAAGGAAAAAAAAATCCCTGTCCCCTGTGTTATGTAATCCAGTAGCCACTAGCCACGTGACCACGAATCACATGAAATGTGGCTGATGTGACTGAGGAATTGAATTTTACATTTTAATTTTAATTAACTTTAAATCTAAAAAGCCACATGTGGCTATTTTTTTGGACAGTAGAACACGATTCATATTAGGAATTCAAAAGTGATCTTTACCTTCTCATTCTTATGATTTCCTTTCATAGAAATACAATCAAGCACTTCCAAATTGTCAAAAAGACAAATTTAAAGTTGATATGAGTGTAAGAAACTAAAACTCTATTATTTTTCAACTTACCCACTTTCCAGTTCCCTATGTCAACAAATCAAACACAGTATTTTTTAAGGAGCTGGAAATGTCTAGAATGTTTTCCTCTTTATTTAAAAAAATATATCACACTTTGGGAAGCAAGTTCGATGTGGTTTCTACTTTACAAAATTTAAATCAGAATCACTATGATTATACCACATATAATGACAATGATGACAACAGATAAAAGCTTGATCTGAGGATAGGAGGATAGAAATATCATTTCTCGGTGTATTTTTCGGTGAAGGTCGGGCTAGAATAAGCTTTATTGTCACTGAGATCCGTCCATTTTGCCTGATGGCCCATATATTTAAGTCAGGGGCTATCATTTTAACCAGCACTAAATGTTTTGATGATACTGATAAATTCCAGTATAAATGACAGTCAAGCTTTAGGAAGACAATACAGAAGGTGACGGAGCATGTGACAGTTGCATTTATTAATAAGGAAATCTGGATCATTAAGACCTCCAAGGGAAGTTTTCAGCCTGAACGATCCATAGGTGCTGGCACTAGTCAATCTAACTACATAATTTTTAAATATCTCTTTTATTGTATTTGAGACGGAGTTTCGCTCTTGTCGCCCCGACTGGAGTGCAATGGCGCCATCTCAGCTCACTGCCACCTCTGCCTCCCAGATTCAAGCGATTCTCCTGCCTCGGCCTCCAGAGTAGCTGGAATTACAGGTTTCCACCACTAAATCTGGCTAATTTAGTAGAGACAGGGTTTCACCATGTTGGTCAGGCTGGTCTCAAGCTCCTGACCTCAGGTGATCCACCCACCTTGGCCTCCCAAAGTGCTGGGATTACAGGCATGTCCCACTGTGCCCGGCCTAAATATCTTTTCTAATCTTACCCACCGACTGTAAAGTAGGGCTGTAATGATCCAAAGTGGAAGGACCATCAAGAAATTTCCTGATCATTCCATTAATCAATCAACTTGGGGTTTACTGGTCAATTACTGTTTGCCTAATTTCGCCATATGGATTGTGATTGAAACAGAAGAAATACAAGAAAGCGATTTTTTTTTCTACTCTTGATGAACTTGTGATGTTATCTTAAAGACAAAATATGTTTAAAAATTAGAGAAAAAGACTTTTCTATGAGAGCAAAGGCTATGCCTTTGTTTTGCGCTCACCTTATTTTCTCTGGCAATTAGCACTCAAAAATATTTAACAGATGTTGAATTAATAACATTCAATTGGTAAGACTGCCTGAAATGTCAACTTCCTATAATACCATTAAGGTTACATCACGCATATATTCAGAAAACACATTGCTTAAAAACAAATTACAAAAATTGAAGATGATTTATTTGCACAGGTTTATGGTGTTTGAAACTTCCCATAGACTTGCCTCCATCAGACTTCCAGTACTTACTTCCATTTCATCCCTCTAACCTTTAAATGTGGATTGTTTCACTTGCCAACATCCCCCTGGCTGCATCTTTCCTTCAAATCTCTATTCAAGGCCAGGGCGGTGACTCACACCTGTAATCCTGGCACTTTGGGAGGCCGAGGCGGGTGAATCACTTGAGGTCAGGAGTTGGAGACCAGCTTGGTCAACTGGTGAAACTCATCTCTACTAAAAATGCAAAAAAAATTAGCCGGGTGTGGTGGCACGTGCCTGTAGTCCCAGCTACTCGGGAGACTGAGGCAGGAAAATTGTTTGAACCTGGGAGGCAGAGGTTGCAGTGAGCCGAGATTGTGCCACTACACTCTAGCCTGGGTGACAGAGGGAGACTCTGTCTCAAAAAAAAAAAAAAAAAAAGAAAAGAAAAGAAAAGATAAGAAAAGAAAAGAAAAAAAAAATCTATTGTTCTATTCAAGGCACATCTGACCTATAAAGGTCCAAACTCACATGTTGTCTGCCCTTCTGAAGAGAGTAGCCTTTTATCATTTTTATTATATATGTGCTGCATAAGCACATTTCAGTCAACAAAGGAAGTGAAAGATTCCTATTGTCTGATGATAAAGCCCTTGTGATGTCAGAGCACAATGCACTACTCACATGTTTACAGTGATGCTGATGTAGACAAACCTACTGAGCTGCCAGTCATACTGGTTGTGTGTACTGAGACAGGGTATCACTGTGTTGCTCAGGCTGAAGGGCAGTGGAGTGATCGTGGCTCACTGTAGCCATAAACTCTTGGGCTCAAGCAATCCTCCCACCTCAGCCTCCTGAGCAGTTATGACCACACGTGCATGCCAGCATACCTGGCCAGTTATTTTAAATGTTTTGTAGAGACAAGGTTTTGCTATGTTGCCCTGGCTTGTCTCAAATTCCTGACCTCAAGAGGAGGAGGCCTCAGGAGGCCTTTTCCCACCTTGACCTCCCAGAGTGCTGGGATTACAGATATTAACCATAGCGCCCAGGAAGACTAAATGTGTGTTTGTGTCTTTGTTTTTAATACAAAAGGAAAAAAAAAAAACTAGACAAAAGCTTTAGAATAAGAATATAACAAAAAAATTATGTACAACTGTACAATGTGTTTTAAGCTACATTTATTATAGAAGAGTCAAAATGTTAAAAACAAAATTATAAAGTAAAAAATTACAGAAAGTTAAGGTAAATTATTAAAGAAAAAAATAATTTTAATAATTGTTGGGTATTCTAAGTGTACAGTATTTATAAAGTCTACAGTAGTTTACAGTAATTTTCTAGGCTTTCACATTCACTCACCACTCACTGACTCACTCACAGTAACTTTTTGGCCTGAAAGCTTCATTCATGGTAATTTCCCTATAAGGTGTACCATTTTTTATCTTTTACACTGTACTTTTACAGTACCTTCTCTATGTTTAGAGACATAAATACTTACCATTGTGTTACAATTGCCTACAGTATTCATGCCATACAGGTTTGGAGCCTGGGAACAAAAGGCTCCACCATGTAGCCTTAGGTGGGGAGTGGGCTGTATCATCTAGGTTCATGTAAGTACGCTCATGATGTTCACACAATTATGAAATCACAGAAACATGCGTTTCTCAGAATATATCTGATATGGTTTGGCTGTGTCCTCACCCAAATTTTACCTTGAATTGTAATAATCTCCACATGTCAAGGGCAAGGCCAGGTGGAGATATTTGAATCATGGGGGCGGTTTCCCCCATACTGTTCTCGTGATAGTAAGTCTCAGATCCATCTGATGGTTTTATAAATGGGAGTTCCCCTGCACAAGCTTCTCCTGCCTGCTGCCATGTAAGACATGCCTTTGCTTCTCCTTTGCCTTCTGCCGTGATTGTGAGGCCTCCCCCAGCCATGTGGAACTGTGAGTTCATTAAACCTCTTTCCTTTATAAATTACCTCAAGTATGTCTTTATTAGCAGCATGAGAACAGTCTAATACAGTATCCCCATCATTAAGCAAGGCATAACTACAGTTACTCATTCTTTCTTCCTACTGATTTAGAATGTTCTTAAGGATGAGAACTATTTGCTCATTTTATTAATTATTCACCCACTCAACAGTTCCTGTTTAAGTGCCATACAATAGTGGGTAAAAGTGTACCTGACTTCCATTCTAACGGAAGTTATACTTTAGAAGTAGAGACATTTATCAAGTATTCATTCAAACTGGTGCATAAACTAAAATTTAATTACATAAATAGTAGTATTTAATGGGGGGAAAAAACCTGGCCAAAACTGGAAAGAAGAATGGTGTTAAAGAATCTTTTACTCTACAAGCAATGTTGCAAAAGAGGTAAGTCACTTAAGGATTTTGAGCTTAATCCTAACTTCAACAAGAAGTGGTTAGGTAGTATAAAAAGCAGAGAATGGACAACCTAAATTTTTAGGAGATTCTTCTGGCTGCCTAATAGAACAAAAAATAAAATAGGGGTGAGTGGGAAGCAAAATAGCTTTTAGGAGGAGAATTAACTGGTCATTTAAGTAATTCAAAAGAGAGATGTTGTTAGATTAAAACAGAATGGTGGTTGTGGACATGTGGACATAAGACAAATTCGAAATGTATTTTTGAAAGAAAACAGTGAGACTTGTTGGTGGAAAGGATATGGGGCAATGCGTCAGGCACAAGCTGCTACACATCCAACATTAGGATTTTTTTTTTTTTTGAGGTGGAGTTTTGCTCTTGTTGCCCAGGCTGGAGTGCAGTGGCACAATCTCGGCTCACTGCAACCTCTGCCTCCTGGGTTCAAGCGATTCTCCTGCCTCAGCCTCCCAAGTACCTGGGATTACAGGTGCCCACCCCCACACTGGGCTAATTGTTTGTATTTTTAGTGTAGGTGCGGTTTCCCCATATTGGCAAGGCTGATCTCGAACTCCTGACCTCAGGTGATCCACCCACCTCAGCCTCCCAAAGTGCTGGGTTTACAGGTGTAAGCCACCACGCCCGGCCACAGAATGTCGTTTTATACTTAGCCTCCCAACATCAGCTAGGTATTAAAAATCTACTTGTCTTCAACCTCCTTCTTCTCTCCCAATAGACTTTGACTTTTTTTACAGCTAATGAGAGTTCAGTAGACCTTAGAAAGGAAATGATCCCCGTCTCAGCTCCAAGAGATGAACTGTGATTGTCTAATTAAGCAGTGCCATGACAATTGAATTCTTTTGGTTTGTGGTTGATCCATAGTGGTCATGCAGCCTAATTTTGGAAAGGGAGATGTAAGCAAATGAAAGTTCAGTAGAGTTTCTGTGAAGGATTTTGCTTTCCGGATAGAAAGTGACAAACTCAACTGGCACAACTCTTTTCCCCTTTTTGAGCATACATGTTTGTTAGTTTCCCATTGCTGCTATAACAAATTGCTACAAGCTTGGTGTCTTAAAATACAAAACTTAGTGATCTTACAGTTCTGGAGGTCAGAAGCCTGAAGTAGAACCCACTGAGTGACATCATCTGGATATTCTAGGGGAGAACATGTTCCTTTTCCTTTTCCAACTTCAAGAGGCCACTCATGTGCCCTGGCTCATGATACCCTTCCATCCTGAAAACTAGCAACGGCTAGGTGAGTCTTTCTCACTCCACATCATTCCTCTTCCACGGTCACACTCCCTCTCTGAATCTCCTGGCTCACTCAACTCTTATAATTACACTGAACTCACCCAGATAAGGCAGGTTAATCCCTTCATTTCAATATCCTTAATTTAATCACATCTGCAGAGTATACCTGCAATGTCAGGCGACACATTCACAGGTCTGGGAATGAGGACCCAGGAGTCATCTCTGGGGAGGGGCTTTTTCTATCTACCACGGCGTTTTTTAGTCTTCGAATGTAAACATGAGACCTGGGATAATCTGTCATCTTGTGACCATAAGACAAGAAATGTGAAAAAAAGACCTTTCCAAAATGCAAATTCTAACACGTATCGGGCCATGGAGCTATTCTTAGTAGACGTAGAACTCAGGACTTCTTATATGATACAGGCAAACTCTGTTGTTAAGCCTTCTTAAACTTGGGTTTTCTTTTTCTTGGAGCCACAGTAAGAAATGTATTTTATGTTATGACCCAATAGTGAACCATAATCCTTATTTGAAAAACACTGTCCTAAGAACAAAGATTATTTAAGCTTTTTACTTTTTTTTGTTTTCTGTGCATTATACTGCATTTTATTCGAGCTATGTAAACAAGGCAATGTTCACATTTAAATTGCTTGTTAAAAAGACCTCTCAGCACTGAACTCCATACAAATCTTACCACCATCTGATGTTAGTCAGTTACTGTTTGCTAAAATCCCCCTACTGTTTGTATTGAAGATTCCGTTTCACTCTGATTTTTCTACTTTGTAGTCTTTTATTTTTATTTTTGTAGAGATGGGGGTCTAGGTTTCCCAGGCTGGTGTCAAATTCCTGGCCTCAAGTGATCCTCCCAGCTCCAGCTCTTAAAGCGCTGGGATTTCAGGCATGAACCAGCATGCCTGGCCCTTGTATTCTTTGTAGTCTTTCTGACTATTATCCTTCATCCTGCTGTCGTCTGACTGTAGTTCCCTCAAGATATTTTACTTTAAAAATTTTTGATTTTTGATCAGGACCTATACTGAGGAATGCATTTTACATCACAAGTTACCATACACACACACAGAGCTAATCTTTGGTTTTCGGCTATATTTTTACAACTAGATTTTCTCTGAAAAATAATTGTTATGTGGATAAAACAGCTCAATTCCTATCAGATGTCAATCCGTTTGTGTGCTAGAGCCCACTGCCTGACAGCATCTGAGGATTTATTTACTTTGGAGAATTATCCAATCTCCTTCCTACATCATTAATTTCTTACTTTCTACAGGATTATGCCTTAAATTTCATTCTGTTACACTCATGGAAAGAAAAAGAAACTGGAGGTGGAGGACAGGGAGGAGGAGGAACTACATCTGCAGCTGTACTCCAGTTCTCTGCTACCCTTAAAAGTAAAACTTCTAGAAAGAGCCATCTATAGTCGCATCCTCTACTTCATCACCTGGATTCTCTCCTCAGACCACTCTAATTGAGCTTTCATTTTCATTGCCTTTATGAACTTTTGTTAAGCTACATGCAGTGAAAATGAAAGGTAACTCTTCTGTTCTTATCCAAAATGTCTTGGAAGTATTTAGTGAAGTTTATCGCTTGTTTCTATGAAAAAGGTTTTCTTCTCCTGGTTTCAGAAACCCCATGCTCTCCTTGTGTCTCCTTAGTCACTGAAACTCTCTTACTGTCTCCTGGGCCCAATCATGGTATGTTCCTGGGCCCTTTCCTGAGCCTATACTCTTTTCAACATACAGATAAAGCATTTTAAATCCATTTAATTCCTGTGCTTTAACTAGTATCTACATAAATAGGACTTTCAATTCTATATGTCTCATTCTGAACTCTTTTGGAACTATGATTTGTGTAAGCAAATACAGACTTGACATCTCCACATAATACAGAATATTGGAGGTACATATTGCCTAATGATGATATTCTTAGTCCACTTAATTTCCTGAAACTGAAATGTAGAGAGGTTGAATAACATAACCAATTTCATATTGCTAGTCAGAGGCAGAGTAGATATGCCTTCAATCCAGCACCATCAGCTACTCTTTCATAGGACAAAAAAAATAAAAAGCACATAATGCATATCTTAAACACTAAGAAGCAAGAGTATAAGATTTCGTTTTGTTGGGAAGGTCCAATGTTGGACAAAGTGCCGCTGGACAGATTCCTATAAATTCAAGCACTGTGGTGGGGCTCTGTATGTCCCATGCTGAGTATGACAAGCAGAGGTGTAACTACATTTCTTTAAAGCTTTCCCCCGAAATCCAATATGATTTTTACATTTTTCTCTTTTCTCTTCCTCTTGGCAGGTTTCACTGAACTGACACAGATTTACATATTCCCCAATCTGATTATATTCCAGTTTATTGATTAAAAATTACCACTGTGATATTAAGTTATTATAAAGTTAGGCATAACTTTTTTAGTGAATTATCACTTTTGCAGATAATGATCACTGTGATGGCAGGCTCTCTTTAAATTCTCCCATCAAATAGTTATTGTTTATTTAGAGCTTGCTGAGATTCAGATCATTTATGTAAATTTCTAAATCCCCAAGACTCAAAGCTGATTTCTAAAAATATTTGACTTTAACAGTATAGTTTCTTCAACTGAACGGTCTTTATTTACAAGCCTTTTAAGGATCAAGAGAACTTGCAGGCTTTGACATTTAACATCTGAAGGCTTATATTAACTATTAAAGAATGAATTTCCCACATAATATTTTTTCTCTACTGGGTCTTCATGCAATAATGTTAATTATCAAGATAAACAAGTCACAATAAGATTATAGCTAAAAATCAAAATACTGAACAAATTCTCCATGATCATGGGGATGACTCAATTAAAGCAAATTGCAGCTAAATGCAGGGCAGCAATAAGGGAAACAGGGCAATAAGGAGATAAATTATCTGTATCAACAACAAATTTCTAAAGCCAAAATATTTAAGAGAAGTACAAATGATCTGGCTTTGGAAAATAAACCAAATGCCAACAGTTTACTATGACAATGATCACAAATGTCAGGTACTTTGAATACTTACCATTTTGCATGCCAGATAGTTTACAAGGCAACACCAGTTACAGCAATGTAGGCTCTACAGTGAATGACTGCTGGTTTTATTTTCCCCAATAACAACACACTGCTACAGTAACTCTGCATGCTTTCATTTCAGTAACCTCTAGAGGTCCTTTATTACAAGGTATCAGAGCACTAAAAAGATTTCTGGGACTTCATTGAGTTCACAAAACGGATGCATATGACAATTTTTGTAATTGTTAACAGATACTTATTTACATGGGGCAGGTTTTGGCTACAAACACTTTTATTATAAAAACACAAGATTTTCAAAGAAGACTCCTAATGCCCTCGTTTTATGTTATCAATTTCAGAAAGAAATAACAATTAAGCATCAGTCAATTGCCTTCACTCAGGAGAGGGAAGAAGAAAGAGCAGCCCTCAGACAAACCAGGGAGGCAGAAGAGAATTATGCAAAACAGGAAGTTTACTAAGGTCCTACAGATACATGCCTGTGTTCTTCTAAGAATACCTTTACCCACTCTCAGATATGGGGCTTGGGACTCTAAAGTATTGAGCTCAGTTCTTGTGGCAACAGGACATAAGACTCCAAACAGTCTTGGCTTGAAATGGAGTAAGGTTATGTGGGATTACTTTAACAAGGGATGTGAACAAGTGGTTCTTCACTGCCAAGCCCTTTCACTCCACTTTTGCTTCCTCAGATATAAAGCCATGGTTTCCTGAAATGATTTTTTGCATAAGTGTGCCTAAATATTGTGGAACACAACAGGATTTGCTCATTATTAACTGTGTCAGATTCACCATCTTCAACTGTTTCATGTCAATGCTAAATTTGTTCCTGCATCCTTGCCTCCACAGTTTGTGAGTATACTTCCTGGTTACAATTCACTAGTTAAAAATAAAGTGAGAGGAAGCACTAACTGTACTATTTTTAGCACAATTAGAAAGACATTGTGCTCATTTCCTTCAAACTCCAAAAGAAAACTGGTTTTATGATTTTGTGGCAAGATTTGATCTAAGGACGGAATATAACTTTTCTGTAAGCACTGTGTATCAGTCTTTAACCTCAGCAGATAGTTTTCTGAATATATTTGAATAATTTCTCATACTCTTCCTGTCTTCTTCACTTTGTTAAAACAGATCAAGCCCAAGTATCTTTGAGTTGTCTACAATTCCAATAGAGAATTTTGACTTGGGATTAGGTTACTCTGAAATATTTTCTGAAGTAACTCAATTTTACAGAATCAAAGTGTACTTGTAGTTCATTTTATAGCTATGGAGAATATGTATTTCTAATTTCCACTTGAGAGGGTTTTTTTTTTAACCATCGCAACTAGGAATTTTAATTCTTTGTCTGAAAAATTATACCATACATATTTCCCTAAAAGCCATTTGGTATGAAGTACTGCCCATTAGAAGCAAGCTGAGCATTTTGAATATATATTATTCATCTCATATGGGATGACCTTGCTCAGTAGGTCGTAATTTGAAGATCTATTACTACTGTGATTAATAGGACTCCTCCTGATCAGTATCTGAAATAAATGCAAATGGCCACTGTAACACAATTACTTGGTTTTCATTTTAAAGTCTTTACACTTAGAAACTAAATATACATAGAGGTTACACATCTCAGTCTGGCTGACAGACTCTCAGATGGATAGGCCTATTACAATCTATGCAAACAGGAAGACCAGGTAACTCATTAAACCATGGTCAATATAAATGGTGCAGTGGGTATTGTCCCAAGGACCGATGGCTAGATAATTGGACAAAAGGACAGAGAAGAATTGTGGGGGAGAAAAAACCAGATCAATGGCTATTAATTTGAAAGCAACACATATCCTAGAAAGAAACAGTTTATGCTGTTATTTAGAATAATTACCATTTTCAATTAGCTGAAATTTCACATAGCTTTGGGACTATAGCAAGGCAATAACCCTCAACATCTAATTTCAGCTCTGCCTTTTGTCAGTGATCTCCTGATACTGCTTCAAAGGCAAACCCAATACTTCGTGAGCAATGGCATTCTTTGTCATAAATAGCAAGTAGTGCACAGGGTTCAAAGGAAGTTCAAGTGATATAC
This sequence comes from Macaca nemestrina, assembly GCF_043159975.1. Classification (NCBI taxonomy): domain Eukaryota; kingdom Metazoa; phylum Chordata; class Mammalia; order Primates; family Cercopithecidae; genus Macaca; species Macaca nemestrina. The sequence goes on from NC_092140.1 coordinate 21,164,541, forward strand.
ACACTAAGGCAAAATATCTCATGTTAAAATTTCCCCGAGTACATGAATATTTTTTTCCTGGCCATTTCCTTAATGAGCATATACTTCTAATGCAATAGAGCAGTAATTTTATTGTATTATGATGACACTATAAAAACACAGATCTCTATCCCATCAGTGTCTATATACAATTTACATAACTGTTTTAAGTTAAATTATAAAACTTAAATATTCACATCATTTTAAGATACTGTTTGAAATTTGAAAGTATAATATGATACATAGTTTAAAATAAGTTATCCATTTCCTATTTAAAAAATAAAATCATCAATCTGTTAAGAGAACACATAATAATATCGATGATAATCATTTGTTTTGAAATGCTTATTTGGTCAGCACACCAGACCACTAGTTCAAAAATCACAGGATTAATTCTTGTGTATTCTGTGGCCCATGCCATAAGTACTTAGTCACTTAGTCCTCTGCCTGGTACAAGACTTCAATCACTACACTGGAGCTGAAGAGAAACAGTGTGATCGAGTAAAAATAAAACATTGCAACCCATAACTCCCGAAACACAAAACTCAAAGTCTGTCTCGTATTGGTTATTGGTTAGTTGTATCATCTCTATTGGGCACTGACAAGGTCATCCCATATGAGATGAATAATATATATTCAAAATATAAACTTGCAAAAATATTATAAATGCATTAGACCTAATAAAGATCTAGACAATATGTGGTTTGTGCCATTGAAAATATGAATGAAAATATATGGTTTGTACTGTTCAGACCACAATCTTTGGAATCTAGTTGTGAAATGCTGCTCTAATCCCTTAATAATTTTTAGAAATATCATCAATATCTGTTTTTGACAATTTTTATTAAATGGGCAAATGGTTATTAGTGTTCTAGATCTGTTTTTCCATTAGATACCAAACAGAATTATCTAGGTATTCAAAAGCCAATCATAAATAAGGTACTATTCAATTAAACTGCTTTGTTCACAAGAAGAATCATGCTATTAGTTTACATACTTCTTAAGATTTTAATTTCACACTCTTCAGAGTCAATTAAGTATGCCATTAGCAAACCTGGGAACCCTCAGACATAACATTTCCATACAAGTCAAAATTAATACTGAGTTGATGATGTCTAAAATGCTTAAACTTACAAGATTTATCTTACTATAGTTCAGATAGTGCATTCCACTTTTTTGTCACTCTATATATTCATCTACAAATGAGCAACAAAATAAAGTCATTTAAAGACAAAGAATTAAGTGTCTGTTAAACTGTTTAGGTGTTGTAAATTATTCATCGATTGACCCTACCCTCCTAGGCTCGGAACAAGTTGTTCTATTTGGGTGACTGGCAAGAGGTATTTGGATCTTCTGAATAGAATGCCCTAAGAGATTCATAGGCCTTTCATAAGAAGAAAGAGTTTCAATACTTTATTGAAACACTGCACATGAGCTAACTTCTACGTGTTATCTTATTCAATCTTCATAACAACCTTACTAGCCTGAAATCTCCAGCAGACCAGGAGCAGCACTGGTTTTGCTCAACATTGTATCTTAAAGCATCCACCAAAGTGGAAAGAGATCAAACTTCCAATAAGTATTCCTAGAAAGAGAAGGGGATACAAGTGAAGGGAAAGATTACGATGATATTATTCTACTCATTTTAAGGGTGAAAAATCTAAAATAAATACAGAAGGAGTAATATGCCCAAGTTCACATAGGAGGAAGTTATGGGCCTAGCATTTCCTTCTTGATCATTCAGAATCCCAAATCCATAGTTTCTGTACAAAATATGCTTCCATTCATATATGTGCTTTCATTTGCATTTTTAAAACAATACTTCATCCATGCTAGCCACCAGCTAAGAGGGTCCGAATTACCTGGAATCTAAGTCCAAAGGAACACAATGATTGAACAGATGTGCTGTGAAAATATTTCTGCATCACTCACTTTCTGTAAAAACAGAACCACCTATTGTGGCGAGTCTGGGAACAGGTAAGCTCTTATTTCACCCTCCAGCTCCACATTTTGAGTCTCAATGAGAACCAAGCATGCAAACGCCTGAGCTTCTTTACTGTGATCTAATACACAGACATTTGCACAAATCTTCACAAAACTAATTTTTTGAATAATCAAATACTCATAAAGTTGTCTTAAAGTCACTGTAAAATAACTCGTTAGCACCTGTAACTCCTTGAATTCTCCTAATTACTTCATTCTCTCTTTCTCTCTATATATATACATGTATATGTGTATTTATACATAATATATGCATATTTATAAATAGCTCTCTGCCAGCTAATTAACTAGGTTTTCTTTCTCTGACTCCGCCAGAGCATACGTTCCTTATTATAAATACAATCAAAGGACTCCAAGGTCCCATCCCTGGATGGCTTACCTATAAATAGGGAGAGATAAGTAACCAAAAGACCTCAGCGTGTTTCTTTGGAGCCTCCCTTTCTTTCCTGGTGTGCAGAAAGTATTGGCCACATCCATCTGCAGGCTGCTGCTCACAGGTGCATGCTCCACCGAAATTTCATCTCCAAATTGGAGCAAAAATGCCTTTCCTCGGTCTCTTAAGAGGGAGTCTGATATATTTTAACACATGATTAAAACTATAGAAAGCTATGAAATAAAAATAAATACAGACAATCTAACAACTGAGTTTAGTTTATAAAGTACCTGTTTCTGACCCTCCCTCCCTTTAGAACTTACGTCGGAATCTCATGTCCACATCTCCTTCCATGTTCTGACTGAGGGCACTGTCCATTTTTCTAGCCCCAGTGAGGACATGGCTGCCCTCCCAGCTACATGGAGACGGGCTCACTCTGTTTCCAGTCATATGACTGTCAGTCTCCATCTCCTACCTTCTCTGATACAAACTCAGGAAAGAAGCCTCCCCTTCCCAAACCTGTCTCCCTCCATTTTAATCTCTCATCAAAGCAACTTGCTACTTCTCACACATGATTAGCAGGTCTATAATAATTGATAAAAACAGATGTTCTCTGTCAACCCAATGACATCTAGAGGGGCAATCAAAGTCACCTAAAGCCCTTTTAATATCTAAGAGCCCTGATAATTACACCCATGTTACTAGGATGCCTCTGTGTCCCTGTGAAGGTTAACACTGCATGATCAGATTGGCTTTCAGACATACAGTAAAAACTATTTGTTTCTTTTTAAAAAGTATAGAAATGATTGCAATGAGGAAGCTACTGCTCAGCAGTGGTTGAGGGAGAAGATACTGAACAGAGAGGACAGGGTGAGGCCAGGCACCTTCTGCTCCCATGTCATGCTTTCTTATTATAGTTTGCTTTTCTGTTTTTTTCTGAGTTTTTTTTTCTCTTCTCTTAGACCTGGATGTTTTAGGGCTATCTAAACTCAAGTTCAGACAAAACAAGAAAATACATAGAAAATATAACCACCATGGCACGTATATACCTATGTAACAAACCTGAACGTTCTGCAAATGTATCCTAGAACTTGAAGTATAATAACCAGAATCTGCAAAGAACTCAAACAAATTTGCAAGAAAAAAACAACCCCATCAAAAATTGGGTGAAGGATATGAACAGATACTTCTCAAAAGAAGACATTTATGCAGCCAACAGACACATGAAAAAATGCTCATCATCACTCGCCATCAGAGAAATGCAAATCAAAACCACAATGAGATACCATCTCACACCAGTTAGAATGGCGATCATTAAAAAGTCAGGAAACAACAGGTGCTGGAGAGGATGTGGAGAAATAGGAACACTTTTACACTGTTGGTGGGACTGTAAACTAGTTCATTCATTGTGGAAGACAGTATGGTGATTCCTCAAGGATCTAGAACTAGAAATACCATATGACCCAGCCATCCTATTACTGGGTATATACCCAAAGGATTATAAGTCATGCTGCTATAAAGACACATGCACAGGTATGTTTACTGTAGCACTATTCACAATAGCAAAGACTTGGAACCAACTCAAATGTCCATCAATGATAGACTGGATTAAGAAAATGTGGCACATATACACCATGGAATACTATGCAGCCATAACAAAAAGGATGAGTTCATGTCCTTTGTAGGGACATGGATGAAGCTGGAAACCATCATTCTCTGCAAACTATCACAAGGACAAAAAACCAGACACCGCATGTTCTCACTCCTAGGTGGGAACTGAACAATGAGAACACTTGGACACAGAAAGGGGAACATCACACACTGGGGCCTGTCATGGGGATATACACTACATTAGGAGATATATCTAACATAAATGATGAGTTAATGGGTGCAGCACACTAACATGGCACATGTATACATATGTAACAAACCTGCACATTGTGCACATGTACCCTAGAACTTAAAGTGTAATAAAAAAAAGAAAGTCAGTATCATGATCAACTGTGTTATAAAATGCAAGTTTGAATTTCTTGCAATCTGCCATGAAATACAAACTAATTTACTATTGCAGGGCAAATAATAAGTATCCATATTAATATTTTAACTGTTATATAGACTTTTAATAGGACCATTTATATGTGCATGTGTATATTCATCTTTCCTCCTATAATTAAAAGTGATCCTTAAACACGCCCTAAGGTTGAGTAAAATTCAAACAAGCTGAGTGATCTAGCTCAAGTTCAGGGAAAATAACCTTTTAACACTTGTTATGAGCACAAAAGTTGTTCCAGTTCTGTAATACTAGCCTTTGTTTTATTTAATACCTCAACTCATGTCTGATAGTTATAAAATATTCACTGGACTATAACTATTAATTCAATTTTCATATTCTTAAGACACTGTCATGATAAAGAAAAAACAATTTTTATATTTAGTATGAGTTGTGAGTTGACACATGTACCTCATTGTGTCTGTATGATATAAATTATTACAAGATAGTGATAAAATGTCTATTAGGGAACCCCTACTTTTATTGTTATATACTTAATTCCTATGTGAATTCCCCATTTACTGTTTACCATAATGAAAGTCTTTGCAAGAGATGCAGGAAATTGGGTCTTAAACATGGAAGTTACAAGCAGTTCAATTAAACAAACTTTTACTTCATGTCTATTCTGCACTACACAAATAGAACAATTGTACAGACAAGATTTCAGGCTTTAAAATGAGTTAAAATGTCATACTCCAAGTCAGCAATTATATAATGTGAATCAAGTAGAGTCCCATAAAATAAATTGGTAGATAAGAATTCTAGTCTTACTCATAATGCTAACCATATGATAGGCCTTACTGATTTAACTTTTCTGCTCTGTTTGTTCATTGGTGAAATAAATGTTTGAACTAGTTAATACACAGATTTCCTTCCACTTCTCATATCTTGTTAGAAAATACTCTGATAATGGTATTAAAAACGGTATAGAAATTTAGATACTCAGGAGGCTGAGACAGAGAATTGCTTAAACCTGGGAGGTGGAGGTTGCAGTGAGCCGAGATCACACCACTACACTCTAGCCTGGGTGACAGAGTGATATTCCATCTCAAAAAGAAAAGAAAAAAAAATTAGAGAGGAAGGAGACCTTAAGATAACCTACTTGGATGTTTTAAATAATGTAAGAATGTCTTTAACAAAATTAGTAACAACTGCTCATTCATTTATTCTATCCATGTATCTTGACCTGTCCTATGCGCCCCACCCTGTATCCAGCACTGGAAAACAAACAATAAATAAGACATCAAGGAACAGTTAGACAATTTTAAGACAGAGTGATAATTTGTGCGATAGGAATAGGATGCCATGGGCACATCCCTTGACAAGACAGTGGAGGCTAAGGAGGCTCTCTGGAGGGAGTGATGCCTAGAGAGAGCACTGAGAAAACAGCAAGGCAAAGACTGAAGGTGGTTTTTCTAGGTGGAGAGGGAATGAGTACAGGATGACACTTGATGCTTTGCAAGGGACTATGGGAAATTCTTGGCTAAAGCATGATTGCAAGGGTGCAAAAAAAAAAGTGAAAGCACTCAGTCAATTCTCCTGTGTTCTTTCTCCAGTTTCCATCTAACAACACATGGGCCGTGTGTGTGTTTCATAATCCTATGTATGCAAAGACATGATATAAAAATACAGTAAGTGTTCTTCTTGTAAAACTATGGAATATTTTGCTTATGTAAATACAAATAGTTTCCAAATAATCATGTGCAACAAGTTCCAATGTATTTATATTCCTGTCTTTTCTCAGAATCTGGGAAATCCCCAGCTCATGTCTCTTTGCTTTGTTTCAGATCAGACATTTTGCTTACCCAATACAGATGAGCAGAAATGAAAAGCAAGTTGCTGTTTCTCCCCAGACTACCAGGCTCTCTAAATCTGCATTCCAAACAACCAAGAACACTCTTCTGGAGTGAGACAGACCTTTTCTCTATTCCCACTTCACTTCCTGCACACTTTTATTTAAGCGTTTCTCTTCTGAAGTTGTAACGTGCTGTTTGTATGCTTGTTTCCCTTGAAGGGAAGCAATAGCTTTGTATTATCTGGTTTCTAACACCTGGAATCTTGTTTGCTGAATTCTTAAATCCATAATTGAATCAACCAATTTATTAGCTGCCTCTCCTCCAGGTATTGTACTATTTTTGCCTATAAAGAGTTGGATTTCATATTGTAATGTTATCTCAAAAACACTTAGACATATTTTATATTAAGGAATATTCAGAAAAAAGGTGGGAAAGTTAATCTAGAAACATTAATTTCAATTTGTAATAGAGGAATAAACCCTGAGTTTGTTGGTCCAGGAACTTGTTTCTTCTTTTTTATTGAACTCTCCTTTACTGGATATCTCATAATCTAGCTTGTGTGTGCATCTCACCAAGGCACATCAAGCCTATTTAAAGCTCTTGCAACCATTAGAGAGACATTTAAACTGCATTTGTCTTCTTCATTGAACAAATAATGTTGTTTCAGGGAGGGAATTTAAAGTTCAAAAGTCTCCTTTGTATTCTCAAAACTAAATGAACATCTAGGCAATACTGAGAGGCAGTGTAGCCCAGCAGTCAAAAATATGACTCTGGAGTCAGAGTGTTGCCTCTTTTTCCATGCTAGTTTTAGGTATTCAGCAAGTTATTTTACCTCTCTGTGATTCAGTTTCCTCACGTGTGAAATAAAGATAACAAGAGTACCTATATCATATATTTCTGTGTATGTCTGTAAGAATTAAAGAATGCACAAAAATGTGTAGAATAGTGACTAATACATAATAAATGCTCAATATTTGCATCAATTAGAACATAATATTCTCTTTAATCTTGTGTTTAGGAATAAGCCTATGAAAGTAAAAATAAAGCATCCAGCCAGACTCCTCTATAAGCATAAACTTATATTAGTGTATACCAATGCACTTTAGATTTCCAGTTTGATTATTCAGAAGTCATCCTGTGCTTGCTTTCTTAAGACGGACATGAATTTCTGCCCATTATCCTTTCACTCTCTTTAATTGTCTTCAGACAACACCAACACTGTCTGAAAAGCTCCGAAGAAAAAGGTGAAATGCTTCCAGGTCCTTATTAGCTCTCTAGGCAGTCTTCTGATGTTCAAACAACTTCTAAGAGTTTCTTCAAAAGCCATTTGAGAAAGCCTTGCTCAGATACCAGATCACAAAGCATTATTGACAGATGGAAACTGGAAGTGCTGTCCTACCTTTGGGAAATGGAGGCCTCTTTTCTCCAGCTTTTATTAGAAAGGACAGTCTGAACAGTTTGAAGCCTACTTAGCATGGTGGGCAACAAACTTTTAATTAGCACCTCATATTCAGTACCCTCTTGTCTCAACTGAATCAAGATGTAATCAGCCTCATTTTCAGAAGCAGTAATACTCTCCTTACTGAATATATCCGGATTGTTTGATATTCAGTTCATGCTTTTATGCCAGCTTTAATTTTTATAGTGTTAACCCAATACCTCACAGCAAGAACCAGAGAATTTCCAGGTACCACCATCCTACTACCAACAACTGTTTAAACCTCATGAAGAGATTCACCAAGGGCAACGTAAAACTTCACAAATTTGTAATTACTTTATCACTGACCTTTGATTAGAAGAAAAATATTGTCAAAAGCCCTAATTACTATAGCTTCTATAAAACGCACATTTTAGTGCTTCCATAAGAATTAGTGCTTCCATAAGAATTTTACCATAAACAGTGTGTTGAAAGTAAAAAGTCAAAATCTCAAGTGAAACACTGTAAACCAGTCTCTTAACCCCATTTTCTTTGCACCATAATGGTCTAAAGCTATTTAGAAATGAATTAAATGAAAAAATGTCTCTGAGATCAGACAGGGAGGTAAGAGTCTTTATGACTTCAGGGTGTGATTTTATATACCCAACTAGGAGTGACCTGGAGTGATCCATAATTTTGTTACCATTCAATTCTTATTTTTGTTACCATCAAAATCTCCGTTTTCCAGAGCAAACACTAAGTCAATTTGTCCTGATATGCAAGGCTCATTCACCATTGAAATTATTCTAGCAGCCAAAAATACTACTACAATTACTATTCTATTTAGGTATTTATATTTTTAATTAATAGTACATAATTATGGGTATAATATGACGTTATGATAACTTCATACACTGTGGAGTGATTGAATCAGGTTAATTAACATGTCTGTCATCTCACATTTGTATCATTCCTTTGTGGTGAGAACATTTAAAATGTCCTCTTCTAGCAATTTTGAAATGTGCAACACATTATTATCGTGTGTACACAATCATCATCTTGCCTTTCATCACCCACTCCTCCCCCATCCTCTGGTAACTACTATTCTGCTTTCTACTTCTGTGAGTTTTACTTTTTAGGTTCCACACATAAGTGAGATCATGCAGTATTTGTCTTTCTGTGTCTGGCTTCTTACACTTAGCATAGTACCATCTAGATTCAGACAATAGAACTTTTTAATGAACATCATTGGACTCATGTTTTCTTATAAAAATCTGCACTGCTGTCAGTATGGAACTCTGATTTTATTTAGTTGTTGTCCAAATGCTGAAATGAAATAAAAATGACTTTTTCAGAAAAAAAAAAGCATGATTTTGCTTGAAGGAATCTTGGTTATTCAATCCATGTGGAAATGATGTGGCCATCCACCTCAGATTAAAAAAATATATATACATGGTTTGGTTTTCAAGTTTCAAAATGAAGTGTTGACTCTCCTATAAGATAGCATAATAGATAACCTAAAATTTTTAAGTATATAGGATAGTATATTTTTAAGTATATATATATAACCCTAAGTATCACAGCCTATAAATGCTCTAAGTCAAGGGAAAGCATACCATCACATTATCTGACATCTAGCTCAAAAACTAATGTTAAAGTATCTTAAAGAATATAATCTTCATCTGTTTTTCTAAATTGTACATACTTCATTCATGTGTAAGATTTTCTCATCAGAAAGCAATATTCCAACAGAATTTCTTGAATTTTAGAATAGCTGCATAAAATACTTCCATATTTGCTATAAAAATTGTAATCATTTCATAACATACACTTTTATGCAACGTGCATTCTCATGCACCAAATAAATACTCACATGAAAAGCTTATTTTAGAGTTGATCACTTCAGTAAATTGTGTCTGCCCTTTGAAAATCTGACCCTTTTTCCACTTTTGGGAGAAAACTAATTTTGCAAATTCTGGCTTCCCTCCTTACACTGGTTTTTAAGAAACATAAATGAATATACCAACTGTCACAGTCATTTTACTGGTCATTGTTATTAATGTATTTTCTTCTTCTTTCATTATGTTTGCTTTTAATATGTGTAGATACATAACATTTAAACATACATTGTTTATATATTATGTTTACATAAATATATGTAAATCTTTTTATCTCTGTATTTTGATACATATATATCCAAATAATTACAAAGTTCCTCAAATAACATTGAGCAAGAAATTTGGAGCCAACAAATACATGTTGACCATATTCTAATTCTATTGAGATACTATATAATTACATGCTTTAATTTTTGAAAGAGTTTCTATTTCTATTAACAATATGTTCAATATATTATGCAAAATGTACCTTTAAAATTTCTTCATAATTGTAACAGAATAAAATTTATACCATGCAGCTATTCTTGAGTCAAGGTATTCCTGACTATGAACCCATCACTAAATTCTATTAATCATGGTGAAGTTGATGGGAAATAAATGCAGTCAGTGTGCATTCACTGAAACATCAGTGGGTTGATGGATAAAGATAAAAATAGCACCAAAGAAGACAGATTTGTACAAAAAGTTAGAGTTTATGATTTACTTATCCACAAATGTATTCCTGATTCTATAAAAGTGTATCTGCAAAACTTATCTATAATTTTTGGTGTAAAAATATGGAAATGTTCATGGCAGATAGGTAAAAGTTTTACTCATTAATAAATGTTTAAGCTGGTATCATTTGATATAATTGGTTTACGTTGTATCGTATGTATGGTGGAGTGGGTCTTAAGCAATAGATAAAACCCTGGATTTGAAGGAAGATATGTCAGCTGCACTAAAGCATGAGGGGTAATAGAAGTGTCCTGGTCTCTCCAGTCAGAACTGAGTGATAAATTGTCTAACTTTGATTGGGTTATTCAACCTTCTTAAGTCTCATTATCCTCCTCAGAACACTGATGACACTACTGCTTCCCTCTTACTGCAACTGTTAGTTGAAACGATACATACACAGCACTTAGCGCTACCTAACATATAATAGCTATTCTCACACCTCCTCCGATTTAACATGACAAAAATAATAAACATAAAATGACAAAAACCAAGTGTGCAGAGATACTGTTTTTCTGGCAAACTCTTAGCTCCAATAAACTGCATTGCAAAATAATCTAAAATTTTATCTTAAAACTGTATCTTAAAGTAGTGGAAACTTTGGAATAAAAATGTGACATTTCATAGAAAAAAGCTTCGTGTCCCACAACTAATAAATGCTATTTGTGGAGTCTTATCTGGAAAGATATTAAATATAAATGAAGAAAAATGTAAATAAAGTTACCAAATATTATGTTATGTATCTATGTTACAAGGAAGAATTACACAGTAACTTATAATTGAAGAGCTCCTCTAGAATAATAAAAAAAAAAACTTCCTCCAAACTGAGATCATTTAACATGCAAAAGTAGTTTAAAGATCACAGCAGCTTTATTCTAAAGAAATAAAATTCCATGCAACCTGCCGTTACAGCAGATGCTAATGAGTGATCAGGGGCAGGATTAATAGACCTTCAGAGATGGGAGAGATCTGAGAAACCGTCTGGCAAGCCCTAGCCTTTGCTGTGAGGAAAATGAGACTGAAAAAGGTTAAGTGCCTCACCCCAGAACAGAGTTAGACGGTGACAGATCAGGCAGTTCGACTGCTTGCTGTGTGTAAACAGCATTCTCGGCAGCAGGTTGGCATCGTGTGTGCTGCAGAAACTGCATCAGTCAGTGGAGAGAAGAAAATGTAACATCTTCTCTGGAAAATCCAACGGCTGTTTAAACCATGTTTGTCTGCTAAACTTTAATGAATGGTCCAAATCTTGGGATAATCTTGATATTATCCTCATATAAATCGGGCTCATCTGTGACATTCCTGGTGAAGCCCTATCCTTGACCCCTCTATTCTCTGAATAAAAACAGGTCCCAGCTAGTGCTGGCATGGATATGCCTTATTCTGGTACTGCAAATAGGAAAAAAAAAAAAAATAGATGCACTCTTGCAGGGTATGTGCTTCGTCTTTGCCATGTTTTCTGACAGATGTCTTGAACTCCTTGATTAAAAAATGAACAAAACCTGACCGACATGGAGAAACCCTGTCTGTACTGAAAATACAAAATTAGCCAAGTGTGCTTGCACATGCCTGTAATCCCACCTACTCGGGAGGCTGAGGCAGGAGAATCACTTGAACCTGGGAGGCACAGGTTGCGGTGAGCCGAGATCACTCCATTGCACTCCAGCCTGGGCAACAAAAGCAAAACTCAGGGGAATAAATAAATAAATAAATAAATAAATAAATAAATAAATAAAACACAAACAAAACACAAAATTTGTTTGGAGATCTCTGCCAGTCCTGTGGCTTTAAATACCATCTAAATTTGGGACAACTGTTGGATTTGTGTCTCCAGCTCAGAACTCTCACCTAGGATCCAGATTCATAGATTCAATTGTCTACTATATATCTGTACATGGGTTTTTAATATGCTCAAGTTTAACATTTGCAAAACAAATTATTGCTCTTCTTCAAGAAAAACCCTTCTTCTGCCCCATCTGAGTAAATCTCAAGTCCATCATTCCAGTCACTCAAGCCAAAACGTGGGACTCACCTGGATGCTTCTTTCATATCTCACACTTCCTCCATCCCTAAACTCTCTACCTTCAAAACAGACCTGGATTCTAATCAACTTTCACCACCTCTGCTGCTATCGCCCTGGCCGACTTCACCATCACCTCTCACCTCGTATGTTACAAAGCCTCCTCTTTGGTGCCTCTCCTTCCACCTCGAACCCTGTAGTCTGTTTTCAATGAGCCAGCCAAACAAAGTGATCCTACGAAAATGTCAATCAGATCATATCGATCTTTTTGCTCAAAACCCTCTAGTGGCTTCTGCTGTCACTCCGATTAAATGCCCACTTTTCCGTATCACTGGCAAGGCCACACACAACTAAGCATACTGGTACCTCTCTAACTGGTAGAGTTTCCTGATAGTCACCTAGTTCTTTCAGGTTCAGCCATACTGGCATCCCAGCTGACCATCAGCTATCCTGGGCCTTTGGGCTTTTCCACTTGCTGTTCCCTTCTCTCTCTCACTTTACACAGGTCTTTGCCCAAATATGACTTTTCAGAGGTGCATCTGTCTTAGCTCAGGCTGTTGTAACAAATTACCACAGACAGGCTGGCTTAAACAACAAATTCTCAGAGTTCTAGAGGCAGAGAAGTTGAAGATCATCAGCCTGGCAGTAGACCCAGTGTCTGGTAAGGGTCCTCTTCCTAGTTTGTGAGTTGGCATCATCCTGTTCTGTTCTCATGAAGTGGAAAGCGGAGAAAGGAGGCAAGCTCTCTAGTGTCTCTTCTTATAAAGGCATTAATCCCTCCATGAGGGCTCAGCCCTTATTGCCTAATTGTCTCCCAAAAGCATAATCTCCAATTACTATCGCATTGGGAATCTGGGTTTCAGTGTATGAATTTGAGAGGTGGAGCAGGACCCAAACATTCAATCCATACCACCTTCCCTGACTAGTCTAGTTTAAAGGGATATTTCGATTTCTCTTTTTCCACAATCTGTATTACATTTTCCTGATTTATTTTTCTTCTTAGTACTTACCACCCTTCCTCACACTACACAGGTTAAGTATTTTGTGTGTTCCTTATCTTCCTCAACTACACAAAAGCTCTATGAGGGCAGTAACTTCTGTCCATTCCATTGTTGATTATATTCTCATGCCTAAAGCAGGACCTGACCCATAGAAGCAGCTCAATACATATTCGTTGAATCAATTAATGAATTTTTCTGCTGCTCAAAAATCCTCTCATTATCCAATTTTCTTTTTTGCACTTTTTGCATCTTCCCTGTATTTTTGAATCTACAGGGAATACTTCTTACTGAGTTTCACCAAATCGAAAGTTTAAGGGATTTTTTATTCTCCTGATGCTCTTAATGGATTTTCAGGAAAAAAAAAAAATATATATATATATATATATATATGTTGACTTAGCCATGTGTGTAGAGGAAGTCTTACTCATCTGTTTTTAAAACCCAATGTTTCTTTCCATATAGCATCTTTAAGCTTCACTTAGATTTCAGTTTCCCAGCTATTTTCTCTTATTCTAATGCCTTTCCTGCAATACATCTCATACCTCCTACTGGAGAAAAAGTCACCCTAGGATCTTGAACAACCTAGGATCCAAGGTCCTGAGGGTTATATACATAGCTCTAGCGCACTTTTTATGTTACTTTCACACATTAACATATTTCTCTTACCTCAGTTAGAACGTTAAGTCTTCTGGCCTGTCTCCATTTCCTTAAACACTAGCCAACCTTCAGACCTGAGTTCAACTTGACCTTCCTGATAGCACATTTCAATTTTTTCTTCCTTATGGGAACAACTACTACACTTTTAGAGTGAGTCACATAACTGAGCATTTAAGTTGTTCTCTAGGACTACTGTATAAGCCCCTTGAATGTGATATAAGGACTCAGATTTCTTCAATATCCACTAGGACACATAATCATAAAAGATACTAATTGTGCCGGGTGCGGTGGCTCAAGCCTGTAATCCCAGCACTTTGGGAGTCCAAGACGGGTGGATCATGAGGTCAGGAGATCGAGACCATCCTGGCTAACACGGTGAAACCCCGTCTCTACTAAAAAACACAAAAAAACTAGCCGGGCGGGGTGGCGGGCGCCTGTAGTCCCAGCTACTCGGGAGGCTGAGGCAGGAGAATGGCGTGAACCCGGGAGGCGGAGCTTGCAGTGAGTCGAGATCCGGCCACTGCACTCCAGCCTGGGCGACAGAGCGAGAGTCCGTCAAAAAAAAAAAAAAAAAAAAAAAAAAAAAGGTACTATTTGTTTTTAATTTATTAGACACACAGGAAACTGGTGCATATTGGGCATAACTTTTCCTTGCAGAAAGAAAAAAAAGAAAGGAAGTAAGAAAGGAAGGAAGTTGCTGATAGAGTCCTCTGTTCTCAAGTTCCAGGTATTTTGTTTGGAAAGTAAATGTATGCCTTGTACATGACATACCTCTTTTGTTTTTTAAAACACATTGCCTTTAGTGAAAAGACATAAAATTAACAAAACATATATTAATTTTTAACATTGTAATAAAAATATGATACAAATTGTACCCCTTAAATATCTAATGCACTGTAATTGGTTTTGTATAAATGTAATTAATAGGTAAGAATTTATTGCACAATTTTGTTATTTTTATGGCATGTTCAGATGGAGACTATATGAAAATCCAAATTAAGATTGTTTGTACTTAAATGGTTTAGTCATAATAAATAACTACATAACAATACTTCTCCTAAAAGGACTTTAAAAAATTTTCCAGGATTATTTTTAATAAAATGGAATTCCACCAGTTATTTTGCTATGTGGTAAAGATACAAAGATAAATTTTGAACATACTTTATCTTCAAAGAAACCACAATCTAGCAGAAAAAAAATAAATTTTCTGCCTATTTCAAAGTATGCCTTTTCTTTTTTAAAAAAAGCTACAGTTAGAGCTAATTAGATGTTTTAAGCTAGAGAGACAAGCTGAAAAAAGTGAAAATTTAGTTTTAAAAAATAAAACAAGTTGCTGACATAGGTTACATGTCAAAAGTAATGAGATAAAATGTATGCATTTCATCAGGACTAAGAAAGCATACATGTAGAAAATTATTAAATAAGGCAAAAAAATTGAGAATTAATATGTGCATTCAAAAGAACATTTTAGAATGGTAAAATATTTGGTACATCCAGCCTGTCTATTCCCTGCAACAGATTTCTCATTTGGCCACTGTGAACAATCGTCCAGCTGTCAGGGGAAAATTTGTCATATTTGAACCAACTTCTTCTGTGCCAAGAACAAGGTCAGAAATAAAGGAAAGGAATACCCTGTCACTTATTGGATTTGACAGTAAATTACTCTTTGATGAACAGATGGACTACAAGAGATTTAAATTCATAATCAGAGTGTAATCATGAGGAACAGTGATTTGAAATCTTCTGTCAACCCATCAGTGAAGGACATCTCACGAGGCCTAGTCACAGAATCCTGTCTTGGTCCCTAACTCATAGCTTGCCTACCATTATATGAAGTATGTCTTTGTGCTATCAAGATTATGCGGGTAGTGATGCAAACGTGTAATTCGTTCTGTAATATTTTTGTTAAACTAGAAAATATATTTTCAATAAGATGGGGAGATGTTAAAATCAAATCTGTTCCACTTTTTTGATAAAACCCAGTATCATTCTGAGATAAGATGCACGCATTTCATCCGGACTAATAAAGCATAGTTATATGCTTTGTTTAGAGTACACACTGGTAAATATGCACACATCTGAACATTAAACTATACATCTTTGATAATATTAGGGTGCATATATTAATAAAAAACAGCATTATTCAAATTTTCCAAAGTAGGCACTTACAAATCACGTGGGTCGCTTGAAAGCATTATTGCATCAGGTGCTTAGAAAGCTCCAAGGAGATGTTTCTACCACTGTGTTTATTAATGTGTTGGTGATGATGACCATAATAAGGATGATAAAGAATCTGGATATGTACATGCTGACAAGTAAGGACAGTTTGCCTAAATATTCATGTGTAGCCCATATATTGAGAAACGCAGAGCTCTGATTCAAAACAGAATTTTCTTATCTTTCCCTTTTCTTTCTCTTCTTTCTTGCTTCCCTCCCTTCGTCTCTCTTTTTCTCCCTCTCTTTTTCCCTTCTTTCTTTTAAAAAAGAATAAGTAAGGCAGGGCACAGTGACTCATGCCTGTAATCGTAGCATTTTGGGAGGCCAAAGTAGGCAGATCACTTGAGGTCAGGAGTTCAAGACCAGTCTGCCAACATGGTGAAACCCCATCTCTACCAAAAATACAGAAATTAGTCAGGCATGGTGGTAGGCGACTGTAATCCCAGCTATTTGGGAGGCTGAGGCAGGGGAATATCTTGAACCCGAGAGGTGGAGGTTGTAGTGAGCCAAGATTGTGCCACTACACTCCTGGGAAACAAGAGCAAAACTTCATCCTCACCACCTCCTCCAAAAAAAAAAAAATAACTAGTATGTGTTAAGCAGTATGCTATATGTCAGAGATATAAATACGTACAATGAACATTCCCCAGCCTTTAAGAATATAGACTAGAATACTGAATTAGGCATGTAGAAAACCAAGGATAACCATAATTTCTGACTGACATGCAGACATAACAGGAGTTTTTCTATTTGAAACTTGCCATATAGAAACATAAGCTCCAAGGGAAGTTAGATTTCCTCAATGTAATGTTACTAAAGATGGAATCAGTCTTTCAGTTTGTGGAAATGCTTTGAAGAACTGAAAACTTCATCTTCTCGTTCACCTCAATTTAGCATCAGCACGCTGGGACAGTACACTTGTAGATATAATGCAGGAGAAAGAGGAAGCAACAGTCAGTTCTGCGTGGAATGGTGTAAGGACAGGCAACACTTCATCAGAAGAAGATGCTCCTCTAGATTAACCGTAAGAGTCAGTCAATCAGGAATTGGGAGATGAGAGGAGAGATGTATGGCAGGATAATGTAATCTAAGATATTAGAGCAAGCAGAGTTACAAAAATATTAAAAAGTGTGTAAATAAAACATTAAGCCATTTTGCAAGGATGGAATATAAAGCCCAAGGAAAATAAATAGGCTAAATTTGAACTAGTGAGATACACAAAGCTACATTATGACAACCCTGAATAGCATGATGAAGAGGTGGAATTCATCCTATGAGGTTGACAGAGTTCTTCAAAACCTGTGAGCATGGCGGAGCGTGACCATCTCGATGTTTTGTAAAGAGTAGTCTGATAATGTGAGCAAAGATTTTCAGTAGGGGACAATTTTGCCCTTCAGTGGACATATGGGAATGCCTGGAGACGTTTTTGATTCTCACAACTGGGGATGGAGAAGGGTCCTGGTAATCTAGTAAGTAGAGACTAAGGACAATGCTAAACATTTTTATATGCACAAGATAGTCCTTCACAATAAAGAATTATCCAGACCAACATGAGCTCACATGTTCATTGCAGCACTATTCACCATAGCAGACATTGAATCAACCTAGGTGCCTCTCAGTGGTGGATTGGATAAAGAAAATGTCATGCCTGTACACTATGGAATCCTACACAGATGTAAGAAAGAACAAAATCATGTCCTTTGGAGAGCATGGCATTCTCCAAAGAATAGTTGGAGGCCATTAAAAGTGAACTAATGCAGAAACAGAAAACCAAATACCACATGTTCTCACGTGTAAGTGGGAGCTAAACATTGAGTACACATGGACATAAAGATGGGAACAACAGACACCGAGGACAACTAGATGGGGCAGAGAAAGAGAGGAGCAAGGGCTGAAAAACTACCTATTGGGTACTATTCTCAGTACCTGGAATGGAATCATTCGTGCCCCAACCCTCAGCATCATGCTAAGTGCTCATGTAACAAACCTGCACATGTACACTTTAATCTAAAATGAAAGTTGAAATTATAAAAACATGATCCAGTCTAGTCTAATATGTCAATAATGCTGAGATTGAAAAGGCCTGATGTAAGGGATAGATTGTGAGGGTGGGGAGAGAATACAGAAAAGGATGACAGAGAGAGGATTTTCAAGACTGGAGGACAAGAGTCCTCAGAAAACTTGAGAAAGAGGTGACAGAAATGCTGGCTTCATGGATGAGCAGTCTGAGCAGCTGCACAGAGACCCACGCTCAGAAGGGTGCACATTTGGTTGAATGTTCTGCTTGTCACAGTCTAGAAATTCTTAGTAGTGTTGAACAAGGAGTTCCACATTTTCATTTTGCACTGGCCTCATGAATTATGTAGCTAGTCCAAGGTGTTGAAGCTAGAGATGTTATGGAGGATGGAGGATGGATAGGGGTTGCTGAAGGAAAGGAAGCAAACTTAGCTAATATCAAGTCATTAAGCGATATTTGACAAAGCACTTAAAGTTTAGGGGAGGAGATAAAGAACACAGTGTGATGCATATTGATTTAGAGCCACCTGTTGTATATTCAAGTAAAACTGTACAGCAGACAGCATCCTTCAGGAGCTATAGCATCCTTCGAGAACTTAAGAGCAAGTGCTTCTTTAGGCAATGTTCCCTGTGTTAAGAATCTAAATTACACAGCAGAAAGGAAAGGATCTACAGTGAATGTGGCAGTCACTATCTGGGAAAATCAACTTTTGACCAACATCAACACTTTAATGTCATGATAATATAGTCAGTAGTTATATACTTAGTATAAAATGTGCAACAATTATTTTATCCTTTTTAAAGCAACTAAAATATGGTGATTTACTTTTTAAAATAAAAATGTGTTAGTATTTGAATGCCTGTGTTTTCTCTATTTGAGAAAGGTCTTTTTGAAACAAATCAGCAGTTGAAAGTCTGTGTTTTAATAAAAGAACCCGAAAGAAATTTACTCACCCTCCAAAAAGGGACACGTTTTTTGGTAACTGGTAAAATGCAGTGAGTTTCAACATTTCACTGAAATGGTGATATTATGCTCACTTATTTTACCCTGATGGCCTTGAGACATGGCAATGACAGATGTTAATATTCTGGCTTAGCTTTTAATAGCTGATAGCTCAGAAATGAACTTTAAAACATAATTTTAACAAAAACATATACAGTTTCAGAAGTAAAAGTGTTTTTAAATTTATACAGTTTAAGTATCTCAGAATTGGAGCTGTAATAATAACATTTAACTAATTGTTTTTTCACACCTATGATTAGTCATGTGTCATCTTTTCTATGTCTTACTCTATCAAAATTTATTCATAGTATACATTATCAAATCAGTGTGTTTTTGTGTTACATGGATATCACCTACACCAGAGTTGTCTGCAAAACACAATTCTAGAGATAGTGAGATAGTGACTGATTACACTTTATGATTATCTATTTCAGTGGTATTCATTTAATTTTTCCCAAATAAGTCTTGAATTTTATTTAGAGATCATACATAAAATATATACAGTGTATTTCTTTAGAGGAAATTCATTTTTTCACCTTTGGATATTTCTATCCTTTTCCCTTAAGCAGAATACTGAGATAAGCTGACATATTATAATTATATTTATGAATGGTCATAGCATATGCTATTTATAATGGCCGCCTTCAGCAAAACTAATGAAGTTTCTAAGTTCCTTCAGTGTTCAGTATCCACTATTAGCAAGGGAACATTTTTTGTCTGAATGTGGAGTCCTGGTGTTAACATTGCAGCCTACCTCCTGGGTGGGAAAGATGACGACTCTTCCCTTCCTTACTCTGAGTTCATACCTCTTTCTCAATATATATTTAACATATACCATGTGTAAATTAAGTGGATGATACTGAGATGAAAAAGATACAGCTCATCTCCTTCAGGATATTAGCATTTACTGGAGTTATGATTATAATAGCCTATGTTCTTGTTACAGAATAACAGAATTAAGCTCATTGGTTCAGCTATTTCTTATAATGTCTTTTTTAAGTAGAATGGAATATTTCCCTCTATTTTATATATAAATACACTGAAGTTTTAAAAAATCACTAAAAGGATGAGTTTAGAAAATTGATGAACACCAAATGCCTCTGACTTTTTCCTGAGGTTCTGAGTTTTCATCATTGATGAGAACAAAGGCTCCATCTTTGGCTCCATAACTAGACACCAAGTATGGGGAAATGCATACCATGTCAAGATAGATCTCATTAGAGTGAAAGCTCCTTGAGGGCAGGGATCACATCTATCTTGTCTACTCTTTTACCATTAGTCTTGCTCCCGGTACATGATAAATTCATACCCAAAATATTTTTGAGCATTTATTATGAGGATTAATGTGAAGTTGTGGTGCTTATCATGGAATGTGTTATTCTACTTTGCTGTAGAAATGCAAAAGGCCATTCCATTGAATCTTGGTTATAGTCAACAATTCACAGTGGAGGTTCCTGAAAGTCAGTGCTTTACAGAAAAATACTACAGTGAAGCAATACAATGGTAAAATCATATTGCTTCTGACTAAAACAAATAAACAAAAGCAGAAAACCAACTTAAAACCAGTAAAACAAATCCATTTTTGATAAAGACAAGTCACATTTATGAAAGAATTCTTAAATTTTGTAAAAGGAAAAAATGTCCTCAAAGATTCACAATCAAACTCATCACAAACCTGGAGATATAATTACTAAAGGTATTTTTCAGGGCTATTTTTGTATTGTTTTGTTTTGTTCTATGCCTGATGAATATGGTTGATACTAAGCATAGATAGGTTTAACCATGCAGATATGTTTAACACTTAGGTTTGAGCTTTGTATCATGTGATGTAGTTAGAGGGTTTACTTCTGACCCTGACCCTGAAAGAGATGCTCTTGACTACCGTGGTGCCAGATGGACACAATCAGACATTTTGCATGCTATTTATATGACAGTGGATATTTCCGTCATTAACAAGGACTATGCAACGTAAATAATAACATGCCCTGCCCTTGCTGGAACAAGAAAAAGGTAATTTTAAATGAAAGAAATGTAGCGTCACATTTTCCAACATTTATATAAAATTGACAAACAAGCCTGGATGAAGAAAGAATAAATGTGGTGTCATAGTTCCACCTTGCTATCGTTTCCAATGCTATGCTTCCATTTCCCTCAAATCCATGCCGGCATTATTTTTTCCTAAGAGTGATTAGGGAGAAAAGACAGTCTGATTTCATTAGCGCTGCATTTTGCAATTTCTGTCAGAATATATTAGGAACGTCAAAACATTGCAGTGCCTTTAGTTAGAAACTTCTGTTTTCATGAGAAATTATAGAAACTTGAAATAGTTTGTATGGTTTCGCTTTCTCTCTATTCAATTTATTTGCTAATCTTGGAGTCGGCGCGGGGCTCAAGTCATTCTGTGTACCAGAGCTTGCCGGTGAATCCCGCTCTCCCTTTGCTTTTTTTCAGTTCAAACTATTTTCCATGTTAATGTTCATACCACAACCGAGAAGTACCCTACACGCTGATTTGGATTAAAAACTCCATAAATATCAAGATTATATGAGTAAGAAAACAACATTTTGGAATGATTTTTCATTAGAAGTCACGTTATTTAGACATTCATTACCATGGAACTTGCTTTCAATGCTATATACAATTTAAACTATAAAATTAGAAAGAGCAATAGTTGTATTGCATTTGCAGGACATTTTACATGTCAGAAAAGGCACTTTCCTTTACATATTATTCTAGAATGTGAGGAATGAATGATGAAAAATAATCACATTCATACGGATTTGGGATGAAATGCAATTAGAGGATTATGTTGGTATTGCAATCACAGTTCCAGCTGGCCGAGATACTGCGTAGTAGTGAGGCACAGGGTTATAGGAAGTCGGATGTTAAGCCAGTTCTCCCGAGTTTAAAATCCAACCCTTTGTGTCGTTTGGCAAGTAATTGCAGTAGCTGGGAATTAGCCTTCTGTGCTAGTTTTCTTACCTATAAAAATAGGAGTAATCGGCTGGGCGCGGTGGCTCACGCCTGTAATTCCAGTGCTTTGGGAGGCCGAGGCGGGTGTATTGCCTGAGCTCAGGAGTTCGAGACCAGCCTGGGCAACACGGTGAAACCCCGTCTCTACTAAAAATACAAAATATTAGCTGGGCGTGGCTGTGTGCGCCAATAATCCCAGATACTAGGGAGGCTGAGATAGGAGAATCACTTGAACCCGGGAGGCGGAGGTTGCAGTGAGCCGAGATTGCTCCACTGTACTCCAGCCTGGGCCACAGAGTGGGACTCTGTTTATTTTTTGTTTTTGTTTTTAGGAGTAATCATTATACCTTCCTTGCAGCGTTTCACCTTAAGTATTAAATGTGAATTTGTGCAAAGAGCAAAGTTGGGCACATATGATGTTCTCGAAGGATAGCTATTATTTATTTTTTAAATTTGAAATGTATTTCTGATAAGCCTTTATTAATGTATTTTTATTCCACTCCTTCTAAGAACTTGAGTTTTCTTATTTTTGTTGTTGAGTAAATCCATACTTTTCTGTATTCGTTTTTGTTAAAAAAATGACTTCACCAACAATATTTCTTTGATAACTAGGACTTGTTAAAATATGACATAGTTATTTCTACATTTGTACTTATAGGTGAAAGTTCACAATCTCTTTCATATTTACATTTTCCTGTGTTTCTGTAATCCTGCAGTTTCAACCTACCTCCTTCGAGTCCTTTCCACATCGCTTTTAAAAATAAAGTCCTATAGTAACTGAGTTATTTCTCTCTCAATGAGAGATTTACTATCTTAACTGTATTATTTTTATTAGAATTGTATTATATTTGTTTCTATTATGAAGTTGCATCTGTTTTTCTGGGTTGCTCCCAATCCTATTTTTCCCCTTAGTCCTATTTTCTTCAGTGCATGATATTACAGAGTAGGAAGTATTATTGTTTGTTTTGAAAACATTTATCACCACATCGCAGAAATACTTGTACTAAATGTATGATTTACAATGCTGAGACTTCTCTTGAATTTCCAAAAGTTGATTACATTTGAAGCTCATATATGTACATGTATGTTTCCTTTCTTCTCACGCAACCTTTGCCAATTTTGCAGCAATTCTAAAGTGTTGCTAATTTCATGGTAAATATAAAATAGTTGAAAACACAAGTCAGTCTCTGTTGACACTCACTAAGTACACTAAAAACAAGATTAGATTAGTGGCTTTTATTATTGACTATAACTACACATTTTCTAATGTCTAGTGTTGATTGAGCCAAGTGCAGAATATATCATTATTTAGGATATATACTCCTTATGATAGAAACCTTGACTTTCATATACATAATGTTAATCACTTTGTTTCCTATCTTGCATGGCACTAAAACTATTTTGGTG
Source organism: Macaca nemestrina (assembly GCF_043159975.1). NCBI lineage: Eukaryota > Metazoa > Chordata > Mammalia > Primates > Cercopithecidae > Macaca > Macaca nemestrina. The sequence continues at coordinate 21,188,096 of NC_092140.1, forward strand.
TTTTTTTTTTTTTTTTTAAATCTAAGTGTTGAGCTAATATAGTACTTTTTACATCTCTTCATGTAAATTTTAGGTGTAGATGACATGGAGGAAATAGGTCAAGTCTCCTCCAAAAGCTAGAAATCTACACAAATGTCTTGAGTAGACCTAGACCAGATTGTTCACTTCATTTCACCAAGGGAACAAGTCAGTTAACTGATTTGTAATGCACTGCTAAATTTGTGATTCAGGCTTCTGGCACTTCAGTACTGAAAAGCAGAGTGGCAGAAAGTGATTTTTGAATCCTGCCTACCACTAAAGGAACAGCTGCTGTTTATTTTTTTCTGGTAGGACCTGAAAAAGAACAGCTACCTGCGTGGGTCAGTGAGATGGATATTAATATGTGGCATATTGGCACATGTACATATTTCTATCAAAATCACAATTCATTAATTATTGCTGTCGTTTGTAAACTTGAAGTGAAAATGATAGATTTGATTCTCAAGAGTCAATACTTTTCATAATAAAGAAAACAGGTAACCTTTATTGAGGACTTCGTCTGTGCCAGGAACTGGTTAAAACCTTTATCTTTCTTATCTCATTTTAGTTTTTTCCTCAATAACTCAGTATTATTCCATCTTAAAGATGACAAAACAGCAACAACAATGAAACCCACTAAGACTTAGAAAGAGAAATGTAGTTACATTAAGCTCAGAGTGAATGTACTCACAAATCTCAAAGCAAAAGCTCCTCCTTGAAATGAAATCGTGGTGGTAAAGTTTCCATCACACCTTCCTGAGAAATTATGCTGAAGTACTGTGTTCGCAATGGAAGGAACTGCCTGAATCTACATGGCTGATTTCCACACAAACTCCTCTTTCTCCTCCTCCTCTTTTCTCTCCTTCTCCTATTTTCTTCCCTCTTATTTTTCTTTTATATTCGTCTTCTTGTAACTCTCTTTGGTTCTGGTCAATACTATGTAACAAATATCTTTGATTCATGTAAAAATAAGATACGCAACCACGTAAGTTTCTATTCATGAATTATTACTGTGCTGGGTATTCATCAAGAGGAGAGGATTAAATAAATCATGGTATATCTATTCTATGATACCATTAAAGTGAATCTGGTAAGGCTTCATGTGTCGATAAGGCAAAGTGTCCAATATGAATGGTTAAGTATAAAACAAGAGTTGTATAAGATAGTGCATAATATCTACACATTGCCTTGAAAAATGATGTATTTTCTTGCAGATTTATATATGTAGATTATTTCTGAGAGAATGACCAAGAAATTGGTTATAATGATTACTCTGTGGAAGTCATGTGGGAAAACACAGAGTAAGAAACATCATATTTTATTGTATTCCTCTTTGTTGTATTTGAAATTTTATCATTTGCATGTATTATTTTTTCAATTAAAAATAAAGTAAAAAATGAAAAAAAAAAAAAAAAAAGAAAGAAAGAGAAACGTAGAAGTCTGGTGATGGCTACAGGTTGGTCCTGGAGACACAGAGCCTCTTCTGGAAGCCTGACCCAGGGATCAATCTCTTCCACACAATGCTTCATGACATCACGTAGCTGGGATGCACTGTATAATCTGCATGGTGGCCTTGCATTTGTCCTAAGTGTTTAGTGTTACGTGTTCTTCTCTCTGTCGCCTGATAGGTTATAACATCAACCAGCCTGCAGCTTCTAAGCATAAGTTTTTCTTCACTTCCTAAGTGTTTGACTAGAACTGTAAACTAAAATCCAGGTTGAGTATCCCTAATCCAAAAACCTGAAATCTAAAATGCTCTTAAATCCAAAACTTTTTGAGAAACAACATGATGCCACAAGTGAAAAATTCCACACCTGACCTCATGTGATGACTCCACAAAAATATTAAAAACATTGTCTAAAATTAGCTTCAGGTTATGGGTATAAGTTATATATGAGACAGAAATAAATTACATATTTAAACTTGGGTCCCATCCCTAAGATATCTCATTATGTATATGCAAATATTTCAAAATCAGAATCAGTCTAACATCTGAAATACTTCTGTTCTCAAGCTTTTCTTACAAAGGATACTCGACCTGTTTCAGGTCTGTGTGTGTTGCTGGCATGGGAGATAGGGATCCAGTGAATATATATATCTCCTACCAATTTCTTTTGTTCCAAGTTCTTAGTCTTTCAAGGTTCATTGTAAAGGCAGACAAGGGGAAGAAATGTTTTACTTCTGAAACTCTCTGAATAATTCATAAATTTGGTTTAGTTTTACTTTCCTTTTGTTTAAGGTTTGACATACAGGTCTTTCTATTCTTAATTTTAATCAGACTATGATTAACGTATAATAACAAAAATATACTTAAGATTTTTTTAAAGGGTTGAAATAAAGTTCTTTGGGGCCGTGCTTTTTAATTTATTAGACTATGATTAATGTAGAATAACAAAGAAGTAAGTATACAATTTACTAGTATTCCAGTAATAACAGTATGAACATAAAAACATATGAAACATATGCTAAATAATTTTTTGTTTTTTTCAATGAAACTGTGTGAAGTTTATCTTTAAAGTGTAATACTCAAGTCAGAATTCCATCATTTAGGTAGTTACTATTCTTGATTTTCAGTATTCATGAAATACTATAAACTGGTGACATTTTGTCCTATTCCACTGTTCTTTTAGAACTCTTGTCAAATTATTCCATTTCACTGCTTTCATTAGCTAATTTGTTTACTGCATTACATAATACTTGCCTAAGTGGAAAAACTAAAGCTGTAGATTTTAAATTGTATTCTAATAAAAATACAGCATAGAGCCATGTATTCATACTTGATTTACATTAATGCACACTCATATTTAATCATAAACTATAGATAATATGGATTTTCCATTCTGTATATTTGCATGTGAGATTCCCTAGGGGTTGAGAGTGGTTTAAGTACTCCACATAATTCAATGACATGAGAGGCTAAATCTGGAAGCTGGAAACAAGGATTAGAGTCAAAGTGCAGAGGTCAAGGGCTAAAGAAACAAAAAGCCCTTTCCCTCAGTCCACTGGCACCAAAATAAGAAATTGGGACTGCATATACTGTTTTAACGTTAACCACTATTGTTATTGTTGTTTCTTTTGTTTGATGTATGTATGGCTTTTTCACTTTACCTAAGAAACCTTGAACATCACATTTTTGAAAGACCTTTGGATGGATAACCTTAGGAGGATTTCCTAGTAGAAAAGCGAAAAGCTGAGCTTCCATAAAAATGGTTGTAAAGAGAGTCCCGAGTCTGCACTTTACCTGAGAGTTACCAGAACTGCCTTGAACATATGGACGAATTAAACTACATAACACATCACCTATCTTGATTCTTACAGGTTATAAGTCTCACAGTAGGTACTTCTACAGTGCCCACTGGCATTAGCTTTTTGTGGGGTATAATTGTGTGGGCTTCTTCAATGAAGAATGTCTCTTATACCGTTAAGTAGGAATCTCCTCAAGTTCCATAACAAAGATAAATTGAGTTTTGACATGAATTAAGTCTATGTGCTGAATTATCAATTTTAAAATTTTCCAAAGGTATTTTGAATGAACAATTTTTATACCAAAGTGAAATAATAAACTCAACAAAAAAATGGTATAATACTTTTCCTGAGGCTCATTTTACTGATTATGCTGAATCCAACTCCATGCTCATCAAGATAACGTTACTGTATTTTTCTGAATCATCTAATAAGTTTTAAATTATAGATAATATTGACATACATCTCTACAATATTGCTAAGCATTTCTAAAACATTTTTAAAACCTGAAGATAGTTATCTCCTAATATTATTTTAGTTAACTTGTTTAGTATTTCATGTATCTGATACCAAACCAATTTTTAAAATCACATATAGTTGGCTAATTTTTATATCAAGTTGAATTTATTGATGTACATTATGTAAGCACACTGTATTTAGCTAAAAATTATAAAATGAGTCATTAGTTTGCTATAATCTTTCACATATCCTTCGACAAAAACTCAAAGAAAATGCATGAATATACAGTATTTTATTCTCTTTAAATAGCCAAATAAATGAAACCAAGATGAATAAAAAGTATAACTGTTATAGAATAAGTTAGTATGTGTTCACTTTTTTAAATCTTAAAATATTTTTAAAGTTCTCACTCATCTTTAATTCCTTTAAAGTAGAACCGAGAGAAATTATTTGCCTAAGTTCTCAAATAATGTTTCCCTTTGGAAAACAGTAAGTAAAGCTGCATTTTCTTCAATCACCCCTTTAATTGCTGTTTGATAGCTGCTGCATCATGAACATAGATTTTAATTTGGCCAAAGTGAAATTTGCCCATAAATAATTAACAAATTTATATAAAAGAATAATTATGAACAAATTGGAGGAAAAGAATTCAAACTACAATGTTCTTAGATAAATCATAGTTAATTGTACTTGGAAATCCATTAGCTTCATTTGGATACATAGTTAGATGACTAATTATGTTGAAAATGCAATAGCACTCTTAAACATATGTTCACTTATGTACGCCCTGAAAGGTGGCCTTTTTTTCCTGGTAATCAGAGGTCATTTGTTAAATTTAAATGATCTTTACATTTCATGTCATCTTTAAAATGCAAAGGTAATAATAAGTGGAATTACTTGTCCATGTCAGAATAATCCATTACTTTACTTTCACAAGCATATGATTTCACTCTTTGCAGGACAATTACATTATAAATCATTTACATCATTTGAAGTTTGTCAAGAATGACATTTTTTTCTCATTTCCTGATGAAGCTAGTTTTTTCAAGACACCCTGATTCCCACAAATAATATACCCCTACTAAAAAATATTGTATTCTTCTTGTGGTCTAGTTCCTAGTTCCTTCTAGTTTTAGCTACAGATTCCTTTTTATGCATTCATGTATAAGTTATACGTTATATATAAATTTTCCAAGTAAATGTACATATCTTACATCTCATCTAAATGACCAAAGACACTAGACTTCTGTCTCTCAACATACACAAAAGTAAAATAAAAATGGATTAAAGACTTAAATCTAAGACCTCTAGCTGTGAAATGACTAAAAGACAACTTTGGGGGAACTCTTCAGTACTTTGGACTAGGCAAAGATTTCTTGAATAATACCTTGTAAGCACAGGCAACCAAAGCAAAAGTGGACAAATGGGATCACATCTACATAATAAGATTCTGCACAACAAAGTAAACAATCAACAAAGAGACAAACCCATAGAATGGGAGAAAATATTTACAAACTATGTATCTGATGAGGGGCTAATAACCAGAATATATAAGAAGCTCAAACAACTCTATAAGGAAAAAATTTAATAATCCAATTTAAAAATGGACTAAAGACTTGAATAGACATTTCTCCAAAGAAGACATACAAATGGAGCCGGGCGCGGTGGCTCAAGCCTGTAATCCCAGCACTTTGGGAGGCTGAGATGGGCGGATCACTAGGTCAGGAGATCGAGACCATCCTGGCTAACACGGTGAAACCCCATCTCTACTAAAAAATACAAAAAACTAGCCGGGTGAGGTGGCGGGCTCCTGTAGTCCCAGCTACTCAGGAGGCTGAGACAGGAGAATGGCCCAAACCCGGGAGGCGGAGCTTGCAGTGAGCTGAGATCCGGCCACTGCACTCCAGCCTGGGCGACAGAGTGAGACTCCGTCTCAAAAAAAAAAAAAAAAAAAAAAAAAGAAGAAGACATACAAATGGAAAACAGCTATATGAAAAGATACTCAACATCACTGATCATCAGATAAATGCAAATCAAAAGTGCAATGAGATGTCATCTCAACCCGGTTAAAATGACTTTTATCCAAAAGACAGATGATAACAAAAACTGGCAAGGATGTAGAGAAAAGGGAACCCTCATACACTGTTGGTGGGAATGTATATTAATACCACCACTGTGGAGAACGGCTTAGGTGTTCCTCACAAAACTCAAAATAGAACTACTGTATGAACCAGCAATTCCACTGCTAGGTATAGATGCAAAAGAAAGGAAATCAGTATATCAAAGAGATATCTGCACTCTGATGTTTATTGCAGAACCATTCACAATAGCCAGGATCTAGAAGCAACCTACATGTCCATCAGCAGATGAATGGATAAAGAAAATGTAGTACTTAGACACAATGGAGTACTATCTAGCCATAAAAAAAGAATGGTATCCTGTCCTTTTGCAACAACATGGATGGAACTGGAGGTCATTACATTAAGTAAAATCAACCAGGCACAGAAAGACAAACTTCACATTTTCTTACTTATTTGTGGGAGCTAAAAATTAAAACAATTCAACTAACAGGGATAGAGAGTAGAAAGATGGTTACCAGAGGCTGGGAAGGGTACCAGGGGGTTAAGGCAGAGGGGGTGAATTGGGGATAACTAGTGCTTTAAAAAAAAAAAGTTAGAAAGAATGAATAAAATCTAGTATTTGATAGCATAAAGTGACTATAGTCAGCAATAATTTAATTTTACCTTTTAAAATAACTAAAAGAAAATAATTGAATTGTTTGTAACACAAAAGATAAATGCTTGAGGTGATGGATACCCCAGTTATATTGATGTAATTATCACACATTGTATGCCTGTATCAAAATACCTCATATATCCAATAAATATATATACCTACTATGTACTCAGAAAAAATAAAAATTTAAAAAAAGACCAATGATACTGCCTGGTACAGCGGCTCATGCCTATAATCCCAGCTACTCAGGAGGATCAGTTGAGGCTAGGAGTTCAAGGTTGCAGTGAGCTATGATCTTGCCATTGCATTCTAGCCTGGGAAAGAGAGAATCCTTGTTTAAAAAAAAAAAAAAGAGAGAGAGAGAGAGAGAAAGAAAGAAAGAAAGAGGAAGGGAACCTGTACATCTCTTGAGAGGAGAGAGGGGAGAGAAGGGGAAAGGAGCAAGGAAAGAAAAGGAGAAAGGAAGGAAGAAAGGAAAAGAGAAAGGAAGGGAGAAAGGAAAGGAAAGAAAAAATTTGCACTCATTGAAATACAGAGAAAAATAAAGACCAGTAATAAAGCCTATAGTTGGTAGTTATTAGATAACCTAAGAGCTGCTGATCTCCATTGATTATACATAATTTTATAAATCTTTCAGGCATTCTTCTATCCAGAGGACTATGGATGCCACCTGAACTACCTGAAAATAGCACCTGCTAACACCATTGATATTTTTCTAACTACCACATCTATTCAAACAATTCTCTCTTTTTCAGCTTGACCTCTGAATCACTGGACTATGATGACCATTTTATTCTTCTAGAACCCTCTTAATTTGTCTTAGAAGCAAATTAACTGGTCTCATCTCTAGTTTCTTTCAATGGTTTATTTCTTTCTCTACCTATCCCTTAATTTTAGGGTTTTTTGTTGTTGTTGTTGTTGTTTTTTGTTGTTTGGTTGGTTTTTTTTTTTTTAAGATTTCAGGAATCCACTCCTCTTTTCTTCCTCTGTGTATTCACTAGAGGGCCATCCTATTATACTCTGCTAGGTTTTCCTTACGCAACACTTCTTTTCACAATTAAACATTCTATCTGGCTTGTCTGGTTTCTATTACCACTTGGTTTGTTATATCATTTCTCTTAGTAAATAAGTACTAATTATAATTTTTAGTACTGCCTTTCAAAACTGCCACCTTCTCAACCACAGTGTTTTCAAAGCTGGAAACATCAATCATTCCAGTAGGATGATCTGACTGAGACCATGAATTGAGTCTTACTCATTTCTGTGTCTCCAGCAGCTCATATAATTCCTGGCACACAGAGGCTGCTCAATAAATATTTATTAGATAAATAACTTTTCCCTTTCTCTTGCTTCTCACATCAAACTAACTCTTTTGATTTCTGCAGGTTATTCCTGACACAAACTGCGCCCTCTCAAAAGTCTACACATCTACTGAACTAATATCCCTCTTCCAGACAATACCTACTGTGCAGTCATTCCTTCTATACCTATGTATGTATTTAAAAATTTATCATTTCAATCTCAGGATCCTTCCGATTTCCCGTTTTTCATATCTTTGGGGCTCATTTCCTTTCCTATAGAGTTTGAATCACACGGTAGGTCAACCAAACTCCATTATTACCTTCAAGCCTGTTTTTTCACTCATGGTACAAAATTGGCAATCCTACATTCCAGGTGTATGCTCCCACATGTAGCAGTTGAGCATGACTGGGAAATAATAGGAATCCATACACGTATGGTTTCTTATCTGAGTTGGGCCCTCAACAATGATCCATAACATTTTTCTTTGCAGTTGGTCAGCTATTCATTTTCCTCATAAACAGATATGCTGCTACTTTCTTGCACATTCCTCCCCTGCCTTCCTTATTCAACAGATGGCCACCTGCACTAATGCCTTCAGAAATGTGAGGCTACTGGACACGGAAGCTATCACCTCCTCCAAACTCAATCACCCACAAATTGCTAATTGAATATATGATAGTGCTGCTTTTCTTTCAGTTTTGAAAGGTGAGGTCTGTTCACTGACAACCTCTCCTATATGCATTATATATATATTCATACATATATATTATTTATATAAATATATATTTATATATATTCCTATATATTTTTCTATATAAATATATATTTATAATATATACATACATATATAAAACGCATATATAAAATACATATATACATACATTTATAATATATAATACATAAATATATTTATATATAAATATATAAATGTATGGCTTTGTGCCATACTCTCAGTATATATTTATATACTGTTTATATGTATTTTATATTATATATAATTATATATTTACATATATATACATTTATATATTTACATATATTTATAAACATCTTTATAAATATATTTACATATATTTATAAACATATTCATAGATATTTAAATATTTATATAAAATACATATTGTATATTACACATTAACATATTTATATAAAATATATTATATATTAATATATTTATATGAAACATACTATATTGTATATATTTATATATTAATATATAACATAATATATATATTTATCTATATATTTATATATTATAAATTATATATATGTCTACGTTTTAAAATATATTTTATATATAATATATATTTATGTATATATAGTTTGCTCACTGCAACCTCTGCCTCCCGATTCAAGCGATTCTCCTGCCTCAGCCTCTGGAGTAGGTGGGATTATAGGCATGCACCACCATGCCCGGATATTTTTTGTATTTCTAGTAGAGACGAGGTTTCATCACGTTTGTCAGGCTGGTGTCAAACTCCTGACCTTGAGTGAGAATCCCACTTCAGCCTCCCAAAGTGCTGGGATTACAGGCACCAGCCACCGTGCCCGGCCTCCATTATATTTTTAATCCTTCCCACTCCCACAAATCCTCTTGCACTTTGTCAGTCATTTGCCTCTTCTGAGTCTTTAATGTCTCTCATTCTAATGATGCCTTTCCCTTAGATCAAGTCATGCTCCACACACTCTGTCTGCCTTACTAAATCTACTGTGCTTAACCCTTAAATGCAAGGTGTTCCCAGATTTTCATCTTATCTAACCTCTCTTCACACTTTAATTAGGCGATCTTGTCTCCCACCTACAACTGTCAAATCTGTATCTCCTGCTCTGACAATACCCACGAATCCCAGGTATGTATACCTGACTGCCCACTGGATAGTCACCTGAAGTAAAAAACAAAAAACAAAAAACAAAAAAGAAAGAATATTTATAATTGAAATTATTCCCACTCTTCTTTCATCCCACCCGAAACATGGGCATTTTCTCTGTTACTTCTCTCTAGGACCATCTCCACTGTGCAGCCAACAAGTGAAGCCAGACATTAGGGGATCGCGGTTGACCACTATCATTTTCTCATTGCCAATACCCTGAAGACCCTAATTCTGCTCAGTTTACTTCATAAGCCTTTCTGAAGTTCATCTTCTCCCACTTTATATTACTACATAATCTTAGTTTATGCCTTTATTATTTCTTCCTAGGCTCTTGCCATAGCCTCCTAACTGTCTTACCTGACATCTGTGTTTTTTTCTGAACACAAGGTATTTCTGATAGGAATGTCTCTGCTTATGCAGTCCTACCTTATTACCTCCACCAACCCTACAATGCCATTTGCACTTTTCTAACACCTACTCATTCAAGATCAAGTTTCTGTCACTTTTTGGAATAATTCTCTTGGACCTTACCTCCATTTCTCTGCATCTTTTTGTTGCCTCTGTACTGTTATAATATGTTCTACACATCTCTGTTATGCATGCAGGCACTCAGTAATATATTATCATTACTACCTTGTGTCCTCGTCACTCTCATTATACTTTGAACTATTTCCAACCACAGACTTGTCTTATTTATTTTTATTCCTTATCTTTCAGGTCTTTCATAAACTGCTAGGAGTTCAATAATTGTTTTTTTTGTAACACAAGTATATTTTCAATGAAACATTTTCAACAATAAACTTAGTAAATATTCACAGGAACATAGTTGGTGATTTCATAACTTCTAATTTGTTTCTCTCTCAATTTTATCCTGAACCACCAATTACAGAATGTACTAATCTACAGTGTTCATCTGGAAATATGGTTTGGATATCTGTCACTTCCAAGTCTCATGGTGAAATATGACCCCCGCCATGTTGGACACGGTGCCTGGTGGAGGTGTTTGGGTCATGCAGGCAGAGCCCTCATGGATGGCTTTGTGCCATACTCTCAGTAATGCGTATTTTCTCACTCTGAGTTCATGTGAGAGCTCATTGTTAGAAAGAGCCTGGGACATCTTCCCCTCTCTCTTGCTTGCTCTCACACCATGTGACATGCCTGCTCCCCCTTCGCCTTCCACCACGATAATAAGCTTCTTGAGGCTTCACCAGAAACAGATGCTGGTGCCATGCTTCTTGTACCGTCTGCAGGATTGTGAGCCAAAATTAGCCTCTTTTATTTATAAATTACCCAGCCTCTGATATTCCTTTATTGCAACGCAAAACAGTCTAACACAGTTGCATATCTATTTTTTACTTTATTTCTAACAAGGATCAGGACATCTATTTATTCAAGCGGCTACTGGGTATAGAGCTATCTGGAACAAATGTGAGAAAAAAAATGTATTGTGATGTGGTCACATTGTTCCTTCCACTTTAGGAGGACTGAAATTCTCAGGATCATGTAGACCTGATACTGTTACGGATGAACCCCTACGCAGTTGGGCTTTTGAGCTTTTTTGGAACAGCTCAGAACAGTCTTCACAGAATGTTGTAAGCTTCCTGAAACCACCAAAATTGAACCAGGTGCCAATATTCACTTTAAAGACTTCTGAAAGATTCCAATATTACGTTTTTTCTTAGCACCATTCTTATCTACTATTTTCGAAGAATCCTGTATCCTGGCACTACTGATGATTGAAAACAGTTTGACATGTACATTTAAAAATAATGTCTAAAAATAATTGACTTGTATTTTCTTTTACATCCTAGTAATCTTCTGAACACTATGGGTCCCAGGATCGCTGCATACTAACTCTATGGTATAGTCTTCTTTGGTACTATTTTCTGCAAAGTTTTAAATAAGTGTCTTGTGTAATGAAACTACATCATATTTTTGTATCCACTCAAGTTTTCCATTTCCTAATCCTAGGATGCCTGTCTGTATATGTTATGTAGCAAGAAAGAGTGAGATAACCTAATGAGGAGAGTTGGATATTATCTTACAAATTTGGGGTATCTAGAAGAATCATCCTTGATTTTTCAATAGATAGCTAGGGTTTTGTACATAACAAGCCTACACAAATATATTCATTTTGATTCCATCATAGCCTTCAGCAATTATTTCAGAGTGGTATTTTAAATTTTCTTTATTTGTCTCAAGGAAATTTCACTTCACTTTATGCACTCCTACCAGCCAAATGTTGTGTTTATTTTGTGAGTCAAACACTATTGGGTTTTTTGCCTCTTAAATAATGCATATTAAACTCAAGTACTTTTCATAGCCAAGTGTATGGTCCTGATTGCCTCTAGGCCACTAGCCTTAACATGTATTTGTGATACCTCTGATTTTTTTCTTTTTGATTAGTTAGGATTGCTTTGGCTATTTGGACTCTTCTTTGGTTCCATATGAATTTTAGAGTAGTTTTTTTCTAATTCTGTGAAAAATGGCATTGGTAGTTTGATAGGAATAGTTTTGACTCTGTAAACTGTTCTAGGCAAGTATGGCCATTTTAATGATAGTGATTTTTCCAATCCATGAGCGTGGAATGTTTTCCCATTTATTTGTATCCTCACTGATTTCTTTCAGCAGTGTTTCATAGTATCTCTAACAGAGATCTTTCCCCTCCTTGGTTAGCTGTATTCAGGTGTATCTTACTCTTTTGTGGCTGTTGTAACTGGGATTGCACTCTTGATTTGGCTCTCAGGTTGAATGTTTTAGTGTATAGAAATATTACCAATTTTTGTACACTGATTTTGTATCCTGAAATTTTACTGAAGTTGTTTATTAGTTCTAGGAGCCTTTCAGATTATTTAGAGTTTCCTTAGTGTAGAATTGTTTCATAAGCAAAGAGAGATACTCTCAAAAGCAAGTACAACCAAAACAAAAATTGAGGTGGTAGCTCATGCCTGTAGTCCCAGCACTTTGGGAGGCCGAGACAGGCAGATCACTTGAGGCCAGGAGTTTGAGATGAGCCTGGCCAACATGGTGAAACCCCGTCTCTACTAAAAATACAGAAATTAGCCAGGTGTGGTGGTGCATACGTATCCCAGCTACTCGGGAGGCTGATGCATGAGAATTGCTTGAACCCAGGAGGCGGAGGTTGCAGTGATCTGAGATCGCGCCACTGCACCCAAGCCCGGGTCACAAAGTGAGACTTTTTCTCATAAGGAAAAAAAGAAAAAAACAGATAAATGACACCTAATTAAATGACACCTAAAGAGCTTCTACACAGCAAGAGAAAACTATCATAGGAGTAAAAAGACAACCTACAGAATTAGAGAAAATATTCCCACACTCTGCATCTAACAAAGGTCTAATATCCAGAATCTATAAAGAGCCTAAACAAATCAACAAAAGATCATGGACAGACACTTCTCAAAAGAAGATATACAAGTGGCCAACAAACATATGAAATAATGCTCATCATCAGAGAAATGCAAATCAAAACCACGATAAGATACCATTTCACACCTGTCAGAATGGCTTTTGTTAAAACGTCAAACAATAACAGATGTTGGCAAGGGTATGGAGAAAAGGGTACACTTACATATACTGAGAATGTAAACTAGTCCAGCCACTGTAGAGAGCAGTTTGGAGATTTCTCAAATAACCAAGAGTTGCACTATTATTCTACCCAGAAATCCCATTCCTGGGTATAAACCCAAAGAAAAATAAATTGTTCTACCAAAAAGAACATGCACCTGTGTGTTCATTGCCACACTGTTCACAATAGCAAAGACAGAGAATCAACTTAGATGCCCATTGATGGTGACTAGATAAAGAAAATGTCGTACGTGTATACCACGGAATACTATGCAGCCATACAAAGAAGAAAATCATGCCTTTGCAGCAACATAAATGCAGCTGGAGGCCATTACCCTAAGAGAATTAACACAAGAACAGAAAACCATACACCACACATTCTTACTTAAAAGTGGGAGCTAAATATTGGGTCCTTATAGACATAAAGATGGGAACCATACACAATGGAGACTACTAGAATTGGAAGAGAGGGAGGGGTAAAGTGTTGAAAACCTACCTATTGGGTACTATGCTCAGTACCTGTGGGATGGGTTAATTCATATCCCAAACCTCAACATCACGCAATATACTCATGTAATACACCTGCTTATGAATTCCCTGAATATAAAATAAAAGTTGAAAAGAAAGCATTTTCTTGTCCCATCATTCCCTTTTGTCTTCACCAGTGGCTCCAGCGGATTCACAATAGTTCCTTGCTATACAGAGCTCCCTATCCAATTAATTCCTAGAGGCTTGTATGCCAACACCTTCAAGGAATCAATCTTTTTTAAGAGTCATTTCATTTAAGCCAGACTGCAGCCAGCTCCATTCCCTTTTAGAGGGAAAATCACTTCTCCTTCTACCAGAAGTATGAACTCCCTCATGTTCCTAATTGAATCCTGAGAGGTCTGACTACCTAACTTCTAGCTGACTTTTACAATGGGCTCTGTGTTCTGCCTTCTTTCTTATTTTCTTCTGGCCATAGCTGGCGATTTTGATGTCAACTAAATTAAATACTTCACGTAGACCCCCATTGTCTTTGGTTTTCCAGACTCAAACACATATTTTTATGTTCTTTTATATTCCTATTTTTAAAAACATTCATTTATTTTCTTCATCCAGTGATACAGTACTACTTTCATCCAATACCCTTCCACTCTGCTCCCTGGTACCCACAATTTATGAAAAACAAATTCCCTTCTATTGTGAATTTCTTTTTGGAATGTTCTTCCAACTCTTAGTGTTAACTGGAAATTGGCTCCCGGAGAATATTAATTATGAAAAAATACTACAGAAAAAGAAATTATTCAGATTTTATTTATTCCTAAGCCTACTTTAGTTTAAATTGCATTCACACTGCACCACTGAAAATGCTTTGTCAAAGTCACTGAGTCCCTTATCACTAAATCCACTCCACTTAATAATCCTCTTTTACAGGGCTTTTCTATAGCATTTGAAAATGTTGACTACTCCCTCCATTCAGAAATTGGTATTTCTTTTCTTGCATAACTGCAGTTGTCCTGGTTCTTCCTCTAGATATGGGAGTTATTTCTTCTCAGTATCCTTTATGCACTTCTTTTCCTTGAGTCAATTCCCAGTGGACCAGATAATTGTGTCTTAGATTGTCTTTTCTTCTTAGACTCCATACCCCTCCTGGGGTACAGCTTTAACTCTTGTAACTTCAATTAACATTACAGACTGAGGTTTGTCACGTGGATTTCTCTAGTCCTGGTCTTTCATCTGAGCTTCAAACCAGTATATCCATCTGTATAATAAACATCTATACTTGGCTGTGTATAGGAACTTCAAATTTTTCATGTTTGAAATGAAGCCACAAATTTTTTCCAGCATGCTTACTTTTTCTTCCAAGTTCTTAATTTCAGAAAATAACCTATCATCCTTCCAGTGGCTCAAGCTACAAACCTAGGCATCATTCTTGACCTCCTTTCCCCCTTCACGCCTATACCTATTTAAATGCCAGTTGTTTTAGAATTTGCCTCCAAAATTCCCTCAATATGTAAACTTACAGACATCCTTTATGCCATGACCATTGTCCCAGTAACAGTTATCAACAATCTGGATTATGTCTAATGGCCTTGTAAATGGTCTCACTCGCTCAAGTGCTATACCTCTGAAAGCTGTTTTTGAATGTTAAAGCCAGGATTACTTTTTAAAAACATACATTTAATCATGTAGCATCCTGATTAAAAGCTTTAAAGGTTTTCCCATTGCTCTTCTCTCCCTCAATGCAAGCCATCTCTTGACTACTCTCCCTGCTGCAAATGTTGAGAACTATGTCACCCATGCTTAAGCTGACCATCTTTCAAAGTATATCTTTTATTATTATTATTATTATTATTATTGCTTTAAATATTCTTCTACTCTATCACCTTAAAAAGGTCTCCATTTACTGGATAAATGCTGGTGTTTCTTCCAGGACACAGCTTACATGTGATTTTCTTTGGGAACACTTACCCAACATTGTAGATTGGGTTGGTTCTCCATTTACGTGTTCATAGGTACACGATAATTCCTTAAACAGCTCGTATTTTATTGTATGAAAACTAGACTGAGTCTACTTTGCTCATAATTTTATTCTCAGCGCTAAACACATAGGTAGGCAAAATTCTAAGGATGACTCCCAATGACCCCCGCCCTATATAATCCCCAATCCTTGAGGGTGGGTTGAAGATATGAGCATGTTGCAATATCATGCCTGTGATTGTTAAATCATATGGTATATATGCAATTAAGATCAATAATCAGTTCACTTCATGTTAATCAAAAGGGAGATTATCCATGTGGGCCCACTATAATACGTGAGCCCTTTAAAAATAGTTTTCTCCAGCTTATTGTAGAAGAGAGATCCAGAGAGATTTAAAGCAGGAGAAGGAGTCACCCCATTTCTGCTAATAACCTGAAGGAAGTTGGAATTCGTTCCCATAACCAACCCATCAGAGTTCAGCTTGTTGGATACCTTGATTGATTTCAGTCTGGTGAGATTTATAAAGAGGACCCAATTGAGTCCAGTTAAACACACAACCCAATAACTATGACATAATAAAAGGGTAATGTTGTATGCTACTAAATTTGTGGTAATTATTATGGAAGTAATAGAAAAATAATATAGCACACTTTCTAAAACAAGTTGGAGTTCAACTGTGTGAAATGATTGAATTTAACGCAACTGTAAGAATTTTAAAAAGCTCTAAACTTTTCTATTTTTTGATGTACAACTACATATTTTTTCTTCTTAAGGTATAATACACATATTATTTACAGGTTAATAATGGATTCATTTTTTAAATTGATTCAGTTGATGTTGCTTGGGTAATTGAAGCAGTATCTCTAGGCCAGGGGCTTCTCAATTTAAACTACATTTAACAAGTCTATTGTAAAAGAATACATAATGCATAAATCAAAAAATTAAATAAAGACTCGAATACCTGCAGTATTATTAGTAGGACAAAGAAAGATCTGTCACTCAGTGCTTGTCATTGGTCTTAAAAGGGCCAATGCTATTGATGTATTTGTCTCCCACATACATCCCTGGGTGACTGTCTTAGTGTTCTTGTTTTGACTTGCCATTTTTTTCCAGAGGCAACTCTTAAATCCATGTCAGAGCGATGTAGGATGTCTGCTTATTCAAAGCAAGTATTCAAATCACCTGCTGTTCTGGGATTGTGGTGTGATTGCTGGCATTTATTTATCTTTCAACCTTCTATTTACAAAACATTTCCTTTGATAAGAAGATATCCTTTTTCATATTTTGCCAATTTTCCCTTTAAATAATTAAGGTTACACAATATTTTAAAAGAAAACGTAGATAAATCCTTGAAATATTGATTGTGTTGATTCATTTATGTTTTTACAGAAACATTTAAATGTGTCAGGCACAGTGCTGGGCACTAGGAACAAAAGGATAAATTAGTCACAATGATCATCACCTATTGAATAATCTCATACATGACTGATTTTAGTGCAAAATAAAAGCAGGAGACACTGTATTAGCCCAATAATATGAATACTAAAGGTTCAAAAATTTTGTCTGATGAGTGGTTTGAATACAGCATTTCAAAAAGAATGTGGGTAGAACTATTTTTATTGGAGGGTTACAGGAGAGTAAACTATAAATTAAGGTATAGAATTACAATTCAGATTGTGGAAGGATGAGTGATGTAATGAATCATGTAGCCTGGGAAATAGAAAGCAAAAGGGCTAATATCCAGAACCTACAAAGAACTCAAACAAATTTACAAGAAAAAAACAAACAACCCCATCAAAAAGTGGGCAAAGGATATGAACAGACATTTCTCAAAAGAAGATATTCATACAGCCAACAGACACATGAAAAAATGCTCATCATCACTGGCCATCAGAGAAATGCAAATCAAAACCACAATGAGATACCATCTCACACCAGTTAGAATGGCGATCATTCAAAAGTCAGGAAACAACAGGTGCTGGAGAGGATGTGGAGAAATAGGAACACTTTTACACTGTTGGTGGGATTGTAAACTAGTTCAACCATTATGGAAAACAGTCTGGCGATTCCTCAAGGATCTAGAACTAGATGTACCATATGACCCAGCCATCCCATTACTGGGTATATACCCAAAGGATTATAAATCATGGTGCTATAAAGACACATGCACACGTATGTTTATTGCGGCACTATTCACAATAGCAAAGACTTGGAATCAACCCAAATGTCCATCAGTGACAGACTGGATTAAGAAAATGTGGCACATATATACCATGGAATACTATGCAGCCATCAAAAAGGATGAGTTTGTGTCCTTTGTAGGGACATGGATGCAGCTGGAAACCATCATTCTTAGCAAACTATCACAAGAACAGAAAACCAAACACCGCATGTTCTCACTCATAGGTGGGAACTGAACAATGAGATCACTTGGACTCGGGAAGGGGAACATCACACACCGGGGCCTATCATGGGGAGGGGAGAGGGGGGAGGGATTGCATTGGGAGTTATACCTGATGTAAATGACGAGTTAATGGGTGCTGACGAGTTGATGGGTGCAGCACAGCAACATGGCACAAGTATACATACGTAACAAACCTGCACGTTATGCACATGTACCCTAGAACTTAAAGTATAATAATAATAAATAAATTTAAAAAATAAAAAAAATAAAAAAAAAAGAAAGCAAGAGATGGAATTGGAAAAACAGTGCCAAGAATTGTGAGGGGCTGAGATTTTGCATATTGTAAGCAAATGAGTAAACTTATCACAGTTTCATGGATGCCAGTGAAAGATACAAGACTGCTACTGAGTCAGGTAGAATGAGAGAAAGGCACTTTTCTTCCCAGAAATATAATATAGAATAACAAACTCCTGTTACAGCTGAAACAGTATTCATGTTTATTTACACACATAAAATATACATTCATATACTAGATTGTGTAGAATCTAAGAGACTTTCCACAATAGCCAGGAGTTTTAGCCACATTTAGAAGAAATAGTTCAATTCATAACACAAACAAAGTAAGTCTTTACACACAAAACTAAAATCTGTGCCATTTTTCCATCAACATTAATGGATGACATTGTCATTAGAGTCTTATTTGACTGGATGGTAACTTATGGCCTGAATGAATACTTTTAATATCAAAATAACAGAATATTCAGTAAAATGTTAATTTACTCAATAGGCTGCTACTACCTTTATAAGACAAAAGACTGATTAAAAATATAAATCTTAAAGAGAGTCATTGATAGTTCCTACATGTACTTTTGGCAAATGAAGTGCTGTATTTTAGATATATGTGAATCCAAAGTTATTTTGAGTTGAATTAAATGTCTTAAAATTCCCTGAATGCTACCAAATTCAGACTATTTTTAAATTTCATGTTCATTATTTTAAATCAAATATGGACCATCTCTGAATCACCTATGTCCATGAGCACAAACGTTCACACATGTAATCATTAATGTGATTGGTGGACCAAAATAATGATGTTTCGGTCTTTGTTCTTTTTCAGTCTTGTTCCTTTGTAATCAATGCCCAATGTTAACCTTTACTTTGTATGTGTATCCCTTCCCATAGTTGTTAGCCCATGACTCAGTTCTCTTTTCAGACATTTCAAACTTTATCTTTTTAAAACTTTTACTCACATCATATTTCCCACAGGATGTCAGTAACTTTTAAAATTTTCCAATGAGTATATTTTGTTCTTGTCCAAAATAGAATGATCTTTTATCTCTCACAAAAGTTTCTGTTTCTTTTTTATATATTGAATATTTTTAGGTTTTTCAGACCCTTTGAAAACCGTTCCACAGAAGTTGTATCATCTGAATCCCTCTTCTCCCAGATTGTCAAAATACATTTATGTTTATATTTAAAGCATTCAACCCCTTTTGGTCTTGATTCATTTTCTATATTTGCAATTCAAGTAAGTCACAATAAAAATAAGGGGATACTATATGTCATTTAATTTTCTCAAATTTCATTTGGACTGCTGAGTGCAGTGGCTCACACCTGTAATCCCAGTACTTTGGGACGTCACGGTGGACAGATTACTTGAGTTCAGGAGTTCGGGACCAACCTGGTCAACATGGCAAAACCCCATCTCTACCAAAAATACAAAAACTAGCTGGGTGTGGTGGCATGCACCTGTAGTCCCAGCTACTTGGGAGGATGAGACAGAAGAATCACCTGAACCAGGGAGGTAGAGGTTTCAGTGAGCTGAGATCGCGCCACTGCACTCCTGCCTGGGTGACAGAGTGAGACTATGTCTCAAAAAAATATTATTTGGACAAATTAGTTTAATGGTTATATTGATAGCAAAACACATTGTATCTGTTAAACAGTGAATATGATCTCGAAGGATAATATAACAGGTCCCTCTGTAGAAACCCAGCTCTGCTCCTGTCTTCAATTAAACAAATGTGATCGTTAGGAGGGTATTTTAATACCTCTGGGAGATAGTTTTATCATTTCTAAATAAGGGGCTTGACATAGATATTTCTCTTAACTTCAAATTTTTATCACCTTGCAAAGGGATATTACCTTCAAGATATTTCTTTAACCTGTATAGTATAAGATTTAAATCACAATGAGATTATTTAAAACACCATTATTTGCTGATATCACCAGATGTAATAAACTTGTAGAATCATTAAAGAAAAGGTCATCTTGAATATAAGCCATTTTTTTCCAATAGTTTTTCCATTATGGATGTATTTTTCTCTTTATCAAGGTAGGTATGTTTTTTCTCTTCTAGTGCATAGGACCATAATTGACTGATAAAAAGCTTTTCCAGAAGGAAAAACATTCTATTGCAATGGGACTTGAAAAATTATTTCATTATTACTTCTTCTGCTTTACCTTTTCTTGATTCAAGTCACTTTTTTCTTGAATGACTCAAGAAAAAAAGTCATTTCTTAGTGGTTGTTTTGGTGATCTAAATTGTTTTTATCTACCAGTACTAACTTTAGCCTTGCACATTAGGAAGGTGTTGGCTACTGTGAATAACCCTGCTATAGTTATTGTGCATTAAAAGTAGAACATTTACTAGTACAGCAATGATGTCAACATTTCTCCCAATGAGGGTAAGGTTCTATGTTCCTTGCCTTTGAATTTGGTTTGGCCTGGGACTACAGCATAGTGGTGCTAACTGTACTCATTTTTTAAATCATAGTTTCCAAAATTTTTCTCAATGTTATTAGGCAGAAGTAGGACACATCCCCTTTCATTTTTCTCCAGTTTTCCAAGTTGTATGTTTCATTCTTTCACCTTTCTCTTAAAAATATATGATCTTGAAAATTCTAACCATATATAGCTTGCTTTTGGAGGCACATCTTATCTTCTTTAGGACCTAGAGGTCCTAAGTAGGTGTCACCATTTGCTTCACCCAAACCATTTATTTCCCTTACTTTTTCCAAACTCTGCCACTTTCTCAACACATGGCAACAGGCTTTTTCTCCTTTTTAATATAACCTACTCACCTCTTAGTCAGTTGTTCATAATTCATATATTGATTGCATCAGTTTAGTTGATTTCTCCACTACTGTGCCTGTATTATTATTGGAGGCATAACATTCATATAAATAGTTCATCTATTACTTTGATATCTGAGCTACTGGACATCCTCAGCATCAACGGTCTGCTCCTCCACACTACGTGAACCATAAACTCTTATCTCCAATTACGACACTAGCTGTGCCATTATGATCTCAAGCATTCCACTCTCAGATCAGTAATTCCTATTTTTCCATCTGATACACTATAATATTCCCATGTTTCACATCTCATCAGAACCTTCAACCTATTGATGCTACCCCACTGTTCCACTCACAGGTGATACCTTAACTTCCTAATTCATAATCATATAAAACAACCTTCTCTTTTGTCTACCAAACTCATCCCCGTAGCTAACTTTGTATCTAGATATTCTGCCTTCTTCTCAGGCTATAATGAAGAATGTAACCTGATCTTCATCTGTGCTTCAAATCTCTTGCCTTCTCACCTTCTTGGTGTCCTCACTTTTGCAAATATTCTATTTTTTTCTCTCCTGTATCATACATTCCTCCCTTTCTGTGGTTCATTTCCATCAGCACATAAACATGCTTAGTATTAACTATCTTAAAACATTATCCTTTGTCTACTCATTCTCCTTCAACAACTGCTTAATTTCTCTTTATTCATCACAGTAAATTTTGCAAAATAATAGTCCTTTGCATTCTTCTTTATTCTATTCCCACTCTCTCCTAAGCTGGCCCTCCTTGGGGAGGTCTCACAGCCCTCGCAGGCTGTGGCCTCAGTGGAACAAGGGAATGGGAATGTCCCAGATGGGGACAAATGCCTCTGGAGAGAAATGTATTTCTTGCTCATCATTTCATATCTAACACCTAGAAATATGTCTGCACATAGGAAGTGGTTAATAAGTGTTTGTTGACTGATTGACACTTTGTGATTTATACATGTTGGGATCATCTAAAATGCAGAATCTCAAAATATCAGTAGAGTAACTGGCTTGGGAAACATAATAAAAAGATAACTAAATTCTATGTTTACCAGACAATTATTGAATAGTGTTCATTAGCATCAAAGACTACTAATCTAGAAATATTTATTGTAGTGTGTCTGATGCTTTACTTGCCATGTTAGAAGTCACTATTTACTAGTAGAGCTAATTTTTGCATTTATATCATTGAAAAAACAAATGTAAAGTTTTACATTTGTTTATGGTGATTTTTCTTTAAAAGCTTAATGATTTTTACTGCTGGCAACTCCTTTTTATTCTTATGACTTGGGTTCCCATTCTCTCTCATCCACTTGTATTCTCTTTCAGAAAGTTTGCTACACCAACTTACTAGCCATTTTCAGCAGGCTTTTAAGAAACTTCTTTAAAAAGCCCACCATTTCTGCTTTTTGAATTTTTCTGAAAATTAAAAGTAATTTTGATTATCTTCGTAACCCAGTGATTCTCTATCTGTAACATGTGCACGAATCATCTGGACAGTCTAGTGAAGAGGCACCAAAATGTGATAAAAATGTAGATGCTGGCCCACTCCCACTCTGGCTCAGATATATCTATTTCAAGTAAACACATGAAATGATTCAGATGCAGGTGAGACTGCATTTAATTCTCACATAACTTCATTGAGATTGACTCTGAAGAGTTTCATTACTGCCTGCAGAACAACAATGTTTAAAAATAATGTTTTCTCCAATACTGCAAGGAATACATTATTTTGTTTTGAAAATTTGAATAGTTACATAAAAATAAATAGTTGATAAGTATCAATTGTAATCCTATGGCCTTAGGTGAAAACTATTAACTTTAGCACATACACATTTCTTAGTGTTTTTCCCCCCATTTCTCTAAACATGTGTTATATGCCAAGCATTCTAAACAGGATAGGTAAATGAGCAGGATGGAAAGTATCCTCCTCTCAGGGAGCTATATAAGCACTTTTTTGTTTCTAAATTTTTAATTGACTAAAAGTTCTATTTATTATGTACAACATGCTGTTCTGAAACAGTTATACATTGTGAAATGCCTAAATCAATCTAAATAGCATATGCATTACACCTCACTACTTATCATTTCTTGTGATGACAATACTTAAAATCTACTCTCTTAGCAATTTTCAAGAATATCTTGTTATTAAAGAGTCATCATGTTGTACAAAAGATCTCTTGAATTGGTTCATCCTGTCTGAAAGTTTATATTCCTTGACCAACATCTCTCTCTTTGTAAAAATATTAGTATTTTGCCCCCAGTAATCCTTAATGATTATAAAATATTTCATTGTGTAGACAGACCTTGACTTTCTTACTGTCCATCTAGTGTTCAACATTTAGAATGTATAATACACATCCTTGCAAATAAATATATATCCAAATTCTAGATTTTTATATAAATTCTGAAAAGTAAAATTTCCAGAGAGGTTGGCAGAAAACAAACAACAAATGATTTGTAAAGATGGTGCTGACCATTTTTGCTTCCAGAAGCGATAATTTGGCAGGTTTCATTTCCCACTGGGGACAAGTAAATATTTAAATAAATAAAAATATTTAGTGATTATAAAATTTGGATTTTATAAAAATCAAAGGTATTATGTGGAGGAATGTTAAATTATTTAAAAACTAGTTTTTTAAATTAGTGATATGAAGTATAGTTCATATTTTCTGCATTATTACTTCCATTTTTCTGCACCTGAGAAGTCATAGAAAGGTGTGAATGTGCTTCCTGGAATATGATGAAACGTGGCGACTATCTTGCATACACTTGTGGTTACTTGGGGAGGAACTTAATGATTCTCTTTATAACATGAATGAAATGTCACAATTATTTTAATTTTGAATGGTTCTTCATGAAAGATATTTGTATATGAGTTATTCTGTCCATCTTTTAATTTTAATTTTATCCCATTAATACTATAGATAGGAAGTGTTACCTTTTATGGTGCAAACAATATACTTAAATTCTCTTTTAATTTTTTTAAATCTTAACTTTTAATTTATGTAAGATTTGTTGTAATACATTAAATTAATATCAAAACTATTTTGTCCCCCCAAAGCTAACCAATAGTCCCTAAATCATTTATTTGCAATCCTGATTTATTCTTTCCTCACAGATTTATTATATAGTAAGCTTTTACATGTGGAGGAAAATTGTTTCTTCATGATTTCTTGAAGCCAAAGATGTGCCAGACTTCTCCAGCTATATATATTTTTGTTTAATAGCATGATTTTACATTCAAAACACGAATCAGTATGATTGATTAGTAATGGGTGGCTCTACATAAGCATTCTTAAATTCTACCCTGGAGGTTGGAATGAATAAAATAGGTGTCAGGCCTTGTGCATGAATTTTCCTATGGAAAATCGCAAGCCTCTGGGCACACGTGGCATAAAATATAATCTAAACTAGAGAGAACTCTAAGCCGTTGTTAGTAACTGATCATTGGAGTGCTTTGATGTTTCTTTTTATTCAAACTCAGTTTCTCTGAGCAAGATATATTTGAGCCAACAATGATCAGACACCCACTCGTCTGACTAGATACTTGCAGAAAATAAACCAGTAAGAGAACTGTTAGTGTAACAGTCCTGAAAAATATGGACCAATCAGAGGCGAGCTGGCAACCGGATGATGAAGATTTATGGGTGGATACTATAAAAGAGCCAAGGTCCTGTGAGGAAGTGACTATAACACAGTGTACTACTTCTTCGTTCACATGATGCTTTCAGAGATAATTCCATTTCAATGATTTGTCAAAGCGAAACAACCAAATGAAGATGTGGCTCAACTCAACCAGGATATCATCGAAGACAGGAGAGTCTTATGATGACATCAGCAGAGCCACATCCATTCTGAAAGAGACCATATGTTGGGGGCCAGGTTGGGGGCCAGGAATGCAGAAATAAACAGAAGACATTTGGAATCATTTCTACGTATTTATATCTGTTGACCACGGTAGTAACAGGACCTTTTCTCTTTTTTGTTGATTAATATTCAATAAAACATTTTGCTAAAAGTCCAGGACCAGATGGATTCACAGCTGAATTCTACCAGAGGTACAAGGAGGAGCTGGTACCATTCCTTCTGAAACTATTCCAATCAATAGAAAAAGAGGGAATCCTCCCTAACTCATTTTATGAGGCCAGCATCATCCTGATACCAAAGCCTGGCAGAGACACAACAAAAAAAGAGAATTTTAGACCAATATCCCTGATGAACATCGATGCAAAAATCCTCAATAAAATACTGGCAAACCGGATTCAGCAGCACATCAAAAAGCTTATCCACCATGATCAAGTGGGCTTCATCCCTGGGATGCAAGGCTGGTTCAACATTCGCAAATCAATCAACATAATCCAGCATATAAACAGAACCAAAGACAAGAACTACATGATTATCTCAATAGATGCAGAAAAGGCTTTTGACAAAATTCAACAGCCCTTCATGCTAAAAAAGCTCAACAAATTCGGTATTGATGGAACGTACCTCAAAATAATAAGAGCTATTTATGAAAAACCCACAGCCAATATCATACTGAATGGGCAAAAACTGGAAAAATTCCCTTTGAAAACTGGCACAAGACAGGGATGCCCTCTCTCACCACTCCTATTCAACATAGTGTTGGAAGTTCTGGCTAGGGCAATCAGGCAAGAGAAAGAAATCAAGGGTATTCAGTTAGGAAAAGAAGAAGTCAAATTGTCCCTGTTTGCAGATGACATGATTGTATATTTAGAAAACCCCATTGTCTCAGCCCAAAATCTCCTTCAGCTGATAAGCAACTTCAGCAAAGTCTCAGGATACAAAATTAATGTGCAAAAATCACAAGCATTCGTATACACCAGTATCAGACAAACAGAGAGCCAAATCATGAATGAACTTCCATTCACAATTGCTTCAAAGAGAATAAAATACCTAGGAATCCAACTGACAAGGGATGTAAAGGACCTCTTCAAGGAGAACTACAAACCACTGCTCAGTGAAATCAAAGAGGACACAAACAAATGGAAGAACATACCATGCTCATGGATAGGAAGAATCAATATCATGAAAATGGCCATACTGCCCAAGGTAATTTATAGATTCAATGCCATCCCCGTCAAGCTACCAATGAGTTTCTTCACAGAATTGGAAAAAACTGCTTTAGAGTTCATATGGAACCAAAAAAGAGCCCGCATCTCCAAGACAATCCTAAGTCAAAAGAACAAAGCTGGAGGCATCACGCTACCTGACTTCAAACTATACTACAAGGCTACAGTAACCAAAACAGCATGGTACTGGTACCAAAACAGAGATATAGACCAATGGAACAGAACAGAGTCCTCAGAAATAATACCACACATCTACAGCCATCTGATCTTTGACAAACCTGAGAGAAACAAGAAATGGGGAAAGGATTCCCTATTTAATAAATGGTGCTGGGAAAATTGGCTAGCCATAAGTAGAAAGCTGAAACTAGATCCTTTCCTTACTCCTTATACGAAAATTAATTCAAGATGGATTCGAGACTTAAATGTTAGACCTAATACCATAAAAACCCTAGAGGAAAACCTAGGTAGTACCATTCAGGACATAGGCATGGGCAAAGACTTCATGTCTAAAACACCAAAAGCAATGGCAGCAAAAGCCAAAATTGACAAATGGGATCTCATTAAACTAAAGAGCTTCTGCACAGCAAAAGAAACTACCATCAGAGTGAACAGGCAACCTACAGAATGGGAGAAAATTTTTGCAATCTACTCGTCTGACAAAGGGCTAATATCCAGAAACTACAAAGAACTCAAACAAATTTACAAGAAAAAAACAAACAACCCCATCAAAAAGTGGGCAAAGGATATGAACAGACATTTCTCAAAAGAAGACATTCATACAGCCAACAGACACATGAAAAAATGCTCATCATCACTGGCCATCAGAGAAATGCAAATCAAAACCACAATGAGATACCATCTCACACCAGTTAGAATGGTGATCATTCAAAAGTCAGGAAACAACAGGTGCTGGAGAGGATGCGGAGAAACAGGAACACTTTAACACTGTTGGTGGGATTGTAAACTAGTTCAACCATTATGGAAAACAGTATGGCGATTCCTCAAGGATCTAGAACTAGATGTACCATATGACCCAGCCATCCCATTACTGGGTATATACCCAAAGGATTATAAATCATGGTGCTATAAAGACACATGCACACGTATATTTATTGCGGCACTATTCACAATAGCAAAGACTTGGAATCAACCCAAATGTCCATCAGTGACAGACTGGATTAAGAAAATGTGGCACATATATACCATGGAATACTATGCAGCCATCAAAAAGGATGAGTTTGTGTCCTTTGTAGGGACATGGATGCAGCTGGAAACCATCATTCTTAGCAAACTGTCACAAGAACAGAAAACCAAACACTGCATGTTCTCACTCATAGGTGGGAACTGAACAATGAGATCACTTGGACTTGGGAAGGGGAACATCACACACCGGGGCCTATCATGGGGAGGGGGGAGGAGGGAGGGATTGCATTGGGAGTTATACCTGATGTAAATGACGAGTTAATGGGTGCTGACGAGTTGATGGGTGCAGCACAGCAACATGGCACAAGTATACATATGTAACAAACCTGCACGTTATGCACATGTACCCTAGAACTTAAAGTATAATAATAATTAAAAATAAATAAATAAATAAATTTAATAATTTTTAAAATTTGGCGTAGTTACAGATTTACATAAATGTTGGATATCACAGAATTTAATTATACCTCATGCTATTTTTCTTGTTGTTATATTACTATGGTACATTTGTCAAACAAATAAACCAATATTGATGCATTATTATTTAAAAAAAAAATTTGCTGACAAAAATCAATAAAACATGCAACTGGGAAACAAAAAAAAAATGATACAGGCTGTCTGAAAACTACTCAATTATTCCACATTATTATTTTGTCTTGAAAGATGACTTAAATTTTTCCATCTATGTTTTGCTAAAACAATACAAATATATTTTAGTTTCTTTTTGGCAAACACTTCTTCCTTACTTGATTTGCCATAAGAACCATTTGTTAGCAACTAAGGAGCTAGATCAAAGTGAATTCCTATCACTAACTGAGATCTTTGGATTTATTTTACAAATACTTCAAACGCAGTTGGGCTAGGCTTGCACATCCAGGTTAATCAACTTCAAAGTGTATCTCACAAGATTACTTGACTCAAAGGAATCATCAGAAAAATAAATTTAATGTCACCAGCAACAATTTCTTTAATGAATACTTCCTGAGCCTTTACCAGCCTGAAAAATATAAGAAGTTTAATCTTGTTATTAGACATTTTTCTACAATTACTATCAGAGACAACAGAGTAACCTGGCATGTTTTTATTCAAACTGCTGTCAAATCATCTTGTTCACTCTCTCACCATTCCCTCAATGCAGAGCCATTTAAGATTTTCTGTCCAAGTTAAGTTCCAATAAATATTTTGCTCCTCTTGAGGAATTTGTGCATTTCTTCTATTAGAAAATCAGAATCATATAATGAATCAGGTATTATTTTCTGGGAGAGCTAGGTATCTCATATGTTATTTACCAGTCAACTGCAATACAATGGAGACCCAACTTGTAGAGGAGTTAGATTTTTAAAACAGCATAAAAGCACAGTAATATATAGTCAGATTCATCCCTGAAAATCTCCTTCTTAGCTTCCAACTTAGAAATCAACCTGCTATATTCCAATAAATCAAACACAACCAGTGTCTTCTCCGATATTGAAAATGATTGCTATTCCTTGGGTAAGCACTAGGTGAAATGGTTTTTTCAATAAATATTCAGACTTCACTTTCACACTCTTTGCAGCAAGATGTTGTTAACTAAAATAGGCAGCCAGGAAATGAGTGAGCCTATGTAATGGTCAGAAGAACAGATTCATCTCTCATCACAAGCTCATTATAGAAACTGATGACTCAATTTCCTGAATGATTTAACTAGTTCTCTCTTTTTCTTCTTGTTTTCACAGGTCTCCTATAGTTTAATTCTCTACAGTGAGGTAGATAAGTCTATTGTACTTTTACATGTTTATAACCTATGCTCTGTATGGATCCATGTTCTAATTTTTACCACTTTTTGCCTTCTATCTTCCATCAGTTTCTTAATTTTTAATTTTCATTTTATTTTTGATTTATATATGAAAGTATATGTAATCAAAGCATAAGAGCTATACTGAGTAAAGATAAACACATAAACAAATATATAAAAATGAGCCAGAAGAACTCTAAAAAAAGGGAAAGATTCTCATTGCTCTTTTTCTTCCAATGAACACTTTGATTATGCATTTTGTTTTAAAATAAATATAATTTTGCATCATAAGTCTTATCCATGACATTTTAGCTAGTCTCCCATCTAAGGGTATATGGAACTTATAAAGATACTGAAAGAAAGATCAATACTACTTGAGAAATATTTTTAAAAATATGGCTGATTGAAATTTCTAAGGAAACCAGTACAGCAGAGGAGGTCACTCTTACAGAAGAGGTGGCCAATCTTTTTTGTAGGATCTTCAAAGAGCAGGTTCAGAGTTGGTTGTAGAAAGGGTAAGAATGAGAATCGAGACTCAACAGGAGTATTCACCATGGGTTATAATATAGAGTGACTTTCAGTGCTCTGTCCCACCTATACATATAGGACTGATGGCCAGATATATAACCATGGATCTTAGGGAAGGAGAAGAGGGGTATTCTCTAAATAAAATCAACAAATTCTGGGGAAAACTGAAGCTTCCATTGTGAGCCTTGGTATGTCAAAGTAAAGCATTTCTAAATCTGGACTCTCAGAGGCCTTCAGTGTTCAGTGGTATATTGTTTGTGACAGAAAAGTAGAATAAGCCTAAATATCCATCAACAGGGGAACGATTAAATGTATGTTGATCTAATTTTAGAGAGCTATTAACAATACCAACACAACTATAAATGTGTAAATATGATATTAGAAGTATTTTTAGATGAAAAAGCAAAGCATAGAATAGTCTGCCTAACATGCTAGTGTTTGAGTAAAACAACTTAAAATGAAGATATATGTGTGTGTGTGTGTGTGTGTGTGTGTGTGTGTGTGTATGTATTTTGAAGGGAGAAGCAGTGAACGTGGGTGTCAGGGAAATGAAATGAACAATTATCTTTCCCAGTGAGGAGCCAAGACGCATTGTCTAAAGTTGATTAAACAATAATAAAGGCATATTGCTTAGGATTATGGGTATGACCAAAAGACGGAAGCCCAAAGATAATTTACTCTTACAAAGGTTGAACAGGAGAAGAGTGAAGGAAGGACATAGGCTCTGGAATCTGACTCTGCATTTAAGACTGGACAGCCACTCCTTAGTTGTTTGATTTTATCAAGTCACTTGTTTCCTTAGTTCTAAAGGGATTATAAAAATAGACATTCATATAGCCAACAGACACATGAAAATATGCTCATCATCACTCACCATCAGAGAAATGCAAATCAAAACCACAATGAGATACCATCTCATACCAGTTAGAAAGGCAATCATTAAAAAATCAGGAAACAACAGATGCTGGAGAGGATGTGGAAAAATAGGAACACTTTTACACTGTTGGTGGTGGGACTATAAACTAGTTCAACCATTGTGGAAGACAGTGTGGCGATTCCTCAAGGATCTAGAAATAGAAATACCATTTGACCCAGCCATCCCATTACTGGGGATACACCCAAAGGATTATAAGTCATGCTGCTATAAAGACACATGCACACGTATGTTTACTGCGGCACTATTCACAATAGCAAAGACTTGGAATCAACCCAAATGTCCATCAGTGACAGACTGGATTAAGAAAATGTGGCACATTTATACCATGGAATACCATGCAGCCATAAAAAAGGATGAGTTCATGTCCTTTGTGGGGACATGGATGCAGCTGGAAACCATCATTCTCAGCAAACTATTGGAAGAACAGAAAACCAAATACCGCATGTTCTCACTCATAGGTGGGAACTGAACAATGAGATCACTTGGACACAGGAAGGGGAATATCACACACTGGGTCCTATTGTGGGGAGGGGGGAGGGATAGCATTAGAAGATATACCTAATGTAAATGACGAGTTAATGGGTGCAGCACACCAACATGGCACATGTATACATATATAACAAACCTGCACGTTGTGTACATGTACCCTAGAACTTAAAGTATAATTTAAAAAAGAAAAAAAAATAGAATTATTGCCATAGGGTTGTCGTGGTAATTTTTTTTTCAGATAAGGAATAAAACATCCTTAGTATAGTACCTGGCATGTAGAAACCAATCAATAAATGTTAGAAACTTTAACCATTATTTTTAGAGTGTAGAGGTGGGAGAGAGTAGAGGTGGGAGACGGTAAACTTTTACTATATCTAGCAACTATTTATATTTAATTTACATATTTACATTTATATTTAACTTAGTTTTCCCATCATGATTTACCAAAATATAAATTTTAAAACATGTCTTTTATAAAGATATTTTACAGACTGAGTTGTCCTGATACAAAGGAAAAGACAATTGAATAAAAAGGCATCAATGGAGATTGATTGATGGGCATCATGGGAAGGGCGGAGTCAGTAAATTAGATGTGAGAAACCAGAAACATGAAACAACAACAAAAATAGAAAACGCTGGTTGGAGATGCACTTTGGTGTAACAAAAGCCTTCATTTTAGATGTGGTAAGCGGGAGAAGATGTCAGCCTATCAAGATAGAAATACTCAACATCTACTTGCCCTTTGAAGCAGAAGCTGTGTCTTACTCATCTTTGAATCCCCACCACCTAGCTCACGTGTCTGGAATATAGTAGGACTCAGTACATGTATGAATGAATGAATGAATGAATAGAATGAATGGATGGATGAATAGATGAATATCGATTTGTGTCAACTATAGAAATAACAGTGAAGCCATCCGAGTATGTAACCAAAGAAAGAGGAAGCAAGTCTTGAGGAATATCCACTTCTAAATAAAAGTAAAAAAAAAACAAACGGTGAGACTAGTGGAAGAGAGACCCACGAATTAAAAAAAAAATACAGAGATCAAATCATAAAGCTATGGAAGAACAGATGTAACTTATTAATAATATTGAAGTGTATTTGTATGCTTTCTTCTTTTAAGAATATGATGAATCTTGTCTTTGAAAAGACAAATTGAAAAAAACTGCCTGTGTACCCAAAAAGATAAAGGCATTTTGTTTCTAGAATAAAGATGAGAATACTTAAAATTCTTTTTTTAGTGATTTAAAAAATAAATATTGTCTGTCATATTGAATGCTTATTTGTACATAGCTATTTAATAAATATAATTGGACTAAATTAAATATCTTTGCTCAAAGGTAATAAAATCACTTATCTCTTAAAATACTACACATGTTAATTAAAACCATTTTAAAAATACAGAAAATTGGAAAGAAGAATAAATAATTGGTTTTATTGTAATGTTTTGATTACTTTTGAGTTTCTATAGTTGTTATATTGCATTCATTTCTGGAGAAGCAATAACCCTAGAGGAATTTTCATATCATGGAAGAAATTTTAATTTGTTAAAGGCATGATCATTTCTAGGTTATATTAGGAAACATTCATACATTTCT
This sequence comes from Macaca nemestrina, assembly GCF_043159975.1. Classification (NCBI taxonomy): domain Eukaryota; kingdom Metazoa; phylum Chordata; class Mammalia; order Primates; family Cercopithecidae; genus Macaca; species Macaca nemestrina. The sequence goes on from NC_092140.1 coordinate 21,220,901, forward strand.
CAAGGGGAAAGGGCATTTGGTATATTTTAGTTTTTCATGTTTCAAATCCTCTTCATCTTACACAAAACTTGATTTTTTTTTACTCATTACACAATAATGCAGAGATATTTGATATTTTACAGCATACTACACAAGGAAGTGCTCCCTTTAATATTCTGAATTAATGGTGGATAAATTTTTATCTGTTTAATGCGGTTCTGATGCTGAGTCTGGGTAGTATGCATTAAAAGCATACTGTCTGAGCAATCTTCTAGCAGCCAGTGATAGATCCTCAGGACATAACCTTAACCCTTCTCTGGCTATGCAATCAAACATGTAATTTCACTACTAATGATGCTCCTTAGGCTACAGGGATGTGAAATGGGTATTTTCAAAGTGAAGTTGCTAAGTAACATTAAGAAAATTGCCATGAAAGCAAAGTTAATGATCTCAGCTGGTACCATTTAGCTAAGGCATTTAAACTAATAGCAGCGTCAGGTTGAATTTACTATACATCTACAGCTCCTTTTCTATGCTTTGCTGTAGACATCTCATTCTCCAAGCAACAATAACAGTTAGTGATTTCATTCTTCCAATTGCTTAATGAAATTAACAAATTAATGCACCATGCAGTTGTGGAATGGTTATTTTTCCCATTTCACTATTAGCAAAATAAGCAAATAACATTATCTGATGGAAAAATAAGAAATTAATCAGGAGAAACAGTCAAAACACTGCAATTTATTGATATCAGCAAGACAATATCCCTAGTTCTGCTTCAAAAATTGTTTGCTATGCATACCTAATACTCAAGAAAATTTAAAAATATTTTCTTATTCTGAATTATATGTTTCCATCAGTGTTGCAATGGACTGAATGTTTATATCTCCAACAAATTCATGTGTTGAAACCTAACCTTCAGTGTGATGGCATTTGGAGGTAGGGCTTTTGGGAGACGATTAGATCATGAAGCACACCCCTCATGAATAGATTAGTGCCCTTATAGAGGAAACCTTAGAAAGCCCTTAGACCTCTTTCTACTACCTAGAAAATAGTCCTCTATGAACCAGGAAGTGGGACCTCACTCTACACTCAATGTACTGGCACCCTGATCTTGGGCTTCTCCATCTTCAGAACTGCGAGAAATAAATTGCTGTTGTTTATAAGCTGTCTAGTCCATAACATTTTGTTATAACAGCCTGAAGGCACTGTGATGAGGATAATTAATACAGAATACAGAATTCTGAAAATAGAAGTAGGTGACCCAGGCCCAGCTAACTAGTTTTGGTGATATGACTCATATTGTTGTCATGTGGCAATTTTTAAAAAGTAATCAAATAGCTTGAATAAAATATCATTTGGTTTCAGAAATTATAAAAAAAAAATGCCAACTTTTTTTCCCTCTAGAGTTAGTGCCTCCAGCCACTGGGGTTGTCACTTTTCTGGAAAATTCACTGAAAGACTAGTGAGAACCAGCCTTGTGTAGAATCCACCCTTGCCTAATATGGGAAGAGGACAGTTGGATAGTGGGGAGAACAAAGACAGCATGACAGGCTGACCTCACCTCTAGTCATGACTATCATGGGGAAATACTTTTCCTTCCAAGAAGTTAAGTGTGTATGTGTGTGTGTGACGGTGATGGGTGGTGCTTACAGAAATATCTCCTAAAATTTGAGGGTGCAGATCACTGTAGGAAATTGACCTCTTGTTTTGGGCTGGAAGCCTGCTGAGCCATAGAACCCACAGGTTCACCGTGGTGCAGAAAGACCTTGGAAGACTATTCTGAAAACATCTGCCTCAAGTGTATTGTACTTATTAGAGTACATCTGCCATTAAGGAAGAAAGAGTGAGACATTTTACATGCATCTCCTGAGGTTTACAGGGGTGTTTTAAATAAACTAAAGTTCTCTTCAGTTTTAGAGACTTCTGAAGGCAGGAGTATTTGGAATGCTGTATTTGGAATGGAAGCAGGGCTTGAAAAAATGGTGGCAAGATTTGTTTGGGAAGAATATTAAGCCATCTCTAGTCTGTGTCCCATATTCTCCACAGCCTTGGAGAGACAAATAAAAGCATCTCTTCACTTAGTTTTACAATTCCAGTGATGATGCCAGGAGTACCAGGTTACTAGACTGGCCGGAAGTGTATGACCTCCAGAAAGTCAAATACTCAGAAAGGGCTGAGGTATGTATTCCAAGCTGGACCAAAGAAAGACAGTGCTGTTCTCGTGATGGAGTTCTTGTTAGATCTGGTTGTTTAAAAGTGTGTAGCACCTGTCCTGCTCACCTTCCTCCTGCTCTGTCTATATGAAGACACCAGCTCTGGCTTTGCCTTCTGCTATAAGTAAAAGCTCCCTGAGGCCTCCCCAACCATGCTTCCTGCAGAACTGTGAGCCAATCAAGCCTCTTTTCTTTATGAATTACCCAGTCTCAGTCATTTCTTTATAGCAATGTAAAAATGGAGTAATACAGTGTCTTTCTCCTGCCTGATCTATGACATAGAGTCACAGTCCATGTTCCCTTTTCTCCACTCCAAGCAGTCAGCACCACAGCTTGGGAGGAGCAAGAGGTACATTTTGAATTGTTTGTTGTGACATCTTTAACAGCAACAATACTGTCTCTTACATTTAGAATAGGGATTGTGCTCTAAATTAGAAGAAGCAAGTTATGGAACTTGGCAAAGATGTCATTAAAGCATGTACTTCGCAGGGTAAACAAGAAATTTGATTGTACAGATGAAAGGAATGATTGAGGAAAACTATCAAGCCATGTCTTGTTTATACCTTAGTGGTTTGGGACTTTTCACTGAACCGGTATCATTCCACTTGTGGCTAGTTAGCATCCTTCAGCAATGAGGAAATAAAAAACTAGTGTTGCAGTACTATTCACAATAGCCAAAATTTGGAAACAACTTAAGTGTCCATCAACAGATGAATGGATAAAGAAAATGTGGTACATATACACAATGGAGTGCTATTCAGCCATAAAAAAGAATGAAATCCTGTCATTTCCAACAACATGGATAGGCCTGGAGGTCATTATGTTAAGTGAAATAAGCCAGGCACAGAAAAACAAACATCTCATGTTCTCACTTATTTGTGGGATCTAAAAATCAAAATAATTGAATTCATGGAGATAGAAAATAGAAGGATGGTTACCAGAGGTTGGGAAGGGCAGTAAGCGTGTGAGAGGGAGGGAAGGATGGTTAATGAATACAAAAAACAGTTTGAAAGAATAAGATCTAGTATTTGATAGCACAACAGGGTGAGTATAGTCAATAATAATTTAATTGTATATTTTAAAATAGTTAAAAGAATATAATTGGATTGTTTCTAACACAAAGGATAAATGCTTGAGGAGATGCATACCTCATTTTGCAAGATGTGATTATTATGCATTGAATGCCTGTATCAAAACACGGTACAAAATATGTACCATGTAAATATATATACCTATTATGTATCCACAAAAATTAAAACCAAAAATTAAAAAAAGAAAATTTCCAAAATAATATTCTGTAAGAAATCCTCTTAGAAGAATACTTAAAATAATCTTACCTATGTTTAGGTTGGATACTGAGTATATTTTGACTTGAAATGAGTGAATCAAAATAATTTTGTGCTAAACAATGAAATTTTCAGCAGAATACATTGATTTATAAAGTGTTATTTATAGGGTATATATCTAGAAAAAGTTAAAATGGTTTAGCCAACAGACATTTGACCCCTAAGCCTCTGACTGGATTGGAAGAAATATGTCAATAAGGGATGTACATTTGAGGCTTGGAAACAAATTGAAGACAGATCATGCCCTGATTGAAAAGCACTAGGTGGAGAGGTCAAAAAGAGTAACTATGCAGAGGCTGGAGTTTTTGACAGCAGGTCAAAGGTAGGGCTTCAGGCTATTCATCCTTCCCATTCAGACGATGACCTCGGGTGCAAAATGCTTTTAAAGGAGCCATGACTTTCCTAAAGGAAATAATGCTCTGACCACCCAAAAATAGAAGAATGGGAGATGGAGAAGAAAGAAAATGAGTGGCATCCCTTAGTTTTTCTTAAACAAACTCAATACATTAATCTTTCCCCTTGAGTTATTGGTGTAAAGAAGGGTTTACAAATGTTAAACCAGGCTGGTGGGCTAGGGAGAAGTTTCAGTATGCTAGTCTAGAAACCATTTTCAATAATTGCCAAATATAAGAATCAAATGACTATTTTTTTGAGTTCTGGTCAGAGTTTATGTACATAATATGAAATGTCAAGACAAACATGTGAGTTTGACAGTATTCAATTCGCTCTTCATTGAGGAAACTGTAGCTCAGAAATGACATTTAATAATATCTAACGTAGGTACTTTCACCTACAGTGTGACCACAGGACCACGATGAATCTGAAATTCTTATTCTGGTGATTTACCTTTCTCCACTCTACAAAGTATTCCAGCAAGCAAGCACCATTTATGACAGAGTGATGTGTTATGAAAGGAAGAAAAAAATCACTTGCTATGGCCAGAATGAGCAATCCTGAGAAGTTTGTCAGTTGGAAAACAAAAACAAAAACAAAAAAAACAAACCACTGGGCTGTAGCTGTGGTCTAATGAAGAATGCAGTTTCTGTCTCATTGTCATGAAAGCTACAATTTCTCTTCCCACAGGGGTGATGGTCCCTTTGATGATCCAGGTGGCAGTCTTATTGATTTTTATGAGTAAATGAGTTGCTGCAGCTTATATGCATAACTAGTCTTAAATGCTTCCCTGAGTGAAATTGACAGTTCATTTTATTTGGTTTGCACAGTCTTCTTGTCCCTTGCACATCTTATAAGCAACGTGAGAAGAACTTGATTACCTCCTATTTACATTAGACAGGCAATGTTTACTCTCCAGGGCTGCAGATGGTGAAGAGGTGGTAAGGTGGGTTGATATTTTCCTAGCAATCATCTTATACTTTCTTTGGGCAAAAGTACTGTGGATAAAGTGCTTTCCCACACCTATTTTTCTACCTATTTCTCAAAATATTTCTGGTAACTCTCCTTTCTTCCTATTCATCACACACAAGCTGAACATGAAAGCAAAGTGATTAAAAGCTTAATTTTGATCTGCCTAATTTCCTTGCACACAAAACAATCACTGAGAGACTCAGACTAAATTAACTGGGTTAGTCTTACCTAAGTTTTTAGTATTATGCCATCAAGCTAAAGATAGTATTTTAAGACAAAAATTTATGAGTATATATTATAACCCCACATATATTTTAATTTTACCTAATAGTATTTTACACAATTAGTAATTTGATCAAGTTAATGATCTCAAGATCTCTAATCTTTGTCCTTTCACTCTATTGCCTCTCCATTAACAAGCCCTCCCTTCCCCATGGAGATTCTTTAAAATCAACTCATTCTCCTTTTCCCTAAACTAACTTTTCCAAATCTTGTTAAACCCCAATAACGTGATCTCCCATCTCTGTGCTCACTATCAGCAAATGATCTGCTCTCTTTTAAAAAAATGTAAGAGCTTTGTTGAAATATTATTCATATACCATATAATTCACACAATTAAAGTATTCAGTGATTTCCAGTGGACTCACAAAGTTGTGCAAGCAACACCACCATCAATTTTAGCATATTTTTTCACCCCAAAAAGAAATCCCATGCCCATTAGCAGTCACTCATCATCTTTCCCACACCCCAAGCCATCCATTCCTGGCTTGTGGAAAAGGTCAATCTATTTTCTTTCTCTATAAGTTCACCAATTCTAAAAATGTATGTAAATAGAATCATATATTTGACCTTGTCTGTCTTTTTAACTTAGCATAATGTTTTCAAGATCCATCCATATTTAGCATGTATCTGTACTTTACCTATTTTTGTGGTAGAATAATATTCCATTGTATGATATTACATTTTGTTTAGACATTCATTGCCTGATAGACATTTGGGTTTTTTCTTTTTCTGAGACAAGGTCTCACTCTGTCGTCCAAGCTAGAGTGCAGTGGTGCAATTTCAGCTCACCACACCCTCGACCTCTCAGGCTTATGCAGTCCTCCCACAGCAGCCTCCCGAATAGCTGGGACTACAGGCACGTGCCACCACATCAGGCTAATTTTTGTATTTTTTGAGGGGGTTGGGGGCAGGTAGACATGGGATTTCTCCATGTTGTCCAGTCTGGCCTCAAAATCCTCGGCTCAAGAGATCCACCCGCCTGTACTTCCCAAAGTGCTGGAACTACAGCCATGAGCCACCACGCCAGTCCTGGAATTTTTCTACCCGTTTAGCAATTACGAATAATGTTACTATGAACATTTGTGAACAAGTTTTTGTAAGAACATATGCTTTCATTTTTGAGGCATATACACACCTAGGAGGGGAATTGCTGGTGATATAACTTTGATGTTTTCCGGAACTACAAGACTGTTTTCCAGAAAAGCTACACCATTTTATATTTCCACCAGCCAAGTGGATTGAGGTTCTGATTTCCCTACATCCTTTCCCACACTTTATTATCTTTTTGAATGTAGCCACCTTAATCTATGTGAAGTGGCATCTCATCGGGGTGTTCATTTGCATTTTACTGACAGCTAATGATGTTGAACATATTTCATGTGTTTATTGGTCATCTGAGTATCATTTTTTTGGAAAAAATGTCTATTCAGATCTTTTGCCTAGGCAGATGGTCCCCAACTTAATTATAGTTTGACTTACGATTGTTTTACTTTACTATGGTGCAAAAGTGATATGCATTCAGTGCACTCCTTGACTTAAAATGGTGTGACTTACATGAAGTGTACTCACTTAACAGGGTTAAATACAGTTGAGTGTACTTACTTAAATTGGTTATGTCAAAATAAACCATCGTAAGTTGAAAATATAAGTTACAGTGACTTTTTGACTTATAGTAACCCAAGATAACATCTGTATTTACATCTGTATGTAAATACATCTCTATTTTAAATGGGTTATTTTCTATTATTGATTTGTATAATTTCTTCGTATGTCCTACATTTGAGTTTCTTATCAGATACAGGTTTTAGAAATATTTTCTCCCACATCGTGAGCTGTTTTTTCACTCTTGATGGTATACTTTGAAGCACAAACTTTTTGAATTTTGATTAAGTCTAATTTATCTATTTTTCATTTTGGAGCTTGTGCTTTTGATGTCATATCTAGTAAGGCTCTGCCTAATCCTAAATTACAAAGACTTACTCCTACATTTTTTCTAAAAGTTTAATAGGTTTAGATACCACTTTATGTTTATGATACACTCTGGATTAACTTTTCATATATAGTGTGATGTAGGGATTCAACTTAATCCTTTTTGTGTGGCTATTCATTTGTCCCAGCACCATTTGTTGAAAAGACTATTCTATCTGCATTGCTTTGTCTTAGCTCTTGTTGATCCTATTTCATACAACAAATTGAAGAATCAATTCTCACTATCAAATCTGCACCTCATTCTAACATGCTAACATGCCTCTTCCAATCTATTTTCCAGATCCCTTCTTATACCTTAAACTATCCCTTCTTTCTTCAACAATGTCGGGTGATCATATATCATCTAAATCCACACACTCTGTGATGAGAAAGAGTCCTCATATATAAAGTTGGCAGTAAAAAACAGATGTCAATCTAAATTTTTGGAGAAAAATAGGATACGATGCCATTTTACTGAAGCTCCAAACACTTCTCGACTGAATGCCTCTTAGCAGTATTCAAATATACTTTTTCCAGTATCTTCCATCTTAAAATGTTCCAAAGCTAAAATTACCTCCTTCAGTGTCACTCTTATCAAAACTCCTTTTCCTCACACAGCTACATTTCTTTAAAAAGCTGTCTATATTTGTTTTCTTCATGTCTTCATCTGTAATTTATGCTTAAATATGTCTTCAATCTGCATCCTTCCACAAAAATGTGTCTGGCAAATTCTCCAAAACCCTTCATGTCACTAAACCTAAGAGGCATTTTTTCAGCGTTCATTTGCATGAACCCTCAGCAGCATTCAAAATTGGTTCATCTTTCTTGATATGATCAAAGCCCCTCAGGGCATGCACCTAGATAGGTTCTCATCTTCCAGTCTGTTGTGCATAGCTCACTACAATGGCTTATATTATCAGTCCTCTGCTATTACTTCTTACTTTTTACCTCCAGTTGGGACCTTCTTCTCAGCATCAGACTCATATCTAATTGAAGACTCACTCAACATCTTAGCCTAGATATCCCGCAGACACTTCAAGCTGACTATTTCACAATGCTACTCATAATATTACCTGCAAAACCCTGGTCCTCAGCCAGTGTTGTTTCTCAGTCAAGAGCGAATTCATGGATCCAGTCATAGAAGCTAGAATCGTTCCTAAAGTCCTTCACTTCTCATACCCAATTTTGGACTACATACAAGCAATTTTATTTTCTAAACGTATCTCACACCTATCTACTTTTTCCTAGCTTGACCATTGCTCCTTTATTTTAGCCTCCATTGGACCACATTAATTATTTTCTAACTGATCTTTCACATCCATTCAGGGCTTCCTCCAATTCACTCCACTCTCTGGAGTGTTACACTAAACATCCTTTAAGAATAATGCTTCTGTTTAAAATCAATTAACCAAAGTTGCCAGAAAGATGAAACATATTAAGTCATGAACATGTTGTCAAAGAGCATAGTCTCACTCCTGCCCAGCTCTCCAGCTTTCCGTTTCTCCCATCTCCCCCTTGCTCCACATTGCAGCTTCTCTTTCATTTCCTTCAGTTATTTGAACAGGTGTACTCTTCTCCTCCCAGCCTTAGGGCTTGTTTAAATATTTCTTTTTCTGATACATCCTAGCCCCATTTAGAGAGAAACCCCTTGCTATGGTCCAAATGTCTATATCCCTGAAAATCCATATGCTGAAACCTAAATCCCAATGTGACAAAGATTAGGTGGGGCCTTGGGAGGTGCCAAGGTCAAAAGGGCAGAGCTTTTATGAATGGGATTAAGAGGTCCCACACCCATTCCACTAAGGTTCACCCAACTAGAAGGCATCTATGAACCAGAAAGTGGGCCCTCACTAGGCAATCTACCACTGCCTTCATCTTGGACTTCCCAGCCTCCAGAATTGTAAGAAATAAATTTTTGTTGTTTATAAGTTGCTCAGTCTAAGGTAGTTTGTTATAACAACCCAAACAAACTCAGATGCCCATACTCATCTTTATTAACCTAAAAGTTATACCCTCAAGCATCTGTCTCTTACTAGATCAATTCCCTGTTATATACTCTCAAAGTACTCTGTACTTCCCCTTCATAAAAGTTTGATTTTTTTTTTTTTGAGACAGAGTCTTGCTCTATCACCCAGACTGAAGTGCAGTTGCACAATCTTGGCTCACTGCAACCTCCGCCTCTTGGGTTCAAGTGATTCTCCTGTCTCAGCCTCCCGAGTAGCTGGGATTACAGGCATGCACCACAACGTCCAGCTAATTTTTGTATTTTTAGTAGAGACGGGGTTTCACCATGTTGGCCAGGCTGGTCTTGAACTCCACCTTGGCTTCCCAATGTGCTGGGATTACAGGCATGAGCCCCTTTGCCCAGCCCGAAGAATTTAACTACATAATTATGAAATAAGGAGTTTACTATCTGTCTCTGCAATAAAATGTAAGCTTAATGAGGAAAGTGACCATGACGGTCTATATTACTGCTTTCTCTGACTAGCAAAGCATCTGACCTAATAAAAAGCTGCTATAAAGACACATGCACACGTATGTTTATTGTGGCACTCTTCACAATAGCAAAGACTTGGAACCTACTCAAATGTCCATCAATGACAGACTGGATTAAGAAAATGTGGCACATATACACCATGGAATACTATGCAGCCATAAAAAAAGATGAGTTCATGTCCTTTGCAGGGACATAGATGCAGCTGGAAACCATCATTCTCAGCAAACTATCGCAAGAACAGAAAACCAAACACGGCATGTTCTCACCCACAGGTGGGAATTGAACAATGAGAACACTTGGACACAGGAAGGGGAATATCACACACCGGGGCCTGTTGTGGGATGGGGAGACGGGGGAGGAATAGCATTAGGAGATATAACTAATGTAAATGACGAGTTAATGAGTGCAGCACACCAACATGGCACATGTATACATACGTAACAAACCTGCACGTTGCGCACATGTACCCTGGAATTAAAGAATAAAAAAATTTTTTAAAAAAGCACTCAAGAAATATTTTTGATTTAATGAATGAGTAACCCTCCAATTCACTTCACTAATAATTTAACTTCTAACTCCTAGTTATAGAATAAAATAGAAAAAATTAGAGACAAAGTTAGAAAAATGGGACCATGAAAAATCAAAAATGGAAAATTTTGGTACATTATGTCATTCTTAGAACACACATAATAACATACATATTTAATGTTTCTTAAAAATGAGGAGCCTAAGTGCTCATCCTATTATTTAATCTCTCAAATAAGCCTCATCTCAGCCCCCTTTCTCATCCTGCTTTTGCAAAGGTAAACCTTCATGGTCCTTCGTATGTGTACCTCACACCCTTTACCTCGACCCAGCCTTTTTATCTGAGTTCTTTATTTTTATCTGAGCTCACAGCTCACTGTTATCTGTGGGTATCAAAGCTGCAGTCCTTGACAAAATCAATTCTGTTTTCCCTATCTTTGATCCTCATTTTGGTTAAACTTACAACCTCTTCTCTGTCCCACTACTCCCTTACCCATTCCACCAATTAATTCTAAAATTTGATTTACAAAAATGAATAGCAAATAACTGATATCCCTGAGTAAGTAAACATAAAATAGCTTAGATGGAGTTTGATTTTTATCCAGTGTACACATTGTTCTTATAATAAATGTAGTCTAAATCATTAAGTAGGGAACATGCCCATTTATAGTTCCCTACTTCATGCCTGGCCAATAAAATAATCTTGATTTATTCACTTCATTCTGGATTTAGATACTATTTCACACTGTTTCAACCCAAATTGCTGATAACACTTAAATTTCAGTGTTGCTTGATTGCTTAGCAGTGTTAAGGAGCTGTAAAGCCGACAACACTCAGTAAAATGCATGGCTTAGAGTTAACTCTAGGGTAGAAGGAATAGTACTGTATTTAGAGTCAAGAGACCTAAATTTAATCAAGGTTCAACCACCAGGTTTGCTCTGATCTTGGGCAAGTCACTCAAACTTCCCGCATATTTGTCTATAAAATGGAAATAGAAAAACCTATTTCAGTGGGTTGCTTTGAGAACTTATTGTAGCCAAAGGATTTGGCACACAGGAATTCTATTATTGTTAGTTTAATGCAAATCACATTTTAAATTCTGCATTTATCTGACAGTAATGTGCCTATTAATGAAGATACTTAGGAGATTTGACAGGCTATCTTTTTATTTCTTACCAGCGACCACCCCAATGCTTAAATTTTAATTTGAAAAAGCTTTTAGCAAAATAATGTATTAATGAACTGAGATCTAAATATTAATGTATCTATCTGTTAAACATTTATTGATATTTCGGTAGAGAGGTAAAGTATTACTAAGTTATTTAACTCAGGGGTTGGCAAACTTGTTTTGTACAGGGCTAGATAGCAAATAATTTAGGCTTTTTGGAACATATGGTCCGTCTCTGTCTCAACTACTCAACTCTTTTGTTGCAGTGTGAAATCAGTTATAAACAATGCTTAAACCAATCGTCATGACTATGTTTCAATGAAAATTTATGGAGACAGGAATTTTAATTTCATATCATTTTCAAATGTCACACAATCTTGTGACGTTTTCCAATGGTTTAAGAACGTTAAAAAAAATAAATCTTAGCTCACGTGCCATACAGACCCCAGTGGCAAGCTTGACTGGGTACATAGGTAGTAGTTTCCTACTGAACACATGATATCGTTTACCGAATTGTTATGTTTATTTTTGTTGATCCTCCATACTTCCTAAAACATAAGATCCTCAGGCATAGGGTTGTCTGTTTTACTCACTGATACATTCTGAATTTCTTGAACAGTGACTAGTGTAAGGTAGACTAGCATCAGGTAGACAGTAAATATCTGTGAAAGAATGAATGAATTCAATGTTCTTTTCCCCTGCAAACTTTTTCAAATAGGAATTTCTAGCACTACAAGCATTTTTAAGTGTTTTTTTTAACATATTCTCACAGATACAGAGGAGCAAATATGTCATTTTGACTTAATGATTATTACTCCAAACTAGTGTGATGATTTAAATCATGGTAGGAAGGGAACCATATGTCAAAGGTTAATAATCTATTTATGTGTGGGGGTAGAGAGTGTGCAATCATGGATAGCTACATAGAGATAGATATTTAGGTTGGTGCAAAAGTAATTGTGATCTTGCCATTACTTTTGATACTTTTAATGACTAAAACCGCAATTACTTTTGCACCAACCTAATAGAAAGCTAACAGTAGATGGATATAAATGTGCACAACCATTTTATACACATACAAGCTCTATTTTGATACCTACATTTGACACAGATAATATATATATGGATTTATATACATCATTATGCACAAAAAAAATCAGTTCTTTGAGTATGATACTTGTTTAATTAGGGCAGCTAACTTGTAATGACACCAATTAATCATGAACTGAAAAAATATTAACCTTAGAAAAACTAACACTATTAAAATTACTGAGATTAATTGGTTTTATTTTAAAACACACACTTTGCAACATGATTATCTTAGGACAATGTCAAATGTCCTGTTGAATCTATGTTTGTCCTCAATAAACATAAGGTCCAAGTCATTTACCACAAACCAAAATTCCCATTGGTGGCAGAAAGGAATAGATATATGTTTCCTCACAATATTTACATGGAATAATTCCCAGAAAAATATAATAAATGTACATTTGTGGAGTTAATCTTTAACAAGTAATATCATCTGCAAATTTTTTTGAATGGATTTTTTCTACTATAGACCAATTGGTCATGTATAATCTTAGAGAAAACTTAGCATAATATACCTATCTCAAGTAATAATTCTTTTCTTTTTCTTTTTGAGATGGAGACTCACTATGTCACCCAGGCTGGAGTGCAGTGGCGTGATCTCAGCTCACCGCAACCTCCGCATCCCAGGCTCAAGTGATTCTCTTGCCTCAGCCTCCCGAGTAGCCGGGACTACAGGCAGACACAACACCACCATGCCCAGCAATGATTTGTTTCTTTGTTTGTTTTTTTGAGAGACAGGGTTTCACCGTATTGGCCACATTGGCCTCAAACTCCTGACTTCAAGTGATCCACCTGCCTCGGCCTCACAAAGTGCTGGGATTACAGGCATAGGCCACTGCGCCTGGCCTCAAGTAATCTTTTGTTAAGAAAAGATATAATGCATTCTCCTGTCAGAATTGTAGCTTTTCTTTAATAAATTCAGTACTAGAAAAAATAAGTAGTTCTTAAAGTTATTATACAATGGAGTCACTACTGTGAGATTTATTTAAAGAATATTAGCAAAAAACATAATTTAAATGTTGCAAATCTACTGTTAGAGTTGCATGCTTGAGGAGAACAATTTAATCCACTTTTTAACTCAAGTTAATTAAAATGTGTTTTATATTATACGCAACAAAAGTCTTACGAACATTTTGGCACTCCTTTTGCATCACAACAGCTCTCAATCATCATCTTTTTTGTGTTTCTGTTATCACAGCTAGAGAGCTTAGAAAATTCAGTATTCATTTTTCCTTTGAACTGGAAAACGGCATTAAGATGAATGGGTTAAATAAAGACAGTTCCATGCAATGCTTTGAACATATTTAAATGTAACATCCAGTTCCCTTTCTGGTAGTCATGTCATCCTCAAATGAGTGAACAGGATAAAAATACCTGAGTCACGCCAGGTGTGCCTAGTAAATGGCACCTGTAAGTTAGACAACAGATTGAAGTAATGTATGCAGATTAATTATTCCAAGGTTGACATTTTGAATCATAGAATCAAAGAGTATCAATTGTCATCTGTTCCCTTGGATGCTGCATTCCCTTTCATGGAGCCACTGTTATTGTCCAGCCCGAAAATGAGTATGTCCAGGTCAACTATACAGTACAGAACCTCTCTGCATTGCTTCTCTGTACCTTTTAGTCACTGGTGCTTATTTTGGCCTGAGCATTATGCTGCAATGTTCTGTAAAAACATCAGTTATTAAAGAAAAAGTGTGTTCAAATAATACATGGATAATCATTGCAATATATCAAATAATATGAAATATATCAAGCTAACTGGGAAAGCCCCTCTCTTCATGCATGTGCAGGCACGTGTGCTCATACACACACATACACACCTTATTTTTACATAAAAAGGAGTGTACTTTGTGGATTTTTTCTTATCTTGTCCTTCTCCTTAAAGTCATGTCTTGACAGTTGCTCTGTGGCAGTATTTAAAGCTCTGTGGCATTTATTTTAAAGGCTGTACCATAAATGTATCATAATTTATTATGTCTTACTGATGGGAAATTAGGTTGTTTTCCATTTCATAGTGTAGATAGTACAGAATATACAATTCTGCAGTGAACATCTTGTGTATACACCCTGGTCGTAATGTGTGACTGTTGCTCTAGGATAGATTCTTGGAAACAAAATCCTAGGTCAAAGGGTATGCACATGTGAAATTCGAATATAGTGCTAAATTTTCCTTCAAAAGTGTTTTACTTATACAGCTTCTGTTTGTTTCTATTTTACATACTATCATTCACAACAGATATTATTAATCTTTTTGATGATGATCAACTATATGGATTAAAATGATACATTAGTGCATACTGAAGTCATTTAAATATTAGTATGGCATGGCACCTTTTAATTCTTGGAAATTTCTATAATTCTTGCTCACTGAACTACCAATACTTAATCTTCTTTCATTTTTTCATTGAGTTTCTGTCATGGTTACCTTGGTTATGATTCTATGTCTACTACATTTATTAAAAATATTTTAATTGTTCTTTGTATTTTTATAATTATATCTTAGCATTGAAGGATATTTAATTTTTGTTTAATCAAATCTGTCAATATTGCCTTCTGGGGTTTCTTACCTAGAAAGATCTTCCCTATAAAATATTATAAAATTATTTTCCACTAATATTTCTTACTTTTTAAATATATTAGTTTAATTTTAGCTCTTGCCTTAATCTGAAATGCACATATGATTCTATACTGTGTGAATGTGTGCAGTATAAGGAAAGGGTTTATCGAAATTATTTATTAACATTTCAATTAATTTATAAAGAGCATTCAAAACATCATTTATTGAACAAACCTTTGACAGTAAATTTCCAGTTTTATCACAAACTATATACCTGATGAAGACTGTTTGGTAATCTAATGTGTACTTCATAGATCCATTATTTTTATTCATGTATATGGCACACTGTTTCTTTTATTATAGGTTGATGTACTTTGGGGTGATTTTATAAGAATACCACCATTATTGTACTGGTTTTCAAAACCATCTTGATTATTTGAAATATGCAATCAGTTCATATTTCATTAAAAAATCTTTGGCTGTTAATTGGTATCACATTGAACATATAGAAAAATATGTGTGTGTATATACATATGTGTGTGTGTATATATATATATACACACTGTGTGTGTGTGTGGATACATATATAGCGGATAATAGGAGCTAAAACACTTTATCAGATGCCAATCACTTGCTCACTAGGCCTAAGATGCCATCTTGTCATTGCACAAATATAGACTGAATATAGAGAGTTAGTTATAGATGACTTAAATATATAAAACATGCTATATATTATATAAATATAATATATATAAATATATAAAACATAATGCTAATAAACTTCTTGTGGAAAGGATAATTGAGTGAGTTAAGTCCCATTGTCTTCTACATATTATATTGTCTCAATGTAACAAGCTACAGGGGAACACAAATTAGGATAAAAAGTTGATTGAGCATGAAAGAAGAAGAAAGGAAGTCTGTTACTTAAATGTTACTCAAATATTTAATGGCATAATGGATCCAGCTACTCAATGGAAATTCTCAAACTACTTGGCTGGGACAGATAAAGTCCCTGCGCCAATTTACCCTCTCCTATGACCATTCTTGGAGGCCTGTTAACAATATTTAACATTTTTCACTCTTGTATTTCTAAATGAGTAGACACAAGTTTTCTTACAGATATTCTGCAACCATTAACAATGTGATTGGCTATGAGTAACTGTAATCCTGACGAACAGCAGGATCAATGGCTCTATAGTGAATGCAGCTAAGAGGAATATAGCTAGGAATAGGCACAGCACCACCCAGTCCACAGTAGCTGCCATATAGGTTCATGGTTCATCAGGTAATAGCAAATCTCACCAGTCTGGAGGTCACCTCCTGGCTAAGATAACTGGGAATATCAACTCTATAGTGTTAGATGTTATTATTTATATAACTTCAGTAGATATCTAATCTACATTATTCCCAGGTTCTTGAGAAGGATTTCATTAGTTTTCTCATGGCATAGATATGTACCTCTATTTTTTCTTTCAAATTTGACTTCTCCAATTAATTAAAAAATAAATATCATATCTCCCATGGTATTATTTTATGTTTTGTGCATTCCTGTATTTTTCAGATATTTTAATACATGATATGATGTCCAGATACATAGTTAGCTACTCTCTTCTGTTTGAACTTAAAACAAGTTAGTGGACATCAAAAACATGGAGTCCATAACTAGACACAGTATCCCTAGTTAGCTAGTGTATTATTCTGTTTTCACACTGATAGAAAGAGCTCCCTAAGACTAGGTAATTTTTAAAGAAAAGAGGTTTAACTGACTCATAGTTTCACATGACTGGAGAGGCCTCAGGAAAATTACAATCATGGCAGAAGACAAAGAAGAAACAAGCACCTTCTTCACAAGGTGGCGGGAGAGAGAGAATGAGGGTGGAACTGCCACACACCTTTAAACTATCAGATCTCATGAGGACTCACTATCATGTGAACAGCATGGGGGAAACCAGTCCCATGATCAAATCACCTCCTATCAGGTTGCTCCCTTAACACATGGAGGTTAAAATTTGAGATGAATTTGGGTGGGGACACAAAGCCAAACCATATCAGCTAGAAGCTAGCTTGGTGTTGGTTAGCCAGCATGGGTTCCTACCCTTTACTTTGTCCACTGTATGCCCAGCCTATTCTCCTTTCTTTGACATAGTATGAAGAGATCCCTGAGGCAGAACTTGGCTGGTATGTTCTTGTTCCTCCTAAACAATCCCATTGGCTGGTCACAGGTGAGTACATAGGTGAACACCTGACTCAGGACACTTGCCTTAGAGAAATTAAGTTCATGAATCCAAACTTATCCAAATAGATTATTTTCAGAAATGTGGAATTGAAAACTAAAATGTGAGAGACAATTTGATTAACGTCAATGGCAGAAATGAAAGATCTTATAAAACTAGGCCTAGACAAAGTCACATTGATATGGTTTGGCTCTGTGTCCCCACTCAAATCTCATCTCAAATTGTAATCCCCACATGTGCAGGGAGGAGACTGGATCGTGGGGGTGTTTCCCCTTTGCTGGTTCTTGTGATAATGAGTGACTTTTCACAAGATCTGGCTGTTTAGTAAGTGTCTGGCACCTCCCCCACTCTCCTGCCACCATGTAAGACATGCCTTGTTCCTCCTTTGCCATCTATCATGATTCTAAGTTTCCTGAGGCCTCTCCAGCCATGCAGAACTGTGAGTCAATTAAACTTCTTTGGTTTATAAATTACTCAGTCTCAGAGAGTATCTTCATAGCAGTGTGACAATAAGCTAAGACACACATGTAATTCAAAGCTGTAGGTATGAAGAAACCAAAGAAGGGAATAGAGTGGTTCTGCAGAGTAAAGCTGGAGAAGGAAAGAGACTTGAAGAAAGAGGAGCTATCTACCTCTGAGGGCTGTGAGGTAAAGATGGAGCCTTGACTCTTGCCTTTTCATTTGGACATGGACTAAAAATATTTTGTGGCGTGGATGAAATGAAAATGTTTTGGGTTTTGTCCATGGAAAGATATAAGCTTCACCTTTGTCCCATCGATAAAGTCCCTTCTTATTTGAACTGCCTTGACAGGACTTTTCTTCTTCATAATTGCATTATGAATGTGTAGTTCAGGCATTATGAAAGTAGAGAGAGGTGGCCACTGATTTTGCTTTGGAATATCAGAATATTTCCTTGAGAAATTAGCATTTGTGCTGGTTCTTGAAAAGTAACACAAATTGATAAAGCCATAGAGGGAATAATTCCATGCAGAGAGAAATAATGAAAGACTCTGGAATAGACAGCGATTGGTAAAGAAAGAGCTGATCACATTAGTTTCCTTAGATAGCCAAAGCCAGTTAAATTCCTGCTAGCATTGGACAATGAGCATGTGGTTTTGTTCAAAGACTAGAAAAAATAAGCGGACAAGGCCTATGGATGTCTAGAGAAAAGCCCTCCAGCTACAGCGAATAGTATGAAGTTCTGCCCTGAGGCAGAACTTGGCTGCTATTAGAGAACTACCAGAAATCGAGTGAACAAGGGGAAGCATGGTTGGAAATGAGATCAGATAGAGCTTGATAGCCAGAGCATCTCAGTTCTGTAGTCCAACCTAAGAACCTGGGTTTTATGATGATAAACTCAAGAAACCATGGAAGATTTTTGTGCAGAGAAATGATAGGATATGAATTTTGACAGAATAATTTTAAAATGCTCTTCAATAAATCATAAAATCATAATGATTTAAATTTACCAAAGGCAGCTCCAAGTGTGTAATAATCATGCAATCTTAACATCTTGCTTAGTTGACACACAAACTGCTGAATGATGAGATCAGTGGACATACTGGATATCCTTCAAGGAATCCACATCCCTTCCTCTATATGAAAATTTTAGTATTAATTTACTAGCAAATAATATGACATTATGTCCTATAGCAAAGACCTAAAGCAAAGAAAAAAACACATTTTTTTCAGATTAAGTAAAATCTAACATAAGTGAATCAAAGAATAAAAGATAGACTGTCAGCCACAAAAAATGCACAAAATAATGCCTAAGTCTTATTGTTAAATAAAAATATGAGTAAATTCATATATTTTGATAATCAAGTTACAGAGGTGAAGGATTAAACAGATGTTCTATTTTAAAAGGGCAGAAGGGTCTCTGAAGGCCAGGAGTTCAAGGTTACAGTATGCTACATTTGTATCACTGCATTCTAGCCTAGGTGACAGAGTAAGACCCTGTTTCTAAAAATAAAAAGATTTAATTTTCTGTTCAGTTCTTAGTTCACAGGTTTGTGTTTTAGTGTTATGTCGTATAATAGCTATTAAATATTTAAATTAGGACATTAATTGCCAACATGTATGGTCTCTACACAGAAGGAGCAGACATTCTTTCAGAAATCAGTTAGACATGCAGATTGGCTGAAATTTTATTTTTCTAAATATGATTACAAGCAAAATTCCCCCACTAAATAGCAATGAATTTATTTTCAGGGTTGGTCATGTAGTTTAGTAATAGCATCTTCATATAAAGTTTTCAAATTATTTTTTAGCAATTAGAATAATTAAGGCTTAATATGTTTCTCTGAAAAATCATACACAGAACAGAATCAAAAACTGAAGGACTTTCTTGTTTATCCAGCCAAGTTTATTTAATTTTATACAGCAGGGAATGAAAGCCTGTAGAATCAAATGAATTGTGCAACTTCACAATGCATTGCATAGAAAGGAATTTTTGCATTTTCTAAATGGAACAGAAGGGTTCAAGATTTCATCTCAGAGTGTCCATAAAGTAAGCATATTTATAATTCACTCTCTATGTCAGAATTCTGGGGGAGAATTTAAATAAGGGCATTTATAATAAGAAAACTCAGAGCAGATCCTTTAACTTGGTAGTATTATTTAATCCTTCATCTGGTTTTCAATATAAGCAATCATGTTAGTATTCAAGACAATAATTAAATTCAATTAATTATGAGCCACATCAAGTGCTTTGCTAAGATCAATGAACATTACATTTGGGCTTTCTCTTTATAGACCAATCTTTTATTCGCCTAAAATAAATTAAAATTATTTTCCTAAACTTCTATTACTTTTCAATAGTTATTATCTTTATCTTGTTCATTCATAGTTTTCTCTTTAAATTCATTATATAATAAAACCAGACTAATCAAATAATCATTACTCACATTTTTTATGTCTTAATATTTTATATCAGATTTCTCTCTACTTTTCCTCAGGTCTTTAAAAGAATTTTGTTTGAGAATAATTTGCATTTTCCAAATGCAGAGCAATGCTATGCACCAATTTGTATAGCTACATATAAGAAGAATGAGACATTATTTATTCAATTTTGTTGATGAATAATAGAGAAAAAGCGTTATTGTGATACATGTCTCAAAAGGTTGTATCAAGAGAATGAACTCAGCAATTCTTATTACCAACTTGGACTTAGTACCTAAAAAAGAAATAAATAATGACTATATTTGAAATAATGGCCTCTTTAATTTGATGAAGGAGTTGACTTAATATCTCAAACACAAAATCACGTTAGAAAAATATAGAGAATATCTTGTCGAGGCTACCAATGGGCCATTTTATGAGTTAATGGTTAAAAACAACTTGGTTGGCTTTTCCTTTAAAGAAAGGAATGAAGCCATTCAAATAAGTCATTAAAAGTAATTTTACAATAATTCTTCCTCTTTCACACATAATTTGGATTATGCATCTTTGTTAATAAATTTTTACTCTTGTATATCAGCCTAGACAGATAAAAGAAATGTTGATGAATTCAATTTTCTATGTCTCCCTGTTTCAAAGTGAGTCAAAGAGCTGATTTAGCATCACACTCACAGAAAAATGGTTTAATTCAATTGCTATTGGATATTTGCCCATAAACTAAAATTTTACCTTATAGAGAATTTCAAGAGCACAATTTTTAGCTTCAAATTTATTATACAAACCTTAACTAGAAAATGGGTAGTAGAAGTTACTACTAATTAGATTTTTAAAAAATCTTCAAAGAGATGAATAACGGCCAGTAAATGGTTCTCAGTGTCCAGTAATTGAGAAGCTGTCTATATTAAAATTTTATTCTTCAAGAATACTTATCAGGAGACAGGAGGGTGAAGTCTCTCTAATATGTGACTGGATTTTATATTCACCTACTTATCATATTGAGTACGCTGAATTTTATATGGCTTTATGTAATGAGAATTATTGAGATACTTGTCTCTGAGATAAGGAAACACACAATTGACTGGGAAAACTATGACTTTACTTGCTTATATACTTTTGAGTAAACATGAGTTTACTCATATACTTTTATGCTGTGAGGGGGCCCTATGTGTTAGATTTCCCATCCAACCGACCTATCCTAACGACCTCCACACAGTGGAACAGAGCACCTGGCTCATATTAAATACAGAAAAATCTTCCTGAACTGAGACTCGCTGTCTGTTTTCCCAGTTGTAAAATGATCTCCAAGTTGATATAGCTCTACATATATTTTTGTAGTGGAAGAAAATTTCTCATTGCTTTAATAAATATAGAAAGGGTTAAAATAGGAAATGTAGGAGGGATTAACGGGTTAGCACAGACATTGTTTTGAAATGGATTAGGTCATGGGATCCAAAATTGGAGTTTCACAGAAAATAGCAATGAATGCAAAATTTAACTGTACATGCATCTTTCCTGGTGGTTGCCTTGATTATAATGACCTTCTTCATCTTAATTATATACAATAAAAAAGACCCATTTATGTGAAATAAAATCAAATTTATGGTACAATAATTCACAGTCAAGTTAGTTCCCATTTGGGAAATGTAAAGTGGATTTGCATGCCATCAGTGCAGAACATAAAGGGTGAACAGTAGGTTAAATAGAAATAATGAACTTAGATACGCAAATATTTCCTAGGTAAAGAGACCTGGGATATACTTTTGTCATAATCTATATAAATCTGTCTATTCTCTATCAATCTATTTTGTGTGTATACACTTAATTCCATCTGCTCTAATAGTTGGAAGGATACCACAGAAGAATAAGGGAAGGTAGGTCAAATCTAAAACACCAGAAATCTTCAGCCACCTTCTTCTTAACTATTTGTGCCTAACTTTCCAATAAACATGATTACAGAGGACATGTAAATGTAGACTTTTTTTCCCCAGTGGTTGAATAGACTCTATAAATACTCAAAAAAGAGATGAGAGTCTAGAGATTTTTAAACTCTAGTTTCATATTACTTATTTCATATCCCTAGTCAGTTATCATAAATAAGAAATAATATAGAATATTAGGAGCTTTAAATACGAGCACAAGGACAAGACAGCCTTGAAAAGAATTCACTTTTTTATTTAAATTTCACTTATCTGACTTTGCAGACTCAATGTTCGTGTTAAGGAAGAATGTGAAAATTTTGAATATAAGAATTTTGAATATTAAAATAGGTTCTATCTTTACACTTAAAGGTACAGCAAGTCCCCTAATAAGGACATTTCATTCAATATTATTTAGTTACCATGATGATGACAAAAAAAATTGTTGATTCCCAGTTGGGGCCACTGCCTGTGTTGTTTGCACTTCTCCCCACGTATGCATGGGTTTTCTACATGTACTCTGGTTTCCGCCCACATTCCAAAGATGTGCACTTTAAGTTAATTGGTGTGTCTACATTGTCCCAGTTGTAGCGAGTGGGGGGAGTATGTGAGTGTGTCCTTGATGGATGGCGTCCTCTCCAGGGTTGGTTTTTGCCTTGTGTCCTGAGCTGCGGGGACACCCATGCCCCTGAACTGAATGGAATTAGCGGGTAAATAATTATCTTGTTTTTATTATTCTTTCTTAAATGCACGTATAGCTCACATTTATTTCAATGTTTAAATTTAGAAGTGTTTTTGTCTTTATTTAGAAGTGTAGTGATATTTTATAACCAGAAATATACCATATGAATTTAACTTGCTTATGGCAAAATCGGTTTCCTTATACATTGTTTTGCTTAAACTCTCAGTTTCCAAGAACCTATTGACAATATTAGTGAGGATTGTCTATACATTTATAGTATATTATCTTCAATGTACTTTTAAAGTGTCACCTTAATAAAGAATTTAAGATGATCATACTTAGGGGTAATATATTTATCCCTATTAAACAACGTCTGTTGAGCTATCCTGGGGAAATGTTGGTTTAGTAGAAAAAACACTGGACTCTGTCAAAGACTGGCTTCAATTCCCAGTTCCAGTATGCCAAGATCCCAGGAAAGACACTCAGTTTAGGCCTCAGTTTCTTTCTATAAGTTAGGAATAAGAATGTAATCCATTTCCCAGTTGCTGTGAATGATTGTTTATTAACCGAATATTTGTTCAAGGTCTTAATTTGTATTGGAATTTTAAAATTAATAACTTTTTATTTTATAAACACAAGGAATATTATGCACTCACTTTGTGCAAGGCATTCTGCTGGATACAGAGTTCAATTATCTTGCCTTTGTCCAATTTTGTTTATGAAAATGAGCTTTGGATCATTGGGCAGACGGTCCTAAGATTTTCTTCCTTCAATTGTTTTTCAACAACTTTTTGTTGAGCACTTCTGTGCTTGGCACTGTTTCTAGTTTCTGGGGACACAGGGGTTAACATGACTAACAATGTCCATGCTCTTGGCAACACATTTATCTTCAACTGTTTGAAATTAACAGTAAAATAATCACAAAACATGAGTGTACATCAAAAGGCAAAAAATAAGATAACTAAAAAAGGAGGATAAAGAGGGAAAGATTAGCTACTCAAAACATTTTCTGTTTAACTTCCTTTTTAGTAATTTTTTATAATTGAAATCACTCACATTTCAAATATAAAGCAATTTATAGAACATTATGAATATTGGACAAGTTAATAACACAGTTAAATGAATAAACATCTATTTGGAAAACTCATATGTAATACAATACTGCTAACTAATTTATTTTTGACAAACAGAATTTCAAATACCTTTTATTTCTAAAAGAAAATGAAATATTTTTTCCAATAGAGAAAGTTGCTAATCTATGTATTTGTTTCTTTTGAAGAAATTATTAGCTCTATGAATAGTCCCTTTATCATTCAGCAAAATAATGTAAAATCAGCAATAAGGAGAACGTTTATGATATCTCTATTAGCATTTTTATTACACCTTTGCAGTTTGATAGGAATCTGCATATTCTCTTTTGCTCACTTGTTAAGAAGAAATGAATAAATATCGTGTAATCCTATAACAATGGCTTTAGAATGCCTTAACACAGCGGTCCCCAACCTTTTTGGCACAAGGGACCAGTTTCATAGAAGACAATTTTTCCACAGACCGTGTTGGGGGATGGTTTGGGATAAAACTGTTCCACCTCAGATCATCAGGCATTAGATTCTCATAAGGAGCACACAACCTAGATCCCTCACATGCGCAGTTCACAATAGGGTTTGTATTCCCATAAGAATCTAATGCCACTGCTGATCTGACAGGAGGCGAAGCTTGGGTGATAATGCTGCCTGGCTGCTTACTTCCTGTGGTGTTCCCATGGCCTGTTACTTCCCATGGCCTTACATGTTCCCTTACTTCCCATGGCCTGTTACTTCCTGTTCCTAACAGGCCATGGGCCATGGACCAGTTCCAGTTGACGGCCATGGTTTGGGGATCCTTGGTTTAACATGCTAATGAGTTCCAAGTTGCTTTTATAGTACTTAATGTATAGTTTGAAAAACTACATATGTTTTAAATTGCTTTAAGGTAGTGTATGTAGCCATTAAATCCTTCAACACCCACCATTAATATTTCAGCAGTCCAATACCATTTTTTTGGCATCTTATCTTAAACTTTGGAAACTTGATAAAGCATAGAAATGTATTAGGCAAAGTTGAATATGAGAATATAGCATAGCACTTCCACATTGAAATAAAAAATCTGAGTTGTAGCTACAATTGTCTATTGATTTGAAAATAATGAGTTAAAATTTGATGTACTTAACATTCTCAGGTAATCATTCGAAAGATTTGAGAAGGCATGAGTAAATTCTTCTATAGAGAAAAACAAGCAGAGCTATGCTGCTGCGAAGAGGAATAAATATCCAAACTTGCACTGAGTGGGGGAAAAGCATGAAGAGAGCTTCTATTCCCCCTATGAGTCATCTATGGCACAAATAAGATATTCCAAATGAGCACAAGCAACTCAAGGATAGCTCTTAACTGATTTCAAAATTCTTACAGATTTGTCAAGAGCTTCTAACTGACTTTCAGAAGCCTTTTGGCTTACACTTTGACTCAACAACAAACAAGCCACAAGCCTAACCAAATGGAAAATACAAAGACAAGCAAACACGCACAAAAACATTACACTTCGATATTCTTGGATATTATACTGACAATCCTAAGTTGCAAAAGGGGTCAACATTATAAAGAAAACAAACATGTTTACCAAAAACATGTATTACCATTATGTTATAAAATACTAATGTGGCTCAAAAGTATCTCAGAAACCTACAGACTAGGAATATGAAGAATGCTTAGACTCACATGTTGATTGCTTTGTGGAAAAAAAAAAAGAGGTTCTATGTCTCTGCTTATTTACAAATTTGTTATTATTGTTAGAAAACAATAAAATTCAAGTGTATACACGCTGTTTTGTGATTTTGTTTGCCCAAACTCACTGCTATTAATAAATGATGGTTGATCTCAATATTAAGGAGGTAGGATCCAAATAAAATATTATCTAATACTGGCTAATTTAAATTCTGGCTACAGTCATAGCTAGTCAAACAATTATGCTTACAACTTCACTCCTATTCAACAAAGTAGAAGGGGGGTATAATTCCTTTTTCCGGGAACAAGGTATTAACTAGTTCAATTGCTTTCAATAGGGTCCTTCTGATGGCTTAGTAAAAGCAATTAAATATTATTAAGAACTCTTTTTCTTTTAGCAAACAGAGCGTTCAAATTATTCTTCCCACAAACCTAGGAAGCCTGCCGTTGTAAACTAAGCAAGATGTCATTTTAAGCCTTTTACCTCTTGACAAAGGAAGAGTATGCAACCAGAGCATTGGAGCAAACATGCTGTGTTCTTTTACACATAACAATGTAATGTATTTTTAGTGTAGAGACTCTCCTTCTCGATTTATGCTCAGGTAATTAAAGGCAAAATGTTGATATCTCCAGTAAAAGTCATCATAATTACATCAACTTTCAATTCTTTTGAATTTCTGTAAGAATTTCATAATGAAATAACTTCCAGAAAGCTTGCTGTATATTTGTAGTCTTTTAGACTTTCTCTTTTGAATTTTAATTTCACCGTTCAAAAGTTAAGTACAATTTTTGCAGGACACCAAAATAATCTCTGTGAAATAAATATATGGCTTCAAATTTTTCTGTTTATGAATTTCATACAAATTTTTGTTATCCCTGAAATAATTAAATATTGAAATTTGATGTGAATTATTATATTGCTGGATAGTAATCCATGGTGATTTTATTGAAGTAAATAAATTAGTGAAAGGAAGTACAAGTATAATATCATACTTTGATTTCTAATATAGTATGTAGTCATTTTGATTAACTCTTCATTACTTATTTAATATACATCTACACAGGAAAGGTCATTGTACTATGCACCCAGGAAATATAAAGACTTCTATCATTTCCATAAAGAACTTAAGTATTATGGAGAAGACTAAGATAGGTTATTTATGTTTCCTTCAATTTCCTCAAAAAATAATTTTTAGGGCAAAGAAGAATTAGAAAACAATAAAAACAGTAGTCAGTGTGTAAATTATTGGCCAATTCAACAGTCTACTATACAGGTCTGTCACTGGAAGCTCCATTTTGAGAAAAGAAATATTTCATGGTTTTATATCACTGTATTTCCTAAATCACATTACAGGGGTATTTTGAAATCAAAGCCAACAACTTCCATCTGCTCAGAATATACCTAGGATATCTCCCTGTCCCAAGAGGAAAAAAATATTAAGACTCATCCCAAGAACTGATATCCTCTTTTTATTAACATACTATATACAAAAGTTCAGTCAACATTTTATTGCCAAGCATTTCTAAGTTTGAAATATAGAAAGGAAACATGAATCTGGCACAGTTATCTCTTTATTTTGAAGGTTAATTAACCAAATTATATGAAAGATATTTCTGAACCCTTACTAGCAGAATCAAAACAATTGTGATGTAAGACAACATGATAACTGCCGTAGGAAATATATACTTGAGTGCCTTGTGAATTTCAAAAGGCAAGAGAGATAACTTCTTATTGCAGAGTAAAAGGGAGTTTCATGGCTGTCATGGCGTTTAGGTTAGATCTGTAAAAACACTACAATTTGGATATATGGAAAGGGTATGAGAAAATTTTAGGATATGGAACAACATAAGCAAAATAATAGAGTTTGAAAAAGCAAATGGATCTTCATAGGATGCCCTGATTAGTGCCATATGGCATGGATACGTATAAATAATGAGACACAATGTTCTTGGGTTAGCAGGTAAATCATTAAGTGCTACATATACATATGGATGAGATCTTCCCCTCTGTTGCTGCTGTTGTAGTGTTGCTACTGTTTTTAAGTTCTTCTAACAAAAAGGGGACTTCTTAGACTATGCATGTCTCTAGATACTTTGGAGCATATTTTCATTGTGGTTTTGTCAAACACAACTTGGTCATACACCATTAATTGATATTAGTACTGCTTTACGCTTTATCTCATTTAGGGTCCAGAATCTCATTGATAATGTTAAGAAGACTGCTTCAACACCAATTCTCCCACTCCAGTCCTTTTTAAAATGGACTCTGTAGCAAGAGGCAATTCACAAAGAAAAATAGCAAGCCACGCATCTCCCACAGGCCAGGGCTGACTGCAAATTTGAATGATCTTTTTCATAAATTCCACCAATATCTGACCACAAACTGAGTGATGAAAGCCTAGAGTCAGTCAACCACAAATAATTTTCTACTACCCACTAGGAGTGAGCTGCTATGTTAAATACGCCTGGGAAAACAAGTAAGTATCCAGTGTGATGACCGCATTGAAATAACTTAGTTTTTTAGTTGAAGAAATGAGACACAGGCACACAAAGTTAAATAACAATAAGTGAGGAAACATGCTTAGGTAAATATATGATAGATACAAATAAGTCTTAAGGAGCAGGAGTTTCTAAACTGGGTCTCCCCCAGGCTCTATGGGTATTAACTTGCTTATCATGAATCTGTGCTCGGTATTGCAATACGCCTAATGAGAAATGCACATGATCCCTTCCTTTTGCCTGGAACCCCATGAATCCAATGTGGCAACATTCTTTATCATTACAGGAACAACAGGCCTCTGCATCACAGTTTTAATTTGTGTGTATTTGTGTGTTAGGGAGTGGGGTGGCTGGAGGCAATTAGGTAGAGTAAGAGGCAATTGAGCCTTTACTTGAGGAATGATCTGGAAGGAGAAAGTTGGGTAAAATAATGTCTAAAGTCCCTTCTAGATTTGATTTGTATGAAGGGACTATCCAGGATAATCTATATGAGATCAGATAGTCCTCTCGTAGACTGCTGTCCAATAGCACTTAATAATGGTCTCTACTGTTATACTCATCAGAGTTTACATTTTAATTATTTTAAGCGTCTATATTTCATCTCACTAAAATTATGTGAGTTTTATAGGTGTCCTAATTTATTCATCTCTGTAACCTCAGCCTACAGTACACTCAGCACACACAGATCTCGTGTGAAATCAATACAAGTTTGTGAAACAAGTACTAATGTGGGACCAAATCATGAAGCATATTGAATGTGAATGGTTAGACTCTTATCCGTAAAGTCTTTGGGGTGGAAGTCAGGCTTGAGCAGAGCTCTAGTTTAGAAAGAGTAATCAGGTAATATCATGAAACAGGCTGGGGAAGGAAGTAAAGAATGGGAGAGGTAAATGAGAGGCTACCAGAAGTATAGCAGGCAGACAGGGAGGATCAAGGTTAGGATGGAAAGGTGGGGGAGAGAAAGAGAGATTATAGCAGTAGATTCAGCTGGATTTGGTGATTTCCTGAGTATGCAGTCAAGAAGGACAGACTGACCCGAAGTAAAATATTTGAGTTTTTGGAACTGCAACTATGGTGGTACCATTAACAGGAATAGAAAAAAAAAAAAGTTTTATTTGATGAAATAATTTTAGTTTTGGACATATGGATTTTGAGGAACATTTGATATATTTAGGTGGATATATTTATAGTAGAGTAAGAATCAATTGAGATTTAACTTGAGGAGTGAGTTTAGCAGGGAGTTGAAAATGCCAGAGAAAATACATGAAAGTGAAAAGTACAGCTGTGATAAACAAAGAATATTATTCTAAACATCTAAAGAAAAGGGAGGAAGAGATTGGGAGATGCAGAAGTAGTGAGTAAAATTTCAAAGTATTGTGTTATTGTTGTTTTAAACAAATGGAGTGGAACAATTTTTTAAAATAAATCAATCCTGTTTTTAGCTTTTTCTAATTCTTGCATCAGGCCACCTTATAGAACTCTGAAGGAAAAGTTGACATATCAAAATACAGTGGTAATCTGAAACTTATTATCCAGACATAGCCTGCATTTTAAGATTTCCTATCCCCCTGCAATCAGATCCTCACTCTTCCCTGAACAACTAGCTGAAATGGTGACGTACAAAGACATGGTAATCTGCCTGTATATTTTGATATAGTACATTGTATTTTTATAAAGTACCTATTATGGTACCTTATATAAACTGCAGGATAATAGAATAATATCTTTCAACCATCTGAGATATATACAAAAATGAAATTTTGTAGGTAAGAAATATTCTTAGGGCTTCATTACAAGGACAAAGGAACAACTTGCTGTTTCCGCCCCAATAAGTAAAAAACTTGTAAGCTGTCACTTCTGTCCTTACAAGAAGAAAGAAAAATGAACAAGCAGAAAATCAGTGACTTTTTTATTTCCTCAGAGAACTGAGATTGCAGAGGAAACCACCACCATGAAATTTAGAGGGTGAAGCTGATTCACGGAATTACAGCAGAGATTTGCTTACCTGGAGCAGAAGCTACTGAAATCATACAAAGATAGAAACATACTGCAATAGTCCATTTTCATGCTGTTAATAAAGACATACTTGAGCCTGGGAAATTTATAAAGAAAAAGTAGTTTATTGGATTTACAGTTCAACGTGGCTGGGGAAGGCCTCAGAATCATGGCAGAAGAAGAAAGGCATGTCTTCCATGGCGGCGGGCAAAAGAGAGAATTAGAGAGCCCACTGAGAGGTGTTTCCCCTTACAAAACCATCAGATCTCATGAGAGGTATTCACCACCACAAGAACAGTATGGGGGAACTCCACCACCACCCCCACGATTCAATTATCTCCCACAGGGCCCCTCCCACAACACATGGGAATTAATGAGGGCTATAATTCAAGATGAGATCTGGGTGGGGACTCAGCCAAACCATATCACATGTATAAGGCAATTTTGACAAATTGCTGGAGGTTCAGTGGGACAAGCATAACAGTGAGAAACTCCTGCTAGAATTCTACATTTTTGTGGTTTTATCTCCAGGTACACCACCAAGCGCTAACATCGAAAATCCAAGAAAGATCCCCTCTTGGCAAAAGCACATGGAGGGAAACAGTACCACAAATACTGTGAAATATGCCCAGAGAGTTTTCCATAGCAAAGGCCTCCTCTCTAGGGGAAGAGACTTTATTAGAGCCTTTTCTCAGCTGGAGAAAGACATTGCTTCCATCAGACTATTCAAACCTTCCTGTCTCACTAAAGTGGGATAAGGAGCTATGCAAAGTTCTGGACTATGCACAGTCCAGAGAAAGAGGCCCTCTAAAAGGGCGATTTTATTATAAGATTATAGAATGCTTAGCTTCCCACCAATAGGCCTCGAAGGCATGTGAAAGGCAAGATAACAACACAGTCCAAAGAG
Source organism: Macaca nemestrina (assembly GCF_043159975.1). NCBI lineage: Eukaryota > Metazoa > Chordata > Mammalia > Primates > Cercopithecidae > Macaca > Macaca nemestrina. The sequence goes on from NC_092140.1 coordinate 21,251,789, forward strand.
TCAAGGTAACTACCAAAATTACAATAAATAGCTAATGCATGTGGGGCTTAACGCCTAAGTGATGGGTTGATAGGTGCGACAAGCTACCATGGCACATGTTTACCTATGTAACAAGGCTGCACACCCTGCACGTGTATCATGGAACTTAAAATAAAAATTTTTTAAAGGTCATTAAGAACAAAAAAACCCACAAAAAACAAAAACAAAATCAGATTGAGATATAACTCAAGTGTTGGACTCATCAGGTAAGGAACATAAAATAATGGTGGCTAATATGTTAAAAGCACTAACGCAAAAAGAAAACATGACATGAAAGCACATATAAGTAATGTAAGAAAAGAGATGGAAACTCTAAGAAAGAATCATAAGGAAATGCTACAAATAAAAACACTGTAACAGAAATAATGAATGCCTTTCATGGCTTAACAAGCAGATTGAATGTAAATGAGGAAAGAATCAGTGAGCTTGACATAAGTCAGTAGAAACTTCCCAAACGAAATGCAAACAGATAAGTTAACGGAAAACAAAAACAAACTATAAAACCAAAAGAAGAACAGAATATCCAAGAACTGGGGGATAATTTCAGATAGTATAACATGTATAATTCAAACACAAGAGCAAAAAAGAAACAACAGAATGAAATATATGAAGTCAGAATGACTGAGATTTCTCCAAAATTAATTCTAGATATCAATCCACAGATACAGAAAGCTCAGAGAACACTCAACAGGATGAATAACAAAAAGGAGCTAATAAAGAAAAATACAAAAAAAGAGGAAACAAACACCTACACATATTATATTCAAACTGCAGAAAACCAAAAACACAGAGAAAATCTTGAAAGAAGCCAGTGCAGAGGGAACAACTTACTGATATACTAAGGATGAGAAAACAGTGGACTCCCATTAAAAACCATGCATGCAAGAAGAGGATATAGGGAAATACGTGCACCATTGGAAAGGGGAAAACAAAAACCCACACAAACCAGCCTACATTTCTGTATCCACTGAAATTTTCCTGTAAAAGTGAAGGCAAAATAAAGACTTTCTAAGACAAAATGCCAAAAGAAGTTATTTAAAGGGGAAAAAAGTATATAGGTCAGAAACTCCAATCTACATAAGGAAGAGTGTTGAAGACAGAATAAAGGTTTAACAACATGTTCTATGTTTCCTTTTTAAATGTACCTAGAAGATAAATATTTAAAATAATAATAAAAACAATGTATTGGGTAACTATAGCATAGGGATAAGGAAAATAAATGACAACAGTGCTATAAGGGACAAAAGGGAGGAATTGGGAAGAGTCTGTTATAAGAAACCTACACCACATGTGAAGTGTTATCGTGTTATTTGAATGTGGAGTTAAATTATTTGAACATTTATATCGGAAAGTCTAGGACAACCATAAAAACAATTTTTAAAATTTATAATTGATATGCTAAGAGAGATGATAAAGTTGGATCATATAAAATGCTACATTAAAATCAGAGAAGACATAAAAGGAGAGAATGTAACAATTGTAGAACAGTTTTGAATATGTTAGATATTAAATGAAATACATCAATAATTTCTTTAAATACTAATGGTTTAATACACCAATTAAAGGAGAGAGATTATTAAGTAAATTTGTAAAAGGCCCAATCATATATTTTCTCCAAGAAACGTACTTTAACTATAAAGACTCTGATGGTTAAAATTAAATTTAACCCAATAAATAACATGGTTGCAATAAATGACATAGTCATTATAAAATAATTCCTGCAAAACAATGACATTTGTCTACTTTTTTAAAGAGTTAAGAAAAAATTTGGATTAAAAAGTTAAAATTATATCCATAAACCGTTTAAAATTTATTAAATGGATTTTATTGTAGAAGTATATAAAGATAAAATTGTTCTCTTAAAGAACTATATACGTATAATAAAACATAATATATTTTTCTCTTTTAATTTGTTTAAAACATAGAAAGAAGTAACTTTCATGACATGAAATATTTTGAAGAAGATGTGTATAGATGACATGAGTATTATATATCTTAGTTTGTGCTGCTATCACAAGTACCATAGACTGGGTGATTCATGAAAAAAAAAGTTTATTTTTCATAGTTCTAGAGGCTGGGGGTCTGAGATCAGGCTTCCAGCATGGTTGGGCTCTGGTAATGACCCTCTTTCATATTGCAGAATGTCAACTTCTTGTCTTATCCTTCCATGGCAGAAAGGCAGCTAAAGTGCTCTCTGGGGTCTTTTTTTCATTAGGGCACTAACCCCATTCATGATAGTACTACCTTCATTACATAAGTGACTCTCAAAGCCTTCGTTTCCTAGACTATCACCTTTAGGAGTTAGGACTTCAAGATATGAATTTTGAAAGGATACAAATATTCAGTCCACAGCAATACGTATGCATGCACAAAATATGTATATATGAAAAACAAATGAACAATTTTAGTAGGCTTTCAATTGCATATGTAAATATAATAATATACTATATACCCTTAGATGACTGAATCTTTGGAGGTCCTAAATCTCCCTCGGTCCTTCATGTCATCCCCCCTGTTATTCAGCATGGCTGGATACCTCCAGGGATGGGAAACTCACTTCAGGAAGTAACCCACTGATGTTTGGAAACTGAATACTACAAAATTATTCCTGGCAGACATCTGAGAAGATAACAAGGAGGACAGAAAACCTCTACTACATACATTTTTTGAATACCAACAAAATTCATCTGAATTAAAGAATATAACAAGATAAAAAATCTCAAGACAAATAATATATTTTAATTGAAATTAAAAAACAGTTTTTCAAATGTTTATTTTAGGTTTAGGGGTACATGTGAAAGTTTGTTACACAGGTAAACACATGTCATGGGGGGTTTGTTGTACATATTATTTCATCACTCAGCTATTAAGTCCAGTAACCAATAGTTACCTTTTCTGCTCCTCTCCGTCCTCCCACTCTCCCTCGTCAAGTAGACCCCAGTGTCTGTTGTTTCCTTCTTTGTGTTCGTAAGTTGTTTTTTTTTTTTTTCTTTTAGACAGAGTATCACTCTTGTCACCAGGCTGCAGTGCAATGGTGCTATCTCAGGTCACTGCAACCTCTGTCTTCTGGGTTCAAGTGATTCTCCCACTTCAGCCTCCTGAGTAGCTGGGATTACAGGAGTGAGCCAACATGCCCAGTAATTTTGAATTTTTAGTAGAGACAGAGTTTCACCATGTTGGCCAGGCTGGTCTCAAACTCCTGTGCTCAGGTGATCTGCCTGCGTTGTCCTCCCAAAGTGCTGGGATTACAGGTGTGAGCCACTGTACAGGGCCTGTGTTCATAAGTTCTTATTATTTAGCTGCCATTTATAAGTGAGAACATGTGCTATTTGGTTTTCCATTCCTGCATTATTATTATTTTTTTAAAGAATAATGATCTCCAGCTCCAACTGTATTTCTCCAAGACACGATCTCATGCTTTTTTTTTAATGGCCGCATAGTATTCCGTGGTGTATATGTACCACATCCTCTCTATAGTCTGTCACTGATGGGCTTTTAGATTGATTCCATATCTTTGCAATTGTGAATAGTGCTGCAGGGAACATTCACATGCATGTGTCTTTATGGTGGAATGATTTATATTCCTCTGGGAATCTGCCTAGTAACAATAGGATTGCTGGGTTAAATGATAGTTATGCTTTTAGCTCTTTGAGGAATCGCCAACCTGCTTTCCACAATGGTTGAACTAATTTACACTCCCATCAACAGTGTATAAGTGTTCCCTTTTTTCTGCAAGCTCACAACAATCTGTTATTTTTTGATGTTTTAATAATAGCCATTCTGGCTGGTGTGAGATGGCATCTCATTTTGGTTTTGATTTGCATTTTTCCAATGATCAGTGATACTGTGCTTTTCTTATATATGCTTGTTGGCCACATGTATGTCTTCTTTTGAGCAGTGTCTGTTCCTGTCCTTTGCCCACTTTTTAATGGGGTTGTTTCTCTTGTAAACTTGTTTAAGTTCCTTACAAATATTGGATATTAGGCCTTTGTCAGATACATAGTTAGAAAATATTTTCTCCTCTTCTGTAGGTTGCCTGTTTACCCTGTTCCTAGTTTCTTTTGCTGTGTAGAAGTTCTTAAGGTGAATTAGATCCCACTTGTCAATTTCTGCTTTTGTTGCAATTGCTTTGGTTGTCTTTGTCATGATATTTTCACCTATTCTTGTGTCCAGGATGGTATTGCCCAGGTTGTCTTCTAGGGTTTTTAGAGTTTTGGGTTTTACATTTAAGTCTTTAATCCATCTTGAGTTGATTTTTGTGTATGTTGTAAGGAAGGGGTCCAGCTACAACCTTCTGCATACTGCTAGACAGTTCTCTCAATATTTATTGAATAGGGAGCCTTTTCCCCATTGCTTAAAAAACAGCTTTATCTCATCAAACTATAGACACCCCTCCCAAAAGTCTCCCATGGGCCACGAGACCAGCTTAAGAATTATGGTTTGAATTTTGAAAGTGTTAAGTTATTTTCTGGGATTTAGAAAAACAAGTAATTGTCTGTTTAGAAATCAGATTTATAAAAGTATGACAGCTGCTAAACTAGAACATACTTGGCTTAATTTTTTCCATTTTTGGTGCTTAGTTCTACTCTCTGATATAGAACAGGACACATATCTGCTTTCTCACAGGCAAAAGTTTCATAAGTATATTTTTTATTAAAATTATATAACTTTTTCCTTGTATGAAGTCATTAAAGCAGGGGTGATAAGACCATTTATAGCCTCATTGTCTCCAAAATCCAGCTATTCCTGCCATCTGCATGGGGCTTTGCTGTGAGAAATCTTCTCTGACCTACATCTTTCCAGACACGACCTTCTAGAAAGTGATAATCAGTAGCCTTGGATTCTATGTGTTCCCCTAAAGGATTTTTGGTGGCCTCTTAAATAAGGAAGCCAGAAGAAAATTGACCAATTTTACTAGAGAAAGTATTTGCAAAGGTTATGAATAAATGCAGTATCAGATATTAAAGTAAAAATTAGAATATATATAATTCATATAAAGAATCCAGAAGATGGATATCATAATGCTAGCAGCAAATAAATGGATCTATAGTATAACATTTCACCTATAAAACAGAGCCTCTGGAATATTCTGTCATACTTGAAAAGGATCATAATGATGAACATAAAGTCTGAAAGTATTCAGCATCGAAGTTCTCAGGCAAGATGAAATACAAAAGGTTAGGTTTCAGTCACATAAAAAATTTCAAATCATCTTACATTTTGAGCAAATTACTGTGTGAAATTTATTATTGTAGCCTATTACTTATAATAGTATAATTTGTGTTCACAGTTAGACTGTATCTTAATGGACAATCATATCTCATTACTGGTAAAAATTCAAAACTAACAGAATTGTGATGTACCCTTTGTACCAGTGAAATTAGTATTTATAGTTGCAAAAGTGGCAACTAAAAATATGGATTGGAGAATTGATATTAATGCAAAATGTATTTTTTTCTCTGTTTAATAAATACTGAAATAATTCTATTAATGAGGAGATTTTTCTAAATGTGATTGTGATGCCTCTATAGCAATTCAAGGAAGCCAATAATCTTATTTATACAAAGCAAATTAAAAAGTCAAAAAAGTACCTGAATGAAATAAATGAACATTAATTTCTTGTATAATTTCATAATTTTATCCCTACACTTTGAAGTGAAACAATATAATAATTTAAATCCAATTCTAATTCTCAGATTTAAAAATAAAATTCATCTACACATTGATTATGTGACTAATTGAACCAAAGCCCTACATACATGCCAGGTTTTGCAAAAAATGACTCTGATACACTAATATATACTGATATGCTACTGATACACTAATTTTAAAATAAAACTTCTTTGTTAAAGTTATATATACTTGATAAAACACATATTCATCTTCTGAAAAACTACTTTTTTTTTCTCTTTTTGGCCACACATACATATGCATTAAAAAGTGAGTGAGGGCAAGAGAAACATATGATAAATACAAAGAATCACAGAACCAAAAGGAAATCTAAGTAAACATCACGACTAGGATCATAAATACATAGAAATGTCTGTAGTAACCCAGTGCAGAGGGGTATAAAGCACCAGGTGTTTAAACTCACTTGACCACAAACCCATAAAAGGCAGCTGCCCCTTTGCTGCAGCCGATTACGACATGCAGAAAAGTGAGACACACAAATGTCTCCATCACCCTCAATGCTGGTTCATTGTTTATCTTTGTAGAAATCAGCTTATGTTTTTGAAAAAAATTCCTTAGTGGATCAATACCCTGCAGACTAAACAAAACGTGCCCACAAGCTGTATTTTTTTTTTTTTTTTTTTTAGAGGCTGATGGTTTACCACCTCTAATCCAGACAAGTCCCTGGCTCATATAACTCACTTTCCTAATATAAATCTTCTGGGACTAATACTAGTAGCATTATCTTCATCAGCTATCGTAAGATCTGACATAAAATAATCTTCCTTCAGTTTAAGACCAATTTCATATGCCTTCAGGACAAACTATCACATTAGACTTGTGGTTTACACAGTAAATTTTTTTTTCTCTCTCTTTCTTGACCACCTATGGTCATTTAAACAAATCCCTTGAATCAAGACAAAATTCTAATAAAGTTGTAAAATGGTGATAAGATTATCATTTGGTTCTTACTTTCAATATATTACCATAATGTCAGTTTTATTTGGCAAACTGGTAGAAATTACAAGCAGAAACTTTCTGGATTACAGAATTTTATCTATTTAGCAACCAACTTGTAGTTCATACTTTTTAGATATACTTTCTTAAATGTAAGGACTGAAAAACCGAACAAGATAAATACTATTTTACATTTCTGTAAAAATGTAGGATTATCATGCTGACTATAACATCAGTGTGTTCATACATTGATGGCTTCATTGACTGTCCTGCTTGTCTTTATATTTAGTGGTTCCAAACTGATTTGCTCTTTGAAGTTATCTGTCTATTAATTAGGCTTCTCTCTTCCACAGTGTCCCTACTAGTAGTTAGCAGTGTGGAACTCTGAATGTGTAGAAACACCCCCTCACCAAGTTTTCATTTTGTTTTTGGTACACATTTTCTGGGAGCTAGGGCTACTGCTAGTACGTTTATTAGATCAATATCTAAAAAAGAATAAGTAGATTCTAAAGAGAGCTAGAATGTTTCTAAATAGGAGTCCTTGTTTCCGTGATACATGATGCATTTTTGAGGAGAATTGGTCTGGTTCCATTGTGTGAAAGGTGTGTGCCTCCCCAGTCTCTCCAGCATACTAACTGAGACCCATGAAGGAAGTAGGTCCTAGTAGAAACAGGACACATCTTGGAGGAAGACTGTTTTGAGAACTCATTGTTCCAAAGGGTGTAATCTTAGGTATATCACTTTATCTCTCTGATAGTTTTGAAATATCATCCTTCCAAAGTATATCACTCTTTCTCTCTGAATCTGTTTCCTCAGCTATAAATAAAACTAAGACTTTTGTACAGTATAAATGTGGTCGTGTATTTGAAACAACCAGCACATGCCTTGCACTTAGCTACCATTAAATCAATATCGGTGTTATTTGTCATTATTTGCTGACTATGTGTATTATGAACAAGATAAGAGAGAAGTGCAGTGTCTGGCTGCTTTCTGTCACTGACATCTAGACTGATGTTTTGCTGTAGAAATAAACAGCTTCACAGAACATCAGCATTGGACAAGGTAATTCTGGTGGATCAAGACAAAAACAGCACTACCGCATAACCATTTTTGAACACAGACAAAAACATACTTTTCTTAAAAATCAAAAAATTAACCAAACATCTCCCTGTCCTGGTTAATATGAAAGACTGTAACTCCTTACCAATTACGGTTTGGTTTCAATCCTAGTCTTGCCCCTTCTCAATAAAGCTTATTAAAATGCTCAGTCAAGATATTACTTCTGCTTCCTGATAGTATCCAATCCACAGCAAAGATCTGCTTCTCCAGATACTCCCCCAAATCACCTAATGTGAGCCCAAATCTTCTAATTCTTCCTACTATCATCTTATGGATATACTCCATGGTTCCTCATGGTATATATTATTTGTCATTGCAATGAACAATACATCCAACCTGTTTAATTGCAGGTGTATTTCTGGTAGTCTTTGGCTGGAGCAAATACCAGGCAAGTTTCCACAATGGAGCAACCCTTTTGTCAGAAATGATGACAGATAATGTTAATATCCATGTGTCTTAGTCACTGTGTGGGTCAGAATCACTTCATTAAAGATAGTATATCTTTCCGGTTAAATGTCATAAACGTAGTTACCAGAGATTACAGTAAGGTAATATTAAGCTTATCATTTTTTCTAGCGAAAGTATCAGATATAGAAATCCATTTTCACTCTCTTATATATATGAATTAGAGATCAAAATAATCAATTTCTTTTTATTTTTCACTAACGCAAGCAAGATGCTAGCAAAATGGAAAAAAAGTCATGAAGTTTAAACCTTTAAAGTGAGAATTTTACAGTAAAAAGTTAAGTTTAGAAATAATGTTACTAACACTATAATTTAAATTCTAAGAAATGAATATACTTTAAGAGGAAAAGTATAAATAAGGTTAATTTTAATTTTAATGATAATTTAATTACTACAATCATCAATAAGTATGAAAAATTTAGAGCAGAACCACATAAATTATAAAATATAGGCTACACTGGGGCAAAGCCTTTAATCAGTGAAATAGTAATAATGCCTTACATCAACTGTGTAGGGATTATCTGCTAGGAACTATTTCACATGCCTTACATGGAATATCTGAATTAATTTTCAAAACAACCGTTTGAGTTAGAAGTTATAATTACCTCCACTTTACTAGTAAGGAAACCAGAGCTTAAATAGGTTAGTTAACTTATTGAAGCTTATATAGCTTGATGCTAGAGTTAGAATTCACACCCATAAAATCTGATGCCAGAGCCACTTGCTTAATTAAGAATCACTTTTGAACTCAAGAATTCAAATTTCTTCTAGAAAAATCTTATATTCTCACACACAGGTAACTCTGTATACAATCATAGGGATTTTAAAACTTTAGAGAACCAGCTCTTTTGAAGCAACATTAAATCCTCTCAAGAAGTCGGAAAGTGACTACTCTGTGAAGTTGTACAACTTACAGGCTGGTATGCACACTTCTGCCTCACTGGCTACAACCTTATTAAATACATTTGCAATCAAGTTAATTACAGATATTCCTCAACTTACGATGAGGTTATGTCCTGACAGAGCTACCATAAATTGAAAATATCATTATGTCGAACACAACATGATAGCTTGGCCTAGTAAATGTGCTCACAACATCTACATTACCCTACAGTTGGGGAAAATTATGTCACACAAAGCCTCCTTTATACAAAGGTGTTGAATACCTCATGTAACTTTTTAAATACTATACTAAAAGTGAAAAATAGAATGGCTGAATGAGCACCTGAGGTACGGTTGCTACTGAATGCATTTGCTTTCACACTATCATAAAGTCAGAAAACTGTAAGTCAAACCATCTCAAGTTGGAGACCATCTGTATAGGTCATGCAGCACATGATCTTCAAAGAAAATTTGATGTTAGGACACATGAGTGTGAGTTCTAATGCTATTCAAGTTAGTGAACGAGTCAAGTAATCCATACTTCTTCAGAGGTGAGTAAATTGGAAACTGAATTCCAAAAGAGTTAGCAAAATGTTTAAGTTCAAATTTGGATCTAGGAAGCAATGCACTGCCTAATAACTGAGATTCTATTTTTAATAATTAGATGGCTATAACAGAAAGTATTTTTAAAATATAGTAAGTTTTAAGCCAGATTAGAAGTAAAAATGGAAACTAACTGGGGAGATATGTAGTAATAATAAATAAAAACTTAATTTAAACATGCAAAATCAATATCCTGTGATGAAATGGGGTCATGTTCATTTTTGGGAATGACCACTTGTTACCACAATATGCAGCAGGTATAACATCACAAATGTACCCTTCAAAAGAGGATGGAAATTTATTTCCCATTCAGTGATTACAACACATCGAAGACCTTTTAAAAAATGACTATGGTGCTACACACAATTGGTATATTAAAAATACGTCAGCCAGAACACAGTTCACCATCTGTGAGTTACCATTCACAGAGAGTAGGGTAGAGATTTACGCATGACTTGTAGAATCTACCTTTTAACCCTACAGTTACACCTCCTGGTTTGATCACATCCAAGTGTCATTCAAAGTACATTGGTCATAGGCAAGTATTACTATCTATGACCTTATGAAACCAGTAAAAGAGATACGATTAGGATTGCTTTGTTTCTCTGTGTAGAGCTAACAAGTTTAGTTTTGCAAAAGGTTTCAGCCAAAATTTCAGAAGCTCATATTATACTTTAAGAACAGCAAATTGCCTGAAGCTCGTATTAGCAAATTCTTCATCATGAGTTTTAAAATGCTTCTGGATTCTACACCTTTTTTACAGCTTTCCTAGATTTTTCACGGACCATAACTTTTCTCATATGTTGAGCTAAGAATTTAAAAGAAACTATGTCTCGCTAGGTTTGCAAAGCTTTAAATAGGCTCAGTTTAATTTGATGAAGTAGGCAAAGGTAGTTACATCAACGGATATTCTATGGTTCATTACATTATCCTCACTAGAAATAGGATTGTTTTATGGGGTATAACCTCTTCACTGTAAGACCATAGACTACTCTGTCTGATAAAGCTTAAGTGAGTCACTTGGGTATGTTTTTATAGGTCTCTAAATAAAACAGTTTATGTTTTATTTATTTTCATTTGAAATTTTATATATATATATGAAGTGCCTACAAATAGGACTATACTGCATAAACAATCCACTGGAAACATGAGAGCCAAATTCAAAACTCACTACTATTGCCATAATAGTTGAAATATAATAAAATGTGTTTATATAGAATTTGTATTCAGAACTAATTGACCAGGCACAGGCTACCATGAGAATGTTTCAACACTCTAAAACGAAGACTGGAAAAGGGAAGGCCATATCTGGGGAGAGTTTTCGTATCTCTTCTATAAACAAAAATAAAATAGTTTGTTTTAGTCATCCTGTATTACTGGTAGGTGCAGCAAACTGGAATCACCAAGTCATTACATCTTTATATTGAAGGTCCAGGTAGATTAGATCTTGTGTACAATTTTCCTCAGGAGTGCTTTCAAAGTCAAAGGTGGTGATGGGTAAGAGAATTCTGAATATATATCTAGCAATTTTAGAGGTCATGTTTTCTGAACACCATCCCATCAGAGACATCATTAATGCATGATTCCACCTAGATGACAATGGCACACAGGTGAAAAAAAACAACCACCATTTGTGGGGAAATGCTGCTCTCTCTCCAAAGTTCTCACACTTCCTGCTCCTATTCATTTGGTACCACTTTCACACTGATTCGTGTTGCTCAGATGAAGGTAATGCTATTTGTGAGGCTACCTTACTCCCCTCCAATCTCAAAGTTTACATGCTGGAATTGTCTGCTTTTAAGATCACTCTGCGGGATTTGTTTAAAGGAAGAGAAAAGGTACACATTGCCTTTGTACCAGAGGTATTTATGTTTCAGAAAAATATCATAGAATAAAACTATAAGTTGATTACATAAATGATGAAACAGTAATTTGATTTCCTTTAAGTCATGCTGTGTCTTAATAGAACTAAAATAATTTGATTTTTTAAAAGTAAATTTTTGTCCAACATAGCAGGAAAAAAACAAACAGAATATTATAAGAACAAATGAGCTCTGTGCTTTTGATATCTCATCCTGAGTCTCCAAGTGAATTTCAGGGTCCTGCAGCAGGAAGATGGGATTGATTACAAACTGGGCACAAATGCTATATTTGCAAAATCATCCATTTCTTGTACAAATAGCTGCCCCATTTCCTGTGAGACTTGGCCAAGTTACCAATTAGTTCCAGTTACCTACCAATCAGATATCAACGAAAAGAATCTGGAGTGAAAAAAAAAAAAAACCATAAAAACAATATGTGTATCTATCTTAATGTGACAATCTTTGTATATGTTTAATTGAAAATATGTCTCTCTTTGCTGCACCAAATCCCATATTTTTTAACTTTCAAACTGGAGAAACTGCTGAGCAAATGGCCTTAATTAACTGAATTGCACTTTAGTGGAGCTGATGAGTACTTAGCACTTTTAAATTTAAAAGTCTCTCAGTATCTAACTTCATTCTCTAGGGAAAAGTGTTTATAGTCTGACAGTTGCATTATTAGAGTTACTACTGGTATTTCTGCAGTTATGCTTTGTAATCTGAGATCATTTTTTCTCAAAAACTTTTTACATAGAAAAAAATTTTAAGTTAAAATATAATTTATTATTTATACTTAGGACATGAGTCATTAATTGACGTATCTTTCTCATGTGCGTGAAAGCAGGCTTTGCTGAAATAATCACATAAAGAGACATTCATGACAGTTACGAGGATATCACTGAAATAGTTTGTTGACTGAAACTGTTTGTTCCAACATTTCCTCTGTCAGTGTTTCTTTTGTAATACTCATATTACCAAAGAATGCAAAAAGAGTCCATATACCTGTGTACTAAACCAAAAAAAGCACAGCCTAACATGTTTTAGTCATCTATCATTTACTCTTTCAGTATGCAAAATTAAATAATATCACTATTTCCTTTGTTTGTAATGTTATACAATTATGGGAACATCAGCACTAAAGACAAGACAAATGTACTAGAGGTCCTCTTTCCTGTTAATTTTGAAAGGCTATTAGGTATTATTCAAAAAAATCTATCATTTAGTTTAAAAACAAGTACTATAATCATTTTATGAGCATACGCTTGAATATTAACATTTAGTTCTCTTGCACACCATGGTAATTTCTCCATCAGATGTTGGCTTAAACATCTTTCACATTAAAAATAATAATAAACCTACCTCTTTAATGTTTCCTTTGGGAAATGAAATGGCAGATGAAGAGGATGTGAGAACAATGACTATCATACATATTAATATGAGATTGTCCCTTTTATGGCCAATGAACTGAATAGTTTTGTCTGCTATCTTGCAATTATGAAAGTATTCTCCATATAATGCGATTTCTTATGATGTGCATTATAAAGTGCCTGTTCTATTAACTGAAGAGAGCTAACTGTGGGTACAGCTTTCTTGTATAAGCACTTTGCCAACATGTTTGCTTTCAGTTAAACTTTAATTGTTGTTGATATAGGGAGTCTGGTGTGCACAACTTCAGCCAAAGAAGTTTTGAGAAATTTATTTAAATTTATCCAAGAACATGCTCTTTTGGTGATCAGTAACACGGCAATTAAAGAATAAAATACAACAGATCATTGTGACCACTTCCTAGATTAGTGAGGCAGCCTGAATCCCCATTCACATTATAGAACAGATGTGAAACCAGGCTTTTCTTTTTAACTTTTTATTTTTCCGTAAGTTATTGGGAATACAGGTGGTATTTGGTTACGGAAGTTCTTTAGTGGTGGTCTGGGGAATTTTGGTGCACCCATCACCCGAGCAGTACACACTGCACCATATTTGTAGTCTTTTATCCCTTGCCACCCTCCCACTCTTCCCCCCAAGTCCCCAGAGTCCATTGTATCATTCTTATGCCTTTGCATCCTCATAGCTTAGTTCCCACATATCAGTGAGAACATACAATGTTTGGTTTTCCATACCCGAGTTACTTCATTTAGAATAATAGTCTCCAATCTCATCTAGGTCACTGCAAATGCTGTTATTTTATTCCTTCTTATGGTTGCATAGTACTCTATCAGATAGACACATAGATAATATATATCATACATATGAGATTATATATGAAATAATATATAGAGATATATCATAAATATATATGATCTATATATCTATATATATATATATATCACAGTTTCTTTATCCACTCACTGATTGATGGGCATTTGGGTTAGTTCCACAATCTGGCAACTGTGAATTGTGCTGCTATGAATATGCATACATAAGTGTCTTTTCCAATCATGTCTTCTTTTCCTCTGGGTAGATATCAAGTAGTGGGATTGCTGGATCAAATGGTAGTCTGACTTTTAGCTCTTTAAGGAATCTCCACGTTGTTTCCCATAGTGGTTGTACTAGTTTACATTCCCACAAGCAGCGTAGAAGTGTTCCCTGTTCACTGCATCCAGGCCAACATCTACTGTTTTTTTATTTTTTGATTATGGCCAATCTTTCAGGAGAGAGGTGGTATTGCATTGTGGTTTTGATTTTCATTTTTCTTATCATCAGCACTAGTGATCAGGGAAATGCAAATCAGACCTTTCTAACGTTCATGTATCCATTTAACATCACTGCCAGGTAGGAAAGATACAACCAATGTCAATATCAATGCAGGGAATCAAGCACCTGAGAACAAACTTAGTTTGCAAAACTAGAGGCTGTTAGTATATGGCAGACCCTAGACCTCCTGTAACATTCTGTGAAACTTTGTTATGAGTAGAGGAAGACTTACAAAGTTGAAGGTACAATGCTTAGACCAGAAAGAAATTGATATTTTGAATGTTTCCTTACTAGCCCTACATTAATTTACTCTAGTAACTCTATGTTCACATTAAAATATCTAATTATTTCTGTGAGAATGGACTTACACAGGTTACTATTTAAACAAGGGTGCCATATTCTGTAACAGAATGTCAAAAGGAAGTTTTCATGTGGTCATGGAAAGGGGATAAAGTCTCAGAAGTGAAAGAGTTAGGTATGCTTGCATTCTAAAGAGCATTAAGGAACTACCAGACCCATCTCCACAAAATCTGCTAAGTTGGGAGAGCTGGCCCTGCCACCAGCAGCAGACAACACTCCTCCTGTCTACATGAGCAGAGCTATGAGGAGAAAGGAAATTCGACGAGTTTTCAGGACTGTAACTTCTTACTGAGAGATTATTGGGGATGGAGAGGGTTGCCTCCCCAAGAGGCCAAGCAAAGTGAAGAGGGCACACCAAGAGCATCATTTTTGGAAAGGGGACTGCTGTACAAAAGGGCATGAATATCTCACTTGCCCATCGGAAGTCTGCTCATGCAGTAGCCTTGTTAATTTTTTGTACTCTGCCAGCTACAAAGAAATTAATTAGATTAAAATGGCAGGCTGAAGGGTAGCTTTGCATCAAAGCAGCTTGCCCGATAATATTAGATTGGCACAAAAGTAATTGTGGTTTTTGCCATTAAGTGACATGGGAAGGGTGAGTGACCATTGGATGGGTAAAATGAACACTGTTGACAATAACCAGGATTGAGCCATCTTTCTGGTGCCCAAACTAATAGTACCTGCTACTAATTAGGTGAGGGGCTGCCAAAATAGGAAGCCACTAGTTAAATGACAAGAAGCAGAAAAACAAGAAAATATCAAGCCAGAGAGGATCTTTGCTGTGAGCCATGAGTAAGTCAGAGAGACAACATGTGAGGACACAGAGAGGAACTAATGGTGCCAATTTGCAGGAGGCACAGAGAGGAGACTAATACACAGAGGGCACAGCGAGGAACTAATATGCAGGGGGCACAGGGAAGAACTATGCAGACGACACAGAGAGGAACTAATATGCAGACGACAGAGAGAGGAACTAACATGCAGAGGACAGAGAAAGGAACTAATATGCAGGGGCACAGAGAGGAACTAACAGTGCTAACCATGCAATGGCTTTTGCCCCTTTTCTCTAATTCCTCCTTTTTGCCCCAAGAATGGAGGAATCAGGACCAGAGAAGAGGGGTAAGAAAAATAAAAAAAAGCACAGCTTCTCTGCATTTCAGGTCTCTCAAGCTGGGGCCTGGCTGGCATCAGAGAGAGGGAAGAATATGAGCTCTGATTTAGAAGGGACATTGATTAACAACCAAACCAAAATGAACTTGACTAGAAAACCAAAAGATCTCTGTGTGGGAAAGGGAGTTTCAACAGAACGTCTTTGCAAATATTGCCTGCAGAAATAAACGAGTTATGTCTGAGCCCCACCAAAATTAATAAACTGGTTTCACAAGTAATCTTTGACCAGTTACTCAATACCACCGAGCTTCAAAACTGGGCTACGTCATTGAAACACTGAGGTGCCAGTACCCCACCTTTATACATTTATTCCATAATCTCTATTAACTGCATATCATATGGCTGATGTTCTTCAGACACAATGCTGATATATATGATATATATGATTAGAGACTGGCAGTTCTATTATATGGCACTGCAGAAAGTTAGCGTCCTTCATCAAGTAAAAACCTTCAAGAAGTCAAAGCAAGGTAAGGAACATCCATCATTATTTTCTCATGTACTATATGCCAGAATCTATATTATACACTTGGGAAAAAATATCCCAGTGCTTAAGGTGCTTACAATGTAGAGGTAAAAACATACACATAGATAATTATGTTTTAATTGTAATGAATGCAATGATGGAGTCATAGTTTCCATTTCATATATCATTAAAACTCTATAAAAAGGTCTCATTAAGTTTCAGTTTTATAGACGATAAAATTAGGTCATGGTACTAAGAAAAGTTATATCATGGTTTTGAGTAAAGGTCTCCCTGGCTCCAAAGTTCACACTATTCTGATTACATCATTAATTATAATCTCAAGACAAAACGGTATGTCACATATCCAATTTATAACCTCAAGTTGGGCTAAGCCTGGAAATAACTTGTTTAACAAGTGTATTTGTTTTCTTTAATAATGGGTTAAGGGAAACTAAGGATATGCGAAGAGTAATTCCATCCTCCATTACATGATGAAATGATGAACACCCATGGTTTTTGTAGTGGACTCCTTTGTAGAACACAACCATCTCATTGTCATTCTTAATATGTTTTAGTTGGTTCTTAATCCCCACCCCTTAGTTTCACATGTATTACCAAGAATACCCTGGTAACTGTCATTTGCTAAGCACAGGGCAGTCTCTGGGAGTGACAGGACTAGCAAGACTTAGCAGGAAAGTGGCATTTTCTTAGAGTTGGATCCCTTCACATGAGGATGATTTAAGCCTAAAGCTCTAGTGGCTATCTGGTGGCTATATTTTCCAACTTTAAGGAAATATGCCTGAGAATAAGACATTAGAAAGAGAAAAGGATATGGGAAAGAGAAAGAGAGAGACTATATGAGAGAATAAACCTCTACGTGGCAGAGATTCAACTTCTACATTATTAGAAATAAAATGTACAGCTCATATTCAGGATATAGGAAGTGAACTATTTTATACCTAATTTCCAAGATAAATTTTCTGTGCATACATACACATGTGAATATATGTGTATATTCACACATATATACACATACAGTCATTATGACCCATAGAAAAATGAATTGTCCAAACCTGAGTCTTGGTTGGCCATTTAATGTTTTGAGCATCAAGAGTTATTAATCATCAAAAGAAAACAAACAAAAAGCATTATTAATCAAAGACATAATCTATTATTAAGTTAGAGTAAAAAAATGTGTGATATATGGCTGTAGAAAACTCAGATAAGGATATAAGAATTTTTCTTAAGTTAGTATGCTTTTGCTTAGGCTAGCATATTCTAGCAATTGGTGCAGGCCTTATATATAGTACGTGCTCATAAATCCTCGCCTGATGCATTCCAAGCTGGAAAAGCTGAACAATTGAAAATAAATTACTAAACTTTTCTAGTTATAACTTCCATATTATATCAGAGACAATTAATTTATTCCTTTGCTTCCATATCATTTGATATTTCAAATATATGCCTCATGCATACAGTGAATCTAGGCCTACCAATCCTAGCCAACAATCTTTAGCAATCCTTAGAATACTATGCTAATTCAAATGTAATTCAATATACACTTACTAAACAGTGTACTATTCTTGTGCCTGTCCTCAAGGGGCTCACAGTATAGTAGGGAACACAGGCATGCAAAGTGTAATGAAACTTCATAGTGAAAACTGTAGCACTGCAAGTATAGGCAAAATATGATGGTAGCATTGAGTGATTCATTCCATTTGGAGGCATTTAGAAAGACTTCATGGTGGCAATGATTCAGGTACTAAGGTTTGAAAGATAAAGAACAATTTACCACACGACTGTCTTACTTCAGTCAGGGAACTTTCTTTTTTTTTTTTTTTTTTTTTTTTGAGATGGAGTCGCATTCTGTCACCCAGGCTGGAGTGCAGTGACACGATCTCGGCTCACTGCAACCTCCGCCCCCCGGGTTCAAGCAACTGTCCTGCCTCAGCCTCCCAAATAGCTGGGATTACAGGCATGCAACACCACGCCTGGCTAATTTTTTGTATTTTTAGTAGAGACAGGGTTTCAACATGCTGGCCAGGCTAGTCTCAAACTCCTGAGCTCGTGATCCGCCCGCCATGGCCTCCTAAAATGCTGGGATTACAGGCGTGAGACACGGTGCCCAGCCCAGCCAGGGAAGTTTCTGTACCTTGCCTAGGTTTATCAGAAATCCTATTGAGAACCCCATTTTTGGATCCAACCTCAAAACTGAAACTTATTAACACCATATACTATCATTAAACTTCCCTTTAGAATATAGTTTTCTACTTGAGGAAAAATTAGCCCAGATGGAGGAACCTACTGTACTTACTAGAGCTTGTCAACAACCTAAGACCAGAAAATAAGCCTATATGCAGACACTAGGCCTGCTTTCAGAGTAGTACACGAATTTGGGATGCTTTGGAAACAGTGATTCTCTCACTTCTGCTGAAATCCCCATTCAAAAGGTGGCAAGTTATCTTTACATGCACTCCTACCTCCTAGAGATGAAAAGTCCATGTGAAAATGGATGACAATGAAGCTAAAGAATATGCTCCGCCAGATCATTATGCAAAACAATTTAGCCAACCTCATGAATCTCAACTAAATCCTCAAATAATAAATCTCTGAAGACATCAAAGATGCTATTACAAAATATAAAAGTTTAGCCCCAGATTCTGAAAAGGATGAATGGAAATTATATGACTGTGTCCTTCATTCAGCTCAACTCTAGTACTCCATAGACAGAGCCCAGCTGGCACCAGATGATTTCAAATGGGTATTATCAAACTCTCTCAGTGAAACTACTCATCATAGTACACACTAAAATTGGTTACTATTTTAAATCAACTTTTAAAAAACATGTGAGGTAATTTTCCAATAATGTATCTCCCATCAGCATAGCTCTGCAAAAAAACTGTAATAGGAAGACATGGCAAGGGATGGTACTTTTTATGTAACACTTGGCTAGGTTACCTTTCTCAGGTAGTCAATCAAATTCTAACCTAGGTATTTCTGCAGAGGTATTTTGCAGATGTGATTAAATGCCATAATCAGTTGTCTACATTCAATTATCTCAGTGGGTCAGATTCAATTATTTGAATAGCTTTTTAAGAGCAGAAAGACGACAAAATTCTGCCTATGAACAGCAGCTTCAGCCTGTGCGTGAGAGTCCAAGCCTGCCATTTTTGACAGCCTGCCCTATAGATTTCAGATCGCCTCACCAGCATCCACAATTGAGTAAGCCAATTCCTTTCAGCAAATCTCTTCATATAGATCATATACAGGCCTGTTTCTCTGGTTGAGCTGTGATTGATACAGCAAGAAACCAAAGCCTGCCAGGGCACTTTGAACACCTTCGAATGGATTTTATCCAGCTTCTATTCTCCATGAGGTTTTACTTACTGTATGTCTATTTTTAAGATGAGTTGAAGCATTTCTTTACTGAAAGGCTACAGTGTTTACAGTTGCCAAAATGTTGCTTAATTTTGTGTTTCCAAGCTATAATATTTCAACTTTCATCTCAAGTGACCAAGGCACACACCAAAGAAGTTGCCTTAAAAAAATCTATGCGACTCTGTAAAACATTACTCAAAATGACATTTCCTTATCACCCATAATCTTCTGTAAAGTTTGTAATGAAGACAATAGTTTAGCTTAAAATTTACAAAACTTTCAAAGGTGCTTCCTTAGCCAAAGATACTTTCACTAGTCTTTAGGACCATATAATCCACCCCCTAGGGAACACATTAATTATCCACCTTTGATCTTGTAAGTAAAATACCCATGCTTTGGGATTTTAGCTGGTAATAGGCATTGCCCTGCTATGGGCAGGAACTCATGTATTATATCCTTAAATCTGGATATAATATTCTAAGGGAAGGCAACTATTTAAGGCTGCCTTTCCATAGAATCTTCCTAAACAGATTCTTGCTATTGCAAGAAAATCAACAATCCATTTTATTTTTTATCTAAGAGGAAGCTCCTACTAGGTAGTAAGAGCCAATTGTGCATCTATCTTATTAATTAGGAGTTCAGTGACATCATGTTGATAGTTTGAAATTAGTAACTTTGGAAGCATTTATATTACAGAAATCAGTAGATACTATAAATCAGAGCCTCCCATTACTGCTCCCAGCTATGGAACAGGCATATCAAGGGTAAGAGTTCATTTTATTAAATCTCGTCCAATTCAAGGTGTGATATATTCAGGTAATAAGGAATCTGAACTCATAAAAGAAAATATTACCCTATTTCTGAAAGTTTCTACTGGTTTATAGCAGTGTGATTTTTAAATCAGGTTTGAATCTATACCATGGTTTCTTTTGGCTAAAGGAAGAATTTATCAAGTTTGATTCTATAGTTATGGAGAGTTAATAAGATTCAAAGCTCAGGTTTTGTTTCATTTGTAGAATATGACAACTCAAGGTCAAAGTAGTATGCTATAATATTAATAGAATTACTGAATAATTCCAAGAAAATGTGAATGGCATTTTAGTAACTATATCCAGCAACATTATACCAATCATATTATTATGATTTATCAGTTTTATGAAACTAACCATTCTACCTACACTGTTAATCAGATGAAAGGACATTATTGTGACCTTGGCTAGTTGTGGCAGAATTTGTCCCTTTTAGAAAGAGTAAAATGAAAATAGCTGGAGCTGATTACGATTAATCTATATTGAAATTTTCATTAGAACGGATGTTGTGATGTATACAATTTCACTTTTATAACCTTCGTGCTTTGCTGTAAAAGAATTTTTCCATGAGATGTGTTCAACAACAGAATATTTTCAGGGAGATGAATGCCTGGAAGGTAGATAGTGATTTATAACAACAGAATATGAATAAAGCATCCACCAGAAAACAAAATACAAAGATGAAGCTTCCCAAGAAGTTTGGACTCAAAGACCCAGGAGTTCTCCCTCAGCTTCTCACGTGAGAACTTAGAATCATTATAGGATGACAAAGATAGAGAGTAGCTGTTGGCAGGATTTACTGGCTTCAGTTGGTTCAGTGGACAATGGCTAGCATTTCTACAGAGAGAACATGAATCTATAGTTTATGGAGAAATACTGATATCAATCACATAGAAATCTGCAACAGAATATTAAAAGCAGTGCACATTAGCATAACAAATATACTATCCAGTTTTCTATTTTTTCACACTAATTATATATGTGATTTAACATAATAAAACTAGAATGTGTCTTAGATATTCATGTGTTGACCTAGCCAATTGTGTTGACACCTGTACTTTGTGAAACCTGGAGAAAGGCATTTTAAGGGATTACTCACATGTAATCTATTAGCTTTGCAAACGGGAACAAAATAATATATATACTTAAATAGCTACCCTAGGTTTAACCACCAATTACTATTTACTACTTACATTGTGAAATAAACAGTGTAAATATTCTGCTTCCAAATAATTCCAAAGTGTTATAATTTATATCAGATATTATCTACAAACTTTAAAACAAGGAGCAGACGTGTTATAATGATGGAGTTATCTCCTTGTTCTATAACCTAATACAGGCACAAAAATAGTAACTGAAAATGTTCATGGAGTTCACCTAGTTCAAATAGCTTTTCTTAACAATGGCTGAAGTGATCTTTAAGCCTGAGAGTAATTACTTGAGCCCACAGTACTCAAACAATATTTTTCCTTTTTAGTTTCTCTGTCTCCCAACACAATTGACCTCAACACAACAAAGACCATCTACAGAAAAATAGGACAGAAATATAACAAGGTCAAGGTTGTGGTCACATATTTGGTATGTGGTATTTAGTGGATTTACTCCTACCTCAAATATTTTCAGTCAAGGGAAGTGGAATCCAATGAATAAAAAATAAATTATCTGATCTATAATTTTCAAATATCACAACAAACTGTAGTTTGACTCAAAATAATTCTTTTTTTTTTTTTTTTTTTTTTTTTTGAGACGGAGTCTCGCTGTGTCTCCCAGGCTGGAGTGCAGTGGCGTGATCTCGGCTCACTGCAAGCTCCGCCTCCCGGGTTCACGCCATTCTCCCGCCTCAGCCTCCCAAGTAGCTGAGACTACAGGCGCCCGCCACCACGCCCGGCTAGTTTTTTGTATTTTTAGTAGAGACGGGGTTTCACCTATTTAATTGAGGGGAGTGTCACTGATATCATAAAAAGGAAGTATAAAAGTCTTGGTTAATATTAGCCATGTTTTTGAAAGATGAAAGTTGTTTATAGATATTTATAATATCCTGAAATAATCCACCAGATTTTCACATTTTAAAAATTATATAATATTCTATTTCACAGAGGATAAACCTTTTGCTAAAAGTTTGCAATCTAGGGTCTTAAAAAAATTGAAGGCCACTGCAACAGTATTCTACTGCTGCCGTAACAAATTACCACAAATTTAGCCTCTTAAAACAACCCTCATTTATCATCTCATAGATTTGGTGGGTCAGAAGTACAGAGGCCTCTGCTAGGTGCTCTGCCTAGAGTGTCGCAGGGCTGAACTCACTGTCGGCAGGGCTGTGTTCCTCTCTGGAGAACCTAGAGGATTTCTTTCTTGTTCATTCAGATTGTTGGCAGAAGGAAGCTCCTTGTGACTGTAGGACTGGGGTCACCGTTTTCTTGCTGGCTGTCACCTGAGGTCCATTCTCCACTTCTAGAGGTCATCCTCATTCCTGTCCCAAGCTCCTTCATTCATTTTCAAAGCCAGAAATGGCACATTGAGTTTCTCTTATTATTTGAGATCCTGCTGCTATTTCTTCCATTACATCTTTCTGACATCCATTGATATGGTTAGGATTTCTGTCCCCACCCAAACCTCATCTTGAATTGTAATCCCCAGGTGTTTAGGGAGAGACCAAGTGGAAGTCATTGAATCATGGGGGCATTTTCCCCCATGCTACTCTAGTGATAGTGAGTGAGTTCTCACCAGATCTGAAGGCTTTATAAGGGGATCTTCCCCCTTCGCTCAGCACTTCTTTCTGCTGCCTTGTGAAAAAAGTGCCTTGCTTCTCTAACCTTCCGCCATGATCAAAAGTTTCCTGAGTCCTTCCCAGTCATGCAAAACTGTGAGTCTATTCAACCTCTTTCCTTTATAAATAATCCAGTCTTGGGTATGTCTTTATTAGTAGTGTGAGAACAGACTAATACACCCATATTTTTGATACTCTCAAAGCATATACTACTGCTTTCTTCTTCCGTTTTACAAGCCCATATGATTGCACTGGGCCAACCAGATAATCCAGGATAATCATTCTAAGATATCACCCTAATTTATTAAAATCCTTTTGCCATGTAATGTGTCATACACAGAAACACCACCAGAGGATAAAGAATATGGAAGCCAAAATCCTGCCTACTATACTTAGTTCACAAATTATGAAATAACATACAAAATGCAAGGAAATAAAACGCTAAACAGTTCTTGGTGATGAAAAATAAGAAGGCCTTTTGTCTGGTTTGGTTTGGTTTTTGGACATGGTGTCTCACTCTGTCGCCTGGGCTGGAGTGCAGTGGCATGATCACTGCAACCTCCACCTCCTGGGTTCAAGCAATTATCCCTGCCTCAGCCTCCCAAGTAGCTGTGACTGCAGGTGTCTGTCACCACGCAGAGCTAATTTTTGTATATTTAGTAGAGATGGGGTTTCACTATGTTGGCCAGGCTGGTCTAGAACTCCTGACCTCAGGTGATCTGCCCGCCTCAGCCTCCCAAAGTGCTGGGATTACAGGTGTGAGCAACCCACTGCACCCAGCCAAGAAGATCTTTACCAAAAGATATGTGTTCTGAAATATAAGTTTTGGTGTTTAAGAAAACAATATGAAGGCCAGGCGCGGTGGCACAAGCCTGTAATCCCAGCACTTTGGGAGGCCGAGACGGGCGGATCAGGAGGTCAGGAGATCGAGACCATCCTGGCTAACACGGTGAAACCCCGTCTCTACTAAAAAATACAAAAAAACTAGCTGGGCGAGGTGGCGGGCGCCTGTAGTCCCAGCTACTCCGGAGGCTGAGGCAGGAGAATGGCGTGAACCCGGGAGGCGGAGCTTGCAGTGAGCTGAGATCCGGCCACTGCACTTCAGCCTGGGCGACAGAGCGAGACTCCGTCTCAAAAAAAAAAAAAAAAGAAAACAATATGAATTTCCAACAAAATATAATAAATTAATCATATAAAACATACCTTGTAAAAAAAGTAAACTCTTTTGGGTAAAAATACTCATGATACACTCAATGTACTATGTATAGTAGTTGCCTTCTAAAAGAGCAAAACATCTAAACAAATCCCTAGTAAATGGAAAATTCACTATTTTTTTCAATCATATTTGGAAGTGACTGAGTTAAATTTTCATATATTTTTTCCATTTAACAGAATATTAGAGATGATTGGCGAGTTGTTTTTTTTTTTTTTCTGTTTCTTTGTATCTTTCAATCTTTAAAGCAAACCACTAATGTCTTGGTTTTAGAGAAAACTAAGTAGGTGGAGGTTTTAGCCCATATTAAGGAATCATCAATTTTGCTGACAATAGGCTTGCTTATCCCATCTAACAGTAACTCCAAGGTATTAATTCTCTGTAGATTTTACGGTTCAGAAACTACAAACCTATTGACCACATTATGGAAAATAAATTAAGCAGTTTCTGTCAAGACTCAGAAGGTGAATAATGCAATTCTCCTGCTAAAACTCATGCACCTAAGAGCCAGATACTGTCACAATGGACTAGAAAAATACATTTTTAATGACCTCTCCTAAATAAATGTCCATGAAACACTGACCTTGCAGATATTCCTGTATATTTCATCAAGAGATTTCCTATTCATCTTTTGATTGGATTTCTGAGTTTGTTTTAATCAAATTAATTTTCTAAGGAACTCATCAGCCTTCACTTGAAAGATGGTTTTAGTGATTCTAATAGAGAAGGAGCGATCTAAGAAGAGTATTTACTAAAGTGGTCTTAAAAGCGAACCTGCCTATAAACACTAATGAGATGAATCATATATAAGCGCCATACTACATAGGTTTATTAACTATTTGTTGACTTTCCTTAATTATAGAGTTAACGTTTAAAAGTAGACAGTAAATTCTTGTTGGCCTTTGGTAGAGGACTTATTTTGGTATCTTGAAAAAATACACTATAAAAATTAATTCTAGTTACTGTATGTAATACAACACAGGCAAAGATAAGGAAAGGAAATGTTAATGGTATGTGATTAGGCAGTAACCTGAAAGGATTTTTATGATAGGAAGATCTGAGATTTGGTGTCATCACCACTTATTCATTTATATTGACATTCAACAAGCAATAGTTCAAGCCCTATAAAGAAGTTTTCCTACAATAGTTTGTAATATTCATCTCCACTGTATCATTCATTCAGGCTTTGCTTATTGAGTGCATACTGTTCAACTGACTATACTGAATACCAAAGAGAAAACAACAACTAAAACATTAAAAACAGCTCTAGACTGAAGGAGGTGGCTCACATCTGCAATCCCCTACTTTGGGAGGCCCCGGTGGGAGGATCACTTGAGGCCAGGAGTTCAAGACCAGCCTGGGCAACATGGAAAAACCCCATTTCTAAAAAAAAAAAAAAAAAAAAAAAAAAAAAATAGCCAGGCATGGTGGCACACACCTGTAATCTCAGCTACTCAGGAGGCAGAAGCATGAGAATTGTTTGAAACTGGAAGGCACAGGTTGCAGTGAACTGAAATCTTACCACTGCACTCCAGCCTGGGTGAAACAGCAAAACTCTGTCTCAAAAACACACAACACACGCAAAAGGAAACTAAATACAGCTCTAAAGGTCCATGGATGATATCATATTCACAGCTGATGTTTAACTGTCGTATCTTTTTTACTAATTGAAATCTTTGTGAGAATAGAAATTGCATCTTATTTGTTATTGTGAACGAATTTCTTTTGTGAATGAATACATCCAAACATTACCTTGACAAATACCAGTAAGACAGTATACAGCTGGAGAGAAAATGCAATAGGCTCATGCTTGACTGCACCACTTCACAGTTTTTCCTCTCATACTTAAAAAAGGATAACAGAAAGCCAATAACTACCCTTTTCCCTAGAAAACCAAAGGGAGTTCTTGCTACAAAAGTGCATATGCCTGGCTTCAGTTAACTTAATTAGTCATATATCAAGCCTTCAAAGGAACATAAAGTTAACACAATCTTTTATAGCTGTTTGAGATGTATTTTGCACACGTACTATTAAATTACTATCACAAATTTCATAAATCAGATCAAAATTTCAAAATAGCATTTCCACATTTTAACTTTCAGGCTTTTTTTTTTTTTTTTTTTTTTTTGAGACAGAGTCACGCTCTGTTGCCCAGGCTGGAATGTAGTGCTGCAATCTTGGCTCACTGCAACCTCCAACTCCCAGGTTCAAGTGATTCTCTTGCCTCAGCCTCCTAAGTAGCTGGGATTACAGGTACCTGCCACAATGCCAGGCTAATTTTTGTATTTTTAGTAGAGACAGAGTTTCACCATGTTGGCCAGGCTGGTCTCAAACTCCTGACCTCAAGTGATCTGTCCACCTAAGCCTCCCAAAGTGCTGGGATTATAGGCATAAGCAACCAAGCCCAGCCCTATTTAATCTTTAGAGTTTTATTTCTGAGGGTAGGAGTATAGTCTCCAGTTTATTGGTGATAATAAAAGGTTTTAGGTCTGGGCACAGTGGCTCACACCTGTAATTCCAGCACTTTGGGAGGCCAAGGCGGGCAGATCACTTGAGGTCAGGAGTTCGAGTCCAGACTGGCCTACATGGTGAAACCCTGTCTCTACCAAAAATACAAAAATTAAGTGGGCATGGTTGCGGGCACTTGTAATCCCAGCTACTCGGAAGGCTGAGGCAGAAGAATCGCTTGACTCCAGGAAGCAGAGGCGGCAATGAGCCGAGATCACGCCACTGCACTCCAGACTGGGTGACAGAGTGAAACTCTCACCACCTGCCCCCACCACACACACAGACGCAAAAATCTTTACTTTAGTAATTTGAATAGTTTACTGTTGACCATTCCCACAAGTGTAACTGATTGATCTACTTCAGAAGAAGGAGTATCTTGGAACTCACCCACCTGCACTGTCCTCATTTCCAGTACTGAGGAAAACTCAGCACTTTGCAATTTTTTATATTTCATTCCAGGTCACTAATACTCAAGGAAAATTGTGTTTTTCACAAAATTGCCTTACAAGTGAGGGAGCGAATGGAAACATATGTTTTTAAACCTTTTACTTCTTCACATTAAATCATTCTATTTACACAGTTAGATAAAGATATAAATTTAGAGTTTTTAGATATTTGAGGGTGAAGGTAAAAATGTAAAATAATTTTCAGAAGAGAAAAATGGCATTATCACTAAATTTGTCATATATCCGGTACAAAATATCTCTTACCAATCTCACTCTTACATCACTGATAATACGAAACAGGTAAGAAGTAGAAACAGTTTGGATAGACAAAAGCTAAAATAACAAAATGCTTTTGTTGTTGAAGATATTGGTAAGCAAATCCATTACAAAGAAAATTCTTCATAGAAGAGTTTTATGGCAATAGGATTTTCTGTGTAAATGATCTAAGATCTTCTAGAACATCACTCTAAAGGAAAGCATCATGCTTATTAAAATTAAATATTGTTTACATGTGATATTAAGATCATTTATAAAACAAACTTGGAACATAAAATAAATGAAGACTCATGGCTATGAAATTGCCACTCCCTGTTTTAAAAGCAGATAGCTTAGTATAACTGGCTGTCTGCCTGAGGATTTTTTTATTAATGTGATTTTCCCATTTTCCATTTTGAATTTGGTTGTTTCTTGGTGTGCCTTACTGGTGCAGACTTTGAAGTGTAGTAAATAAATTGAGTAGATTGTTAATATAACTGTCCTGTCTGAAATAGGTATAAAATAAGAATTCAGTCTGGAGAAGTTCAAACTATGCTTTGAAGAAAAATAAACCTAGGTAACAATAATGCTGAAAGTACACCAAGTAAACTGCAAATTAAATATTTTTGCAATAGGTCAATCCCAAAATCCCCTATCTTACTTTTCAAATAAGAAAGTTGTATTCATACATATGATATGTGCTCCAGTCTTGAAGTGTTAATGCCAATGTCTGAATAACACTATCAGAGTTTCAATCAAAATATGAAATTTGTGTTGATGTTGAAGTGATATTTTTTCTTAAGTGCAGTGATGAATTTACTAGGCATATGAAGGAAAGTAATCCTCTATCTTTTTCTCTGACAAATATTTAATGGAACAGCAGTAGCTGTAAATGCTGGTGGCCTTAACTTTAAATTGAAATGTCAAATATAGTACCCAAATCTGAAAATATCTATTCAGACAATACATTTTTAAAATCAAAGAAATCAGAGTTACCCTTATAAAAAGATGTTTTAACATCTACTAGTGCACTCAAGATGTAAAGAATTTCAGAAAAAAAACTTCTTAATCATGCAATAATGCTAAGGTTACTGTAGCTTGCCATTAGTTGTGCTTGCCTGTATCAAAGTTATGTATGAGGCATCCATTCTTCCTAGTACTGAGTTGCTAGACAAGTGGAAAACAAGAATATTTTTAAATTGGAAAATCTCTCAGATCATAGTGGGGAGAATAAAAGAGAACCAGGCAAGACCAGAATTAGAATATAGAGAATCTTGCTGCTACAAATGTTATTTTAAATGAATAATCTCAAAGCTTTACTTGTTGTCTTTTGTAATATCTACGATCATGTGCCACATGCAATGTTTTGGTCAACAACAGACCACCTATATGACAGTGGCCACATAAAATCATAATGGAGCTAAAAATTCCTATCACCTAGTGATGTCATGACCATTGTGACATCATAGTAAGATGCATTACTCATGTGTTTGTGGTGATGCTGATGTAGACAAACCTACTGCTCTGCCCCTTGTATAGAACTATAGCACATACAATGCTGTACAGTGCATAATACTTGATAATGGAAAGTGACTATGTTACTGGCTTAAATATTTATTATACTGTGCTTCTTATGGTTACTTTTGAGTGCACGCTTTTCCCTTTTTTTTTTTAAGTTAACTATAAAAGAGCCTCAGGCATGCCCTTCATAAGTATTCCAAAAGAAGGCATTGTTATCATAGGTAATGATAGATCCATGCACGCGATTGCCCCTGAAGATCCCACAGTAGGACAAGATGTGAAGGTGGAAGAAAGTGGTACTGATGATCCTGACCCTGTGTAGACCTAGGCTAACGTGTGTGTCTTAGATTTTAAGAAAAAATTTACAAACTAAAAAAAAAGAAAAAAATTAAAAACAGTAAAAAGCTTGTAAGGCCGGGCGCGGTGGCTCACGCCTGTAATCTCAGCACTTTGGTAGGCCGAGGCAGGCGGATCACGAGGTCAGGAGATCAAGACCATCCTGGCTAACACGGTGAAACCCCGTCTCTACTAAAAAAAAATACAAAAAAATTAGCCGGGCGTGGTGGCGGGCGCCTGTAGTTCCAGCTACTTGGGAGGCTGAGGCAGGAGAATGGCGTGAACCCTGGAGGCGGAGCTTGTAGTGAGCCGAGATCCGGCCACTGCACTCCAGCCTGGGCGACAGAGCGAGACTCCGTCTCAAAAAGAAAAAAAGAAAAGAAAAGAAAAGAAAAAAGCTTGTAGAATAAGGATATAAAGACAGAAAATCTTTTTTATACAGCTATGCAATGTGTTTGTGTTTTCAGCCAATTGTTATTACAAGAGTCAAAAAGTTTTTAAAAATTAAAAGTTTAGAAAGTAAAAATGGTAAGCTAAGGGTAATTTATCATTGAAGAAAGAAACATATTTTCAGTCTAGAGTAGCGTCCTAGGCCTTGCCATCCACTCACCACTCACTCATTAACCTGCCCAGAGCAACTACCAGTCTTGCAAGCTCCATTCATGGTAAATGCCCTATGTACCTGTAACACTTTCTATCTTCTATATTTTACTGTACCTTTTCTATGTTTAAATATCTTCAGATACACAAATACTTACTATTTTATTATAATTGCCTACAAACATTTAGTACAATAACGTGCTATGCATGTTTGTAGCATAGGTGCAACAGGCTATATCATTCAGCCTGGGTATGTAGTACCCTACACCATCAAGGTCTGTATCAGTATACTCTATGCTGTTCACACAGTGACAAAATCGCCTAACAATGCATTTCTCAGAAGGTAGCCCCATCATTAAGTGATGTGTAACTGTATTTATGTATTTTGCTTATAGATTATACTTTGTGTCATTATTCACATGGGGATATACTCCCTATGACAGAGGAAAAAAGTTTAAGGAAATCTCTTTGAACTGTGTACAAAAGATTTTACAAAACTTGCAAACCACCAGTTGCTTATTCCTTATTCTCATGGAGCTGACTGGTAAAAACAAAGGGAAGCACTGACTTATAGCAAGTCTCTTACAAACCTATTTAAGATCAATGCTAAATCCTTTATTGGCAAGGTGGAAAAGATAAAAATGCCTTTTATTCATTTATTTATATATTTGATTATTTATTTATTTATTTTTGTTTGAGACAGAGTCTGTCACTCTTTCGCCCAGGTTGGAGAGCAGTGGCGCAATCTCAGCTCACTGCAAGGTCCGCCTCCCGGGTTCACGCCATTCTCCTGCCTCAGCCTCCAGAGTAGCTGGGACTACAGGCGCCTGCCACCTCGCCCGGCTAATTTTTTGTATTTTTAGTTGAGACGGGGTTTCACCCTGTTAGTCAGGATGGTCTGCATCTCCTGACCTCATGATCCACCCACCTTAGCCTCCCAAAGTGCTGATATTACAGGCGTGAGCCACTGCGCCTGGCCAAAAAATGCATTTTAAACTTGAACGTTAAATCTCAAAAGTACAAATATGTCATAATCTCCAAATCTGAACTTAAGGTCTTCTATGACTTATGAAAATTAGGAAACTATTATTTTAAAACAAAGTTCACACCTTACGATAGCTGGAAATAATTCAATTGCCGTTGCGCATGTCTAGCGTTTCTTCAGAAAACATTGGGTACTTAACTTTATATCAAGTATAGTGTTCCTCACTGGAGAGCAAAAGATAAATTAATATATATTCAGATAAACACTGTAGGGTATCTTTGCAGACTATTACCCATGCATTCCTCTGAATTCCACAGTATTCACAATTTCTGACATATAGTGTAGCTAGATTTTTCTTTTAGGCTTGATTTTCAATGTACCAATTTATATGCTTAATAAAATTCTTCTCAGCTCTTTTTTAAAAATATACATCCTCGATTTCTCTCCTAGTCATGCACATGTTTTCCTCTACTCTCTCGTACATGTGAGGAATAATTATAATCACTGTTTTGGCATTCTTGTCTTAGTTCAATCATCTTTTTCAGCTCTAAATCTGTTTATATCCATCTATCGCCTATCTCTTGAATATACGTGTTTTTCTGTCTCTTTGCTTTTCTGTATTTATAATTGTATGCTAGACATTGTTCATTGCTGGATTTTTATGCCCTCTATGATGTTAACCTTTGTTCTGGCATTCAGTTAAGTTACCCAAAATCAAGCGATGTTTCAAGGTTTTCACTTAAGTTTTATTAAAGCAGGTACAAATAGCTTTTGTCTAGGGTCAGGGTCCCCCAAACCCCCAGGCCCCTGACTGGTACCAGGCTGCATAGCAGGAAGTGAGTAGCAGACAAGCAAGCATTATCCACTGAGCTCCCCACCTCCTGTTAGATCAGCAGCAGCATTCGATTCTCATAGGAGAGATAACTCTACGGTGAACTGTACATGCATGGGATCTAGGCTGTGTACTCCTTATGATAATCGAATCTAACTAACGCCTGATCATCTGAGGTGGAACAGTTTCATCCTGAAACCATCCCTCCCTCTACCCTTCCATCCCACGGAAAAATTGTCTTCCATGAAACCAGTCTCTGGTGCCAAAAATGTTGGGGACCTCTGGTCTAGGGCCAAATTCTTAAGATGATAACCTTCTGACGATTCTATGTGGTAGCCCAGCAACCCATGTATTACAAGGTTTCTACTCTAGCTGGTGGAAACAAGAACTATTCCTAGTCCTGTGGGAACTGTTTCATTGCTTTTAAGTGTCCCCACTCCCTCACCCAGCTCCACTTTTGGTAGTTACCTCTCATGCTTCTACAATTCATTATTGACCCAAAGGCTTGAGGGGATTCCCTCTTCAGATTTCCTTTTTACTATGAAACTCCTTCCTCTCTGGTAGTCTGCTCCACAAATGCTGGCTACTTTGGCCTCTGTAAACTCTAATCTCTTCTTCCTCAACTCTGCAAGACTGTCAGGCTCTGATGAGGTTTCCCATCCTGTGCAATGGCCTGAAAACTCCAGGTAGTGAGCCGAGGTCCCTATTAATCCAACTTGGACAGAAGTGGAAGCACAAGCCATATGTTAAATAACCTGCATTAAAGTAATATTGACCAAAGAACTAAGGAGATATTCTTTACCGCTAACAACACAGAGATTTGTTTTTAACCCGAAGAGAAGTGTAAAATTGAGCAAATGGATTTTCAAACCTGAGGAAAATATTTCCTATGTTTTCAAGACCTTCTAACTAAGACTTGCACCTGAGTTCCTGGCAATGTGAGAAATCAAAGGGCCGTCAAAACCTATGCCTCTGCTGGGGTGAATTATGTGCTGAAATTTTCAAAGGCAGGGGGAAGAATTTTTAGTAACGGTGGTCACAGAAGAAGGATATATAACCCTCACTTATAACTGTGACAGGTAACTGGAATTTTCTTCAGCTTCTTTCTTCACAGAACAAAATCGTGGCATAGTTTGTCAAACATGTTTGCCTCCCTTGTTGGAAACTGAAAAGAGCTAGTAATAGTCTCTTTGTTGTTGTATCTCAACAAGACCAAAGGATCTTTTAACCCTTCATCAAAAGTTTCATTTATAATGTTTCCATAAATTTGTCTTGACTTCTAACTTCCTTCAGTATAATAACAGTACCCACTGTGTACCAGCTTCCTTATCTATAGACTGGACACAGTTTGAAAAGAAGCAATTCTTACAGTCTAATAAAAAGGAAAATACTGCAAAATGGATGTACAAACTCACAAGCATATCTGAAACAACAACTTGAAGTTATAAAACATGGGCAACTTTCACTGGGTAAATGAGAGGATGAAGTAGTAAGATATTGTTTAATTCTTCTACATGACTTTTACCCAAGCTAAAGAGTTAATAGCAGTAATAATAGTTATTATTATTTTTGATCCTAGTATCATGGTTGATACAAATCTGCATCTACAAGATTTTTTTTAAATGTGCCTAAGAGCTACAGAAAAAAATCAAAAATTGAATTTAAACCTGGGTATCTTATATTTATATTACAAAAGCTCATTAGCTGTAGGTCATTAGCTTCTTATACAATCATCCAGTCAGGAAAAGAAACACCAAGCCGAACATTGAGAAGTAAGACTTTTCTTATCAGCTAATCCACCTATGAGTCATTACATATAATTTTGTAATCTGTTGAGGTTTTCTTGAGCCAGATATTTGACTTCTGTTTATTGATAAACTATCAACACCCTCTTTCTTCTCAGGCAGTCTTTCCACTCCTAAAAGGCAAGAATGTTACCCTCGTCTTTAGCTGCCCACATCTCAGTACTCAAGTGTTCTGTGATGGTTGATCCTCCAAACCCACCCACTAAGTCCCATTCTCCACTCCTCCTCAGACATTGAGACACCAATAGGCAGGTGTTTGGGAACAGAAAAACCTTTCTTACCCTCTCAACTCATGCTCTCTCATAAGCCTGCTAGATTTGATCACCCACAGGCTGGCTCTTGATCAAAAGCTAGATCCATATATCTTAAAGCAACTTACAGACTTCTGAATTTAACTACCCTTTTTAACTTTCCAGAATAGGAGGCCAAGTCAGAGACAAGCTAAATGACTGGTTCCAGGTAAGCCAGCAATAGAATTGTCCAGATAGAAGTCAAAGTTACATCTTCCAGTTCCAAATCTAATTCATAATTCCCCCCACCTGACCCACAAGATGTTTCAAGCTGTGGCATGTAGACTTCATGTGACCAAAGGTTTTCTTTAGCATCCATTGTTTTTCTTTTATTTGAATTAGCAACCATTTTTTTTAAAAAAATTAAGTATATTTCCCATAAAAATGGAGATGTTTTCCTTAAGTAAATGGCAGATCCAGTGACAATGGCTGCATTTCCACATGGCAGCCATCTGCTGCAACTAAGAGAATAGTTTTGATTTCAGTGTCCACCATTCCTTATTGTCACCCTGGCATAGAGGCTGAGTTTGTTATTTTATGTCAAGCTCATGTCACTCACTTATGTGACTAGGTTGCCCCATAGGCATTTATGTTTGAGACCTTTGTAACATACGCTATTTACTTGCTCTACAAGTGTTAATTATATACTGAGTTAATTATATACTGAGTCAGAGTATTAAAAAATAGATGCATAGGAATACTAATGATATTTGTAAAATGATTTTGTATTCTGAAACTTTGCTGAAGTTGTTTATGAGCTGAAGTAGCTTTTGGGCTAAGACTATGGGGTTTTCTAGATATAGAATCATATCATTTGCAAACAGGGATGGTTTGACTTCCTCTCTTCCTTCTTGGATGCCCTTTTTTTCTTTATCCTGCCTGATTGCTCTGATCAAGACTTCCAATACTGTGTTGAATAGGAGTGGTGAGAAAGGCCATCCTTGTCTTGTGCCAGGTTTTAAGGGAAATTCTTCCAGCTTTCACCCATTTAGTATGATGTTGACTGCTGGTTTGTGATCTAAGGCCCTTATTAATTTGAGGTATGTTCCTTCAATATGTAAATTTTTGAGAGTTTGCAACATGAAAGGATGTTGAATTTTATCAAAAGCCTTTTATGGATCTATTGAAGCCATCATGAAGTTTTTATCTTTAGTTCTGTTTGTGGGATGGATTCACATTTATTGATTTGCATACATTGAACCAACCTTACATCACAGAAATAAAGCCTACTTGATTATGATGGATTCGATTTTTTGATGTGCAGCTAGATTCAGTTTGGGTTTGCAAGTATTTTGTTAAGGTTTTTAAAACGCTGGAAGGCACCCTAGGCAATACCATTCTTGACATAGGAACCGGAAAATAATTCATGACAAAGATGCCAAAAGCAATTGCAACAAAATCAAAAATTGACAAAATGTGATCTAATTAAACTTAAGAGCTTCTGCACAGCAAAAGGAAATAAGGGTAAACAGACAACGTAGAGAATGGGAGAAAATATCTGCAAAATATGTGACAAAGGTCTAATATCCAGCATCTGTAAGAAACAAACAAATTTACAAGAAAAATTCAAACAACCTTATTAAAAACTGAGTGATATGGTTTGAATTTGTGTCCCTACCCAAATCTCATGTCAAGTTTTAATCCTAAGTTTTGGAAGAGGGTCCTGGTGGGAGGTGATTGAATCATGGAGGCGGAATTCTTCCTTGCTGTTCTCATGATAGTGAATGAGTTCTCACAATATTTAATTGTTTAAAAGTGTGTGGCACCTCTGCCCTCTCTGTCTTCCTACTTCAGCCATGTAAGATGTGCCTCCTTCCTCTTTGCTTTCTGCCATGATTGTAAGTTTCCCAGTACCTCCCCAGCCATGTTTCCTGCACAGCCTACAGAACCATGAGCCAATTAAAGCTTTTTCCTTTATAAATGACCCAGTCTCATGTAGTTCTTCTTAGTAATGCGATAATGAAGTAATACAGAACATTGGTACTGGGAGAAGGATATTTCTATAAAGATACCTGAAAATGTGGATGCAGGTTTGGAACTGTGTAAGGGGCAGAGGATGGAACAGTTTGGAGGACTCTGAAGAAGTTTGGAAATTCCTAGAGATTTGTTAAATTGTTGTGACCAAAATGCTGATAGTGATATGGACAATGAAGTCCAGGGTGAGGTAGTCTCAGATGGAAATGAGGAACTTATTGGGAAGTGGAATAAAGGTCATTCTTGCTATGCTTTAGCAAAGAGATTGGTGGCATCGTGTCCCTGCTCTAGAGATCTGTGGAATTTTGAACTTCAGAGCGATGATTTAGGGTATCTGGCAAAAGAAATTTCCAAGTGGCAAAGCACTCAAGATGTGGCCTGGCTCCTAACAGCATATTCTTATATTTGTGAGCAAAGAGATAATCTGAATCTGAAACTGAAACTTATATTTAAAAGAAAAGCAGAGCATACACGTGAGGAAAATTTATAGCCTGGCCATGTGGTAGAAAAGAAAAACCCATGTTTGGGGGAAGAATTCAAGCCAGCTACAGAAATTTGCATAAGTAAAGAGGAGCCAAATGTTAATGGCCAAGACAATGAAAAAAATGCCTTGAAGTTATTTCAAGGACCTTCTCAATAGATAGTCCCATCACAGGCCGGGAGGCTTAGGAAGGAAGAATGGTTTCACGGACTGGTCCCAGGCCCGCTGCCCTAAACAACCTCAAGACACTGCTTCCTTGTCCCAGCTGCTCCAGCTCCAGTCATGGCTAAAAAGGCTTCAGATATGTCTCAGGCCAGTGCTCCAGAGGGTGAAAGCCATAAGCTTTGGCAGCTTCCACATGGTATTAAGCCTGTGGGTGTACAGAAGGTGAAAGTTCAATCTTGGGATCCTCCACCCAGATTTCAGAGGATGTATGGAAATGCCTGAACGTCCAGGCAGAAGTCTGGTGCAGGGGCAGAGCTCTTATGGAGAACCTTTACCAGGGTAGTGCACAGGGGAAATGTGGGGTTGGAGCCACCACACAGAGTCCCCACTGGGGCACTGCCTACTAGAGCTGTGAGAAGAGGGCCACTGTCCTCCAAACCCAAGAATAGTAGATCCAACAGCTTGCACCATGTACCTGGAGAAGCCTCAGGCACTCAGCGCCAGCCTGTAAAAGCAGCCACAGGGGCTGTTCCCTGCAGAGCCACAGGGGTGGAGCTGCCCAAAAACTTGGGAGCCTACCCCTTGTATCAGTGTGGACTAGATGTGAGACACGGGATCAAAAAAGATTATTTGGGAGCTTTAGGATTCAACTGACTAACATGCTGGGTTTTGGACTTGCATGGATCCTATAGCCAATTGTTATGGCAGATCCCCACCTTTGGAAAGGGAGTATTTACTCAATGTCTATACCTACATTTTATCTTGGAAGTAACTAACTTGTTTTTGATTTCACAGGCTCACAGGCAGAAAGGACTTGCTTTGTTTCAGATGAGACTCTGGACTGTTGACTTTTGAGTTAATGCTGAAATGATTTAAAACTCGGGAAACTGTTGGGAAGAGGCAGTTTTATTTTTCAATGTGAGAATAACATGAAATTTGGTAGGTGCCAGGTGCAGAATGATACAGTTTGGATTTGTGTCACCACCCATATCTCAAGTCAAATTGTAACCTCCAGTGTTGGAGGAGGGGCCTAGAAGGAGGTGATTGGATCATGGGGGCATATTTCCCTCTTGCTGTTCTTGTGATAGTGAATTCTCATGAGATCTAGTTGTTTAAACACAGGTAGCACCTTTCCTCTCTTTCTTCTTCTGCTCTGGCCGTGTAAAATATGCCTCCTAGCCGGGCACAGTGGCTCAAGCCTGTAATCCCAGCACTTTGGGAGGCTGAGACGGGCGGATCACAAGGTCAGGAGATCGAGACCATCCTGGCTAACATGGTGAAACCCCGTCTCTACTAAAAAATACAAAAAACTAGCCGGGCGAGGTGGCGGGCGCCTGTGGTCCCAGCTACTCCGGAGGCTGAGGCAGGAGAATGGCGTAAACCCGGGAGGCGGAGCTTGCAGTGAGCTGAGATCCGGCCACTGCACTCCAGCCTGGGCGACAGAGCCAGACTCAGTCTCAAAAAAAAAAAAAATAAATAAATAAAATAAATAAAAATAAAATAAAATATGCCTCCTTCCTCTTCACCTTTCGCCTTGATTATAGGTTTCCTTAGACCTCCCAAACTAAGTTTCCTATACAGCCTTCAGAACCATCAGATGATTAAACCTTTTTTTCTTTATAAATTACCCAGTCTTGGGTACTTCTTTATAGCAATGTGCGAATGGACTAATACAATGTGCAAAGGACATGAACACACAGTTTTCAAAAGAAGACATACATGTGGCCAACAAACATATGATAAAATGCTCAATATTACTGATCATTAGAGAAATGCAAGTAAAAACCACAATGAAATATCATCTCACACCAGTGACATGGCTATTCTTAAAAAGTCAAAAAGTAACAGATGCTGGTGAGGTTGCAGAAAAAACGGAACACTTTTACTCTGTTGGTAGGAGTGTGAATTAGTTCAACCATTGTGGAAAGCAGTGTGGCAATTCCCCAAAGAGATAGAAACAGAACTACCATTCGACTCAGAAATCCCATTGCTAGGTATATACCCAAAGGAATATAAATCATCCTGCCATAAAGACACATGCACATGTATGTCCCTTGCAGTACTATTAACAACAGCGAAGACATGGAATTAACCTAAATGCCCATTAATGATAGACTGGATAAAGAAAGTGTGGTACATATACATCATGAAATACTATGAAAAAATAAGAACAAGATCAACTCCTTTGCAGGAACATGGATGGAGATGAAGGCCATTATCCATAGCAAACTAGCACAGGAACAGAAAACCAAATACCACGTGTTCTCACTTGTAAATGGGCACTAAATGATGAGAATACATGAACATAACAGACGATGGGGAACAAAAGACACTGTGGTCTACTTGAAGGAGAGGTAGGGAGGAAGAAGAGTATTAAAAAAAATAACTATTGAGTACTAGACTGAGTACCTGGATGACTAAATAATGTATACAACAAACATCTGTGACACAAGTTTACCTACGTAACAACCCTGCATACATACCCCTAGACCTAAAGCAGAAAGTAAATAAAAATTGGTCCTCTCTTCCCCTTCTCTGAAAATGACATTTTCCTCCTCCTAATTTCTTGGGCTGAATACCAGTCATCTCAGACTTTCTGTTTCACTTACACCTATATCCAAACCATCAATAAATCTTTTTAGCTTTGTCTTTAAAATACATTCAAAGGCCAGCAACTTTCCACCACCTCTCCAAGTAGGGGATCTTGTCTAAGACACTATTATTTCTGATCTGGAATATGTAAATAATGTAACTGGTTTTTCTATTTCGACTTTTGCTACTCTGGACCAAATACTGCAATAGCACTGCATAAAAGGCAACAGTAGCTCTCATCTTACTCTGAGTTAAAGCTAAAGAATTTTATTAGGGCCAACAATGCCCACTTGGTCTATGTTTCCCTCCTCCTACTCTTATTTCCCACATC
This sequence comes from Macaca nemestrina, assembly GCF_043159975.1. NCBI lineage: Eukaryota > Metazoa > Chordata > Mammalia > Primates > Cercopithecidae > Macaca > Macaca nemestrina. The sequence continues at coordinate 21,291,361 of NC_092140.1, forward strand.
TCTTTCTCTGGTTCATTCCTCTCCTGCCACCCTGGATACCTTGCTATCCTGGTCATGTTATAGACTAAGTGTGTGATTTCTCAATAACATTTGTGAAAAAAAATAATTAAACAAATAAATTAAATTGTTAATACATTAGGACTACACTGGATAGTTCTGGCCAGGTAGGACTTTGGAAACAAGAAGGGAAGTTATCCATTGTAAGACAAAGAAAAGCCCAGTGGTAGAGAATCTAATACAAAAACAAACAAAAAACAGTCATGCCAAATAGAAATGATGATGGGAAAGAAGGTCAAAGGAGTTTGTGTATTCAGGGCAGTGATCATAAAGAGACAATATGAGTCTAAGTAAAATAATGAGAAACATGAGGAAAGCAATTTAGCAAAACAAAAAAATTTGGTAGTGTCAACGAATGATAGATTCTGGAGGAATCAAATAATTGTTTCATTGAGAGTATTAGACATAGAATGAAGAAGGTGGTGAGTAGTGAGTGGGTGCTTGAAATTGAAATTTGGGGTATGGCTCTTATTGGTAATAACAAAATCTAATATATGCCCATGAAGTGGATGGTTGATGTTAATGGGGGACAAGAAATGAAGTCGGCACGTTGAATTGATTATGTAGGTAGGTATTGAAATCATCAAAAAAGGAACAGAAATTATTTGAGAGACAAATACATTAAGGCAAGTGTCAAAACCTTTGGTAAATAAAGAGGAAAAACAGGGAGCATGGGGATCACTGTAAAAATGAGGGGAACATATGATATAATCTGATGGCATGTGCCCCACAGAGGCTCAATGGTCTGTAAGCAGCAATGCAAAGCAAGAAGGAATGCTCCCTCTCCAGGCTAGTGGTTAGGAAGACAAGGGTGATAAAGCCAGAGTCTGCAGGGGGAGCAGTGTCCTTAGGTTTTAATACTGCAGATTCAGATGAGGTTTCCTCAGATAACTTAAAATATAATAAGGTTATGGATCGCTTATTTTTATGTAGCTTCATATAAACTACTTTCTTTATTGAGTACTGAATTTTGATTTCCCAGTTTTCAATAGAGAGTTATATTGAAAACAAACCACAAAACCTCTAAGAGAACTTAAATTTTTAATGAGAATGATTTTTCTTCAAATAGATTAATATATACATCTATATATACATATATACTAACTTCATTAATAACATAGACTTTTATAACATTTAGGCATAGAGCTGCAGAATATTTAAGTTAATCTGCATAAAACCTACTTCAATCTATTAATTGCTCCTCAAGGAGGTAACTCAAATGTAAAGCATCTAATTCCATCTCCCTTCATCATCAGTTACTTCTCTTACTCTTCTCTCCAATTGAATACCACCCTCTCTTTTACAGACTACGTTCACTGGCACTCTAAGACTATTTTAAGGCTAGGACGTTTGCACGAGTATTACATATGCCTGGAATGCTCTTCCCCCATTTTTTCGCATGGCTGGCTTTTGTGATTTGGATCTCAGTTTAAATCCCATCTCATCAGTTATGATTCTCTGACCTCCCAGAATACAGTAGCTTTCCAATTCATTCAGTAGTATGCACTCTTTTAAATCTTACCATTACCTAGTTTTATGTTTGTTTGTTTGTTTGCTTATTTAGTTCTTGCTCCAGGTATTAGAAACAATCACCACTATCATTGACTAGAATACTGCTAGGTACATAGTAAATTTTCTGTAATACTTGATGAATTAAGGAATAAATTATGAATGATAGTCTAAAATTGTGCATAATGGGTTTTTGTCGCATTACTGCTATTGATTAGTCAAAATTATCAAAATCATCTATTTAACCTGTTAGTAACTGATAAAGTGGGAAAAGGAGCAAAACTTGTGGTAACATGCTTTGAACTATTTTTAAAAGAAGTCATATTAATCTTAGTTATATTACTATTATTGTATCAATAGGAAGTAGCAGTTATAAAGAATCCATGATTTAATATGAAATAGCATGATTTCTTTGTGGAAAAGTGTATCAATACAACTTATTATCAGAATTACTTGTCAAATTATAGGACAAAAGCTTTTTACAGTCTACAAGTTCAGGGCACACATAACTTTGTAATCAACACATTGTGAATTATGTTTTGACAAGGTCAAACATGAACCATGTGTTAAAATGTTGGTAACAAGACTTATTAATAGAATGCATGGATAAAATGGCTGACAAATGTATTAACTTTATTCCTTTGAACACTGGCATATAATGACTCCTAAAAAATTACTGTTACAAAAAAGACACGTATTTCAATTCAAAACAGCTAACTACTCTTAGTTGTGTACAGTGTAAATTTTGAACATTATTAATTCATGTTCTATAGAAATAAATTTTAAGTAACCTCAAAATGCCTTAATAGGTTTTGGAATAGAATAGAGAATCATTTATTACCAGGTGTTTAGTGGTAAGATAATAAAGTAAACATTTAGCCATCTCCCAAAACTGCTAAGACTGTAATCATCGTTTATTTTTGAACCTCAAAAACCAATCATTGGAATAATCTTAAACGTCTGTGCATGATATATTCTGGTTGTTTATATATACTTTGCTTTATATTTATTTACTTAGTAATTTTTAATAATAACTTTTGCTCCATAAATCTACCAATCAAAAAGAAAAGTTAAAACAAACCAAAATTTTCCTTTCAATCCTACCTCTCCGTTTTATAATCTGAAACAAACTGAGAATCTTTCCATTCTCATGCTTGTCCTTTCCTTTCATTTTAGTCAGATATTACTTTATATGAAAGATTTCATGATGCATGCAATCTTTAGGAACATACTTCTTCTATATTTTTTCAAGATAAATCCATGTTGTTGTATACCATTATATTTCTTTTTTAAAAAACTCATATCATCATATGACTTTGTGGCAGTATCACCACTGATACACATTTCAATTGTTTCTAGACTTTTGCTATTGTGTACAGCACCACCATCAATTTTTTCTCCATTATCTTCCTATCTTATCTTGCAAACAGGTGTACATGGGCAGGCATTGCTCTTGGATATATACCAAAGATATCTGGGTTTTCAAGTGCATAAATATTTTAATTTTGGTTAAGAAAATAAAACTATTTTCAAAACTGGTTTACTAATATATACTTCCACCAGTGATATAACAAGACACCATAGATACACATCTTCTCCAACACTGTTATTCCAGACTTCATATTCTTGACAATGCGATGGGTGGAAAATGGCATCATATGACTATCTTTATTAGAATCTTCATGATCAATACTGTTAATGCCTATCACATGTTTACTGATCACATGCATTTTTATTTTTGTGAAATATCTACTTATGTCTTTTGGCAGTTTTCCATTGAATTATTGGCACTTTCTTCTTCATTTTTAAGAGTTCTTTATGTGTTCTTGACACTAATACTTTGCTGATTGTGTACAATTATCCAAGTTTGTAACCTAGCTTCTTGCTTAGTTTATGGTACCACTTTAAGAATTAATTCTCTTAATATAAGTAAATGCAACATTTCCTGTTATAACCAACCTTTTTATGAATAACACATATTACTTGAATCTAATAGATATTCATTTATATTTTTAGCCCTGTTTTTCGACATTTTTACATAAAAATTTTTGGTGTCTATATGAGTTATTCAATTTTTTTCATACATCTTTCAGGTTCATTTGTGGAATAGCCCTTTCTCTGTCGCACTGATATGGCATGCCAATTTTGTCATATAACGAAGTTCCACGCAAGCATGGTTCTGTTTCTCAGCATTCTGACTGTTTCTGCACCTATGCCACACTGAGTAACCAAAGCTCAAGAGTTGTCATCCAGTTTAACAGGTATCTCATCACTTCTCTTCTTCTGAGCATCTTATATATTCTTTGTTCTTTACTCTTCCACAAAAATCTTAAAATCACATTCTTGAGTTTTATAAATAATTACTTTGGAACTTTGATTGTAATAACACTGATCAATTCAGAAAGAATCACTATTTCACACTATTGTCATCTTGCCCATGAACATGATATGTCCTAATTGGTTCTTCTAATTCATATCATTTTCTCTGTATTTTTTACATCATAGATTTATTCTTAGATACTTGATATTCTCTTATACAATTTTAAGTTATATATTATCTTTAAACTTTCTAGTTTGCTGCCTTTGTATAAAAATGCAACTTAAATTTCGATAGTAATTTTCTTTTTACATCTATTTTTATCTACAATCTTGTTAAACACTTGTATTATATCAAATAATTTGTAGGTGGATTCTTTTGTGTATTTTGTGTAAATAACATCAAATGGAAAAATAACTATTTTTTCCTGAATTACAATCCTTATTTTCTTCTTATCTTTATTTTGGTATTGCCTGAGGTAGGGCCTTAAAAACAATGTTGAACAGAAATATTCATTGTGGACTTCATAACCTTGTTTTTGTCTTTAAACATATTGCTTCCAATATTTTAACATTAAATATAATTTTATTTCATATTTTTAATAAATATGCATTAAGTAGAAATCAGTTGCTGATAAATTGTGTTATTTCAAAAAATGTATCAATTTTACCTAATTTTTAAAAATTATATAGTTGTTACTATTCCCACACTATTACTAAAATCTCTACTTTGTATGTAGTATCTTTTCATTTATACATTTGTTATTATTTGTCTTTTCCTGACAATCTGAATAGAAAAATGTCTATTTTCTTAGGGTTTTAAAAAATATTTTAAAATAATATTTAAAATAAGTGATATGTTATTGAAATAGAAAATAAAAACTGATTTAAAAATATTAACCAAGTACAAAAATGTTTTTCATTGTGGATGTTTGTGCAGCAAAGCTTCTGAAGACTTGTAGGCTTGAGAACAGTGGTTGTATAACTTTATATTGAAATAGCCTTTTTTGTATACAATTTTAACTTCTGTTATTTTCATCAAAACTTTAAAGTCATTATACCATTGCCTTGTTTCCAGTGTTTGTGTTGAGAAATTTGATATCTATATAATTTTTATTCCTTTATGTGTGACTTATTGTCTCTCTAAACTTTTTGAATTGTCTTGGTCTTTAAAAAACTATTTTATTGTAAATTGATGATTTATAACATATACTTATGGGCTAAAAAAAGTGATGTGATAATTTATATATATAATGTGTAACAAAATTAAGCTAATTAATACACATCTCAAATACATCAATCATGTGGTAAGAACATTTGCAATTTACTCTTCACAATTTTGAAATTACAGTACATTATTTTCAACTATATTCACCATGCTATGCAATAGATCTGAGCAAACAAGAACTTCCTTCCGTCTGAGATTTTGGGCCATTTGACCATAATCTCTCTATTCTCCCCAGCTTCCAATCTCTGTAACTAACTTTGTGCTCTGCTTCTATGAGTTCAGTTGTTTTAGATTCCAGACATAAAGGAGAACATGTATTTCCCTTCCTGTGCCTGCCGTATTTTACTTAGCATAATTCATTTATTTCTCTATTGACTAATTGTTCTGGTAAGGACTTTCAATACTATGTTGAATAGGAGTGGTAAAAGTGGACATCCTCGTCTTGTTCCAGAACTTAAAGGAAAGCCTTCCAATTTTTTACCATTGAGTACAGTGTTAGCTGTGGACCTCTCATATATGGCCTTAAATGTGTTAAGGTACATTCTTTCTACACTAAATCTGTGAGAGTTTTTTATCATGAAAATTGTTGAATTTTGTCAAGTGCTTTTTTCTGCGTCTAGTAAGATAATGAGATGGTTTTTGTCTTTCATTCTGTTAATGTGATGTATCACAGTTACTGATTTACTTATGTTGAAGCCTCCTGTGTCTCGGGAGAAACGCCACTTGATCATGATGGATGATCCCTTTAATGTGTTGATAAATTCAGTTTGCTAGAATATAATGGAGGATTTTCATGTCTATGTTCATCAAGGATATTGACCTGTAGTTTTATCTTCTTGTAATGTCCTTGTCTGACTTTGGTATCAGGGTAATGCTGACTTGATAAATGAGTTAAAAAAGAGTCCCTCCTCTTCAATTTTTGGGAAGACTTTGGGAAGAATTAGTATTAGTTCTTTAAAAAACTGGTAGAATTCAACCATGAGCCATCAGGTCTTGGGTTTTTCTTTGATGGGAAAATTTTTATTACTGATTTAATCTCCTTACTTGTTATTGGCCATTTCAGATTTTTTATTTCTGCACAATTCAATCTTGGTAGGTTGCATATGCCTAGGAATATATTCGTTTCTTCTAGGTTATCCAATTTGTTGCTATATAATTATTTGTAATAGTTGCTTATGATTCTATTATGTGATATCAGTTCTAATGTCTCTGTTTTCACCTCTGATTTTATTTGAGTCTTCTTTTTTCTAGTTATTACAGCTAAATGTTCATTTTGTTTGCGTTTAAAAAAAATACAACTGGCTGGGAGCGGTGGCTAACACCTGTAATCCCAACACTTTGGGAGGCCAAGGCAGGCGGATCACCTGAGGTTGGGAGTTCGAGACCAGCCTGACCAACATGGAGAAACCCTGTCTCTACTAAAACTATAAAAAATGAAAAATGAGCCAGCCGTCAGGGCGCATGCCTGTAATCCCAGCTACTGGGGAGGCAGAGGTAGCAGAATCGCTTGAACGTGGGAGGTGGAGGTTGCAGGGAGCCGAGATCATGCCATTGCACTCCAGCCTGGGCAACAAGAGCGAAACTCTGTCTCAAAATAAATAAATAAATAAAATGAAAATTTTAAAAAAGACACTAGTTTTATTAATCTTTTGTATTCTTTTGCTAGTCTGTGTTTCATTTACTTCGATTCCAATCTTCATTATTTCCTTCCTTCACCTATCTTTGTATTTAGTTTTTTTTTCTCTACCTCCTTGACAAATAAGATTAAGTTGTTTGAAATCTGCTTTTTAGGTAAACATTTATCATTATAAACTTTCCTCTTAGAGCTTCTTTTGCTGTATTCCATAAGTTTTGGCACTTTGCATTTCCATTTTTGTTTGTCGCAAGATTTTTTTTTTAATTTTATTGACCCATTAGTTGTTCAGGAACATGTTGTTAATTTATATGTATTTGTGAATTTTCTGAAATTCCTCATTGATTTCTAATTTCATAGCATTGTGGGTCAGAAAAGGTACTTGATATAACTTCAAATTTCTTGAGAAAATTCAGACTTTTGTCCTAATAGGTGATCTATCCTGGAAAACGTTCTCCGTGTGCTCAAGAATATTGTGTATGCTGTTGCTAATGGATGGAATGTTCTGTATATGTCTGTTAGGTCCATTTGATCTAATGTGTTTTCTTATTAATTTTCTGTCTGAATAATCAGTACATTGTTAAAAGTGATATATTAAAGTCCCTTACTATTATTGTATGGCAATCTCTTTCTCTCAAGGTCATTTCACATTTGTTTTACATTTTTAGGTGCTCCAATGTTGAATATATGTGTACTTACTATTGTTACATCCTGTTGATAAATTGACCCCTTTGTCATCATATAATGTTCTTATGTGTCTCCTATTTCCATTTTTGAGCTTTTTTGTTTTCATTTGCGTGGAAAATCTTTTTCCATCCCTTCATTTTCAGTCTGTGTGTGTCCTAAAATACAAGGTGAGACTCCTACAGGCAGTGAATAATTGGGGCTTGTTTATCCTTTCAGTTACTCTTTTTTGGAGGATTTAATGCATTTATATTCAAGGTAATTATTGATAGGCAAGGACTTACTACTACCATTTTGTTAACTGTTTTCTGGTTGTTTTGTAGATATTTTGTTTCTGCCTCTTATGCTGTCTTCCTTTATGTATTGATTTTTTAACAAGTGGTATGCTTTGACCGTTCCAATTTTTTGTCCTACTAATAATTTTTGCTTTGTACTTCTCTGAGGTTTACATATAAGATATACATATATCAATAACCTATTTCAAACTGATAACTTGCATACAACTCCACACTTTTGCTCCAACATTTTACGTTGTTGAGGTCAGGTCAGAATTTACATCACTTTATAATGTGTGTCTCTTGACAATTTATTTCAGTTATAGTTTTAATCATTTTTTTTTCTCCAACTTCTTGAGATAATTCAGACTTTTGTCCTAATAGATGATCTATACCTAATAGGTAGTCTCACTCTATTGCCCAGGCTGGGGTGCAGTGGCGTGATCTCGGCTTACTGCGGCAAGCTCTGCCTCCCAGGTTCACACCATTCTCCTGCCTCAGTCTCCCGAGCAGCTGGGACTATAGACACTCGCCACCATGCCCAGCTAATTTTTTGTATTTTTAGTAGAGACGGAGTTTCACCGTGTTAGTCAGGATGGTCTCGATCTCCTGACCTCATGATCTGCCTGCCTTGGCCTCCCAAAGTCCTGGGATTACAGGCATGAGCTACCACGCCTGGCCTAATAGTTTTGTTTTTAATTCTTCTTCCAGGGATAAAGTTACATGTGATCATTACGGTACTTGAGTATTCTGAATATATGACTCTGCTGTACTTCAACCACTGAGTTTTGTACTTTCATATCTATCATTATTAATTTGTGACTTTTTTGTTTCAGCTTAAAGAAGTCCTTTTAGCAATTCTTACAAGACTGGCGTAATGGTTATGACATCCCTTCATTTTGACAAAATGACAAACTTTCAGTTTGAAAATGACAAAATTTCATTTGTCTGGGAAAGTTTATATTTCCTCCTCATTCTTAAAAGACCAGTTTTCTGATTAAAGTATTTTTGGTTAGAAGCTTGTGTTTCTTTAGCACTTTGAATATGTCATCCCACTCTTTCCTGACCTACACTGTTTCTCCTGAGAAATCTGCTGATAGTGACACTTCTTTGTATGTGACGGGTTTCTTATCTTTTGCTGCTCCAGAATTTTTTGTCTTTGATTTTTGGTAGTTTATTATGTGCCTTGATTAACTCCTCTTTCAGTTGTATTTGAGTGGAGACTTCTGTGCTTCCTATACGTGGATGTTGGCATCTATTCACAGAATATGGAAGTTTTTTGTTAAGCCCTTATTTATTTAAATATGCTCTATGATCCTTGTTCTCTTTATTCACCTTCTGCAGCTTCTATTCTGTAAAAGCTTGGTCTCTTCAGTGTCCCATAATTCCTGCAGGATTTTGTTACATTTTTTTCATTCTTTTGTCTTTTAGCTCATTTGATTGGATAATTGTAAATTTTGTTTTCCAGCTTACTGCTTTTTTCCGCTGCTTAATCACATCTTCTGTTTAATCTTTCTGTTTTTCATTTCAATCACTGTATTCCTCACCTCTAGGATTTCTATGTTTTAAATTTTTTTCTATTTTGTTGTAAAACTCACTTTGTGAGTTGTGTTCCAAATTTTACATGATTTTTTAATCCATACATTCTTATCATTTACTGAACTTCTTTAGGAAGTTTATTTGGAGTTGCCAGTCATTGCAGAGATCTCCATTCCTTTAGGGCCCATTATTGGAGCTTTATTAGTTTCCCTTGGAGTGTAACGATTCCCTAATTCTTCATAATCCTTGTGTGCTTGCAATGTTGTCTGTACATTTGAGGAGACAGCCTCCTCTTCTGGTCTTTTTAAATGTTACTTGGCAGGAATAGACCCTGGCTATGTAGACTAGCCCATGACTCTGGAAAGGCCAGTTGGTGACAGTCCCAGTCAGGCAGATCTTGTTATGTGTTCTCTAATTCATGGGGTCACTGACTTTGCTCTGATGTCAGGCGGGGCTGCTAGCTGAGTTCTGCCATCCAGCAGAATCGCTGGCACGGTTCTGCTGTCAGGAAGAGCTGCTGGCTGGATGATGCTTTCCCTTCTATTCAGGCTAGGAAGCGGATGTATTTCCTGGCCGGGAAATTCTACTGTATGGGATCTGCAGTTGAGCAGGGCTACAGGCTGTGCTCTGAGATTAGTAAGTAACCGCTTGGGACAGGCAGGACCAGAGGCTGTGCTCCTTGGAAATACATGACTGAGGACTGCCTGCCACTCAGGTGGAGGCCTGTGGTGAGCTTTTGGCTGAGTGGCCGTTTGCTCTCTCAGGTCAAGCAGGTCTAGCCTCTCTACTTCTCCAAAATGTATGGGGGTGGGAGTGTCCCTGCCTGGGCAGGGTCATTAGGTCATGCTCTGAGGTGAAGCACGGAGATTAGCTATCTAGAGACTCAACGCAAAATGAACTTCTTACCTTACTTATGAAGGCAATCAGCTCAGTTTTAAAGAGTGGTTATAAAGTCAGCTGGTATCACTGAGTGAGCTGTCAAGAACACAAAAATACCAGCAAGATTCTGTAGGCTGGTCACTATGAGCTCTGCCTCCTTTGTTTCTATCTGACCCCAGGCAGTTTATGCCTTTAACCCCACTGTTCCCCATGAGTTGAGACTGAAGTGGGCTTTCTGGGAGGTGTCTCAGAGTGCTAGGGAAGATTGGATGCCTCCAGTTTTCTTTTCCCCACTGTGGAAACTGTGTGCCCAGGGAAATTCTCTGTCTGGCATTCTGCTGACTGACTTCAGGGGGGATGAAGGACAGCATCATAGTGAGATCATTCCTACTCATCTAATTTGTTTTCCTTCAGTTCCACAAATGACGTAGGTGTCTCAAGACAGTTGCCAAGTATGGAGGTTTTCAAAAAGATGTGTGGTCTGTAGATAGTTGCTAGTTATACTTTCTGTGGGTGTTGGGTGGCACGAAGGATTGGGGGCAGTTGGTAGAGATTGCAGCCCGAGACTTCCTATTCTTCCATTTTGCTGATGTCATCTCCATCTCTTTGTCTTTTAAATGCTACTACTATGTGTGGGTTTTTAGTTATTTTTTCTCTTTCACACATTAGAAAGTACACTTTAATATTTTGAAGTATACTTTATACTACATACATTCAGTCTGCCTTTTATATTTTTAAATGCCAGAACAGTCATTATGATTACTTTTCACACAGTACTTCGTCACAATTTTACTTCTCTTTCTGTGATCTTTTGAAACATTTCTTTGGTCTTGGTTTTTGATTTGCTTATTTTGTTATATATATTACTATGATACTCTGAATTTATTTTCTTGAATGTTTCATGGATAATTGTTCTTGGTAATTCCTCATGTACTTTAATTTAATATTACCACCATTTTTCTCCTGATATATTATGCTGTTGTGTTTTTATTATGCTAATTTAAAAGTGCTGGTCCATCTGTTCTTAGTTTTGTTTCTGAGGAAATCAGTAATCCAGCATATTGCTTTTCTTTTGAAATCAATGATGTTCTCTTCAAATGTCTCATGATTTTGAGCTGCTTACTCCTGTTCTCATTTTATATACTCAGTCAGCTAACATAAGAAAAAAGACCAAACTTCAGTCTTTGGGAAGAAAAAGGCATTTAGTGGATAGTTGTTGTAATCAAAAGTTTCACTATGGAAATCTTTTACGACTCACCGCTCTTTCTGCCCCACATTGTTGCAAGCTGTTAAGAGAGCCTGATGCTTTCTCCTCTGGTGCCGGCAGGAGGTTCAGAACCACATAAGACCCTGCCTGCAGTTGTGAACCTCACTTTGACCACTCCCCCAAACCACCATAAAAATTCCAATCCAGTCTTTTTCCTTTTGTCAGTCATTTTTGGACCAAATTAGGAAGGCTGTCCTGCTCTCCCACAAAGCCTCATTCAGTAATAAGCCTGTTTACATAATTTTGGTGCATGTATAGCATCATCAGTCTTCTCATCTGAACCAAATTTTGGGTGAAGCCCTTCTAATTCTGCAGGGTGGCCACTAAACAGTGATAGACGATGATATGGTTTGACTGTGTCCCCGCCGAAATCTCGTCTTGACTTACAGTTCCCATAATCCCTGTATGTCATGGGAGGGACTTGATGGGAGGTAATTGAATCATGGGGGTGGTTACCCCAATGCTGTTCTCATGATAGTGAGTTCTCAGGAGAGCTGATGGTTTTATAAATATACCCTTTATAAAGGCTCCGCCCCCCTTTACTTGGCATTTCTCCTTCCTCCTGCCATGTGAGTAAGGATGTGTTTTCTTCGCCTTCTGCCATGATTATAGGTTTCCCAAGGCTTTCCCAGTCATGTGGAACTGTGAGTCAATTAAACCTCTCTTTTTTATAGATTACCCAGTCTCAGGTATTTCTAGAAACCCTAGAAGGATATTCTTCTTGGATTCTAACCTCCCCACCCTCCAAATGTTGAGGTTTGAAGCAGGCTAGGAAAACAACTATTAAAAATTATTCCTCAATTATCTATTATCACAGTTTCCAAAAAACAGGCTTCCACCATTTGTTCCAAAATAATGAAAGAGAGAAGACAATAGATTAGAGAAGATAAGAATGGATAGTAAGATATGCCCTGAAAACTTTTTGATATGGAAGGAAATCAAATGTTTCAAATTAATTTTATAAACAATATGTTTGAGCGGAATATAAAATTCTACATTTTATTTATATTAATGATGAAGATTATGCTGATCAGTTCAAATGTTGGAACTGTGATTTTGAAACTACTACTGATATTTTATTGAAATGTGGTTAGAGTTAGAAAAAATTACTGAAAATTTAATTTTGTAAAAATTATACTAAGGTCTGTCCATCTTAAAAATAGAAGGATTATAAATCAAGATAATTATATTATTGTGTTTCAATACACTTATGATTCATATCTAAATAGCTTAGTTTTGCCCTAATTTGTCAAAAGCAGAATTTGAGAACTCCCATAATGGAATAAGTAGCTATAAGAAAAATAAAATAGTAATATACCATAAAGTGATTTCAGTTCCATTTCAGAGGAAGGGAAAATAAAAGGAGCAGTTTAAGGACAAAAATATTAGCACAACTACAAAATCAAACTGAAAGCATTATACACTTTTTCATAATATAGGGCAATTGAACCTCACTTGCTCTTCCAAATTCTATGACTAACTTGCAATTTCCTGCTCTACTGGCCTCCTGGGATGAAGGCACAGACATATTGATCTGACTGACAGTGAAGTATCACTTTGCAGTAAGTGTCTAAGTGGTGTGGCAACAGCCAGTGCTTTCTGATAGCTACAAAGGAGGACACTACCAGATCTATCTTGTTATTAATAAGATAAACGTTGTTTCTCTGTAAATGCAAAAGAAAACAAATTATTGTTGCAAACTTCACATCTCACTATGGTATAGTTTCATGTATTATCTATTTAAATTATTTTAATTGAAATGGTAAATATACAAATATCTTACCTTGTAGATGGTGAGGCAAAATATAATTTATGGAATAATGTCCTAATAAATGAAAGGGAAGTGCAGTGCTTGGAGATACTTGTACATAAGCATGATAAGATAATATTTATAGATCTAAATAAATACCCTGAAGAGAACTCTGAATCTCTGACCAAAGCTAAAGTAATACAAAGTGGTTATATGTTCTTGGATTTGTTAGGAATTAGAACATTATCTTAAAAATGATGAGAATTAATGAAAGTGTTTTAATCCAGAGACTGGAATTAAAATACTCATATTTTTCAAAGAATCATTTATGATTGTCTTAGACTATTTGGGCTACTATAACAAAATACCTTAAATCTGGTAATTTAAAAAAATAACAGAAATTTATTTCTCACAGTTCTGGAGGTTGGAAAGTGCAAGACCAAGACATGAACAGATTCATTATCTGGTAAGAGCCTGTTCCTCATAGACAGTAACTTATATGTGTCTTCACATGCAAGAAGAGGTGCACAAGCCTTCTCAGGTCTTTTTGATAAGGACAGTAATCTCATTCATGAGGGCAGAGGACTTATGACTCAAACACCTCCCAAAGACCCCACATTCTTAATGCCACTTCTTAAAAGAAGACATCCCATTACTGGGTATATGCCCAAAGGATTATAAATCATGCTGCTATAAAGACACATGCACACGTATGTTTATTGCGGCACTATTCACAATAGCAGAGACTTGGAACCAACCCAAATGTCCATCAGTGACAGACTGGATTAAGAAAATGTGACACATATACACCATGGAATACTATGCAGCCATAAAAAAGGATGAGTTTGCGTCCTTTGTAGGGACATGGATGCAGCTGGAAACCCTCATTCTCAGCAAACTATAGCAAGAACAGAAAACCAAATACCGCATGTTCTCACTCATAGGTGGGAACTGAACAATGAGATCACTTGGACACAGGAAGGGGAACATTACACACCCGGTCCTATTGTGGGGAGCGGGGAGGGGGAAGGCATAGCATTAGGAGATATACCTAATGTAAATGACGAGTTAATGGGTGCAGCACACCAACATGGCACATGTATACATACGTAACAAACCTGCACACGGTGCACATGTACCCTAGAACTTAAAGTATAATTTTAAAAAATTTTAAAAAAAAAGAGAATGTGGACATACTTTTATTCAAACTTTCCTGAAACTAAAATAAAAATCATTATTTTCATCATATTGCCAGCAAAGATTACTTAAAATATGTCTATTATTACCAAATTTTTTAATAATGAAGATGGACTGTAGTAAGCAAACGCAATTTTGAAAACCATGTGTTAAAGATAACTCCTTTGCTGCTTTAGTGCTTTATGAGAAAATAACATTCATTGCATAGTATTTTTGATTTTATAACCAACTGGCCTATCCGATGACACTAAATGCTATATAGTACAAAATATAAGGAGGAAAATGGTTTCATTATTTTATGCATAAAAGCCTGATTGGGTTTTTATACCTATTGAGTCTAAAAACCAAATATTTAGGCTTTTTTTAAAGTTACAGCAGTGGTTCATTTTATAATCAACACAACCGTTTGTCTGATTTTATATTTTATATCTTAACAGTTTGAAGGTCAGCCCTTTCAAAAATCAAAGAAAAGTCAATTAAAATGACATTGCTTAAAATATTAGGGGAATGTTTCCAAGGAAAAAATTGTTAAAGTACTTGAAAATCCAAGACTATTTTTCATGTTGTAACTATTTTCAAATGTATTTAACATTTAGGTTCAAAGTCAGGAGCAGTGGCACAGCATCTGTTGTTCCACCTACTCGAGAGGCTGAAGCTGGAAGATCACTTGAGGCCATGAGTTCAACACCAGCCTGGATGACATAGAAAGATTCCCATCTCTTTTTAAACAGGTTCAGTCAGATTTCAGAAACTGGGTGTAGACACTCTAGGAACTGATTGCATTCACTTGCTTAGTGTTCATTTTTGGCTTGGATCATGAACATAGTCTTTGAATGAAGGGTTACTTTCTCCAATTCGACCTGTTTTCATCATTGTATACCATTACTGTTTCCTTAAAAATAAACTACGTAATTGACATTTTCATACAACTTAACTATGGAAATGTGTAATATGTAACTATTTCCTGATTGTGACATTAATAACCCGGAATTCCATCTCTACTCAAACATCATCAAATACTAAGGCAGTATTAATTTTGGTAAAATATTTAAACATACATCTTAGTTTGCTATAAAAAGTAAACACTTAGCTAACGTGCTCATTTTCACATATATATATTTTCGGTTCATAGGTACAGATATCCTGCATATTTTTGGCCTCATACAAAGAAAGAAATGTTTTTGAAAATTTACGTGTGTATTTGCATTTATCATCATAAATACATTTAATTCACTGTAAAGACATAGCCAGAAGGATAATCAGCTATCTGATAATTACAAGGTGTTGATTAGAAAATAGGTACTTACTTTAAATAGAATTGTTATTAAAATATCTTGCTTTACCTGCCCTTTAATGCCTTTTGAGAATATCATGATCTGCAGAAACAGATTTATTGAAATTAATTCTAAAATAGCACAGCATTTGCAGTGGTCTTGGTAATTCTCTAGCTCAGATGTATAAGCTCAGATTTTTGTATATATTCACTGAACACTTTTCGGTGTGTATGAGATCAAAGATTCTTAATCATACTCCAGATTGCACACTGCTAGCTAATTGGGTAGTTATAATACCATTTAGTTCATTTCTTAATGGAAAGTTGGAATAAACATAGCAGAAGTATAGTTATGTTTTAAAGGATGATTCTCTGTATATATTTCTCAATTTTGATAAGATGAGCCTGTCTTATCCAAAGACTTAATGGCTTCTTAAAGATATACTTGATTACTCAAATACACAAGGCATTCTTATTGGAAATCTTATTGAAGTAAATATGTATAACTGAAAAACAATTCCCCAAAATTAACACATCACAACATAATAAAACATTTTGCCCTGAGGACAGTCTTTATTACAAGCAAGACAAGCATGAAGAAATACTGGAAAAAGAGAATGCTGTAGTCAAATATCATAATGTATATATTATATATAATACATAATATAAATATGTATGATACACACATACAATATATGTACAGATTCACCTCTATGATCTGTTCTTTGACCAGAAATATTTTGAGATGATCTAGCTATATGCTATCATAAGCTGTCAAGCCATCACTTAATACTAATTTTTTTAAGCAGTTTTAGGTTACAGCAAAAATTGAGAGGAAGGTAGAGATTTCCCACATACCTCCTGCCTTCACACATGCATAGCCTCCCCCATTATCAACATCACACACTAAGTGCTACTTTTGTTTTAATTGATGAATCTGTATTGACATACATAATCGTGCAAAATCTAGAGTTTACATTACGGTTCACTGTTAATATTGTACATTCTTTGGGTCTCGACAAATGTATAACAACATGTATCCACAATTAGGGTACTATGGAAAATTATTTCAGTTCCCTATAAATCATCTGTGCTCCGTCTTTCATCCCTCCTGCTCCCCAACCTCTGGCAACCACTGATTGTTTGTTACTGTCACAATTCTGCCCTTCGCAGAATGTCATATTGTGAGAATCACATGGTATGTAACCTTTTAAGATTGGCTTCTTTTAATAATATACATGTAATGTTCTTTCCACGGCTTGACAGCTTATTTCTCTTCAGTGCTGAGTAATATTCCATTGTAGGACGTACGGCAGTTTATTTATGCATTTACCTACTGAAGGGCAACCTGGTTGCTTCCAGGTTTTGCCAATCGTGAATAAAGCTGCTGTAAATATCCATGTGCCAATTTTCACGTGAATTCATTTGGGTACTGTGACTGCTGGAACATATGGTAAGAGCATATTTAATTTTGTAAGAAACTGCCAAACTGTCTTTCAGAGTACCATTTTGCATTCCCAGCAACCACTATTGATAGTTCCTGTGGCTCCACATCCTTGCATTTGGTGTTTTGAATTTTGACCATTCTAATAGGTATATAGTGGTATTTTATGGTTGTTTTAATTTGCATTTGCCTGATGATCTAAAATGTGCAGCATATTTCATATGCTTATCTTTCGTGAGGTGTCCTTTGAGGTCTTTTTCTGATTTTTTTCATCAGGTTGCATGTTTTCTTATTGCTGAATTTTATGTATTTTTGTATTTTGGGATAACAATCCTTTATCTGTCGTATCTTTTGCAATTATTTTCTACCAGTTTATGGATTCACCTCTCATTCTCTTGTCATATTCTTTCACAGAGCAGAAGTTTTTAATTTTAATGAAGCCCAACTTACCAGTTATTGCTTTCATATATTTTGCCTTTGGTGGTATATCTAAAAAGCTTTTTCCATAACCAAGTTCAGGTTGAATTTTACCTAAGTTATCCTCTAAGAGTTTATACTTTTGTGTTTTACATTTAGGTCTATGGTCTATTTTGAGCTAATTTTTGTGAAGGGTGTGAAGTCTGTGTCTAGATTTTCTTTGTGAAATTTTGCATGTAAATCCAGTTGTTCCAGCATCATTTCTTGAAAAGACTATTTTGCTCCATTGCATTTCCTTTGTTCCTTTGTCAAAATCAGTTGACTATATTCATATGTAGGAGGTCTATTTCTAGGCTCTGTATTCTGTTCCACTAATCCATTTGTCTATTATTCTTTCATCAGTACCACACTGTCTTGATTACTGTGCTTGATAATGTGTCTTGAAATCTGGTATTATCAGTCTCCAACTTTGTTCTCTTTCAATATTCTCTCCTTTGTAATTCTCCTTCAATATGGCTACCATGTACCTTTTGCCTCTCCATATAAACATTAGAATCATCCTGACAATATAAAATAAGTTGCTGGAAGTTTAACTGGAATTGCACTGAATCGATAAAGCTGTGAAGAACTAACATCTTGACACTATTGGGTCTTCCTATTTATGAACATAGACTATCTCTCCATTTGTGTAGTTCTTCTTTGATTTATCATAGTTTGTTTTCCTCAGATAGACCTTGAAGATATTTTGTTCAATTTGTACCTATTTTTTTTTTTTGGAGGGGTGGGGGGCAGTGCTAACATAAATGGCATTGTATTTTTTATTTAAAATTACATTTGTTTGCCAGAGCTATATAGGAAGGTCATATGGTTTAGCTGTGTCCCCACCCAAATCTCATCTTGAATTGGAGCTCCAAAAATACCCCTGTGCCATGGGAAGGACCCAGTGGGAGATAACTGAATTAGGAGGGTAGGTTTTTCCCATGCTGTTCTCATGATAGTGAGTAAGTCTCATGAGATCTGATGATTTTATAAGGGGCAATTCCGCTATACACGCTTTCTTGTGCATGCTGGAAGATCACTTGAGGCCAGGAGTTCAAGACCAGCCTGGGTGACATGGAGAGATTCCCATCTCTTTTTTAAAAATTAGGTTCAGTCAGATTTCAGGAATCAGGAATAGATACTGTAGGTTTTGATTGCATTCACTTGCTTAGTGTTCATTTTTGGCTTGGAATATGAACATAGTCTTTGAATGAAGGGCTACTTTTCCCAAATTTCACCTGTTTTCATCATTATATACCATTACAGTTTCCTTGAAAATAAACTACATAATTACCATTTTCATATAACTTTACTATGTAAATGTGTAATATGTAACTATTTCCTGATTGTGACCTTAATTAGTAATCCAAAATTCCATCTCTACTCAGACAACATCAAATACTAGACAATATTAATTTTGTTAAAGTGTTTAAAGATACATCTTAGTTTGCTACAAAATGTAAACACTTAGCTAACATGCTAATTCTCATATGTTTTTGCTCATATGTACAAAAACCATGCATATTTTTGGCTTCAAATAAAAAAAGTTTTTACAACTTATGTGTGTGTGCATTTAGCATCATAAATATATTAGATTCCCTATAAAGACATAGCCAGAAAAATAATCAGCTACCTGATAATTATAAGTTACTGACTAGAAAATATATATTTCCTTTAAATAAAATTGTTATATTAAAATACCTTGCTTTACCTGCCCTTCAATGCCTTCTGAGAATGTGTGACCTGCAGAAACATGGATTTATTGAAACTAATTCTAAAATAGCACTTTGCAGTGGCTTTGGTAATTCTCTAGCTCGGATGTAAACTCAGATTTTTATATACATCCAATGAACATTTTTCAGTGTGTATGAGATTAAAGATACTTAACCATACTCCAAATTGCCCACTGCTAGCTGGAACTACTACACTGCAAAGGAGTAACAGGAAGAGGTTGGAATAGTTTGGAGGGCTCAGAAGAAGACAGGAAAGTGTAGGAAAGTTCAGAACTTCATAGAGACTTGGCAGGCTCAGAAGACACGAACAGGTTGGAAAGTTTGGAACTTCCTAGAGACTTGTTGAATGACTTTACCAAAATGCTGAGAGTTATATGGACAATAAAGTCCAGGCTAAGGTGGTCTCAGATGGAGATGAGAACTTGTTAGGAACTGGAGTAAAGTTCTCTCTTGCTATGCAAAGAGACTGGCAGCATTTTGACCCTGCCCTAAAGATCTGTAGAACTTTGTACTTGAGAGAGATGATTTAGGGTATCTCATGGATGAAATTTCTAAACAGAAAAGCATTCCAGAGGAAGCAGAGCATAAAAGTTTGAAAAATCTGTACCCTGACAAAGCAGTAGAGAAGAAAAACCCATTCTCTGGGGAGAAATTCAAGCAAGCTGTAGAAATTTGCATAGGTAATGAGGAACAGAATGTTAATCACTAATACAATGGAGAAAATGTCTGCAGGGCATGTCAGAGGCCTTCATAGAAGCCCCTTCCATCACAGTCCCAGGAGAGGAAAAATGATTTCTTGGACCAGGACCAGGGCCCCCCTGCTGTATTCAGCCTTGGGACTCAGTGCCCTGTGCCCCAGGCACTCCAGCTGTGGCTAAAAGAGACCAACATACCGCTTGGGCCATGGCTTCAAAGGGTTCAAGCCCCAACCCTTGGCAGCTTCCGTGTGGTGTGGGTCCTGCAGGTACACAGACTACAACATTTGAGGTTTGGGAACTTCCACCTAGATTTCAGAGGATGTATGAAAACGCCTGGATGTCTAGGGCGAGGTGTGTTACAGGGGTGGAACTCTCATGGAGAACCTCTGCTATGGCAGTGCAGAAGGGAAATGTGGGGTTGGAGTCCCCCGTCAACCCACAGAGTCCCCACTGGGGCACTGCCTAGTGGAGGTGTGAGAAGAGGGCCACCATGCTCCAGACCTCAGAATGGTAGTTCCAGTGACAGCTTGCACCGTGCACCTGGAAAAGCCTCAGACGCTCAGAGCCAGCCTGTGAAACCAGTCAGAACAGAAGCACTATACCCTGCAAAACCACAGAGGCAGACCTTCCCAAGGCCATGGGAACTCACCTTTTGCATCAGTGTGACCTGGATGTGAGACATGGAGTCAAATGAGGTCGTTTTGGAACTTTAAGGTTTAATGACTGCCCTATTGGATTTTGGACTTGCATGGGGCCTGTGGCTCCTTTGTTTTGTCCAATTTCTCCCATTTAGAATAGGTGTATTTACCCAAAGCCTGTACCCCCATTGTATCTAGGAAGGAACTAACTAGCTTTTGATTTTACAGGTTCATCGGAGTAAGGAACTTGCCTTGTCTCAGATGTGGCTATGGACTTGGACTTTTGAGTTAATGCTGGAATGAGTTAAGTCTCTGAGGGACTGTTGGAAGGGCACGACTGTGTTTTTGTGCTTTGAATTGTAAGGACATGATATTTGGGAGCAGCCAGGGGCAGAATGATACGGTTTGGCTGTGTCCCAGCCAAATCTCATCTTAAATTGTAGCTCCCTTGATCCCCATGTGTCATGTCAATTACCTAGTGGAGGTAATTGAATCACAAGGGTGGGTTTTTCTCATGCTATTCTCGTAATAATGAATAAGTCTCATGAGACTTGGTGGTTTTATAAAGGGGCAGTCTCCCTGAATATGCTGCCTTGCCTGCTGCCATGTAAGACATGCCTTTGCTTCTCCTTCACCTTCCACCATGATTGAGAGGCCTCCCCAGCCATGTGGAAATGTGAGTCCATTAAACTTCTTTTTCCTTATAAATTACTCAGTCTCAGGTATTTCTTCATAGCAGTATGTAAATGAACTAATACAGAAGGCAACTGACTATGTATATTCCTATAACCTTGCTATGATCAATTAGTTCCAGGGGTTTTGTCAGTTCTTTCAGATACTTTACATAGACAATCATGTCATCTGAGAATAAAGACAATTTCTTCCTTTTCTATATGTATATATTTCCTTTTCTTGTTGTATCATTTGCTAAGGAAAAGGAAATACAATATATGCATACTGAGAAGGAAGTATGTTTAAAAGTAGTATTTCTTCCAGTTGATGCTTAAACATAATGTTCTCCATTTCTGTTTCAATATTTTGACCCATAGCATTTTTTTTTTTTTTTTGCTTAGGATTTCTATCTCTGTTTAAATTGCCCATCTGTCCTTTCATGTTATCTACTTTATTAATCCATTAAGAACCCCTAGCATATTAATCATATTTGTTTAAATTCCCAGTCTGAAAATTCCAATATCCCTGTCATGACTGCTTGCTCTGCCTCTTCAAATTATGGGTTTCTTTTTTGCCTTTTGGTATGCCTTGCAATTCTTTCTTGATAACTGGACATGATGTAGACAGTAGCATGTGGCAGTAAAAGGACTGCTGTAAACAGTTCTTTAATAATGTGGTAGTAGGGTGTCAGGGACAGGAAGCATTCTACAGTCCTGTGATTCAGTCTCAGTCTTTTATTAAGCCTACGCCTGTGGACTGTGAACTTCAAAAGTGCTTCTCAGCACCACCATCTCATAAATAGAAAACGAAGGCTAGAGTAGGCCGAAGGTGGGTATTTTCCTCCTCCTTTGTAGATGGTTAGAGTGGGCTGAGATTCTGTATTTCCCTCCCTCCATGTAAGAGGATATAAGTGGCTGAAATTGGGCATTTCCCCTCCCCTAGGTTCTGATAAAACCCCAAGAGGATAAGCTCTGATTAAAGAGTTTCTCCTGAGTGCAAACCTTTCTAAGAAGATAATGCTGTGGCATATTCTAAGGAGATTTCTTTTCCTATCCCCACGCCAGAACGATGAAGAGACTTTTCTCTGATATTAACTAAGAGAAGTGGGTCGAGTTCCTGGAGGTGAATCTCACAAAAGTGTGAGCTCCATTTTGTGGGTTCCCCTGGAGTTTTTAATTCTCAGACTTGTCCACTTTGTGCCCCCAGCAATTCAACTATATTTCAGGTTTACAACCCCAGCCCTCATTCCTGCCAAGGTTTTCACTGGTGAGACTCTGCTCTGGTAACCTGTGACTCAATGTATTCACTTGTCTGTCTCTTCAATCTCCAAAACAGTGAAGACAACTGTTTTCCATCACCTCTTTTATTGATTTAATAAAAGTTGACTTATCAGTCACTCCACTTTTTGCTGTTGTTAAAACAGAGTTGTGACTTATAAGTGGAACTAGAAACCAGAAGTCTCAGCACTTTTTTTTTTTTTTTTTTTTTTTTGAGACGGAGTCTTGCTCTGTCGCCCAGGCTGGAGTGCAGTGGCGCGATCTCGCTCACTGTAAGCTCCGCCTCCCGGGTTCACGCCATTCTCCTGCCTCAGCCTCCCGAGTAGCTGGGACTACAGGCGCCCACAACCGCGCCCGGCTAATTTTTTGTATTTTTAGTAGAGACGGGGTTTCACCGTGGTCTCGATCTCCTGACCTTGTGATCCGCCCGCCTCGGCCTCCCAAAGCGCTGGGATTACAGGCGTGAGCCACCGCGCACTTTTAATTTAATGGATGTTCTAGGAAAAGAAGTATCCGCTTTCTTGTCCTCTCCTTTTCATTAAGGCAGAGCCTATATAAGCAAATTCAGTGTAACAGGGTGATTGTGAATACCTATTTTATTGGACAATAGTCTTTTTCTATTTTTGTCTAATTTGTAATTCATTTCCAAATTATATTGAAATATTTGTAAGTGGTTGAAAATTATGTTCATTTATTTGTTATCTATATTAACAGCATTAATAATCATTAGCATATGCTGATTGCTTATTGTACACTATGCTATTATTTCTCACAATATTTCTGTTGAGTACTTGTTCCCATAACTCTAGTTTTATAATTGTGAAAACTAAGGATTGAGGCAACCACATAAGTGAATTGTCATAGGCTATATTAGTATCAAAGGATGAAACTAGGATGGGGTAAGACCCCTACAACTTTAAATACCATGCAATTAACATTATTTTCTGTCAATCATCTTTACTCCTCACTGCTAGGAGCCACTTGTAGGTTAAAAAAACAGAGAACAGAAAAACATTACAGAAGCTTTCAAACCAATATCCTCAGTTTGTTTATTCTAGTCCCATTAAGAAGTACTATATTGCAGAAAGTACGAGCAACATTCAAATATATCCTGCCTAACCTAGGAAGTTCAGTTTAACATTATGTATTCAACCAAAACTTGTAGAAAATATGTTATTTAAAAATCTGAAGGATTTCAAAGTTATTATCACAAAAGAAATAATTTGAGAATGTTTGGGGACAGTGGAGGGGAGACTGATGTTAGCAATGAACTGTTTGGAAAATATTTTAAAGATCTTTATTGCTATAAAATGGGAATACAGAGTGTATACATTGAATTGCTTCTGCATTGTTGAAAATTGTAATTACTTCTTACTTTGCTTAGTAACTGAAATTTTATCCAGTGCTCCATCTTTTTTTTTTATTGAATTGAAATAATAACAATAAAGAACCCTCAACTGAGGGCATCATGGTAAGCATGTAAAATACTCATCGCTAATACAAGTTAGAACAGTCTGGCAAAGATCTGCCACAGTGGCTTAAATCAGACTGCTTTTTTTGTTGGGAAAAAGTTTGGCTGTGCTGACATAAAATATGAAATGAAGTAAAATGGATATTAGGCACTGCATTCAGACAAAAAAACTTATATATATTATTAACCATTTTTGAGAAAAATTTTATCTCAAGTTGGGTAAATATTTATACCTGGAGTAATGAAGCGCAACTAGGAGGGATTTTAAAATCTTACCAGTTGTTAACACAGCCAGTGTTTATATTGTGCTTATATTTGAAATAAATGTCTCAGTCACTGTTATTTTGCTTTATAATTAACATTATCATGAATACAAAAACTGAGAAAACTGTTTTTCAATTTAGTCTTCTCTTTTGTGAAACTTCAAATTTCGGCATTCATCAACTTCTCATTATGTGACAAAGGATCCAGAGACAAAGAGAAGATCCAGATGAGAGGAAATAGCTTAAACCCGCAGACGTTATTCATTTAGAGTAGAAACTGGAAGCATTTTTAATAACTGTGCTTTAAAATATATTTTACTTTGTTTTCTGCTTCACTAAAGTTAGGATACAGTCATGTGCATTAAATGATTGAGGGGAAAAAAACAGAAAAACTGGATCATTGAAGAAATTATTCACTCAGACTTCACTCAAGACTGAGCAGAGATAATACACAGGTAATTACAGATTCAACATGTACAGATCCTTATTAAAGTATTTTTAAAAATCTATTTAGACCTTTTCTTGTTAAATTGCCTAAGATGAATTTGAAATGATGGGATCAGTAAAAATTAATTATAATTTAAGTGACCCTGAGCCATAAAATATGAAAATAACTGCCTGGTATTTTTGTTTAGAATCAATCAAGTTTGAAAAATAAAAAGGATGGCAGGTTATTGCTCTGAAACCAAAAGAATGGGAAAGAGCAAGCCACTGTGGAATGTCCTGGAGTGTGCTGGTCAGCCATTGTTGACTTCGGCTCCACCATGGCCCACACCTGAGTTAGGTGCTTTGTGTTCTGCAAGAGGTGGCCTGGGTCACCTTCTTCCTAAAAAAGTATGTTATTTCTAGCTTCAGCGTTCTGTCTGGTAAAATTGACAACTCTTAATTAATTACTCTTAAATAAAAGTACTTAATTAATTACTCTTAAAAGTAACACATAAACACGTTTTTAATAAAGTCCAACATTTCAGAGGCAGTTTAAATGACAAATTCTCTTAACAATTTTCCAATTCCTGATTCTACTCTTGCCACGCCAGGGAAACAATGCTAAGAATATTTTATATATTTCTGCAATTTCCATACAATGAACCTACATACATTACCTGCTTAATGTATGTAATCCTATGTAATACGTAAGGATTACAACATACTTGGAAACTGCTTGTTAGATGGATGAATTAAAGAAATAGTAAATGAAGGCCCAACCTGCTGCAAGAAATTGTTTCACCTCTAAGATAGGACCAGAGATGTTATTATTGCTACTTCAGAATAACTGAGGTTAGGGGACTTTGGAGGACAACCAAACAAAGCTGATAACAGAACTCCACCACTGGCAGCCTCCTTTAACCAATGAAGAGAAGGAATTTGTGGATTAGAATTGGAGCAGTCCTACAGCTTCCCTCCAGGCTAGAATTTGAGCCTTCTCAGTTTACCCACCTATTGCTAAACATATTCTGTTTTCTCCAAATGGTGATTGATGTTATTCCTGGGCTCTTAAGTATTCAATCAGCTTTCCAACAACTCCATTAGTTCTCCATCTGACTAATTAGGAAAAGTTGGCTTGGGGCATGAATATGCAGTTTTTTTTTAAAAAAAGCTTTGTTTGTATAATTTAACAGTCATAATGTGTTTTCCTTCATAGAAGGAAAAGTGAAAAACATCAAAGCCTCTTCTAACTCAAGAACAATCATGGAGAGCACAATTTGTTTTTCTAGTTGAAGTAAAGCACCCTCCTTGGGAGATCTTCGCTCTTCACATCCTCATTTGATTACAGCTTGGTAAGCCAGAAGACTGTGGCTGTCCTACGATGTTTTCTTGGCCAGTGTTAATAGACTCCTATCACTATGGTTTTCTTGCCATGGAAAAACTCCATGTTTTTACTTAAATAAACTCCTCAAATTAAAGTGAATGAATAAACACAGAGGGAAGAACGGCAATTCCCCTCTAACTTTTATGCTATTTGAATTTTGTCTTATGGTGGCATCAGAAACTAATAAGAAGATACTGAGATAACCAAAGTAGTCCCTTGATAGGTGTTTAGAGGGGACATAGTTTGGATGTTTGTCCCCTCCAAATCTCATGTTGAAATGGGGTTCTTAATGTTGGAAGTGGGGCCTGGTGGCAGGTGACTGGATCATGACAGCAGATCCCTTATGAGGGCTTAGCACCATTGCCTTGGTGATAAGTGAGTTCTCGCTCCATTAGATCATGTGAGATCTGGTCATTTGTAAGTCTGGAACCTCCATCCTCTCTCTCTCTCTTGTTCCTGCTCTTGCCACATGATGTACCTGCTCTAGCTTCATCTTCCGCCATGAGTAAAAGCTGCTTGAAGCCTCCCCGGAAGCTGAACAGGTGGGGATGTCATGCTTCCTGTACAGCCTGCAGAACCATGAGCCAATTAAGCCTGCCTTATCAATTACCCAGCCTCAGCTATTTCTTTATGGAGATGCAAAACTGAACAGGAGGAATGTTATAAGAATATTATAACTGCTTGACTCCTCTAGAATACTGCACTCACTTAACTTCTGAGTCCCTTCACTCTCAGAAATTTAAGGTCATAAGCCCTGACATGGTTTGTGGCATAAGCCAGTAGTGGGTGAACCTAGAAGAGAGTGAATCAGGAGTTGCTTGGCAGCTGAGCAAATAAATTCAAGGAGGAGGAAATGAAAAGCAACGTCTGGTGGGGGAAAAGCACCATGTCATTGTTTCAGAAATCCTAAGTAGAGAGTCAGTTATGGATTAAAAACAATAACAATGAAAACAACTAGCCCCAAACCATATATATATAGAAAACACCACAAGGACCAGAAAATTTGCAATAGGTACAGGCGCAGAACCTAAAGTAACACCCTGAAGTGTGGAACTTCAAGTGACAAGCCTTTTTGATTAACATTATTCTTTCCACGAGTGTGGAGTGATGCGAATAAATTGCAAAACACGTGGACACCTTGGGCTAAGTCTGCTCCTGCTCCCAGTTAGTTTCAGGAGCATTGTCTCTGGGCTAAGTCTGCCCCTGCTCGCGGTTAGTTTAAGGAGCACCATCTCTGGTCCTTTGTTCCTTGTGTCATTTCAACAATGAACTCCGGTTCTCTTAAAATAAGCCACTCTAACCTTATAGCCTAGTTCCATTAATTGATTCACTCTTATTCCTCTATGTCTAAGACCTTGATTGATACTTTTCCTAATATTCCTGTTTACTTGGGACTAAAATTCAGATCTTTCTTACTCGTTCTCTTAGGACTAGGCAAAAACTCTAATTACCCCAGATCCTGTATCTAGTTCTGTTTGTTTGCATTTATCTCCCTTTTAGGAATTCCCTATCTGGTTGTATGTCTGCATTTTGCGGTCCTCCAGATGTTTCTGTTGTCACATTCCATTTGCCTACCCAAGAAAATCACTACGTAAGATTTTCACTTACTCCTTCCACAAATATAGATTGAAGATCTATTGTGATGTGCCAAGCATATGCACATATCTGGAAGTACAGAGTGAAAAACTCCTATTTCCTATTCTCAAGAAAGTTCTCATTTTAATAAGAATCACTTGTTAACAACTCTATGAATCACAGCGCCACAAGATGTGTACACAAAGCTCCTTTTGCCCTGAAGCAGCACAGTAACATTTCCAAAAAGTACATTGCAAAGAGTGTCAGGCCTGGTTAGGAAAAGTTTCAAAGAAGCCTGTGCTGGGCTTTCGATTTGAGCAAAAACTTTGCTTAGTGAAGACAAGATGGAAGCATCTCTCAGACATATAAGAAGCTGCACTGTTAGTGGCCTGGAAGAATGAGAAGGCTGTGTTTGGGAAGTGAGCGAGAAAGGGGAGAAAACGATGCAAGAAATATGGTTTGGAGACAAAATAAGGGTTCTTTTAGTGTCATACTGAAAAGTTTTGATTTTGTTGTAAAAGAAATTGGGAGCCATCTGTAGCTTTTCAAATCAGAAATAGTACAATTATGCCAGTGATTCACAGTGATAACACGAATGATCGTGCTAAAGACCACTGTGTATGTTAGGACCCTCACCAGCCCTCATTACTGGTTCTTCTATTATGTTAGCTATTGCAGAAATGAAATAGATTATTCTGCCTGCTTCAGCAGATGCACCGTTTTCCCTGAACTTGTCCTCCTGACCTACAGCCAAGGCAGCCATTATTTTGATAGGTTGAGTACTGATTATCAGGTAAATCATACCTTTCAAAATATCTAAGAGAACATGCTAATTTCCTGAACTAGACAAGTATAATTTCCTCCAACGTGTAAGATAGTAACACAAGCATGTGTAATACACAGCAAGAAAACAAAAAAGAGTTGAAAGTATTTTACAGTGGAAAGTGTTTTCAAAAGATAAATTGGGCTTCTCTGAGAGTATAGCAGCAAGTTTGAATTAAGCAAGGACATTGCAAATTAAACCTGGGCGTTTGGTTCTTTGCTATCAGTTGGGAGCAGAAGATAATGATTTGAAGAAGGCGAAGGCAAAGGCAAAAACTGCAGTAAAACAGGGCTTGGTTCCTGAAGTGAAATATCATTAACAGGATTTTGTAAAAAGACCATTTTTCCCTGCTAGAAATCACCAAACTAGGATAAACATTAATTCTCAGGATGTCGTGAACAAAGAGAACACTGAAACAGATTAGCTCAGGCAGACAGGATGAAAATGTGAAGGTAGTATTCAAAGGGAGGCTACACTGGTCACTGCAGCCAAGGTCACCAGCTGAGCAAGAGAAAAATGTTTATGGCTAGTGAGGGGCATTGCTCTCTGACCACAGAGCCTGATGCAGATGGTTGTATGACCTGGTGTCCTTGGGGAAGTAAATAGAAAAAGATAGCAAATAGAAAAAAATAATCACAGGGAAGATTTAAAGAATTACCCAAATTACTTTAGACAAATATGTTTCCTTTACTTGACTTAACCAAGTATTAAACTGGGCTCTTACGTTATGATCCCTGTTCATTTGTTCTCTGAAGAACTAGACCAGTTATTATAGAAGCAAGTGGAAAAGGAGATGTTATCCTACTGAAGTGCCTGTAGAGTTTGCCAACTTGCAGAAAACATTATTTTCCAAACCACTGATGTTGTATTTTTTCATGGAAGTATAATGTTCTATCTCTATTGTAAACATAATACAAAGAGTAACAGATTTATGAGTTTTTAAAACAATCAATAAACTACCAACAGTAAACCAATACATATACATACAAGTACTGGTTGAAGTTTCTATAAAAATATTAGTAAATTGAGAAAAATTTCAATAAATTTTTAAAATTCCCAGGCTATATACATGTAGGTTCTATATTAAAAGCTTTAGTGGGAGAGGAGAAAGAAATATAAAAACCCATACTTTCTCTTATTGTACAAGTCTGAAATTTTTATCATAGTTGTAGGATATAGTTACCAGTAAGTAGAATTACACCTGAATGAGAATATCAGAAATCTGACATTTTTTTTCCTTTTCTTTTCATAAATAGTTTAATGCTTCACTCATGGTGACGACATCTACATAACACAGTAAATAATATTTTTCACCTAAATGATCTCAATGATTTTGAAAAAAATCTTAAAATCGCATCTGTGATTCAAGGATTCCTGATCAAACTGACTCTGGTAAGTCTTATTTTTATTAAAGTACAATTGACATACAATAGGCTACACACACTTAAATGTACCATTGGATAAGTTTAGCATATATACACACTTCTGAAACCATAACGACTACCAAGATAATGAACCTATCCATCGAGCCCAAAAGTACAGTGAGGCCCCTTTGTAACCTTGCCCACTCTGTGCTATGCCTCATTCATAGGAAACCACTGATTTTCTTTCTGTCACTCCTTATTGGTTTGTAATTCTTAGTCTTATATAAATGAAATCATAAAGATTTTTGGCCAACTTCTTTCACTCAGCATAATTAGCTTGAGATTCATCCGTTTTACGTTGTGTACCAACAGCTCATTCTTTTTTATTACTGAGTATTCCATTGTGTGGCTCTACCACAGTTCGTTCGGCCAGTCATCTGTTTTCCTAGTGAAAGGACATACCCTGTGCTTCCTCCCATTACCATGTCTTCTTTCTCATCTTGATATGCTCCACCTCAGTGAACAGAATCATCCTCAGAAATCACAACCACAGAGCTAATCTAAATTAATTGGTCTCTGGTACTGTACATTCATTTAGAATATAATAACAGGAATAACACAGCAACTGTGGGAGTATGCTAGATATTTGTTTATGTTTTGCCTCCATTTAGCAAGTTCAGTTTGACTGGTGTCAAGGTTATTACAATCTCCATGATCTTCTTCATTTACTTTATCCATCTGAATCAATATGTACTTTTAAAGGCATTGACTGTTCCTTCACTGTCCTCTGATCCATAGTAACTTTCCAAATCCACTTAATTATATTAAAACCATTAGACTGATATGTATATGGAGACTCTTATTAATCTGAGAACATGTATAAACATGCTTAGCTTTTATGGATATGTGTATATATACCTGTGTGTGTGTGTGTGTGTGTGTGTGTGTGTGTGTATCAGAAGTTATTAAAGGTATGTTCTGTCCTTCAGATTGACTTCCATTTGGAGTCTTCCTTTGTCTCTTCCAAATAACATATTTTACATATTTTGCAAAACCACTTTTTTCTTATGCAAGTTAAATGATGTAATCATGCTCTCAGTCTATAATTTTTTCAGATTTGTTTTATAGAATATTAAGCATTTTGGGGGTGCCAAGATAATGATAAACTATTTCAAGAATGACTCTAAAACTGATCTTGCTTCTAGTCCCTCTCCTTTTATTTGGGAGGCAGAAGTCTATGATAGCATTTTCAGAATTCTAAAATCACTGTGGCAAAAATGCTGAGAAAGTCAAGTCACTAACAGAATAATAGTAGAATGATATATAGTACAGCTGTATATTTACATAATGATATGTAGTATCATAGACTTACTACATAATGATATGTAGTAGAGCTATTCCATTGAATTTGACTTTCAGTCATTTATTATGCCAACCAGACATTTAAAATATTTTATCTTTATTAAAACATGAAAACTTTTGTTTTCTGTTAAGGTACTATTAGGCATTAATATTCAAGTATGGAGGTTTTTCTTTGATGTTGGCCTACAGCAAACATTCTATACCTAATCATAAAACAGAAAGCAAATGTGTTTCTAGGAAAATGTACTTTATCCCTCATCATGTACATCTTTTTGTCCTCTGTTTAAGAAAACTACCACCACAGTTTGGGGGTTAACATTGAAAACATCAAGCAATAGAGGTTTTTTGTATTTCACACTACTAAATACATTCATTCCACAAGTATGACCACATACTGCTTTTGTTAACATATTAATTTTCATTATTTTTAAGTTTATATTACTATATCCTATATATGCAACCATACTTTAATGTGATGTGTGTTCCCTGTCATATTATAAAGTAAAATCTGCATGAGGGAATAATTTTTCTTCATTGACTTATTCATTCATAAATCTTTACTAAATAAACCCAGAAAAATCCATATACACGACATGATTGAATGTCTTGAGAAAGGAGGGTGTATTTATAAACAGAAACTACATCAAAGCAACGTAGTATATACAATACAGCAGGCTAAAGAACACTGTTAAAAACCAACTCATCTTTATGCAATTTGTGTAAAGTACTACTTTTTTGATATGAGTCATTGTCATATAGCTTGAAATAAGATATAATTAATGGATTTCTGTTTTCCAATACCCTAATATATCATCTGTATTTATCTATGAATTATATTTAAGTACATTTTGTATATGAGAAATATGATTATTACAACAAATGACTCATTTATTGATTTACTGATTTTACAAACTCTATCCTTAATATTGGGAATCATGCATAAACAATCATTCCGTTTCTTAAACATTTTCGGTCTTTATTTTCTATTCAAGTCCAATTTTAAACGCAAAACTTATATTTTATTATTAGAGAGATTAGAGATACAGTATATAAAAGTAAAAATAGTTATTTTGAGGAGATATTACAATGTGCATAAAAATATATATGCCTACATTTATTAATTTACATAAGAAATATTAAATGCCTAAAACGTGCCAGCTCTTTTAAATATTTTTTCCTCATCTAATCAGTTCAAACTAGTTAATAGGTATTTTCACCATATTTTACCAAAAATACATATACAACATGTACATATATACACACAACATATACATACATATTTGTATATGTATTTGTTGTATGTGTATATGTTGTATATATATGTTATATATGTATGTATGTTTTGGTAAAATATGGGGAAAAATACCTATTTTGTATATGTATGTATTTTTTGTATATATATATAGATATAGATATATATGCGATTTGTGTAAAGTACTACTTTTTTTTATGAGTCATTGTCATATAGCTTGAAATTAGATATAACTAATGGATTGCTGTTTTCCAATACCCTAATATATCATTTATATTTATCTATGAATTATATTTTAAGTATAGATATAGATCTATATATACATATATATATCTTCCCTAAGTACCAAAAATACTAAGTACCTTGTTTGGATGCCCAGAAATAGTAATTAATGAAATTGATATTGAAACTGTGATTTCTTTGATTTCATAGACTTATGTTTTTTTCATTATACCACTTCCTTCAGAGCATGTTAAATTATTAAGAGATAAATATATAGATTATATAATATAGATTTTAAGTATTATATATTTTTAGGAAGATTGATAGTAAGATTGAATTTCTCCTCTTCTGTAGTTCATAAATTTCATTGCCTTTTTTTGTCTCCTCCTCCTTTCCCTGACAGGCAGAGGACTGATCCAAAGCTTGACTGCACTCCCCTTTTCCTGGTGTGAGATGCAGATGCTTCCTTGTTAGTGCAAGGGTCTTTTCTTGTTTAAATAATGCTTATGATGACAAATTAAATGATAATTACCTGATGTGGCAAAACTCATTAGAGGGTAAAATGAGTCTTCAGATCATTTTGCTCATGACATAAATTGAGCATGGAACCTTATTTCTTCAACAATGAAAGGCACACTGGACTTCAGCTTATGAAATATATTTCTACTTAAGATATGTCATTACATATACATTAATGTTAATAAATTTGCAAGTATTTATTGAATGCTTACTATGTTCATAGCATATTCGTCTATGGACAATAGCAAAGAGATACAATCTAGCTAGTGAGACTGCATCAAGCAGTAATAAAACATATGAGCCTGCGTGTGTTCTTTCATTCTGTTTAGAATGCCAGAATTTTCCAGTAATTTCTTGAGGTTTCTACAGAAATTATTTTCCAAACTATGTTTTATGTTTCAGACTTCTCAAAAATACTGTCTTTTCTTTGTCATACAATTGTGGTCAAATGTCTCATATAATTTGCCTTTACTTTCTTTTTATTTTATGCCCCAAATTTAGCCAGACCTACTGTTAGCTCACAGTTTGTGAACTTTTTTTTTTTTTTTCCTCCCCATTCACCATCTACTTGGTTACTCATCATTCCTTTAAAGCCATAACTAAAGCTCTGCATTTACTATATGCATGACCTGTACAAGCTATTTAACCTTTGTATGCCTCAGTTTCCTCAACTGAATTAACAGAGGCTATCTATTAATTTTCTTTTATTTAACTTTTACGGTCAGGGGTACAAGTGCAGGTTTGCATGTATTAATTTTCTTTGTACTTCTAAGATTTGCTGATATGTCATGCGTTACCTAAATTTTTGTCACAGGAATAAATTCATTTAATTATTGCTCATGTTATAAATTGAAATGAAAATATAGATTATTTAAAGTTACAAAGACTGTTTTGCTGTTATTATACATGTTTATTTCTAATTGTTGATATAAAGTATCATGACAACTTAAACTATTTCAAAGGAAGTGGACCAGCAATACAACATATTTTCTCAAACTCTTCTAAAATGTCTGAAAGAAAGAAAATAAATACAATGAACATGTAAGTTGAATTACAACAGAAAACAAAGAAATTTAGCGGCATAATCAGTATACTGTAACTTATAAAGGCATAGAGAAGAATCTTTGTTTCTGGATGTTTTTCCCATCAATAATTTGACTAATAATTCTATTGTATGTATGTACGTATGTATGTATGTATGTATGTATGTATGTACGTATGTATGTACGTATGTATGTATGTATGTTTGAGATGGAGTCTCTCTCTGTCCCCAGGCTGAAATGCAGTGGTGTGATCTCGGCTCACTGCAACCTCTGACTCCTGGTTCAAGCGCTTCTCCTGCCTCAGCCTCTGGAGTCAGCCTCCTGAGTAGCTGGGATTACAGGTGCCCGCCACCACACCCAGCTATTTTTGTATTTTTAGTAGAGACGGGGTTTCACCATGTTGGCCAGGATGGTCTCACTCTCCTGACCTCGTGATCCAGCCACCTTGGCTTCACCAAGTGTTGGAATTATAGGCATGAGACACCGCACCTGGCAATAATTCTATTTTAGTCTCATCTTTAACTTCAGATCTTTTCAATTTATGTATTTCCAAGTTTTTGTGTTTTCCTTATCTTACATTTAAGTGTAAATTACTTAGAAATGCATTGTTATAACAGCATAACAGTAACTAAACCAATAATGTATTTATCTACAAAGAGTTTTAAATTGGCATGTTGTCAAGCCATCACCATATGTTGAAAGGTAGCCTGAGGAACTTACTCGAGATATCTTCCACTTACTTTTTAGGAAGGTAGTTTCTAAGAATATCCTACATTGTATGAAAGAAAAAAATATCTGCAGTAATTTGCTAATATCAAGCAAAATAACTCATATTAAATTTCAAATTTAATAAGATACCAGGGATTTATTGCCAACGGTCAAAGATTCAAGAAGAATGTTAGTGTATATATTTGATAGATCATTATTGATTTTTAAAATCCACATTTAAAAAAATCCTCACAACAGTCTTTTCTCATAAATCATGTGGTGGTTCAAAATCTTGAAAACAGCTTTGTGTAAGTTCGAGACAATTGGGGGCCTTAATTAATTTTCTGTCTTACAGTTTTTCTAGTTGTTAATCAGATTTGGCATTTGCCTTATGTTTTGATAAGAAGGTTGCCGCTTTGATTAGAAAGAGAGATTTGAGACAAAAGTATATTCTCGCTTATCAAGGGTCATTAAGAAATAAGACATCCAACAAAAGACAAGCTGGAACTCATTAGTTAGCTTAATAAAACACTTATGAGGAACACTATGTACTAAAGGAATGACTATATTTATATGGCCTTTTAAATAAACAAAGCAAAGCCAAAAATTACAAGCAAAATGACACAAAATAGATTTATTGAAAAGTAAAAGTTGAACAGCTAGAAAAACCACCTGCATGTCATTATGTTACGTATTATAGAAATATGTTTTTCTTCAATGGAGTAAACTAGGTCTTTGTAAAATTTATTTAATCCTATATCAAATTTTAGTCAACACAATGGTTGATATTTTGGTTTTGATTTTAACTTTCCCTCAAGTGAAATATTTGAGATGAGAATTTAAGTTTCCTAGATTGTTAAATGAAAAAATGCATGAAATCCCATTATGCTAACATGCTTTTACATTTCTTTCATATCTGGGAAGAAACTTTAGAGCCATAGCAAAAGAAAATGACAGTACTTTTAATCCTAATGTATAAACAATATCCTGCATTCATTGTTTTTCTAATTCAGACTACCAGAGAATTTCTGTTGTTCAAAAATAGGTACCTTAATTACTTTGAAGTAGAACTGTTTATTAATATGTGCTAATGATTCTTAAAACAGAGAAAAATATATGGAGGTTGAGTAAGGTAAATGAAGTTAAAGATCAATAATTTTCATTATACACACAAAGCAATGACAAATAAAACGACTAACGTATATTGTTTCATGCTGTAGAGCACTTGGTTTCATAGCTGGTTGACTTAAAAAATGGAATGGGATTTGGTACAATATTTTTAAACTTTTAGAAAATTCTCTCTGGAAAATCATGGCAATAACAATGTGGATGCATTGCATGGGTAACATGTGTGACATATAAATGTATGAAAATACCTAACAACAGGCAAATGGTATATGCTTAATCAGTACAAGCTACTTACTATATTTAAGAAGGTAGCTTATTTGCCTAAACAAAAAATCAATTATCACTAGAGTAATCATAAAAAGCTAGCCTGAGAAGGTTCAGCATTCATGTGGAATATATGAAGGCTATGCTGATATGCCAGGCAACCTGTGTAGGTGTGTAAGTGGATCATGTAAGTAGATATGAGAAGGGGTTCACAGTGGAGGGTAGGGGTAAGTGATCTTATAAAGAATACATTTCCATCTTAATTCATATCTTCTAACTGAATTCCTTTTTTGTTTTGTTTTGTTTTAGAGATGCACTCTCATGGGAAAAAAATACATTGGCCCCAAATTATAACAAAGCTCACAGTTAAGATTTGTAATGTTTTTACAGGAGTGTTCTACCTTAGGCAACGTAAAATACATGTATATTTAATTCAATAATATCAATCTCGAAAAAGATAGTGAGAAAACATCAACTCTAACAATTGCATATTCAAATTCACTTGTTAGAAGCACAACAGATATTATTTCCACTTTAATGACAGTTTTTTCTGACTCAAAGCAACTTGGATGTTTATATTGCTGCCCTGGCTTAGACATTCTCTCAGTTTCCACCCTTTATCCCACGAACTGGAAGAGAAAATAGAGACAACCTTGCAGATAATAAGTTTAAGGGTCTTTGCCCTACTCTTTTCTTTAATTAGCCCCTGTGTCTCTCTTTCTTTTATTCATTTCACCAACCAAACAACAAACATTCACTGAAAGTATCCTCTCTGCCAGATACTGCATCAGTTTCTGGGGATGTGGAATAAAACAACATTTATGAAACAAAAGCAACAAAAGCAAAACAAAACAAAACAAAAATCCACATCTACCCTCTATTCAAGTATTTCAGAGATTAGTGGGGACACACATAGGAATGTGATCATTTCTACCATAAGAACATATATGCAATTCTACAGGAAAACATGAGAAGCAAAGACCAACTTTGTAACAGGAACTGATAACTGATTACTGCTTATTAAGATGGTATGGAATCATGCATCCCCCATTAAACAGAAACAGTTTTTCTATACTTAAAAAATATGTACAACTGGTGTGCTGGCACTTGTCAAGGGTTTTGGGAGCCAGTGATTAAACACAGGCATTTTTAAAAAATTAAATTAGGTATACTTACAATTAAGTAATTTATAATAAAAGCAAAGGCAACCCATACTCAAAAATCACAACTTTCTAGTTATTTGTTATATGTTACAATTGTCTATGCTCTGGAGGTTAAGTCTATATGGGTGGGGGGTACTATAGAAGGCTGTATTACCACACATTTCTCCCTTGTTCCACATTAAGTGATGACATGTTGGAAATTTGAAATCAGCCATGATACCAGTGTTACAACACAGGTATTGGCAAACACTGCAATTCAGGTGTGTGTGTGTGTGTGTGTGTGTGTGTGTGTTCTAAGCAAGCCAGTTAATGTTTTTCAGCACACCACTGACGGCACTCAAAGCAACACAACTGATTCATAGTCCTATCAGTAGTGAAAATTAAAAGTGAATGGAAAAAATGCTAAATCAAGTTGATTTTTATACTTAAAGAGGTCTTGAAAATAAAACTTCAACAAAATAAATCTAATTTTCAAATTGTCCAATTTGAAAAGCCTCTATCAGGCAAATGTGGAATTTTTAAGAATAAGATTTCTTCACTTTCAGTAGTAACTTTCTGACAGGAGACCACCAAACTTATATTAATTATTAAATTCTGAAATATAATGTATCCACTGAACTACATTCACCAGAATTGAAGTTCGTTAAATTTGAAATGCTTAAAATTTTTATACTGTCAAGGTATCCCAGAATGCTTTAACAATTAGAGGAGTAGAGTTCAACTAAAATGTTAAGTGAAATCTCTTTCAAACACAGAAAAGGTGCCGGGTGTGGTGACTCACATCTGTAATTCCAGCACTATGGGAGGCAGATGTGGTGGATCATTTGAGGTCAGGAGTTTAAGACCAGCCTGGCCAACATGGTGAAACCCTGTCTCTAGTAAAAATTAAAAAAATAAAAAAAATAGCAGGTATGATTGTGCATGCCTGTAATCCCAGCTCCTCGGGAGGCTGAGGCATGAGTATCACTTGAACCCAGGAGGCTGAGGTTGCCATAAGCCAGGATCACACCACTGCACTCCAGCCTGGGCAATGGAGTGAGACTGTGTCAAAAAAAAACAACAACAAACAAAAAACAAAACAAAAACGGAAAAAGTAAACACAAGAACACATGAAGGGTAAATCACATAAAATCTTCTCTTCTCTTTCATTTTCTATCATCCTGAAACTCTCAGAAAGCGTTTGAATAACTCCCTTTTCACCCATTATCTTGGACCCTTTTCCCACCCTTCCACCCAGAGCATTCCAGACTGATGACAAACACCTTCCCCTTGCTGCCAACTGCCCCTGGACACTAGGGTCTGATGTCAAAGGCACACTATCTATCATGATGATGGCTTTTTATCTCAAGAATCCTGGCCTTTGGGCGACTTCCCACATACATTACTGGGGGTTGGAGAAGGCTCTGGACAAAGGCACATTAATAATTTTTGGTCAAAATAACAATGTAAATTTGGACATATCTAACATTTAGAAATATGAGAATTTATGAATATAACTGCTTGTAGTATGATTTGAAATAGAATTTGCTGTAGTTTAAAGATAAGCAAAGATCCTATGCAAAGAAAAGATAACAGTTCATTAGCACATTATGGAGAATATAATGTGTTTCACATTTAGAAGCATGAACAGTTTATGCGTGATTAAGAGAAAAACACCTTATATAAAAATTTTAGGTAATTAGAAGTAACTTGCAACAAAAAACATAAAAGAAATAAAGCTCAACATCAAAATTTGACCCAGAACCCCTTTTCTCATTTAGAATATTATTTTCAAAATTCTGATACAGATACGTGTATAATTTTTCTTGAGATAATTTATCTTGAGTTGCTTTATTAAATGCAATGAAATTCTTAGAAAAAAACATAGTTTTGTTTAATTCGTTACACATTTGATATATTACTCTGAGTCTATTAAATAGGCCTTCGGTGCTTATTCAGTAAAATTAATAGGCAGAACATACTGTTTCCTCAGTTTTATTATACTTTTCGTTATAGAAAGCTATTTAGTAAAATAAAAAATAAAAAATAAAAAAAAACCTAGATACTTAAGCAGCTATCATTTCACGGCAAAAATGTAATTATACTGAAAGCCAAGTAAATATATGAGTGTACAAAATCTGACCGCTTAATGCTAAAAGCTAAAGAAATTGCTGCATTAAGGAAAGCATAATTATCTGTATATTTGTCATTCTTGAGTATTACCTTTCCTCCTAATTTTTGAGGAGAAAATCAATTATTTTATACTTAGTTATCCTGAAGGTATTTAAAATTAAAATCATGACCATTTACTGGATAGAAAAAGGTGTTGGTCAGCAGTTTTTTTTTAAGTTCATACAATTACTATTCTGATTTTTATTTTTCATGGGTTTCCCCTATAATTGCTTACTGATCATTGCATTCTCAGCATTATACACCGGTTAAGATGTGAAAAAGAGAGAAGTGTAATTAATGAGCAGAAAGATTTTAATTACAATAAAAACCCTCTAATCGAAGTCTATCTGACCTGTCGTCAATTAATTGAAGTCAGTTAAAGTGGGGAGTTACTTAAATATTGTACATGAACAACTTAGTCTTTTCTCTTTTATTATAACCATGTAAGGGTTATACCTATTTACTAGTCTTTTAAAGTAAGGCCAACCAAGTGTTTTTCCGTATCTTCAATGAATGACTGACTTGTTTTTGCATAAACCACACCATAGCAATCATCTTTTTCACTCTGATTTTACTTTCTTTAAAGTATAGCAAAAATTAAAGCACTAGAAAAATCGTTTGAAAATGATCCTTATATGTTTACTAATTGTTTTTCCAATCCATATCTCATTCAACAAAATTATTTTAGCAGTTTGTCTTGATTGAATTGTCCTAAAACTTGAGTTTATGTTCTCATAAGAAAATCTCTCTGAAGTTTCCCTTATTCCTTCATCCTTAAGTTTTCATATTTCACTAAACTAGACACTTATAATACCGAGACCCATGACCAAGACACTTGAGAACACACACAACCACCTGACTTTGGAAAGTACAGAGTTCAGGAGGTCCACAAGCAGAAATGATTGGGGCTTTTCAAACCCTGATGCCCAAGTCACTATGGGCATGAGTCAGAATGTTTCTAGAGTGAACAGGGAGACTGGGTAGAGTCTCTAAAGTAGCTAAAATTGAAACTTGAGAGGGAGTCCTTACCAATTATTCACATCTGAAAATGGAACATCATTGAGGAGTCCAATTTATCCTGCCCAAATCTCCCAAAAACCTCCCTAGTCCCATTGCTATTACTTTAGTCTCAGGAACCATAATCTTGCTCCTGGGATTATTCCAGAACTTCCTAAAGAGAATTTCCACTTCCATCTGTAACCTTCCAAATATATCGTAACCCAGAAGTGAATGACCGTTTATGAAACCTTATCTAATTATATCGCCCTTGAAGTTAAAACAATCTCTCTCAATTGAGGACACTCTTCTGGGCCGGGGACAATGGCTAATACCTGTAATCCCAGCACTTTGAGAGGCCGAGGCAGCAGAATCACTTGAGCCTAAGAGTTCGAGACCAGCCTGGGCAACATAACAACACCCCATCTGTACAAAAAAGCATTAAAAAATTAGCTGGGCATGGGGCACATGCCTGTAGTCTCAGCTACTCAGTAGGCTGAGGTGGGAGAATCGCTTGAGCATGGGGGGTGTTGAGGCTGCAGTGAGCCATAAACATGCCACAGCACTCCAGCCTGGGTGGCAGAGCAAGACTATGTCTCTAAAAACAAATAAATAGAAATAAAAATGGAACACTCTTCTGAATATTTACTCAGTTTCTTCTCTCTGGTCTTCATCTGCAGAATTTAATGTATCAGATGTCTGCTTACGGTTATGTCCCTTACATCCTGGAGTAGATGGATTGCGTTATTTCTTCTTGCATTCCTATAGAAACCCGTTCTGTCCCACAACATGACTGGAATTGGTCTTTTTCCATTTGTTGCCCCAACGATGCTACACATGGAATGCCTAAACAACTGCGTTTAATTAATCAAAGAAAACAGATAAGTGGCAAAATAATATGATGAATAAATACTCTTAGAATCATAGCTACTATTCAGTAACTGCCGTATGTGAAAGCATTTAACACTGTTTCTCTCATTTAGCGAAGTATTAACCAACTTCATTTCTTTGAGGTGTGACTAATGACAGAAAGTAATTTTGCTACAGTTATTTCTGTAGTTGAGTTTTTCCTTCCAAAGTTGGGGACATAACTTGAAGATATTTTGAGAGTCTAGAAGGTTTAAGAAACTGACAGGAGCTGTCGCAAAAGGGATTAAGAGAGAGACAGAGAGGAAAGGTACAAGATACCTGGCAACCACCTAGCTGCCCTTGCTTCCAAGAAAGTTCAGGAAAAAGACTTGTGTGGGTGAAAAAAATAGAAAGTATTGTAATATGACAGGTGATATAATTCTCTCCTCCATTTGCCTTATAAAACCTCACCAAAAAAATCTATGAACCTCTATTATTTCACAGTTTGTATGCAATTTTACTGCAATTAGTGTTTTGATTGAGGTAATTGGTGGAATGACTCATGATGAAACTGGCCTCAAGACAGGCTAGACAGGCAAGATGAGTGAACATTTATCTAGGTGGTAATTGTATCTGGATATGGAAAAATCTCTAATTTCCTTCATTCTTGTGTGAAAATAGCATTCTGGTGCTGAAATGGAGCAATCGGTAAGATAGGAGATAAAAGAAAGGTGTCTAAACAGGACTCCTGCCTGGGCCCAGATTAGGATATTTACACTTGGGGAAAATGGATACATTCTGGAGGAGGAATAGTCCTTGCCTCCGATTAGCTTGTGTTGATGAGAACAGACCAGGGATTTGGGTTGCGAGGCTCATCCAAAAATGTAATAGAAGTGTCCTCTGTATCCTCTGTGTCACATTGCTCAGGCAACACAGAAACTGGCTGCATGAAATCTTTTGAGGCAAAACAGAAACGGGCTGTATGAAATCCTTTGGCCAATGCAAGGGAAACAACTTCTGGCACAATCAGCAAAAAAGAACCTCAACTTCTGGAAACAGTAGACTTTGGATATATCATTTTGTTTTAGTAATTTTTTCTCTCATTTCTGCTATGTTGCTTTGTCACAAATTACTTGTAAATGTCTGAAGTATACAAGGGTCTTTGTCCTTGGGAAAATTCAGATACTATGTGACTTTTAGGTATAAATGATACTGGGTAGATGGAGATTTTTAAAAGTCTGTTACTCTTCTCAGCATGGTTCCCAGGAATCAATATTGGTGTGTTATTTCTTGGGAAGTAGAGAACTGGCATGAAGTTCTACTTCAGTCACCTCTGCTGGCTAGAAAAATGCTCACGTATATGAGCTGCTTCGTTGTAACTTTCTCTCTCTCCTCTTCATATTGACTTTGTTGTTACACTTTCTTTGGCCATAAAACATTTGGAATTATTTCAGGGAGAGAGAGGTGACAGTTTTGTTATTTAGAAAACTCACTATATGAACAAGTAGGTGGTCCACATCATTAACTCCACATTAATATTTGAGGTAAACATTAATAAGCCTTCCAGAGGTACTACAGGCAGCCTATTTCCTCAAGAAAGGCATTTTGAAATTAATGAGTGGTACTGAAATTACCCATTTGTATTACAGTAACTACTTAATTCCTGTACCACAGATGACGTATCAGAAATGGCTTTTGTATTAGACATTACAATCAAGAACTGGAAAAAAAAATTTCAAAAATTTAATTCAAGACATTGAAGTCATTAAACAGAAATGTTACTTGTTAATAAAAAATGAAGACAAAATTAAACTCACAGACAATTCTTTTTTTCTAATTTAACATAAAGATCACTATGTCCATGTCACTTTAATATCATGTCAACAAATGATAATTTTATGATGAATTTTGAAAGAAATTTTAGAGGAGAGGGAGAGCTGATGGAATTCCTTCAACTATTAATCAATATTCAGTGTAAAATATTAAGCAGTCACTTAAATTATGAATATATGTTGAAAGCAAAACATAAAACAGTCCAAATGTGTATGAAATGAAAATAAATGCCTTTCTCATATAATCAACCTCTTTTCATTATTTTTTTGACATAACCACTGTTATGAATTTATCTTTCAGAATATTATGTAACACACACGGAACCTTAGTTTTGCACAAATTATGCTGATACACTCTCTTATAACTTGTCCCCCCCCACCACTCAACAGTATAGACTATATCATGTATCATATAGTCCATCAGAACACACATCTTGAATCTTTTGGAAAGAGAAAAGTGAAAAGACACTGAAGATATTCTAGAAAGAGGAGTTGAAGAAAGGCTTTGAAATCCATATTCTTTAAAATCTCAAAATGTTTTAAACCTAATTAAGTCTCACCAAGGCCCAAGTAATCTCTTAATAAAGTAAACCTTATCTCTTCATTATAATGGTTAAAATACTTCAACGACTTCCCTTTTCTCTTTAAATAAAGACCAAAACCCTTTAGGTAGTCAAAATAGCAAGATTTATTGTTCCTATATCATCTGACTTATTCCATTCTTTCCTTGTTCTCTCAGCTTTGCTACCTCTAAATTTCAGGTAATTCCCTGCTCCTTCTCTTTCCAGGGTCTTCACACATGCTTTTATTAAGCCTGAATTACCTCACCCTTTGCTCACCTTACACCATTTTCATGCTACAGACATCAGCCAAAGGTTATTCTTCCAAAAGAGCAATTCACTAGTGATATGATTTGGCTGTGTCCCCACCCAAATCTCATCTTGAATTGTAGCTCCCAAAATTCCCACATTGTCGTGGGACGGACGCAGTCAGATGTAATTGAATCAAAGGGGTGGGTTTTTCCCATGCTGTTCTTGTGACAGTGAATAAGT
Source organism: Macaca nemestrina (assembly GCF_043159975.1). Classification (NCBI taxonomy): domain Eukaryota; kingdom Metazoa; phylum Chordata; class Mammalia; order Primates; family Cercopithecidae; genus Macaca; species Macaca nemestrina. Next base: position 21,335,733 of record NC_092140.1, read on the forward strand.
CTCACGAGATCTGATGGTTTCATAAAGAGGAGTTACCCTGCACACACTCTACTGACTGCTGCCATGTAAGATGTGCCTTTGTTCGTCCTTCACCTTCTGCTATGACTGTGAGGCCTCCCTAGCCATGCTTAACTGTGAGTCAATTAAACCTCTTTCCTTTGTAAATTACCCAGAGTCTTGGGTATGTCTTTATTAGCAGCAAAAGAACTGACTAATACAAGTAGCATTGAGACCAAATCAAATTCTGCTCCTTTGGTTTCCCCTTTCATAAAATGTATAATGAGTAATTGAATAAATAATGTATGTAGTTGTGAAATACCTAATTCCTCTAGCAGAAGATGAACCCAATTCACCTTCTGAAATGGCCCCAAAGGGCAGGAGCCATTTTCGCTGCTCTTTTCTCAGTGGCCAGGAGAGTTCCTGCATGTGCTAGCTGCTTGACAAATAGTTTGAATAATGACCTTCTTTCATATTTTTAATTCCTATGTGGACATTTTATAATTTAACATTGCCTCAATTAATATTTTCCATGGATTCTCATATGTGTTCAATAGATTTATGAATTTATAACTATTTCTGTTTTTCTTGTTTTTCCATAAAAGACATAAAGTAGCCCTTTCCTCTGTGAATCTTTCAATTTTCTTTTTTCTATTTTCAATTTCAGACTACTTTAACATTTGAAGGCTGCAAATTAGCTGCCGTTGACATAGAAAATATTCATGGAATCATGATACGCTCAACTTGAATAACCATCCAAAGTTGGGTATTTACTCAAAGTTGGATGTTTCTTTCAATTACATTTTTATTATCAATGCTATGTTTATGAGTTAGCAGAGAGCTATTCAATATTTACCCTATAATATGGTTAACTATTTGTTTACCAAGTGTAAGTTCAACAGTTTTTACAATGCTTTGTATGCCTATTTAGATGCCTAGAAAAAGGCAGTAGGGTGGTTTGCAAATAGGATCTTAAAAGTTTTAAAATAGAAAATGAGAGAAGCTAAATAACTTTATAAAACAATTGAGAAAGCCTATCCCTTTCTATGATATGGCCAGTCTGCAGATAAAGTATAAGTTTGAGTTTCCTACTGGTCTACTTTCACAGGAGTTTGTGCAAATGGTTTCATGGAGGCAATCAAAGGCAGCCAGCATGAAATGAAATGCAATGCAACAATTAAAGCATGTTTCTGTTTTCCAGAAAAGTAGAGCTGTTACAACAGACTTAACTTCTGGCAAAAGTAAATGTCTGTTTATGCTGCACTATTGGTGGATATAAATAAATACAGAATTGAGTAACATGATGAAAGATTCAATACAAAAGCATTCAGCAATTTTGCTTTCAAGAACATGGTCAATTAGAATATAAGTCTCAAACATATGTGTGAAAATTAAAAATACGTAGATAAAAGATGAAGAAATGATACATTGTTATTTAGAGGGGTGTTAAAAATATATTCACAATAGTCAAGATGAGGAATCAACCTGTGTCCATCGATGGATGAAGAAAATGTGATATATACACATATATACATAAACATACATATACATACAATGCAATATTATTCAGCCTTAAAAAAGAAGGGAATCCTATCATTTGCGACAGGATGGATTAAAGTGGAGGACATTATAGTAAGCGAAATAAACCAGATTCAGAAATGCAAATAATGCATGATCTTTCTTACATGTGGATTCTAAAAAGGTCAGATTCATGAAAGGAGAGAGAATGGTGACTGCCAGAGGACAAAAAGTAGTGGGTTACAGTGAGAGAATGTGGAATCGTTGCACAAAAGACACCAAGTTTTAGCTAAACAGGTTAAATACATTCTGGAGATCTATTGTATAGCATGATGAATCTAAGTAATAATATTCTATTATACACTTGCAAATTGCTCAGAGAATAGATTTTAAGTGCTCTAATCACAAAAAAAATGTTTAAAGATAAACATGTGAGATAATGGATATATTCATTAGCTTGATTGTGGTAATCATTTTACAATGTATGCACAAATTAAAACGTTTCATATATTTAAAATAGACAAATTTGTCAATTATACTTCAATAATGTAGAAAAAATAAAAATGTCTTTAAATATTTTTAAATGATGCTTATGTTTCTTAATTATTAGTGAACCAATAAGCAAAACGAATATACCCAATCAAACCAGTGGTCTGAATTAATAGTGATAGACATACCAGGTTAAATAATTTTGTGTATGAATAAACACATTCAAATTTCTCTAGTCTTATAATAACACAACAATCCACATATTTAATTACATCTACATATTTAGTCATGTCTACCTCTAGTCAGGTATGTGAAATATGCCTTGAGAGATCATATAATTACACACATTTCAGGACAGTGCTATTAATTCTGTGCCAGATTCCTAGTGAAGGAACTATGTATACTTTTGCTTCCTCAATCATTGCAGTATACTGCACCTCTTACAATCAGAAAATTGCACATTTTACCTTCAATTACTGTTTCCTATTGTCTAAAGAAAATATACTAACACGATGTGCACAATAGGGTCTATATTCACTTCATTCTGCTGCAGATACTATCTTATTTTCAACATCTTTTATTTTTTTAAAAAGTGCTAGTGTTATTTGTTTCTCATTTTATGAATGTGTTCAATATTTGCATAATGATTCCTCTCAAAAGATGAGAGAATGAATGAGGAATAAATAAACTGCAACCTCCCGGCATAATGACTCTACCTTTAAAGATGGATCACACATGGTCACGCCTGAATGCATCCAATATATCAATATTTATTAAGCAGACAGAGAATCAATTGAACCATAACTTGCTTTGTGCTAAGAAAGAAGAAACCCAGAAGAGGATACGGGAGGATTACTAAAAAGAAACTTAAGAAGCCTACCCAAGTCAATATCAGAAGCTCCTATTGAGTCTCTTTTCTTCACAAATCTTTATGGGTGAATTGAATACACTGTCTACACAGGGAACTGGAAAAGATAACTAAATATGAAATGGCCATGCCCTATCAAAAAACCTTATTGAGTTCTTTAAACAAGGCTCTTCAATCTCCATTTGTAAAAATGTTCTGTACCATTTGCATACATTGTGCAAGAATTACTAGTTAGTTATTATAGACATACATTTCATTTCTCCAGCTGAAAGGCATTCTTAAGAACAAGGTCATTCTTCTTACGTATTTTGAGTTCTGCAGAAAAGTGTTTAATGAATATAAACTAGTAGATGTTGAAGAACTGATGCGGTGCATTTGAAATGTATCCTTCAATCAAAATGTCACTTGTAAGTATGGCCTTACCTCCTTTCTTGATTATAGTAAGAGTAGTATTTGTTGAACATTTTGGGTGCCAGGCACAGTGCAAGCACATTCCCTAAATTAATTCCTTAATTCTGGCAAACCCTATGAGTTGGGTTTTATTATTTTCACTGTACAGACAAGGAAAATACTGTTTGAAACATCACATCTTTTTGCCCTAGGCTACAGAAGTAGTAATAGAAAATCAAGGCATTGTACAAAGTATTTTTTTCTGATCCCACAAACCATACTTTTAGTCACCACACTATACTTCTTGGAACACATAATGATTACCTTGAAAATGATCTATATGAGCATGTTTAATTCAATAAGAGACTTAATCGTTAAAATAAATCCTCAGCTGTCACTCTCTGACAATAAAAACTGTAACCCCACCCATAGTTAAGACATACACTTAGGTGTATTAAACATGGATATAACAAAAGTTGGAAGTATTTATACCTAGATGGCGAGAAAAGGGGGCAAGTGATTTAACCACTTACTGCCTTATAGTCACATCTGTAATATGAATATAATTTGAGGATATTACTTTAGATTTTCTGTGTTTCCTTTCTGTGTTTTCTCTTTTTCTCTCCCTTTATCACAGCATCTACCTCACTCATTTTTCAGAGGAGGTTTGCTGCAGGGCAGATGAGAGAGAAGTAGCTTTAATTCTTTATGACTTTTGTTTCACACAAGTTTGAGCCCTAGGGGGAGGAAATTCCTTTGGCCAAGGCCAAAAATGCCTAAATCTCAGATAAGAATAGCCAACTTTAGGAATGTAAAGAAAAAATATATTGCTAATGTAAGAATATGAGAATAACCTTGAAAAAAATACATACGATTTTTAAAGGAGCACAATTTTGTCCCCCCCGCCCCCCAAGACAGAGTCTCCATCTGTTGCCCAGACTGGAGTGCAATGGTGTGATCTCGGCTCACTGCAACCTCTGCCTCCTGGGTTCAAGCAATTCTCTCGCCTCAGCCTCCTGAGTAGATGGGATTACAGCTGCCTGCTAGCATACCTGGCTAATTTTTGTATTTTAGTACAGACAGGGTTTCACCATGTTGGTCAAGATGGTCTCGAACTCCACAAATTTCTTAAACTGAAATATACATTTCAAAAATGTGTATCTATACTTTACTTTTCATATCAACAGGAATAATCTAAGGGCTGAGAAAATGTGCAAAATTTCACCTTCCTATGAAGAGTTAAATTTCAAAATGAGACAAGGTAGTAGTTAAGTAGCAGATGTTTCCAATATCCTGTGATTCTTCTTTCATTGACTCTGGCTCTTGCTTGCTACCATAAAATCTTTCTCCAGAAAAAAAAAAAAAGTACTATGTTGTGCTTCTCTAAATTAATTAAAGACACTAATGAAATATTGTGTGAAAACCTGAAACAGCCAAGAAGTGGGATTTTTTAATCCCTCCTTTCCTTACCTGGGTAGCCTGGAGTTCTCAGACTCAGTGCCTATGCAACGTATGCAAACTACAGGCGAACCCTTCTTTTGAGATGTTTAACAGGATAAGAAAGGAAATAGGAGGAGCACAGGAGATGCACAGTAACTGATGAACTGAATGCTAATGAAAGATTTCCAGGAACTCTGAACAATCAAGCTCCAATGTAACTATGACATAGGTTGAAGGTGAGATAGTGACAGGGACAGAAAGTTTTGAGGTTAAGTTAGGTAAGACCCTCTGGGGCCGCCATTCACTGCATGCTTTTAGCTTAGATCAAGAATTGAGAATAGAGTCTGGGTGGGATTAGCTTTAAGAGCAGTAAAAAGGACACATCTGGCTAGGGTAGAGTCTACATTAAGCTGCCTCCAATGGGAAGCCTTCTCTTGAGATGTTTCCGTGTTGCAGAAAATCCCTCCAGATGTCCTTATCTTTCCAGTACAGCAGTTACTGTGCATCCCCAGTGCTCCTCTTTCTACTATTTCTTTCCTTTCTTACTCTGTTAAATATCTCAAAAGAAGGTCCACCTTTAGTTTGCAAATTATGTTGCATAGGCATTGAGTGTGGGAACTCCAGGATACCCAAGTAAGGAAAGGAGGGATTAAAAATCCAACTTCTTATCTGTTTCAGGATTTCACACAAGATTTCATTTAAAAGAAATGGACTTCCACTTTTGCACACACAAAAACATTGGTCTATTCACACTTCATTTAATTTCTTACTGTTCATTTACTCTATAGTGTCTTGCAATCTACTTTCCAATCTCACTACTCAATTGAAACAATCTCTTAAAAGTCACAGCTGGACTTAATGGTAAGTCCAGCTCATTTGCTCTTCTCAGTCCACATACTTTCCCATCTCTCTGCTTCACTTGAAATAACCGACAGTACCCTCCTCTTAAAAAATTCTTCTTCACTTTGCCTTTCTTGGGCAATCTACTATGCTAGTTACCTCTGGCCACCCTAAAAGCTATTCCCCTGAATCCTTCACTAAATCTCCTTACTCCAGCCACTCTGTATAGGCAAAGCAATATATGGCGGGGGAAGAAATTGTAGACTTTGTAGTCTAAATGCTTGGGACCAAACTTAGACATTTTTAGATTTTCTACCAAACATAATTAAAATGTCACAGGGTCTTGAACACAATAGGTGCTTAGTAACTAGCTGTTAAAGAAAAAAAAAAGATAAAGTAATATATTAAATGAAAACACCCTCAGAAAATTTGTTGACATACATTTAATATGATGGATTTGCTTTGGAATATTTTTTCCATGATGTTCTTCAGTCAATTAAAAAATTTTGCTAATCCAGTTTTACAGTCCATGAAATTTCCATGGTAACACTGTGTGAAGGAAAGATTTTTTTAAAAACCAGTTGATCCAATTAAAAGAAAAGGTAGAGGCTGGGGTACAGATATTTTGTTTCTCAGTGTATACTACAACACACAGTTTTGTTGACTGGAATGTTTTAATGCCGGGTTAGGTATTTGGGACTTTTTCCTCAGAGTCTATATTTACATACCTTTTAAAATAAATTAAATAATAGATTAAATGGATACATATAATGGGTTGACTTTAATTATTCTCAACTCTCTTTTGAACACATTTTCAGACTTGAATTCATCTTCTATGTTTTGAAGGGACGGTGATGTGTGTTGGTGCAGTGTTTATCTTAACTCAGATTTGATGGTTGTTTCTGATGACAATGGGACATTCTTAGTATGAATAGTTGAGCATGAGCAATGAGTTATACCGTTATTCTGATAATTACATCAATTAGCATACTTATTCTTAAATATCTTTGAAAATAAGAAGTTTTTTCTATTTACTCTAATGATTAAGGCTGTATACACTTCACATCACTTTTAGGGGGCACTAAATGGTTTAACAAAGATCTAAACTATGGGAAATCAATTTTTGAAATCATAAGCCATATCTCAGAACCAATTTTCTTTCATTTATTTCAACATAACATCAGTGGATAAAATATGCCAAAATTTAAGATGAGAGAAACAAATTTTCCATTTATGCAAAGTAACAATACAAACATAATTTTTTGAGGAACACATTTTAAATGAATATTGTTAATGAGTTTGAAAAATCACAAGGCAAAATATCTGTTTAACCTACATATCTGAGAAAGCATTTGAAATAATTCCACTAGCCACTCAAAGAATGTATTTGTAGGGGCTAATTTTCTTCACAATAAGCAATAACTAGAATTGCCATAAAGATCACATCTCTATTTACCAGTTCCCCCAAATGAGGTTCCGAGAAACAATAAAAGTTGAAAGTAAATGGGGGTGGGGTACGGTGGTTCACACCTGTAATCCCAGCACTTTGGGAGGCAGAGGCAGACAGATCACGAGGTCAGGAGATCAAGACCATCCCGGCCAACATGGCGAAACTTCGTCTCTACTAAAAATACAAGAAATTAGCCAGGCATGGTGGCAGATGCCTGTAGTCCCAGCTACTTGGGAGGCTAAGGCAGGAGAATGGTGTGAACCTGGGAGGTAGAGCTTGCAGTGAGCCGAGATCCCGCCACCGCACTCCAGCCTGGGCGACAGAGTGAGACTCTGTCTCAAAAAAAAAAGAAATAAAAGAAAGTAAATGGTCATATCAAAGTCTTGCATTACATTTTTTTGAGAGCCCATTGTCTGAGAACAGGAGTAAAACCTACAAGACATGGAGTTCACCATATACAGCCAACCATCATGAGGCCAGAAAAGTTATACTTAATTGATTGATGTATATCCGCTATACCTCAAGAGTAAACAATATAATGGAATCTATGTAGAAGCTAGGAGACAGAAATCAGTTACAGATGCTACCTTAGCATGTTGAGAGTCTTCTAATAGCATTTTTCCTACTGCTGTGAAGTTATTTATGTGCTTACCCTCCTAGTTTATGCACAACTTTTGCTGGAAAACCTGCTCTTGCTAACTCTTGTGGTCCCAGGACCCACCAGCCCAAAGCCTGCCACAAAGTAGACATGAGTATTTGTTGAATGAATGATGGATTAATATATTAAACACTGTATGAGTATTATTTCTTAATCCGCTAATTTCAGATTTTCTATGCATTATGACCCTGGTAAGGCTTCAAATCCTTGCTGATCAGCCATTTTGGGTTTGTGTTTGGGCGACGCTGCTTGGTCAGTAGTGAATCCTTGATAGCCATCACCTGGCATTTCATCACCACTGACCTAGCTCAGTTCCTAGATTCCTTCCTTGTTACTTGCCTCTCAAGGCGCCTCCCTCACACAATTCTCTCTCACCACATAGATGTATGTGTCTTAAACTTTTAGTATTATTTTCACCATTTTTTTCAATTGCTGACCTGTTTGGAATCCTAACTTCTGCTCATCCCCACCCTGTATTCTTAGACTTTTGAGTTTGGTCTATTTCAGAATGAGACATTCTTCACTTGCTTTTACCTTCTAAACATTAAATCTTTTTGGTTACAGTAAACTTAGCTTCTCTAACAAGTACAAAACTCAGGCACCCTTTAGACCACCACAGAGACTCTGGTATACTGCTTTTACCTCTCTTGAGAACAAGGATCACTGGAACCTGAGCCCAGCCACTGTTGCCCCTACCTGCAACTTCATACTCACTTGTTCTATCCCATCCCTCTCCCAAGACCTGTTCTAGTACCTGCACACTTCAAAGTTGTAAGAAAAGAACCATAGGGGGTTAAAAAAAAAACAATGAAAATGTTAGGGGGAAAAGAGAAAATAGAGCAGTTAGTTACAAGGGAAGAAGATAAAAATTAATTCTAGATCAGAAGTGATAAATTTTGGAAAATAGAAATAAATGGTTTGAAAACGAAAACAAAAAGTATAAGAATGAGTACAGAGATAGTAAAAAGGTTCAGCCTTCTCTTCACTCCTTTGATCCTCCCATAAGAATAAAAGAAGGGAGGGTTTTATTGCAAGAGAGAAAATTGAAAGAGATGAGATTGAGATCTTAAGGAGATGGAAGATGTCTTAGAAAAACTGCTGCAAATAACTCCCCAGGGAATCAAGGTGTTTTGAATTAAAACAAAAGACGAGGGATTAGTCCAGGTGATGTTACACAGCATAGATTGCAGTTAGCCCAATCTCATTATCTTAAAACACTGAGAATGATAATGTACTTGCTAACTATTCCTATACAACAAAATAGCAACAGATGTTATTATAGTCATGACAAGCTTAATAGATATTTTTCATAAACCTACATTTAATCATTTCTAAATAAAGGAATAGTCAAACAGAGAATTAATACAAAAAGTAGAATAAAAATAAATGCAGTACCCAGTTTAAAAAGCAATTTTTTTTTAAATTCTTGGTCTGCTATATTCTTTCCCATAAAGCAAACTACTGTAACAAAATGAAGATTGCATTTGGGTTATATCCAAGGGCACTATTCAATTTCGCAATTTCCACTGTAGTTATTATACTGATATCATTTAATTCATGTGCATAGAATCACTTTTAAAAACCTATGTCAACAATTAGGGTCCTTTGTTCTTTTTCCTATGGGTATTATCTTGCCTGTCCTCAAACATCATAATGGAGAAAAAAGTAACTGTTAAGTATAACACTAATTAAAGTGCAGAAAAACAGAATCAACATTGCACTTGCAAGGTCTGGAATGGAAGACTAATGTATAGAATACTATATATTGTCCAGGGGCAAAAACTTAAATATATACATGACATGGTAGATCTACTTCTCTTCTACACTATACACATTAAACTGGCTTAAGAATAAGTTAAAATGAATGAATACATTTAAACTATAGTCACACAAATAATGCAAATCACACAATCTTGGCCTCATACTTACATATAATTATATAATTTATAAAATGTTTGAGAGCTGTGGTCAATTTTTTTTTTTTTTTTTTTGAGACAGAGTCTTGCTCTGTTGCCCAGACTGGAGTGCAGTGGCACAATCTCATTTCACTGCAACCTCCGCCTTGTCGGTTCAAGTGATTCTCCTGCCTCAGCCTCCTGAGTAGCTGGGACTACAGACGTGCACCACTATGCTCGACTAATTTTTTTTTTCTTTTAGTATACATAGGTTTTCGCCATGTTGGCCAGGCTGATCTTGAACAACTGGCCTTATGTAATCCATAAGCCTTGGCCTCCCAAAGTCTTGGGATTACAGGCATAAGCCACTGCACCTGGCCTGTGATCATTTTTGATAAGTGATTTTTACAACAACCCAGTGGAATAGAAAGTGCATTATGCTCACTTTAGAAGTAAATAAATGGAATCACGGATAGGTTAAGCAAAAAGTACTAGGTCAGAAAGCTAATAAATGAGGAGTCAGTAGTTTGCAAGAACCTAAGTTCTCTTTCAGATAGTTTTCTTGCTACTATATTTTTTAACTTTTTCGTGCTTATCTACATATCAATATCATCTACAAGTTCAACAAGACCCTTAGAAATCTTCTGTCATGTCTTGGCACAGTTCTTTCTCCAATTTCTAACAATAGAGTCTCCAAAGATTCCATCTCTTCAAGAATGTTAGCCTACTATTAGCTTCTGTCTGGAAGATGATTATATGATCTACCACTTTGAGAAAATTGAAGTTAGGAATAAATACCCAACTTGATATCTATAAAAGAACCTGTATTTTTAGTCTCAATATTTCTTCTAGACAGATAAAACAGAGGTTTTATTTGCAGATAATTTTATTCCATTGATGATATGTTCTTTATTGTACTTTCTCCTTTTTCACATACTATGTGATACCAGGCTGCTCTGTTACTTCAATAGGAGAACAGCAAACTTTCTGTCTCTACTGCTGTTGAAATTTCATTGACAATTCTATTATCCAGAAATCCAGTTTTTACCAGTTTTCAATGAAAAGGAACAGGATCTATATTGGGACCACATTACATTTGCTGATGCTTAAATTAGCTAATCTTATCTGACAGTAGCAAAAGTAAAGATACTCACATTTTGCATCCCTACATCACTTCCTAAGGAAGATAAGTTGTTGGCTGTTAGATTAACTCAATATAAATTCAAACTAGAGACAGAAGAAAAGCTTACACAATATTGCTTAAGATAGGTACCTCAAGCATAATGAAAACGCTGAATTTGGACATGTTTCATTTCCTCATTACACTGTCTTAAAAGATGTGAGTCAGAAAGCCTTTAAATTAGTCTGGCACATTCTATTTATCTAATTCTCACCACTGCCTATTGATTTTATTTTCCAAGGCTTCTTGAATTAACTTCTCTTGACTGATCCATAAAGAGATTTGAGTTGAATAATCAGACTCATGTGTTAGGTTAGCATAGTCCCTGAAATAGCAGTATCAGTGTCACTGGAATTTGTTAGAAACGCAAATTTTGGGGTCCACTCCAGACCTACAGAACCAAATATTTATGATGGAGCCTAAAATCTATGCTTTAACACACTCTCTAGGTGATTCTACTGTAGCTAAACTTTGAGAACCACTTCTTTAGTATTAAAGAGATGGAACCAGAGAGAACCCAAACTCTCTAAAGACAGTTTTAGAAAGAAAATCAGAGAAATTGGTGCAGTTTGTTTTGTGATGTAGATTTGTAGGAACCAAGCTTCCCTGTGTATGTGTTTACCCTCAAGACAACATTCTGAGACAATATCCATTGTTCTATAGTATGCAAGTGGAAAGTATGCTTCTAGAAAACCTGTGTTTGGAAGAGAATAAGGAGTTTCAGCTTCATGTGGTTTCTAACTAAAAGCAATATAGTTTAATTCCTTAGTGAGAGATTAATCAATTATTTTCAGAAAGAGTTTGATTTAAAAAACAATAACAATGGTTTTGGGGTGAGCAAAGGAAGGAAGGAACACTCCTTACAGAACATTCTCACAAACCTCCTTTTTCACAAGCCTTGGGCTGACAGCAATATAATTTGCATATTGTAAAAATGATACAATATAATCATACACTAACAGCTTAGAAGCTTTTACTATGTATGAAATATTTAGATTTAAAAATCCATTTTCTGCAATAAAACTCGAATCACTACAGATGATTTCTTAGTAAGTTAAATGTACACTAAATTTCAGATACATAGGATGACAACACATAGTTACAAGAATTTTTAAACTACAATAGTAATTCTTTTACTATTTGGGGGAGCTTCAAGAATAACTATAGTTAAATATTATCTTCTGAAAAAAGATAAATCTTCACTTCATATAAATTTTAACTGAATTATGTCATTGGTTTTTTATACCATTTACGTAATTTTTTTGTAATGACAGAAATATGTTACAATTAGTATGATCATTCTTAGACATTTTAGTGTTTTCATTTACAAGTAATTGTTAGTATTGGAAAGTGGCATTTATAAATCTGAACGATAATTACAGTCATTACTCATAGTCACTCCCCTTTTGGAGGTCTGGATAACGACCCTAGTGTTTCACCTTTCTTTGAATATATAATGAACCACCAAAGGCTTTCTCCTAAGTAAATCAGCTGCTGTCAAGAGACTTTCATTATTCCAAAAATTGATTAAATGATATATTATCATGTGGAAGTTTGCTTCAAATTTCTGAACTATGTCTTTAAAAATCAGCATCCATAAAGATCTTTGTTATAAGTTGTGGGACCAAAAAAAAGGCTGTGAGGCCTTTTAAGAGTTGGAGTGATACACATCACATATTTCAAACTTGTATTTCCATTTCCCTTAAAGGTACTCTTTAGAATTCCGTAAGTTATTTTAACACACTGAAAACCAAAATTTTACAAAATTTTCTCTAACTATGGATCTAACTAAGAGGTCTCCAATTTCACATTCATAGCTTATTTGTATTTCTAGTCAAAAAAAATAATTGCTAGAATTTGTTTTCATCAGCAAGTATCCAAAGTAAAAGGATTTTTTCACCTTAATTATGATTTGCATTCATGGAAAAATGCTGTAAATAAAAATAATGTAAGTCAGCAGATCATGGCGGACGAGAGGCAGGAATAGATTACAGCTCTCACTCCCACAGACAGAGCAGCGTGTGAAGGCTCGCATCAGGAATTTCTGCTCCAGAATGACTACAGGAATAAATCAGGAAACCTGAGAGGATCCACACCCCCCCTAAAGGAAGCAGATTGCTCCTGCAGGACCCAGGAGACACCCCAAATACCGTTAGTACTCAAACTGTGTAAGTGGGAAAAGGAGATTGCCCGCTCCTGAACACACACCCGCAGGGGGAAAACTGAAGGCCCAGATTATGGGAGAAGATTTTTACCTTACCTGGAGCTGAGTTAATTTAGAGAGCCAAGCCAAACACAGGGGTAGATGAAGCAGCGGGAAAATCCCTGTGGGATTGCTGAGTCCCCTACCAAGCTGTTTTTGCCTGGCCTCACGGAGGTCCTTCTAGAGGGTGGCCAGAGGCACTGGGAAAAGTCCACAGGGAGAAGGAAACCTCTGGTTGAATTTTGTAACAATTTGAACTGATTGAGAAGCCTCCTGACCAGAACTTGGGGGAGGGCATGGATCTGGTGTACAGACTCCACAGTCAGGGGAAGGAGGAAAGCCGTATTTACTTTCACAGCTGGGAGGCAGGGAGCCTAGGACAAGTTCTCAGCCCTGCTCCCCCCACTGCCTGGAAACAGACTTGGTGCTGTGGGCGAGGGGGCACAGCAGGAGTGAGACCGGCCCTTAGGATTGTGTGGGAGCTGGGGAAGGCCTGTGACTGCTGGCTTTTCCCTACTTCCCTGACAACCTGCATGACACAGTGGAGACAGTCATAATCCTCCTAGGAACAGGAAACCTCACCCCTATCCCCCACAGCAGCGGCAGCAAGACGTACCCAGGGAGAGTCTGAGCTCAGACACGCTTAGTCCTGCCCCCACCCAGTGGTCCTTCCGTATGCACCCTGGTAACAGAAGACAAAGGGTGTATTCTCGTGGGAGTTTAGGGGCCCCACCCAACCTTGTTCCTCCCCATACTTCCACAGCTGATGTTCTCTGGAAAACGCCACCTCCTGGCAGGAGGCTAACCAGCAGAAAAATAGTGCATTAAACCACCAGAGCTAAGAATCCTCAGAGTCCATTTCACCCCACTGCCACTGCCACCAGAACAGGTGCTGGTATCCATGGCTGACAGATCTACAGACAGTTCCCATCACAGGACTCTGTGCAGACAACCCCCAGTACCAGCCCAGAGCCTGGTAGACTTGCTGGGTGGCTAGATCCAGGAGATAACAATCACTGCAGCATGGTTCACAGGAAGCTACATCCATAGAAAAAGAGGGAGAGTACTATTCAAGGGAACACCCTGTGGGACAAAAGAATCTGAACAGCAGCCTTCAGCCCTAGACCTTCCCTCTGACAGAGGCTACCCAAATGAGAAGGAACCAAAAAACAAACTCTGGTAGTATGATAAGACAAGGTTCTTTAACACCTTTAAAAAATTACACTACCTCACCAGCAATGGACCCAAACCAAGAAGAAATCCCTGATTTACCTGAAAAGGAATTCGGGAGTTTAGTCATTAAGCTAACCAGGGAGGCACCAGAGAAAGGCAAAGCCCAATGTAAGGAAATCCAAATGATACAAGAAGTGAAGGGAGAAATAACCAAGGAAACATACCGCATAACTAAAAAGCAATCAAAACTTCAGGAAACAATGGACACACTTTAGAAATGCAAAATGCTCTGGAAAGTCTCAGCAATATAATTGAACAAGTAGAAAAAAGAAATTCAGAGCTCAAAGACAAGGTCTTTGAATTAACCCAATCCAACAAAGACAAAGAAAAAAGAATAAGAAAATACAAACAAAGCCTCTAAGAAGTATGGGATTATGTTAAATGACCAAACATAAGATAATCAGTGTTCCTGAGGAAGAAGAGAAATCTAAAAGTTTGGAAAACATATTTGGAGGAATAATCAAGGAAAACTTCCTGGGCCTTGCTAGAGAAATACAAAAGATCACTCAAGGCTACTATGAACACATTTACATGTATAAACTAGAAAACTTAGAAGAGATGGATAAATTCCTGGAAAGATACAACACTTCTAGCTTAAATCAGGAAGAATTAGATACCCTGAACAGTCCAATAACAAGCAGCAAGATTGTTAAATGGTAATTTAAAAATTATCAACAACAAAAAAATCCAGGCCCAGATGGATTCACAGTTGAATTCTACCAGATATTCAAAGAAGAATTGATACCAATCCTATTGACAGTATTCCACAAGATAAAGCAAGAGGGAACACTCTCTAAACCATTCTATGAAGCCAGTATCACCCTAATACCAAAACCAGGAAACGACATAACCAAAAAAGAAAACTACAGACTGATATCCCTGATGAACATAGATGCTAAAATTCTTAATAAAATACTAGCTAATCAAATTCAACAACATACCAGAAAGATAATCCAACATGATCAAGTAGGTTTCATACCAGGGTTTAATATACACAAGTCAATAAATGTGATATACCACATAAACAGAATTAGAAACAAAAATCACATGATGATCTCAATAGATTGAGAAAAAGTTTTCGACAAAATCCAGTATTGCTTTATGATTAAAACTTTCAGCAACATTGGCATACAAAGGACATAGCTCAATATAATAAAAGCCATCCATGACAAACCCAGAGCCAACATAATATTGAATAGGAAAAAGTTGACAGCATTCCCTCGGATAACTGGAACAAGACAAGGATGCCCATTCTCACCACTCCTCTTCAACACAGTACTGGAAGTCCTAGCCAGAGCAGACAAGAGAAAAGAAATACAGCACATCCAAATTGGTAATGAGGAAGTCAAAGTGTTGCTGTTTGCTGATGATATGATTGTTTACTTAGAAAACCCTAAAGACTCCTCTGGAAAGTTCCTAGAACTGATAAAATAATTCAGTGAAGTCTCTGGATACAAAATTAATGCACACAAACCAGTAGCTTTTTTATATAATGACAGCGACCAAGCTGAGAATCAAATCAATAACTCAACCTCTTTTACAATAACTGCAAAAAGGAAAAACAACAACAACAACAACAACTTAGGAATATACCTAATCAAAGAGGTGAAAGACCTGTACAAGGAAAACTACAAAACACTGCTGAAGGAAATCATAGATGACACAAACAAATGGAAACATCCCACGCTCATGGATGGGTAGAATCAATATTGTGAAAATGGCTATACTGCCAAAGCAATCTACAAATTCAACATAATTTTCATCAAAATATTGCCAACATTCTTCACAGAATTAGGAAAAAAAAAAAAAAAAACCTCTAAAATTCATTTGGAACCGAAAAAAAGCCCACATAGCCAAAGTAAGACTAAATAAAAATAACTAATCTGGAGGCATCACATTACCTAATTTCAAACTAGACTATAAGGCCATAGTCACTAAAACAGCCTGGTACTGGTATGAAAATAGACACATAGACCAATGGAACAGAACAGACCCCCAAGAAATAAATGAATTTTAGAGGTTTTTTTTTTTAATACCATTAAATTTTAGCACCTACCAAGGAGTCTTCCAAAGTAATTACCACTCTTTCATTCATTTTGTATTTATCTATTAATTTAGGCCCGATCGCTTCCAATTACTTCCTTGAATACTCCTACTATCATTAGGGCTTTTTTTTTTTTGTAATTTATTCTTCTCCTGTTGACATAAATGGAAGAATTGAAAGCAAGAAAACATGGAGATCACTTTCAGTATTCACAGATGACATCTATAGGTTTCTCTACAAACCTATAGAGAAAAATGGTAAAGTTGGTAGTAATGGTTCAACGAAGTATCACATGCCTGGGAGGTAGAGAAATTTCCTCCAAATAACCTCCTGATACATGTGGAGGGGATTTATGAAACCGGTTAATGGTCTTGGGAAATTGTTATCAGTGGCCAAACTTTTCCGTAAGCATAAAGAACTAAAATAATAATCTAAGTGTCCTATATACCATTTTTTAAAATGACCATCATTTTTTTGATAACAAAAGGGTTTTGGGAGAATGATATCATAGAAGATGGCACGGTAGGAAGCACCAATAATCAGTCTCTCCCGAAAACAACTATTCTGGTGGCAAGACTGTCAGAATCAACTACTGAGAAACTCTGATGTAAAGTCAAACACTGGTATTGTCCAGGGGAGTGCTTGATTAAGATAGAGGCTGGTATTTAAGGAATTTTCTGTCAAGTCACTTCATTAGCTGACTAACGACGAGTTAATGGGTGCAGCACACCAACATGGCACATGTATACATACATAACAAACCTGCACGTTGTGCACATGTACCCTAGAAATTAAAGTATAATAATAAAAAAAAAGAGGATATACAGCGGGGTATTTTTTGAAGCAGGGAGGAGACTAGCAATTGTTTAGTTTTTGGCCAGGCTAGTCATTACACAAATATTTCCTTTGTGATAACTAAGTTTTATACTTTTATGCACTTTTCTGCAAGTGTGTTATATTTCACAATAAAATTATGTTAAGGAAAATAAAATGAAGGGCATCAGACTAAACCAGCAAGTCTGGATGACAGAAGATAATAAAGCAATGCCTTCAAAAAAAAAAGAAAGAAACATTGTACTTAAAGTCTTATCAGGAGTAATCAAATAAGAAAAAGAAATAATAGACATGTTAGAAAAGAAGTAAAAACTATCTATTGCAAATGACATGATTTTCTATATTAAACAAATCCAGTAATTTTTCAGGGCACAAGAGGAACATAAAAAACTTAATTGTGTTATACACAATGGCAACAAACAATGAAACACAGAAATTAAGGAAATTCCATTTATGATAACATCCAAAGGGGAAACAACACATAGGAAGAAGTAACGTGAGGAAGTGCAAGGTATGCACACTAAAAATTACAAAACATTACTGAAATAAATTAAAGAAGGCCCAAATAAAAGGAAATATATCCTGGATTGGTAATCAAAAGACTTATTATCGTTAAGAGATCAAAACTTTCCAAAGTAATGAGAGCATTCAGTGCAACTCAATCAATATCCCAATGGCTCATCTTGCAGAAATGGGAAAACTGATTTTCAAATTCATGTGAATGTTGCCTTAATAGTTAAGACAACATTGAAAGAAAAAAATGATTTAAGACTCAAATTTCCCAATTTCAAGACTTACTACAAAGTTTCAGTAGTCAAATATGGTACTAGCACAAGCATAGACATATAGACCAATGGAATAGAATTGACAGTCCAGAAATAAACCCAAGCATCCATGACTAATTGATTTTTGACAAGGGTATCAGGACAAGTCAATGGGGGAGTGAGTATTCTCTAACAAATGGTGGTGGGATAACTGGAAAAATATATTCTAAAGAATAAAGTTGAACCCCTTCCTCACACCTTACACAAAATTTAACTCAAAACGCACCATAGCCTAAATGAAGGTCTAAAAGTATAAAACTATTGAAAGAAATCACAGGGTAAATCTTCATGATCAGGCAATGGATTCTTGACACCAAAAGCATGAACAACAAAAGAAAAAATAGATAAGTGGGAATGTGAAAATAATCATAAAAGGTACATGGCCCATCTCAAATTAGAGAAGTTGTCTTTTAGACTTTTAAAATATTGATGCTAGTTTTGTGGCATTTGTATTCTCCGTAAGAATCAAGTAATATTTTAAATTTATTTTATTAGTCATGACTATGTCTCAGTTCATAAGGCAAATACTCATATGTGAGTGTAAGGTATATTTTAAATTCAGATTGGAGGCACTTCTTGCAGCATATACAGATTTATTATCTAAGTGGTTATGGTCTTTAAGTTGGCAATTACTGCTTTAAATGTGTCTGCAAACAAAAGTAGTTTGAATATCTAAAAAGTTTTAAATATAATAAAAACATTAAAATTTTAAATATCTAGACCTCACTTTGTTTACCAAAAGGCTAACTTCCTTTATACTAAGTAATATTTGTAAATGTATATATTTTAAAGTTTACAAATTAAAACTTATATTTGCATTTCTCAATTTTTCTTAAGAGTTCTGGGATCTTTGGTTAACTCCAGATAGTAATAACCTAAAATTCCAGATTCTTAAATAAAAACTTCTCATTATTGTTCATTTAGGATTTACTTGTTTACTACATATGTAATTAGTTTTAATCAAATAGAATATAGAGATTATAGTAAATTAAGTATATATGACTGTATTTTTCTAGTGTCTAAATACCATCAAGCCAGGAGTTAAACCTTACTGACCATCATATTCCTATGCCTAAGGTAACAGATGTTCATGGACTACACATTGATTGAATTAACACTTTTTCAATTATTAGGGTAGAACTTGTTTCTACTAGAGAAATAGAAACAAGTTGTCTGTAGTGCCATTTTTGTGATCAAAATTTTTAACAACTTTGGATTTTGAACATAAAAACTGTCAACCATTTAATTTTACAAGGTCTAACAGCAACTATAAAAAACAAAGTAAAAAAATTCTTAGTATTAAATTTTAACATAGTCTTATTCTACTGATCTTTTTATTAGCAGCAGAGGAGGAATGAATCATCAATTTACATATACTCTTGAACTTGAGGAGATGTTTTCTGCACTTGGGTAAAATAATAATGATGTATAATATTACCTTCCACTAATTACAAGCTATTCTAATCATTGACCATCCTTGAACATACTCATTGCTGTACCTATGCAAAAAATGCAAATACATTTCTTTCAAAATAATTCTAACTGATTGTTACCTTAGAATGTACATAAAATGATGAAGATGGCTGTAACATACTTTTAAATTTATTTATGGATTTTTCCCCCAGAAACCTCAGCATGATCTTTGACTTTCCCTTCTTCTCTGCCTCTCAAAAATGCTCAAGCTATTACGTGTTCCCAGACCCATGGTGGGTGTCAATTCTCTACAGTCTTGAAGAAAATATGAAACAGAATTGTGAAACTATTTCAATGTTATATTACTTAATAATAATAATGGTAAGAAATAGGGCAAAATTTGTATCATTGAATTCACCAGGCATAATTGGAACCTATTTGAATGTTGTCAGCAACAGAATGTTGCTTTAGCATTTCCTGTAAATTTAAAGTAAAGCAAAAAAAAAAAAAAAAGAGACTAAAAGTAATGTTTACTTTTCATATTTCCAGTGTACTCAAGTAACATGACTAATATCTCCTCTGGATGAGTAAAATTCTACTTGCATCATCATTTGAAATTCTTTCCTGTAAAATGTATACTAAAATTTTATCATGTAATGCTTTCAGTTCCACTGAGGAAAGATATTAATTTATGGAAATGTTAATAAACATAATCTATAGCAAGTCATTATACATCTATTGGATCATTGCATCTTAGGATATTGTATAGTAATAAAAGGCTCTTAATTCTGATGAAATAATTCATAGAGCAAAATATAGTGTAAATTTTCCTTGCAAAGTGTTCTGAAAATTGCTAGGTAGTTGAAATAATAACAATGTAATAAATAACAAGGTAATAAAGCCAGCACTCATGAATCATATTTTTACTTTTCCAGAAGCCCAGGAAAATGTAATGGTCACCTTAATTCTGAATTATTTCTGTGATTGTAAATATGAGTAAATACTGTGTTTTTTGAATCTTTTGACTGTAATAATACAATTGGCCTCAAAGAATAGTCTTATCAAAGATTACATTAGCTTTTGAAGGAAAAACTGAGATAGTCTTGAAAAATTAGAATTTTAGATGGTAAGAAGAAAGTATAATGGCAAAACAAACCATTCTGAGAAAATGAGAAAGATTAGGTGCACATGGATCACAAATTATTGCACTTTAATTTTTAAATGAGTTTAGACATCTGTGAAATTTAAACCCCAGGGCCAATGATTTGTGTGACAGTATGTTACAAAAGGAACAAAGCTTTGACATGCAAATTCCAGCTTTATGTTGTATTGGCCCAAGTAACCTTGCAAACAACCTTCACACACACATTGGAAGCTGACTGACACCTCCCATATGGGTCCATTCTTTTTTTCCCCTTCCCAATCAAGTTGACAGCAATTCTCAGTTCATTTTCTAAATGAAGTGATAAAAGCTATGCTGGACCTGTACCTGTTATTAACCTCCCTTGCACTATTATTACTCATATGTTTTCCTTTGAGATAAGCAGCTAAATACAGAACGTGATCTTTGCATATGGTGGGCTATTACCCCCAACAAAGAATTGCAAATGTCAACCTATTACTGGGTCATTAATATCAGGTCATGATATTCCAGAATTTGATGTTTTTAACCTTTGCAGACATTAACCCATATACAATACAATTTTGAAAAGGCTTTATTTATCCTTGGTAACAGTAGATACATGCCCCAGAAATACTTTCCTATAATATTAGGTACTGTATATTTGGCAAGGATCATTAAGTATATTTCTGTAACCACTTCCTGTGGCTTGGTTTGGCCCTTCATCTATTACTTTAGAGGATCCAAAATTATGGGTGAAAGTAATGTTCAGATGTCTGATAGAAGAAATTAGAAATAAAACAGAATGTAATTGTGTTTTCTTTTATTATAGAATTACTCCCCAATTTGGCCGGGCACGGTGGCTCACACCTTTAATCCCAGCACTTTGGGAGGCCGAGACAGGCGGATCACGAGGTCAGGAGATCTAGACCATCCTGGCTAACACGGTGAAACCCCGTCTCTACTAACAATACAAAAAATTAGCCGGGCATGGTGGCGGGCACCTGTAGTCCCAGCTATTCGGGAGGCTGAGGCAGGAGAATGGCTTGAACCCAGGAGGTGGAGCTTGCAGTGAGTGGAGATTGTGCCACTGCACTCCAGCCTGAGCGACAGAGTGAGACTGTCTCAAAAAAAAAAAAAAAAAAAGAATTACTCCCCAATTCCAACTTACTGTTTAGACAAAGTTTGCAAGGATATTATCTTATTTATTTTTTCATTGAAAGTTAAAATTGTGTCCTGTTATAAAATTCAACAAAGTCAATTTCATTGCATTAAATAGTTTTAGTGTGTATCATTAAAGTTATAATTCAAGAGATTGAGGCAAATCTATAATGAAATCCTTTAAATGGACTTTGCATAGCTGTGACGATGCTCACATTGCTCTGGATCCATGTTTCATTTGTAATGTAGATTTCAAAGTATTAGAAAATATACAGAAGTGTGTATTTTAAAGAAAATTATGTAAAGTAGGACTTCGATGTGTCAATTAACTTGTATTACAGTTGTTTTGATTTTTAGCTTCACTGACGATGTTTTATGCAAATATTTTCAAAACTAGTGAGGAAGAGTAAGAAAGTAAGAGAATCTATTCAAAGTGAAAAAAACATGAATAAAGTGAAGCAAATTCATCTAACCTTATGCTGAAAGGAAGGGATGTTCTGCATACTTCTGTAAGATAGTCTCTACATAAATCATACATTCATTAATGAATCTTTTGTTTGTCATCCAGCTTTTCAGTACCTTATTCTACAGCTGTCCCAGGCACTACAGTGGTGGGCAGATTCCAAGATGGTCCCTAGTGTTCCCCACCTTGTGTAATTGTTCCTCTTGAGTGTGGATGGACCTGTGATGTTCTTCTAATCAACAGAATGCATGATCATACTGCATAAGAGTGTAATTTCCATTTGACTAACAACCTCACTCTGTTGTCGTGTTCTCAGCCCATAGGCTTTGATGAAGCGAGCGACCATATTAGAGAGGGTCACGTGCTATTGACAATGATGTGAGCTTATTCATAGATCCTTTCCCATTTTACCTTTTCAGTGAAATCCCAGCCCTTACTGACACCTTGATTGCAACCTTCTGAGAGATCTTGGAGTAGAAGACCCAGCTAACCAATGTCTAGACTCCACAGGTTACCAAGGCTAGACCATAGGGACTCAAATCCAGAGAATGGAGTTTAAAGATCCTGAACAATGAGGAAAAGCTCCAGGTTCAGTGGCAGCTGATATTTAAACAATGAGTACAAGTTACTCAGGAGAAGGGTGGTATGTTTGTGTGCCTCATGGAAAGGATAGATGATGTCGGTCTGGAAAAGGACACAACAAATTTACAGAAGAAGGTGAGAAAAAGTTATGGCCTGATCTACTGTCTGTGATGTTAGAAGCAAGATAAAGAAGATATCTTGCTTGAAAGATATCTTGAAATCTTGAAAAATAAAGAAGATGAAAAATTAAGCAGAGACCAGGATCATGAATAGCCATGTAATCCATGTCTATAATGAAAATCATGCCTAGAATAAAATTCTAAAGGCAATATGAAATCAGTATACACTTTTACAAAATTATTATGTGCAAAAAAAGCATATGCTCCAAAATATTTTATAACCACTTTCAGAAAGTATAATTTTCAAGTGAATCACTGCATTGTCACCAGTTATCTACAGGTTGGTACC
This sequence comes from Macaca nemestrina, assembly GCF_043159975.1. NCBI lineage: Eukaryota > Metazoa > Chordata > Mammalia > Primates > Cercopithecidae > Macaca > Macaca nemestrina. The sequence continues at coordinate 21,358,803 of NC_092140.1, forward strand.
TACTCCTACAGAGTTGTTAAAGAAATTAGTCAATTAAAGAGCATACTCTTGTATAGTTAGGCGATTCCAGGAGGGCCCTCTAGACTATGTTTGGCAATCTACTGAAGGGTCACACAGGAATCGTTTTGGTTATTTGCAGGTATTGGATAATTTTTCTTATTTTATTGCATATGATACAACATCTTTCTCTTCATCTATGACTGTTATTTTCCTACAGATTAAATACTTGGGTCATAAACTATTTCCCCTGAACTTTGGATTTATTGTTCCTTTTTCTCCTGGCACTTAAATTCACAGAGCAGAAGTTTGAGCTTCCTTTCCACATCATTGTTTCTTTATCGCAAACTCCATTTTATGCCAATTTTGTTTTAATTTTCTAAATATATATAAATATCTCACCAGAGCCTGTTCAGGGAGGTGAATTTCCTTTGTTTTGATTACAGTATCACATCACCTTCATTTTTATACCTAGTTTTCTTTTGCTGTTTTAATATAATGGCAATTGCTAACATTTTTTCTGCACTTATTAAACACTTTACACACCTTATCCCCGTAAATCTCATAACATACTTAAAAGATATTATTATTATCCCTGTTTACAAAGGTGAAAACTGATGCATACGAGGTCACTGGCTCGAGGCCACATAGCTAATGAATATGGAGATTAGAGACGGACTCAGACTGACCAGCTGTGGAGTTATTGCTTCAAGCCTATTTTGATAGTGTAAAATCATCATCCATTGATTAATTCAATAGATAGTTGCAGGATACTTACAGTATCTAGTCATTGTGCTGGGAATTGGGAATACTGTACTAAACAAGATATATCTATAGTCCAGAGATATTTTAATGTTATTTTAAATTTAAAAATAAAGCAAACACTGTGACTAAGAAGAAATCAAAACAACAAGAAAAAGTCCTGTTTATTTTCAAAAAAATTACCACCAAATCTCAAAGGAAATCTCTGAGTGGTGTCACCTCCCCCAGGGTCCCCACCAGTTAAGCTCTCCAATTTTTCTTTCACAGGTTGACTTGCTTTACTCTTTCATGACTCCTTTCATATTGTTATATTTTTGCCACCATATGGCTTTCTATCCTTCTCAATTTGAGGCCATGCTGTGTCTCCAGCCTCCTATCAGGATTGTCAAATTGTTTTCTAACACATTCTATAGAAAATCATTTATAAAAGTGTATATTTCTCCAAGTCTCACAGATTCTAATTCTCCCCCTTTGTTCTGCAATATATGCTTTTAAGCTCCATGGTATTGGGATCCATTACTTTTCTCATCCTCAACAAGGAGGGGGCTATGTAACATTAGCATCAGTTTCTGGCTTTGATCAATGGCTAGGTAGGTTCCAGGCCCAGGTTGAATTTTGCATAACACAATGGGGCAAGAAACTGAACATTACACTTTCCAATGCCATTCCTTCACAGAGCCCTGACTGTGCGGGAATTATAATTTCTCCTGCACCTGTCTGGTCCTCTCACAAGTTAGTAGGGTACTTGGTGGCTGTGAGGGTAGAATCACTATCTTCTTATTGTCTTTCAAATAGAAATACCAATTCTATTTCATAAATCAAAACATTGCTAGATGGTTACGTCATAGGCAGTGTTCTCAATGTAGCCCCAAGTACCTCATGGCTAGTGGATATTCCTCTCAGGAATGCAGTGGGCTGACTCTCAGCCAGCCTATGTGTTCTGTGATGATGTGACTTGTCCTCTCCTGTGTTTCTACCTTACTTCTTCCCTTCTATCCTTGAATTTTTACAAGTAAATACTGGCTAAATAAAAATGTGGGAAGGATATATTAGAATCTAGTCAAATTGCATTTTAAATGAATCAAATGTTAATCATGACATGTTAGGAAACTTACTAACTAGTTTAGAGATTCAGGTGCCCCATCCCTGCCTTCACTGGCTGAGTGCAGTGAATAAAGTTGGCAATCAGAATGGAAAGGATGCAGGTTTGTCAAATAAGACTTTGAGCCCCAAAAAACAATCAGATGATTGACCCCCGTCATTCTATTAGGTTCAACGTTGCTGATTTGAGGTTTTAATTTTTAATTATGCTTAATCTTATCTTCATTTTGTATTTTTAATTTATTTATAGCCATCATATTATTGCCTAAGAAACATTACTCAGATCATATTTATACTGGAGGACAAGAAATCATTTCTGCAGTGTAATTTCTTTCCTACTTACCTAGTCACATATACTAAGCATTACTGAACTCCTACTCACCATTTTCATTTATCTCTAGAGCTCTACCTCCTTTCTGACTCTCCTTTCTCCTCTCCAGCTTCATTCACAACTCCACCCTGGATTTCTTTATCTCAGAGGAATATCATTATGCCTTACATCCTTACTAAATGTGCCTATTAACATATTTAGAGGATGACAACTTATAACATTCTCTTTTTATTTCATATATAAGTTGTTCCATGGTATTCCTGTAGTATTCTTTGTCATCAATCTCTTTCTCAAAAAGGCGGTTTTAGCAGCTAACTTTATACCTGGAAATATATAATAACAAGCGGTAAGACTCTTAGGTTCATGGAAAACATGTCCCAAGGGAGTTAACAAGTAAGGTACAAGCCATAAAACAGTGGAGTTAGAAACAGATTGTTCTTTTATCATGATCCCTGGGAAAATACTTTCGCTAGAAGTAACAGGTAGCTTTCATTCTACACTTAGTTCAAATGTGAAGCTAAAATGACTGTACAACATGTTCCACGTCTTCCCATAAATATCACCTTTGCAAAGCATAGTAGATGGCATGCCCTGGCATTGCTCTACCTAGAAAGTTGCTGGGACATTGTTCAGAAACAAAGGAGAGGTCACATTTATCTCACAGCACTGAAGCTCCAGGAAATTGGACTCTGAATTGTTTCTGTGGGTGCACTGGAAACAATAGTTCACATCAAGTGATAGGTCAGCACCCAAACTCCCAGCAGACCTCATAGAGCATCTTTTGAAGGCCAAACCAAATATTTCAAAAGGTAGTGTGCCTGAGCATGATGCATAAAGACCATGCATAAGTCAACAGAAATAAAACAGCTCTTTCATATTCAAATACAAAGCAAGATTATGTATTATATAAGCATAGAAGAGATCCAAGGCTGTTATCTTTGCAAATGTAACTCTAATGTCTGTGTTTTTAAAAAGGAGTTTAGCTTTCTTGATCTGCCCATAACAGGATTTCAATAAATGAACTGATTTCAGAATTTCCATGTAGGGATTTTCTATTATGAAAAAGCAACCTATAAAAACAAAGATATTTTCACATTATCCTCTTATGTGCAATTCATGTTAATTGTTACTACCTAATGAGGAATAATTTTTAAAAGTCCACATTTCCCAGATAAATGTATTAGTCCATTCTTGCACTGGTATAAATACTTGAGACTGGGTAACTTACAAAGAAAAGAGGTTTAGGCCGGGCGCGGTGGCTCAAGCCTGTAATCCCAGCACTTTGGGAGGCCGAGACGGGCGGATCACAAGGTCAGGAGATCGAGACCATCCTGGCTAACACGGTGAAACCCCGTCTCTACTTAAAAATACAAAAAAACTAGCCGGGCGTGGTGGCGGGCGCCTGTAGTCCCAGCTACTCGGGAGGCTGAGGCAGGAGAATGGCGAAAACCTGGGGGGCGGAGCTTGCAGTGAGCCGAGATCCGGCCACTGCACTCCAGCCTGGGCGACAGAGCGAGACTCCGTCTCAAAAAAAAAAAAAAAAAAAGAAAAGAGGTTTAATTGGCTCACGGTTCCACAGACTATAAACGAAGCAGCCGCTTGACTTCTGAGGAGGCCTCCACAAACTTACAATCATGGCAGAAAGTGAAGGGGGAGCGAGCACTTTACACAGGAGCAGGAGAAAAAGAGAGGGGGGAGGTGCCACATGCTTTTAAACAACCAGATCTTATGAGAACACACTCACTGTTAGAAGAGCAGCACAGAGGGGGAAATCAACCCCTATGTTCCAATCACTTCCCATGAGGGCCCACCTCCAACAGTGGGGATTACAATTCAACATGAGATTTGGGCCGGGACACAGATCCAAATTATATCAATATATAATGGGAAGAACCATTACATTCCATCCGCCATTCAAATATCTCCTTCTTACATGATTTGCTCACTACAATCAACAGGTTTCAAACTCCCATCATGATCCCTATGCTCCCATTTCTGTAATATGTGCCTGAGGACATGTGGGAGCCTCTCTTTCCCCACTACCCTCCTTACCCTTCCCTGAACCAGTTCCCATGTGAGCTTCCTGGGATCAGAAAAGTACAAGGGTTGCCACATGGCAAAATCACTCAGAGGATGTTACTACAGGTTACTTGCATTAAAATAGACTTTGGTAATAATGCTTACTACTTAGGAACATAAATGAGAAATGCTGATAATGTCTAGTACTAAAATAACCCATCCTAGCCATGAGCTCTTCTAGAAAGCAAGAAAACAAGGAAAACAAAACAAATGAAAACTAAAATCCTGCTCTAGCTTTGACAGATTTCTGTGCTTCTCAAGACAAGGGTACTCAGAGGCTGTATTGGGGTTAGGATTTAGGTCAAAGGACCCCTTCGGGCCAGGTGTAGTGGCTCACGCCTGTAATCTCAGCACTTTGGGAGGCCGAGGCGGGCCGATCACGAGGTCAGGAGATCGAGACTATCCTGGTTAACACGGTGAAACCCTATCTCTATTAAAAATACAAAAAATTAGCCGGGCGTGGTGGCGGGCCCCTGTAGTCACAGCTACTTGGGAGGCTGAGGCAGGAGAATGGTGTGTACCCGGGAGGCGGAGCTTGCAGTGAGCTGAGATCGCACCACAGCACTCCAGCCTGGGCGACAGAGCGAGACTCCGTCTCAAAAAAAAAAAAAAAAAAAAAAAACTCTTTTACGGAGGATTTATCTACTTTGTATCATTTTATATTCACTTATGTAACTAGTCAACATGAACTATAGTTTATATAAAAACCATAAAAACCTTTCTTCAGTGGTTGAAACAACTTTACTATTATTTCTCTTTGACACACCACTAGTCTTTAAAAATACCATTCATATTATTTTATATCATACTTATTTACATGAATATATTATGCTCACTATACTAGACTGGAAGTTATTTAAGGATGAACTTTTTTCTCCCGTTCTCTACAGTTCTTAATACAGAGTCCTTCATATAGCACATGTTTGGTAAAGAATTATGGGGTTGAATATATTTTTAAGTGTTTAGCCAACATAGAACAACAGAAATTTCAAAGAACAATAGAGTTCCAAGTCAATAAGTCAGACATAATTTAGTGAAAAAATCTGTATGTCAAAACCACAGTAATCCTAGGACCAAAGACATTAGTAAGAGAGCCAGATATATAAAAATAGGGGTATTTCAATTTAGTTAAGAAAGTATATGCTACTATGCAGCATGTACAAAAACAAGTTTCAAATGGATAAGGGATTCAAACATTATATAAGACAATTAGAAAAATAATGTTTCTATTCTTTGAGTAAAGCCTTTGAAAAGAAATCAAGTAATGTGGCATTTGCAAAGATAAAATAAGAGTAATTATGAATAATGTCTACTGATAAAATATAAACTCGGAAAAAAAGCATTTGTAGAGTATAAACAGAGTAAATGGTTATTTATGTACTAGATTAAGAAGTCCTATATATAAATATGAATATAACAACCAAATAGACAAATGTAAATTTAATAAAGATCTGCAATTAAAAAATGTATATAAAAGGCAATTAAATACACTAAAAAAGTTTGAAAACATGAATCATAAAATTGTCAACTTTGAAAGATTATTTACATCCATTGTTGGCAATGACATAAGAAAAGTATTCACATATATTTTATTCTGGACCAAAAGTTAACCTGATACTGTTTAAGCGAAGGCCACATATTTGTCTCACAGCCTAAATCGATGAGGAAAGTATAAGATAAAACATTCTTACAGAATAATTTTGTAGCTTCATTTCCAGAAAAATGGCTACAAAAATTCTAGAAGAAATAAAGATAAATGAACAAAGTTGTCTATGAGAGTGTACAATAGCAAAAAAAAAAAAAGGATATTACCTAAATATTCATCATATACAGCAGTTAAATAATTTATAATAAACATCTCCACCAGGAAATACAATGTCACTGTTTTACAAAGTAAAGATGTATATGTACCATAGAAGTGAATTAAGAGTATGTATTTTTAAATCTGATTTAAAAACTGTATGATACTATTCTATTTTGTCATATATCTGTGTCTATCTATATCATTTTCCATGAGAATAAAAAAGTATAGAAAGAGGTATATACCAAATCAAAGAACTGGAATGGGAAGAATAATTTGTATTTTATATATGTTGAAATGAAAATAGTAATATTTAGGAGAATTTTTAATTTCCTTTTTACTTTTTTGAAATTTCAAAAAGTTGAATGAACTCAAGTAACTAAAATACAGTGAGATGTATATATCATTAGAACAGTATATGTGATAGCACATAAACAGTAAGAATTATTTGGGATTTTTTTTTAAAGTTTTGAAATTAAGGTGGCTTATCCATTGTGTTTTGAAGGGCAAAAATATAATTTTCCAAGTGATTACAGTTTCTGGAAGCATATGATACTCAAAAAGTTATAAGCACAAAGATGTAAAACATTCAAGGAACCACAAGTTATTTGGAACTGTTAGACTAAAAATATAACTGTGAGATAAATTTCAAAAGAGTGTTAAGAAACAGGTCATGAAAAACCTATTCCATCCTGCTAAAAAATTTTTAATCTATTCTAGGTGTTGAGATTTTTCTTCTTATAGGGTCAGACAGTAAATGTTTTAATTTGGCCTCTGTCAAAACTACCCAACTCTGTATTGTAGTCAAAGTGTGTGACAATGTAAAAATGAACAAGTGTGAATGTATTCCAATAAAACTTTACTTGCCAAAGAGTAAGCCAGTTCATAGAACGCAGTTTGCCGTATTCTAGACCATGTGGAATCCATAAAATGTTATTAGAGACATGACCTAATTTTAAATTTTAAAAAGCATGAAATTACCTAACAAGAATGTGAAGAAAAGGAAGTCTCAGGATCAAGTCCCAGGTTTTACTAAGATTTGGAAATTGTATAATGAGGTTAAGTAACAAAGGATTCTGAGAAAGATCAGCCAATGAAAGAGAATTAAAATCCCAGAGAGTGTGTTATGGTAGAAGCCAAGAAAAGACATACAAAGAACAGAATGTTCAGTATTGTAGAGGGCTGCTGAGCCAAATAAAATGAAGGATGATATTTTTTCATGGATATACAGGATGGAAATGGTTGTGAGAAAATTCTGAAGTGGTAATGATTGAGAACAGGTTAAAGATTTGAAACTGGAAGATAAGAAAGAGCATATAATCTAGCAAACTCTTAAAAACAAACAAAAAAGCCTTGCTATGAAGACTAGGGAGGTAAAATAATAGCCAAGATGTATGGAGGCAACACTATATTAAAAAAGAATGTATGTTTGGTTAGTTGTTTTCAAGCTAGGCAATATTTTAGTTAATGTTTACATGCATGCTTATTAGAACTGGGAGAAATGAATGAATCGTGCAGAAGGAAGCAAAATTACATGACACTAAAGCAATAAAAGACTCAATTTTAGCAAAGAAAAAAATAGCTCTAATATTTGTAGAATTAAAGTTTTGGTGGGAGGACACAAAAAGCAAAATTTATCCTTCAAAAACTGAACTTCTGTTTTTCCAGTGCTCCGTGTCATTAAGTCTTTTATTTAACAACAACAACAACAACAAAAATTGTGTTTTTCTATGTTTGGAAATAGATGTCTGGTCACTGATGTTTTTAATTACACTATCATTAGTAAGAATGAAATAATTTGTGTCTTCATTTCTTAAAACTAAAGTGACATTTAATTTATGAAAAATCTGGGAAAATGCCAAAAATGTTATTTCTGCTAAAGATATTTGAAACTTAAGATGCTAAATTAGTGTCATTAAAAGTTAACTTAGTTTCCAACTACAGTGAAATAAGCACATTCTACCCAATCTCTCTCTTTGATTATAAGACTTGGAGACAGTGTAGATAGCTTCTATCAGAAGACTCTGAAAGGTAAATAATAGCAAGTAGACTGGCTAGAGAACACAGGACCTGAGAGATGACTCAGCAGTGAATTCTCTGATGTTTTCTGTTTTGTCTTTATTTTTTGCTTCCTATATCCTATCTGGGGTTTTAAGCAAACCTAAATCCTGGAAGTCTGAATGGATGTAGCTAGAAAAAGCTCCAGAAGAGAACGCCTTCCTCTAGCCAGAAAATCAGGTGATAAATTATCGTTAAAATCTTCCCATTCAGAGTAAAATATTTAGATTTAAAAATCTAAAAATCTAAGAAATAAAGTGAACTCTAATCTTATGAACTGGACGATAATCACACTCAAACATATTAAATCCAAACTGCTAAAAACAAAGATAAAAAAATACAAAGAAGTTGAAAATAGTGGTGAGAAGAGCCCAGTTATGCTCTAAATGTGTCCCCAAGAAAGCATGCATTGGAAACTTAATCCCCAATGTAACACTGTTGGGAGGTGGGGGCTAATGAGAGGCAATTAGGCCATGAGGGTTTTATCCCAATAAATGGATTCATGTTATTGTTAAAGGAGTGTGTTCATTATTATGGGGGTGGGTTTGTTATAAAACAAGTTCAGTCCCCTCTTGCTTTCTCTTTCACCTTCTCTTTGCCCTTTCACCTTCACCTTTGGGATAATGCAGCAAGGAGCCCCTTGCCAGGTGCTGGCCCCTTGATCTTGAATTTTTCACCCTCCAGAACCATAAGCCAATACGTTTCGGTTCACTGTAAACTACCCATGGTCTGAGGTATTCTCTAATAGCAGCACAAAATGGACTAAGATAAATTGGTACTGGAGAAGTGGGGCTCTGCTATAACAAATACCTGAAAATGTGGAAGCAACTTTGGAGCTGGATAACGGGCAGAGACTGAAAGGACTTGGAGAAGCAGGCTGGAAAAATCCTTTATTTCCATGAATGAGGCACTAATGGGGATTCTGGTGAGAGTTCAGAAGAGAACAGCTATAGGCAAATTTTGAATCATCTTAGAGATTACTTAAATCATTGTGATCAGAATATTGGTAGAAATATGGACAGGAAAGTCCATTCCAAAAATGTCTTCGACATAAATGAGGACAATCTTACTGGAAAATGGAGTGAAGAAAGACCATTTCTGTTACAAAGTGGCAAATAATTTGGCTGAATTGTGTTCATGCCCAAAGGCTTTATGAAAGGCAGAATTTAAGAGTGATGGACTAAACTATCTGGAGAAAGAAATTTCTAAGCAAAATATTCAAGCAACTGTGTGGCTTCTTTTAACTGGATATAGTAAAAAGTGAGAGGTGAGAATTTAAAGATGGAATTTATAAATTAAAAGGGAAGCAATTTGGGAAATTCTCACTCTGGTCCTATAAAGAATTTTAAAACTGTTTGAGAGAACACTAAGGGTATGGCCAAGCATCTGTTTGCTAAAGAAATTAATATGAATGGAAGGAAGTCACATTCATTAAGACAATGGGAGAATGACACCAAAGGCATTTCAGAAATTTTCCAGGAAAGGTTGGCTCTTGAGGGCAAAGTTTTCAGAAAGGTGCTCATGGGACCTCGCCATTCATGCCCTACACTGCCTCAAATCTCTGCTGTCTACATTTCCGTGCAGCCTTGGCACTGGAATGCAATGGAGTTGCAACACACACACACACACACACACACACAGAGAGAGAGAGAGAGAGAGAGAGAGAGAGAAGCATACACCTTAAACATATACAAGACCATAAAAAAGTTTCAATAATTTGAAAGGACTTAAATCCTATAGAGCATAAACTATGAACATGTTGTTATTGAGCTATAACTTAGTAACAAAAGGGAAAATCCATATTATTGGAAATTAATTATCCTATATACTTCTCAGTATAGCAGAAGAAATCAGAAAAAAAAAAAAAACTAGACAAGAACAACATAGGTTGAACTCAGCAGCTCCCATTGTTACCACTAGAGAGTCTTGACTATAAGTCATCCAGGTTCATTGGTGTTTTGAACAAAGAATTGGACAAAACACACAAAGGTCTCCTTGCTTCATTCTTTCATTGTTTTGCTTGTGTGTGTGTGTGTGTGTGTGTGTGTGTGTGTGTGTGTGTGTGTGTTGTTGCAACTCCATTGCAAACCCCAAAAGTAATGAAAACCACCATTTAGGCACAGTTTGAGAAAACACCTTAAGGCAAAATACAGTACTAAATGCTGGGCTCATCTCTAGTTTGCCTATTTCCAGTACCTATTTTGTTGCCTTGGGTTTACTTTTACAAGGTGGATCATGATAGTCTTTAAAAAATAATTTTAAAAATTTTATAGCTAGCTTCTATATAACATCTTGTTTAATTTACTAACTTTCTTGTTATTAGTATATTTACTCTCTACTGAGCTGAGCTGATAATTTAAAGTTAAGACTAGCATACAAAAGGGAATATCATAGGGTTGATAGTACTTTTAAATATGATACCCTCTGGAATTAGACAAAATTTTATTTTTAAAATTTTATTTTTAAATGACAAATAATTGTGTTTATTTATGGGATATAATGTGATGTTTTACGTATGTTTACAATGTGAAGTAATTAAATCAATCTGATTAACAAATCTATCACTCCAAATACTTTTGAATGTGGAATTTTGAAACATACAATTCATTATTATTGATTATAGTCACCATTCTGTGAAATTATCACAGAAATTCCTAATACCACTCTCACCAATGAATGATTTTTCCATTTCCAGAGAAAAACCCAGTTGCTAGTCACTTATCTCAATCTTTGACTGAGCCTTTAAAGATTTCTACAACTGATGTGGCTGATAAGACAAGAAAACATTTTCAGATGACTTAAAGCCAAAATGGATTCTTAAGGTACAAGGTAAAAATTGAACACTATGGGTTAATATTTTGTCCCCATTTATAAATGGGAATAATAAATACCCTCGGCAGTATAACACAGCCAATATTGGAAGGATCATCTGACTCTGAAGCTCAGTTCCCTACCTTCCACCCCACTCTATATTATAGTATACTTCCTGGAAGACAGGACAAGAAGATATGAAAGTGATCTAAGAAGGGAATATTATCCTTAGACAGCAGAATCTATCTTCTTCAAAAATAGAAACAAGAGAGGAAAAGTGGCACAAATAAATACTGTATTAGAGAGGAAAAAGAAGGAAACACATGTGCTATGATATTGATGTTGACTTTCCCAGCTGAATGGGAAGCACGTTTGCAATGGGAGCATGAAGTGTGTTGCTTCAACTCAAGGATGCATCCGTGCTCTGAGTAGCCTGTGTTTTCATTTCAGTATGTAAATATTTAAAAATATTTAAACACTATCCAAGTGACAACTTTTATTCTCATGATTTACAACATGATAAATCTGTTTCCTTTCTTCTGTTGTATCATTTATAATTCTATAATAATTTACAAATATAACATTATTATTCTATAATTTAGAGTAATATTGTTTCCTGCTTTCATTTTTCTGTACAATGAAGAGAGACTCTGAACTCTCCACAGTAAGTTAAGATGGCTACTCTCTATGCCATAAAAATATAAACCAAGCTGTTCCATCTTGATGACAATGTATAAAATATTGGGTCCATGCTAATAGCTAAAGGGTATGGAAATGGTAGGATACAGAATAATACTGGGATAAAAAGACACGAATAGCTTGATTCAAGGCTTAGTATACTCAAAGGATAAACTAACGAAGCACATGATGAGAAAGAGCTAACAGGGACTAATTCTCAATTCTTTAGTCCCAACCTTTTTTAGTTTTTCTCGAGACTTTGCAAGAAGCATATTTACGTTACTTTTAACTTGAAGTTATATACTGTGTGAAATGTGTTTGAATAAAACTGTATACATTATATCACTTGTAAAGTAATAGGATACAGCAATCCCAATCCATTTCTACTATGATGCAATTGTCTGAATTCATGACTTGTTACTCTCTAGGCTGTAATTTATTGGTATCAGCCAATCGCTCTGTTCAAATGAGCTTATTAAGTATGCCCTGAAAATACGTGAGCTCAAATGCACAGCATTAATGCTAAATAAAGATTCTTTCAGTTTTTCTTGGTCTCCTGGCCCAAACTCCTTCACTCTGAAAGAGAGCTAGAGAATGGCACATCTATTTTCTTTATTATATCAGGTCTTAACCCAACATTAATATCAATTGAATAAAATCAATTTTTAAAACTTCCTCTAAATGTCACATTATTCAAATAGACCATGTTGTCACAAAATGTACTATCTATTAAAGCAATAAAAGTAAAATACGAATGCCCTGTGTTGACATTTCACTGCATAGCATCTCCACTAATAAGATTTTGGCTCTGCTTCTAGTTATAATGCACTTGTGAAATACTAGAAACCAAATATAAATCAGATGTTATAAGGTAGCTCCAAGGTCCATGGCAATACAAGGACCTGCAGAGAAGTACTGGAAGGAAAAGGGCAGAGAAGCTTTGCTTCTTTTTCTCCCTCAAAGATAGGAAGGTATTTTCCTTATCTTTTTCTTTTACATTTATTACATTAAAGCTGTAATTTTGGGGGGAGGGGAAAAACCCTGACTACAAATACTGTACATATAGCAAAACCTCAATAGATATTTTCATTTGTATACCTATCTCACACCATTTACAACAGTATAACTAATGTCAAGTAGAGATGCTGGAGTTTACAAATGAGATTGCACTTAAGATTTAGATACACCGTTTTATATTATGTTTTATGCAATGTTTAATTATATGCTCTTTTCAATTATTCTGTAGTTTTCATGATTACTGTTAATGCTCCTTTTGTTCTCCAAACCTTTGTTAAAATTTAACAAATGAGCTATTTTTTCCAATATTTGCATAAAGCACTATATCATCAAATGCAAAATGTGTCACGAGTTAATGTCTTTTTAATACGAAAGCAGTCAAGTTTTCCTACTGACCCGCACATCATTATGCTTACTGGTAAGATTCGTGGTAATTAAATATTCTCTCTCTTAATCATTTCTTTAAAGCTGGCAGGAATCAATTTCTACATCCTTATTTAGATGAGTAATGCACACTCTCCACAGATTTGTTTTTTTTTCCTATTAAGGTGAAGACATTATCCTTTTAGAAACGGATCCATTCACTACACTAAGAGCTACCAATCCATTCACAACACCAATGATTACCATATAATATTTAATTTTACAATGTAGAAACCGATTTGAGGAGTCTGACTTCAAATGCATTATTGAGCTTTTGATTGCCTTACAACATGTAACACACTGAATAGAAAGATTGTAAGATTGCATGATTCTAAACAGTTTGTCACAGGAGGTTATGCCAGCAAAACTGGCAAAGATTGAAAAAGAACAAAAAAAAACCACCAACATTATTTGACAGATAACTAGTGTTCTTTAGTCATTTTTCTAGTGTTTTCCCTTAATAATATATAATTCTTTCCATATAATTTTAAACACGTATAATTTAATGACTTTCTAATTTTAAATAAGAAAGATGCTTACAATATGGTTATAATGTTATGATGGTTACTCACAAATGTTATCAAATAAGTATTCAGATATTAGTTTTGAAAATTGTATATGATGTATAATTCCCAGTAATACTCATTATGTCAACTACTATAACACAGCTGAACTTTGAGGTCTTAAGGGCTAATTCTTTTAGGAAGAAGAACTAATATGTAGCTTTTCATGCAAACTAAATATAAATGTCTTTAAGCAGAACACATCTAAAGTCAAGAGAGAATGAGTTGGTTTTTCAATTCTCATGTTAATTAAATCAAGTAATAAGACAGGAATAGAGTTGGATGTTTTATCCGTTTTTCTACCAAGAAAATATAGGAGTGCTATAAACAAGTGGGAAGAGACACAGGAAAAGGGACTAAAACCATGGGGGATATTAGTAACCAAACCCACCCTACTGATTTTTTATGGCTATGGGTACATTTTTGAAATCTCCATGGGGAGCTGCAGACATGACAAGAGGATGAGAGACGAGCAGAAGCCTCAGTTCCGAGTGCAGTGGGAGTGAAAACAGGATGTAAGGCGAGAAGCACAGACCTGAACACAGGGAGCTGAATAAGGGCCTGCTTCAAGAAGCCAGGCCTGATGTGGATCTACAGAACGGTGTTCTTAACTTGTGCTGCCATAATAGCACTTTCATATTCCAAAAGGGTATTCAAATAGGATTCTTCCTGCCTTGTTTTCGGCTGAGGAATGAAGACGAGAGATGCTGTATTCCAAAGAGAGTTAGATAAACTGCATTAGTTTCCAAGAAAGGGCTCAGAAGTGAGGAAATTTATCCACATTAGGTTTCTGGAGATTTGAGAATCTCTGAATAGAGTTTCTGTGAGGAGCTGCTGTTTATATTTTTAGCATCCTCCCCATACCCAAGGTAGAAGAGTAGCCAAGTGGCCAACTGAAATTTCTTCCAATTTCAGTTAGACAGACTTCAATTGGATGTTCCAAAGAACTGAACATGAATCCCAGCCTTAGTGAGTAGACAGGATTGACTTATGTATGAAACAGAGAGGAATAAGCAGTTTAGTTGCTAAGGCTACAGATTAGAGGGGAGTTGCCATAACAGTGGGTTTAGTTTATTTTCCCAGAGTTTGTTGGGTCTAGAATTACCTGTCTCTGCGAGATTTGGGTCCTCCTCTTGAGACAGCTGGCAAGAGTATTTCCTTGGACTCTTCCCAAATGTGCTACTTAGAGGGGTAATAGAGCCTGAACAGCCAGAAGCTAAGGGTGAATTTCTGATCTGCAGGGTTATAGAGGCAGTAAAGCACAGAGTTAGTGAAGAATGCTTTGCCGCAGTCAAGGGAACTTTAAGGGAGTTCCCCAAACTGATGAGATCACATGTTCCTCCTAAGAGCAAAACTCAGCTCTAAACACATGCCAGGTCCAGGCATGTTAGAAAAGGTCAGGTAAGAACATTAGCCACCCCCACTCTCTCTCTCTTTAATTCTCTATTAGTTACCAAAGATTAGTAAGATGAGAAACAGGAGTCAAAGTGCAAGGCAAGGCAGGATGGGAATGATAGGGCAGATTATCCAAAGAAATAATCAAATCTATATTTTCCTCTTACCTCAACTGAAGGAGTTAATTATCCAAGAATGAGTAGGAAATAGGACCACTGGAGTTTTCACTCAGGAGTAGGGGAGATGTTTCCTCCACAGAACACATTTTTAAAGGAACAGCAGGAGACAAAAATTTAAGTCTTTTTATATCCTATGCATCTTGCTTATTCAAAATATTACATAAACTACTTGTCCTTGGAGGCCACCCAGCCATAAACAACGGAAAGGGGAAGGGAGAATAAAACTGAATATAATTAAATATTTAGTCCATAGAAAACAACTTAAAAACCAGAAGTAAATGTGGGAACTTCAAGTGACAAGTGTAAACGGTTCCTACCAACAGCAGAAAAGGGAGCATGGAAACAAATTAAATTCAGCTTAAGATAGCAATGTCATATGTTCTATCTATCCAAGATTCTGTAAACTCATCATTGCTGGAGACATATTGCCAAAATAATCAAGCAGCATTGTAATTTTATACTCCCTTGAATGGTATATGAAGATGCAAAGCTCATTCTATCTCACAAGACTTAAAGTTTAAATTTTTTGAATTTTACATTTTGTTTTAGAGACAAGGGTCTTGCAATGTCTCCCAGACTGGAGTGCAGTAACTCTCTTTACAGGCATGATCATAGTGCACTGCAGCCTTCAACTCCTGGCTTTCAGCAATCCTCCTGCCTCAGCCTCCCAAGTAGTTGGGACTACAGGTGCATTTCCATGCCTGGCTGTTTCATCAATTTAATAGATAAAAAAATAGAAACTCAGTTTTATTTGCCAGGAAGTCACAAAATTGATTTATGTAGTGTGTGTGTCTGTGTATATGTATATTTAGCATAAAGGTTGTTTTAGGTTTACCAATTACCATTAATGACATTTTTTAAAGATTGAATCTAGACTATTAATTCTTAGTTACAATGCCATATATTTAGAACTATCTTATAAAAATAAACCCAAAAAGTGTCTTACCTTTGCACTAGCTATAACTTAAAATAAAAACCCTTCCAATTTACTCTAACTGTTATTAGCACATTGACTAGTATATTTATATATACATTTCAATAAATTAAACCATTGAACTGTATCCATATTGGTAAAGCATTACAAAGGCTACATTAAATAGTAATTATAGCAAGTATTATACTTGTATTTATTACAAGCCTCCAAAAGAATTAGATCTTTTGCCAGGTTTCAGGATACATTTCAGCACAGGTTAGAACATGGCTGACAGGTTTTATTTAACCATCTCAAGAAATAGCATGTTTTAGTGCTGTTAAGGAGTACTGCCCTATTTATAAGTGAATTTACATTAGAATATCCAATAAATTAAATTTTGTCTTCTCATCTAAATGTTATTATGAAAAAGAAGCCTAGGCATTTAGGTCTTAAAAAGTAATTCATTTTCCGCTATTGTTTTTTTCCTTTTAAACTATAATTTCTTTGATATTTTAATTCAACAAATATTTGACAGGCAATTAATGAGCAATGTAATAATAAACTGGTGAATTATAAAAGAACTAAAACAAATTACTTAAAAAAAAATTCTACCTTTTAAATAAAACCTTTTATTACTTCTAAGTAATTTGGTTTAATTACCAGGAAAAGGCAAGTTCACTTCGCTCATGAGTTCTGCATCTCAAAGGACTCTTATCTAAATACCCCTGTAGGCCAGGCGCAGTGGCTCACTCCTGTAATCCTAGCACTTTGGAAGGCTGAGGCGGGCGGATCACGAGGTCCAGAGATTGAGACCATCTTGGTCAAGATGGTGAAACCCTGTCACTACTAAAAATATAAAAAATTAGCTGGGCGCCTACCTGTAGTTCCAGCTACACGGCAGGCTGAGGCAGGAGAATTGTTTGAACCCAGGAGGTGGAGGTTGCAGTGAGCTGAGATTGCACCATTGCACTCCAGCCTGGGAGACAGAGTGAGACTCTGTCCCCCCACCACCCCCCACAAAGACAAACAAACAAACCAAAACTCCCTGTATTAGAAATCTTTCGCACTAGGTGAGAGGTTATAACTATATGCTAAGTGCAGAGAATCTTGCACATAATAGAAACCTCATACATTTTTCTTTCAACATATGAATTAAGATATAAGTAAAAACATTAATCACAGTATCTCTAAACAAAATTTTTCCAATTATCATACCTAAATATCACATATTATAAAAGTCATACAGTTGTTTCATTAAACAGCAAAACAGCTCCAAATAGTGTAAATATGCAAAAGGTTAGGCTCTCATTTTTTTTTTTTTTACAACTGGTGCGGGTATATTCACAGCACTTAAATAATCTATTTTGCTTTGTTTGATTAGAAGAAAACAAAATCACATTTCAATTACTCAAGATTAAAAACTATGACCAGATATTGCCTAGCATATTTTCTACTTCAAATAGTTATTTGACTTTGTTTTTGTTATTTTCAACAATTTACCTGAAGTTAAATATCTGGCTTAAGCCAAACAGGATTCTTTTTTTATTTATTTTATTGGTAAAGTAAGAAAGTCACACAAAGACAAATACTGCATGATTCCACTTATGTGAGATATCTAAAATAGTCAAATCCATAGAATCAAAGAGTGGCATGGTGGATGCCAGTGGCTGGGAAGAGAGAGAAATCGGGAGCTACTAAGCATCTTTATTTACTGCTGTGTGTTTTTTCTTTCTCAAGCACATTCAGTAACTATTTCCTTTCTAATAAGACTGTTAAAAGCAAAATTAGTAATAATACAAAATAAAGGTCAAACAAAGTAAACTTGATTCCATGTTTTCAAAATGATGAGGGAAAAGGGAACACATGGCAGTGTGTGTGTGTGTGTGTGTGTGTGTGTGTGTGTTTTAATAGAAAGAAACAATATAAATAAATTCACCTGAGGAAATACTAAGATATTGCTTTAATTGGTACAGATTCATATTGAACTAGGTATATGTCTTAATATTACATCTCTTCCTTATCAATGGAAAACCAATAGGTTAATGTTAGATAAATGTTATATTTTGGAAGTGCAGGGTGGAACAGTAGCTTAAACACTATAAATAAAAAAGAAAAGAGTACAAAAATGCTATTAAGTAAATGATAGAACTCATTTCATCCATAGTTGCAGAAAGAACCAAATATTGCTAACTCTGGATGACCTCTGACAATATTCTGGGTTTGAAAATATTTCAAAACACAAATTCCTTTGAGGAATTTGGGTATGTAATTTAACCTATTTGATTCTCACTTTTTTGTTGTTATATGAAAGTATATCTATCCTAGAGAAATATTATAAATATTCGAGATCATAGAGAACATTGTATATACAATAAGTTATATAGTCTCCCATATTCATGGGCATTCAACATTCAATAGAGGACACCCTCTTGGAGTGTGTTCCATGTGTCAGTAATTATACTACAAAAATAGTTATATATTTATATTCTACCTATATTAAAAATTGACAAGTTCTACAAATAAAGCCTTTATCAAGAATATATGAAGAATTATAGATATGGCAATATTTTAGAAAAAGTAAAATATAGTTTAGTAACATCAATGTTATTGGATCCAGTTTAGAGAATCATTAATTTAGAATATAAAGCCCTAATTATTTTCATTCCAAATTATCTTGAAGTGGCCCAGTAAAGGTATGCAAAGAAATTCATTTAGAGTCATTCCCTTCCTTCTAAACACTCTGTACTCATTTTTTAAAGTTAGCAAGTCCGTGAAAATCCTTGGAATAGGACTGGAGACAACATAAACAAAGAGATAAAAAATGGATAAGGAAAACAATGACAAAACTGAAAGAAACAAAATCTTGTGAATGTTCCAAATACTTGGAAGCCAAGAGTCCCAGCTGTGTTACTGCAGAAATTTATCTCTATGCTAATATTCAGAAATCTACTAAGAGATCCAATGAAGAAATCCATACTAGCAGTGATTACGTAAAGGAAACATCTGCCTGAGCAACTGTGTTTATTCCTTAATATAAAGCCTAGATATATTTTAAGTTCATATATTCTTATTAAAATTTCAAGTTTATATTTTTAAATATTAGAAGATATATGCCATTAAAATAAAACTATTTTTCAAGTTTATGCATCTAGATACATAAATTTGGAAGAGACAAAGTTATCCCCATCTAGAACCTGAAGGAATCTGTATTTTTAGGTTGGATGTTCTTCCATGCAAGTTTACTGACTCAAAGATGGTTTCTGAATTAAGAAGAATCACATTGTTGTTTTATGTTGAGACAGAAAGCATGTTTAGCTCTTTGATGCCCCATTCCAATTAAGTATAGAAGTTTTTGTGGTCTGCTTTCAGCATTGTTTCACTGATATGTTCTTTTCCTTAGTAAGTACCCTGGTGTAGCGTAATACAGTTATCCTTCACATCCCTGGGAGGTTGGGTGCAAGACTTCCAAGAATATCAAAATCCATGGATGCTCAAGTCCCTCATATAAAACAGTGTAGTATTTGCATACAACTTACGCATCTCCTCCTGTATACTTTCAATTGTCTGTAAATTACTTGTAAGAGCTAATATGTTATATAAAAAGTCGTTACACTGTATTTGGATTTGTAATTTTACTGTTGTATCATTATTTGGGGGTTTTGTTGGTCTGATTATTTTTCATCCATGGTGATATTGTCTGGGTCTGTGTCCCCACCCAAATCTCATCTTCAACTGCAATCTGAATTATCCCAAGGTGCTGGGGGAGGGACCTCAGGGGAGGGGATTCGATCATGGGTGCGGTTCCCCTATGCCGTCCTTGTGATACTGAGTGGGTTCTCATAGATCTGATGGTTTTATAAGGGACCTTTTTCCCCCCTTCACTCTGCACTTCTCTGTCCTGCCACCATATGAAGACGGATGTATTTGTTTCCCCTTCTGCCATGATTGTAAGTTTCCCGAGGCCTCCCCAGCCACGTGGAACTGTGAGTCAGTTAAACCTCTTTCCTTTATATATTATCCAGTCTTGGATACACCCTTATAGCAACATGAGGACAGACTAATACACATGATTTTTATTCATGGTACTGAGTCCACAGATAAAGAACTCACAGATGTGGAGGGCTGACTGTACATAAAAATCAACAATTCTATTTTTCTGGCGCAAATTGTTCCCTTTTCTGGTCAAAGAGGTGAGAAACTAATTCCAAAACTGCTTTAATGTGAATCTATACAAACTTCATTAAATGTAGAATACCTATCATAATCCACAGATTCTTCAAAGAGGTTTCCACTAATTTTTGAGAATGCCTGATGTATTCGTTAGTGAATAGAGTATAATTATTTAAATGTCAGTGCCACCAGCACTTACAAATTCTTAAAGGAAAACCTCAATTTGTTTCCATGCTCTTTGGCTTCCAGTTGATTCATCTAATGGGGAAACCCAACTGGATACTGAAGGAAGAGAGTAGAGTGACATTCAATTTTTCGTTCCCCTGGTTTACTCCCTTGATTTTTTTCTTGGGCTAAACATGGCCTTTGACTACCTTCAGGCAGCTTAGCTTTACAGAACTTTCTCTTCCTCCATCTCCATCTCCCCTCCTCCATTCAAGCTTAGGGGTCGAATCAGCTGGGCTTGGGTTCCTTGCCTTGCTCCGAGTTCCTATAGAACCCATTGTGGTTCCTTGACACTCTATAGACATCTCAGTAATCATTTTGTAACAAATCCTCTTCAAACTATCCTAATTTATTCCTTTTGGGACCCTAACAATAATATTTTAATCTTGGTCTCTCTTAAATTCATTAATTTCCCCAAAATATTTTCCTTCTTTTTATTTCTACAGCTCTGTTAATAAAATAGTACTATCTTTCAAGTCCTATTATTCTGAACTTTCATAATAAAACTAATATTATTCATTTACTCAGAGTATTTTAATTAAAAATCCACTTCATGTATATCCTTTTTTTTTTTTTTTTTTTTTTTTTTTTTTTTTTTTTTTTTTTTTTTGAGACGGAGTCTCACTCTGTCGCCCAGGCTGGAGTGCGGTGGCGCGATCTCGGCTCACTGCAAGCTCCGCCTCCCAGGTTCCCGCCATTCTCCTGCCTCAGCCTCCCGAGTAGCTGGGACCACAGGCATCCAACTACCAAACCCGGCTAATTTTTTGTATTTTTAGTAGAGACGGGGTTTCATCTTGTTAGCCAGGATGGTCTCGATTTCCTGACCTTGTATCCGCCCGCCTCGGCCTCCCAATGTGCTGGGAATACAGGCGTGAGCCACCGCGCCCGGCCTATACTTTCATTTAATCTCATAACAACCTATGCCTCATGACTTCTATTGCACACATGAAGAGATCCTCTTTGCAATGCCATGGCTGCATCCATCCAGAATGCTATCTTGGTACTGGTGCATTCGATCTCCACTATACACAGGTGACTACTCTTTCCTTATCTGCATGATTAACTGCTAATTTATTTTCATTCTATCTCTATAGTGGTCTCATATCTTTTTTTTTTTTTTTAAACTCCTGTGATTTCTACCTACAAACCTTTTAAATAAAGTTCCAGACAGGTCTCTCACCAGCCATTGCTAGCGTTCCTCACTCATGCCAGTTTATGAGATCTCATATTTGTGTGAGGTCCACACCCTTCAGAGACTTTTCATCACCCAGTAATATCTTTCCCAGTCCACAGTATTCTAGTCTGGTTAAAACATCCACTCTTTTGTTACCTCCTGCGTTACAGTCCACATAAATTACTACAAGACAATTGTACCTGATTTTTCCTATTCACCTTACTCATATTTTATCCTATATGGAGAAATTCTCACTTTTTTCAGAAATGGGCAAAATACTCCCCATCTTAACAGGCTCAATTAAAATATCAAATAGGTTCCTCGGATGGAAAGAAATCAGTTTGCAGTCTAAACTTCCACGGCATTTTCACTTTCTGCCATTCTCTTTGACATATTGCACTTCTACTTTGATTGTCTATGTATGCATTTTTATGCCCATTCTCTATGTTAGACCCTTAAGCTAAAGGAACGTGTCTTATGCACTGTTGCAGCACTCAGGGAGTCGCTAACTCTTTATTGACTGAAAGAATGAGGCCCAGAGAAAATGACATTTGTAATTGTTTTTGGAGTGTTAACTCAGCAACTTATAAACAGCAATGTTCCTTTACAACTTTTTGATTGCTGTTTTTAACTGTGCATTACCAAATCCTACTTTCCATTTTTAAAAATATCTGAGGTAGATTATGTAACTTTCTGGTAACTTTCAGCAGTTAAAATATAATCCCAAGTAACTATTTTTACAGAATTATAATTTGTATCTAAGAAATGGTAAAAGTATAAGCCTAGATATGTAAATACATATCTATAGATGTATTTTTACTCTATTACATTCTTACTCCAAGAATGAAGTCGTCATTGTGCAACTGAGGTAATATAAAGTGAAAAAGCACAAAAAATAAAAAAGTATTTTTTCTAGTTTCATATTAATGCTGCAAAATCTGTCTTTAATACAGTAGATATATAATAAAATTTCACTGCAACCACACAGGGAGCTTCTTTCTCACATGTGTTTGCATTTATTACTTTCTGTTAGTAAATGAGTTATCTATAGTTTATCTAAACATCAGTTAACCAAAAATATCCATTGTTTATCCAAATATTAATCTCTTTGCTTTATAAAAAACTAACGTAATCTTCAAAAGTGTAAGTCTTCTTTTTCTGTTTTATTCTCTTAAAAAAAAAAGTACATGCCATACTGTCACAGAGGCCAGTCATGTGTCACTAATACTTTCTTAGTCTTGAGTGCTATCTCAATTCAATGTTGCTTAATGTTTCAAGTTACTTAGGCTCTATCCTTTCTCAGATACTTTATCTCTTCAGATGAGACATAACATTAAAGAATCTAACCACACTGAAGAGATTATTTTACCTTTTGACTGCATAAACTCAGTTTGGGATAATTACATTAGTGTTTGATGTTCTTTCTGCTTCTAACTACATTTATCCTTGCTCTGTGTTATTGCATAACACTGTGCTGTAGATGCGAACCAGCTTCCTCTGGATCACACGTGATTTAAAAATGAGCCAGAATAAATACAGCCATTTGGGGCTATGAGGAATGGTCACTTAAGAGGTTATGGTTAAACACATTTTCCTATGTTCTTTTAGCAGAGCTTCCTAAAAATCTGGCTTTATTCTTCCCATCCCACTAACACACAATTTAAAAGGAAAAATACATTGTCAGTCAGGGTCTTGTATGTGCCAGGCACTGTGCTATGATATTATACACATTACTTCCTTCTAATTCCTTCAAAAAAAGGCTAATTTCATAACTGAAGCTCAAAGAAGTTAGCTCGTTCCCATGATCGTGTAGGGAGGAAGTCAGTGGGGTGGGATTCTAAAGACCACTCTTTTCCGTACCTCAGGCTGCACCCCAAAGATAATCCAGAGATATTGAGAGTGAAGACAGCTCCCACAAACCCCAGCATCTTCTCAGGTATATCCAATGATGTGCTAGTGAATAAGCCCAAAGAAGCTTTCATTTGTAGCACTTAGAGATTTACGTGGAGCCACCTTATACTGGCAATTCTTCCCACAGCAAAACTCAGCCTAACATGTTAACAGTGCCATCGTCCCC
The DNA here is from genome assembly GCF_043159975.1 of Macaca nemestrina. Classification (NCBI taxonomy): domain Eukaryota; kingdom Metazoa; phylum Chordata; class Mammalia; order Primates; family Cercopithecidae; genus Macaca; species Macaca nemestrina. Next base: position 21,382,557 of record NC_092140.1, read on the forward strand.
AATAATTTCGTGAATTCTAACAGTTCTGTTTTAAATACCCACTCTTTGATACACCACATCCTATACGTCCAGTCTGTTGGCTTCAGTATTCTCAATACATCAATTCCCACCCTTAACTGCTTCCCCACCTTCACTTCCCTATATATCAATGTTTTCTGGAGCTTTTTGTGGGATTGTAATTTAATTGATATTTTGTGGTAGCTGTATTTAAGCATAGAGTACATGAATAACAAAGAAAATAGGAGATCAAGGACTACGTAGAATCGTAAACATAGGTTTTAAACTTTGAAGGCATTCCTGTATTTTCTGGATTTAAATTATTTTAACTTGGGTTTCTGAGCCGATGCCCATTTTTTCGAACAGATTTCTTTCATTTTCATACATGCTGTATAAACATCCTTTTTTTTCTATCAATAAAAATGACCTGCCATATGCCATCATAAAGCTTTCTCAGGCTTTATTTTTATTAGTTTACATTACATCCTCACTTAGTGGGATCTGGAAAAGTCTGAAAATCCAATTATATCAGTTAGCCAAAACTAGTTTTTAGATGCATTATTTTAACAGATTTTATGTATTCCAGCTATAGTTATTTTTTATGAACAGGGAGAAATTATGGTTTTCATGTATCAAAAGTAGTAATTTTAAAGCAGAGAAAACCACAGCAGCTGGGGTCAAGCAAGCTATTCCTGATGAGCCTCTCCGTAGAACGGCCTGAAACTTTGAGGACTTACTCTTTGCCCGGGTGTTTTTAAGCCCACAGCTTCACCATAGCCATAAAGCAGGGTAAGGCATACATGAACTCTGTTCAGCTCAAACACATGGTGAAAAGAGCACTGTACGCTTGAGAACCTTTATGCACCACGTTCAGTGACAGCTGTCAGCTGTGAACATAATTATAAGTTTTCATTATAGGGTTTAATTCAAACCAATCTTTATTTATTTGAAGGCTAATATTAAAATGGGCATGTGAAAGTTGCACGTATTATGAGCAAAACTCTTCCTAAAACCATACGTATGAACCTAAACACTCAGGCATACACATAAAAAGCCACACACATCTGATGCATGCACACACAGAGAAGCTTTAAATTGTCTTTATCCTTTTTTTTTTTTTTTTTTTTTTTTTTTTTTTGCTGAGTATGTACCATTGAATTGCTACAAAGTGTTTACGGAGCTCTACCACAATTCATAATTTGATTACTACTTGTTAGACAAACAAAAATGGAATATATCCATAAAAATGAAGAAGTATTTATTATCCATTGATCTTTGTTACTGTATATTTATAACTGAGTTATATTGATCACTTGTTTAAAGTATGCAATTATATAAAATATGATTTTGTTAATGAAATCATATTTATCATGTATGACAGCCACCAGGAGAGTCACTGTACTGGAAAGTAAGAGAGATAAATGGGTAACACTTACACTATGCAAAGTTTTCACTACACGTCATTAATTTCTCTAGTTCCTAGATAATTTTTTCAGGTAGAATAAAATGTCAACAAAACAAAAGCAACTAAACATCCAACATAGATTCCTGAATTGCCTGCTGTGCTCTGCATTCTCTACTCACCCTCATGTCTACATTCTGCCACTAATTCAAATACCCTAAACCACTGCACATGTCATCAATCCCCCCCATTCCTGCCACTAAAAATTTTCAATCAGACTCAGACAGGTGCCATCTGACCAAAACATCAGGATAAGCACACATAAAGAAATTCTTAGCCAGTTCTGACCTCTGCTTATATGGACCAAGCTAGGTATTACATAAGAGGAGCCACACAGAAGAAATTTAAGGGACAACTCTTGGAATTGTAGTTGGAGAGATACTGATCACAGGTACCACTCTGTTACTCACACTCCTTTTATTGGCCTCCGTAGCATCTGTTCAGAGAAAGTATCATATTTACCAAAATTTAGCGATCTCATGAAACTTGAAGACTTTAGGAATTCTGTCATAGAACTCCAATGACTAGGAGGTCGTATCAGGCAGACTTCTATTGTTTGCAGTTGCCAAACTATAGTCAATAATAATTTATTGTATGTTTTAAAATAACTAAAAGAGTATAATTAGACTGTAACACAAAAACAGGTTAAATGGTTGAAGTGATGCTTGCCCCACTTACCCCGATGTGATTATTACATATCATATGCCTGTATCAAAATATCTCATGTACCCCATAAATATGTGCACCTACTATATACCCACAAAAAATTTAAAAAAAACAATTTTTTTAAAACATGAAATATCAATAATAAAATATTGACAGCAGTAAAATAATCTCTGCTCCCCACATAATGAATAAACATTGCTACCTGGGACACCACTTAGGGAAATTTACTTTTACTAAATGTAAATGGTGTTATTGACTAACCTTGTCAATAAACACAAGTGAAAATGATTAATAAACAACACACAAACGAGCAAAAACACCACCACCAACAGTGAAACAAGAGTTTTCCTGATCGAATCCCTATCTCCTCACCCTGAACTCAGCAACTGCCTTATGCCTTTTGCAGGTTAGAATCCTAGAATTGAGAAATAATAATTGTTTGGTGAATTGAGAAATAATATAGTTGTTTAATTTTAATAATAGTTTCTACTAAAGCCTTTACATACATTTTCTCTTTTTATCCTACTGCAGCCCAATGTCAGAGTAGCATTATCACCATTTTACAGATGAGAAAACTGAGACACTGGAGGCTAAATAACTTGCTGAAGGTTATGCTGTTAAAATGTAGTAAGACTAAGATTAGAAGGCCGTCCATCTGGTCCCAGAACCGTAAGTTTCAACTCCTGTGGCTAGGTTCTTACTATGAGCTGCAGATTTATTTCACATCTGAACTTTCACACATTATATGTGGGCAAACTGTCAGGAACCTAAGCTTGATTTGTGGGTACACCATCTTCCATTCCAAAATGCCTGTAGCCAGCCCTCCTAAATCTCGCAGCCTATGGGGCTAAACATCTGTTTTTTTTCCTATGGCCACACCTCTATTTTACATATCGTCAACCTGTCAAGGTATTGTACAGCATTTGTCTATAGCTCTCCCTCATGTCCACATCACACCCTGTGGACTTACAGAGGTTGCACGTTGGAATATGACTTACCCTGGTAACTTGCCTATTATCTGTATCCTCAATGTCCTGATAACTCACTTTTTCTCTCACAGTGTTATTTATCATGTTTATGTGTGCTGGCTGTTCATTTGGATTATAAATGTGTTAAGAGTAGTCTTATATATCTATAATTTCATAGAACCTATCAAAGGATGGGGCATATTCCTAACTCAGGTTAAAATAAGTCACATAATATGGATCAATGCTGCTTCCGTATTGTTACTATTTGGCGAGAAACTAGGCTGTTTATAAACAGGAAATATTCAAGTGGACATTAAGAGGTTTTTCATTAAGAAAAGCTGGTATTTTATTATATGGTAGTTAAACATAAGATGGAACAAAAATGATATTTTTTGCTCAGAAGCAACAGTGTATTTCATAGACACACAAAAATCACTCATTAGCTTATTTGACTCCATCTTAAGTACTTTTGATCATCTCCTATGTATTACATATGTTGCAACAAACATAAGGGGCAGTGTATGTTTCATAGACTATATTATATTAAATTCTTTTTTCTAATTCCACATATAAGTGAGACCATGCAATATTTTTCTTTCTATGTCTGGCTTATTTCACTTAGCATAACGTCTTCCTGTCTTCCCGGACCATCCATGTTGTGGCAAGTGGCAGGATCTCTGTTTTAAAGCCTAAATAATATTCCACTGTACACACACCACCACTACCACATTTTCTTTATCCATTCATCCATCTATGGGCATTTAGGTTGTTTCCATATCTTAGCTATTGTTAATAATTCATCAGTGAACCTGGGAGTGCAGATATCTTTATGAAGCGGTGATTGTGTCTCCTTTGGGGATATACCCAAAAGAGGAATTTCTGGGTCTTATGGTACTTTATTTTTCTTATTATACTTTAAGTTCTAGGGTACATGTGCACAACATGCAGGTTTGCTACATATGTATACATGTGCCATGTTGGTGTGCTGCACCCGTTAACTCGTCATTTACCTTAGGTATATCTCCTAATGCTATCCCTCCCCCCTTCCCCCACCCCATGACAGGCCCCTGTGTGTGATGTTCCCCTTCCTGTGTCCAAGTGTTCTCATTGTTCGATTCCCACCTATGAGTGAGAATATGCGGTGTTTGGTTTTTTGTCCTTGCGATAATTTGCTAAATTCTAATAAAGAATTTCTATTTACTGTTGAACTCTAGTCATAATTTATACTTGCTTGATTTGTAAACAAGACAATCTTAACAGCAACCTAAACAGCATTAAAGAATTATATACTAGTGTCACCAAATACAGAATATGGTGGTATGTTTGAATTACAGTTCAGCTATTAAGTGATTACTCAGTCTTAGATAAGACAGTTAACTAATCCATATCTTAATTTCTTAACAATACCCATCTCAATACCTTCTTCATGGAGTTCTCATAAGGAACAAATATGATTTCAGATAGATGTCACTTATATACATACATACATATATACATGCAAGTGCTTTGTAAGCTGAAAGGTATTTAACATTATTCATAACTGGAAAGAGTCACCTTTATTTCTTTTCTTCAGAATTATTAGACTTTAGGACAAAGCCAGATTATAGCACAGAAGACTAAAATAACCTAGATGATATAATTGTTTAATTTTACATGATGTCCTGCACAAGTCTATGAACACTGCTGGTCTTTAATAATCCCACAGAGGGCAACCACTGTCCTTGTGGGAGAAGCATGACATTGCACGGCAAAAAAATTGAAAGAGAAATATTTCTACCACCTAAGAATACCTGAGTATGGATTTTATCACAGACATTTGGGGATTTTTGTCTCTATAGTTACTAAAAAGATTCAAGTTAGCGTACTCAATCTCTTATAACTAAGATTAACTAATTTAAAAAGTAGTGTTGAAAATTACCATTTAGAAGTTGAAAAACATGACACTGTGTCTAACCGTGATAAACTCTAACAGAACATTTAATGTATTTAAAAGAAAAGCATGCTTTCACAGCCAGTGACCAGATTTGAAAATAGAACTCTATACTGTTTGAGGTTTCTCCAGACTTTATGTTTTAGTAGATTGCTTTTACACGTGAAGGGCTGACCCCCGCAACCTGAGCTAAGTATTAGCTGTTTTTCAGAAATAGTAGGAAACGAGGATAAATTTTTCCACCTCTGTCCAAGTCTTCCATGTGGCAATAATATCTACTGACAGGATGGTTTGTAAAGATAGGGGTGTGGCTTATTGGCAAATGACAGAGATCTATCTTTACAACCAAATTCCAAGCAAAGAACAGACAAGGACAAACAGCTACGATTCTCTCTCCTACCATCAAATATTTTGAGAATTTCTCATTGACATAAGCAGACACATTATTGTAATGACTAAATTCAGTGAATATATCGTTATTATTTATTCACTGAATATATCCTTATTATTATAGAAATAAAGAACAAGATATTTCAGAGCTCTCTAACCAACACACCAATGGAGATAAAGATCAAACACAAAGGTCTCTAGCTTAAAATGAAGGATGCCTTTTAAACTTGACTTTCCTACGTTGCTACTTTGGAATAGGTAGAGTGATGTATAGTACAAAATATTCAACTCGGAAAGAAAAGAAATTATTTCCAATTCTTGTCTCTTACACTCATCTTAACCTCTCAGAATCAATGAGGTGATCATGGGTGATACAATGATTTTTTTAATGATGAAATACTATATTTTTACAGTAATTGGGATCTACTTTTCATCTCTTTATATTAAATAAGAAAATGAATAATACAATATAGGGCCCACCCTATTCATAAGAATATTCAAAAGAGAATGCCCAGCAGGGCGTGGTGGCTCACGCCTGTAATCCCAGCACTTTGGGAGGTGGGATCATGAGGTCAGGAGATTGAGACCAGCCTGTCTAACACGGTGAAACCCCGTCTCTACTAAAAATGCAAAAAATTAGCCCAGCGGGTGCCTGTAGTTGCAGCTACTCGGGAGGCTGAGGCAGGAGAATGGCGTGAACCCGGGAGGCGGAGCTTGCAGTGAGCCGAGATCGCCACTGCACTCCAGCCTGGGCAACAGAGCGAGACTCTGTTTAAAAAAAAAAAACCAAACTTAGGCCAGACACAGAAATAAATTACGGATGGATAAAAAATTAAAAATCAAACGAACAAAATCTTTGATTTAAATAAAGAGGTATTATGTCCACTTTCTGTATAAGTGGATAAGAAACTAAGGTTCAGACATGTTTGTTTAATTATTCATTCTTCACCACAATTATTTAGTGCCTGCCACAGAGTAGGTACCATACTAGTTATTAGGAATATAATAGTGAATAAAACAGGTTAAATTTTTACTTTTTGGACTTATTCTTAGAAAAGTATGTGGATGGAGAGACAACTAAAAATTTCAAGTGGGGATGAACAGTAGACATAAAAATAAATCCTGGTATGGAGCTAGAAAGTAAGGGGATAGGATGCAGAAAGTATTTCAGATAGGGTAGTCATGGGCAGCCCTTATGGTGATATTTTAACAGGGACTGCAATAAAATGAGAATGAAACATGCATTCATTGGAAGACATTATGTTCCATAAAGAGAGGACAGTAAGCTCAAAGACCTTAAGGTGGAAGTAGCTCAAAGATTTTGAAGGACGACTGTGTTTTGCAAGAGACAAATGTCCCAGAAGCCTGGGAGAGTGCCTGAGAATATTTAACCAGAAGGACAACGCGCAATTTTTTTTTTTTTTTCTTTTTAGATAGAGTCTTACTCTGTCACCAGGACTGGAGTGCAGTGGCCCGATCTCGGCTCACTGCAACCTCCACCTCCTGAGTTCAAGCAATTCTCCTGCCTCGACCTCCCGAGTAGCTGGGACTACAGGCACACACCGCCACACCCAGCTTATTTTTGTGTTTTTAATAGAGACAGGATTTCACCATGTTGGCCAGGATGGCCTCAATCCTTTGACATCGTGATCCACCCGCGTTGGCCTCCCAAAGTGCTGAGATTACAGGGGTGAGCCACCACACCCAGCCGACAATATGTAATTTTAAGTCTTTTGTTTTTTACAATGGTATACAACAACTAAAAATTATCCCAGCGTTAGAGGAAAACATGTTACATGTGTAAATGCATTGTGTGAGTGGTTTAGGAGTACAAAAATTAACAAAAAAAACACACCTATGTTGCAGAGTTCTCTGAGTAAGAACATCAAGAACGTGAAATGCAAGCCAATAGGAAACATATCTTGGAACTAGATTGGACCATGACACTGTAAATCTCTGGAAATTTACTGGAATGTTAGGGAACACAGTGGGTTCTAATACAATGTAGATTATTGACTCTAGTCCATGTTATTTAAATATTAAAAAACTGGCCTATGTTTGCTGAAACTTAGGTAATACATACGATGTTTCATTACACCCTCTCTCCTGATATTTTCTAACGCAGGTCAAATGTCATAACATCAAATAACAATTCGGCAAAATTTACTATTCCAGAAATCAGAATTAAACATAAAACCAATCCTGGACTATTAAAAATAAAATGTGCATACCTGGATGAACATCTACACAAATTGTTTATTTTTACCAACTTTTAAGTAATCAGTGACAAGTTTAAAACTATACTAAGGCCTGAAGTTCAAAACTGCAACCATAAACTTTAACCCTCAGTTCTTATGCAAGTTAAGAGTACCAAGAATATTTACCCACCTGACACACTTCCCTGTCCAGAGTGTACTCTTCTATCTTTAATCTTCCCTGATCTCTACGCCTCATTCTACATTGTTAACTTTGCCTTTTTGAATTACTTTTTCACTTTCTGACTGTTACCCATGATCTTTCTTCTTTCTCTCTCTCATCATTTTCTCAGCTTCTTTTGCTAGAATCTTCCCAATGGCTTGCCCCAAATTTTAGGCACCAAAAAGGGTAGGTCCTGGCTGCCATATCTTCTTTAGCTGTACTCTTTCCTTACATGCACAGATGTACTCTCAGGTTTTAAAAAGTATCCATAAACAACATGATTTATATCTGCAACACAGACATCTTCTAATAATTCCAGGATCTTGAATCTTACTTTCTACTCCATTAGAACTAAACTTCAATTCAATGAAAATATTTCTATAAAATATATCTTAATTTCCTGTCACACCTATCATTTCAACACTTCAATAAATGACAATATCATCCACAAAACTAATCAAACTAAAACTGTGGAGTAACTTTTGATTCCTCTTTCTTTCACCATTCCATCAATCCTGATATCAACCTTTAAGATGTGTCTTTGATCTAGTTATTTTTCAGTTTCTATTGCCAATAACCTAGCCCAAGCCATGCTCATCCCTCTGTCCTAGACTATTGCAATAGGCTCCTAATTGACCTTGCTATTTCTACTCTGACTTCTCTTTACTTCTTGAAAACAGAAAATTTTCTACAGATCACTTATACTGCAGTGGGAAGATTTCTCTTGAATATACAAGTGAGTTTTAGGGAAGTGGATCATCTGACAAATAGTAAGCCTTAAAATGATCCAAACAGAAGGAAGAGTTCAAAATGCAACATTGGCACAAAATATTTGTGCACAAAATAGTTGTGAAAAGTCTGTGAAAAACATTTTCAGTTGCAACAGAAATTAAAATGAATTATTTGTAATAACAAGTCAAATTAAGTCTCAAACAAATACAGGCTTGTAGCAAGGATCATTTCCAAACTAAGGCTTAAAATCAGAGCTGAAGGAAAATTTAAGTTTTAATATGACTATAAACAATGACTGAGAGAAAACTATCAGTCAAGACTTTGGACTGAAAATAAGTCTGAAGAGCAGAATTTACTGGATTTTTAAGTTAAATAATTAAATTACTTCAGAATAGTATTGAATAGAATGTATAACAGTAACAAATTAGACACATAAAATCTTTTAGTTTTAATATTTCTTTCTTATAGATTGTTGACTATAAGGACATTGAAGTATATAAAGACAATAATTATTCAATAAAATGCCTAGTATTGGGGCTATTCTGTGTAACATAAAGACTAATAGGTTATAATTGTTGTGTCTGATGCATAGCTTTGTCTCCTAGGCATGAAGTACTAATGAATTTTCTGACATGACTGAAAAGAGATAAATAGTTTAAGTGGGACTAGTTTAGATTTGTCATGAGTTTATTTTATATAATTTTTTGTTTTTTAGTTTTGTGGTTACATAGTAGCTGGATAGCTTTTGGTATATAAAAATGAAACTTGAAGTTTATTTCAGACATGAAGAGATTAAAAAGTGAAGAAGATTTTTCTACAGGTAGTAAGAAAGAACTCTTAAAAAATAGGATCAGAACAAAACACGAAAACTAATTCTGAGCAGGCACATTCAGAGATAAATGCATGTCAAAATGGTCTACAAGTAGGGTTGCTGACGCTGATACTCGATGGTCATTTAAATTCAATTATATGCTGTCTTAAGGGAAACTAAATTTAGTAGCACTGGTAATAGGAAAGAAGACTTAGTGAACTGAATAAATTTTATTTTATTTTATTTTTTTTATTTTTTTTTTTTTGGAGACAGTCTTGCTCTGTTCCTCAGGCTGGAGTGCAGTGGTACAATCTAGGCTCATTGCAATCTCTGCCTCCTGGGTTCAAGCGATTCTCATGCCTCAGCCTCTGGAGCAGCTGGGATTTCAGGTGCCTGCCATCATGCCTGGTTAATTTTTGTATTTTTAGCAGAGATGGGGTTTTGCCATGTTGGCCAGGCTGGTCTCGAACTCCTGACCTCAGGCAATCTGCCCGCCTTGGCTTTTCATAGTGCTAGGATTACAGGCATGAGCCCCCATGCCCAGTCCCAGAATAAACTTTTAATTTTTCTACTTCTTTTCTTTGGTTACAGTAGCTTCTGCAGTTACAGCATTTGAATTCACAAAGTATTAGTTGCCAAAAGGAAATTTATTTTAAGGAGCTAGTATATGAGCCATAGAAATTGTATACTAAAACTCAAATAGGGTACTTGCCTAAGAATATTTTTAAGTCAATTTTTAAAACCTCTCTCCTTTTAGATGAAAATGGAGACTAGGTACCTCAAAGACATATGTATTTGCCACTGAAAGGTGACAATATCAAAACTTACCTGTAAGTTATTCTCTATTTTCAGAATACAAAATGACATTTCAAGGCTCTCACTAAAATTGCTGTAGTCATAGCCAATCCCTCAGAAATAAAACCATCTAAAGTAATGATTTTCAATCGATGTTCCAAAAAAAGAGCTGGAGTATTGCATTTTTTTTTTACCCATGATGCATTTCAAAAAACGATTCCCTTCTATTTCTTGAACTAACATTACTGTGAACTGCTACAACTTTGAAATCTCAGACTCTAATTGTCCAGTATTTGCTCATAAAATTTTATCCTTCTAGGCTTATCATGCAAATAATATTACATCTCAACTTTGCTGAAACCTCCATCCTCCTGAAGAGTTCTATTCTCTTCCATTTTTTTTTTTTGCCTTCTCTCCCATTAACTTCTTTCCATTATCTTTTACATAAAAAGCCTATGTCTTCAACGACTTATTTTTTAGTGTGCACATACTTCTTGCCCCCAAAGACTGATGTTCATCTTCTTTTATTTGTTTCTACACCAATAATTCTGCAATGGAATTAAATTTGGGGAAATAATTTTTAAAGATGGTTCTCATACTAGATATTTGTTAATTGGGGCCCTGCTTAACTGACAGGGAGTGAATATTTCTATAAAGAATAATGTAATAAACTTGGTTCTTGGCAAAGATGTAGTAACTGAGTTTTCTGTATTAAGAATGTATTTAATATAAACAAGATAATATTTTCTCCCTCTAGCCATATGTATTCCATCTAATAACCACGACTGATTAGTGTTTAATATAGAGATGTCTTCCAAGTCTTCTCCATTTTTTTCTTCCACACTTTTTAACTTTATCTTTCTGTCTCTAGTTCATTTTTTTACAGTTTAAAAAAACCTCCAAAGAATGGTCAGGCATGGTGACTCACACCTGTAATCCCAGCACTTTGGGAGGCTAAGGTTGGTAGATCACTTGAGTTCAGGTGTTAGAGACCAGCCTGACCAACGTGGTGAAACTTGTCTCCACTAAAAATACAAAAATTAGCCTGCCATCATGGTGAGTGACCACAGTCCCAGCTACTGGGGAGGCTGAGGCAGGAGAATCAGCAGTAGCATCTTGAAAAAACAAAAAAATGTTGAAAGACTCACACATCACAATTTGAAAACTTACTACAAAGCTACAGTAATCAAGACAGTGTGGTACTAATGAGAGTCTACAAATAAAACTTCACATTTATAGCCAATTACTTTTTCAACAAGGTGCTAAGATAATTCCATGGAAAAAAACAATCTTTTCAGCAAATGGTTCTGAGACAACACATGCAAATAAATTAAATTGGAGCCCTACCTCACACCATATATAAAAATTTAGTCAAAATAGTTCAAAGACCTAAATATAAGAATTAAAAATACCTATAGAAGAAAATATAGGCATAAATTTTTAGGACCTTGGATTAGGCAATGATTGTTTAAATATGACATCAAAAGCACAAACAATACAAAGATTGATAAATTGAACATCAAAATTCAAAACATTTGTGTTTCAAAATAACCCAATCAAGATAATGAAAAGTTAACCCAAAGGGAGAAAATATTTTGAAATTGTATGTCTAGTAATGGACTTGTGTTTAGAATACATAAGGACTCTTATAACTCAATAACAAAAAGATAAATAACCCAATTTTTAAAAAGGGCACTCTAAGTAGACATTTCTCTAATGAAGAGATACAAATTGCCAATAAGCACATGAAAAACAGTCAACATCACTGGCCATCAGGGAAATGGAAATCAGAGCCACACTGAGAAACCACTTTACACAAACTAGGATCGTTTTAATCAAAAGGATAGAAAATAAGTATAGATAAATATTGCTGAGGATGTGAATAAATTGGAACAATATAAATTTCTGGAGGTAATATAAAGTGACGAAGCTACCCTGTACAGCAGCGTAGCAGTATCTCAAAAGGTTAAACATAACCTTACCATATGACCCAAAAATTATACTAGCTATATAATCAAGAGAAGTAAAAATATGTCTACACAAAAACGTGTACAAAAATATCCATAGGAGCATTTCTATAATAAACAAAAATACACGTGACCATTAAATGGTATCCATTGAAAGAAAAAGGGATAAACAAGATGTGTTACAACCATATAATAGGTTATTCAGCCATAAAAATGAGAATAAAGTATGGCATGAATGAACAAGTTACAGCATCGATGAAATTTGAAAATATTATGTTAAATTTAAAAAGTTAGTCATAAAGAATGCTTATTATATGATTCCATTTATAGAAACATCCAGAATAGGCAGATCTATAAAGACAGAAAGTAGATTAGTGATTGCCTAGTACTGGGAATGAGGTGGAGAGATACTGCCAATGGGTAAGTTGTTTCTTTATGGGGTGATGAAAATGTTCTAAATTTATTGTGGCACTGTTTGCACAACTTTTTGAATCAACAAAGCACTGAATTGTAGACTTAAAATGAATACATTGTATGGTTTGTGAACTCTATCTCGACAAATATGTCATAAAAAATTAATGATGTTTTAAAACACATACACGAGAATACAAGTATGTCAAATATACACGTACTTGGAAAAAATAAGTATATGATCATGATTTTTCTATTAATGCTAATGTGAAAAATTTAACAACACAAGACCGTCAGGGCATGGTGGCTCACACCTGTAATCCCAGCACTTTGAAAGGCTGAGGCAGACAGAGTTCAAGAGATCCAGACCATCCTGGCCAACATGGTGAAACTCCATCTGTACTAAAAACACAAAAATTAACTGCGCGTGGTGGTGCGTGCCTGCAGTCCCAGCTACTCGGGATGTGGAGGCAAGAAGATCACTTGAACTCGGGAGGCGGAGGTTGCAGTGAGCTGAGATCGCATCACTGCACTCCAGCCTGGCAACAGAGTAAGACTCCATCTCAAAAAATATATAACAAAACACAAGACTTTTCATTTTTGTACAATTATTATAAGCAAAAGACAACGAAGCAAACCTTAAAGTGATTTGCAATGGCATCTGAGCTTATGCAAAAGCTCAAGAGTTTTTTCAGAACATGATGTCAGTTCCCTAAAGTTAATACCACAGGGCATTAGTTGTGGGGTGTTTTCATTAATACTGTGATATGCAACCAGAGAAAAGGAAATGTATTAACATCTGACATTAACTAAAGAAAGTGATTTGTATCATTCTAATTATATAACATTATGCATAAGATGACAACCAAACAGTGCAAGGCCAATGATTTGAGAAAGAATGGAGGCAAAGACAGTGATTGCAGAGGTAATCAAGACAAAAAAATGCTGATAAATATATAGAGTTCTGTGAACAATTCTAGATGACTTCACTTTGTCTGAAAGACCTTTGTGCTAATTTTATTATAAACACTTGAGGTCACTAAGTTAAATCAACAAGATACACATTTGTATATTATTAATTTGTGATGATATGCACTGAATTGAAACTTATATAGTGTCTAGTTCTCAAAGAATGTTGAAAGGTAAAATAGAACAATATAAAATTAAGCATCCATGAAATTACCTTAGATATTCATATTGAAATAATACTAAATAGTTGTTCAAACTATAATATTAAAACGTATATGAAAAAAGTGAAGCAAGTTCAGTTACAGTTCCACAATTTCACTTTTCCAACACAAATATTCTTCTATTGGGATACATAACACCCTCTTCATAATATTATATTTCATAAACAGAAGGTATAGAAATTAAGTTACTATACAGGTTCGATTTACATCATTTGTTATGATATGATATTGCATTAGTATAAAAGACTTCTTTAAAATGTTCTGTCATACAATTTTAGACTAAATTTGTAGATACAAGTTTCATCATGGAGAGTCTATGATTTTTTTCAGATTACAAGCTAAGTAATATTATACAAATTATACTTAAAACAATAGTACACAGACATGCAGTCTTAGTAAGAAATATTCATTAAATATTCTGTTCTGAAAATGAAAGCCACTTTTCAAGTAAATTTGAAGAAGATCCTGTTAAATTGGTGCTTGTTATAATACAGAACTAAAGTAAATATTACCTTATTTCTTAAGAGGTCATACAAGGATCAGACTTCTCTTACAGTAAAGGAAAGAACGCTATTCTACCTGAGTCATTAGGAAAAAGGAAACCTAGCTTAATATTTTATAAACAGTAAATGTTTCAAAGGAAAAAAGCTTTCATTTTTTTTTTACACCAGTGTCAACATTTTAAGTTTCAAGCACAATTAAAAATACAGTGGCTATTACTCTTATGTCAATAACAGTAAGAATAAAAGTGAGAGGGGACTTTGAGAAGATAACTACAAGGGAAAAAGTATTTTAATAAAGCAATGAAAGACATGAATAAAAGCAATAATAAACTGTGATCAGCAGCAACATGAAAAAGGTCCCGGGTAGTAATAAAAGGACGTCATCTATTGAGATTGAGTTGGATATCTGAATAGGACTACTAATAAACTTATCATTCCTAATCGTGTAAGATGTTTCTCTCCATTTGCAAAGTTAATCAGCCAATCATATATTTGGCAGAAAAATAAAGATTTGGGTCACTTCTCTAAATCAAACAGCATCCTACTTAAATGTACGAAATCCAACTTAGCTAAAAACTACAGAAACAATGGGTAGAAAATGGTGAAATAAATATGTGGAATATGGGTATGAAAATTGAGGAAAACATCCTTATAAATATACAATTTTCTGATGAACAACAACATAAATAAAACTGTATTTAATATTTAAATAATTGAAAACTATGGGTGACAAAAATAGTTCTAACGATCAGGAGTCTATTTCAGTAAACACAGTATTAGTGAGTCAACAGCGGCCCTCCATCAACCCAGGGGTGCTCTGGCAGAACAAGAAGTAGAAGCTTCTCAATTTATTTTAATTATGTAATAAAAGGCAACAATTTTGATAAAAAACTGTAGCAGAAATAGAGATCCTGGAATAACTAAAATAATAACCTTTATGAAGTGTATAAAGTCTAGGGTAAAAAGTAATTTTAACATCTCTTCTAGTCCCCAACCAATTTTTTGATTAAGTTCATGTAAATTGGTTGACTTTATACTTTAAAATTATAAAACACATTTTAAGATTTTCTTAGGGACCTAAAAGTTTCTCATATACCCCTGTCTTTGCTTCTTGATTTTTGTGGATTTATTTGTATATTTCTTCCTGATTGTATGGCCCCAAATTGTTGATATAATCCTTTTGTACTGATAAAGTTGAGGCCATGCCATCCCCAAATATGCAAATTTGGCATATTGATTACTTCAGGCTGAAGGTATTTGAGAGACAGTGGATATAGAAAGAGCTATTTGACCTGTCCTCTTCCACCTGCACCAGGTCATAAGAATTATTTTAAGAAAAGTGCTATTCCTTTCTCAAAGAATAAAATAAATAACCCTTATCACCAGAGACAGGGAATCAATGCTGCAATGGATCTGTACAAATACAATTAATAAAGTAACCCTTATCTTCTACTAGTTTTACAATGCACCCCCCCACCGCCATATATCTATTAGTGACATCTCCACAATGTATTGCCCCCCAACCCAAACCCTTCTGTCTTTCATTTATTCAAGAATTGTTGGTGTCTCCTTCTAAAAGGTATAAAAGCTTTCTGCTTTGACCATTTCATTAGCCCTCCCTCTCGTGAGGTTCCCCATGCACATGTAAAAATTAACAAAAGTGATGGTAATGAAAGAATAACGCGTATAGCACCACATCAGAAACATATCGTATGATTTTTCCTTTTTTTCTGTCTTATGTCAATTTAATTCTTAGACCCAGCCAAAGATCCTAAGGGGATAGAAGAGAATGTATTCTTCTCCCCAACAGCTTCTTTGTCCCTATTTTAAAATATAAACTAGATATTCTGCCAGCCTGCAAACTATCAAGCCAGCCCTGTCCCATGACCTAGTGTTCGCATTAAGTCTCAAAACACAGATACTTCAAATGCTTAAAGTGAGAAATGCTGAAAACTGCAGGAAAATGTCAAAACCTTTTTAATTGCTACAAACTTTGTTTTATACAGTAGAATCAGGTACTTGGTGACAGCAACGATTTTCATCTCTTCTTATACATAATTTCACAATTAAATTTGCTGCTATAAGGTAGGTTCACCATTTAAAGATTTCTTTCTGATATGGTGCCATAGGCATTGTTCTTCTGTTACTTTGAGATGAGATGATGACCAAGTGTAAAAGCACTTTGTAGCCAGAGTGGCAATAAAGCAATAATCTAGAGATAGACAGCCCAAAAGATTACATGGCAGCTACAAAGAGTGGCTGACATTTAGACATGATAGAAATGCTCAGTTTAGTTCAAGTAATTTTTGAAACACCATTCATATACTCTAAGAAGTTCTTTGGGTCAAGCTGAAGATTCTCTTGAAAACTGCTTCAATACTCTTGCCTGAATCGTCAAAAAAATGTGGAAGCTTGTATAACTGCTTCAATTATAGATTTAATAAGATATGTTTAGGTTAGAGAAGGTACATCCCACATATTACAGTATGTTTAATAGGGGAAAAGCTTAGATTAGATTCACTAATTATGAAAAACTTCTACCTTAGAAATATTTTTACAGTCACTAAAGTCTTTTTAGTAGTAGTCTATTTCAGGCTACAAATCCATAGCACGCCTCTATACTTCTGATTTAACTTCATAGCCAGTTTAACACTTTCTTTTAGAGGAAGATCACAGAATTTAAAACAATTTCTGTTAAGAAAACTGTAATATGAGTCTGGTATATAAATACAAATCCATTAGTAAATGGTAACAGATGATCCACCAGACATGAGAAATATTCCTGACCCTAGCCAGCCTTAGATGAAAACATGTAACATTCCTTTATTCAACCTTAAGAATGTAAAGATGCTATATGGTTTTTGGAGAAAAGAAGATATCCTTGCAGTATTCCTGGTGGCCTGTTTGTAAACTAAAATTTAAAACATAATCATTTGACTTATTGCACAGAACTTAATTATCCCATTAACAGCGCCACCTGCCCCGACCCCCTATCCCACCACACAGGCTAATTTCAGATTTTGTGATTTTGAAAAATTTGACTATATGGACATGCAATAATACTGCTGAAATGGAGTAGAATGGATAGAAAAACAATTCTTACTTTTATTATTTTTCTTTCTATAATTAACTAGGAAGTTATTAAAGGTAAACCAATACTGCTTGCCACATCAGATTCTATCAGAATAGTTTATAATCATAAGGTGCTAACATTAAGATTTCTTTATTACATCAAGAACAAGATAGGTGCCATGACTTCAGTCACAGGGAATTTCTGTTTTTTGTTTTGTTTTGTTTTTTGAGCTGCAGTATCGCTCTTTTGCCCAGACTGGAGTGCAGTGGTGCAATCTCAGCTCACTGCAACCTCTACCCTCTGGTTTCAAGTGATTCTCCTGCTTCAGCCTCCTGAACAGCTGGGATTACAGGCACCTGCCACCATGTCTGGCTAATTTTTGTATTTTTAGTGGAGATGGGGTTTCACCACGTTGGCCAGGCTGGTCTCAAACTCCTGATCTCGTGATCTGCCCACCTCAGCCTCCCAAAGTGCTGGGATTACAGGTGTAAGCCACCTGGCCTGACTGTCATAGAGAATTTCTACTTTGCATTCTGTTTTTTTGTTTGTGTTTTCTTTCAATCAGACAAAGTCTAGAAGAATATATCTGGATCTGTGTATTTCAACAGGTAGTTAAAATGAGAGATGATGACTAGTTTTAATTCTAAACCTTTTAACTTCTTAATGATAGAGTTAAATTCATATCAAGGGGAATTTCTGAGGGATTCTTTAGGGGTCTCTGCATCTATCTGTGGAACGACAGGTGTTCTCCAAACACTTAGGACAAATTAGCATTTTGTTGACTATACTGAATTGGGAGCATTGGAAAAAACACTTAATGGCCATATAAATGATTATCTCACCCTTGGAATTTTCTTTGCCAGCAGAGAGATAACATGCACTGTGGAGAAGCAGGGAAAAGGGAAAATGGCTTAATCCATGATGATTATCTTGAGTCTACCTCTTGTAAGGAAGACAAAACATTATATCAAATTGCGTATGATTCAGACTAGAATCCCATCTATGGCAGCTACCATACGCTGAGAATCTGTATTAAATGCTTTACATGATTTACCTGGTAGCCTCAGAAAAATCTTACAACATACACACATATTTACCCATAAGGAAGCTGACATTTGACAGCATGATTAACTTACCCAAAGTCACAGAAACAGCAAAGTCCAACCCTTGGCTATCTTACTGCAACGCGCTTTACTCTTCCATGACACCTTGCTGCCTCTGCATTTATCCTTTATTTTCTAAGGACTATTTATTTATTGAAGATTTTATTTATGAAAATGGAATATCCTAATGAATTACATGGTAATTAATTTTCTTATTTCTAATTTTATGAAAAAGCCTACCCTTACATTTCTTTTTATGAGTCAAAGTAATTTTGGGAATCTGCTATGTGCCAATCAGTGCACCAGGTAGGCCCTTAAGAAAACAAGGTAATTAAAACAGGCCCTGCTCTCAAATAAAGGAATAATTGGCAGTATATATCTATGTAAAATTTTTAATCTATTTTTGATTATTTATACTATCAAGCTATATCTCTTGAGTTTGTTACAGTTATGGAAAGTTAATTGACTTATTGGATTATTAATAAACACAGGGTCTAAGTTACTTCTGATTTTGAAATTTTGAGAGAGAATAATAAGGAAAAGAATATCAGATTGCAGAAATCTCAATATTAAAATTTGTCAAGAAGTAGATTTGGTGATAGCAAAAAGAGAAGATTTTATAAAATTATCCTGAAATTATTTCAGCATTATTTAAATTCATATTTGTCAATAGTATGTTACACAGATATTCTCCTCAAAACAAATTGTCAGTAACAAGTATTACATACAATTTAACTACCTTTTTCCTTATTTTTAACTTTTTAAAGAAATCACAGATTGCATTGTAGCTCTAGCATAACACTGAAGATACATAACTTATTATTAAGGTTGCAATATTTTATCGCAAAAAGTCAATTTATATGAGAACATATTTTACAATTTTTGCTTTGCAGATAAGAGTAATGGAGATATTAAGCCAATACATATGACTTGCAAAGCTGTTACCTCCCTGGTCTAGATATTTCACACAAGACCACATCTGCTCTGGACTTGATGATCAATGACTTTTTGGTTTTTCTCTTTTAGACAAATGTATCCGTTCAAAATGCAAGTTAGTTTAGAAATAAACTTGTTTTCATTTATAGTGCTCTATCTTAAGAGGTAGTAGCATATCGAAAGCTAATAATTAGATTTTAATAATTAAATTCCATCTTAATATAAATTTGTATTTAAAATGCTTTAGGGGAAAAAGAGTAAGAGAGACTATTTTTTAAAAACTGCCAAGTGGCACCTATACCAACTTGCCTTTGGAAACTACAAGAGTTTTTAAGGCCTCAAAGACAGTTATATGAAATATCTCTACTACTTATACTGTAATATTTTATCATATATTCACTTTTCTAAATCTTTGAAAAATTAAAAAGCAACTTTTGGAAGCCCCAAAATTATAATAAATGTTTTATATTATATTTAATTTTATAATAAATAAATTCAGTTTCTGCTGAATTATACACAAGAGGCTGGCATTACGGCCAAGCAGCTCAAAGCAGGCTGACACAACAAGAAAGCTATAAACAAACAACAATCTCTCAAAGTAGTTATAATAGGCCACATTGATTTCATAATAATGCAAAAATTTCTGAACAATAACCTTCATTTCAGCTTTCCTTTCTCAGAAGCTGAACCTAAAAATATATGATTTACAATCAAGATTTTATTAGGAATATGAAGTATAGATATTGACAACATAAATCCAAAAGAATTTATGTAAGAGACTAATATTTTTGTTCCATCTCCCAATTAACCCAGTTAAAAATATATCAGTATACTTTTCTATGACAGATTAAAAATAAGACAAAGTGAACCTTTACCTTTTCTCATCAATAGTGTTTTAATTTTAAAATTGTTATGAGTATGTCATATAGTTCAATCAATCAAATAATGACCTATAAATTTTATAAAAGAAATTCCAGCCACACACTTGGTACCTCACTTCCCCACTTAACATCTTTAATACACACACTTGGTACCTCACTTCCCCACTTAACACCTTTAATACTTTCCCTTTCCTCAGAGCCTAATGTAGGATTATTACAATTTTTAAATTAAGTCAACGTTCAAAGTTTACATTTTCACAACCATGTAAATACTGCTCACTACTGAGCCATATAGTCTATCACTTTTTCTTTCTTGTGCAAATTTGTTTTGCTCTTTATTTTGAACTTCTTTTAAAATTTATATCATTCTTGTGATATAGATATATTATTTTTCCCAAATGTATAAAACAACTTTCAAACCTATCAATATCATCAAAATAGTAACTAAATGCAAAGCTAAACCTTTGTTACTTTCTCTGGTTACCTCCCTTGGAGTTAACATCATCCTGGGACCCTGCTTGGTTATTTTCCAGTGATGAACTCCCAAGTTCTTTCTTTTTCTTCTTTTTGTTCTCTCTCTCTCTCTCTCTCTCTGTGTGAGTGTGAGTGTGTATGCATAGTCTCTAGTCAGTGCCCAAGAAATGATAATTAAAAGAAAATTTGCTACTTTTTATCTCTAACATGTCTTTATCTTATTCCATCTTTAATAGTTAAGTTAAATGGGTATAAATTTCTAATTTAAGATCATCTTCCTTATGATTTTTGAAGTTATTTCTCTACTGAGTGGACATATGAAAGGCACTTGAAACCAAATTCTCACACACTTTACTTTTGGGATATGTTTAGTATTTGCTACATAATTTGTGTAACTTTTTTCTTAATTTTATTAAAATTCTTAGGACTATTAAATGTGTAAAGGACCTCTTGAATGTATCCTCAAAGATCTACATTTTTTAATAAATGTTTGTGACTTTATTCTCCCATTGTATTTGTGATATTTCAAAACTATTTCAAAACATTACAGTAATTTTACTTTTATTTCTATTTATATTTTTGTTTTATGTAAGTATTGGTTTCATTCAACTCTTCGGAGAAATCTCTGAGTATACAATTGGCTCGTGAACAACACGGGTTCACTGATACACAGATTTTGTTTTCAACAAAAGTTATGCCAAGTGTGCCTGCCTCTCCTTCTTCCCCTTCCATCTTCTCCATCTCTTACGCCTCTGCCACCCCTAAAACAGCAAGACCAATCCGTCTTCTTCCTCCTCCTCCTCAGTCTACTCAATGTGAAGACAAGGATGAAGATCTTTATGACAATCTACTTTATGAAAAGTAAATACATTTTTCTCTTCCTTATGACTTTTAAATATTTTCTCTAGCTTAGTTTATTGGAAGTATACAATATATAATACATATGACACACAAAACGTGTTAATCAAATTTATAGTATTGGTAAGGCTTCTGCTCAACAGTAAGTTATCAGAAGTTAAGTTCTGTGAAAGCCAAAAATCATACCTTCTTACATATTCTACCACTGTATGAAAATATCATATGTACCTCAAAAGTATATACAATTATTAGCCATAAGTATTAAAAATTAAGAAAAAATTTAAGTTATACATGAATTTTTGACTATGTCGGGGTTGGGGGCACCAATATAGTTCAAGGGTTCAATATAGTTCAATGAACTATATTACCTCTAGTATCTGTTTTAATTTTTGCTTTTGGCATTTTCTTCTAATTTATTATATTGGTTATTACCAAGTTTCTTTTTTCTGTCTCTTTTGATAACTATCTTTCACATGATAGCTTTTCTCGGATTTCTGGTGATCTTTGGCTCTGTTTATATTTAAGAAAGCAGACCATAATAGATGATGCCACATCCTTTACGAGACAGGAACTTGTAGACTGACAGCTTTACTGAAGGGGCCACTGAGTTAGGCAATGTTTCCTTCTGGAGAGTATCATGTCACTTTCTGGAGAACTATTCTTTGGTGCCCTCTAGATTATCTGGGGAATATTCACGTAATCCTATGGCCACATTGGGTGGCTGTTTTCTTGTGTTTTTTAATGACTGGCTGCAGGTCACCGGTAAGTAAGGCAAAGAAAGCGGCCTGGAAAGGCATGTTTGATCTATAAACATTAAATCACTCTACCAAGCGGTAGATTTACTTTCACCCTCCATTTTGGTATTTCCGTGTCCAGAGACTCTACTATTCAATGTTTTCACACAGACACAAGATTCCTCCTCTGTTTCAGAAAGGGGCAGAAGGAAGACAAGGAAAGTATTTGTCTGATTACTCAAGGCTGAGGAGGAGACCTGGATTTTAATGTCTCCATGTACTCACTTTCAACACTTTCTACTGCTTGTAGGTTTCCAAGGTAACTGGTCCCAGTTCAGGGACTTCCTGGGGTCTTCTAGTTGAGCATACGGGTTACTTCTATTAAAGTTGTGCTTGTTGCAGCCGGGTGCAGTGGCTCAAGCTTGTAATCCCAGGACTTTGGGAGGCCAAGGCGGGTGTATCGCCTGAGGTCAGTAGTTTGTGACCAGCCTAGCAAACATAGTGAAACCCCATCTCTACTAAAAATGCAAAAAATCAGCTGGGTGTGGTGACTGGCGCCTATAATCCCAGCTACTCAGGAGACTGGGGCAGGAGAATTGCTTGAACCTGGGAGGCAGATGTGGCAGTGAGCCGAGATCATGCCACTGCACTCCAGCCTGGGCAACAAGAGCGAAACTCTGCCTCAAAAAAAGAAAGAAAAAAAAAAGTTCTGCTTGTTGCTCAGTCTCTACTCTGAGTCTCTCATATGCTCTGTTCCCATTGTGTTTTTCAGTTTATTTCTTGGTCGACCGTGTACCATTTTTGCGTGCTTTTCAGGAGTTTAGAAGGTAAATTATGTCTGACTAGTCTGCCATAATTACTCAAAAGTTGTAATATTAAATTTGTAGGTGTATAACTAACTGAGCAAATAACCAGAAGAATCTCTGAAAATGTTAACATGGAGAAAGGATATATCTAGACACATGACTGCTGTTCTCTTATATACTCCCTTGACAATTCTGTCAAAGTTTAAATAAAAATGAACTGGAGTATATTAGTGTGTTTTCACACTGCTATAAACTACCCGAGACTGGGTAATGTATAAAGAAAAGAGGTTTAATTGACTCACAGTTCTGCATGGCTGGGGTGGCCTCAGGAAACTTATAATCATGGCAGAAGGCAGAGGGGAAGCAAGGCACGTCTTACATTGTGGCAAGAGACAGGGTGGCAAGAGGGGAAGTGCCACACTCTTAAGCCATCAGATCTTGTGAGAACTCACTCATTTCCCTGATAACAGCAAGCCAAAATTCACCCCCATGATCCAATCACCTCCCTCTAGGCCTCTCCTCTGACAAGTGGGGATTAGAATTCAAGATAAGATTTAGGTGGGGACACAGAGCCAAACCATATCAGGAACTGATGGTTCTCTATTTTTTCTTTATTTTTGGAATTTTATTCAAATTCTTGACATTCAGCTAATGACTCATAGTTACCAGTTAGAGTGAAGGAATTTTCAAAGAAATAAAGAAAAAAAAAGACATAAAACTGGGCCTTTGAAAAAGTTTGTAAAGGGCATTTTTTGGAAGAATTTAAGATTGACTTTAGTTTATTTTTTCAGGAATTGCTCTTCTAACTTGAGTTCATATTATGATGCATGTACAAATTCATACATATATATTTGAAAAATAATTCAATTCTCTGGAGTAAGCTTTGCTCCCTTTTATATGTATCCAGAAAGCTAGCAAAAGTTCATGTATGTTATTTCAGGTCAATTAATCACAATTATTGGACTTCATTAATCATTTATAGAAGACTAAATTGCTTAAAATTCAACTGCTATGTTTTCAACACTTCCCCTCAGATATTCTAATTCTAAGTTTTTGTATAGCTCCTGAGGTCAGATGGAAGTTACAAAGTCACATCTATTTTAATGGCATTCTCATCAAAAACCACTTAATGTGGTATATGCACCTTCACTGAAGTCAAAGGCATAAACCATGCAGAAACCAAGAGGTTCCGGGTGGCACAAAAACAAAAGAAAATTCTACACATTCAAGTAGCTTAAAATAAAATAGAATAGGTGATGTGCATACACAACTATTATATAAGGTTGATTAATGGCATAAATTAATCAAACTGAATAATTCAGATAATCAAAGTCAGGATATTCCAGAGCCATTTCCAGCCAGAAACAATAAGGAAATCAGGGATCATCTTCAACAAGGGTTCATCCTGGCCCGGCACTGAAAAGTACGAAATAGGCTATGGAGTAAGAGGTAGTCTGGGGCGAGGAAACCATGTCAGCAAAGGTATAGAAGTTGGGAAGTGAAACTGACAAAACTAGCTTCTAAGAATAGTGCTGTGCCATGGGTCCCAAAACTACCTCCAGGCTTGGTGATTTGCTAGGACTATACGACTCAGTATATAGCTGTACTCATGGTGATGATATATTACTGCAAAAAACCGAAAAAGTAAAAATTAGTAAAAAGAAAAGGTGAATCAGGCAAAGTCTGTAAGAAACCAGGCACAAGCTTCTAAGAGTCCTCTTCTGGGAGAGCCACAGAGGATGTGCCAATTCCTCCTGCAATAGAATTTGGACAACATGTGTGAAATATTATCTACAAGGGAAGCTTTCCTAAGCCTATGAGTCAAGGTTGTGGTTGTGGAACTGTCATATAGACACCCAATGCCTAGTACATACCCAAATTCCAGACTTTCTGAAAATAAAAAAACAAAAAAGCAGATGTTCAGCATAAACCACATTGTTTGTACACATAGTTTTGGTGAGTGAGCCACTCTTACCAGCTTTGCAATGGTGGACCCTCTTGAAGTCCATCACCAGAAGACAGGTAAAGGCCAGTCTTGCAGGCAGGCCTTTTTCTAAGGACAGCAATCTCAGGCCTGCTGTGTGAATTCTCGTTTGTACAATTACTAACTACAGAATACAGTTGAGTGTTACAAAACCAGAAGTTTTCTGAAGCTTTAAATCTTATCTAGTTTTGATACAACTTTGAAGAATTGACAAGAAAACTTCCTATTCTGCCACAATAGAATTACCTAAGGCTTCACTTATTATTTTCCATTGTTCTAAGGAAAAGAGAAAGGTTGGTTCAACAATAACATTACTAATGTTATTGCTATTCTGATGGCATGACTAGTACATTCAGTTTATTTTTGTATTAGCTTTTCTTTAATAGGGCACAAAGTTCTTTTTAAAGTTCAGGTTTTTCTTTAAACAATAATTCTAAGTTACCATAATCTTTCAGTTATGCACTGTGTTTTGTTTCAAAGAAGAAAACAATTTTTATAGTGTTGTTAAAACAGAGTTTGATCAAAAGTTTCAAACACGTGTGTATACTAGATGCTTATTTTTTCAACATGCCATAAATTGCTTCACTAACACATTTCTGTTTTGCTCATTTATTTCCTCTTATGTTCTTGGAATGAGAATTCACGCACAAGTTTCATGCAAAATGCTTCTTAGTGGTAAGGCCAAGCTGAAAATGCAATGCCCTTTACAAAACATTTTGCTGACTTAAGAAGGTTTTATTGTTATTTGTTTTTTATTCCTTAAAATTTTCATCTTTTATGAACTGCAAATATGTTATTATCAAAGCCAGCTTCTGTTAAATATAAAAAAAGCTATTTTCTTACAAACTTATCCTTTTATCCCAATTTTTACCACCACCCAGAGTCATAATTATACTAAGTGAAGCATCCAAAGGTTTTGGGGAAAAAAATCAGTGAGATTTCATCTTTTTATATCATATGCTGATCACTTGAAACATACTTTCTATCATAAGAAATGTAACCCAACTGTAGAAGTAGTCTTTTTGCAAACAAATGGTGAGTAAAGCAAACTATAACAAACACTATACAAAAGCAGCATTATTTCCCTAAATAGCTAGTTATAAATTGTTCTGCTGATAGAAGACCCCTGAAGCTTTTTTAAGGATAAAATTCTGTCACTAATAGTAAAGCACAACTATGAAAGAATGGTTGACCCCGATGTTAAATCAAATTTATTTTATCTCCAGAATAGGGTGGGAATATTTTTGGCTAAAATTACTAGGGTGTAGCTAACATGATTATTTCCATGTGTTAGACACCAGAGGAAGAAGCCTTCAAGTTTCCTAAGTCCAATTTCCATAAAACACAATTGCTTTGAGGTCAGGTGTAAACTCATTGGTGCTATTAATATTCATTGTAAAAGAAAATTGTCTTTTTTTTGTAGCTTCAGCAATAGGTTCTAATTGTCACATTTCCTGTAAAAGTAAGTGATCTCTTATGAATAAAGAAAAAACATGGATGAAATAAAATTATATTCAAGATTATGGTCCTCATAACAAAATCTACAAATACTACCCCATATTTTTCAATAAACCTGAAACAACTTAATTTTGTATAAAGTATGAAAATATATTCTGCAGCCGAATAGCTGGCACATACTGATATTTGCCATCAAATTATTATAATTTCTTTGTTGAATGAATACATGCTAATTAATTTTGTCATAAAAATGCTAAATATGTTATATTTGAGAAATGGTTTTAAACTATTATTTAGCAATGCTATACTTGAAATTCTTGAAATCCTATGAGAATAATTGGGAAACACTTAAAATATTCTTAAATCGAGGAGTATTCTCCAACTAGAATCAAAAAATGAAAGAAAATAAGGGAGGATTACAGAGAAAACCACACACACCCCCCAAAGGAAAACAAAGGTGGAGACACAAAGACATTCCTGACAAATCTGAAAGATGGCAAGAAAAAATAAAACAATGAAAGAAACAGATGAAATTGTTTTGTGTCTGTGCGAACTTGCTTCATTTCTTAGTTTTCCTCTAATGTTCCTGATAGTTTTGAATTATAATTTTCTTCTCTGACCATCTGTTGTCTCTGCTTCAGTGTTTTTTCTTAATTTACTGTAATTAAACTTCTCTAATTTCTATCATCTCAGTTTATGTGCATCTCTGTATTTAATCAACAATTTCAAATGCATCGAATAAGTAGTACAATCATTCAGCTGTAAAAACAATTTTAAGGTATTTTTATAACCAGTTATTTAGTGTTATTTTTGCCTCTCATCTTCCCATTTTAACCTGGTGGGTTCAGTGATGACAATAGTCCGGTCCTCCTGTGCTCTGAGGGCTTTTGCCACCCTGTGACACAGTGGCACATGATGCCTGGAGATTATAGAATTGATCGGAGATACTGCAGGAAGATAACTACTTTACTACAAAGGAAGTGCAGCTACACTGTACAGATGAGCCTTGGGGAAACAAAAAGAGACAAGAAAGTTCCCACCAGCAAAAGGTCAAGAATCTAACTCATTCACACCCAACACTCAAATATCATGCAATTCATAAAATGTCTCTGCTTAACTGCTGTTAACGTTGGATTACAACTGGATAATACTAATAGCAGAAAGTCTATTATATTGTCCAAGATTATAATTTAAATGTATATTGTCATTTTTCTCTAGGGAGTTTAGAGAGCTATATCTTATTGGCAAGAATATAATTGTTCTTGAGTGGTACGAAGAAATGCAGAGGGACTCTGAGAGCTAGATTCTAGTGATTCAACGAGCAAAGGTTGCATTGCACTTAATGGAAAAAAAAATAGAAAAACATGGATAATGTTGGCATGCACTATGTGCAAGAAGAATGAGCAGAAAAGGATTCTGGGGTATCATTTGTGGACAGAACTTTAGGGTGTAAATGGTCTGCAGATTGCAACCAAATGCCTACGCCAGTGGGAGCAAAGTTGAAGTCATGGGAGCTTAGGGAAAGGAAGTGGCCCATATGGGAGAGGGTGTTGGGTAAACATAGGATCCTGTCTTGATAAACTGACTTTCATCTCTACAATTCCTGTCTACCTTAAGGAATCTGCCAGAGCCCAAACTAATACATTTAACAACACTATGATTTCCAGAAGAGAGAGGGGCTTGTTTTATTCAGCTTTATAGTAATGCCTCTTAGCATCAACAGCATACACTATTTATAAGACAAAACGATAAAAAGTTGCATGAACTATAGCGTATTTTCAGAAACGTTCAGTCTGATTGGCCAAAATAATGGAAATGTAATAATAAATTAGATAGCATTCTACCCTTGGATAGTCATAAAAATAATTATTTCCCAATTGTAAATGGAGCCTAGCAGTATAGAGCAGAAGTTTATTAACTAGCAAGTCCTCTGAGACAGACATCAGGGACTTCAAGCTTTTGCCATGAGTTGAGTGACCACCCCTCTCCCGTTTGAGCAGAAAGCTGGGTGTTTTCTATCCAGACAGGTTGAACCACAAAGGCTCTGAACTGAGGTACATTCCTCCCCAAACAGAGGAAATGGGAGTTTTTCTATCTGGGGAAATACACAACCTCCATCCCTCACAAAAAGGGCTTATGGACAGTGACATTAAAGAGTCTACAACAGAAATATCAACATACGAACAATCAAAAACCCATGTAAACAGATTTTGATCAGATTTTAGTGTCCCATTTTTATATATGAATAAATGTATTACCAAAGAAAGTCATTATCATTAAAGACAGAAACTCAAAGTAAGATGACAAATGGGAAACAATGAAAATGCAAGAAGTTGAATTAAACTTCCTTCAAAATTCATATCTTAAAAGATATTCAAATGCTAAACAATAAGTGAATCGTATAGGAAACAATATTATTTTCTCAATATCTTATTTAATAATCACAGTCTCTAAACTTGCCTTTCTTGTTGCCTATATAATTAATTTTACTTCCTGATAGCATCCTAATATACACTTTGAAAATTGCTATCTGTATCCTTGACCTGCCTAGAGTTACCTCGATTCACTTAATGTTTATTACAACTCTGTAAATAGATTTTACCCCCAATTTACCGATGAAGAAACTGAGGTATGGAGAGGCTGGGCAAATTCTTAAGGTCAGAGAGTTGCTAACTTTGCAAAAACCAGTGTTTTAACTCAAGCATGATGGTTTCAGATTATCTGTTCTTAGACACTTGCTCTGCTACCACTTCAATAAAATGTAAACCCCTTAGGATAGGATTTTTAAAAAATCTTTTCTATTATATATCCAGTACCCAGAAGAGTGGCTACACAGGAGGCTGGGTGTTCAAGTATTTATTTATTCAATAAGTAAGGAAAGCAAAAAGAAAAGCACAAAGTATGTACACAGAACACTACTGCATTGAACTGTGAATATTTATATAATTGTAAAAATGTAAACATCAATTATTAATTTAAGCAAATCTGTCATATAGTGTTACCAGTGGAGGGTGTCCAGGTTCTTGGCACCTTGAACAAAGAATTGAACAAAAAGGACAAAGCAGCAAAAGCAGGTATTTATCGAAAATGAAAGTACACACCACCAGGTGGGAGTGGGCCAAACATAGGGGCTTAAGGAGCCTCATTACAGAATTTTCTGGGGTTTAAAAACCCTCGAGTGGTTTCTGATTGGTTACTTGGTTTACACTCTATGTAAATAAAGCAGTAGCCCACAATCAGTCTGATTGGTTGCAGGAGGGGATCAATCAGAGGCTGAAGCAAAGTTACAAAGTTATATCCTATGCAAACATCTGATCGGTTTTGGAAGGTGACCAATCAGAGACTAAAGTCAAGTTATACAGTTATACTCCTCTGCAAATGAAGACTTGGCCCAGGACCAGTTTGGTTGACTGAGGGAGGGGACCAATGAGAGGTACTTTCAATTTTTCATCAACCATGCAAACAAATGGGGGCGGGGGTTGAAAAGGGAGTAGCTTCTGATCCTTGTGTTACCTGGGTGTGGAAAGTAGGGGTTTTCCTTTTGATTTCATTCTAGGAAGCCAGTGTGAATTGGCCTTAG
The DNA here is from genome assembly GCF_043159975.1 of Macaca nemestrina. Classification (NCBI taxonomy): domain Eukaryota; kingdom Metazoa; phylum Chordata; class Mammalia; order Primates; family Cercopithecidae; genus Macaca; species Macaca nemestrina. Next base: position 21,412,684 of record NC_092140.1, read on the forward strand.
GTTCCCTGCCTCCAGACCTTGTCTCCTGCCTCCATAGTGATGTGATGTGGAGAGAGGCAATATGTATGTAGGAATAAGGTAAGAGATCTAAACCCTACACTATAGTAGGAAGACAGTAGAAAGTGATATAATTGGAAAAATCCAGAGATAATGGTATTTTAAGGCTTGTTATTTAAAAATATGGAGGTGAACGCCAGAAGAAACAAAATCACTCAGAAGAATGAGACTCTTTGCCTCTGATCTAGTAAGTGGCACAGTGGGTAGGGACAGCCGTTATTCCCAAAATGGAGCAGCCTCTCCATCCAGGATGGTTGAACTGGAGAGTTCCCAGCACTTTGGGAGGCCCAGGTGGGCGGATCACCTGAGGTCAGGAGTTTGAGACCAGCCTGGCCAATGTGGTGAAACCCCATTTCTACTAAAATACAAAAATCAGCTGGGCGTGGTGGCAGTACACCTGTAATCCCAGCTACTGTGGAGGCTGAGGCGTGAGAATCACTTGAACCCAGGACATGGAGGTTCCAGTGAGCTGAGATCACACTACTGCGCTCCAACCTGGAAACCCATACTCAACACAATGGGAGAAAACAGGAGGAAAGCACATAGAAATAGATTGCTTCTCATGGAATGCTGGGATGATCAAAATCAATAGTCATGGAAAGTAGATTATCCATTTATTATGAGCAAACTTCCTTTAATGTTGGGCCTGAGGATGCTATAATTTCATTGTGGACTTCAATGTTTTCAAAGTCAGAGTTAATTTCTATTTCCAGGTTCTGCCGAAAGAGATAGCAAACAAAATCAACAAACTGCTTTAGTGTTCCTGAGAGGCTTTTTGCCTAAGGATTGCCTTTCTAATTAAGCCCTCCAACTCTTTAACATGCTAATTGTATCCATTAGCTTGGAGATGAAGTGGCTTCAGCTGTTATCTGTGAATCACACTACTGGGCTTGATCTACAAGTTCGGGAAAGCTGGATTTGAAAAAATGTTGCTGATTTTTATTAGAGAGACTTAAGTTCTCATACAGCACCAAATTTTTCTAGTGAAGGTGGTTGGGATTTTATGGACCTTTAAGGTAAAGGAGAGTCAAGGAATTCAACAATGAAGCAGGGGGGAGGGGACAAAGGGGCTGAACTGGGTGAAGGAGGGGGTGAAAATTCTCTGGAGCACATTCTGCATCTTCAGCCTTGAAGGGCACATCATCAAGTGAAGGGAAAACTTTTTTTTTTTTTTTCAATTTTAAAATTAGGGAAAGTTCTGGAAATATTACCTAAAGTAACATCACTTGACCATGTATGTCCAGAACCTAGATGGAAGTGAATGAAGAAATAAAAGAACAAAAGGGAAGCTAATCTTAAAGAGAATTAAATTCTACCTCCACTAAGTTCACGTAAAGATGAATCCACTTCTTCACAACTTAGGATTCTGAACCTCTGGGACATCTCAATTTCTGTTTGGTATAAATTAGGGTAAAGTGGGCAACTGTAGTCCCAGCACTTTGGGAGACCAAGGGGAGAAGACTGTTTGAGGCCAGGCGTTCAAGACCAACCTGGACAACATAGCAAGACGCTGTCTCTACTAATTTTTTTTTTTTTAATTAGTCAGACATGGTGGTATATTCCTGTAGTCCTAGCTACTTAGGAGGCTGAGCCAGGAGGACCACTGGAGCCCAAGAGTTAGAACTCAAGGCTGAAGTGAGTCAAGATCACACCACTGCACTCCAGTCTGGATGACAGAGTGTGACCCTGCCTTAAAAAAAAAAAAAAAAAAAAAAAGTAGAAATAATACCAGTGCCATGGAATTGCTGGGGTATAAGATATTTGTTGTACGTGTTCTACATGTTGTATTACAGAATATTAGGGCAACTACATGAGTTATCTGGAATTCTGAATGCAGAAACAGAAGCTAGTCAAGTCTACATCAAGGCAACTGGCTTGTAAAAGCTTGTGATCCTAAATGTTGTTAAAAGAAAAAAAATACTCAGGGATAATGATGCTTACGAAAGCACAGTAAGGTGGTTCAGAACCACTGCGGTAGATACAGGGACCACTGCTATGGGATTTTCCACTTGGCGGGGGAGACATTGGGCTCCACTCTGAATACGACATGGGCAAGTGGGAATTTGTAGCCACAGATGGGGGATGGGACTATCAGTGGATTGAAAGTCACTAGCAGAAAGTATCAGGAGTAAGGGGATTCTGGCTAAACCAATCTGACAGAACTCCTACTGAAGACAGGACTGCGTGATCAGATGTCACCTGGGGAAAGGTAGAGGATGAGAAACTGGATGAGGAAGGTGAGATGAAGGATGGAGGATTCTTGATGAACTGACTTAGCAGGGTTCTTACCAAAACTGGATTTTACAAGTGTACAGCTGATCCTAAGAGAAGGCTTAGGAGTCTAAAATTGTGTCAAGCAAAGAACCTTGTCAGTACACAGCCATTGGTAGTTAGAAGTTTGCTTTTTGTTGAATATGAGTGGCATAAACTAGTATAGGGAATTTACAACTATTGCGAATGTACTGTTCATGCCTGAAAGACAAGACAAATGAGGATACCCTGAGGCATAAGCCATCACTATTCTTTAGAGAAGGTGGTAAGTGCAATAGTGAAGACTGCCGGGTCAGAGGCACTGGCTGCTACCCCCACCCTCTTGCCAGCTGTGTGACTGCGGGCAAGTCAGATGACTTCTCTTCTTTTCTTTCTTTGAGGCAAGCTCTCCCTCTATCGCCCAGGTTGGAGCGCAGTAGTGTGATCTCAGCTCACTGGAACCTCCATATCCTGGGTTCAAGTGATTCTCACGCCTCAGCCTCCACAGTAGCTGGGATTACAGGTGTATGCCACCACGCCCAGCTGATTTTTGTATTTTAGTAGAAATGGGGTTTCACCACATTGGCCAGGCTGGTCTCAAACTCCTGACCTCAGGTGATCTGCCCACCTGGGCCTCCCAAAGTGCTGGGATTACAGGCATGAGCCATAATGCCCGGTTTATGGGCAAGTTAGATGACTTCTAAGTTTTTTTTTTTTTTTTTTTTTGAGACGGAATCTGGCTCTGTCGCCCGGGCTAGAGTGCAGTGGCCGGATCTCAGCTCACTGCAAGCTCCGCCCCCCGGGTTTACGCCATTCTCCTGCCTCAGCCTCCCGAGTAGCTGGGACTACAGGCGCCCGCTGCCTCGCCCGGCTAGTTTTTTGTATTTTTTAGTAGAGACGGGGTTTCACCGTGTTCGCCAGGATGGTCTCGATCTCCTGACCTCGTGATCCGCCCGTCTCGGCCTCCCAAAGTGCTGGGATTACAGGCTTGAGCCACCGCGCCCGGCCCGACTTCTAAGTTTTATTCCCCTCGTTGGTAAAATGGCAATGAAAATACCCAGAGCTTGGCACAGCATAGCTGCTCTATAAATATTAGCTATCCTTATTATAATTTGTGGTTTCTTTTAGTGTCCTTACGAAACTGGCCTAATTTCCTCCCAGATGGTATCAAGGAACTGAACTTTCGAGATCACCACATCCAGACAATGAGGCGTCCGACCCCTGATCTGACTGCCTGATGTGCGTTGACCAGCTCCTCTGTAAACCCCTAACTTCAGTCAATTGGAGAGATGGATTTGAGGCTTGTTTTCCATCTCCTGACTCCTGGCTGTTGTTCTTACCTGCAATAAAATCTTCCTTCCCAGACAATACTTACTGTCTCAATGGGCTTTCTGTGAGGCAAACAACTAGAATCGAGGCTGAACCCCTGGTGTTCAACGACGATTACTCCTTTTTTTTTTTTTTTTTTTTTTTTTGAGATGGAGTCTCGCTCTGTCGCCCAGGCTGGAGTGCAGTGATGCGATCTCGCCTCACTGCAAGCTCCGCCTCCAGGTTCACGCCATTCTCCTGCCTCAGCCTCCCGAGTAGCTGGGACTACAGGCGCCCGCCACCATGCCCAGCTAATTTTTTTTGTATTTTCAGTAGAGATGGGGTTTTACCGTGTTAGCCAGGATGGTCTCCATCTCCTGACCTCATGATCCACCCACTTCAGCCTCCCAAAGTGCTGGGATTACAGGCGTGAGCCACTGTGCCCGGCCGATTACTCTATTTTTAATCTTGTTTTACACTTACAGTGTTTTGTATAAGTTCCTGGAAAGGAAGAGCAAGTTTTTACCAGTGACAGTAGGGGATAACTGTAAGGGCTTAGGCTAAATTACACTGGTCTGGAAGAACTGCCTGTCTGTATCTCAGGAATGATGTTTCTTCTGTCCTTTAGCTTAAAAGTGCCTTAGGACTTGGGTTTAGGGAGCTTGTGCCTAGTATTAGATACAGCCTTCTGGTAGGAAGGGCATCCAAACACATTGTTGGGATCCCATCCCCAGACCCTCTCACCATGTACTGTCCTATAAATCATCACATGAAAGCCTGAGCTAAGGAGGGGTGACCAAATTCCCTCAAACGGAGCCCACTGCTGTCCTGGCCAAGCAGGGTCTAGCACTAGACCATCAACAAGCACCATCACGCACCATTAACAAACATGAGACTTCTTATGTGGTGCCACTATCCTTACCTTACATGAGTTAAATGAAAGCTCCGCTGTAATAGATTTCTAGAAAGTGCGTTAGAGCCCCAGGACAAGAATGAAATCACGAAGCGCCGCGGCCATCCCTAGGCGAAGGCTTCAGAAAGTGTACTGAAGCCCTCAGTAAAGCCTTCAGTTTATTTCTAGGTGCTTGCTTTCTAAAACACCTGTGCCCATTTTGTTTGGTGAGCACGAGAATCACATGCCAGTAAGAGACGCAGAGGCTAGAGTCACCAGTTCATAATCACTTCTTGATTTCACATAGAAGCAACCCATACTTATGAAAGACAAGCCACATGAATTATTTTACTTTCTCCTTGATTCCTTTGCCAAATAGCAAATGTTCATGGATTAAAATTGCTTTAATTATTCCATTGAATTGTTCCAGCAATTATGTTCTCTCAATTAAAAGGGTGATGCAAGATTTTTAAATGGAAATAAACTTGTTCAATCTGTATAAAGATGGAAAAAATATTCTAAATGTTGATAGGAAAAATACCTTGTCGGAAACAGATATTAATGTGTTTTAAGTCACAAAGCTCCTTCATAAGACATTTCTGTTTTTGTTTCACTCTGTGTACTCCCACCTCCCTGTTTTTCACATGGATATAATTATTCCTGCTAACATAATACTTTGTTACTCAGTTAAATCTCCCTTTTAGGGTTTAAAAAATTTAGTGGCTTGAAACAATAAGAATTGACTGCATTACAATTCCAGAGGTCAGAAGTTTAAATGGGTCTCACTGGGTGTGGAGATGAAGATGTAGGCAGAGCTTCATTTCTCTTGGAGGCTCAAGAGCAGAGAGGAATCCATTTCCTTGACATGTGCAGCTTCTCACATTCCGTGGCTCTTGGCCTTACTCTGTCTTCAAAACCAGCAACAGCCAGTTCAGACTTTCTCACGGAGCTGTCTGTCTAGTTATCCCTCTTCTCTCTCTCCCACATTGTAAGGACCTTTGTGATTGCACTGGACACCTGCACAATGCAGACTAATCTCAAGGACAGCTGATTAGCAATATCAATTCCATTTGCAATTTCCTTTGCTGTACAACCTAACATAGTCACAGATTGCCAGGGATTAAGAGAGTCAATTTTCTGCCTCCCATAGGTGGTTGGGAAAGAGAGATGGCACAGGAATACCAGTCTCTCAGTTTGTCCCTCCTTTAGAACCACTTAGGCAAACAGTAGTGCACAAATTCTAAAGGGTATTATCGTCAGGGTGGTAGTCGACATCATGGACTAAAGCAGAGTCTTAGTGAATAGTATCTGAAGGCTTAAAGGAGTTAATAGTAAATTATGGACCTAAATCAAGGAGAGTTTTAGAGGTTCAGAGGTTAGTATTCAGAAGGGTGAAATTGGCTTTTTAATAAAATAAGGCTCTTACATGGACACTTCAAAGATGTTTATAAAGATGAATGAATTAAGTGCCACTGGTCTTCTATAGTGCTTTGCAAAAACATGAGTTCTTTGCACTTTTATGACTTTAAAGTCATTTTGTAAGAAACTACCAAAATCGAATAAACCAAAAATATCGAATAAGCCATAAAACAGAAAGGCAGCATAGAAAAAAATTTATACTTGAGCAGTCCTTGATTTTCACATGAAGGACAGAGGGTATTGCCATGATAGAAAACAGCTGGGAAGCTCAATATAGTTCAGAACTACTGCAACCCATAAAAAAGTTACACTCCTCTAATCATGTATGATTTTATTTTTTCCTTGATCCTGACCACATAGATCACACTCTAGGCTCTTAAAAGGAAGAGAATAAACAGCAGATTACAATCAGACACATCAGTAAATTGTTTTGTATAATTGAAATAAAATTTTTGTGTCTCTCACTGAAAGTCTCAACAACAATAGTAGATTAGAAACTTCTGCCTATATAATAATCTTACAATACTCTTTATAAGGCACTTGAATCTTCCAGCTTTAACTTCTGAGAGATATAGTCAGATCTGTCTAATGAAAGCAGGACTGCAGCAAAAGACTATCAAATGGAATTCAAGGGACTTAAACTATTTAGAAGTTGGGCTTTTTTATCCTCAAGACCATAAAGGAACTCTTTATTATTGATACCAGGAGAACCAACACAATATTTTTGTTGTGATTTTGGAATGTCACAGATTATTAACTTTTTGATGGAAGGAGTTATAACACCCTCTGCTTTATAAATGTTAGTTTACATAATGGCTCTGACAGATTATACTGTCATTTCAGGGGCAAAGGCAGAAGTTTCAAATTCCTCAGAAGGAATTATTGACTAGATAATGATAGCTGTCAAGCAAGATAAGGCCTCATTTTCTGACAGATTCTCAGAGGTAAATGTTCCACAGATAGCAAACAAAAATTTTCTGTTACAAGGCATTCTTTTTTCTCCTATATTTGGGCGTCCGTCTAGTCTCTGAAAGTTATTGTATGAAATAAAATCTGTCTTCCCAAGTTTTCCATTAAAAATGATTTGTAAGCTCCGGGAGGATGGAAAGGTTGTCATGTATATGTTTGATATAAAGGAAAACACATTGAAAATGTACAATTTACATTGGGCAACTGTAGGGAACATCTGTTAACTAAAGGACACGTCTATTATTCAGGGCAATCAAATCAAGTATTTGATCATTTGTCTGAGAAACCTGGGCTTTGAGTTCAGAGAGAAATCTCTTCCCCTTCTTCTGGGCTGTTGCAGAGGAAAACAGAATTGCAGTTTGTATCAACTGGATTCTTGTCAGGATTATTCCCTTTGGTGGTGGTTTGACTACAGCCAAGAGAAAACTCTTTCACTACCATCCTGTCTGTGATTTACTGGCTACATTGCCAAGGGATTTTGGTGATAGAGCCTAAGGATGACAGAGTATAGATATTTCCGGAATTGGTGGGTTCTTGATCTCACTGACTTTAAGAATGAAGCCGCGGACCCTCACAATGAGTGTTACAGTTCTTAAAGATGGTGTGTCTGGAGTTTGTTCTTTCAGATGTTCAGATGTGTCTGGAGCTTCTTCCTTCTGGTGGGTTCCTGGTCTTGCTGTAAGCAGTGAAGCTGCAGACCTTCTCCGTGTTACAGCTCATAAAGGCAGCATGGACCCAAAGAGTGAGCAGCAGCAAGATTTATTGCTTCCACTGTATGAAAGTGAACCCAAGGGGGTTGCCACTAGCTACCGTCCGCAGCCTGCTTTTATTCCCTTATCTGGCCCCACCCACATCCTGCTGATTGGTCCATTTTACAGAGAGCTGATTGGTCTATTTTACGGAGAGTTGATTGGTCCGTTTTGACAGAGTGCTGATTGGTGCATTTACAATCCTCCAGCTAGACACAGAGTCACAGAGTGCTAGCTAGATACAGAGGTAGCTAGATACAGAGTACCAATTGGTGTATTTACAAACCCTGAGCTAGACACAGAGTGCTGATTGGTGTATTTACAATTCTTGAGCTAGACACAGAGTCACAGAGTGCTAGTTCTCCAAGTCTCCACTATGTTAGCTAGAGTACAAATTGGTATATTCACAAACCCTGAGCTAGACACAGAGCGCTGATTGGTGTATTTACAATCCTTGAGCTAGACACAGAGTCACAGAGTGCTAGTCCTCCAAGTCTCCACTAGGTTAGCTACATACAGAGTGCTGACTGGTGCACATATGATCCTCCGGCTAGATATAAAAGTTCTCCAAGTCCCCATCCGGTTGAGGAGCCCAGCTGGCTTCACCCAGTGGATCCTGCACCAGGGCTGCAGGCAGAGTTGCCCGCCAGTCCTGAGACGCGCCTGTACTCCTCAGCCCTTGGTCTGTTGATGGGACCGGGCGCCACGGAGCAGGGGCGGCACCCGTGGCGGAGGCTCAGGTTGGGCAAGAGCCCACAGCAGGGGGAGGAGCTCAGACATGGTGTGCTGCAGGTCCCGAGCCCTGCCCATCCCGGAGGCAGCTAAGGTCCAGCGAGAATTTGAGTGCAGCACCTGCGGGCCAGCACTGCTGGGGGACCCGGAGCAACCTCCGCAGCTGCTGGCTCGGGTGCTAAGCCCCTCACTGCCCTGGGCCCACGGTGCGGCCGGCCGCTCAGTGTACGGGCCACAGAGCCCGCGCCAGCGCTCGCCGGAACTCATACCGGCCTGTCAGCGCAGCCCCGGTTCCCACCGGCGCCTCTCCCTCCACACCTCCCTGCAAGTAGAGGGAGGCTGCTCTGGCCTCAGCCAGCCCAGAGAGGGGCTTCCACGGTGCCATCGAGGGCTCCTCAAGCGCTGCCAAAGTGGACGCTGAGGCCGAGGAGGCACTGAGAGCGAGGGCTGCTAGCATGTTGTCACCTCTCATAGAGATGATACATGCAGTGTTTAATTGGTCCAGTGAAGGCACCAACCAATTGGAATAGACATTGGCAACAGCATAGGGTGTGGAGTCCCCTACTGTGCCAGGTAAAGTCTTTAGGTACCGGACCAAAGCAAGGTCCTAATGGAAGAACTAGGGTCACTGCTGTGCCCAGAGGATGTTAGTGGAGCGTAAGGCAGCAGCTAGTTCTGGATCCAAAATATCTCAGTGTTTTACCAACTTGTCTATACAAGCTGAATAAAAAGCTCTAGAATAAGCAAACGAAAATTCGTTACTACTTAGGGTCCCCCACATCTCCAAACAAAGGTAGATCCATGTTGCAAGCAGTTTAATTTAAACATGTAAGAAGATGTAAATTTCTTCCCCTTTAAGGTATTTTTCTCTTTGAAGGACTGTCTTAAGCAATGGAAGAGTTCCAAAGAAATTTAATAAAGTTGGCTCATGAATTTTGCTGTATTCCCTCATTATTACTAATAATAGAAGATTGCTTTTTCCATGTTATAACATGTTGCTAGAAAAAATACAGTGCAATTAAAAATACTCATACTTCGGAGCTCTAGGCAGTCCTCAGTCCAAATCATGATCCTATCATTTATTACCTCTGCAACAATCCTGGGCAAACTGCTTCACCTCTGTCTCAGTTTGCATAGTTAGAGGTGAGGTTAGAGGTGAGGCTAATGGTACCTACTTCATAAATGTTCCCTCCCTGGCGTTGATCTCCACTGTCCTATCTAACTGTATGGCAATCCTCTCAGGAGAGATTTTCTGGCCATATCATATAAAATGCAATCCAAACAGGCCATTGTCTTTTTTTTCTTTATTATGGCACTTACCACCTGCTGAACAAGTCTCCACACTTGTGACCCAATCAGTTCCCAAAGTCCCCACCTCCAAATACCAACACTTTGGGGATTTGGTATCAACCTGTTAATTTGAGGGGAAGACAACAAACATTTAGACTTTTGCAATCAACAGGCCAAAATCTCCGATGCTGTCAGAAAGGCTGCCAGCAGCATTGGGGGTAATTTAGTTCCTGATTCAAACCAATAGGAATAGAAGAAACCTTTTTCACATCCATGAGATAAAAATCATCTCCTTGGATCAGATTGAGCCTAATTCAGGAGCTCCTATCTGATTCAGGAACTCCTATCTAATTGAGGAGCTCCTATCCAATTCAGAAGTTCTCAAACTTGTGCCTCAGAATCACCTGGAGGGCTGATTAAAATGCAGATTGCTGGGGCTGTCTCCTCAAGTTTCTCACCCACTAAGTCCCAGAGCCTAAGAATTCACATTTCTATCCCCAGAGGATGTTGCTGCTGCTGGACACACTTGGAGAGCCACTTCCTTAGCTAGTATCAGGCTTCAGAGAAAGGTTACAAACTGTTTGGCTAAGGACAGGTTCTTGAATGAAGCAACTCTTGCAAAATTAAGGGCTGGGAGACCACAGTTGGTTTTGATTTCAGGAACCACCTTAGAGCTTAGGGCAGAATCAACTTCTCCTGACTCATACATGGGTTATGTAGAAAGGGTGTCAGGAATGAGGAAGAGCAAGATGGATGGATTCTGGATAGGAAATTGGCAGCCAAATAACACTTTTAATAAAACTGACTTTTAGAAAACATATAAAATACCCATTGTGCTTGTTTGCCTTAGGAGTTCTCAGGACCAAGAATGTAATACCTCAATTCAATGGATGTCCTTTCCTTCCAAGCCCTCCCACTTTGTATATGCCAAGAATTAGCCACTTTCAAGTGCTTTTCCTCATAAATAAATAAAATCATTTATTTTACTCACCAGCTTATCACATGTCTGAGGCCCTGTTTATCCAAGGCAGTAAACATTACTCTGGGAAATCCCATTGAAAATAAAACAACTTCATATTAAAGGAGTTTTTTTAAAATTCAGCTGTTTGTGGGGTGGTAGAACCAGTGCCTCTGGATGCATTTAAAAAACAAAAGCCTTCATTACAAGATAGAAGGAACTGAAATCTAAAATAAAGAAGTAAGCGTGAAGTCTGCCTGATTTCTTTCTTTCATTACCCTCTTCTCAGAAAAGTCATGCCAACACACATCTGTTTTTTAGTTCATTTTCATTTCTGACTTGAGAAAGCAGACTTACTATAGTCAGAAGGAATAATATAAGCTTATGTCTAGCACGACTGAGAGCTTTGGCTATTCCCTTACATATACATAGTCTGAATACTTTGTTTTATATTTTATATTTTATAGATTTTAACTCATCTATACTTCAACAGATCTTAACTGTTATAATTATCTACACCATGGTCTCAGTATTCAAAAAAATTATGAAACACTGTTATAAATTATTATTCATATATTATTGGAAACGAGAGGTTCACTAGTTTGCCTGAAGATAAGATAGCTGTAGATAAAAGGAAGTCTAGTGATAACGTTAGTCAATCAAATTTTACATTCAAGAATCAACTATTTTTAGTAATGCTAAAAAGAACATGGGAACTGAACCCCAATTCTCAAGAAGAATTGTCAAAATTTCCTAAGGCAAGGCACTAAACATTTGGGTCATTCAGTAGGAAATGAGAATCCACTATGAAAAAAGAAATAAAGCTTAGAAATTTCCATGATGCATACTGAAACTTTGAGTCTTTATGGTACTGGAAAAATCAATTAAAATAGGGTCTCATCAATGTAATACTGATAACATGTTAACCATCTATGATGGTTGAGTGTCAACTTGATTGGATTGAAGGACGCAAAGTATTTTTCCTAGGTGTGTCTATGAGGGTGTTGCCAAAGGAGATTAACATTGGAGTCAGTGGACTGGGAAAGGCAGACGAACCCTCAATCTGGGTGGGCACAATGTAATCAGCTGCCAGAATGGCTAGAATAAAAGCAGGCAGAAGAATGTGGAAAGACTAGACTGACTTAGCCTCCCAGCCTACACCTGTTTCCAGTGCTGGATGTTTCCTGTCCTGGAGCACTGGACTCCAATCTCTTCATCTTTGGGACTTGGATTGGCTTCTTTGCTCCTCAGCTTGCAGAGAGCCTATTGTGGGACCTCGCCTTGTGATTGCATTAGTCAATATTCCTTAATAAACTCCCATTTATATATACATCTATCCTATTAGTTCTGTCCCTCTAGAGAACCCTAACGTACTGTTTAACATATGGTGGATGAGAATACAAACATAATTTTGTTTGCATGAGGTAATAACTAGACACTATTTTTTTTACAGTTAATTCAGTATTCTCAAACACAGTTTATTTATATATCTACTGTTTCACAAGGTTGTTGGGAGCATTAACTGTGATTAAACAATTCACAGATTCAGGGTCAAGCTTATTAACAGCAGTCATTAGGCCTTCAGTGGACATTAGTTTCAATTCTTTATATTCTTTTGCAGATAATAGGCAACAATTTATTATAATCATTATATATAGGAGAGTGAAGTTCAGCATATTTCAATTTCACACTCTGCCACAGAACAGAGGGCAAAGTTGAAACTTAACCCCAATGGTTTAAATAACCACCCTTTTGTTTGTATTAGCTGACCTAATATTCCCACTTATAACATGGGCTCCAAATTCCTCCCAGATCTAAAATCGTGGCATTTTGTTATGAACATCCTAATTAGTATACAAACAATTCATGATGTTAAGCTCTATGAAGGAATATGTCTCTATGTCAAACATTTAATTCAAGGCATTCAGAAATAACTGACAGAGATTTAAGCAATATATCTCATTTTTATGTAGTTTAATTGGAAGTTGTAATATAATTTATGTACAACAGATAAAAGGAATGCTTCATAACAAAATATAGATTTGTAGTTTCTCCGCTATGTTAATTTGATTTCAAAATCTCAATGTAGCTGCTAATATTACTTTAATATTTTAGTTGAGTTTTTACTGTGGTCAGAGAAATACTCTAAGCTATTTTTTTATGATCCAGCATATTATCAATTTGGTAAATATCCTCTGTGCACTTAAAAAAGGATGTGCTTTCTGTCATTGTTGGGCTTCATGTTTTACTATTGGGTGCAGCATTCTCTGTGTCAATTAGAACAGATCTATAAGTTATGTTTTTAGTCTTATACATGCTTATTATCCTTTATCTGAACTTATTGAAAAAATTATGTGAATTCCTATTGTTTAAGTTTGTGTAAATTTTTGCAAATACAGAAATGTCATGTCATTATGGTAGATCGATCCTTTCATCTTTATGAAAGATTCCTCTTTATTTCTTTATTGCCTTAAAGTCAACTGTATCTGAAAGTAGTAGTTAAAGCGATTTTCTTTAGTTTTCACATATTCTATCCTTTCCCATCCTTTTTACTTTTAAGCCTAATAATGTCCTTATATTCAAGATGTTTCTGAATAGAGTTGCTTGGCTTATGGACAGCAATTCCAAGATGAATGAACAGTATCCTATTTGCAAGACCTCTGCTGAAAAGCAGGTAAAAATAAACTCAGTGGGATTAATAGAATATGGTTGACCGCTATATTTGGGTTTTTACTGACTAATGGCTAGTGGCCAATAGCCCACTCATATAGGCCTGGGAGAAAGGCAATGGGAAACCAGCCTAGTAAATGGATACCCATATGGTGTGGGACCCCATGGAAGTCACTCTAGAAATTTAAGGGAGAAAATTAAAACCAGATATGCCAATGCCGTCAGAAGAACCACGTTACAAGATCAGAAGGTGATTGGAACCAGGAAGTGGACCTTTTGTTGCACTTGCTTGAGGTGGCCACCTGGGTCCATGAGATGAGTGGACGCTCAGGGGCTGCAGGAATGCAGAGAATGGCTGAATCTAGACCTATTCCTCTTGCACCTTCTAGGGCACACAATTGTCAATAAAAACTGTGCTGTCTGCTGACAAGAATGACAGAGGCTACACATGGCTATTCCCTGAGGAGGGAGCTCTGTACATGGGGGACAATTAGCCCTTGGGGCTACAAATTTGGCCTAACAGGAATAGGCACTTATTCTGGACTAGACTTGCATACCTAGTGGTAGATACAAATGTTCCGAGTACTATAAGAGCATCATAATAGAACATATTGCACCAACTTGGACAACTGATTCAGTTCCTCAGACCAAGAAATTTTACAGGCCATAATGTCTAAGAATGAGTAGACAGATAGCCACAGAGTAATGGTTTGAAAAAGAATGGGAATGGGCAATTAAAACAATTGTCTAAAATGAGAGAAGATGTAAGAAGGGCTCGATTATATGCCTTTAGCAGTGAATACTCAAATTCAACATGAGGGTGGCCAAATGAGGGTTCTTGATAGACAGATTCCTTTCTTCCTCTTGAGAATCAGGGGAAGTAAAGGTAGGGAGAATACTGGTCTAACTATGTTATGGTGGAGGGAAAAGCAGATGGTGTAGGACTAGACATTTTTCTTTTCCCCACATGTTCACAACTTTCTTTTTTGCTATCTGATGTACTGGTTTCAGGACCAGGGCTGCAACTGTGGGTGCAGGAAGCATGAATGATTCCTAAGCAAGAAATTATACCTTTAAACCTTTATATAAGAATTCCTCAGGGACTCGTGGGCTTGGCTTGCGCCTTTACTCTATCTGGCAAAATTGTGGTAGAAAGTGACTGGAGCTATATTTTCTAGCGCTCAAGACAACCCACCAGCTCTCTAGCTCTACCTATAAGAATGGGCACAGAAAGTGAGGAAGGACTTGCTAGACTAGTACTGCTGCTGGTAATCAGAACTGGCACCAGTGGCTGAACCTAATATTCCTTCCAAGGTAGAAAAATTTGGGTAAAATTAAGTAACAAGCTTAAGTAACAGCCGAAGGTTAAAAAATGAGTAAGAAGATAGGCAAAAAGGAAAAGTCAACATTATATTAATACCTCAAGGGAGGCTCATAGCAAAACATGTTTTTTGTCCTTTAGCTCAGTTATATCAGATGCCCGAAAGGGTGAAGAGCATTCCATCTTTTAGGAACCTGGCAAGGTTAAACGTAAACCAGCAAACCTGAGAGGCATTGGTCTAGGAGACATTTTGGTCACATGATGTGATGATGGATTGAACGAATTGTTAATGACGGAATGGGATTCTAATAATATGTTAGTGTTTTTTGACTCTTATTTTTCAGATTCTATCTGCCATACTATGGTATGTTGTAACACTGGCCTTGTTGGTAAGATTATAATACTGATATTGATGGTCAAATGTATTGGGAAATTAAGTAAAAGCATCTTCAGGATGTAATATTAGTGGAAAATGACTGGTCTGAGGAAAAATAAAATTAACTATTCACGATTTTCTAGGTTCAATAGTTCTACACAAGTTTAAGGTACAAATAATGGTAAACCAAGGAACAAAACATAAAAATATATGTAATGATATTACAGAATGGAATCGTTGTTTTTTTTGTTTGTTTGTTTTGTTGGGGGGAGATGGAGTCTTGCTCCCCTAGCGCAGACTGGAGTGCGGTGGTGCAATCTCTGCTCACTGCAACCTCCACCTCTTGTGTTCCAGCGATTCTCCTTCCTCAGCCTCCCGATTAGCTGAGATTACAGGCATGCACCACCACCGGTCTACTTTTTGTTTTTCTAGTAGAGACAGGCTTTTGTCATGTTGGCCAGGCTGGTCTTGAACTTCTGATCTCAAGTGATCCACCCATCTCGGTCTCCCAAAGTGCTGGGATTATAGGCATGAGTCACCATGCCTGGCCGGAATAGTTGTTTTATAAAAGTATCACTGTTCCACAATGGCTCCTCCAAACGGTGAGGTATATTTATAATGATATCACTGTTGTAGCTGTCATATAAATGCTTTATTAAATGTAAATATCTAGACAAATATGTTTTGCTGTAAGAAAGCCTTGGCCAAAAGCCCAGAATGTGACCTCTGTAGTAAAGAATTTGTCCTTGCCCAAAAAGAGGTCTGAATTTTGTTCCCACTTTCTAGAAAGTAACCTCTAAGGAAACCCTTAGAGTTGCAGGAATGATCGGAGAGTCTCTGTTACTTATAGTGGGCTGCTTGGGCCACACCTGATAATTTATGCTAATGAGGTGACTCCTGGTGAGCCCCTCAGCCCACGTGACATCAGCTTGACCTCCAGAGATGGGCATAACGGAGACCTGAAGACCAAGTAAAACCAGATAGGTAATTAATCAATCAATCACGCCTATGTAATGAAACCCTAATAAAAACTCTAGGTCTCCAAGATCATGCCATTGCCCTCCAGCCTGAGCAACAAGAGCAAAACTCTGTCTCAAAACAACAACAGCAGCAACAACAACAAACAAACAAACAAAAAAACCACAGAGCCGGGCGTGGTGGCTCACGCCTGTAATCCCAGCACTTTGGGAGGCCAAGGCGGGTGGATCGCTAGGTCAGGAGATCGAGACGATCCTAGCTAACATGGTGAAACCCCTTTTCTACTAAAAATACAAAAAATCAGATGGGTATGGTGGCAGGCGCCTGTAGTCCCAGCCACTCGGGAGGCTGAGGCAGGCGAATGGCATAGACCCGGGAGGCAGAGCTTGCAGTGAGCTGAGATCCGTCCACTGCACTCCAGCCTGGGTGACAGAGTGACTCCGTCTCAAAAAAAAAAAAAAAAAAAAAAAAAAAAAATTCTTGGTCTCAATGTTCCTATGAGCTTCCTGGATTGGCAACATTCTGTGTGTTTTGTCACACATTGTTGCCAGAGGGTAATGTGTTCTGAAAAGGGTAGAAAGCTCATGTTTGGAAACCTTCCAGACTCTGCCCTATGTGTTTCTTCCTTTGGATCTGTATCTTTTCTTTATGATAAATCACAACTGTAAGCTTAATAGCATCATGGCTTTCAGCGAGTTCTGTAAGGTTTTCTAGTGGAATTATCAAAGCAGAATTGTTGTGGGAACTCTCATAACTTGCAGTTGGTGTCAAAAGAGAGGGTAGTGTTGTGTGGACTTTTCCCTTTAATTTTCTAGTTGGACCCTGATTTCTTGCTGTTAGTTTCTGAAGTCTGTAGTCTGAGGAACTGTACCATCAAACTCCGGAGTCTGGCTAGTTCTGGGCTATCAATATTCGTAATGTTACCACTTCCCAGACATTGCAAGGGTCTTAGAAATAGTTAAAACCGTTTACTTTTTCCTAGCTTGTATTCTAATTATTTAATTCACTAGGATCATTTTCCTCTGCCTGAACAATCCCTTTAGTATTTTCTTTAACATAAGTTTTCTAGAAACAAATTCTCCCATTCTTTTCTGATTGTCTATAAGCACCTTTATTTTCCTTTCATATTGGAGAAATGTTTTAACATAACATGAGCTTTAAGATTAGGTGTTATTTTCTTTCACACTTTAAAGATGTTAAACCATTGCATTCTGACTTCAATGTTGTTTTACTATTGAGAAGTTATCTATTAGTTTTATTACTTTTTTTCCTTTGAGAAAGAAGAGGCTTTTTATTTCTGGCTGCTTCTATTATTTTCTCTTTGATTTTGATTTCAGCAGTTTTACCGAGATTCACCATTGATGTGGTTGTCTTTTTATTTATTCTGCCTGTGAGTCATCGAGATTTTCCTTCTGTCGTTTGATGTTTTTTTTTTTTTTTTTCCTAGCAAGTTTTCAGAAGTTGTAGTCAAATGACTGGATGGTAAAGGAGTGGCATAATCAATTGCTAGAGATTATTTTGGTTTTAAAGTAAACGTAAAATGTGAAAAATATTAAATTATTAAAGGAAAAATTAAAAGATCTGGGCTCCACATCCAGTTTGTCATCAACTAGTTCTATGGGGGTGAATATTTAAGCTTTTTGTACTATGTTGCTTGATTTCTAAAATCAAACATTATTGTATGATTGTTAGCCTTTCTTCTAGGACTAATATTTTATATTTTTCTTGTAAATTAATAAGTAAGGAGCATAAGTTCTCTTGAAAAGTTGACATGATACTAATTGTAAAAAAAATGCTTCAGAAATGCTATCATAGGAGATAATGGAATTCGCTTGTCTATTTTTTTCTCAGTATTTTTTCAGTAGAAAGAATGTGGGATAATTTAGTTTATATAATTATTAAAGATGGGGAAAGGATTATATTAACAACTCAAGTGACCTTCAGGTTCTCAGACCCTAAGAATTCAATACAATAAAATGTTTGTGCTTGACTTTTTAAAATGTTGCACTACGTTTTCAATAAATGAGCACTAAAACTGCCTGTGGCCCGAGAAAGAAAGATTACCGTCTCTTATTAGAAAATCTTTGGCTCTTAATGACCATATTCTCGAGTGTGCTAGTGTGTAACCATTTGTTCTAGTTACAACATTTGGTCTAAAAACACTGCATCAAAATGATAATGCTTCACATACTTTTGAATTATAACGGTAGTCTATAGTAATTGGCTATTAGCTTCCCACTCACTTGATTAGCTGTCCTTTAGCATTTTCTCCTATTTACTGCCTCACTAATCTGTCTGAATCTATAAACACTAGTCAAAATAACAAACACTTTGAAGGTTAAAAAAAACACAAAACGTAGCCTGTTTTGCATGCTAAATCTATCTCAACTGGAAACATTCAGTATGTGATTATAGATAAATTACTCCAGAACTGAAAGTAAAAATATTATACTGGCCTCTGGAAATTACCAACAACCAAGCTACAGTTACAGTATTTTCAAACCATCATTCTTAAAATGAAGAAATAATGAATCATTTCTACATTCTTTAGTTCATCTAGAATCATGTCACTTCATGTTTGAGACTGACTTCTGACTTAATCTAGTCCAAAATCTCTGTAGTATAAATGAAGACCTAAGTATTTAATTGACTTTCCCTAGACAGCACATTGGTGCTAGCACCAAAGATTAAAATTTAAGTAATATGATTACTAGTGTAACAATCCTGCTACATCACAATGTTGCCAAAGTAACTTCCATGAAGTAAAAATCAATTTCTCTTATTACTGTATTTTACTGACATCAAAGACTCCATCAATTGTCAGATGTATTATTGCTTTATGTACACTGAAGAAAATTCCTGGCAAGATTTGACATGATATCTTAATAATAATCCTACATAATTTAGTCATTCAATATTCTTGTGTTCTTAAATTTCTTTTGTCTCTTTCAAGACATCTAGCAATCTCCTCTACCTGTAGTTGCATTGTACCTGAACCGGTAACCTAGCATAGCTTCATCTACTTGTGGGAATCCTGCTATCTTAGGTCTTCTAAAACACTTTGTTTTTGTTACAAAAGAATAGAAATGGAATGGAGTTCATTCTTCAGAAGCTAAATATTTTCTTCAGGAATATCAAATGCATGCATTACTGCTGTGTTCTAGTAACTTTCTACAAAGACAATATTTTTTTGTTTTCACACTGAACCATAGTGTAACCTGTTTTGAAGGTATCTTCTATGACAGCTGAACCCAACACTTGTATTATCAACCATGCACATCATCAATTGAAGTGACAATGTGCCATGGCTGCTACTTGGCCAACAGCAATGTATCAAATATTAAATTTAACCACGTGTCACAGTTGTAACTTAGAACTGATGAAATACCATTTTCAACCATCTCATCCACCATTTTATGTAAAGTTTACATCTTTGTCCATAACATTAATATCTTCTTCTTCTCAAGAGTAAAAGGCATAAATAATGGCATCTCGAACTTTCACAGAATAAAGATTGTGAATAACTCAAACAATGTCAGATCTTTACCATTAGCATTCACTAAAGTCCAGAGATGATGACGTTTAGTATACGCTTAATGATAGGAAAGATGAAAGAATAGGAAGAGAGAGAAGGCATAACCTCCCGTGTGTGTGTGTCTGTCTGTCTGTGTGTCTGTGTGTTGCTCTCCCTATATTCCTCCAATTTATTCTGGGAAATGTGTCCTGAATTCTTCAGTTTAGACACATTTCTCATACTCTGACCCTGAGGTCAGAACAGGAGGCAGCATCTTTTCCCATGAAGCTAACTCCACACTTACAGTTATTGATTTAATGATGCCACCTGACCAGGGCTCGTCCAATCAGTGTACCTAATTCTTTAGCTATAATGATTGGTCTAGCTTTGGGCATATGACCCAATCCAATCCAGTTGGAAACTCCCCCAGGGTTTTACAAAATGAAGCTGAAAGCTGGAATTTTTAGACAGGTATGAGGACATAAGCACTGATAATGTCTGAAATCATGCTTTTACCCTTTTCAAAAAATAGTCTGAGATAATTTGTTTCGAACATAACAGAAACTGAGAGGTAGAATCTCAACTGTTATAATTTTCTAGTTCCTTTTATTGAGACCTTGCATAGTTTATGTGAGCCAAATAATTACCTGTTTTGGTTAAGTACATTCGAGTTAAATGTCTTGTATTTACCAAAAGCGCTGTGGCTAATACTGTTAGTGGAAAAAAAAAAAAAAATGTGTGCTTAGCAAATGTTTATGATTAAGGGTAATATATTCGTAATCGTTTTGTGTGACAGCAAATGTCACTTAATCACATCAAGTAAGAGCACAATAGGGTTCATAGATGTGAATGAAGCACTCATTGAGGTTGATTTTTTTCCTCTTAATTGTATTCTGAACTCATGTTTTAAAAGAAAACATGTGAGAAAAATTTTATTTGGCACTTGGAAAAAGGGAAATATAAAAGAAAGAAAATTAAGACAAATTCAAAGTACACAGTCATCCTTTCCTGGTATGTTCTTACATAATCAAAACAAAGCTTGGCCAAATTTAAAGTTAGAATGACTGTGCTTCATATTCTCAATGAAAATACATTGAGCAAAGACTTAGGCAAGCATAGGTGTTTTTCAGCATGACATACGAACAAAATCCAGGTAATCCTCAGCTTGCTCTAAAGTTTTGTCTTAAAAAATATATATTGCAAGCTTTTACCTGTACCTATTTTCTCAAAGAAATCCCTGAGACATAATGTTATATACAGTAGTCTAGAGGGATTTCTTGTGGCTTTAAAAAAATATATATTGTGTTTAAATTGATACAGGCAGTGTCAACATTTCTGCCTCAATTTTAAAATAAAACTTCAATGCTTTTTTGATTTATTTCAAAGGGGCAAGTCTCTTGGGTGTACAGAAGACAGCCCCAGGATAGATCCAATTCTATTACTTCTTTAGTAGTGTTGGAATATTGGGCCTTCAATATTTACCTATAAAATAGCCAAACATACAAATTATAAACATAATGATCAATGTTTTCTTTGTAATTAGAGTCTAACTGAAAGTAGACAGTATTTCAAGTCAATATTTTATTTCCAACAATGATGGAACCTACTTTAAATTTTTATGAAATATATTTTATTATTCAATTTTATCTCAAATATTGAGAATAAACCATTTTCTATAACTGGAGACATTTATATTTTGGAATTAAATGAAAAGTCTATTGATTAATTTGTTAAATTTACATCCAACTTTAATAAGGGGTGATTTTGGAATTAACAAATTGAACCCCAGATATTTTACGTATCTTTTTATATTGAGTGGATCAGGCTAGAAGTGGCTGATTGTGGAGACTGAAAGACACAGGTCTGCGCAGTAAAACAGAAAAATGCACTTTTCAAATACTATTTTCTGCTTCCTAACCAAGCAATGATCACATATGCATGTTTTACAGAAGCAATAACGTATGTGGCAACAAAACTCCAATGCTAAAAGGGACTCATGCCGTAGCTTTAGTACTATTGAACTCTCTTTAATTTCCTTTCATGTAGCATTGATGTGTCACAGTTAGTGGCAAATTATTTTTCCATGGAAGAGTATCTAACAGTATTTTTTGGCTTCCCCTAAATGCTAAGCACTTTTTAAAATGAAATACAAAAACCAATATTGCTTATGAAAAATACTTATCCTCTGTGTGTCTGCTATCTCTATGGTGTCTCAATTTTGGTATGGAATTAATGGAATAAGACCTGGTTCAGACTCACCATTTTCCTTCGCATTTTTAGTATGTGACCATTTCTCTGTTTCTGAGATAGAGATGTGACCTCCTCTCCCCAAATTATCAGAAATAATTTTTTTGGATAGTTTTATAGCTATAATTTAGTTGCAAAGATTGTACAAATGCCCACTCTGAATCAGAAGTGAAAATGTATCAGGCCAGTAAGCAATCTTCCCATTGGCTTCAAAGGGTAGACAGCTGGTGATTTCCTCCTGACATCAGTCTTGATGGGAAAAATGTGTCTTTCTATGTCCTGACTTTACTTACTGCCAGGCTGCCTACATTTAATCCACATCAGTCCACATTAATCCACACTCAGGATGGAAGCAAGAATAATATTTGAGCTAATTTGGTCATTCAAATATCTGAACTATAAGTCATCAACTTGGACTTTAGAATGCTGTGGGGAAATCATCATTAAGAAAGTATTATTAATTAATAAGGAGCATATCTATGATTGGTCAATGAGATATCAACCAATCTATCAACAGAAGAAATTTTTATTGTACATCTCTTAGTAACAGGCTCCATCCTAGGATAAAGGACATAGAGGAATGTAGCACCAGTAAGGATGCTGTTTTCATGAAGGTAACATTTTAGTGTGGAGAGACATACCATATACAAATACGTAATATATAAACAAACATGTAACAAGACATTTTTAGATTGGGATAATTTCTCTGATATAAAATAATAGTGTGCTATGATACCAGGGGATAGCTGAATTCTTCAGATAAAGTCAGAAATAATTCCTCAGAGAAGGCGATATTTGACTTTAGACTGAAAAGATAAGAAGCCTCAGGTCCAGAGTCAGGCACATGAATTCCAGCAATAGGAAAAGAACAAGTGCAAGGACTTTGAGGCAAAGATTTGTTTGGCATGTTGGGAATCAAAGAAGGCCCACGTGGCTGCAATGTACTACTGTTGGCATGCAATGAGTCAGAGTGGTAGAGGTGGAAGTAGAGTATCATATGGAATTGCGTGGGAAGCAGTAAGACATCTGGAATTTATCTTAAGACATATGGGGTGCCTGACTCGGTGACTCATGCCTGTAATCCTAGAACTTTGGGAAGCTGAGGCAGGCGGATCGCTTAACCCCAGGAGTTCAAGACCAGCCTGGGAAACATGGCAAAACCCCATCTCTAGCAAAAATACAACAATACAAAATAAATAAATAAATGAATTAGCCGGGTATGATGGCGCATGCCCTATAGTTCAGGCTACTTGCGAGGAAGAGGTTGGCAGGATACCTTGAGCCCTGGGGGTTGAGGCTGCCATGAGCTGAGGTTGTACCACCACACTCCAGGCTGGGAGAAAAAGCAAGACCCTGTCTCAAACAAACCCCAATAAGAAAAAATATATGGGGATGCCCTTCAAGTGATTTGAGCAAAGATTTAATCTTTGTATATAAATTGTATTTTCCAGCTTCCCTTTTACTTCCTGATATCTAGATCTATCTACAGCGATCAATATAGTTATAAAGATATAGATAGGTATAGACATTCTACAGATATAGATGGATATAGATATACTTATTTATATAAATATTATTTACATCTATATCTGTCATATATCCCTCTATTTATATGAAGTCTGTAAGAAAATGTATGGTCTGGGGGATTTTATCTTATTATTTTTTCACATCCTTGGAAGCTCAGAGAAAGGAAATTGTGAGTGAAGGGAAGAAGAAACTTCTAGAGGGTATTAGGAATACCCTTTAAGAGGGAGGTGCTTTAATGAGCTCTTCGCAGGAGTGGAGACTTTGTCAGAGCTGCTCTCCCCCACTGCTGTCAGTGGTGCGACTCGCTTCCCTCATCTTCAGAGTTCACTCACTTTTGTTGCACAATTCATATTGTTTCCAGCATACTGTTTTCAGTATCTTAACATTTCCTGTATAGCAGGCCTATCAAATAAATATTAGTTTAACTTAGGAGCATGTCATCCAGGATAAAATACTTGACACTCTCTGAAGATAGAAAGAGGAGCGCACCACTTTCACCCACTGCTTTCTGTGCCTAGAAACCATCTGCTTCTGTCTTTGCGTCTGTTTATCAGTAAGATGAGCTGCTGTTGATATTGAAAGCTCTCCCAGTTACCCTGCGTCTGACATGGATACGAAGAGGAAAGGGCAGAGTTACAGCTTTTGATGTTGGCATGTTAGAAAGCAGAAAACAGAATAGCTGAACAGCTAGAGAAATGTTGCCTTTGGATCGTGAACAGAGGGGCCATAGGAAAAGTTTTATAAACAAAAGTGAAATTTCTCTGAGACTTCATGACTAAAATTTTTAGTGGGGCTGGTTAGATTATAATAAAGCTTTCATTTGAGAGTAATTATATTCTAGGGCTGTAATTATATTTTAGGGCTGATTAAATATAGAACAATAAAAACCTAATGAAACCCAGACATTTCCCTCTTAAAAAATCATTTCAATTAAAATTTAAAATAGACATTAAATATATGTATTAAATGCTTTTGTACATAGAAATCTTTATTTCTATTCATATTCCTGTGTAAAAAGTACATACCTTTAAAATAAAACAATCTCTCTAATTAAATCTTATAAAATATCAGGGGGTATCAGCATAAATGGCTGTAAAATTGATATTAATTTTTCAAAGTTTTTGAAATATTTTATATAGATACTTAGTACTTTATTGTTAGCATATCATGTAGCATTACTTTTTTCAATGGGATACATCTTTTTCCCGCAATAAATATTACACATAGAAATGTAAATTTTGAAGATAGTATTAATGAAAAGCAAAATTAACTTTAATTAGTTCTCCACTGTGCTTCCACTTTCCCCTGGGCTCTTGCCTCACTGGCTCTCTTTCAGACCCTGAAAGCCTTGGCAGTTCCATGCGAAAGGGTCTCCGCCTCCTTGGTAAAAGTGCTACACTCTCCTTAAACCCCTATTCACTCCTCAGGTCACTCTCAGAGCCCCCGTCTGAGTCCTGGTACACAGTGAGCACAGAAGCATATGCTGAGTAGATGAATGGGTAGATCAATGAAAACCAGGGATAAAGTTAATGACAAATAAACCTAAGTAATTAAAGGCTCTGATTTTTGTTAAATATGTAAATAACTTATTCTAAATGAAGTATCATTTGAGTTTATTACAGTCACTGTTCATCAAAACTGACCTTGCCAGATATTTTGTGTTTGCCACGTGCCCTGTCATCTAGCTTCAGTTATGATTCTAAATCAATGGTTTGTTCTTGTGTCCTTAACTTCACCATGGCTACTGACCCATGTACATACATGGTGTCAGTAGGAGCATATGAATGGGAATGCAGTGTAGTCATGAAAAGCAGTTGGCCTCCCAAAATTTTGGATTTGAATCTGAGATTCAGATACTTGCCAGACAATAAGATCAATATACTGGTAATTAATTTGGAGCCAATGCACTCCTAACTCAAGGGGTTATTTTAAACGTTAAATAATGACTATAAACCTAATAAAGATAACACACTTTGCACAGAGCTTGGCTTAATTCTTTTTTACTTATCTTTTGTAAATTTATAATACCAGATACTGATTAGGCCCTGTCTTGTTTAGTTTTAGGCACTGCACATATGTAACACTGAATTAGAAAAAACCACCACCACCGTTTTTTGGCTGTCTATAGATCAAAAATATTTTATTGTACAAGAGAATGCATAAAGCTTAATATTAAATTATATTATAATGTTGATTTATCTTGAAGGATCATGTAGTCTTAGTGGCTTGATTTTCAAATTCATTTTCAATTCTTATCATTTGTTTTAATTTATGCCTTTCTAAAGTATCCTTAATGTAATACAAACTCCACAAATCTACAGCACAGATCTTTGACTGCTAATGCTTCTCTGATTTAAGGTTTAGAATTTCCAATGATAATTACCATAAAATAACCTTCTTTTTTCCTGATAAAAGAAGTCTTTGAATTTGTGCTCTGTTAGCCGTTCAATCATGACCCTAAAATCACGTTCCTTCTCACTGTACCTTAGATTACAAGGAAAAGGCCTGAAAGACCATGTTGTTGGAGAAGGAACATTAGAAGTGAAATCTGATGAGGAGGCTACTACTAGGTCAGAAAGAGCCTAATATACACCCTCTGTTCATTTCTTTTACACTTGAGTTTTATTTTTCCTGGTCTACTCTCTGATGCATTTGAGCATACCTGCAGGCTGCAGCAAACTGAAACTGATTTCCAAATTCACAGAACAAACTTACTTAGCTATGACCATTATGCAATTTCTGAATGAGGATACTATTTTTCAGTGAGGAAGTATGCAAACGCATTATAAGACAGGATTGAGGCAGTGAATGAACCTTGAACTTACAATCACGACATCTCTGTATCCTAGCACCTTTTAAATTGCTCAGACAGGAGACTTGTTTAACTGTTTTCTTTCTCATCTGCAAATAATGGATCCTAATATCTAGCCCACAGTAATGGTATTAGGACCAAGTGCGTTTTTATGAGGGAGAGCCTATGGCACGCATCACACACCTTCTGAACATTGTCATGTCCTGAGTGTGGCTCTGGAGTCAGAAATACTCACTATTTGCATCCCAAACACACAGGATGAACTGTGTGAATTCAGGCAGGGTGTATAAACTCTCTGATCATTACCTTTTGTTTTTAGTTGTAAAATGAGGACAATAATCTGTACTTCATAAGGTTATTATGAGAGTCAATTGCCATAAACAGGTAATGGTACTTAAATGGACTCCATAAACTATGATAATTTCCATTATTCCTCCTCCCTTCTTTCCTTTCATTCGCATAACAAAGATGTCTCAAGTTACTGTTGAGTTTCTGCTATTGGCCAGGCACTGAATTCACCATGGTACTAAACACTGGAGATT
This sequence comes from Macaca nemestrina, assembly GCF_043159975.1. Classification (NCBI taxonomy): domain Eukaryota; kingdom Metazoa; phylum Chordata; class Mammalia; order Primates; family Cercopithecidae; genus Macaca; species Macaca nemestrina. The sequence continues at coordinate 21,439,295 of NC_092140.1, forward strand.
CAAAAAGAATATTCTCTTCCCCTTAAAACATATCTAGTTGGATAAGAGGAAATAAATAAGTAAAAATATAGTAGTACATAATTACCTGCGCAATAAACAGCTATATGGATTATAATGGGAACAAAGAATGGAGTGGTTAATCTTCTTGGCCAATAAAAGCCTCTTGAAAGAGAATGTAGTGTACATGTAATTTAATTATGGAAGTATCAGAAGGGATGCAGGAGTTCTGGGGCAGAGCTGAATGGGTGTAGCCACTTAGATCCTGCCTAAAGAGTGTCAATAATTCCTGAGAACTCCAACAGGGGGTGAGTATAACTGCTGGATTAATTTACTTACAATGATAGGAAAATGGTTTAAGTTTACATTTCAGAGTTTAACATAATCATTCTTAAGAGGTATTTTAATCAAATCTGGAGTTAAATAATTCTCTCTTGTCCATTATCCAATATAGGATTCTCTCTTATCTATTGTCCAATATAGGAAACTGCTCTGGGGATTCTCCTTTCCTGTTAGTTACATACACACAATAAAGCGAATACTGTTACTCTTTCAGAGTACTGCAGATATGGAGTTCAGAATTTGTATTGCTTCATAATATAAATGCAAATATGCTACTTGATTCCATTTTGAGTTACGAACCAGTAAACTCTGCTTTTTTATTGGAAAAAGAAAATATTTTATTTCAATGTAGAATTTTGTAGGCAGAAAGTGAATAATATTCTTGAAACTTCTACCTGAGCATAATATGCAATATATTTTTTATTTTTTTTATTTTTGAGACAGAATCTCACTCGGTCACCCAGGCTGGAGTGCAGTGGGCACCATCTCGGCTCACTGCAACCTCCGGCTTCCACGTTCAAGAGATTCTCCTGCCTCAGCCTCCTGAGTAGATGGGATTACAGTCACTTGCCAACACACCCAGCTAATTTTTGTATTTTTAGTAGAGATGGGGTTTCACCATGTTGGCCAGGCTGGTCTCAAACTTCTGACCTTGTGATCTGCCCGTCTTGGCCTTCCAGTGTGCTGGGATTATAGGCATAAGCCATGGTGCCCGGCAGCAATATGTTTTTAATAAATTCTCAGTAAATTTTCATGATTATGGTGTCAGGTAAACTTATTTCAAAATAAAAAGTAATAATGAAAAATGTGTGTATTTGTCATGCAAACATAATGTTATTAAACTTATTTGCTGTAAATTATGTTCTACATTTAAGTAGTCTGCAATCCCATACCTGGGCATAGAAATAAAATTAATCTAAAGTGAAAGCTTTTTAAATTATTCCCTAGCCAATTAAAATTAATAAACACTGTTCTCTCCAATAGACATCTAATTTCATAATTACTTAATGCTTCAACTAAACAATAGTTTTCTTCACATTTAGAATTAAAAATAAACTCATATTGCTTTTTATAATTTTAAGACAATTTAGAAGAAAGAAATGTGAGAAAAGGAATGATCACTGTTATCATGCATTTGTTTTGACTTACTAAACCTAGTCCATAAAATATTGGATAATTTCCTTAAAAAATGAGCTCCATATGTATATATTAATTAATAAACTTTTAGAGCAGTTCACAACAAAACTGAATGGAAAGTATAGAGTTCCCATATACCCCCAACCCTACTTGCACAGCTTCCTCATCATCAACTCCACCTGCGAGAGTGATATATTTGTTATAATAAATGAACCAACATTGACACATTATTATCATCCAAAGTATCGGTTGACATTAGGGTTTGCTCTTGGTATTGTACATTCTCTGAGTTTTGATAAATGTGTAATAACAAGTATCAACCACTGTAGTTTCATACAGAATAGCTTCACTGCCTTAAAAATTATGTGTCCTCTACCTGTTCACCCACTTCACCTCCTAACCCTTAGCAACCACTAATTTTTTCACTGTCACCATAATTTTTCCTTTTCCAGAATATTATATACAGACAATTCCTAATTTAGAATGGTTTGATTTATAATTTCTTGATTTTACTGTGGTGCAAGAGCAATACACCTTCATTGCATTCTGTGACTTAGAATGGGGTTGTTTGGATAAACCCATTGTAAATTAAAAATATCCTAAGTCAAAAATGCACTTTCAACCTACAATATTTACAATTTACAATGAGCGTGCAACCCCATTTGGAAGCTGAGGAGCATTTTTAGTTAGAATCACAGAGTGTTGAGCCTTTCCAAACTGGCTCCATTCTTTTAGTAAGAGCATTTAACACTCCCCCATGTCTTTTCATAACTTGATAGCTTACACGTACTGAATTATATTCCATTGTCTAGATATACCACAATTTATTCACCTACTAAATGGCAACTTGGTTGCTTCCAACTTTTCTGCATTATGAATAAAGCTGCTGTAAATATCCATGTACTGCTTTTAGTATGGACATACGTTTCTAATTCATTTGGGTAGTGCAATTGATGGAACATATGGTAAGAGTATGTTTAGTTTTCTAAGAAACTGACAAGTTCTCTTTCAAAGTGGTTGTAGCATTTTACATTCCCATCAGCAATGATTGAGAGTTCCAGCTGGTCCACGTTCTCACCAGCATTTGGTGTTGTCAGTGTTGTGAATTTTGGTCATTTTTATAGATGTGTAATGATATCTCATTTTTAAAAATTTATAATTTCTTAATGACATGACGTTGAACATCTTATATTCTTATATGCCACCTGTATATCTTAATGGTGAGATGTCTATCAGCCTTTGCCTTATGTATTTTGACACTTTGTTATTAGGTACATACACATTAAGGATTGCTATATCTTCTTGGAGTAAATGACCCTTTATCACTATATAATGCCCCTTTTTATCTCCAGTAACTTTCCTGTCTGAAGCTCACTTTGTCTGAAATTAATATAGCTAATCCCAGTTACTTTTGATTAGTGTTAGCATGGTGTATCTTTGGCCACCCTTTTGCTTTAATCTATATGTGTTTTTATATCTAAAGTGGGTATTTTATAAATAACATATAGGTCTTTATTTTTCATCTAGTCTTATGATCTCTGTCTTTTAATTGGTATATTTAGAACTTTCAGGTTTAAGGTAATTATTATACAGTTAGAGTAAAACTTACCATATTTGTTATAATTTTCTATTTGATGCTCTTGTTGTTTCTATTTTTTTCTTCTACCTTCTGCCTTTTGTGGTTTTAATTGAGCTTATTTATATGATTTCATTTTCTCTATCTTAGCTTATCAATTGTACTTTTTTTAGTTTATCAAATGGTTGTCTTAGAGTTTGCCATATACATTTTAAATGAATCCAAACACACTTCCAAAAAACACTGTATCACTTCACAAGCAGTGCAATTACTTTATAACAAAATCTAATTCCTTCTATCTCTTGTATCATTATTTGTTTCACTTATGTATAAGCATACATATGCATATATAATGTATAAGTATATGGAATCCAAAACATTGTTGCTACTATTGAAGAAATTATGTGTTACAGCACCTAAGAATAAGAAAAATAATTTTTTTGAATTTTACTTTGACTTATTCATTCTCTGATGTTCTTCCTTTCTCTATGTAGATAGGATTTTAGGACCTATATAATTTTCCTTCTCTCCGAAGCACTTATTTTAAGATTTTTTGCAAGGCAGTTCCACTGGCAACAAATTCTCTAAAATTCTATTTGCCTAAGAAAGTGTTTCTTCTTCACTTTTGAAGGATAATTTCATAGAGTAGAGAATTCTCCACTGCTGTCTTTTTCCCCTCAATACTTTGAATATTTTATTCCACTTTCTTCTTGCTAGCATGGTTTCTGAGGAGAAGTCAGATGTAATTCTTAGTTTTGCTTTTTTATAGGCTTCAAGATTTTTCTTCATCTTTGATTTTCTCAAGCTTGTACATGATATGCCTAGGTGTAGTTTTTTAAGCAGTTATTCTGGTTGGCGTTCTCTGAGCTTTGTGGATGTGTGAATTGGTGTCTGACATGAATTTGGGAAAACTGTAAGTCATTATTTCTCCCAATGTTACTTCTGTTCCTTTCCCTCTTTTGCTTTGCAGTTTTGGAAGTGTCTGTTGTGAAATCTTCAAGCTCAGAGATTCTTTCCTCAGTTCTTTCCTGTATACTAATGAGCCCATTGAAAAGCATTATTCATTTATTTGACAGCACTTTCTTTAATCGTTCCTGGCATTTCTACCTCTCTAGTTACGTTATCCATCTGTTCTTGTATTTCCATTAATGCTCTTAGCATATTAATCCTAGCTTTAAAAAAAAAATGCCTGGCCAATAATTCCAAAACCCTGCCATATCTGACTCTGATTCTCACACTTGTTCGTCTCTTGAAACGTGTGTGTGTGTGTGGAATGGCAGACACGATGTACTGGGTAAAAGAAACTGAAGTAAATAGGCCTTCAGTAATGTAGTGGCATGCTGTAGGGGGAAGGGAATTGTTCTACAGTCTAATATTTAAGCTCAGTGTTTTAGTGAGCCCATACTTCTGGATTTTGAACTTCACAAGTCATTCTCATTGTCCCTGACTAAGGTGAGGACAGAACGGCTGGAGGTGGCTGGAGTTGTATAGTTCCCTTGCCCCACTTGGGAGACTAGAGTTGGCTAGAGTCGGATATTTCCCTCCCCCCAGGTAAGTTAGGCTGTAATAAAATCCCAAAAGATTGGTCTGGTAAAATAGTTTCTCCTCAGGATGGGCCATGTTAAGAGGAACAGAATGTTCTGACATATTTTTAAATGGTTCCTTTTCTCCTCTCCCTGCTGGAAACATAAAGGGATTTGTCTCAGATAGTCACTGTGGGGACCTAGTAAAGCTCCTGAAGGTAAAATTCACAAGTATGAGGGTTCTTCTATGACTAGGTACTCCTGGAGTTTTCAGCCTCCAGCAATGCATCAATTATCCATCAGGTTATCCTCCCTCTACACCGGTTCCTGTTGTGCTTTCAGTGAGTGAGTTTCTGCTTTAGTAAGTTGTGATGTTTTGTACCTGCCTGTCTCTCCAAGTTTTAGGGCAGTGATTGCCTTGTGACCTCACTTCTCTAACAGAGCCAAGAGGGACTGTTGACTTTCCATTGTTTAGCTTTTCACCTGTTGTAGGGTGGCATGGTTATTTGCAAATTTCTTAGATGCTGAACCAGAAAGTGGAAATCCAGCAAATACTTCAACTAAGCAATTATTTTTCCTCTATGTTCAAAATAAAAATTAAACTTATATTGCTGAAGTTTTATTTTATAATTAGGAAAAAGAAATGTGAAAAAACCTGTTATATATAACTATTATGCACAATTATATTTACTTATTACATGTATTCAATTAAATGTGGAATGATTCATTTAAGTAATGAGCCTCATAGGTATTTTTATACGGTTTCACGTTTATTTCATACCATTTATTGTAATGGATTTAGTGGATAGGAATAAAACTATTTAGTCAAAATCGAGGGTACAAAATAAATAAATACATAAAATAAACTCATCTTCACTTTTTTTTCTCCTTTCCCTTTACTTTTTCTCTTGTAAGATGCAATTTTTACTCCTGATTCCGACAATTAATAGAGTGCTTGTGCTTTTAGTAACGTGAATTCCTATTGTATTTTTTAAAAATATAATCAATTTGAGCCTCTTTCATCTGTCAATGTCTTTTCACTGTCTCCTTTCTTTCCTCTTGCCATCAGCAAACAATACATTTGGAACTCCATGGAAGCCTATCTCAACTGTCTCAGGAATTTTTTAAAAATCAGGTTTTTAAATATTATATATGCAATTCGTATTTTTAAAGAGCCCTGTTCTCTCAAAAGAGAGATTCCAGCAGTAATGATTGATTTATCTACTCCCATGAGACTGAAGTGGGGATAGAAGACAGGGGGAAAAAAAAAAGCCAAAGTAGGTAGTGTCAAATCACAACATAAATAAATGGTTTTCAGAACGAAATTAGTTACCCTAGTGGGATTTCTATGTTAAAAAATAAATAATAAAATGTCAGAGGCACAGTTTGTGGTTAGGAGAACAAATCTTGAAGGGAGTAAAGAAAACTTTATTTTACATTTAGTCATACTGTTCTTTACATGAGTAATTAAGTCTGAGAATATTGTACTGAACAATGATAGAAATTAATAGATTCTAAATGAAGCATTTTCCTTTTATTTTCAACAGCTGTTCATTTTTACTTAGTGTGCACATCTTTCCCCAAAATGACAAAAGTAAAATTATTCTTTAGGAAATTAATCACATGTGTCTCATTATTTCAAATAAAATGTTCTAAAGCCCAGCTTCTTTCTAGATTGCTGAATAATCTCTTCGCAGCACCCACCTCAGGATGACAGTGAAGGATGCAGTGCCACCTTCTGGTAGAGAGAGGAATTGCTTTTTATTGTGCAAAGAATTACCTTGAGCACTGGAATCCAGTATGGAAATATAGGGTAACTAAAAGGGTATTTTTAAGCATTGACTTCATTCACCCTATCATATGGCAAGACATGTTGAAATTGAGTCCACTGAGATCACAGTTTGATTTAAAATTAACTTAAAGCATTTTTGAGTCCTCTCAAGGGGAAGCAAGCACTCTATCAAGTCAACATGCCTTAAAAATGTCATATATTAAAAGACAGAAAATGAATAATTTGTTTAAAAAAAATGTACTAGGGAAGGAATATACCTTTCAAGAGTCCAACAAACATAAGAACCTACTGCAATCCATTCTTAAAGTGGATATATTAACTTATTTTGGAGGCTGACTTATGCGTGTAAATACAGGTTACTTGGAGGGTTTTCATACATCCTGAGTGAACAGCTTCAGATGTATTTTTTTTTTTTTTGAGATGGAGCTTTGCTCTTGTCACCCAGGCTGGAATGCAATGGCACGATCTCGGCTCACTGCAACCTCCACCTGCAGGGTTCCTCCTACCTCAGCCTCCTGAGCAGCTGGAATTGCAGGTGCACACCAACACGCCTGGCTAATTTTTGTATTTTTAGTAGAGACGGGGTTGGCCAGGCTAGTCTCAAACTCCTGACCCCAGGTGATCCTCCCGCCTCGGCCTCCCAAAGTGGTGGGATTACAGGCATGAGCAGAACTAAATTTTTAGGTGATGTGGACATAATGATCTTCCACTGAAACATACTTGTATATGCATTTCTTCATCTGATCGTCATAACAACCAATGAAACACTGTATTACACATGAGTGAACTGAAGCCAAAGTGGGTATGTCACCAATCCTTGACAATGCGGTCAGTGGTGAGTTAGAATCAAATCCAGTATTCCAACTCAAATTTTGAGTTTTTCTGGAAAACATTTCTCATCTAATTCACTGAATATCTTAATGTTTTTGCCCATAAGAGAGTAAATATTTTTTAAAACCTTACTAGGCATTTGTGTTTAATTCCCCATGCCAAAATATCCAACACTAGGTAAAATATTTTATTATAGAAACCTATTTATTATATAATGTACATCCTGGCCAAAATTTACTCATTATATATATTAGAAAAACAAATATATTACACATACATGATTGCTAATTAAGATTTCCCTTGCAGTCTCAGGAAATTATGCTATATCCACTGATAATTATGATTTTTTTCAAATTTTCAAATCTTATTAAGATTCTTTTTCAAATTTCAAAGCTGAAATGCCCAAAGATGAAAACCTATATTAGGGATCTACATTTACAACTTCTTGGTTAAAAATTATTAAAAATTATATAATATCTATAAAATATTCAGAAGATAATGTCTACCAGAATGATTTTTTAAAGATCAATTTTCTGCTTGTATTATTTTGAGCAGCAGTTCCGTTAGGATCTGTGGTCTTGAAATATAACTTCCTCTGAGTTCCCTATTTTTGCAGTAAAGTTTTCATAATATCTGATTTTATACCTACATTTAACTTTAAGTTAATATTTCATTACTGCTCAAAGCTGTTATGACATTTTATCTTTGAATATTTTCCATTAATTGAATCTTAGCATTCAGTATTTGTATAGTTTTTATCTGAAGAATATCAAATTGTAAAATGAAAATAATGCTGCTTGCTTTACTTATTCTTTCCCAGAGTTTGCTGAGAACCTAATAATTGAATACTCTCAATATTATCATTTACATGGGAATCAATCAACATATTCTAAGTTGGTTGCAACACAGGGTCATAAGATAATTGAAAATGATGTAGAACAATTTTTCAATCTCAAAATGTAGGGTTAAGTTGAAGATATACTATTTTATGTTTTGTTTTATTTCCTCTCAACTGGAGTTAAATTTGTATTATTAAAACCAAATCATAAGATTATTTTCTGGTTCCATGAGCTCAAATAGGTCTAGAGAGCCTCAGCTCTGTGAAGTTGACAAAAAATTCATTTCTTATTACTGTGAAAAGCAGGCATTTATTTTTGAAAATGCTCTAAAGTATGACTTTAATAAGAGTAAAATAATCATTTAATTTACTTCTCTGGAGAACTGAGGCATTGCCCATGGTGGTTCATAACTTGAGAAAGTACATCTTAGTAAGTTTAAGAGAATTCATATTAATATTTTGAGCTGGAGATCAGGTAAGTGATATCTATGCCCCTACTAGCATGAAGATCAAAATGACTGTGTTTTCACTTTTATACAAATGACTAACTTAAAAAGAAGAATTCCCACAGACTTGCTAAGGAGAAAACAGAATAAAAAACTGTTTTATGCCACTAGTTCTGGCCAACTGAAGCTGATAAAGGTCCCAGGACACTGAATGACCCTGGCACATCAGACTTTTACTGGAGCAAGTTGAGGACTGTTTCTTGAACAATAAACAATGGGACTCAATGTATCAAACTGTGTACAAACCTATGGGCTCATTCTGTCCTACTGCAGGTGCTACTGTCCAAGTACTTAATTTGCAAAGTCGACATGAAATTCTCCTTTCTAGCATTTAAAACTCCTGTTGTTTTTTAACCTCATCGGCAAATTACTTAGTGAATTTCTTCACTGTTGTATGTTGGCCCAACCCTGGTACATTACTAGATATGGCTTTGTAAATTTCTTTGTTTAGTTTTGGTGGTCTTTGATTACATTAAAATAATCACTTACGCAGTTTCATATTAATTACCAGAAAAAGAATAAACAGAGATATAGTTTCAGAATGAGTAGATACCTTAAAAATCATACCCTCAGAGAATATGGTAGACTAAGGTGATCTAAACTTTCTCTCACTACACAGGCTGAATTAAAATAAAACAAAAATTATTTTAAAGGCATAACTAAATTTTCAACAAAAAAGTTTCTTCAGGTTTCCTAGAAGAATTAAATCTAGAACAACCAATGTTTCATCTTTCACTGGGGATTTGTAGGCAGTGAAGAGATGATGGGAGGGTTGCTCTTAGTTATTTAAGGAGACAATTTTAACACAAAGACAGAAGATAAAAGCTTGGGCCTCAGGAGAAGTAGGAAGTGGGGAATGGAGAGGGGGCTACTCCCTAAAGCTAAGATGCTCAGAGAGCTGCCGATTCAAAGATCTATCCAATGGCTAAAGTTCTAAAGAACTCTAGTGATAGAAATAAATTGTTTTGTGTGCTCTCCTGGCTCTGAAGAAGATTTTTTAAATAGATTTTCAAGGAGGTTAGGTCTTCAACTAGAGCAGTTTGATATTCAAATTTATACTCTGTGTATATATAATTAATGAGAGATTTCTTACGGAGTTTTGGAACAAGCTAACATGATCATTACATGGTATCTCATACTGGAAGGCTTCTCAAAAGAAAAAAGAAAAAGCCAAACCAAAGATGAATTTGCAGTATAAATAATACACCATACGCAAAAGACAGCGCATAAAATAAAGGGCAGGATTAGAGCCATATGAATTTGAGATAATTATATGGTAATCTAATAGATAATATAAAATTACAATAATTAAGATGACACTTTAATAATTTTTAAAAATGTGATATAATTTAAATTAATAGTATCAGTGGTTGGATTAAAACACCCTATTAGATAAGGTCAAACAGAAAATTAGTAAACTAAATGATATTTATTAAGGAATTACCCAGAATGCATCATGTTATTTAAAAAGATGAGAATCTTATTGACTAAAGTTGTAAGAGATCTATGAACAAATCTCACCAAAATATGCACTTAAATTCATAAAAAGCATCATAAAACTTAATTGAAAAACCAGACCTAAGTTGAGAAATATACCATATTTTTATTTGACAGAATTACGATTACAAATACGGTATGATTCCTCAACTAATCTAAACATTTATTGCAATCAAAATAAAAATTCTAGCAGTGTTTCCAAGGGCTTTTAATCTTAAAATTTATATATAAATGATTCAAAATTGCTAACTATATTTTAAATGTTATTTTAAAACATTTTAGTAATTAAGTCAGGATTGAATTGGTACATGGTTAAATAGACTAATGAATGATACCCCTATGCAGGACTGGATATATAATAAATGCAACACTATAAGTATGAAATAAAATAGTGGATTAATAAATGGTGCTGCTACCATATGTATCTGCATAAAAAAAGAAAAAAAGCAGCTGACCTCACCCACCTGTCCCAACCTCAGCCTTCCATGGTTGGGTCAGGCTCGTGTTCACAGAGTGAAAATCTTATACTTCATAAGAGCTTATCACCACACTGGCCAGGCATACTTGGGTATTATACTGAACTAGAATTTTAATGCGAAAATAAAATACTGTTTATTATCTAAATGTGTCTTGAAAGGCTATGTGGGAAAACATGTAATGGGGAATGGTGGGAAAGAATAAGGTTGGTATCTGCTTACACTACCAGTTCCACCCTGTTCAATAAACCAACTTTAACTCTATTAAAGCTGGGATTAAAAACAAAGTACACACTAGTATATATCATAAAACAAACATTAACACATTAGAGCCACGTCAACAACTTCTTCAGCAATACACAGTAAACTGAGACTACAGTTTCTTCTGCCACCTTTGTTTCAATGTCCTTGACATACCAAGGGTAGGTATTAAAATGTTTACTTTTTTTTTTTTGTTTTTTTTTTGAGACGGAGTCTCGCTCTGTCGCCCAGGCTGGAGTGCAGTGGCGTGATCTCGGCTCACTGCAAGCTCCGCCTCCCGGGTTCACGCCATTCTCCTGCCTCAGCCTCCCGAGTAGCTGGGACTACAGGCGCCCGCCACCTCGCCCGGCTAATTTTTTGTATTGTTAGTAGAGACAGTGTTTCACCGTGTTAGCCAGGATGGTCTCGATCTCCTGACCTCGTGATCCGCCCGCCTCAACCTCACATACTCATGGCGATCAGAATTTTCTTAACACTGAAAGTCACCAAAATATAGTTTATGAATAAATTTTTTTAAAATTATTAAGTAGAACTTTGACATAACAATTTTAAATTTTGTATCTACTTAAATTGACTCATTATGCCCATCAGATGTCTCAAGAAATATGAACGTTTTGAATTTTGTAATTAATTCACATTAACAAAACATTATCAGTTTAAAAGTGGAGTTACTTGATCATTTTTTGAAAAATGGATTAATTTTGAACATTGTTTTTGAAGTCATGGATCTTGTTTTTTACTAATAAAGTCAGTTTTTCTGTTTGGCCAGATGTGGGCAGCTAGCTTCTGAGTGACATTTTTCAATGCCTTCAAAATTTGTATAGAATTGTTAAAATATAGCTGCAACAGAGGAATAACCAGGGAAGTAAACCTCTTTCCAAATTAATCAAATAAATTAATCCAAGACCATTAATTCTGAATTTCTCAGTTCTTTTGGATTATTAATTCCTGGTGAAAAAATAATAAACAAACAAACAGAAAAACATTTGAAATGTTAAATGAATGCCTATCTTCTTGAAGGAAAAGTTCTAGTTTCCCAACCCAGCTCTCAATACTCTCATCTTTAACATAAACTTACCATGACATCTTTATTTCCGCCACTTAATTCCCAGTGCAAACCTACCCAACACTGAGCCTCCTTATTGTCTATCCTTTAAATGTTCTGTTCAAGTTCTTATTACAATTGCTTAATATAGGACAGCATCTTCCCATTTTAATTTAATCCATTGACTGGATAAGGCCCACCTCAAATTCTTTTTCACCATTTTGCTTTCTTCTGCATTCTCATTGCAGAATTTCCCATTTTAGAGAAACAATGGGATACAACACATAAACATTAAACTGAGATGTCGGGAAATATGAGCTCTCATTTCTAGTAGGTTATATATCTGTTTTGCTTTCTTTGTTCAGTTGCTTTTAGGGCTTTACTTTAAAAAATCTTCTAATTTTTAAATCCTAATAATATACATTATAATTTACACAATCCACACGTGCACATTTAAAATATTAAAACTTAACAATATTACCCTGGCAAAATTGTACTATCTTAAGATTTTTAAAACATTACATAGCACTTGGCATGATATATAGCAATGATTCATGTATTCAAAGCATTAATTATCTAGCATACCAAGAGGGAAATTGTATTTATTTTTTGTTTGCTTGATTTTATTCATTCATTAGTCAGATTTTCCCCAAACACAAACTATATTCTGAGAATAAATTAAAAGTGATAGTACCTCGTTTGGGTTTACTTTAATTTAGTAACAAGAAATTATATGTTGTGGATCTTCTTATATGAGCTCATCTCAATGATATCATGTGAGCACTTTTAATTTTTTTTCTCCTTCTAGTCAGGACTTACTGAAGAAAACTTTAAGGACTAACTATTGTGGACTACCAGGAAAGAGAAGTAGCCCACAACCAGGCTGGCTATGGCAAGTGGGGATGATGATGATGATGATGATGATGATTATTATTATTATTATTTTGCAACTAGTGTGTAGATAGGTGATAAGTTTAATAAGACAATTCATATACAATTTTAGTAGCTGAAGGAGTACAGTGTTTTATATTCACCTTTTTCTGATTATAAAGGCACTATCTACTCACTGTAGACAATTAGAAAGTAGTGATAGGACAATTTAAATCACCTGGAACTACTTTACAGCTGGTGCATTGGTTCAGCATCAGGAGTGAGACGGGAAGCAAAGACAAATAACAAGAAAATTGAAAGATAAGAAATTAGTGGTGAATGGTGTAATGAACAATGTCACCTGTACTTGGAGCTATGAAAAAGTAGAATAAAAATTCCATCATCATTTTGGACAGGAATTAGCTAGAAGAATGAACAAGCTCATTTCAATGAGAAAATCTCCATACTGCTTTTTTTTTTTCATTACTGTGTTCAAAGATCTTTATCACAAACATTTTACATGAAGCTATTTCAAAGTGTTGGATTATTAGGATCATCCCTTTGGTTAACGAATAAATGTCTTTGTGCTAATAAAAAAAATCACCCATAACCATAATTCCTAAAGGTGACCACTGTTAACATTTGGAGAATTTACCCCGCTCTTTATTTCCACAAATACACACACATTCACAAAGAAAATACTCCGCTTCAATTGTTGTTGTGGTATCTTATTTCCAATTTTCTTTTATTGGATATTATTTTCCCATTTCTTAAAATGCAACTTTAAAGATTATGGAATTTCTTGTGCAGAAACCCAACAATTGGAAATGAAATTAAAACGCTAATTTAAACTGTAGTGTTAAACAAAAGGAATTTAGCCCTGTGGTATAAATCAGGTTAACTGTGGGACCTTTTCAAACCTGTAGTTTTCATGCATAAGCTGGGTATCCTGGACCACGGCATGGAGAAAAACTGCCAATTAAGAAGACCTGCCTTGAATGCTAAAAAATAAACATTTGAGCATATTTGTTATACTTTATTCCATCACGACTGAGAGATTAGTGGAAGACATCAGTGCCTGGCTTGTGACTCAAACCTAAGTCCATACTCTACATTGCTTGTCCACAATAAAAACTGTAGTAAATCATATTCATAGAATTTTGTTTAAATTTAAGCTGCTATCTTTCCTCATCTAAAGTTCAGTTAATTCACCTATAATTTTTCATTATCCTTTTATGATGTCAGATGTTATCTGTTTAATCTGTACAAATAATTTATCTGTTTAATCTGTACAAATACTTGGCTCTAAAAAATTCAATCTTCCCATGGACCAGAACAAAAAGTTCTATGATCACATAAATCATCAAAGTTTTAAAAGCATATAATAAAACTGAAAAAAAAAGCCACTAAGCCCTGAATATTTTTCTTATGTATGTTAGATTTGGCAATATAACATTATAATATAAGTAATCTATCATTTAGCTAGTAGTAAGTAGCCTAATGAAGATCATGAGCAAGTACTATGTCTACTCATTGATAAAAGAGAATATCTATTATAGATGTTAAAAGATACACTGTGACCAAGTTATTAGTTCAATAGCATAGTGAGTTGTTACTCTGACAAACTTATGTCGATAGAGAGACCACGATAAATTAGTTCAGCTGGAGTCTAGCTGTTGAACCCAACATAACACAGTCCATGAGTAAGCTCAGGCTATGTAAATACCTTAAGAAAGCAAGGACATCAGAAACCCTTCCTTTTAGGCATCTGCACTTAGCTGTGTCATCTGTAAAAGAGTAACAGGGCCATGCTCATCTGGAAATAGTTCCAGTTTGACAAGATTATAAACCAGGATATTATCCTTTATTTTTTCCCTTTTTATTGAAACTTTTTTAGGTGGTGAGGAGTATGTAAGAGTTTTCGTTTTATCCCAGAGCTAATTTAGGATTCTTGGCTCAAAAATGTCAATTCGTTTTTACTTAATTCCCAAAGAAACTATTAATTACTCATCGTGCAAGGAGAAAAAGATGTTAATGAACAAGTGTAGTCATTTGACCACAATACATTTCAGGCATAATGGAGAATTCTAACAGTCTATGTTAGGATACTTCATTAAAAAATACAATAAACTAGTTTATTTATTCTTTTATTTTTTGAGACAGAGTCTCGCTTTATTGCCCAGGCTGGAATGCAGTGGCACAATCTTGGCTCACTGCAACCTCTGCCTCTTGGGTTCAAGCGATTCTCCTGCCTCAGCCTCCTGAGTAGCTGGGATTACAGGGCCACCACACCTGGCTAATTTTTTTTTTGTATTTTTAGTAGAGATGGGGTTTCACCATGTTAGCCAGGATGGTCTTGATCTCCTGATCTAGTGATCCACCTGCCTGGGCCTCCCAAAGTGTGGGATTACAGGTGTGAGCCACTGTGCCCAGCCTAAACTAATTTATTTTTAAAGAAAATGTTAAAATTCTTATGCTAGCAGCAGTGTGGACTCAAAAGATGAAAAGTAGCGTATACTAATGTAAGGAATTAGCAACTGTTGATATATAATATTAACACATTTCTAAGGAGCTGGCATGTAAATATGTAATATACATATTCAAAAATTTAGTAATAGTGTATATATAGTAACTTGAGGTTAATAGCATATGTCGGAAATTACTATGCTGCTAGTATATATGTATATATGTTATATATATTAAAATTATGGGCCACAAGTCAAATGCACTAATAGGCAAATTAACCAAAGTGGCAGATAACTCCAGTTTCACATGCATTTTCAGTGGAATGATGTGAATGGCTTTTTAAATAAAGAAAACTCATATCCACATCTGCTGACATGCTTTTCAGGATTTTTGTTTGACTACTGCCAATTTGAATCCCTAGACTGGAATAAACGCAGAGCCATCTGTTCTGACGCGGCTGCTGTGACAGTACTAGGCTCACTGAAGCAATTGTTTCTATTACCCTTAGTATTCATGATATGCTTCACTTTGTAGCTTCCCTTGTGAATAAATTGAGCCTAACTCGTATCAGGAATATAATTAGGTTAAGAGCTTGGTAAAACTTCCATGTGCTGGAATAGTTTCAGTCTTTCAGCTCCAAGCTTCCAAAAATGTTTATTGGTGGTTTGAACTTTTTATGCTTTCCCAGTAATCCCCCCCTTCATTAGCAAATGACTTCTGCAAGTAGAATACTGGGGCATCTTTAATTATATATAATGCCTACATCGAAAGAAAATAGGAAAATAATGGTATATCGAAGCCAATTTTTGTCGAGCTTTGTTGTAATTAATTTAAACTAAACAGTGCTATGGATGCTACTTTGTCACTAGTGTTTTCAAGGTAGGAATGTTTAAAAGAGGAGCCTGAATTCAGGCATGTATTCAGTGTTGTCACATGGAGACCACAAAAAGTATTTACCGGACAGAGCCTGTGAAGTAAACACGATTTTGCTGTCATAATACAGAAGCTTCTGGGATGCAAGAAATCATTTTAATCAGAGACTGTGCATATCTGATCTAAATAAACTATAATTTGAGTCGATTATTCTGAAGAACACAAAACATGCTAGTAACTATTCTGTTATTAGAAAAGAGCAAAAAATAGCTTTATCAGGTTGAGATTTCAGTAATCTGTAAAATCATAAAAATATAAAAATTATATGAAGGTACATATTTGAAATCATTGGAAAGACCAACTTTCCATCAAGATAGGTTAATTGTTTGAAATAAGGCAAGTGAGATGGGATGTGCTAATGCACCTTTGAAGATATAATCCACATAATTTAAGGCATTGTCATTACATTACCAACAAAGATGTAGGAGCCCAGCAGGTGTGATGAAAGTCAGGCAAGGGGAAGATGCTCAGGTTGCCAGAGGTAAGGCTGGTTTAAGGGTCTAAAAACAGAATGTTCCAATAGAAGTTGAGACGCCATGTAAAAGCCAGAAAGCTTATGGTTTTCAGAAGCCAGCAGTCTGTAAGCTGAGAAGTTAACTGAGATGCAAAACAACAAGCTGGTGACAACAAGGGGTATCCAAAATCCAAAAAGGCAGGTCAATCAAAACAATGATGGAAATAAGGGTATCCAAAATCCAAAAAGATAGATCAATCAAAATAATGCCAGAAATAGCAAAAGATGGGAGGTCATGTCTGGCTTTTTTACCACTATAGCCATAGTGGCAGGGTGAAGCAGTGCCTGCTGTATCATAGGTAGTTAACGACTGATGAAGGGATAAACAGATGGAGAATTGAATTATCCAGCTGTAGATACAGTACGTAATGAAGCAATGGAGAGCTAGGTCTCCAGTAAAGGTAAAGTGGTGCCTGGTAGTGTGCTGGAAATCAGTAAACCAGGGGCTGAGAAGTGCTTGGATATGGCTGTGAGGTGAGGAACCACTGGGCCTAGCTCCAGGCACTCGGGAGGGAGGTTCAAAAATGGTAGGATTAGGAATCTGGGAAGGTTGGAGGCCAGATGGAGAGAAATGCAAAGGGAGGTCTTAGAAATCTAAAAGCCATTGAGACAAAGGAAAATCAGAATCCAAAGCTTTGATGCCTTGGGTCAAACCTTTCATTTATTTTTTCAAGTGAGTATTAGCTATTGGTTGTTAGAAGATGCAGAGATGTGCCCCTGGTCTGTTGTTGATGTTGAACCTTATCTAACTTAGCGTGCTGGGTACCCAGTGGTTAGGAGCATAAATGCAAAGAAAACACAAATCACCACTTATTTCTTGTCCTAGTCCCAGTCTCAGTGCCTGGAGAGATGAATGTTGCAGTGTAACAGGGACTGTCTTGAGACAGAAGGGCTACATCATGAAAGGTTTGTGCTTTATCCACAGAGAGCCTTTGCACACAACAGAACTTCTGAAAGGGTAGTCTCTGGACGAGCAGCGCCATCGTCATCTCAACATTTTTTGGTAATTCAGAGTTACCGGCTCCACCCTAGACTCACTGAATTAGAAATTCTGGGGTTGTGGATGGTAATTTGTATTTTAAAAAGTCCTTCACCATATATGGTGATTCTGACGCGCATTAACATTTGAGAACCACTGTCTTAGAGGAAAACGAACATTAGCAATAGGTAAGGAGCAAACTTCATGATAATGGTAAGGCATGTTCTGGCCCTGGAAAGTAGAAAGGAGAGCTTCCAGGATTCTGTATCTGAGATTCTTCCACATGAGGAGACAGGTTTGAAAACTACTATTACATTTGTAACCGGGTCTTGCATTTAGCCTCTAAAGAGATAAATGTGTCTGGCTGTAGGGAGATTTTTTTTTTCTTTGAGGAATATCACATATTTGCAAGGGCAATAGTTAGGTTGCACACTTGCTAATATAAGAAAATTTTTAATTGTAATTGCTCACAGTTTTACAGTTAATAAAGAACAGAATAGGTTAAAGAGAAGTCTGAGTTTTTTTAAGTGACTTTTCTAAACTATAAAGTACTAAGCCCACAAGCCCCATCTAGTGGCCTCTGTACCAAGAGTTCAGTGAAGGTTTCCAAAGGGGCGCCCGGCAACTTTAGAAACACAGATAAAACTGCAAGCAACTCAGCTCTTAGATAGCCGGACTACAACAGTAGGCCTCACAGTGAGGTCATCATAACCTCCTATTCAAATGTTCTTCAACTTTATTAGAATGCACTACTAAATTTTGAAATATGGTATATTTGGTATAAATATGGTATAATCTAAAATCAGAAGATAAGCAAACATTTATTGAATTCCAATTAGGTGTTAGGCCCTATTTAGATGCTTTTATGTATTCATAGATACATAATATGGTATAGATGTAAACATAACTATAGCTAGATATCAATAAACAGAAACAGAGTCACCATTAAATCTGAAAACAGGTTAATAAATATATGTTTAACTAATATTCCAACATATAATAAAATAATGTTTCCAGAAATTCTAATGAAAAAATCAAAGTTCGGCTGGGCACGGTGGCTCACGCCTGTAATCCCAGCACTTTGGGAGGCCAAGGCGGGCGGATCACCTGAGGTAGGGAGTTTGAGACCAGCCTGACCAACATGGAGAAACCCCGTCTCTACTAAAACTGCAAAAAATTTAGCAGAGCGTGATGGTGCATCCCTGTAATCCCAGCCACTCAGGAGGCCAAGTCAGGAGAACCGCTTGAACCCAGGAGGCTGCGGTGGCGACAAGCGAGATGGCGCCGTTGCACTCCAGCCTGAGCTGTAAGAGCGAAACTGTCTCAAAAACCAAAGTTCAAGGGAGGACTTCTCGAAGTCTCACAGCGCGTTATTTTAATGGTACCCTGCACTTTCTGATAACATTTTAAATTCTATGACATCGCCATTTGTTTTGTCTTCTGCACACTATTTTAACCTTGAGGAATAGAACCATATTTTTGACTAATCCGTTTTTTATTCCTGATGCCCAGCAAGGTGGTCAATAGATTTTGTTGTTGTTGTTAAAGAAGTGTATAGGTGGATAAATGTATGAATGAAGTGATTATTTATTTATTTATTTTTGAGACAGAGTCTTGCTCTGTCGCCCAGGCTGGAGTGCAGTGGCGCGATCTGGGCTCACTGCAAGCTCCGCCTCCCGGGTTCACGCCATTCTCCTGCCTCAGCCTCCCGAGTAGCTGGGACTACAGGCGCCCGCCACCTCGCCCGGCTTTTTTTTTTTTTTTTTTTTTTTTTTTGTATTTTTAGCAGAGACAGAGTTTCACCGTGTTAGCCAGGATGGTCTCAATCTCCTGACCTTGTGATCCACCCATCTCGGCCTCCCAAAGTGCTGGGATCACAGGTGTGAGCCACCGCGCCTGGCCCAAATTTTGGCCTTACTATTTAATATTTACATGAAATAAATATACGGACACATAATTTTTCTATGACGTAAAGATGACTTATCAGCAAGCCTAAGAATATCCAAATATGTCTTTTCTTTTCTTTTTGACAGGGTTTTACTCAGTCACCCAGGCTAGAATGCAGTGGTGTCACCTTAGCTCACTGCAACCTGTGTCTCCTGGACTCAAGTGATCCTCCCACCTCAACTTCCTCAGTAGCTGGGATTACAGGTGTGTGCCACCATGTCCAACTAATTTTTGTATTTTTAGTAGAGATGTGGTTTCATCATGTTGACCAGGCTGGTCTCAAACTCCTGACCTCAAGTGATCCACCTTCCTCAGCCTCCCAAAGTGCTGGGAATACAGGCGTGTACTACCAAGCCTGGCCTAGATGTCTTAACATTGTCTTGCACATTCTGCAAATATTTGTTGGCTCATAATAACAAAAGTAACTATTGATTACATCAAGGGTCTTAGGGGAGATGAATGTTCATATAAATAATTATTATATACTATAGAATGTGAGAAGTGGCGCACAGGTGACAGCAGGTTTTTGCTCATTGCATTTTAATGTAAGGAATGCTTTTCTGTTAGAGGTACTGAAGAATACTTTATTAAACCAACTCCTAAAAAATTTAGTAAAATTTGAGTAAGCAATTTTGATAGACGATATTTCACTAAGAGAAAGAACAAAGGGAAAGGGTTTGTTCAGGCAGGAGCCAGACTCCCCAGTGAGTGTCCTCATGGCACACCGCACATGAACAAAAGCAACACGGCAGGAAAGCCTGAAAGTTTAATGGGGTCAGAGCAGCAGAGATAGCAGGGCCTTCACATACCATGGTCTAACATGAAGGACTTCACTTCCTAAAACCTCGGAATCAACACACCTAAGCAGAAAAGCATCAGGCTAAATGAAAGGTGGCCAGGAAAACAAATTTAATGACCTAGGTGAGAATGACCGACCTCTGTTTTTAACATGGGTAATCCCACTTTGAAAAAAATATAGTAATTATTGAGTCCAACAGGAGTTTAGTTGCACTCACACTCAGTTCACTGATCACAGCATATAGACAACATAGGATTTCCCTTTTGGACTGGTCTTCCAGATTGATTGAATCTATAAGCAAAAATTACCTTAACAAAAAAAAGTTTTGGTGGTGATACAGATAACGCGTAATGAGACTTAAGTATTGCTGCTTGGCTGTTACAATGTTTCTTATATTGTTAACAGGTACCATCAAATTAAAATAATTGCCTTTTTGTTTTAGTTAAAAAAAAAAAACCCTAGAACTATAAGAGATTTCTTCTAATTGCTTTAGATTGTTTAATAACTTAGCATTAAACTGCTGAAATTGGAAAAAATAGTTTCAAATATCATGTTGCACATTTCAAGTTTCAATGGAAATACAGTAGCAGTGAGTAAACCTTTTCAAACATATGGGAGAGTATCTCTTTTAAGTAATGAGAAGAACTCTCCTTTTATAAATGGCTTTCTCCAAAATATTTTCAAGGTGACATGTAAGTTAAATGAAAGAAGCATTAGATGAACAAGGGAGACATAAAATTTATTGTGACTATGAGCACTTGAAAAATTTCCAATACACTGAGATATCCTCCCTTCTTTTTTACTACCTTATTTTACTCCCTAAAACTCTTTCAAAATTGATTCTACTTCTTAGATCCCTCAAAACTGAATTTAAAATTTCATCTAAGAGTCAATTCAAAAGGTTATGTTTCATTTGCTATTTTAATACTGTGAGTCATCCCGTGGTTTTACCGATCCTTTAAAATATTTCATTTTGGGACTCTTACCATAATGATTCTTACATGGCTGTGATTTCTATGATCTCATTTAGGATCATCTTTCTCATGTACCTTAGGGTCACTGCACAACCCAACTTGACCCCCCTACTCCAAACTGGAAATTCTGTTCTTCCAAATACACTCTCGATTTTATAAACACACAAGTGCTCTCCTTCTCATCCATCCACCCATTCACCCATCCATTGACCCATCTACCCACCTGTTCATTCTTTTATTCATTTAGGAATGTTTTAAGTACTATTATGCATCTTAGAGCTGACAATACCACATTTTAACTAGAAATACACAGAACTAACAATCTATTGTAGGTACAAACAAGTGAACTGGCATTTAAAATCTGGTTAATGGGTTCTATGGCAATGGTAGACTTTGGGAGCATGTGTGAATGGAAGTCCTGAGTTGGTAGTACAAGGAAGCTCTCTTGGGAAATTGAATGAATGATGGTAACAGTCATTAAGATAGGAAGCTGGTTTCAGGATGAGGGAAGCAGGCATAAAGAGCTCAGTTATGGATGTGGTGAATGAATATATGTGTTTGAGTTTCAGAAGAAACATTTGGGTTAGAGACTTACAGGTATCAATTACCTGTGCATTAAAGAGGATTCTTCTATCACTCAGGAAAAATAGAGTGAGAAGTGAAAGGACCTAATAGGATTCCTGATGAATAACTAAATGAAAGGGATGGGTCAAGGAAAAAAATAATTCAAGAAACCGAAGATGGACATTGTCAATTGTGGGGAATGAACAACTAATACAAAACTAAGGCGTGACTACAGGCTGACTCTGGCAACACCCTTGTTAGTTGAGAAGGTGAAATGGATTGAGGAGCAAAATAATATAACAGTAATTTCAGAATGTCTACAACTATTTCAGGAAGTGTGTGACTGTGATAGGATAAAGTAGTAAAGGGCAGTGGAGGAGATTATAGGTTTAGGAAGGTGAACATAGGTGTAGGGGTGTGTGTGTGTGCATGTGTGTCTATTTATTGACTTTTCAAAAAGAGAAGATTGAGATATTCAACATGTTTTCTAAATGGGTATAATTTATTACAGGAAGAGTTTGAAGATACAGAAGCAAAAATCGACTTAATTTATAAAGCAAAGTCTCAGGATGCAACTGGGCCTCGTACATAGAGCACAAAAGTGGTCCTTGACAGTAGATAGGGCACTGCTATTACCCAGCAAAAGGAAAAGAGGACGGGGGTGAGTAGGAATGGAGGCACATGTGAATATCTCGTGGAACAAAGTTGAGGAAATTCCCATCTGACAGTAATGTAGTTGGAGAGAAGTGTCTTGATAAAAAATTTGAGAAGAATAGAGTAGGTTTGTAGCAGCTTCTACACAGTACATGAAGGATAACTGACTGGGGGACTTAATATTAAGTCCCATAATCTTAAAATATTTCATAAATTTTATAATTTGACAGCTCCTACTATTGTCTCTCCTACTCCATATGTATTCCATTTCTTCTCATTCTACTTCCAAGGAAAAGGGAGAAAAACAGTTCTTCAGTAAATATTGCTGACTCTGAAATTTAAAAACAACAGTTTCTTGTAGAAACCGTGAACATGTGAAGTTTTGGGAAAGTTGGTAGTTAAACAGTATATATTAATAGAAAATCTTGCTTTAGCCAGGCATGGTGGCTCATGCCTGTGATCCCAGCACTTTGAGAGGCTGAGGTGGGCAGATCACCTGAGGTGTTTACAAGTTCAAAACCAGCCTGGCCAACATGGTGAAACCCCGTTTCTGCTAAAAATACAAAAATTAGCTGGGCCTGGCTGAGTGACCTAGAATCCCAGCCACTTGGGAGGCAGAAGCAGGAGAATCACCTAAACCTGGGAGGTGGAGGTGGCAGTGAGCCAAGATCACACTACTACACTCCAGGCTGGTTGAAAGAGTGAGACTGTCTCTCAAAAAAAGACAAGAAAAAAAAAAAAGGAATATCTTGCTTTATGGGTATAGGAAGTCCTGGCTTAGAAAAAAATGTAATTAGCATCAGAAAATAAATTATTGATAATATTTTAAAATTAATATATGGCAATATCAATTAAAGAATTTCATGCATGGATTGTGTAGGACATCAGAAATTCAAAACAAAAGACTTTCTATACAAAAGTGTAGATATAAACATAGAAACTAGAATAATCTTCATTGAAGAAAACTATAAGAGGTTTTTAAAAAGTTCTCCATGTATTTTGAAGCAAATATATTCCTTTCAATATGTTTTATTCGATTGCAAATTTAGCATGCCACTAATATTTCAAACATTTTCCTAGAAATACTCTTATAAGTGGAACTCTTATTTGTAAAACTTCTTCTGATGTTTGTTCCATTGTAATATTTTATGCTGTTGACTGTAAGAATAAGTGATACAGATGTATAAAAATAGTATTTTAAAATTAAGAAAAATATCTTCGAGTTTGTAAGAAAACTTTCTAAAATGCTGAACACACACTAAGTAACATAGTTCCAAATGTTCACAGCCTAAATCAAACTCAACATATTACTAAGAACAGGTTTTTTAATTTTCCCACTAAGAACAACTATGCTGTTTCAAATTATAAAATAATTTTTTGCCATTACTTTACAGCTGTTACTAGATGACTCTAAGTCTTTTCTATAACTACCTTCTGAAAAAATACCCATAGACACCGGATTGTACATTTTAATTTTCCTTGCTATCCTATAAAGTTTATTTTAAAAAGGCTAATATTGAATAAAAGGTAACAAATTCAAAGTTTATTTTATATGTAAAGATTTGTAGTATCCAAGATCATCTTCAAAGTGCCAGTATTCTGTTTCAATGATTTGTCTTTTTGTCATCTTTTAGTAATTATAACACTGTCTTTGAAATGAAAGGTAGACTAAGACAGAATGAAGAATGTTCTGAGAAAAACAATGTTCCGACGCATTTTTGTATCATGGGGAATGTGAATTTTTTAACCTCAGATATATTTAACGATGATTTTAAAGGTTAGATTGTAAATTCCTTTTTAAGTTCCAGGATACATGTGCAGGATGTACAGGCTGTTTACACAGGTAAACATGTGCCACGGTGGTTTGCTGTACCTATCAACCCATTACCTAGGTATTAAGCCCAGCATGCATTAGCTATTTTTTTCCAATGCTCTCCCTCCCTGCTACCCCACCCCTGATAGGATCCAGTGTGTGTTGTTCCCCTCCCTTTGTCCACGTGTTCTCATTGTTCAGCTCCCACTTACAAGTGAGAACATGCAATGTTTAGTTTTCTGTTCCTGTGTTAGTTTGCTGAGGATAATGACCTCCAGCTCCATCCATGTCCCTGCTAAGGACGTGATCTTGTTCCTTTTTATGCTGCAAAGTATTCCATAGTGTATATGTACCACATTTTCTTTATCCAGTCTGTCATTGATGGGCATTTGGGTTGATTCCATGTCTTTGTGATTGTGAATAGTGCTGCAGTGAACAAACGCATGCATGTATCTTTATAATAGAATGATTTATATTCCTTTGAGTATATCCCCAGGAATGAGATTACTAGACCAAGTGGTATTTCTGGTCCTAGGTCTTTGTGGAACTGCCACACTGTCTTCCACAATGGTTGAACTAATTTACATTCCCACCAACAGTGTAAAAGTGTTCCTATTTCTACACAGCCTCGCCGGCATCTGTTGTTTCTTGACTTTTTAATAATCACCATTCTGACTGGCATGAGATGGTATCTCATTGTGGTTTTAATTTGCATTTCTCTAACGATCAGTGATGTTGAGCTTTTTTTCATATATTTGTTGGTCACATAAATGTCTTTCAAGAAGTGTCTGTTCATGCCCTTTGCCCACTTTTTAATGGTGCTGTTTGCTTTTTTCTTGTAAATTTAAGTTTCTTATAGATTTTGGATATTAGAGCTTTTTCAGATGGATAGATGACAACAGTTGTCTCCCATTCTTCAGGTTGCCTGTTCACTCTGATGATAGTTTCTTTTGCTCTGCAGAAGTTCTTTAGTTTAATTAGATCCCATTTGCCAATTTTTGCTTTTGTTGCGATTGCTTTTGATGTTTTAGACATGAAATCTTTGCCAGTGCCTATGTCCTGAATGGTATTGCCTAGATTTTCTTCTAGGGTTTTTATAGTTTTGGGTTTTACATTTATGTCTTTAATCCATCTTGAGTTAATTTTTGTATAAGGTGTAAGGAAGGGCCAAGTAGACTCCTCCATCTAGAAACACAGTGCTAGGACTCTGCGGCTTTTTATCAGGACCATGATTGGAGAGAAGAAAAGATAGTCAACGTTGAGATGAACGTCAGTTGAAATCAGTTTTTACCCTCACCTGGTGACAGCTGTCCCAGTAAGTTTGCCCTCAATTACTGAAAGGTCATGTCATCATCCAAGGTTTGGACCTCCTTATTGGATCTAACAATGTGGCACTTCTACTTACAGTCCCTCCAGTTTGAGTTTAAAAACTATTCCTTTTGTTGTTGTTGTTGTTGGTCCTAAGTTAAAAACTGATGCTTAACGAAAATGAGTAAAATTAAATTGAGCTACGAAGTCCATTTGTTAAACAACAGATGACCTTTTCTGAAAGGCTTGCATTCTGGTAATCCATACGATTCAGACCAGTAGAGTGGGATCTGGAAGTTTTTGTGTTTGTGGGTTGTCAGGAGTCTAGCTTAGTCTTTAACAAGATGAAAGCTACTGCCTAAATCTATTTCTGTCTTTCAGAAACTTTAAGATCACAATTTCTTTTCTTTTTCAGTCTCAATTCCTGTTGTTTCTTTTAAAATCATTTATTTTACTCGAAAGAGAAAACAGAAAACATCATTTGTATAATATCTCTTCATACACTGTTACCTCTGTTCTATATTTTAGATCTCTTTCTCTTCCTCAAGTCTACTTTTTAACAGCTTCAATCATTTGCATTGCTTTTACTCATTTCATTTTAAAACCCTGTGGAATCTGAAATTTTTTATCATTTGCAAACTGAGCATATTCCTTCCCAACATTTAAAACCATATACAATTTGTTTTTGTAAAAAAAAATTCTCGTTCCACATCAATGCCCAGAAAATGGTGAATAAACACTGCAAATATTGATGATGGAATATAACTTGCTATAGTCTACAGGATCACAATGAGTTGTTAACACTCCTCAGTGCTGCTTCTACAATCAATTTTCACTTCCCTGATAGAATAGATCAATATTGTAGGATCTTAGATGTAAGACTTTTCATATAAAACAAATCACATACTTAACTATGAAAAAAATGTGAAATCCGTATTTACATTCCATTCCCTACAAAGGAATTCCATTACTCATTTGAGAAGGAAATTTAACTCTTCAGGATAGTGTGTGTGTGTGACTTATAATGCCTTATTTTGGATACAGATCAGATTGCAATATTCCCAACAGAACCAAAACTAATATTTCTAATGGGATACACTAAGATCACACAAATGAATGTTGCTTTCTTTCCAATGAGTTTCCACCATTACTCAGTCTTCTCAACTCCTGAAGAAAGAAGACTGTGATATTCAAGTGTTAAACAGCCCTTCCCTCATAAGAGCACTCATCTAGGGTATTCTATTATCTTTTCAAGTTCCTCTTTGGAATTATTCAGCACAAGCACAAACCTGCAAACAGTGAATGTCAATACACTCTTATGGAGTCACCTCACAGTTCTCTTGGTGTACTGTATCCTTTGATTCAGCAAATTAGGGCTAATAAAACTACCTTTGGCAATGGAAGTTTCCCTGGTGGTCTTTATCTGATGGCTTTTATACTAAAAATGGCTTTCGGCAACATCTATTATACCCAGAATACTTTTAAAGTAACAACCATTCTTTTAAAATATGCCCTTTCCTGAAACATAGTATTTGAGAAATGAAATGGAATTTGTGAGCATTTCTTGATTTCATAGGGCTAGTAAATGAGATCTAAGACATGTTAAAGGTCCTGGACATTAGAAGAACCACAATTAGAGGTCTTGTTACTTCATGTATTTCCAGTGTACTTCCTCCATGAAGCCCATTACTTTAGTGTAAAGTTCCGTAGATGGTCCTCTCAAAAATACAATCAGAGAAATCTCTGCTGTATATGAAGCGTATCATTGAACATTAATGTTCTTAAATTACTTGTTCGGGTACTTAGACTAATATTTATAAATACCCTTTCCAACAATACTTTTAATTTTCTTCTGTAACTTTGTTTCACCCACATACACAAAAATAATTTCAAAACATTTTAAAATATGTCACGAAGTTTTTTTATGCACAATCTGCAGAGACAATCCTAATGTTATTCTTTGCTGAAGTCCTATTTGTTGGCCATGGATCTTGGCTCTGCAGCATGCTTACTGAAACTAATGTAACCCAGGACAAAGAATTCAATGCATCTGTGCCAAAAATTGACAATATTACCTACCGTATAGAGTGTTAAGATTACATATGTTAATACATGGATATATCCAGAACAGGGCTGGACCCTATAATTGACTGTTATTCAATAACTATAGTGTCAATTAGCTTTTGAGATTATTTAAAAACTAGATACGATCTGGCTCTGTGTCTCCACCCAAATCTCATCTGGAATTGTAATCCAAATTGTAATCCCCATGTGTTAGGGGAGGGTGACTGAATCATGTGCGCAGTTCCTCCATGCTGTTCTCATGACAGTGAGTTCATTCTCAGGAGATCTGATCATTTTGTGAGGGGCTTTCTCCTCCTCTGCTCTACACATCTCTCATTCTCTCTCCTGCCACCCTGTGAAGAAGTGTCTTCTGCCATGATTGTAAGTTTCTGAGGCCTCCCCAGGAATGTGGAACTGTGAGTCAATTGAACCTCTTTTCTTCATAAATTACCCAGTCTCAGGTATTTTTTCATAGCAGTGTGAGAACAAACTAATACAATAAATTGGTACCAGAAGCTCTTAAAAGCATTCAGTTTTATTCATTTACAAAGATATGGTTTGGAATTGGAACTTATTTGTAAAAGAGAAGTAGAGCATAAATGTTCAGAAAATTTGCAGCCTGATGATGCAACAGAAAAGAAAAACCCATTTTCTGAGGAGAAATTCAAGCAGACTGCAGAAATTTGCACAAGTAATGAGGAGCCAAATGTTAATTGCCAAGACAATGGGGAAAAAATGTCTCCAGAGCATGTCAGACACTTTCACAGCAGCCCTTCCCATCACAGGCCCAGAGGATTAGGAGGGAAAAAGTTTTGTGCACCATGCCCACGGCCTTATCACTTTGTGCAGTCTCAGGATTTGGTTTCCTGTCTCCTGGCTGTGGCTGAAAGGGGCCAACATACAGCTCAGGTCATTGCTTCAGAGGGTGCAAACCCCAAGCCTTGGTGGCTTATACATGGTGTTGAGCCTGTGGGTGCACAGAAGATTAAGGTTTGGGAACCTCTGTCTAGATTTCAGAGGATGTATGGAAATGCCTGGATGTTCAGGTGGAAGTGCTGGAGGGGCAGAGCCTTCATGGAGAGCCTCTGTTAGGGCACTGTGGAAGGAAATGTGAGGTCAGAGTCCCCACACAAAGTCCCTACTGGCGCTGCCTACTGGAGCTGTAAGAAGAAGGTCACCATCCTCCAGACCCCAGAATGGTAGGTCCACTGACAGCTTGCACTGTGTGCCTGGAAAAGCCACAGACACTCAACACCAGCCTGTGAAAGAAGTCAGGATGGAGGGCTTGTATCCTGCAAAGTCACAGGAATGAAGCTTCCCAAGACCATGGGAACCCACCTCTTGCATCAGTGTGACCTGGATGTGAGAGATGGAGTCAAAAGAGAACATTTTGGAATTTTAAGATTAAATGACTGCCCTATTGGATTCTGGATTTGCATGTGAACTGTAGCCCCTTCATTTTGGCCAATTTCTTCCTTTTGGAATGGGTATATTTATCCAATGTCTGTACCCCCACTGTATGTTGCTTTTGATTTTACAGGCTCATAGGTAGAAGGAACTTGCCTTGTCTCATATGAGACCTTGGATTTGAACTTTTGGGTTAATGCTGGAGTGAGCTAAGATGTTGGGGGACTGCTGGAAAGTCATGCTTGTGTTTTGAAATGTGAGGACATGAGATTTGGGAGGGGCCAGGGCCAGAATGATGTGATCTGGGTCTGGGTTCCTACCATTCAATTTTCATCTTGAATTGTAATCTCCACATGTTGGAGGAAGGGCCTCTTGGGAGGTGACTGAATCACGGGGGCATTTCCCCTGTGCTCTTCTCATGATAGTGATTGAGTTCTCTTGAGATCTAATGGTTTTGTGAGGGCTTTCCCCACCTTTGCTCTGTACTTCCCTCATTCTCTCCCGCCACCCTGTGAAGATGTGCCTTCTTCCATGATTGTAAGTTTCCTGAGGCCTCTCTAGCCATGTGGAACTGTGAGTCAATTAAACCTCTTTTCTTTATAAATTACCCAGTCTTGGGTATTTCTTCATAGCAGTATGAGAATGAATACAAAATTCAATTTTTATATTTTACATTTGCATTTTATGATCAACAAACTTCATCTTTGAAACAGGAAATTTGTACTGGTTTTACTATTCTTGTCGTTCTTCACTGAACTTGAACAAGTTTTGCTGAAGCTACATCTAGGGAACATTAGGTGTGGCTAGTGATGACAAGTATTCTTCAATAACAAAAAGAGATCCTAAAGTAGAATCAACCCAAAGAACTATATAATAGCCTCCATATCCTGCATGTTGGGGAAATAGAATACTCAGTAGAAATTCTCATTAATTTTTACTGTGTATGTTGTGACTTTCCCATTTCTTTCCATCAATTTTTTTTTTTTTTTTTTTTTTTTTTTTTTTTTTTTTTTTTTTTTGAGATAGATTCTCACTCTGTTACCCAGGCAGGACTACAGTGGCACAACTCAGCTCACTGCGACCTCCACCTCCCAGGTTCAAGCTATTCTCCTGCATCAGCCTCCTGAGTAGCTGGGACTACAGGTGTCCACCGCCATGCCTGGCTGAGTTTTGTATTTTTACTAGAGATGGGGTTTCACCATGTTGGCCAGGCTAGTCTCAAACTCCTGACCTCAGGTGATCCACCTGCCTCGACCTCCTGAAGTACTGGGATTACAGGCGTGAGCCACCATGCTCAGCCCCATCAACTTTATTCTTATCAGTTTCATTTTATTCTAGTGTAATTTTATCTTATTATATTCCCTATGATGGTTTCAAAACACTTTCCTTCACTCATTCATATATTCATACATTAAATTAATACAGACTTTTCTAAGCATCTTTGTTCGTGCAGTACATTTGATCCCAATAATATAATGATGAATATGGGGATGATTTTTAGAAGCTCATAGTCTATGAAAAAATAAGCTAAATACAGTATAATTATATATATTATGTATAATACATATAATTTTATAAACACACACAAGTGCTAAAGTTAGCAGATGAGGGAGTGAACAAGCTCATTTCAAGAGGTGCAGAAATCACCACAGGAAAAACGTATTGAATTGTCATTTATGTCATCAACTTATTTGTCTGGATTTCTGTGATAAGCCCTTAATTTTGTCACCACATACATTCTTGACACTGTAATTTGAAAGGTTTTAATACATGAGTTGGCTTATGCCAGTCCCCAGCCTACATTGTATATAACAACATTCTGGAATTTCATGTAGATCCCAAGAACCCCCAGCATTCTCTAATTCTTAGGTTTCTGTATTCTGCTTTATATTTTTGTAGTGATCGCTTCCCTGGTTATCCATAACCCTATTAATAACTGCTTCTTCAGGTGTCAGATGATGTTTAATTCCTTTGAGAAGCCTTCATGTTATCCCTAAGACTGAGATACTTTCCTGTGTGTTCCCACAAGATCTGCTTTTCCCAAATAAAACCTTTCATACTGCATTGTAATTTTCCCTGATTACTCTTCTTTAGCCCCCAGAGGCAGAAATCTGTATGGTGACTAGCACCAATTAAGTACCAATTAATAATTTGTTGAACAAATAAATGAATGGATGGATAAATGGATGGATGAATGTGGAGATAAGGGACATTTCAAAGGAAAAATAATCATGATGTTGGAACTATAAAGAAGAAGCTGTTAGTGACTAATTTGAATTGCAAAATTTGTATTAAATTAGTACAACGTTTTTATATGAGCATCATAATGCATTTTAGACTTCAGGAAAAAACAGGATTCCATAGAATATACTCATAACATAAAGGTATGGAACAATTAAGACAAAAAAACTTCTGATACAAAATCCATACTATTTTGCAAATTTATAACCAGAGCACTACACTTAGTTTATATATATATATATATATATAAATAAAATTATACATTACTTAATAGGTAAATATAATATATTCTTAAAAATTAGCATAAAACATTAATGTTATAAGGAAATTAAAGGATGTCAAACATAATAAAAACCATCCCCAAGCAATACCTATTGTATTAATATATCTCCTCCAAAATCGAGACATTTTTCGAGACTATTTTTGAGATTATATATTAATCTAGAAAATTATACTCTTAAATTCAGCGCTTTACACTTCAGCTTAATAATTAGCACTTAATAATTACTTTTGGATCATTAATTTTCACTCTAAATTACACATTAAACGAATGCAAAATATTCCAGTCAGGTCTCCACTAAGTGAAAATGTGAACGAGTTATTCATATAATTCACAAGTACCAATAATTGAAGAAAACTGTACTTATCAAATGTACTCTGTGTTTTAACTCAACTTTGGTCTTTTGCATATACACATATTTATTATTTTGGTTTCTGAATAATATTCTTGGCTAATATTTCAATATTTTCAATTCATTAGAAAATCTGGTTTTTAATGTTTATTAAGATGTGTCTTAGAGATGTGTAGATTACATGCATGCATTCTTGCACTTCAGAACACATTCATTAAAAGGCTCATGTTTGGAGGCACTGTGGCAGGGACTGTGAGGCAGTTGTTCTCAAGGTTTATTGGAAGTAGTTATTTAGTATGCTTGTTAAATATCCATTTCTGGGATCTACCACTGGAAATGTTGATTCAGTATTTCTGGCTAAAACTCTATATTCTATGTTTAAACAAGCACAGAGATTAATCCGATGTGATTCTGATGCAGGTTATATACTCCATGATCAAAAATAGTTATGTGGCATATAGACAGATAAAAAGATGCTCCCTGACTTTCCCTAGACAATTTTACAACTATTATAGTTAGTACAACTCACAAAAAAGTACTTTTGAGTGGGCTACAGAAACTAATAAAGGTTTTGGTGCTGGGTGCAGAAATAGAATCGTACTTTAGAAGTATAAAACTAGTTGGTACACAGGATGTTGAAGAGATGCTTGATCATATCGTACAGAGTTAATTCAAATATTCCAAGTCTAGGATGACCTGAAATTAGTCATAGTGAGGGAGAGAGACTTGAAATTTGTGTTCAAAAACCAATGGCATTCTGCGTCTTGTCAGTCCTGTTTGCTTTTTTATTAATTTATGAATTAATTGCCTTGCCTCAACTTTTCCCCTGTTCTGTAGAGTTGGCTCCATGGAAGACCCAATTAGTCAGTCTTCAGAGAGATAGTTTTATATAGTAATCTCACTGACACTCAGAGCTCCATATCAACCCAGGTGAACCAGGCACAATGCCAAATTTCATCAAAGACTTAATGGTTCCAGGGATGATTTTCTAGGGAATTTCTCACCCAGAAGACATCTATTTCTCTTTACTCTCTGTTCAATGGCTTACTTTATCTAATTTTCTATTTGATTATCTTCCTCTGGAATTTGGGAGGAAATGCTAAAACAGATGTTATCCTACACAGTAGAATATAAACCTATAGAAAATTCGAATAGTTTTACTCCCACACCACCCCTCCCCCTCACCCCGAAAACTAGAAGGAAGGTCTTATTGGTTTTCAGATAATTATGTTTTGGTCTAACTTTACACAGTTAACAACAGCTATATCAGATAGGTCCAGTCAAGATAACAGGAATCATTTTAGATATAATACAGGAATTCGTATACAGACCTTTAAGAGTTAGTAAAGCAAAACTAGTATATAAAAGAACATAGATATTTTCATGCCTGTAATCCCAGCACTTTGGGAGGCTGAAGCAGGTGGATCGCTTGAGGTCAGGCGTTTGAGAAGAACCTGACCAACATGGCTTAAACCTCATGGTTTAACCTCATCTTTTAACATGGTAAAACCTCATCTTTTGTATTTAGTAAAAATATAAAAATTAGCCCAGTGTGGCAGTATGCACCTGTAATCTCAGCTATTCTGGAGGCTGAAGCAGGAGAATGGCTTGAACCCAGGAGGCAGAGGTTGCAGTAAACTGAGATGGGGCCATTGCACTCCAGCCTGGGTGACGGGGCAAGACTCCTCTCAATTAAAAGAAGAACATTGGTATTAGTGATTACATAGAGCAGCTTCCAATTCTAGTTTTTAAGAAACAGAAGAGATAGGATAACCAGCATCTAGGGATGTAGGAGAGAAGTATGCTTCTCAAATGGACAATGGGAATGTTGCCCTTCCAAGGTGATGCTCATACCTGAGTCCCCGTCCCACATTGCTGGCGCTCAGACTAGTGATGGAGGTAACATTAGCTGGTACCCACCTTCAACGGGTTTATCCCTAGCTGCTAATATAAGAACTAAACATGTCTGGAGGCTGGGGAGTGACCCTATGCATGGATGTAATGCCAGCAGAAACGAAACCAGAGGAAGTGCTTTCCCCTCTCCCTCTTTTAATCTCCTTTTAGAACTTTCCATTGGCAGAAAAAATAAAAGTATAATACCTGGAAGGAGAATCAGGGAAATATAATTTATAGGTATCATGCAGATGAGGGATTTAGTAGAGTTTGGGAAATGTGGTTTACATAAACACAGACCAATTTACAGAAGAGGAGGTTCGGATCTGTGACAAAATAGGCAAATCACCAGCACGGTAGCTATAGCAGTCTTCGGGGTTTTGAAGTATGTGGCTTCAGAATCACAGAACATGTGAGCACCACATTCATTTCACTGAGATACGGGAGAAAATAAAAGAGTTTAGTTTGGTCAAAAGCATCTGGGTGCCTTCAGAAGAATTGAAATTGACTGTCTGAAATGGCAAATAACTAAAACCTATTGTTCAAGAGTTCATAAGTTTGATACTGAACCGGCATCCTCTCCTTCGAGGACCGCTCTGCCTAAAAAGATTATGTGATGGCTGGAGTTTCCATATTGTCAGGCCTCTGAGCCCAAGCCAAGCCATCACATCCCCTGTGACTTGCATGTATATGCCCAGATGGCCTGAAGTAACTGAAGAATCACAAAAGAAGTGCAAATGCCCTGCCCCACCTTAACTCATGATATTCCACCACACAAGAAGTAAAAATGGCCAGTCCTTGCCTTAAGTGATATTATCTTGTGAAATTCCTTTTCCTGGCTTATCCTAGCTCAAAAAGCTCCCCCACTGAGCACCTTGTGACCCCTACTCCTGCCCGCCAGAGAACCCCCCCCTTTGACTGTAATTTTCCTTTAGCTACCCAAATCCTAAAAAACCGCCCCACCCTCATCTCCCTTCGCAGACTCTCTTTTCGGACTCAGCCCGCCTGCACCCAGGTGATTAAAAAGCTTTATTGCTCACACAAAGCCTGTTTGGTGGTCTTTTCACACGGACACGCATGACACATATCCCAGCAAAAAACAATCAGTTTTAAAATAGTATTTCACCAAGAGTGTAGAGATGGGCAATACAGAAGCGGAGAGACCAATGTGACATTTTAAGATTGATTTGGGCAACAGATGTTGAGGCATTAAACTAAGAGAATAGCAGTGGGAATGTGAAAGTATATTTAAGAGAAATTTAGAAGTAAAGGCAATGGGTCTTATTAAATGTGGGGAGTGAAGGAAGAGGAGGAACACAAGATGACTCCTGAGTTTCTGTCTCGGAGAATGGCGAGTCATAGTGTTTGTCAAGCCTCCGAGCCCAAGCCAAGCCATCGCATCCCCTGTGACTTGCAGGTACACGCCCAGATGGCCTGAAGTAACTGAAGAATCACAAAAGAAGTGCAAATGCCCTGCCTGGCCTTAACCGATGACATTCCACCACAAAAGAAGTGAAAATGGCCAGTCCTTGCCTTAAGCGATATCATCTTGTGAAATTCCTTTTTCTGGCTTATCCTGGCTCAAAAAGCTCCCCCACTGAGCACCTTGTGATCCCCACTCCTGCCCACCAGAGAACAACCCCCCTTTGACTGTAATTTTCCTTTACCTACCCAAATCCTATAAAACGGCCCCACCCTTATCTCCCTTCACTGACTTTCTTTTTGGACTCAGCCTGCCTGCACCCAGGTGAAATAAACAGCCATGTTGCTCACACAAAGCCTGTTTGGTGGTCTCTTCACACAGATGCGCATGACAGTATTGTCAACTAAAATTAAGAAAAAGGAACAACTGAAAAGATGTGGGAGGAAAGTTGACAGGTTTATTTTTAGACTTATTGAATGAAGACCTAGAGCTAACTGTTATCTAAACATCAGTGGAACTTCTTGTATTATTTGGGCAGTGAGTTTTTGAATGTATGAATTTTCCTTTGTAGATTTTGCAGTTGAATAAATCTATTCTTTTCAGAATAAGTCTAAACTACTCTATAGGACAATTATATAGGCTTCTGCATTATAGAGCCCACTGACTGCTTTCCCAAGCCTCGTCTATCATTCCTTCCTCAAAAGTGGTGCTCCAGGAAGACTGCAAACATTGAGCTTCCCTGAAAATACTCTGATACTTGAAACATCTGTACTTTGGTAAATGCTCTGTCTGCGATGAATACTAGTCCACTCTCCATCTGATTATCTTTGGTTCTGTATTGAACTCTAGCTAAGCTATAACTTCTAAGATGTTATTCTTAAGAAAATCCTCATGTAACTGATCATTGTCTACTATTTATGCATTCTTTATTCATCATATTTCTCAATTTTATGTATTTTTTACAGCTCATCTTAATGTATTTACTGATACACCTATTTCCCTTTCTAGACTGTAGTTTATGAGTATATAGGTGGCATACCTCTTTAAAAGTCACACCAGAAACAGTGAGATTTCTCACAACTCACATGCTGACAAAATATTAGTTAGATATATGAGATACTTTAACTCAACCAAGTGATAAAATATGAAAAGGGGAGGGGAATAAACTCACAAGAGAGGAAACACGAAATGGTCATTAAACAAAAAATAATGATAAACTTCACCAGAATCAGTTTTTTCATTTCCTTCAAGTTGACTAAATTTTAAACATGTTTCTTCCTAAGCCCCTAACTTCTTTTTCTTTGTGCACTTACTTTACAACATTTGTAAGTACTTTCTCTTCCCATTTGAGATGTAAATCTTCCATTTCTTGCCTGTTTTAAAAGCCAGGATTCTCTTTTTCAAGGAGCCATCTTTATAAAATGTAATCATCAAGACAGAACCCCTCCTCTCTGCCAGTCTGTATGTCAGGGAAGCAGCCTAACTTTCATAAATACAATTAGCAAACACATATTGTTATGCCCAGACCGTTTATTCCCCGAAGAAGACCACCAGAGTCCAGAGTCAAAGCTAAGCAGCAAGGATCTTTATTACAGGTTCGAACCTGGAACTCTCCCTCGCTCGTGAAACGAGACAGGCAGGAGAGCTCCCCCACTCAGCTCCGAACAATGTTATATAGTCTAAGAAAAGTGGGCATAGAGTTATTATACAAATCAGATATATGATTGGCTAGTGTTTGAACAAGGCGATTTGGCTAACTATGATTGGTTCCCGCCATTTCTGATATTTTGGTTCAAACTTTGAGGCGGGAGAGCAGGTTTATGGCAGCAAGAGTTTATCTTACTTAAACACGTCTTGTGACCTTGCCTCAGAACTTACAAAATCTCTGGTATGTGCAAAACAAAATCTCTGGTACGTGCAGAAAACCAGGTACTCACAGAACTTACGAAATCTCTGGTATGTGCAAAGATTAGAGAGCAGAACAAGGGTGTAGCGGGTGGGGGGCGGGTACACATCTATCTTTGTGTCCTTTCAATATGACCTAATCACATTGACCAAGCTCACTCCCAAGCCCGGGCCCGGTGCTTTTTCACTAGCTCTCCCAGGTGCGTGAAATTATCTCATCTTTTGGTTCAGTGGAGAGCTCTCTTTCCCCTAATGTAATAGTCTTGAATAATGAACGTCTTCCTTGCTTATTTCATTCCATCTGTTGCAATTTCTCTTTCATATACACAAAGATTATTTACCATTTACATTTTATAAATGCAGCAAAATTAAAAACTCCGAGGATATGAAATTATGGTACAAATCCAAAAATAGTCTACTTGGAGCGCTGGTGCAAGTATGGATTACTATAATCACTTTGAAGATTAGTTTTGCAACCTAATGGAATACATACTCATGCACAGAGAGGCTTGCTTGTAGCATTGTTCATTAAAATTAGAAATAATAGATAATACATTGTGGTATATTCATACATCAATTATAATAGTCTATTTTATCAGCAGAAAGACAAATTGGAGGCATATACGTTTTAAAAACACTGCTGTTTAATATTAGGAAATATTAAATAATATTAATTGTATATAATTACTATATATACACACATGTAAATCAGGGGACAGGATCAGAAAGGAAGAGAATCAAGGTGTCATCTATTACACTATATTTTATTTACTTATAAAATGAAAATGATTGGGAAATTAAGATAGCAGACGTGGTTGCAGCATACATTTGGGACATTCACAAATCCTTACATAAAATGAAAAAACTTGATAGCAACATCAAAATCACATGGATACCATTTATTAGACTGGTGCAAAAGTAATTATGGTTTTTGCCAATTAGATAAAACAAAACTCAGTGAAAATGTCATCCTCACTAACCTCAAAGCAGAAATGAGAGAGCACCCTACCAATGGCCACACAACCTGCACACTATCAGCATGTGTGCACAAGAAACAGAGGGAAGCAATGCAGCAAGTTAAATTGCAGCCAAGTGCAGCAAATGCAGCAAGCAATGCAGCAAGTTGAAAACAACAGAACCCATAAGGATTTATTGAAAATCAATTTGAAAACAGCAGAGAACTGTGAAAATTTATGCCCACACTAATAATGGGTGGATGCAAGGGCCCTGTTATAAGGCTAAAGGAAATAGAGTCTCTGAAACCTTTTGAACTCTCAAAGCTAAAAATCTGGCAAGTTTTCTTACCATTCAGGATGAGGGGATTACACATACAAGAGTAACTGCTGAAAGCGGAAAAAAATTAGTGAGACAAGAACAACAGAAAGTTAAGAAAGAGAAGATATGAATAATCACTAGGGAGAGAAAGAGACTAGAAATCTTAGAAAACAAGTCACCATATTTTTTTTTTTAACATGAAGACAACAGAACAGGCAACTCAGTAGATTTAGAAAAGCTATTCAAACAAAGCTTTCTTCTAAAAATGAAGGGAATTTATATTAGCATAAAAATAAGCAACAAATGTTTTGAGATCAAATCTCACAAAGAAAACCACCATAAATATTGCATATTCTGTTATGATCTCTGCAAACAAAGTAAGCATACCATCAAGATGTTCAAAAACAGACTAAAATGAGACATAGCACTTCAAAGTGAGCTAAAAGGCAGTAAGCATGGGATACAAGACACAAAGAAATAACAAATTAGAATTAGAAAAATTCAGGAAAGAGGAGATCTCAAAAAATAGAAGAATGCGAATTCATTCAAAAATAAATACAACCTGCAGAAGTGCAAAAGCTAAAAAGCACCACCAATAATATCTTAAGAGAAACAGAAGGTAAAGAGGTGAATTTTTACAATCCAAAAGAATTTGAGCAAAATCAAAAAGGATTTGGGAAAATGCTGAAGATAACAAAAATTTAACAAATGAATAATAGGTGCTCCTGAGGAAGAAAGTTAAAACGACAACAAATTATTAAAACTATAATTCAATGAAAGCCTCCTAGAAAAATAGTTAAAATTACATATTGAAAAAGTACACTCCACAACTGAGAATACCAACTCAGAGCTACCAACACAAAATATATTCTAGTAAAATTACTGTACTTTAAAGAAAAAGAAAACAAATTATTGGGCACTGGGGAAAAAAGCAAGTGACTAATAACGGAAAGAAAAAATAGATTATCACTATAATTTTTGCCACTAATGCATTCTAACAGAAAATTCAGAGCTTATTTTAAAAAATGGAAGGAAAGAACATGTGAACCAACATTTTTGTATTGAACAAAATTAATTTTTAAGACTAAGGACACAAAGTCTTATCACCATAAAAGAACTTGTAAAATATTGTCCCCATGAGTCCTTCATAAGGAATATACTAGAGAGTTATTGATATAAGAGCAACTAGTGAGCGTTATATAGTTACAATAAATAAAAGTGACAGATATGATATGTGACCTGACACTATCTCTGTATCTCTAGTATAACCACAGAATGGGGAGAGAAAATAGAAAATACATACAAAAATGTGTAGCTAATTTTAGTAGTCATAATGGGTAGGGGCGGTTTTAGTATTATTATTCAGATAATGTGGTATATTTAATGTGGAATCAAGTAAGTAATTATGCAATATTTATTTTAATTATCACCTATGTTTCTAAGAGCCATCATTAGTGCTCAGATTGCAATCATGAAATGACATTTCCTAGTAAAACAAAGTCTCATGTAAAAATGGCTCATTCCAGGATAAGCTGAGCTTAGTACATCTAATTATACCATATAGCAAAGAAACTAGTAAGTATTTTAAGGGTCATCTCAAAGGACTCAAAGGCAAATGGAAAAGGTACCAACTGGCAAAATGTGAGACAACGTGAACTTCAATAAAAAGAATTACGAATGTTTTTTAAAACTGAGTTCATGATGACATTAAACATATACATAATAATTGGTCATCTTCTGAGAAAGACAGGTAGGGAATCATTTTTTAATCTTGAAAACTGGCTCAATTAAAAAAAAATTCAAGAATCTATCCTGGCTTTCCCGAGGTCACAATCAAAAGAGGAAATGGATCACTGAAATCGATTTTTGTATTGATAGTATCTGCCAAAGAGAGAGAAAAAAAACCTGATAGAAAGTGGTGACATAGTTTGGATGTTTGAATCTCATGTTGAAATTTGATCCTCAGTGCTGGAGCTGGGGCCTGGTGGAAAGTGTTTGGGTTATGGGGAAGGATTCCTCATGAATGGCTTGGTGCCCCTCCATATGATAATGAGTAAATTCTAGCTCTGAATGCATGAGAGATCTGGTTGTTTAAAAGAATGTGGTACCTGCTCCCATCCTCTCTCTCCATGTGATACACTGGCTATCCCTTTGTCTGCCACCAATTTGTAAGCTTCCTGAGGCCTCACCAGAAGCTGAGTATATGTTTGCACCAGGCTTCTCACACAGCCTGCAGAAACTTGAGCTAAAACTCCTCATTTCATAAATTCTCCAGTCTTAGGTACTTCTTTATAACAATACAAAAACAAAGTAATACTGGGGAAAGGGCTAACTTTCTTTTGAAAGAAATTTCAGATAAGGAAGCAAAAATTTGTCATACACTTATTTAAAAAGTGAAATCCAGTTAATTATCAGGGAAATCGAAGTTAATACTTGTTTTACTTCTATCCTTTGGATGAATATGAAAAATCAGTGAACAGGAAGAAAAGTGTCTACAAAGATGGGGAGCAGTAGAAACTGTCATTATTTCTAGTGAGAATATGAACTGGTACAATTGCTTTGCAAAGCAGGCTCACATACCTAGTAAAGCTGAACATCATCTTTTGTTTTGTGGCACTGCCATGCTACTTCTAAGATATCCTGCACGCTCTTGCACATGAATATCAAGAGATACTTTCCAGATGGTTTAGAACAACATTGTTCATATCATACCAAATGCCATTGATATCAACTCCAATATTCATCAATAAAATACATACATAAGTGAGTTACGTATTCATAAATCAGAATACTATACTTTGCTAAAAGGAAATGAGGGCTGGGTGTGGTGGCTCATGCCTGTAATCCCAGCACTTTGGGAGGCCGAGGTAGGTGGATCACTTGAGGTCAGGAGTTCGAAACCAGCCTAACCAACACGGTGAAACCCTGTCTCTACTAAAAGTACAAAAAATACAAAAATTAGCTAGGCATGGTGGCACATGCTTGTAATCCCAGCTACTCTGGAGGCTGAGGCATGAGAACTGCTTGAGCCTGGGAGGCAGAAGTTGCAGTGAGCCAAGAATGCGCCACTGAACTTCAGCCTAGGTGACAGAATGAGACTCAGTCTCGAGAGAGAGAGAGAGAGAGAGAAATGATTACACCTATATTCATCAGCAAGGATGAGCCTCGAAATCATACTGTTTAATAAAAGGACTAACAAGATAGACTGTATGATTTGATTCATATAAAATTCAAAAAACCAGAAAAACCAAGTAATATATTATTTAGGGATGCATATATTGTTGATCAAAACTAATTTTTATAAAAGTTATTATCAGGATAGGCAAACTGTCTGTGCAGTGAAATGTGTTCAGAGAGGCGCATATAGGGCCATGGAAATGTATTTCTTGGACTTGGTGGAGGGTTAGGTACAACTATATTATTTTCCTTAAATCATGTGTGTGTATAACTACCTACCACTATCTGTGCCTCTGCCTCTACTCCTATCAAGTGTTACGACTTCACCCAATTTTATCAAATATTCCTTTCTCACTTGCTAATTTATAGAAGCATTTAAAAAAAACATTTTACATATTTTATCCAGTACTTTTATTTCAATGGACAGGTGTGAGTTGGATGGACACACTTAGAATGCTGTCTATGTATTAAAACGCTTAATCTTCACAATAAAATCACTTGGAGAGTCCTGCTTTTGTTCAGATCTTAAGGAAATCTAGGCACAGAACTTGTACAAGGTAGGAGAGAAGTTACTTGTCCAAGATATACTAATTTTATTGTGTATTTTTTATCTTAAGCAGTTCACCGTCTTGCTGGTAAAAACGACTGCACAAACAAAATAACCACATAGAAGAGCTTTAATAATTCCTGTTTGCCCAGCCAATTAAATACAAACTCCGCTTGTGTACACAAAAAATCAATTGTAACATTTTTAATTCACATTTTTAGCTTTCCAATATGTTCAAGTAATTTTAATAATTCTGTTCCTCTGTAAACACACCCCTTGCTCTGTTCATGACGTTTGCTCCTCCTAGGAAACCTTCTCCCTATTGTCAGTTGCTGAAACCAAATTATAAGTCCATCCCCTCAAATACCACTTTCTCATAAATATTGCAGGCAAATATTGGTTTGTTTTTCCTGATTGCCCTTTCTCTGTCTCCTCTATGAAGTATTTTTTGAACTCCCCATTTGGATAGTTTCTTTTCTTTCTCTGAGCTCTCATAAAACTTTGATTGATCTCTGGCATATAATGTGATATAGGGGATTGTACACAGTATTTCTTCTGTGTTCATCACCAGCTGGAAGAGTTGATAAACGTGAAACATTTCTGCTGAGATATCAGAGGTACTATTTCAAAATAGAAGCATCCTTAAAGAAAGTATAACCTGAGGGCTTCAGGCCCTGCAAAAAGATGGAAGTGGTTCTACTTTGGTGTTAAGAAGTAAACCTCATGATAAATTAAATCAGAGACCGATATCAAAATTCATACCAAATAAGCCACCATTACCAGCCTAAGTGTTACAGTTCCAAATGTCCTTAATCACATGATGCCTTCTTATAATGCTAATATACAGTGTTTTAAAAAATTTCATCATGCTTTAATAGAGTATTTTAGAGATACAAATAAATAAAAAAAAGTGTACATTTTTGCTCTTCATAGTGTGGTCCTATGGACCAAGGAATAATAACATCATCTCTAGGTGGGTAGGAAATGCTCTACCTCAGATTTCCTGTGTTATACCCTATGTTTTAACCAGAGTCCCAGGTGATTTGTATGTATGAGAAAGTTTGAGAAGCTCTGGGATCAGCTCAAACTCTGTTTTTAAAAATTATTTCTACTTAGTGAGCAATTTTCTTTTCAATAATAAGAAAATTAATAATTCCACACAGTTAGAGATACTGAAGTCACTGAAGAGCCGAAGACATACCTAACTTGTTATCAATCCTGAGAGATAATATCACCATTTCAATAGCCACTCTGTTTATTCACAACAAAATGACATGAAAAATAGACCTAGGTAAGAATGGGTTTGTTTCTGGTTTTGTTGATAGTTATATGACTTTGGCTAAGTAATGAGAAAATTTACCTGATAATATTTGCTTGAATTTTAATTTTTTTTTACATCCTCTATTGATCATATAGTTACACTTAGCATGGTGTTGTTCAAAAAAGACCACAACTTCTTATTTTATGTTCTCTGGCATGGGATAGATTTAGTTATGACATATTACAGAACAGCAGAGTAATCTGAAATGTGAGCTAGGAGGCTCCTCTAAGTCTTAAGTCATCCCTCTTCACCTCAGTGATTTAACATCAGTCTAAGCCAATGCAATGAAAATAATCACTTAGGCATTCAAGGACAAACCTTTTATTTCAATTCTACTATTTAACTATATTATATTGATATATAACTTTTCAAAAGAATAAAAGATGATTTTATATGATTCATTAGTTATCTACATTCCATTATACAAT
The DNA here is from genome assembly GCF_043159975.1 of Macaca nemestrina. Lineage (NCBI taxonomy): Eukaryota > Metazoa > Chordata > Mammalia > Primates > Cercopithecidae > Macaca > Macaca nemestrina. The sequence continues at coordinate 21,483,250 of NC_092140.1, forward strand.
GTTGTTAACAAAATTGGCAGTCAGGATGAGTATCAATTATTTAGAAACCGAAATGGAAATGTATAATCAGAAAAATATTCATAGTGATCACATATTAAACTATATTTATCTTACACATATATTTCATTTCTCTTTAGTATAATTTTCATCAGTACTACCAAAACTGTACTAGATGGTAATTTCAAAGTATTTACAATTTTGAACATTAAACTGGATTGGGAAGTGTTTATCTGTGAATTTTTCTATAGTTTTATCGTGCTGGGTTTTATCTGACATTTAGAATTAGGTACTTGTAAAGTGTAGATCAAAGTGTGCAATCATTACTCAAGATTACTTTCAACGTCTTGCAAAGGTTTTAATCTAATGGACCTTCCAAAGATTTTTAGTATGAATGGAGAAATAAGCAATGGACTTATTGAAAAAAATAGTTATTTTCAGTACATTTTTCTTATATTTGAAAAAATATCAATGGGCTCTTTTTCTTTTATTGTACTTTATGTTCTAGGGTACATGTGCACAATGTGCAGGTTTGTTGCATATGTATACATGTGTCAATGGGCTATTTTTCAACAGTTTACAAAGTAAGCTGAATATATTTTATTTTGATTAAGTTTGATGAAACTTTAATTTTAGAAATAATATATATAATCAGTAAACATATTTTTGACTACGATAGTATAATGACATCCAAATTTTATAGGCATATATGTTTGAATTTATATCGATAAAAAATAGACTATTTAAAATTATATAAAATAATATCCACAATATGAATAAATACATAGTTTTCCTAGTTCTGGAAAGAAAGTAACATCTTTTTAAGGTCTCCTTAACTTCTGCACCTACCTGAGGCTTTTGAAGTGAAGGTGATTTATGGTGAAAATAAATATGAGGAAGCCAAGAACTTTCATTCACTCTACAATCCTGCATTACTAAATAAATCAGCCTCCCTTATTCTTCAGTGGCTAACAAAGTGTAATTTTCCTTTTGTTCTGTGCATAGAATATACTATTCTCTTTCCAAGGTCATTCTTAGTACCCTGACATGGATACATTTGTTAGAGGCTGATACAAAGTTACCAAGTGAGAAAACCAAAACACAATATAAACAATAGTTCTATTTATCTTAGACTAATCAACCAAAAACTCTAGATCTAGCAATTTAATATTGCAATGTATTATTCTACTACTTCTAAATTAATCATATTTAAGTCAGATATTTCCTGTTCCAATAAGCCTACCTCCTAAGATATTACAGTGGGAAATGCTTTATAAACTGGATAGTGCTATCAAGCATCAGGGAACCTTATTATTATCATAATTATGATTCAGTAAGGAGTCTGTGGGAAAAGGGCTAGTTGTCGATAAACATGTTAAAAGATATGAGAACTGAATTCTGGAATCCTCAAATATTTAGAATGTGGAATGATGAGGAGAAGCCCAGCAAAATAAAACCAAAGATTGAAAATCACTTTACTTTAAAAAAATGTCTGGTATCTAGTTCTAGTTGTGATCAAATCCATTTTCCCTCGATCACCACTGTGAACCTCCTTGCCAAAATGAATTTGATCATGAATTATGTATTATTTACTTTTTATAAGTAATTATTGCCATTTAAATCATAAGATCACATAAGAATTGTAAACAATGCAACCACAAATTTTCAAAATTATATGTAGAATAATTTTGCTACAAATTGTTTTTAGTAGAACTCTGGTTTGTTTTTCAACATTTGAAGATATCCAGAGTTATGGACCTAAGAAGTACAGCCAGATATTTCAAGAAGTATAGATTTTAACATTAGATTTGTTCTGCATGACCAAAAGGAGAGAATTATTTTTTCCAGTTGTGTTTAGAACCTCCATCAGTTAGCAACTGTGCAAGAATGGCAGATGTCAGGCAAGGGGTGAGGCAACTTTTAAGTTCAAAGTTATTCCAATCCTGCAACCCCAGGTTACTAGTGAACTATCTATATCTATGTAAACGAACCAAATACATATAATAAAAATGTAGACAAATTTTCCTAATGGGGTTTTTAAGTCATTCTACTGAAATCAGTTTAAGAGTGAAAATTACTTAGTATAGATGGCTTCTTTCTATAAGAAACATTAGTTAACATTTAATTATAGTGTACAGGTAGGATTACAAATAGAAATTATTTAGAAAACAGTAAGATGGTTAAATAATTTGATAACATTGATGATGAAAACAAAATGACACCTAAAAGGCACAGAAATATTTTGGCGGTAAGACTTTGCATATTGAAATATAGAGACCCCTCTGTTATCTGTTATAAACATGAACAAAAACAGACACAGAAAATCAGTTCAAGTAATAATTAATTAGCAAAATATTGGCCAACTTTTTTCATTTGCATAGTGTAGAATCATGAAATTTCAAAGATACAACATTAGTATTAATAATCATAACTATATATAGTTACATGTAGATATATAGTCATATATAACTTTAAATTTAGTCAGACATTTTATGGTAACAAATGAACTGTGTGGTATTTATGCTTTATTTTCCAAAGAATAAACAAAAGTGTAATGAAGAAATAGTGGTGCATTTCAAGTTCTTAACACAGATGACACCTTGTTAAACTTTTTAGATCACAGTATTTTCAAGTCATTAAGACCACCTAAAACTATGCCTTAACTTTCTTTACCAATATATCAAACTGGGCCAAAACGGGCAAAATACTGGAGTGCTTTACAAAAATAGAAATGTGACCTACAGTTTGCTCCTTTCCTTGTCCCTCTTTACTTCAGCGTGCTATCCGCAGTGGTTTTCTAACCACTTATTAAAAATTGAAAGGCAAGAGCTATAAGCTCGTAGAAACATAATAGGCAACCCACTTAGAGCAGATGTGGATTTTCAGAAAATGCTTGCTTGGAGTTCCTGAAAAATCATCTATCTCTTAAATCGCCCTAATTCTGATGGACAGCTGCTTGTACCATGTCTGTCCATTTCAGCAGTAATTGAAACCAAGGTTTTGAAGTAAAAATTTTTGTCAGCTTGTCAAGTATAGTTTTGTGAAGAAAACTATTAGTAGCTGAATATCCTTCACTGCCTCTACTTCCTTTGTAAAACAAACAAAAAAGAATGACCTACTAACATATAACAAGTTCTTGAGCTTGTAAGTAACTTCATGAAGTAAAAAATTTTCTATAAATATACCATTTCTACACATACATGCACGTGCACTCACACACACAAAATGCTATACTTTTGTAATAACTTGATGTTCTAAAATACTACTAATATTTAGATGGCCATGCAATTACAGTAGAAATAAATACTCCAGATAGGATGAAAATGAAAGTTTATTAAATATTACCCTGATGGGTAAGTGCTATAATTCCTAAACATAGTGGAAGACATTTTAGGTTTTAGTTAAAAAAAAAAAATTGTTTCTAGTGGAAACCTTTTTCATTTTCTTTTACCTAATATAATTAAATTATAATTTGCTATTTGACTATGATAAAAATGTAATAAAGTAAAAACTTTCTTACATAATGACACAGTATTTTTTAAATAACACAAGTTGATGATGTAGTAGTACTTAGTCATCCTGGCTTCATGTTATTTATCAATATGTAATTCATATCCATTATGCCCTAAGAGTTATTCCACTTTCAAACTTTTATAATTCTCATGAAAAAATATGGAATCATGCCCATCAATCAATGAGTGGATAAAGAAACCGTGGTATATGTGTGTATGTATGTATGTGTGTGTGTATATATATACACACATATATAAAATGGAATACTATTCAGCCATAAAGGGAATGAAATAATGGTCACAGAAACCTAGATGAAATTGGAGACCATTATTACAACTGAAGTAACTCAGGAACAGAAAACCAAACACTGTATTTTCTCATTCATAGGGGCAGCCAAGCTATGAGGATGCAAAGGCATAACAATGATACAAAAGACTTTGGGGGATTGGGAGGAAAGAGCGGGAGGCGAGTGAGAGAAAAAAGACTACAAATTGGGTACGACGTATACTACTCAGATGATGGGTGCACCAAAATCTCACAAATCACCGCTAAAGAACTTACTCATGTAACCAAATAATACAACTGTTTCCCCCAAACCCTAAGGAAATTAAAAAATAATAAAACCTTTATAATTCTCAGAACTGGTGATAATTCACTAGTATTTTTTTCACAGAAAGCTATAATTGTCATCAAAAGTTACTAGTCAAAAATAAACAAAACCACTAAGAATGCATGCTCTAAACAAATGAAAGGGTCATTTTCATTTCCAAATCCTCTTGCTAATTTCCAAATACATTGTCTTTATCTCCTTACATCCACAGTATCTTTAATTATATTTCACTTAAACAACCAAAGAAAGAAAAAAAACAAGAAACCAATCTGATAAACTGTATTAACGCTCATAACAAGAACACATGTCTTTATCGCATTCTGTAAGAATAGAATATATTTAATTCGCACTAAGAATTTTGTGGCCTTTTGTTCAATGGCTGCTCAAGTGCACTCATTCTCATCTGTTTTCATGTTAAATAAAATGTATTACTGTGTCTAACAAGAAAATATTTCATTATGTTAACTGCCTTTTTAATTTTGCACCTCTTTTGGCTTCCATTTTTAAAGTCATATATTTGGCTTGTAAAACCAGATCTTAGAAGGAACGAGGAATTGATTTTGGAAGCATTTATCGTGCTTTTAATTCATAATGAGCGAGTTATAAAGTAAATGAATTCTTCTCCCACCAAAAAGCATGTCTAGTAGGTGCAAAGCAGCTCTGTGTGATTTTTAGTTATCAGACCAAACTCTACATGTGATTGCACCTTTCCAGAAGGTGACCCCTGCCTTTGGTATAATCAAGATTAAATGAATAGTTTAAACCAGTTACTCTGGGTACCTCGACGTTTCCATTATTTCTCAGTTGGTCACTGTGTTGTTTTGCCCATATGAACAAATGCATGCAGGTAACAATGGAGTGTGGAGAACCTACACATTCCTCATCTTGTATGTGATAATCAGGAAAGTAAATCCATTTGGTAATTTTTTGTTGTTGTTATTTGAAAATTCTATCCTTTGTGGTAGTGATGAGTTCAGAAATGGTTTCAAATCCATTCAATCGACATAAATGTTTAGTGAGTTTTTTTGGGAAGGGGAAATTCATGAGCATTAAATCCAAATAGTTTTCACGATCAATAACCATATACCAATTTCTATGCAATTTGACTACGATAAAAGTATAATAAAACTTTCTTATACAATGGCATAATTTTTAATTGCACAATTTGATTATTAAGTAGTACTTACCCATCTTGGTTTCATGTTGTTTATCAATATACAATTAGTATCTATTACGCCTTAAGAGTTATTCCACTTTCAAACCTTCTCAGAACTGTTGATTGTTTACTAGTTTTTTTCACAGAAAACTATCATTTTATTAGAAGTCATTAGTTAAAAATAAACAAAACCACCAAGAATGTACGTCCTAAAAAAACAAAAATGGATTCGTTTCATTTCCAATTCCTCTTGCTTTTGAATGGTCATTATTTCTTTACACCCATAACATCTTTAATTATATTTCAAAATCTTTTTTTTAGCAAGTGGTGTTAGAATCATACACTTACAGTTTGTGATCTTCAGTGTCCTCTTGACTTCTCCGCTTCCTGATCCCCCGCAACCATCTTCGTCATCACAGTCCCCACTGACTTGTTCAACCATGCCTCCACCACTGCCCAGCTGAAGAAGCTCCCACTTGTCAGGTTTGGGTGATCTACCCTGTAACAACTAATTGTACATAGAGAAAGGCATTTATTAATAGCAAATTCGAATAACCTAAGAATTATATTCAGAAAACTTATGTAGAGCTTAGAATTATTTTGTTATGTGGATCCACTCTTTTGGTGTAGACACCTTACGAAGTCTTGAAGAAAAACAAACAACTGAAATAGTAAAGAATGGGCAAAGTCTTACACCCACAAACAGCTACACTCTACGTATTAGCTCCATGGCAATGGTTTGGATGATGCTTTGGGAAGCAAATGAAATTACACCTTTGCTTATGGCAGTTTGGCTAGAGGATCCTTTGTTTCTGAATAAACAATGTTTAAATGCGGTAAATCACATTCTAGTACTCCCTTTGTAATATATTGGCTGATAGCGCTGTGCTGTTTTGTGAACCCACACTCCATATTTCTAAAGAAGTACTACTCTTCCAGGAAATGTTTCTGTCTAAAGAAATCCAGAATTTTAGACATATACATTTGTAGTTTCATTTAAACTTTCTTGGATCAAATACACAGTCCAATGCATATGGCACATACTGAACCTTGGGACAAAACGTTTAGGTCCTACATCCATTTCCACAAATCATTTAGGAAATTTAATGACTTCTCAGTTCTCAATTCTCAAGTATTTCATTTATTTTTATGAGCAAAACAAATGAAATTGACATTTTCCCCTACAGCACAGGAGTTCCAGTAATACTTTTAAACAACAATGGAAATTTCTGAATGTCTTTTCAGAAGGGTGATGTTATAAATAGTAGAATATTTCACTTAAAACTAAGCCTGATTAAGATAGTCCAATGCAGTATATGACATTTACCGTTCTAAGGTAGTTTTGGAGAGTACATGACCAAGTGTCAGCACTAGAGGGTACCAATATATTATGAACAAAATGTACCACTGCTGACCACTTAGTGGGCATTTAAATTTTCACAGCGCTTTATGAAAGACTTACGCTTGTTTCTTCTGTGACTTTCCAAATAATATTATCAATTAGCAGACAATAACTAAACATACAACCCAAGGACAGCATTTTATACTGAAGAACAGAGAGTCAAATAGCCTCAGGATAGCTAACATACATGTGTTTATAATATAAGGAACTCTTAGATTAAGCAACTGGACTCTGAAATTCATGAACTTTTAAAATTAAACAATACAATTTTTAGGTCACCACTCCACTTCTGAAATATTAGTTTTCTAACAAAAATACTAAAACTATTTGACAGTAATTTTTAAATTCTTAGTTTTGTTTACTGGCATTTTGGAAAAAAAGTCAATAGGTGGCATTAAATTAAAAAGGCTTCTTTCAAGATCAAGTGAACTCAGCAAATATTAAGTTAAACAAAACTTTTCTACTGTGTTTAACATACTGATGTGTATGCTACTCCCTGTAAAGGGAAGGGATAGTACAGCAATGAAGAAACATGGATAGGAAACAAACCACATAAAAAGTCAAAATCTAAAAAGGAAAGTATAAATGGTATTACTTTATACCGTTATATAAATGATAATGATGAAGGGTAAATAAGGTAATACCAGTTATCATTTGTTATTATGAAATATCCCATTTGTTGTCTATTTAGTATAATCATAAAGGTCTTGGATTCTGAGGTCCAACACACTTGGATGTGAATCCTGGATTTTGACATATACCAACCATGAGACATGGGGTATTGAGTACATTACTGAATAAATCAGTTTCCTCAAATCTATAAAAGGGACAATAATATACCTGGACCATTGCTTATGTTGTGAGAAAAACATATGCAAAGCGCTTTGCAAATATTATGCTAGCACATTAAACATTAATACATTTTGATTATTCTATTATATATTCTAGTACAATATTGTTTATCCAGAACACATTAATTGAAAGAATTATTTAAGAATGCAGTTATATGATTTACATTTTAATTTTTCAAAGTATTATCAGACAAGTACAACAAAAGCCAAACTCTCTGGTGATATGCTGCTTTCTTTTGACCTCGACATTCTTTTCCAACATTTTCCCATATCAACTTTATTTTCTCTTTACTTCCCTAAGAATTATTCCAATATTTTACTGGGATCATGGCCAGAACACAGATGGAATCTCATGAATACCACCAACAATGTATATATCATGAGGATCCAACCAGGTAAATGAACTCAAAAACACAGAAAGTTGATTTTTAAAACAAAAATTACTATTTTAAGAAATTGGTTTTGGTTGAAAGTGATTGGATATATTGTCAGAGAATTATTTATTTGTAATTATTGTTAAATATAACAGACTTAAAAAACATTTATTCTGTTTTCTCTATTTTTCTTCTCCATCACTTCAGTGACATTCTAGGAAATGTCTGAGGCACATGAACTCAAAAAAAAACAAACTACACAAAACTATATTTTAACTGTTAATGCTAAGGAGAACAGCAAAATGGACACCAAGATTTCCCACTCTAACCCCTGGGGCTGTGAATATGACGTCAGTCATGTCTACCAACTTACATGGCAAAAGAATTTTGCAATGTAACTGATGACATTAATCAGTTGATTTTGAGTTTACCAAAAGGGAGATGATCTGGTTGGAATAATGCAATCACATGATTTTCTTATTTCCCTTTAAAAAATATACTTTAAATTTTAGGGTACATGTGCACAACATGCAGGTTTGATACATAGGTATATATGTGCCATGTTCATTTGCTGCGCCCATCAACTCGTCATCTACATTATGTATTTCTCCTAATGCTATCCCTCCCCCGCACCCCCCAAAGTCTCCTCTATCACCAGAAGTTAGAGACATTACAAGCATGAGGTGTGAAGTTGAGGAGCTTACATGCAGGGGACCATGCTGCTGCCCTTGAAGATGTGAACTTGGATGATGTGATAGGGCCTATTAAAGGTCCTGTGACAAGGACTGGACCACTAGTGGCCTCTCGGTGCCTTGCAGCCAGCAAGGAATTGAGGTCTTCATTCCTACAACCACCTAGATGAGTTTGGAAGCAGATTCTCCCTCAAAGCTCCCAAACAGAGTCAAGCTAGGCTGACAACCTGCTTTCAGCCTTGTGAGACCCTGAGCAGTGAGCCCACCCAGACTTCTCTTCTGTGGAATAGTGAGTAATAAATGGATGTTGTCTTGAGCTGCTAAATGTGTAGTAGTTTGTTATGCAGGAAGAGAAAATGAATACACTCTCTAACCCTCAAATGAGCCACATTTACTTCTTGGCAATTGTGTTTGAAAGCGTTTGATTCTCTAGCATATTTCTCAGAATGAGAGGTCATCATTTCTGTAAGATACCACCTTACTGAGAAGATGGTACCCTTGGAGACAAGCTATCCAAAAAACCTTTTCTGTTTATCTGCCTCTTAATAATCCCTCTCACTATATTTCCAAGTCTCTGAGCAAGAAATATAATTGCGTGAATCAGATATATCCAGGATCCCACCTGATTCGTGATTCTCAGTCCCCAGTAGTACTCCAGCCCTGTTGTAGGGTCAATATCTCCCTTTCCTATGTGTGGAGGCTCTGCCTGATCATTTACATTTTCTCGCTTCTCAATTATCACACATCCACAAGTGTACACTTTCGTATTGTAATAAAACTTAATTTTCAGAAATTTCCAGTAAATTTGTAACGAACAAAAACAATGGGCTTTTCACAATAAGATCTTTATTCAAATTCTTTTTTTAACTACACTATCCTGATTTCTTCTTAAGTTTGCTTATGTTTCTCCTCACTTCCTCTCTCATCGCCTCCAGCATCCACATGGAAGTGTTTCAATTAATAATATAAATCTCCTACTTTTTAGTCTCTTTCTCGGAATTCATCCTAACAGATTGAACTCTCACCTGTATACAAATTACACTCAAGTCTTTACCTGCAGCCCGTTTTTCTCTGCAGTTCACCTCTAAGCAGCAATTGGAAGTGAGATGAACTCTACCACTTTCTATCTTAAAATAAAACTGCTCCTCTCCACTATTCATGTCATTACAGTTTATTTTCCCAGCTTCCTCATTACAGGGGCCATTACTCTCTCCTACCCACTACCACCATATTATTTTCTTAAAATCAGTACTTTCACCATGTCATTTTTCAGCCTTATTGCTCTCTGTGATTCTTTACTGTCAAAACCACTAGTTCCCAACATGACATGTGTCTAGAGGACAGAGATCAATCCAAAAAGATGGGTCACCGAAAGAGTGATAAAATGTGGAAAAATGTTTGAGAAATACATGCCGTGGCCGCTTCTTAATTTCCCAGAACTAAACCCTCATGAGAAATTTTGCAGGAGGCAGTCTTGTCTAGTTGAGATTCTTCTCACAATTTCTAAATGTACCTAAGAAAATTACCCCTCTTCTCTCACTCAACATCCACTGACATGCTTTTAGATATGATGCCAAGAAAAAAGTTCAAATTTGGCCTGGCAGTCAAAGTTCCATATTATGTATTATTTTGTTTTGCTTTTAAATTATGTCTAAACACAGCTCCCCAGTACCCAGCTTCTACTGCAGAACCATCAATCTGTTCTTCCAGAAATTGTGTGACTTTATGTCTAGAATTTTGCTTATGCTTCTTTTACATTCTTCTCACTTCTAACTCTTGTTTTTCCTCCACATAGAATACACCCTTTCATTTTCTTATTTTATCTAATTGTATTTAATCTTCAAGTTCAAACTCAAATACCCCTTTTTCCATCCCGCACATATTTCTGTGATAATTCTAACTGTGTATCATTTACTTGCACTTTATCAACTTTCGTGAACATGTCATATCTGATTAGTGATAAGTTGTTCAAAGATAAGACCAGAATTCAACCTGCTTTCCATCACCTTCCATCATGACTAGAGTACTTACCAGATTATACATGCGAAATACATATATTTATTTGAACTTGGAAATAATTTAAGCTTAGCCTGCCTTCAATGCTCTCTATATCTAATTGAATAAAATCTTTTCTCTTCTCTGAAAATTATCGAAGACCCTGGTGTTCTAGAAAAACTTTGGTTTTACACTTATTGACTGGCAGATGAACTGATTCATTTATTCATCCCATGAAATTAATTGAGTATATCCTAAATATAACACACTTTTTTTTTTTTTGAGATGGAATCTCACTCTGTTGCCCAGGCTGGAGTGCAATGGTGCAGTCTCAGCTCACTGCAACCTCCACCTCCCGGGTTCAAGAGATTCTCCTGCCTCAGCCCCCTGAGTAGCTGGGTCTACAGGTGCATGTCACCAAGCCCGGCTAATTTTTTGTATTTTTAGTAGAGATGGGGTTTCACCGTGTTAGCCAGGATGGTCTCGATCTCCTGACCTCGTGATTCACCCTCCTCAGCCTCCCAAAGTGCTGGGATTACAGACATGAGCTACCACGCCCAGCCATAACACATATTTTGAAGGATAAGCATCCATATCAAAAGAGAAGGCATAGCCTTGGTTCTTAAAAAGTGATTAATACATACTATTTCAAAAATGAAATTTATGACTATATAGCAAAATAAAATTGGGATAAAAAATAACCTGAAAATCAGGAAACAGGAGACAGTGTAAACATTTAGTTATGTGGTCATGCCTAATTATTTTTCTTATCGCCAATAAGAAATAATTTAAAATGACCTTATTCCTGAGTACCTGGAGACTTCTAAGTTTTTAAAACAATTTTATGTTGAAGAATCATACCAAGAAATACTTCCAAGGTATATTTGTGTTGCCATCCTAGTTACTATAAACCAGAGAAAAATGTTCTAATTACTTTTTAATGAATACGTACAGAAATACCTCATTATACATCTAGAATATAGGAATATTTTCAAAAATGGATTTTTGCAAAAAGTCTGTTTTTTCCTAAAGCAGGGAGAGAACTGTAGCTTCGTGATCTGAGATACCAGGTAAGGAAGTCCTCTGTATCCTCAGGGGAGAGGCTCTTTATAGTCTTCTCTAATCTCTCAGAGACAGCATCAAGTAACTCCTACGCTCTGTTGGCTGCATCCTCAGGGGCAAGCGTTATTATTTCACATCTTACTCTTAAACCACTTTCGAGAAATAGACATAGTTTCCACCAAAGACGAGCCCTTCCCAACAAACCTTTAATAACAAAGGGTTTCCATACATGCACCCTTAGTGAACATACACAAATGAAATGAATCTGTAGATTGAAAATGAAGCCAGGTTTTGTTTTTTTTTTTTTGTTTGTTTTTTGTTTTGAGATGGAGTCTGGCTCTGTCACCCAGCCTGGAGTGTAATGGCGCGATCTCAGCTCACTGTAACCTCTGCCTCCTGGGTTCAAGCAATTCTCCTGCCTCAGCCTCCCGAGTAGCTGGGACTACAGGCACACACCACCATGCCCAGATAATTTTTGTATTTTTAGTAGAGACAGGGTTTCACCACTTTTTGCCAGGATGGTTTCAATCTCTTGGCCTCGTGATCTGCCTGCCTAGGCCTCCTAAAGTGCTGGGTGCCACTATGTCCGGCCATGAAGCCAGTTTTTATAAGTGACACATGAATATCAGTCGTATTAGACACACTCCTCCAACAAATCTCTCATTTTTACCACATACATGAATAGCTGTCCCATATATTCATACAACATGATTTTCTTGATTAACAAACTTCATTTTTTAGAGTAGTTTTAGGCTCACAGCAAAATTGAGTGGAAAGTAGAAGAGTTCCCATAGACTCCCTACTCCCAACACACACACACACACAGCTTCCCCCACTGTCAACATCCTGCACCAGAATGATGCATTTGTTATAATCAATGAACCTAAACTGACACATCACTATCACCCAGAATCCACAGTTTACATTAGGGTTTGATAAAATAATTTTTTAAAACTTAAAACCTCCAACAAACTTAACATTACTTCTCTGGGCCATACATTTTCTGCATCAGTACATGGGATAAGAATATTTATTTGGAACTGGGAGTGGTGGTGCATGCCTGTCATCTCAGCTTCTTAGGAGGCTGAGGTGGGACGATTGCTTGAGTCCAGGAGTTTGACACTGCAGTGAACCATGGTTGCATCACTGCACTAAAGCCTGGGCAGCAGAGTGAGACCCTGTCTCAAAAAAAATGAAACAAAATGTAACAAAATAAAACAAAGACAACAAAAACGTAACATTTATTTAGAATGTTTGTGAGTATCATTTGAGACACATTATGAAAAGTGCTAGCACACTATGAATATTCAGTTATGGTTAGTTAACTTTATCATTAAGATCGTTATAACCAGTCGGAGCTGACACTGCTACCCCAATCCTGTCTTTGAAGGAGCAAACCCATATGGGAGTAACAATGACTGGCTCCCCACTCTGCCTTAACTCTGTCCTTTGAGTCTACCTAATTATAAGATAAACAGCGTTTTAAATTTTGAACCTATTCCCTGTTGTGGTAGGTACAAAGTCAATCACTACACCCGTATTTATAGAACAATTAAAACAGAGAAAAAGACACAATTTTGAATTCCAGCCACACATTAATTGTGTGCTTTAGGCAAATCACTTAAGCCTGTTAAAATTCACTTTATTCTACTGAATAATAATACACGGGAAAGCACTTCATATACTTGAACGAACTATGCTCATTTACAGGGTTCTGCGCATGACACTGCATCCGTAAAATTGAGAAACCAACAAAGTGAGGACAGAATGAAAAAAAAAATTCTTTCAGAATGCTCTTCCTTTCCTCAATGCCATGCAGTTTGTGCAGTCAGCTGATTAGCTGAAAATAGTCAGTTTTGATGACTGATGCTTCCTGCTTATGTTTAGTGGGTTTAGGAAGCTCATTAGGGATGCTATCTTGGAGATGAGTCTGGTGGGTAGAATATCTGATGACTCCTTAGGCAAATGTACTTCTTTCAGCTGGTGAATTAATTTCTCAATAGAATCAATTTGCTTTTTACTAACTGTCTGGCAATATCCCATATTTGCTATAGCCTTTCAAACACTTGCAATAAGATCTGGCTCATACATACAACCTGTTAGCAGTGAAAAAGAAACATTCATCATATTCGAATATCTCCAAACATGAGAACAGATGAATATGCTTTAAGACAGTATAATGATACATCTCTATTTTCCCCTTCCTCTCACAATCATTTATACAGATATGAGAAGTATGTGTTTAGAAAGTATTAGTCATCATAGATGTACCTCTAGTCACCCATTCAAATGTAAACATGGGAAAATATGCACTTGCACACTTTTATACTATGAATGAGTATAGGTAGGTGAAAATTAGTGTTGCCAGAAAAAATTCAAAGCAGAAAACTGAAGGCATAGAAAAATTATACTTTTTATTTTGTGATTGATAAACCATCTTTAAATAATACGTATAGAATAAAAAACCATGGATATATACATGCAAATTATAAATATATGTGAATTTAATTTTGTTAAAAGGTAATTGGCATCTGCAATTTCATGGAGACTAAGTGAAACCCATAAAGAAATGTGTATGAGATAGGAAAACAACAAAATCTCATAACATTTTAAAATTAGAAATCAGATTCAAAATCCATCATGATCTATTTTAAATTTATCTCTACAACATATTTCAACTGGGACATCAAACAGACTTTATATAATACACCTCACTATTTTACAGCATAACTTCCCTTTCCCCAATCCCCAAACTATGTTCCCATCTATACCCCGCCCCACCCAACTCTCACCTCTTCCGTTAGCATTATTACAAACATATTTTACAGATCTTATACCAAACTTTTCCACTCTCTTTCAAGTGTAGAAAAATCTTACACATAAACCCCAATACCACAAATCTTCACATTTATATTTTCTAAAGCAGTTAAACCTTTATAGACAATTCTACCTAAAAAGCCAAATGAGCTTTACAATATGTCATGTTATGTTAAGTTGACCAGACACAGAAGTCATTTCTGTCGGATTTCTTGTCAGTGTTTGCTTTAAGTTTGAACTTTCTGATCTCGGCTCCTGTTGTGCCAGTAATTTGAAAGGTCACTGCTCTGTTGGCATTTGGTTTATGCAATGCAGTCTGGCAATTTATAAAAGTCTTGTGAAATTGTACATAGAATATTGAAGTTAGAAAAGGCTTATCACTCTCTGGGCTCTAATACTGTCCAGAGGTTATTTATTCTTGTTCCCATAAGAAAATCCTGTGTGTCTGTCTCTCTCCATTACCATTCCTGATCCTTACCCTCCAGTTCAAAATGTGGCCATTTCCACCTTCTAAGCCCTCATACCAAAATTGACTGGGTAGGTTTATTATGAATTTGTGTCCTTTCCAAACTCTACATTAGACCTCCCAGGAGAGTTCAAACTAAAAACTAACAAGTAAGGGCAATATTACAATTGAAACAGGGGAGAAAAGATAACCTCAAGTAGGATTCAGAAAAATTGTGGGACCGAAAGAGGAAGAGCGCATGCCAAATGTTCCCAATTCTGCAATGGCTCTTGTGAAACATCTATATGAAAACACTTCGAGGACCTCAAAAAAAACTGGTGAAAAAGCAAACAACCTTCCTAGCAAAACAACTCCAGAGCTAATGTCAGAGCTTTCTATCAAAATATCCATGCTAAGTTCACCGGAAAGATTCAGAAGATCAATGACAGGAGTAAGGGAAAAAAGAAGGACATTTTGTGAGTAGGCAATGCATGATGACCCTGCAGCAGGAGAACCAGAGGGGGGAAAAAGGAAATGGAGGGTATAAGTAAATTAATTGCCTGTAACATGTTTAATGAAATAAGTAGACATGTGATGCAAATTTCTTAATAGTCAAACATTATGCAATATGTGATGCATGAGAATTATACTGCCCCAAAGTTTTTAAATGTGAGATTTTCTTGATGCCACTTTCATTTACCTACACGCACACAAATGGCACAAATCACATACACATATAGTGACAAGAAAATGTATATGTGGGAGGGAGAGAAAGTGGGAGGAAAACTTTAATCATGATACATTGCCAATGTAAGACTTCTCTTTTTAGAAAGATCTTTTATTCAACTTATCAAAATTTTAATTGTCAATGGAACAGAAATCATCACAAATAAGAACTTGTAACTGACCCAGGTACAGGTGAATTTCTATGACTGAAATCCGGGGGCATTCTAAGCAAGAATAGTTCAACAGTGACTAATCTCATTATTTTTCAATTGTATTAGGTCATATTTGTTATATTTATAGTGTGGTTTCTCATCAAGGAGTTGTTTATTGAACATGCCAAAAGCCTGCATCTCTTTAACTAGGTCTTTATATGCATAAGGAATGTTTAAATAGTCACAAAAGTAATACAAACTAACACATTTTTTAGATTTTAACATATATATTTGAAGACAGGTTTTCCCCAGATGTATAGTTCTTCATACCCTGGATTGCCTCAGGAAGCTGCCTCTGTCTCTTGTGGATATATGATGAGTAAGGGCACTGGTAATTCACTGTGAGAAAATGCCTAGTCATTTGCCTAGTTATGCCATGTCATCTTCCTGACACTACAGAGCTCAGTAAACTAATTTCCAAAATCAAAGACACAACAAAACTGAACAGCTACTGCTCCTGGGGCAAACAGGTGAATTCCAGAACATGCCATGGACTCATTGAAGATGAGTTTTAGACCATTCTACATCGTGTGTTGAATCAGCATTCTATTAACCACACAGTATAGAAGTGAAGCCAACCTATACTACCAAGAGTGTATTAATTTTACATGCATTTCCTAGTAAACAATGTAGATAGTATTAATGTTTATATTGCCAAGGTAATACTTTTTGTCCCTCAACTCATCTGCTAAATTTTGCCTCACCTGGCTCAGTCAGAAGGAAAAGAATTGACAATGCTAAGTAATCTCAGTTATCTCCACTGACAGAAAAATCAAGTATTTTCTACACAGACTGTGGGAATCAGCATTTTCTATTCTTAACTTAGATTTTTTTCCCCTTGCCTTTTCGCTTTATGATCCCAAGGTATTGATGTATTTCTAACACTACAACAAGATTTGTGTCACTCAACTGTGTGTGTTGTAATCCTTCTCTTTTAACCATTTATCTCCATGAAACTGATGTCATTGAAAGATAGAAAAGAAAAAGCGTAGAAGGGAGAGGGGGAGGGAGGAAGACTTTGATCATGATACAATGCCAAAGTAAGGGCTCCTTTTAAGAAAGGTTTTTAAAACTTTCTTCATCAAAATGTCCATTGCTTCCTTGAATGAACTGTGAAGGGTTGCAAATTCCTTTAAAACTTGGTTTTGGCAACAAATCTGGATTTCCTTCATTAGCCAGCTATGCAGAATTCATTTTCAAATGCTCTATTAAAAAGGGAAGTTTCCCCTAAAGTTTCCCAGTCTATTAGAGGTTTCCTTCCAAAAGGAGCTCATTCTGATCCAATTTAGTACGACACTCTCGTGTATGCCAGATGGCACAGCATCACAGCTTCACAAATGTCATTCTGCTTCTCACCTTTCAAATGAAATTCCCTTAACCTAACCTTTCTTTACATAAACTACAAAATTGTAGACAAAATATGCCAAATTGAAAGCCTCTGTTGCTAAATATTCTAGAAATAATTTGAGAAAAATGGGTGCGATTTGAAACCTTAGTTGTCTTGGAAAGGGGGTAGATGGGTATTTGACGACGACTCTGGTTGCTATTTCTCCTGTTAACTATTTAAATGTGTGACCTTAAAAGAAAGTCATTCAATCTTGTTGAGACTAATAAATGTCGCCGATTTCTCATGTGTCTTATAGCTCAAAAATTCTCTCTCTTTTTTTTTTTTGAGACGGAGTCTCGCTCTGCCGCCCAGGCTGGAGTGCAGTGGCCGGATCTCAGCTCACTGCAAGCTCCGCCTCCCGGGTTCACGCCATTCTCCTGCCTCAGCCTCCCGAGTAGTTGGGACTACAGGCGCCCACCCCTGCGCCCGGCTAATTTTTTGTATTTTTTAGTAGAGACGGGGTTTCGCCGTGTTAGCCAGGATGGTCTCGGCCTCCCAAAGTGCTGGGATTACAGGCTTGAGCCACCGCGCCCGGCCAAAATTTTCAATTCTAGTATGCCTCAAGCCATTGTAACATTTGCTTTAGAAATAAGTATTATATAATCAAGGTGTATTGCAGGCCTCTGTGATATTTCAATTTCATTCCTTTTTAGGCTAGATATAATTCTGGGATTTTAAAAATTGAATTATATGTTATGGGTTGAACTGTGTTTTTCCCCAAAATGTATGCTAATGTCCTAACCCCTAATACTTCAGAATGTGACTTTAGAAATAGGGTCTTTACAGAGGAATCAAGTTAAAATGGAGTCATTAGGGTGGGCCCTAATCCAATATTACTGGCATTCTTATAAAAAGGGGAAAATTGAACACAGAGGAACATGCACAGAGGGAAGACTATATGGAGACACAAAGACAATGCCCTGTGTAGTCAGAGACTGGGCGGACACACCTGTAAACTCAGGAATACCAGATTTCCAGCAAACCACCAGAACCTGCGAGAGACTCAGGAAACATAGACAGCCTCCCTCATATCCTTCTGGAGGTAACTACCTTGACTACATCTTGTTTTCAGACTTCTAGCTTCCCAAACTGTGACACAATAAATGTTGGTTGTTTTAGGCCACCCAGTTTGTGGTACCCTGGAGAATAGCTCCCACAAATGAATACATTGTTATAGACTAAAAAGTGCATAAATCATACATGTACAATTTTCATCATCTTTCAATATGGTCTCAGTCATGTGACCGCCATACACAAGAGCACCTCAGAAGCCTCTTTTATGTCTAATTTTCTTCTACCAAATATAGCACTCTTTTGACTTCCTCTACAAAAGACTCATTTTTCCTGAGGAAATTTATATGAATGCAAGCATATTTGTGACACTACAGACAGTGTTGTGGGAAGTTGGGGACCCCGAACGGTGGAACCTGCTGAAGCCGTGACAGAAGAACATAAATTGTGATGATTTCATGGACATTTATTAGTTCCCCAAATTATTACTTTTTAAATTTCTTACGCCTGTCTTTACTACAATCTCTGAACATAAATTGTGAAAATTTCATGGACATTCATCACTTCCCCAATCAATACTCTCGTGATTTCCTATGCCTGTCTTTAATCTCAATCCTGTCATCTTTGTAAGTTGAGGATGTATGTTGCCTCAGGACCCTGTGATGATTGCATTAACTGCAGAAATTGTTCATAAAGCATGTTCAAACAATATGAAATCTGGGCACCTTGACAAAAGAACAGGATAACAGCGATGCTCAGAGAACAAGGGAGATAACCATTAGGTCTGATTGCCTGGGAGCCAGGTGGAACAGAGTCATATATATTTCTCTTCTTACAAAAGCGAGTAGGAGAAATATTGCTGAATTATTTTTCTCATCAAGGAACAGCCCTGAGAAAGAGAATGCATTCCTATGGGGAAGTCTCTAAAATGGCCACTCTAAGAAATCCATCTTATATGGCTGTAGATAAGGGATGAAACAAGCCCCGGTCTCCTGTAGCGCCCCCAGGCCTATTAGGACAAGGAAATTCCTGCCTAGTGAATTTTAGTCAGACTGGTGGTCTGCTCTCAAACCCTGTCTCCTGATAAGATGTTATCAATGACAATGTGTGCCCAGTGGGACATGAAAGTTCATTAGCAATTTTAATTTCACCCTAGTCCTGTGATCTCACCCTGTCTCCATTTGCCTTGTGGTATTTTGTTGCCTTGTGAAGCATGTGATCTCTGTGACCCACTCCCTATTTGTACACTCCCTCCCCTTTTGAAATCCATAATAGAAACTTGGTTTTGTGGCTTGGGGGCATCATGGAACCTGCTGACATGTGATGTCTCCCCCGGACACCCAGCTTTAAAATTTCTCTCTTTTGTACTCTATTTCTCAGACTGGCCAACACTTAGGGAAAATAGAAAAGAACCTACATTGAAATATTGGTGGCTAGTTTCCCCGATACTTAGCACCAGTTCTTTAATTGCTGTATTTTATTCAATTCTATCAATGAATCAATAAAATATTTTTACATTCTGCCCTTGGTGGACAATTGAACTGTTCTGAGTGTCTGGATATAAAAATAATATTGTAATAAAAGTCTTTTGGTATAAAAAATTCCCAGTTGTATCTGTTGGGTATATACATAAATGTATAATGGTTGGGTTATACATAGGCATGTGTAAAACCAAAATGTGCTTTATTCTTCTTTTAAATATTAATATATAATTTACACTTAACAGACTATACAGATCTTAAGTATATGTCTTATTGAATTTTCACATAGGTTCATATACATGGAACAATTCAGATAAAAAATATCTTACAAATACCCCATAAATCATCTTCTTGCCATCTCAGTCAATAACCACAACCAAAAAAAAAGATAACTCCTATACTGACCTCTATTTACATAGATTCTTTCCATTAATAATGTTAATAGGCTATTAATGAGCTTCATAAAAATAGTATCATGCAGTATATATGCTCCTGCAAGACTGATTTTATTCAATATTAGGTTTTGAACATTTATGAGATTCTTATATATACATATAGTTCATACTTTATAATTTTAATAGGGGTATTCCATTTTATGAATATATAACTTTGTGTTACTGGATGATTTATCTGTTTCTAATTTTGGGCTACTATAAATAATGCTAATTGAATATCTTATACATATGTTTTGATAGACTGAAGTCTCATTGATCTTGAATATATACATCCAGGAGTGGAATTGCTGGGTCAAAGGGTACATATACATTCAACTTTACCAAATTTTCAATATGGTTTTTCAGATTTACATTCACACAATAAGAATGGTAGTCTATAAGGGTGGTAGTTATTCCATATCTTCTGAAACAGTTGATATTATCAGTCATTTTAATTTTGGGTATTTAGTGGGTATGTAGTGGTGTTTAATGTGGTTTTAATTTGCATTTCTGAGCGATTAATGATTTTATGTTTTTAGATTTTTGATATCTGCTAATAAAGTGCCTATTCAAGACATTAGTCCATTAAAAAATAGATTTTCTGAATTTTTCAAATTGATTTGTAAGAGTTCTTTATTAATTCTGGATTTAATCTTCTGTTTTTATATTTGTACTTTTTCTTATTTTTTGCCATATTTTTTCACATTAAATTACATATTTTTCACATTATTAAAATACTTGTAATTCCTTTTTAGAACTTTATCGTACATAATATTTATTCTAGACTATTGTGGACTACATTAGTACTTTTTCCACTTCAACAATATAAGGACCTTAGAACAGTTAAAAACTATTTAGTTACCCCCACTCTTTGTTGTCATATTTTATTCAACATTTAAACTTTCTAAAATACAAGTTAATTTTATCCTTACTTCTCATGTTTATTTTCATGGTGAATATTTCTTATAAATTACTTTTCTTATAATATCTTTCAGATTTTTGTGTCAATGATTACCAGTTTCCCCACAAAATATAAGTGTTCTTTTGTATTATTTCCTGAAAATGCTTGTGTAAGACAAGTCCAATTAGTTTCTTAAGTTTTGGTAAGAATTCACCAGCTAATCCACATGTGGTTGGAATTTTGTGTGTGTGTGTGTGTGTGTAAAAATGTGTTAATCATAGTTTCTATAACAGATACAGAACTTACTCAGATCTTTATAACTTTTTGTGCCAATATTTTAAGACTTTTTTTCAGTTAACTTCACTGCTTCCTCTAATTGCATGCTTCTATCTGGGATTTTTTCTCAGTCTGAAGAACTTCTAGTATTTCTGTAGTTCGGGTCTATTAGACAAACATTCTCTCAACAATTACTTGTCTAAATATATTTTACTGTGCCTCACTGTTATGTTTTTTTCACTGGTTATATTTTAGACTGGCAAATTTGCCCCTCAGCGTGTTAAAACACTATTTCATTGTCTCAAGCTTCTATAGTTTTTGTTGGAATACTTATTTGTGCTCTTTTACTTACTTTTGAGACTTTTGTTTTGGTTCAGCAGCTTATAATCTGGTTAGGTAAGGTTTTATTTGTATTATGTTCCTTAGCTTTTGTTAAGTTTCTTGAAAGTAGGTTGATATTCTTTATCAGTTTTACAAAATTTTTGACCAATGGCTCTTCCAATATTGCTTATTCTCCATTCTCTCTCACTTGTCTTTATGTCCAATTCAGTTATAGATGTTTTGACTGTGCCTCACGTCTCTTTTGTTCTGTTCTGCTTTATTCATTCTCATCAGTTGAGATTATTTCTATAGATCAATTTATATCATTTCTATGAATCTTTTTCTCAGGTTAACTTGTTTTACCACATTTATTCTAAAGCAAACCTATTGAGTAATATAAGTTCAATTATTGTGTTTGTTTTAGAATGTCTATACAATTTTTTATAGAGATTTAAATCTTTGCTACAATCTCCATTTCATCCAGTTTGTCTACTTTTATTGTATTAGCAATGGTTATTCTAAATTTGTCTGCTTAATTATAAACTGTGAATCTGTGGAGCTGTGCTTAGTTGTGCACATGTGTCTTGTTGTATGTTAATAAAATTTTTGTCACTTCACATATCTAGACATTTTTCATATCATGCTGGACACTGTGTATAAAAGAATAATGAAGTATTCTGATAATGTTAGTTTTAGAATGTATTCCCACTTTAGTGAGCCGATAGGGTTGGGAGAAAGTCATTATCAATAGAGACTGAAGCAGTCAGGATTGAGTTTTAGTTTCAGTAAGACTCTGCCATCTTTGGCTTATTCTCTGTTTCTGAAGTATGTTCCTTTTGAGCTTTTGATTGAGAGCTGGCTGGAACTACTTCATTAGTCATTAATCTCAAAATTAGTCTCAAATTTAGTCTCAGTCTCAAAATTCTGTTGGAGATTAAATTTCAGGGATTTTGAGCTCAGCCCTTTAGCATTTCACCCTATTTAGCTTCAAAATCTTAGAAATGTGTTGAGCAAAAGGGTTGGCCATGTTTTTGAGGCAGGCTGTCTCCCTTCCAATGAGTTTATCTCCCAGTTGCTGTGGTATTCTTGAAGATTTTATGTATTTTTTATTTTTATTTTGAGATGGAGTCTCACTCTGTCACCCAGGCTGGAGTGGAGTGGCACAATTTTGGCTCACTGCAACCTCTGCCTCCCAAGTTCAAGCGATTCTTCTGCCTCAGCCTCCTGAACAGCTGGGACTACAGGTGCGCATCACCATGCACAGCTAATTTTTGTATTTTTAGTAGAGATGGGATTTCACCATGTTGGCCAGGATGGGCTCGATCTCCTGACCTTGTGATCCAGCTGACTCAGCCTCCCAAAGTGCTGGGATTACAGGCATAAGCCACCACACCTGGCCAGGATTACTTAAATTAAAAGCAGGCCTGCAATTGATCCAACCAGGATTTAAGATGGCTGTTCTAAACAGGTTTTGCTAATGAGACTGAGTCCTCTGACAGAGTAATCAAAGTAAAAATGTCTTGTTAGTATAATAATCATTCTGAGATATTAAGATATGTTATTGAGAAGCTACCCTACAGGTCCTTTAGAAACCCAGGACAAGGGAAAGGCAGATTTCAACCAACATATGAGGCAGCAGCTTAAAATGTGACAGCATATCTTGTGTTTAGGTCAGTTGGTCTAAGGTAACTCACATGTGTAAATCATAAAGGCTTTAGAGATGTTCTTGGAGAGAAATGTGTAATAACATAGGTGTCACTGGTGAAAGTATCCGGAAAACTACTAGGAACCACTCTCTATAAAAGGTGCTGGGAGAGTAATTTACTTTGGCCTGTAGGGCTCAGGTTAACAGAGGGAGGAACAATAAACAAACCCTGAGAAACAAAGGTGTGAATGACAGACAGGGATACCAGCATCTAATATCAAAGGACCCAGAGGAAACCCGGAAGAATAGAGAAGAGCTGAGTAAGTCAATATTCAGTAGGTTTTCAAAGAAGGTAAATATCAAAGGAGAGGAAGATTGATCTCAGAAACATCCTTTCACCTGGAAAGTAAAGATGCCATCAGAAGGAGCTCAGGCAAATGGAAACCTTCGCCCCTCGAAACCTTGGTCCCCCCAGCATTGTCTTATTTCATCACAAAGTGAAATGTTGTTGAAGACTCAAATCAGCCCAATAATTTCCTGGCCTGGTATACATTGTGAAAGATAATATTTCACAGTGTTCTATGGGTATATTTGTGTTTTCTTTGAAAATACAAAAAATGAGTCAATTTTCACATGAATGATTATCATAAAATTTTAGCCAATATAGAAAACTTTGTGATTAAATAAAAACTTTATACATTTCAATGTTAAACATCCCTCATAGGGCTTTTACCACTGTTTACCCAGAATATTGTTCATGTCCCTGTACCAGGTATGTACCCTTAGACAGTCGAAACCTACTTAGATTTATCTGCTATTCCAGACCTGTATCTGGTGTTTGGATGCTTAGTTCTGCTCTGCTAATTCAAGGAATATTAATCTTTAATCGACTGAATTTTGAGTACCATTATGTATGTTTCTACTTCTTGAACCCTGTTTAGGGGAACCCTATTTAGTTCTCTCAGTAGAGAATTTAAACAACAAAAGGAACCTGATGATTTTTAAAAAAATCATTTTTTTTACGCCATCTAAGTTCAATTCATACTAAATAAAAGCTAATATTCTAATTTATACATTAAGAATCAGTATCTTTTGATACACACACACACACACACATGCATACGAAGCAGTATGAAAGCCAGTGTTTACTTTTGATTCAAACTGGTTTCCTTTTAAGGCTGTTCTCACCTGCTTTCATTCACGCTTTCATCCAAGTGTTCAGTACTTTGAACATATTGGTTTTTCGCTGTTCCCTCCAACTTTCTTAGAAGTATGCAATCACCCCCTTCCTTCCATTATAATTCTTTCTCAATACTACTTTTCTTTCTGAGTAGTTTATCCTTTCTAACCATTAGGAAAAAAATATGACCAGCTGATTAAACCACTTGACTTAAGGGTTGAGTGGAAAGGCGTATTCCTCCAAAATTGCACTTAAATATTAATAGAGGCAACTGTCAATTCAGAGCCATCTAAGCACCACAACTGCTTTTTCTATATTGTACCCTGCATTTAAGCAGTTATCATACACACAAATGCATACACACACACACACTCCCACTTTTCTTTTCCACATCTTTTATCTTTTCCTTTTTTTTTTTTTTTTGAGATGGAGTCTCTCTCTGTCACTGAGGCCAGAGTGCAGTGGTGCGATCTGGGCTCACTGCAAGCTCTGCCTCCTGGGTTCACATCATTCTCCTGCCTCAGCCTCCTGAGTAGCTGGGACTATAGGCACCCACCACCACGCCCGGCTAACTTTTTGTATTTTTAGTAGAGATGGAGTTTCACTGTGTTAGCCAAGATGGTCTCCATCTCCTGACCTCGTGATCCACCTGCCTTGGCCTCCCAAAGTGCTGGGGTTACATGCGTGAGCCACCGCGCCTGGCCTTTTCCTTTCTATTACTATTGTTAGTATCCTACTGGTTTAAGGACGTAACATCCTACATATTTTAATGAGTTTTTTTTCTCTCTATTCAAATCCATTTTATGATGTAGACTAGAAACTGACAAACCTTTCCTGTCCAGGGCCAGATAGTAAATATTTTTAGCTTTGCAGGTAGCACAGTCTCTGTCTAAGCCATAGACATTACATAATGAATGAGCATGGCTGTGTTCCAATAAAACTTTGTTTACATGAATAAGCTGCAGACTAGGTTTGCCCTGTCAGCTGTAGTTTGTTGAGCCTGGATCCACATAAATCTTACTGACTGCAGATTTTCCCACATTACTTATTACTTAAAAATAAAATGAATCGTCTCACTTCAACAAACTTAAATAATTTATCCTATGTGCAAGACATCTATTTACTTGTACTGTGATGTCACTACAGAATAAGATGTTAAATTTAGGCTGACAATTGACAAATTTTCCCATTGTCTTCTTCATACACCTGCAATCTAGTGAAAATAAACTATTGACTTCTTCATATTTCTGATGAAATATTTTGGCTGGGCACGGTGGCTCATGCCTGTAATCCCAGCACTTTGGGAGTCCAAGGCGTGTGGATCACAAGGTCAGGAGTTCAAGACCAGCCTGACCAACATGACAAAACCCTGTCTCTACTGAAAATACAAAAATTAGCCAGGCGTGGTGATGCACACCTGTAATCCCAGCTACTTGGGAGGCTGAGGCAGAATTGCTTGGATCCAGGAAGTGGATGTTGCAGTGAGCTGAGATCATGCACTACACTCCAGCCAGGGTGACAGAGTGAGACTCCATCTCAAAAAAAAAAAAAAAAATTGCTTCCTTTCTAATGCTAATCTCTACATGTTACTATCTAAAGTCCAACTCACATATACCTTTCCTCAAATGCTAATTGGATGAATTTGTCCCTTAGCTAAATTTCCCATGATTTGACTTTGCACTATACCATTTTGAGGGCATCACCATTTTGAGAGTTCATCTCAGTATCTAGTACAGATAACATACTTTCTGTGCATGTGTGGTGTGCAAGACATTAACTGTTAAATCAATGCTTAAATACAACTCTGCCAATGGTTTTCCCACTGACCTGAACTAAAAATTTTGTTGATTTACCTCTTTTCCCTCTCCTTTTCTCTTTCCCCCTCCCTTTCTCTCTCCCATCTCTGTCCTCCTCTTACCCCCAATATTGATAGATCCTATAAAATCTTATAGAATCTCATACTTATCTTTTATACCATTCACATTGCTTCAACCGAAATTCAGATCTTTTATATCTCTTCACTGGACTATTAAAACAGTCTAATTATTTTCTGTCATTTATTATCTCCATGCCAAACCATGTTTATATTTATATGTAACATATCACCCCCAAACTTAGCATTTTAAAACACACATTATTTCAATTTTTGTTGGTGGGAATCCAGATGTGGATTAGCTGTGGCCGCTGACCCTCACTCTTTTAAAAGTCTAAAGTCATCTTAAGGCTAGACAGGGGAATGATTTATTTCCAAACTCACTCACATAGTTGTTGACTTTAGTTTTAAGTCAGGTGTTGTGCTGTAGACTCCCTTGGTTCCTTGTCACATGGGCCTCTCCACAAAGCATCACACGACATGGCAACTCTATCCAAGCAAGCAAGCAAGAGGGAATACCAGCAAGAGTTGGGGGTGGTGAGCAAGAGGCAAGACATAGTTCCTTGTTACCTAACCAAGGAAGTAACACTGCATTACTTTTGTTGAATTCTGTTTCTTAGCAGCAAGGCACCAGGTCTAGCTCATACTCAAGACGGGGAGATAACACAAGATACCGGGAGGTGGAATCAGAAACACGGGAGCTGTGTCAGAAGCCACCCATCCCACCATTACAGATAATTATTGCTTTCTTCTATTATGTTGTTTTTCTCTCCTTAAAATGCTTAAATGGCCTAGAGTAGTGGTCTCTAGTTTTTTATCCTGCTCTTCACTCCCAGAGTATATTAGTTGATGCAGCAGTTTGTCTCTCTTCATTATCATCAAACTCACAATTCATGCATGTGGTAGAGATGCTCTGTGTACGCATAAGTGACTCTTTAGAATCCATGTTATTAACATGTGAGTGACTTTTTATCCATGAGCTATTCAATTTCCACTTTCCTCATTCTCAATGGTCAGAAGTGTTGACTGCTTTCTACTCTTTACTTCTCATTGTCACCTGGCTTCTGTTAACAATGTTCCTGCCTATACTTTTTTCCTTTTTGCAATGTCATTTTCTGCTTTCTCGCGTAATTTCAAGTAAAAAGAACCTTTTTTAAACAGTTTCTACCATGGAGTCCTCCTGCACAGTGTGACTTCCCTGCTCAAAACAGTTGTAACATTTGGCTCTTTTCAGTTATTTTTCCCAGTTGGAGCTCAGAGTAATATGAGAGAACTAGTTTGTTTTTTGTTTCTTTTTTCTCCCCTCATTCTGTCCAGAGTTAAGATGGGAGGGCTGATAATTCTGGAAGACTATTGCAGGGATTGCTAAGATTTTATTGCATGAATATGTCTGTCTGTCTTTGAACGCTTTTTTTTTTTTGAAAAAAACACAAAGTTAACTGTAGTAAGGATGTTATTTGTATTGTTTATATGTACCTTTGAGATTTCAATTTTGTTAAATGATTAAGTCATTATTCATTAGAAAAGAGAAAGCTGAAAACAAAACCTTAAATTTTAAGTACTTTTCAGTACTATTGTAACTATATGCAGACTCAATGCTATTCATCTTTAAAAATAATTTGGAAAATGTTTAATGAAGACATCTTTGTAGAAAAAGTACACCTAAATAAGGTTTCTTCAAGACAAAACTAAGAATATATTTGGTAATGTATGCTTTGAATTAACTTTTAATATCTGCTTATGTATATATTTAAAAGGCAAACAAGAATGTTAATCATTTTTTTATTCATAGGAAATGTATAGGGCATTCATAAATTTTGTCACTACACTTCTCTGACCTTCTATATTCAGTTTTGTCCCCTTGTTTACAATCTGACTGAGTTGTAAAGGTGTAACCATTAACCAATCAAAATGAACACTAAAAGGTCAGTGCATTACATATTCTAGCTGCTTTCCAAAAAAAGATACAAGGCATTCAAATTTTGCCACATTTTTGCAAGTCCAAACTTGTAAAATAAATCTATGATGACATAAATGAGGCTCTGGCTCCCTGTAAAATTTGTAATAAACATGAGAAGAAAGTTCAATTCCCTGTCTTTTCTTTTTTATTATCATATTTTAAAGTCAGTCTCCAAAATTCTAGTAAGTCGATATAGGAAGTACTCCCGTTATAAATGTCATAGAACAATCTTGTATATATTTTCCAGGCTGCAAGTTTCAGAATAAGAACCTCCTTCCTATTTACAAATTAGCACATGGACACATTTTGAAATTATTTATGGGTATCAATAACTTTACTTCTGCAATTATTTGTGAGAATCAGTAACTTATTTCCTGCTTCAGCCTCCCAAAGTAACAGGAATTACACGTGCCCACCACCAAAACCAAATAGTTGTTTCTATTTATTTATTTATTTATTTTTTTTTAAGTAGAGACAGGGTTTAGACATGTTATCCAGGCTGGTCTCAAACTCCTGACATCAGGTGATTCTGCCTTTCTCGGCCTCCCAAAGTGCTAGGATTACAAGTATGAGCCACCCACCCAGCCAGTGTCAATAACTTCTATCATGACAATTATTCATTTTGGCCGTCAGTTATTTATAAATAAGTGATAAGACAGGGCGTTTTGCCCTCATATCTATTTGCAATCAAAGGAAAACCAGTATCAAATAGTTATTTTCTTCATGATCAATGTGATTGGAACGTATATCATGTCTATATTCTTTGTATTTTTAGTGTGAAAAATAAGAATGAGCAAATAATTTTCATGTTTTAAATCAATTTGTAAAAATTGCTTTTTGTTGCCAATATATTTAACCATTCTGAAGAGAAGGATAAAAAAGGTTTTTGCCTCTTTAAGAATGAATGTAAGGAATAAAATTAGATGGCTAAAAATGAGAAAAAGAAAGGCTGATCTATTGATTAGGAGAAGGCCAGGAGGAAAGTCTGCCAGTAACATTAAAGGTATGAAACCATAACCATTGTTATACAATTTTATCCATTGCATAACAGCAATGGATGCCGTTTCTGTGCTGAATGGAAGGTGAGGTCATAGCAAGAAAACTGCCTACAAGGCCTCATTTACAGGCAAGTTTTGAGAAGCTGGAGAAACACTGAGAAAAAGCGTATATGATGGTTGGAATTAAACCATCTGCAGAAAGTATGTTCTAAGGTGTTAGGATAAGCACCTAATTAAGCACCAGCAGGCTGAAGCAAGCAGAGGCATAATTGGAGCTACGTGTTCACACCTCACTGCTACTGAGAAGCAGCTGAAGGCAGTATCTCTTCAGAAGTTTCGGGCATCTGAGCCTTTGAGGCCAAGAAGTCTATGGCTGCTAAAAGCAAAAGGGCCAGCAGATTAAAAAAATATATATATTTTTAATAAAAAAAATATAAATATATATATATTTTTACAAGTGTTGTGTTTTACATATATATATATATATATATATATATATATATATATATATTTACAAGTGTTGTGTTTTAAAACCCAGAAAAATGTCACTGTGAGCCCAAGGTAAATTGTCACTACAAAGACAAAAGGCACCCCAAATTGCCTAAGCTTCCTGATCTCCACATACAATTTCTTTTTAAGATTCCTGGGCAAAAGTAATTACTGCTTGATCTGCATCTGTAAAACTATTTTAATTGCTATATTTCTGTATACCATGTGATGTTTGGAACATTGCTGCTATCACTGGACGAATGTCACAGAGTCTGTAGACGTGTGATTTGCTGCAAGTTGCTTCTAGCAAAGACTGAAGTTTATTTCTTCTCACCTTGATTATGACAACTGAATGAGGTAATTGGATGAAAATATCCTTACTTTCATTCCAACCCTATTTTTTTTTCTCTTGTAAAATTTTATAAGTAAATAAATTTGGTATTTTCCTCACATTTCAGGAATCCTTTCAGAAAAGACAAACTCTTCAATTGGCCACTATCCCATTTAAAAGGAGCCATGAATATCTTGTGAATGAGAGAAAAGGAGGCCAGGCACTAAGAAGATGTAATGACATTTGGAAGTCTGAAGGTGAATAGAATTGTCCCAATAGTCTAGCTAAGAAGAAGAGACCCACCACTCTGAGTACACACAATGCCAATGTAGAGGCAGTTTTTCCAAAAATCACTATGGATAAGAACTGGGAAGAGAAGGAGAAATCAAAGAAGATTGAAAAGTTGCGTATGGAAACGGCTACGTGGTCAACTTTCCACATACTTCTCCCTATCGCATCAGTTACCTATAGCCTTTCCACAAAGGATAAAATCACCTAAGTATTCTTGAGAACAGCACAATTTGTCCAGAAGAGCCTCTGAGACATAGCTGAATGACAGTGAGACCTGACAGATTAATTTAGCAATTGCTTGTGTGACTTCTCTAAGAGCAGAAGTGAGTTACAGCATCATCATAAATGAAGGTGAACAGAGACGCAGACCTGAACCAGAACTTCCACCCAACCCCCACAAACGTGTCTTCCCACCCTGTGACTAAGCCCATTGGCTCTGGAGCAGCTGGTAGAAAAGTGTGAGTGGCATCAAATCAAGTACAAGAAAATCGAACAAAAGATTCTGAAGAATGGAAGTGAGGCTACAATAGAAATGTATTCAATAATATGGAAAATAATTACATCTATACTTTTTAAAAGAAGAAATACTAGTTTTACTTGGATGTATGTGGTTTAAGGAGAGGGGCTGTGGGCATCTCTATCCTTCCCTTGAATAGCGAGGTATCAGTAACTGTGCTCAACAGAAGAACTAGTGGTCTTTTCAGAAACGTTGCTGTTGGGATTAAAAGGTAGGCTAGTGGATAGGAAATAATATTACCACAATAATTTCAAGATGCATTGAAAAGGCAAATGCTGAAAGCTAAATTTCAAATTCATTTCAATATGAATTGATATTTATATAATCTGGAGTGAGGCAGAGCCTGCACAGAGCTGGACACCATAAGGGAAAGGACTACGGATTAACTAGATAAAATTTCACATCTCAATTTTCTAAATAAAATTTTATCATGTTTAGTAAACATCACTTAAACACAATTTTAACATTATAAATATATCTATACATACATATGTATAAATGTGTTATTTGTGTATAAAGAAAATGATATACTAGTTAAAACAGATCAACATTAAAACATACATTTTTGTACATAAAAGTGATTAACAAGGGAGGGTAATGTGTTTCTTTATTCAAAAATAGTCACTAGGGTGGGCTTGGTGGCTCACACCTGTAATCCTAGCACTTTGGGTGCAAGGAATGCTTGACTCCAGAAGTTTGAGACCAGCTTGGGTAATACAGTGAGACCCATCTCTACAAAACAATTTACAAAAATAGCCAGGCATGGTGGTACACACCTTTAGTCCCAGCTACTCAGGAGGCTGAAGCAGGAGGATTACTTGAGCTGGAGGTAGAGGCTACAGTGATTGATCATGCCACTGAACTCCAACCTGAGTGACAGAGACCTCATCTCAAAAAACACAGATAGTCATTAAAAAGAAAGGCACTTCTGCAAAAGAAAGGCAGTTGATTTGCCATAGAGTGTAAATTTTATGAAGAGTTTACTCACTGCTGCTTTTAAAGGGTATCTTACAGTCTGTAAATTAGCAGATGGAATAATGACTTGTACTTCCCTCTCATGAGTAATTAAAGCAGTTTATTTTTGTTCAGTGCTTCAACACCTGCATTTACGGTCTGATTAGGCAACTTTTCTCGACTCTGTTACCTGCAAACCCTCTTCCAATATGCAGATCTACAACCGGTGAATAAAACATTCCTGATTATATCATGACCACCTCCTAGTGGGCTATGCAGGTAGCTTGTTTTATATAAATATAGATCCAGTGCTTTTTCCTCTTTATTCTTCCTATTGAGCGCTCTTGTATGTTTATAGTTGTGCAGAGATAATACACTGTTAATACAAAGATTTTCAGAATTTATTGGACAAAATGACACAAAACTAAAAAAAGTCATCTACACATGAAATTCAAAGGTGGCATTATTTTTCCTTACAAAATTGTGGAAAAATTCAGATAGGAACAAAGAACTAGTTCTAAATCTAAAATCCTAATGTAAATGTATATAAGTGATATGATTTGACTGTGTTCCCACCCAAATCTCACCTTGATTTTTAGCTCCCATAATTCCCACATGTTGTGGCAGGGACACAGTGGGACGTAATTGACTCATTGGGGCTGGTCTTTCCCATGCTGTTTCCATGATAGTGACTAAGTCTCATGCGAGCTGATGGTTTTATAAAGGGGAGTTCCCCTGTACAAATACTCTCTCTTGCCTGCTGCCATGTAAGACGTGACTTTGCTCCTCATTTGCTTTCTGCCATGATTGTGAGGCTTCCCCAACTATGTGGAACTATCAGTCAATTAAACCTCTTTCCTTTACAAATCACCCAGTCTTGAGTATGTCTTTATTAGCAGTGTAAGAACAGACTAATATACAATAGGCAAAATGAAGGAGTTTCTTTTCAGCCTGCTTTAAATTATTTAGTGGTTAAAGTATTTAAAACCTTTTCTTCTATTTTTAGGACAACAATGAGAAAGCTGAGCACAGTTCCAACTTGTTATTCGACTAAAAATTATTTTAAAATATTTGAGTATAGACTTCTGGCACCAGCCAAGACAAAGCATGCTCACCAAGGCCTATTTCTCCTACTGATTGAAATTAAAACTCTGGACATAAAAAGCAACTACCAAGGACTCTTAAAAATAAACAACAGGTAGATTGAAAGCAAAATCAAAATACTAATAGTGACCTCTAACAGGGGTGGGTTTAATGCTTTTTTTTTTTTTTTTTCTAACCCACGGTGTGCAAAGTTTCTACTTTTTCAAGCTAGGGAACCAGGAATGTGGCCTCTGTAAGATGGATCATATGTAGAGAAATAATCTTTTTGTTTTTCGCTTTTTTTCCCACCCAGCTCTACCTGGAAGTGAGCTCTAGTTCTGAAGCTGCTGTCATGATACTAGCTGTGTAGTGGCAGCAATGCACAGGCACTCAGAATTTCAAGAGAGACTCTCTCTCACTATCCCTTCTCTTTAAAGAGAAATGAAAAGTATAAACCAATATCCCTTAAGTAGATAAAAATAAAATACTAAAATCAAATCTAGCAATATTTTTTAAAAATCTTTACAAACAAGCAATTTATACCATGAATGCAAGGCTGGTTCAACATTCAAAGCTCAACAGATATAACTTGCAACATGATTAGGTAGATGAAGAACAAACATGCCATTCTGTAGATGCAGCAAAAGCTTTTGACAAAATTCAATGTCTATTCTTTATAAAAACTCTCAGCAAAATGAGAAAAGAAGGGAACTTAACCTGATAGAGGGCATCTACAAAACAAAACAGACAAAAAATCAAAACTACCACTAAATTACACATAATGGCGACTCTGACTGATTTCAAAACTGGGTCCAAGGCAAGAAGTCAGCTCTTTTACCACTTACATTCAGCTTTATACTAAGAGTCCTAGCCAGATCAGTAATGCAGGAAAAAACATCAGTGACATCCACATCAGAAAGGAAGAAACAAACCTGTTTCTATTTTCAGACAACAGTTCATGTAAAAATATCCAAAATAACCTATTAAAATGCTCAGTATGTGAGTTTAGTAAGGTGGCTATACACAAACTCAATAATCATATTTCTATATATTACCAAAGAACGTTTGGAAATAGAAACATACAAAAAATTATCATTTAGAATGACAAAGTGTTTATGTATGAATTTACAAAAACGTGCACAAGTGATATTTTAACAGCTACAAAACATTTATAAAAAATTTTGATAATAGAAGGAGAGATATATGGTATTCATGAAGTGAAAAACTCAATATTCTTGAGATGCCAATTCTTCCCAAATACACTAATTAAGAACAAAAATTAAGAGCAAATCAAAATCCCACAAGGATTTCTTGGTAAATATCAACAAATTAATTCTAAAATGTGCAGGGCAAGGAAGAAAAATTAAGAGTAACCAAAGCAATTTTAAAAAAGACCCAAGTTGGAGGAATCGAACTATGTGATTTAACAGTTAATATTTTTGGCACCTCTAATAAGACAATGTTACTGGAGAAAAGATAAACAAAAGAAACACAATGGAACAGAATCAAAAATTCAGAAATAAAATTACACAAATATAGTTAACTGATTTTTGTAGAAGGTGCAAAAGCAACATAGTGCCATTTCCCACAAATGGTGCTAGAACTATTGGACATCTGTATACCAAGAAATGAATCTCAGCTTATATTTTACATAGCACAGAAAGAAGTGTGTGACCTTTGGATTAGTCAGAGTATTCTCACATGCAAAAACAGCAATCCATTAAAAAAATAAATTGACCTTCATCCAAATTAAAAATTTTTGCTCTGCAAAAGATGCTGTTTAAAGAATAAACAGACAAGCCACAAACTAGAAAAAATATTTGCAAATCACACATCGGATAAACTGTATTCTGAATATGTAATATTCACAAAACTTAAACTGTCAACCCAACAAAAAATGAGCAAAATATTAAAGATATTTCAACTACAAAATATTAATAGATAAGCACATGACAAAGATACTTAGCATAGTCATCAAAAAGTGCAAATTAAAATTACAGTGAGATACTACTACATACTGTTAGGATAGAGAAAGTTATGACAATACCAAGTACCGATGTGAATGCAGAACAACTGAACTTTCTCATAGGTTGTTAGTGAGAATGATGCCAAGTCAGTCACTTTTGACAATCTTTAGACAGCCTATGTTGATGTTTAGCATACATTTTCATATGAGGACAATCTCATTCCTAGGTATTTTTGCTCCCAAATGAAAACTTATCTTTTAACAACTTGTACACAAATGTGAACAGCAGCTTTTATTAATAAACAAACATGGTATATTAGAGTTTGCTATGGCTGCCATGGCAAATAATCACAAACTGGGAGGCTTAAGCAACAGAAATTTTCTCTGGAGGCTAAAAGTTCAAGATCAAGGTGTTTGCAGAGTTGGTTTTATTCTGAAGTCTCTTTCCTTGACTTATAGATGGCCCTTTCTATTTGCCTTCATGCATTCCCACTCCCACTCCCCCGCCATCAGTGCCTGCACTTTATTTTTTTGAGACAGGGTCTTGCTCTGTCACCCAGGCTGGATTCAGTGGTACAATCATGGCTCACTGCAGCCTTGACCACTTCTGCTCAAGAGGTCTTCCCACCTCAGCTCTGCAAATAGCTGAGACCACTGTGTGGGCCACCACACCTATTTTTTTTTTCCTATTTTTTGTAGAGACAGTTTCCTGCTATGTTGCCCAGACTGGTCTTGAATGTCTGGGCTCAAGAGATTCTCCCATCTCAGCCTCCCAAAGTGCTAGGATTACAGGAGTGAGCCACCATGCCCAGCCATCTCCTTTTCTTGTAAGGGCACAGGACATATAGGATTACAGCCCACCCTGATGACTTTAACCATAATTGCCACCATAAAGACTATCTCCAAATACAGTCACATTATGAGGTACTGGAAGTTAGGATGTCAACATCAGAATTTTGCAAAGGGGCGGGGGAGTGGTGGGGACCACAATCAGCCTATAGCCTGGAAAATCCCAAATGTCCTCAAACCGGTGAAGGGATAAACGAATTTCAATCTGTCACAGTAGCAATGAATACAAACAACGTGGATCTACCTGAAATATCATGAGAAAGATGCCAGACTCCAGAGGCTGCTTGCCAGATGACTTCATTTGTAGGACATTCTAGAAATTGAGTTGCTATAGGGACTGAGAGGAAGTTGATGGTTTTGAGGGACTAGAGGAAAGTGTGCGAGTTTGACTAGAAAGGGATAGGATGATGGAAAATTTGGGGTTGTGGAACTGTTTGTTTTGAGATGGAGTCTCATTGTGTTGCCAGTTGGAGTGCAGTGGCTGACCTCGGCTCACTGCAACCTCCGCCTCCCAGGTTCAAGGGATTCTCCTGCCTCAGCCTTCCTAGTAGCTGAGACTATAGGCACGTGCCCCCATGCCTGGCTAATTTTTGTATTTTTAGTAGAGATGGGGTTTCACCATGTTGGCCAGGATGGTCTCGATCTCTTGACCTCATAATCTGCCCACCTCAGCCTCCCAAAGTGTTGGGATTACAGGCATGAGCCACTGCACCTGGCCAGAATCATTTTAAATTTTAATTTTGGTGGTGGTTACATGACTATGCATTTTTCCAAATTTACAGAAGTGTACAACAAAAATATGGATTTTACACTATATAAATCACATAATTCAAACACTTCTAATGGGCTTTCTAAAAATATTAATGTCTTTGTATTCTAAAAATAACATCAGTACTAATTAAATTCTGTGGAAAATACATAAATATACTTTAGCAAGTAATAGAAATCAATCAGAATAAAACTATTTTCAAAAGAAATATATTTAAAACAGGAAGGTGACCTCTTCTCTCAAAAACAGGACTCAGATTATCTTAAACTCTCAAGAACGTATTGGTAGATAAGTGTTTGTTTCATTTTGAAAAATACTCCCCATTACCCTGCTGTCTACTCAACCACTTCTTTCTAATTCATTAACCCCAAGGAAACCTGATTAGCCTACATAGGAGAATATACATTTACATAAGGGCATACTATATTGGTTTTATGGAAGGCTATCTATATAGTCTCTATTTCTATAAACTGGAAGTGTATGTGTGGCCAGGTATATGTAAATCAGGGAATGGGACAGAAATGGAGGAAGGATAAATTTAATTCTTCTGTAATGACATGTCAGTTCTCTCTCACTTATCACAATGGATTACTCACAGCATTGCAGGGCTTTTCCCCTTTAATCTTCTAATTGCTCTAGGAACAATTTATTTGCTGCCGTTCATCTAATTGGTATAACTTCCAGTGATGGCTTCCCTCTTGTCCCAGGAAAACACTGTCAGGCAGAGATGAATAAGGAAAGGTAGAGTGGAACAGAATAATGCTTCCACTCTGTGTGGAAGTCAGAGCCAGGGAAAGAAAAGGAAGGTCCTGTGAAGGTCTGAAGTAACGTTCCGCATGAGAGTATGTGTGTGTGCACACTCACGCAAGTGTGAAGGCGCTGACCCTGGGGAATCACACATGGGGTGGGAAATAAGGCCCTGCCATGAATTCCTCAGTATTGCTGTGCACATGCCAAAGCAGGACAAAAAGCAGGAGGAGAAGGCTCCTTTCTATACTCATCATGTTCGAGGTAGGAAAGAATTACCAAATCTTACTGTTATATTTGGAAACACTTGCTTTCCAGTAAATGGCTGAGATAAAGGAGCAGACCAATGATCTATACTGGAATTCAAAAACCCCACAAAAACAAGTTTATAACTTTTCCATATAACCCAACACTAAACATTTTGAAGGAAGAGTTGTTTTTCACATTACCTTTAGTTTTTATGCACTCTTTAGAAGCAAAAGTAAAGCAACAATGATACCAAATGTTCTCTCAAAGATAACCCCATCTTGTTCATTTATTCCTTCTTTGGGCTTTTATTTTTTATTTTTGTTAATTCTTCTTTATACTTATTGATATAAAGTGTCTTAATTTGGTCTCCTCAAAAATAACCTTTATTTCTCTGGGCAAAAGTAGCAATGAAAAAAGACGACATGTCCAAGAGTTATATTTTAGAGGCTTGATACCATTGTAGATATTTCATTTATGATTATTTCTGGAGGGTCTCTTAATATGTCCCTAACATTTCACACTAAAATAATTGAGTTCAAAAGTATGCCAAGTCACAAGATAGAAGTTCTTAAATCCATTACTCTATATTAAATTGTATGTTGTGTGAAGACAAATGTCTAAGCTTACCATATGGAGGATAAGTCAGACTATTTGACAGAGGAAAATTAAGCCTGAAACATGCTTAGTCAACAAAGAGACATTAGCTTTAGTGCTATTTAGAAAGATATTCAACAAATATATATTCTTTAAAGAATTTTGTTGTAACAGTTATACAGAATGTATGTAGACACTTATTTTCCTTTTGAATACAAATTTAAAACAAATACGAGTTAAAATTTGATCAAACCTTGATGGTAGGTATCACCCAAGACTTTGTAACTGTAAGATTGTATTCATGTCAAAACATATGTTGACAAATACTATCTAAAACAGACAAAAACATTTCTTATCTTTCATGTATCTATCACTACTTCCTGGAAAGAGTAAAGATATCCACGAGAAAGATAAGTAAAATGACTTGAAATGGAAATTTAAAAAGGTGCCATGTTGCCATTTCATAATGACAAAATGCTCGTCATTATACACTTACCAGTTGATGTTTCATCAATTTAGTTTTGAATACACAGAATGATGGTAATGCACTTAATATTTTGGTTGTGAAAGGAATATTAGCAAATTAATAATCAGTATGAAATCAGTTTTGCAGCACCTTTTATGTAAATAGGCATAAATGCTTTTATGTAAAAATGCTTCCTTTTTCTCCTTAGCTATCAGGAATGTCTTAATTGTACTTTCTATAACTGAATATAAAACATTTCCCTATTGGCTTTCTTCTCAACCTATACTATGCTCATATTTTTCACCATACATACATATATACACACACACACGCATATGGACACAAATGACTTACAATTCTATGATCAACATCTACCTATCACCTGCTTTCTTTCCCAGTTTTTCTTCCATGTTTCTACAAAATATCCACTTCTTTATCATAATCCACTATAATCTGCCTTCTCTTGTAGCTTGACTGAATCTCTTTCTTAAGCTCACTAATGATTATGCAATATTCAAATTCAATGAACAGTTTCTAAGCAGGTCTTATGGAATTTAGCATTTGACACTTTTGAACCCTTTCTTCTTGTTATCCAACAATTATCTTTTCTATTAGTTATCAAGAGACTACATCCACTTAGATTTTGTTTCTTTGACCATCACTTATTAAATCTACTTCCTTACTATACTATTCCTCACCCATCTCCTTATCTTCAATTTTCTGTCTGGTATATTTTTATTTTTTCATGATGTCTTCTGAGTTACCTTATCGATAATTATTTCAGTTATGCCTTATAGTTGATGTCTCCACAGTCAAGATTTCTAGCTTACTCTTTTCATTTCTAAATTCTCTAACTCTTTGAACCCCTGGATGCTCTTCAGAGAAAACTACTTGTTTCTTTCCACAAAATTGTTATCTTCCACTCAAACTCTATGTAACACTTATTTCTCTTCCTTAGAAACCTCTTATTCAAATTTAGGCTATTGCCTTCATTGATTTCTCTCCTGGATTAATTTTACAGCTTTTAGTCTCATTGTTTCTAATCCATATAGTCATGAATTTCTTTCGGATGAGATCCTTAAATTATCTACTATAGTTTTAAAAATAAATTTCAAGGTAGTTAACATTGTATTCATATAAACTTTTATCATCCTCCCCTCAAAATACTTTTCCTTTAATGACAAAGGTATTCTTGGGTTTTGTTGGTTGGACAAGATTATGTTGATGCATTTATTCATAATCCTTTTTCATGGATTATTCCCCACTGTTGCCTATCTGAAAATTTGCTAGTTGCTACAACTCATCACAAGCATCACGTTTTTTTGGAAGTTATTTGAAGTTCTTTGCCCCCTGCATTTCTCTCTGTATTTCCAAAGTTTGTGTATCACCTTGCTATAGCACTTATGTGATAGCCTTGTTGATGTTTATTTTTTTTATGTGGGGCAGAGGACAAGATAAGTCTATCAAGAAGAAACATCTAGTTGCTAACTAATGTTTATTTTCTTGAATAAATTACAAGTATAAATAATTGGGAAATTACTTATTCCCTAATTTACAGAATCTTGTTTCATTTGCAGCAGCAATGTGCCTGGCTCAAGTCTTGACTTCCCAGGCTTTCTCGTATCTAGAGAGAGAGGGTCGTATGGGCTGATAGACTTGTGCCAAAGAGATGTGACCTAAATGCTACTTGGCATGGGTATGAGGAAAGAAATCTCGGCTGCTGTATGCCATTTGCCTCTCTTTCCCTCCTTCTCTGGATCGTAGATGAAGCTGCCGTTTTGTGACGATTGGAAAGACAGACACATGTAAAGGATGGCAGAGTGAAAAGGAAGGAAGTGCTAGTTTTGTGGTATCATGAAGCCTCTATATTAGAACTATATTGCCAACCCTGGCCCCTTATTTATTAAAGCCTCCATATGTGGGTTTCTATTACATGTTGCAGCCAAACAATTCCAAGTGAAACATTTTGCCAGTTGGAAAGGGAGCTCTTCGAAGGCAGGTATATTTTATTCAATGATTAGTCTAGTACCCAACACACAACAGGTGATACATACGAGTTTTTGATTAATTGCATAAATGGACAAATATTATGATGATTCTTTAGGAAAGATTCCTTTTCCTAGAGTCAGGACATTGAAAGAAAATGTTTCAATCTGAATGGACACATGATAGCAAAAGGTTATCCAGTCTCAAACTTCCTTCTACTTACTTGGATAAAATACATTTACAAACATGATGAGACAGTGAATTATTAGTTAGAATACTGAGGTCAAGTCTACTATTTTCTTATCCTTCAATTGTCCCTGTAGCCTTAGAAAAGTAAAGTGAGACTACTATTGCTTGGTTCCAATTAACACAGCTAAATTATTGACCCTTGTCATTTAAATTACAAACTATTAAATTGCAAGTACCAATTTCCCTCTTCAAATTCTGAATGTTTAAAAGGTATCTGCAGGTCTTTTTTTTTTTTCTTTAGAGAAAATTTTACTTATGCATTTCCAGTGGAAAGGAAATAGCTGCCCATCTGCCAATGACTGAATATCCTTAAATATGCCATGATAGAATAATTCATGGAAGCTGCAGAAGGGCCATTTCAGATTTTTAGCAAAACATGATCAGTCTGATCTTTGAGTAGACCTTTCTTGT
The DNA here is from genome assembly GCF_043159975.1 of Macaca nemestrina. NCBI lineage: Eukaryota > Metazoa > Chordata > Mammalia > Primates > Cercopithecidae > Macaca > Macaca nemestrina. The sequence continues at coordinate 21,524,520 of NC_092140.1, forward strand.
CAGGTAGTTAATAAGGTCTTGAGTTCAAATTCCAGAAGTCTCAGCATGGGTAAGCAGAAGTGCTTAAGATGAAAATGAGTAAGAATTCCCTTCCACTACCCGGTGTTTAGTCTGTGTCTCTATTTGCATGTATTTGGAGATGGTGATAGCTTATGTGCTGAATATGTAAGATAGAGCCAATCCTGTGTTTTTCTCTGTTCTTCAAATCTCATCTGAAACGATCAAAAGATGTCAGTCTGCAGCTTTTCCCATTCGTGTAACTAGAGAGTAGTCTCTCTTTGCTGATCACCTCATTATATGGATTCTGCCACCTAAATAAATTTTTCACATACCTATATATCTTTTCTTTTTTCTAGTGGACATATTATATTTATTATTTCTCTGTTTTCTTATTCTGCATCTGCCACTATTTTGTAAGTTTCTTAGGTATAGGGACTAGTTCTAAACTAATTCAACATATATTCATAATATATAACAGAGTATAAGCCACATACACTATCTTATAGTGATTGATCGGATAAATCAAATGAAAGAATCAAAGAGTACCTTAGAAGTCATCTAGCTCAAATGCTATTTTTATTGATCAATCAACAAAATCAGCATTTGATAGGTTTAAGAAAGGATAATTTTCTGATTATTCTTACCTTAAGAGTCCCGAAACACTACAGTAATGGGGAAGACATATACAAAATTTAAAATGATCAGAAGGTAGATGATGATACTCAAACCTGTCATTGTTTTAGTGTCTCATCATTCTATAACCCTAGCTTCTATAAGTCTGGTATTTTGTTGAATCTAAATTTTCATAGTCATTTCTCATCAAAATGTTTTAGATAGTCATTAAAAGCCAATGGAAGAAATCATTCATGAGAGGATTTTCAACTGAGGGGCAATTGAAGGAAAGAGTTTAAATAGAGTAAGACCACAACAGTGAGACAGTGAGAGATTACAAAGATCTGACTATAGATGTGTTGATGGGACAGGTACAGTTGCTCCAGCCTGTAACCCTGGCACTTTGGGAGGTCAAGGTGGGCAGATGACTTGAGCTCAGGACTTTCAGACCAGCCTGGGCAACATGGCAAAACCTCATCTCCACCAAAAATAAAAAAACAAAACAGAAAAAAAAAATAACTGGGTATGGTGGCGAGTGCCTGTAGTCCCAGCTACTTAGGAGGCTGAGGTGGGAAGTTCGCTTGAGCCCAGGAGGTCAAGACTGCAGTGAGCTGAGATTGTGCCACTGCACTCCAGCCTGGGTGACACAGTAAGACCCTGTCAAAAACAAAAACAAAAAACAAAAAACCCACCAACATGTTGATACATACATAGACGGCTCTATAAGAAAACAGCAAGGCAGCAAGATGAAGAGCATTTGAGGGCTGTGATTATGAGGGTCTGTTTAAGAAACCATGTAGAAATGATGAACTAAGGAAGAACTTTTTATATTTCATAGTAGAAATGTACATAAGGAGTAATCTACATACAACGGCTATTACACTATTGATAAGTGTATTACACTATTGATAAGCAGGTCTAGAAGATAAGTGGCCTGGTGATACAGACAGGTATGATGCTATTAAAGGACAATAGAAACAGAAGTGGTAACAGTAGGATGAGAGAAAAAAGTTCAAGAGGCAAGAGGAGATGCAGAAGTTTGGATAGGAGATCCAAAGGAGAAGCATGTTTCTACATACAGATTTAGTTGAGTATTTACTACTATAGGAAATTTGTCTAGAATATTATTGCGAATAGTCAACATGAGAGTCTCTGACCACATGTGAGGAAACAAATTTTAGTTGAATGCTAGAAATTAAAATTTTGTGGTGCTTTACAGTTTATGTGGTGACAAAGCAAAGACAGTGATTCTAGAATATTCTAAGTTGTTCATTGCACGGAAGGGCTAACATGAGAAGACACTGGAGTTCAAAGACCTAGGGTAAAATCCCAGCCCTGCAGCCTCCTTTCTGTAAGGGACTGAGCCTGATGATTTTGTAGGGCATTAATTTTTATAATGTCTGATGGGAAATACAATAATGCATTACTTGAAGTACGGTTTTCAGAATTAAATTACTGTCGATATATGTGAAAATAAGAGGAATCTAGAAAATCGTAAGTCCTCTAAGGATATTTTTCATAAGAACTTTTATTACCCATCACACAGCTGGCATAATTATAATATTCTTTACTGCTATGTATAATTATTGTTGATATGGAGTTTTAGAATGAAGGAATTTCAAGAAAATATGTAAAGAACAAGGCAATAGAGCATAAGAGGTAACAGCTATGACAAAGGAAAGGATGACTAATGGAACCAAGTGTCTGAGTTGGAATAAACAGGTCAGATGCAGGAATTAGCTCTGGAAAAAGGAGACTTCTTTCTTTGACATTGGAGGGAAGAGTATATAATAGGTTAAGAGGTTGAAACTTTCTTATGGAGAAAAAGAGCAATTTGGACAAATTAGTATTGGATGGACTTAGGCAATTTAGAGAACACATCTCTTCAGCCATTGTGTGGTGAGTCTCTGGTGACACTGGGTTGAAAAGAGAAAATGGTGTAGAACAGCATTTCTAGTAATGAGGGGGAGCTTGAGCAATGAAGCTGATTAAACCATTTGGTCAATGTGTTACATTTTGTTCTGTACAGTGGCTTTATCTCTAAACTTTAATGCTCACATATATGGGGTGCGCTGTAGGACCTGAAATATACTTTTCTGCTTTTTAGTCTATAAAATAATCTATAAAGAACATCATAAATATTTCAGAGAAAGGCAAAAAATATTTTCTAGATTATTCTTTCTTCAGTTATTGGCAATTACAACTATCAAGTCTAAGACTAAAGAAACTCAAGGAAGTGCATATTAATTTCTCAGAGTAATATGTATAGTTTTTAAAAAAGTGGCCTTACATTCTGGAAGTAAGGCTGCAGGGTTATTAAGAACCCTTTCAAGTACCCCAACACTGAGAAAATTCGATATTCCTTATTATAATAAACCTAGGCATATCACAAGAAACTGTCCTAAAAACATACATGAGCTCAGAAATAATTTGTATTTCCCAGGTATACTGCCAATTTGAATAAAAAATAGAACTCAGCTGTTTTGATAGAAATAACAAATATGCCTAGGAATCATCTTCCTTGAAGGGAGAAAAGGGTCTGGTGGAACTTGAAAATAAGCAAAGTTGGTAAGTCATAAGGGCATCCTTCTGTTTACCTATTCTTCACTTAACTTTAATTCATTTCTGATACTGTCAGCAACTGAAAAACGGTCCAACAAAAAAAATAAACTTATCAAAGTAGTGAGAAAAATTGTGATGTGTTCTATCCTAATCCAAGATATCCAGACCAATTTTACAGACAGAAAAGCATATTAAGTGAATGATGTAAATACATTAATATAGGTAAAAACCCCTTTGAAAGTAAAGTTTGCACATAATGTGAAATACAAAGAATTGCTGTAGTCTCAAAGGAAGGAGAGAACCCAAGATGGTGAATCAGAAAGGTGTATGAGCAAGTCATCTGTTACAAGGTGATGGGAGGAAATTTTTATGCAGACATTCAGTATATCGGAGTCAGAGGTTTCAGTGATTTTTATCTTGAGAGTTGGAGACTAGAAGATCTGAAATAGGAAGTTTTTGGCAAACCCATAGATAGAATGGCCTTGGCCAAAAACAATGTGCTACAAGTCATGAAAATTAGCACATATGAACAATTACCTAAAGAGTTGCAGAAGATGATACCTTTTCATTCGATTTTATTTGAACTCATTCTTCTCTTTTATGCTTTGTATCCTTGTTAACTCATTGTTTTCCTCATCCTATAAGGTACTTTAAACATTTTATAGAATAAGACAATTTTTACAATTCAATTCACATATAAAATTGTCTTAAGCATGTTTCGTGAGCGAAAAGTTCAATTTGTAAGGTATATCAAGTGAAAAGTCTCAGTTCAGCAATCATACCCAAAATCTATGTGTCTTATAAAAGAAATATTTTCATACATGTAGCTCAAATGAGATTTTTATATTTTTCAAACTTTAACTCAATCTTTTATTTTTAAAAATGTGCATATACTGCCTAAGTACTTTACCTTTTCATTTATTTATTCTGTGAAATTGGGGGTCCATCTTTTTTAGATTGTTAGATCTTCATATATGAGTTATTAAGTTGATACAACCATTTTGGAAAAATAATTGTTATCTACTAAATGGATTGAAAAGCTCCATGTTAATTAAACAGGATGCTACACAAAATAAAAAGGAATGAATCACTGGTACATAACAAATAGATTTCACAAATGTAACTTTGAGTGAAATAAACCAGAAAAAGAAAAATAAACACTGTATTCTTCCATTTATACGAAGACCAAGATAGGCAATATTAATCTATCATAACAGGTGAGACTGGCTTCTTTTTCTCAGCATCAACCGAGAGCCCGAAAAAGATTTTTCTGGAGTGCTAACAATGTGCCAGATCTTACAAATATTTGTACAAATGTAATTTTTGTTTTATATATAAATATGTACAAAATACAAATATGCACAAAAACGTATTTGCAAATATATCATGTTGAACAATTAAGATTACTATATATGATTTACACTTCAATATAATTTTCACTTTTGTTGACATCAGTAAACCATCTCATTTAATATACAGCCATTTGGAATGGTTCTTGATTTAGGTATTTCCTTGATTAAACACAAGTAGGAACATATCTTGATTCTAAAATATAAAGAATATGATTCCATGAAAGATGAAAACTGTCTGGCATTCTAAATATTTAAAAGAGTGCTTATTTTTAAACTTCACTTTCCTATTTTAAAAAAAAGTTGAACTAAATTACATATAAACTTGTCCCCAAAATATTCAGTAAATATCAAATGAAGGTGTGAAAGTTAAAGATTTCATTTGTTAATAGTCAATTTGAAGTGCTCTATTATTTTGCTTATTAAACAGTTTTATGCTAGAAATAAGCAGATCTCTATTCACATTATCTTTACCAAGAGCATTTAAATAAATACCATTGATTACTTGCAAAATACAGATTGTAGATTCAGAGCTCAAAACTAAAGCTCTGAGGATGTAATCCAATTAAGACAACCCATAGTTGTGAATTCACCTCACCAGTGGCCCTAAGACAAGAAACTCTCACATCAAAGTGAATTATTTTAATGATTTTTTTTCCTTGGAGGAAAAAAAAATCAATTAAAAAGTTAGGAATATCCCAACTCCTTTGTACTTAAAAGGAAAAACAAAACTTCTGATGCTTTTTTATACCTTAACAATCATGAAGTGTATAAAGATATGAACACAGAAGTTTGGGTCAGTTCAATGATTGAAGAAAAACACTATTTCCCAACATGTCCATGTTTTACAAGATGATGGGGTTGTCATCTATATCACTGCAAAGATCTTGATGGGTTCCAAAACACTTTAAGCATCACATAAGCCATGTTATACCTGTCACCCCAAATTTACGAAACCATTTGGATTAAAACTCTCAGTAAGGACCTCTGAGGCACAAAGATCAATGAGTAACTCATTAACCCATTTTCTCTTACTCTTCAGGTACAATTTCAAACTTTCACCTTTCCCTTTCAGCACTCTACCCACCCCCAGAAGAAAGGCTGACACTAAGACTACTCGGCTGATACCTACCATAAAGTAACTGGTAACAATTTCGTCTATGATCTCTCAGGATTCTCCTCTAATAAATCGGGCATGTATCTGACCTACTTCCATAGAGAGCCTCTCCAGAATATTCTAAAACATACGCAATTTGTTAGGATTTCCGGAAAGATAAAGACCTCTCAAAATCCACTTATTCCTGAAAGCAATGAGAATACTGGGAAAAATGTCAAAATTAACAGTTTTAGAACTCTGGAAATAAAAGAATGACAATTTGAAGAGCATTTCTTCAAGAAAAATTGCTGACTCTAGTAAGCTTTGTGACAATTTGATCTGTACCATACCCCTGCTCTCTGGTAGCCTTCAAAACAAACCCCAAAATCACCGTGAAAACTCACAGCTTAGCAGCCATTCATTGGGATACGTGGATGAAGCAGAATGGGTTTGCAGCCTCCGAAAAGCTCCATTCTCAGTATTTTCATTATTAAACTGGCAGTTCCCTCAAAACCTCTACTCACAGGCTATGAGTTTGACCTGATTTATAGCTGTCTCAATGCAAATAGCCTTTTTCCCCGGGGTATTTGCCAAAAACCATCACTAATCGTGGTTTAATATTTCGGCTCTATAAAGTGGCGATAATGGTCAGGGCAAACAAAAAGTTGACCTTGAAAGGAATCCTGAGGAATGAGATGTCCATGTGGAAAAGCCCTACTGAGTTCCTGGGAATCGCAAGTCATGCACAAGCAGTGCTATGTGCACTTCCAAAATAAAACCTAAGAGAATTGTAATCTCTCATTGCTGGCTGACCTTGAGGCTCCAAGCAGGAAGGTAAGGCTAAGGGTTGTAAACTGCCTTAGGAGTGTTGAAAATGTGACCCAACACACACTCAGAGATGCTTGGTAAATGCTGAGAGAGTTATTGTTGCAGGGCCTTTAAGGGATTCTTGTGTATACAAATGCACATTTTCAGATAAAGAAATTTCACAGTAATTTTGGAAATTTCTCTAATTTACTAGAGGCCATACTCTGATCCTTGGGTTCTCTAAAAATAGCTATTTACCAGCATTGCAAAAAACTGAAGGAAAAAAAGAATCAAAGATTGCAGTGCTACATTGATCTTTCAGGAACAGAAACATTTTTGAGATAAGCCACAATTTCCGTATTTTGTTTAAAAGAAGTGAGATAAATATTTAGAACACCATGTATATATGCTTGTCTGGAGTTATATAAGAAAGAAAACAAAATCAACAATAGTCTGTATTCAATAACAATTTGTAATTATGCTAAAATCACATAATTTTGACAGAGTTCAAAATTGTTTTCAGCCTCGGTTATGTTCTCAGCAATCTCCAGCAATCTATTTTATGTAGTTCCTCATTTTCCTCTGTCAAACTTCCTCACTATTTCTACAACCTTCCCCCACCCCCTCCCCCACAAGTTTATCATTAAAAAAAACCTTCACAAGCAGGATGTGGTGACTCACACCTATAATTCCAGAACTTTGGGAGGCTGAGGCAAGAGGATCACTTGAGCCCAGGAGTTTGAAACCAGTGTGGGCAACATAGGACACCCTGTCTCTATAAAAACTGAAGAAAAAACAGCCAGGTGTGGTAACACTTCTGTCATCCCAGCTCCTCAGGAAGCTGAGGTGGGAGGCTTGAGCCTGGGAGGTTGAGGCTGCAGTGAGCCTTGCTGGTGTCACTGCTTTCCAGCCTCGGTGACAGAGAGAGATCCTGCTTCCCACCTAAACTAACAACATCATCATCAACCAATCTTTACACCTCCACCCATGAAGATGCCTTGGCTTTATCCTTTACAGAGAGAGAAAGTGCTGAGGTACAGACCATCTAAGGGTTATGACACAACCCTACACTAACATCTACATATTCTGCATCTACAGTTCTTTCCTTATAGATTCTTTTAGAGGAAAATAAGTCCCTTTTATTACCTAAGTGAATCCTTCCCACTGTGCTATGAAAGCCCATCCTTATATTTTGCTTAGGATTTTTGAACCACCAATTATAACCCCTTCCCATATTTTCAACCTCTACTTCTCTAATGTTGCTTCCTCTCATTTTAGGAAAAGGCTTGTATCTTAAGGAAAAACATTGTCTTATTCTGAGTCACACTCTAGATACAGTCCTTCCTCAACTACAATCATAGGTCAGAATTTCAGAAGAAAAAACAATTGCTACTTCCTCTCAATTTTCTTCTTGGTCCTCTGGTATCTAAACTCAGTTTGGCCAGTCTGCTAAGACCACACTAAGAAAGTGATAAATGTGCACTAATCATCACGTTGATAAATGTGCACTAATCACCACATTACCTTTCAGGCCTTATGTTTGATAACCCTATAGTATTTAATATGTTAACTTGAGCTCCTTTAAAACTCTAGATCTTTGTTTTTCTGATAATATTTGCTCTTGTTTCCTACTTTATTCCCCACCCCTCTTATAGTGTATCTCCCTCTCTGTTCCAAAGAATTTGTATTTTTCTGAGTTAACCCACGTCCTTCAATTATACTGCTTGTTTTCTTGAGGAAAATTCATCTATTTATGATATCAATCACTGAATCTACACTTATGAATGCCAAGTATGTAAACCTCATCTGCACCATTCTCCAGATCCTTACTATTCAGCTTGCAAATTATGCCTTCTGGATGTCCCATAGGTACAACAAAATCACTGGCTGTTGACAGTATCCAGAGCACTCACACGCATTGCACTTTGGCATTGGAATATTGCCTTGAATATTTTAAAGTTGTTGATTTAAGTTCATTTTTCCCTTTAAAATTATATAGTCTTCATCACATGCCAGATGAGAAACTAAAAGAAGTCAGGATTTTCTCCAAGGTGTATGTTATTCAATCTTAAAAAGAAAACTGTTAAACAACAGGTTGACTTTTTGGAACAGATCACTCTATCTGCTAGGAGCAAGGGCATCATCTAGGCTGTAATTATTGATTTTGAATATTCTTGCTACAAATGACTTGTGGTGGTGTGCATAAATTAATTTGATGTTGTAAACTGTAAGTCACTCATGTTTAAACTCTTTTATCCTAATTGCAGAGAAATTCAAATTTAAATTCATTTCCTCCAATTTGTTTGCATCCTAATTAAATGATAGCCAGGGAGAGCTCTGGAAATAGTGAATATATTCATAAAAACACATTGGGAATCCACTGTGGACATGGCCAGTCCGTGGTAACTGACATAATCTGTGTATAGACACTTGCAAGCTCAACAGGCTATGTATAAACAAGCTAGCTAATTATATCCCCAAGGAATGGGGTTGCTAAGCCCTGTGTTAGTCACCTTTCATTGGAAAATATCATTTTGAAATTGAACATCTTATTGGTAGCTTTGCAATATCATTTTGAAATTGAACATCTTATTGGTAGCTTTGCATATTAAGTAGTAAAATTTTAATTCCCCTCCCAGGCAAAAAAATAAAAGCAATGTGGGAAAAAAAAGGAAAAATAAGAGGCAATGTGGTAAGATATTTCATTTCAAATTCGTTAATAATTCATATGTTTCTCATTTGATGTTTTAATAAGCTAGTTCCTTTCCCTTTACTGAATAGGTGTGTACTGAGAACTGGATGTGCTGTAAAGGATAAGACTATTATTAATGTCCATAAAAGTTTTAAGTTGCCAAACGACCATACATATTTTGGTAGAATCTCTAGGGGATAGATATATTTTGAGAGATATTATTTTACTATATCCTATCTAACTTTCACTTTGCATTTTGATAGCTAGATATGACATGTGACTGTAGCCCAAGATTATTATGTCTGTAAGTGGAGCATGACATAGTAATAAAGATTCCTTGAGTGGCATGATGGACCATGCCTATGTTTTTGGAGAATTAACTTTAATGCTATAGTACAACCTGACTTTCAATTACAGTTTCTAACTCCTTGGTCTAGGCATCTTTAGTCTCTCCTAACAGAATTATTCCAAAAAGGTAACAGTGGACCACAATATCCTTGTATTTCAACTATAAAATGCCAGTTCAAATAGCAATGTGTGATCCAAAAATACATGTCACCTAGGACATGAGCATATGAGAAATCAATTCACAGAAAATTACAAGAGGATAATAAACATGAAAAATCCTGACACTTGCAAGTTAAGTATTTTAAGTTTTGATTTTAACAAGATGTCAATCTTGTAGGTATCCCTGTGAAGTATCTAGTGTAATATTTAACTATTCCTTTGACTTTACTTCATCTACATTCACTTATTTTTTTGAGATGGGGTCTCACTCTGTTGCTAAGGCTGGAGTGCAGTGGTGTGACCTCGGCTCACTGCAACCTCTGCCTCCCAGGTTAAAGCAATTCTCAGCCTCAGCCTCTCAAGTAGCTGGGATTACAGGCACCTGCCACCACGCCTGGCTGATTTTTGTATTTTTAGTAGAGACACCATCTTGACCAGGTTGGTTTTGAACTCCTGATCGTGATCCACCCTGCTCGACCTCCCAAAGTGCTGGGATTACAGGCGTGAGCCACCGTGCCTGGAGTCTTTTTTTAAATTTTTTTTTTTATTCGTAGCTTTTTGCTGACTGTTAGGTTGTAGGGGATGCCACAGTTCCTTGCCACATGGTTCTCTCCACAGGCAGTTCACGACACAGCTGTTTGCTTCTTTATGGTCAGCACGAAGATCTTTTGGCTCAAGGAGGACCTCAGCTTTAAGGATTTCACCGTGATTAAATCAGGCCTGTATAGGTCAATCTTCTTTGATTAACTCCAGCTAAATTGAATTGGGATCTTAATCACACCTACAATATCCCTTTACCTTGACATATTAGCTACAAACAAGTCATGGGTTCTGCCTGAACACAAGAACAGAAAATTATAGAAGGACATGACTTACTGGGGAGGGGAGGGTCATCTTAGGCTGAGTTCAAGACAAGGGAAATATTGTAGGCGTAATTAAGATCCCAATTCAGCTTAGCTGGAGTTAATCAAAGATTAACCTGTACAGGCCTGATTTAATCATGGTGAAATCCGTAAAGCTGAGGTCCTCTTTGAGCCAAAAGATCCTCGTGCTGACCATAAAGAAGCAAACAGCTGTGTCGTAAACTGCCTATGGAGAGAACCATGGGGCAAGGAACTGTGGCATCCTCTACAACCTGAGGGTAAAATCCTGCTAACAGTCAGCAAAAAGCTAGGAATAAAAAATATATATATTTAAAAACAGAGTCCAGGCTCGGTGGCTCACGCCTGTAATCCCAGTACTTTGGGAGGCCAAGCAGGGTATATCATGAGATCAGGAGTTCAAGACCAACCTGGCCAAGATGGTGTCTCTACTAAAAATACAAAAATCAGCCAGGCGTGGTGGCAGGTGCCTTTACCTTGACATATTATATTAGCTACAAACAAGTCATGGGTTCTGCCTGAACACAAGGAAAGAAAATTATAGAAGGGCATGACTTATTGGGGAGGGGAGGGTCACCTTAGGCTGAATCCAAGACAAGGGAAAAGCAGTTTAATTCAGTTAAATCAGTAAACACTTGTTACTCTATTCATCTACTATGCATCAGGCACTCTGACTTTTACCAAGCTACAAATAGATAATCATGGTTTATTTTATTAAACATTCAGATAAAGAGGATCAAGAAAAGAAGAGGGCACAAATCAAGAACGGTTCCATCTAGCAATGAAGGGACAGAATCTTGGGAAAGATGGGACATTATGCATGTAAAAGTATTTAAAAAGTGTAAAGAAGGAGAACATTGCAGAAACAAGGACAGCAAAAGCAAAGAAAGACAATAAAGAGCATATCTCGAGGGGACAAAGATTGCTCGATATTCCCTTAGCCCTAACTGCAAGGTAGGTGATGCTTGAGTGGGTAGCAGGAGCCAGGCATGGATAGCTTTACATGAAATATTAAGGAGCCTGGACGTTATTCTCTAGGATAGGTGATAGAAAATCACTGAAGGGCAGACAAGTATTTTGAGGGGCAAGATGGAAGTAGTTTTAATACTGAGAAACTCCAGTTAAAAATAGTGAAACTTACCTAAAAATGTGATAGTTGGTGTGAAGGGGAAAAAACTTGTCTTAGGAAAATTTCAGAACTCAGTTAACACTCAGTAATCGATAGATGCAGGGTCTAACAGAGAGAAGGGATGCAAGAACGATCTCCAGGGTTGTAGGTAAGGAAATAGGTGAATAGAGATATGGTAAAATTAGATGACAAAAAAAGAAGCAAGGACAAAAATCTTAGTTTCACGTTGCTGCTGTAACAAGTTACCAGAAGTTTAGTGACTTAATAGTAAAGTATTGTCTTACGTTTCTGAAGGTTAGAGGTCCAATGTCTGTCTCACTGGGCTGAGATCAACGTTTAAGCACAACTATTGTTTTGCAGCGGCTCTGAGGAAGCGTCACACTGCTCGCTCCCTTTTCTACTTTTAAAGACCCTTGTGATTACATTGGACTCACCTGGATAAGATAGACTACTATTGCTTTATTAAAGTCAGCTGTTTAACAACCTTAATTTCATCTGAAAGCTTAATTCCCCTTTGCTAACTTGGCATACCCAAGTTCCAGAGATTCGAACATGAAAGAATATCTTTGTGGGGGGTGGATATTTTTTCTGCCTTTTACAAACTTCTCTGGAACCTCCAATGATACCCCTTTGTGTCACATGCAAAATACCTTAATTCTATTTCAATTCCTTAAATGGTCTGTTCACATTGCAGCATCAACTCAAAATACATTTTGTCTAAATCCCACCAGCTCGAAAATCCCAAATTACTCCTGAAATAGAAATTAGGACAGGTCTGAGATACTAGTTATAGATATTCTGGTTACAAAGGTGCAAAGGCCACAACAAAAACAAGATCATGTCTTTTGCAGGAACATGGATGGAGCTGAAGGCCATTTTCCTTAACAAACTAATGCAGTAACAGAAAACCAAATACTGCATGCTCTCACTTATAAGTGGGAGCTGAATGATGAGAACACATGGACGCATAAAGGGGAACAACAGGACACTGGAGCCTACAAGAGGGTGGAGTGTGTGAAGAGGGAGAGGATCAGAAAAAATAACTATTGTGTACTAGGCTTAGTACCTGGGTGTCAAAATAATCTGCACAACAAACCCTGGTGACATGAGTTTCCCTATATAACAAACCTGCACATGTATCCCTGAACCTAAAATAAAAGTTTAAACACTAAAAATAAAAAAGGTGCAAAGGAAAGAATAAAAGACTTAAAGGTGTCAAGCAATCTTGTAATCCAGACAAACAAACTGCATTAGGTTTCAACCTGAGAATAATCCTCTGTGGGTTTGGGCTTCATTCTGTGGGTTTAAGTCTAGTCCCTCTGGGCTCAATGCTCTACCTTTCAGATCATCATTCATTTTTCATGAAATATAGCATGCATTTACATCTGAGTAGTTTAATCAGCCTGTTTCCTCTCTGTAGAGTTTTGGAAACCTGATGGCATTCTTTCATTTTGTTCCCTTTATTCCAAGCTGGCTGTATCTCAGTTGATATAACATTCTCAAAGAATATTGTGTGTCTCCCTTTTATATCACGGGCTTCTCACTTCTCTCCAGTAGAGCAAAGGCTTGTCCACAAATATTTCTTACATAATCTTATCTCTATTTTTAGTTTCTGCTGAGACGATGGAAGACATCTATGAGTCACACACTTAATCCCTTCATATAGGCTTCTGTGTAATGGAATATTTTGACGTTTTGATCTTCCTCTGGTATTAGCAAAAGATAACTACAACCTCAGCTTTTTCAGAGTACACTTTCTTGGCAGCATTTATTTCAATGTCTTTTGCAATATAGATGAGAATTTCTCAATCAAGCACTTGTTTCATCCCTGTTTATCAATTCTTCTCTCAGTTTACCTCCTTTTTCCTGCATTTTAGTAGAAGCAGCAAGAGAAAACAAGGCTGGACCTTCAACAATTTTCTGGGAAACCTCTTCAGCTAAACGTACAATTTATATGTTCTCCTTTCCACATAACTGTGGATAACAATTCTGCAAATGTTCGCCATTATATAACAAGAATTCTCTTTCTCCAGTTTCCCATAAAACGTTCCTTATTTCCTTCTGAGACTTCACCAGCATGTCCTTTAACATTCACACGTCTAAGACAGTCTATTCCTGATAGTTTTGGAATTGGTTAGGTGCTGTAGGTTTTCTCTATCATGCTTCTCACTTCCTCTTGACTCTTTACTAACAAATTCATGCATATCCATATTTCTACAAACACTCTTTCCAGACTGTCTAGGTTTATTACGTCATGCTCCTCAAAGTTCTTCCATCCTTGGCCTATCACCAAAATTCAGAGCCTCTTGCACATTGTTAAGATTTGTTACAACAGACCCTTACTTTCAGATATTAGACTGTGTATTAGTTTTTAAAATTTCACTGTATACCACAGTTCTAAAGACTGGGAAGCCAAGAACAACATACCAACATGTTGTCTGTTAAAAGTCTTTTTGCTGTGTCCTTAGAGAGAAGAAGGAGTGAATGCTGTATCCTCATATAGCAGAAGGGAATGGCCATAAAGGGTCTAAGCTATTTCTACTAGCCCTTTTATAAGCCTCTAATCTATTCATGAGAGTGGAACCCTTGTGCCTTAATCACTTCCCAAAAGGCACTACCTCTCACTACCATACCACTACAACAGAGATTAAGCTTTAACACATGAATTTTGGGAGACATTCATACCATGGCACCATGTAACCTACATATTCACAGGTTCCAGGGATTACTATCTAGACATCTTGGGGTAGGGAGAATTATGTTGCCTACCACAAATAGCTTGGGAGAAAACCAATGAGGAATTTCCATTTAAGACATGTTGAATAAGAGTTACATCCAGACTTCCAAATGGGTAAGTCCAGCTAGTAACTGAGTAAACAAATCTGAATATTTGGCAAGAAGTCATTGCATGAATGGTGGAGACAGTTATAGGAAAACCCTAAGGGGGAGAGTTAGTGGAGTCGGCAACTAGGGCCAATGATGGGGAAGAAATAAAAACCACATATCTCAGGTGCTTCAAAGCTGTATGTCATTGATACAAAATGCTAGTAAGTAATGAAATTTTGCTTTTCCAAAGATGGTCATTACCCATCTGACATGTGACTGAACTGAAGGTTTCTGAGATGGTGTGGTACAATGGAACACAGAGTAGAAGAAAAATCTGGATACCTTGGTTGTGGTCCCAACATGTGCCACCTACATACTTCATGACCTTGGGAAAGTCACTTTATCTCTGTGATCTACATCAATAATATATCCACACTTGTCACAGAGAGTTATGAGAATAAAATAATAACATATATGGGAGATTTCTGTTAATACTAATTGTACAGGTGGATTTTTAAATAATAGATTTAGGGCTGGGTGCAGTGGCTCACGCCTGTAATATCAGCACTTTGGGAGGCTGAGGTGGGTGGATCACCTGAGGTCGGGAGCTTGAGACCAGCCTGACCACAAGGTGAAACTGCGTCTCTACTAAAAATACAAAAATTAGCCAGGTGTGGTGGTGTGCACCTGTAGTCCCAGCTACTGGGGAGGCTGAGACAGGGGAATTGCTTGAACCCATGAGGCAGAGGTTGCAGTGAGCCAAGATCGCACCACTGCACTCCAGCCTGGACAATGAAGCGAGACACCATCTAATAAATAAATAAATAAATAAATAAATAAATAAAATATTTAGGAAACTATTAGAAAAAATAATTGAAAGCATTGAGAACTCTATTATGGACTGAACAAAAAAAGGAGAATTGGTAACATAAGTTGGTAAGTTTATTTTAACAAGCCCAATTTATATGAGTCCCTCAGCATTTCTTCCTGCTCTGTGAATGTATATTCCTTGCCTCTATCTTATCCCATTTCTTCTATTGATAATGCACAGAGAGTTGGCACAAGTTCTATTCTCAAATTGCATCAGGCAATAGATGACTCTGGTTCCCAACTCAGAAAAATCTCATTTTTAAGAAATGTTTGAGCTTTGACTGTGATTGAATTCAGAATATTTTGGTTCAAAAGTCTTGTGTTTGTGTAAATAAGAAAAGCATCTTTGAAAAGTACATCTACAAATGGGAATATGGAATAAAAAGCACAAGCCAAAGATTATGGAACAAAATTAAAGATGAAGAGAGAGAAATGGAAACACAATATTATTATATACAATATAGTAATATATTTAAAATATGAAAAAGGCTGGCAAAAAAAGCAATATGTGAACAAATGAATTGAGTAAAATAACAGAATTTGTAACAGCCCAATCTGCTGAAAATATACAAAAAAGACAAATTAGGATTTTTCTGAGATCACTGTTTATCGTATTAGAAAATGTTTATTAAAAGGAAAGGCGACTTTGAAATGTCTGGGGGCCAAGCAATATATAGTTTGTTACGTTTTATTTACAGTTTCTGTGATCAGGGAATCAATTTAGATTTTCTTTTTTGAAAATAATATAAATATATCTTTATTTTAGACTATTTTTTGGCTGAAAAGTTTATTTATTTATTTATTTATTTTTCTTTCTTTCTTTCTTTCTTTCTTTTTTTTTTTTTTTGAGACAGAGTCTTGCTCTGTTGCCCAGGCTGGAGTGCAGTGGTACGATCTCATCTCACTGCAAGCTCCCAGGTTCACGCCATTTTCCCGCCTCACCTTCCTCAGTAGCTGGGACTACAGGCGCCCGCCACCATGCCCGGCTAATTTTGTTTTTGTATTTTTAGTAGAGACGTGGTTTCACCCTGTTAGCCAGGATGGTCTCAATCTCCTGACCTTGTGATCTGCCCACCTCGGCCTCCCAAAGTGCTGGGATTACAAGGGTGAGCCACCGTGCCCGGTCGAAAAGTTTCTTAAATATTTACAACTTTAGGATAATCAGTGTACATTTAAATATATAATCTCCTAAAAATCAAACAGTTACCAACATTGAATTGAAGTTCTCCCTTATGTAAATCATTTGCATAAAAATTGATCATTAAAAACGGTATCTAATGAAAATCAATTTTTTGACCCCAATATTAATTAAAAATCAAATGATAGCATTACGAGCTAAAGATTAATTTCAGTGACATGTCATTTAACCAATTTGACATAATCAACTTATAATCATTTAAACTTGACTATTTTTATGACATATTTGAACGAAATGAGGAGAAAAAAGCTTTGACTCATTCTTAATTACTCTTTCTAACCAATTGATGGCCAATAGCTGAAATTAATTTCAAACCAATTTTTGTTATTTTAATCTTTTAAACATGTTTTACTTTCAGTGATTCATTTTCTAACATTCATAGCCAAAGCCCAGGCTCTAACCATCTTTGTCTACTTTAATGACTTTCTCAATTGTTGGCATACACTGGGTCTTAAAAACTTGTGTTTCATCTGAATTAACTAATGAAGTAGAATTGCACTTATAGGGTTTCATACACCATTACCTCCAAAAGAGTACATTAGAAGTATTAAAAAGAAAATACTGATATTTATAAACAGATATTTATCTTATGATACAAATGTCTAGAGTATTTTTTATTTTCTGTAAAACTAAAAATAACTTCTTGATGACATACCTTCACAAAAAGAAAATCCAACACATTTGCATAAATAATTCTCTGAAATAACTATGTGAGTTTGTGTATTTTTATATATATGTAGACATACATATACTTGCACATCTATACTTATATATGTAACATAAAGGATACAAACAGTAGGACTGTTTAATGTATATTTGTCTTGGAAAGAAAAATATACTTAAAAATACTTCTCATTTGGGATTTGTAATAATACTGACTTAATTGATAAACTTGGTGACTACTTTTATGTTCCGTCTCCTTTCATAAATTTTTCAAAATACTACTTCAACAAAAAAAAACCCTTTAATATTCATTGGAAATATTTATAGACTTTTTTAGAGTAGAGAAAAATTAAGAAAAACTTTGAAATGGTCTCAAAAATTTGTAAATATTTTCAATGGAAAACTAAATGTTAGTTTAGCTGATTGTATGGGGTTTCTGAGCCTTTCACTTTTTGTTTGTTTTACCTATCTCACAACTGTGTAAATTGCAAATAATTCCTGTCCATGAAAATGCAAATTATCCAGTGTAGATATATTTGACCGTCACCCTATGGATATTGGCTAATTTTGCCTTTATTAAGCAAATTCATTTCAGCATGAATGTCTGGCTATATATTCTCTGCTCTTTGTATTCTCCTTTGAACCAGTCAAAACATCCTATGGCACTCTTATTTATTAATCAGTTAAATCAAATCATGAACATATATTCATTTTACATTTGTATGAGAACTTATTATTTTCCTTTCCTTTAAAAAAATGAATTATCCTTTGACATTGGGTTGACATGTTCTTAAGCCATGCCAGAAACACAGGATGTCAAGTTTCTCAAGGTCAATTCTAGAGAAAAAATGTTCTTTATAAAAATTTAACCTCAAGTGTAAAAATTTACATTTCCATAGCAACGACATTCAATATACATTGTATGTATTAATCTGGGAATGATGTAAGATTCCAAATATAATTTTATTAGTGAACTAAAGTACTTAATTACTTTCACTTATTTAAATATCTACTTCAACGTTGTCCAATGGCATTGTGGATTTAGGTAATTTTACCAGGTAGCCGCTCAACTTCTACACTTTCTGTTTGCCCATACAGAACAAAATACATTTTATAAGTCGAAGTATAGGCATCTAGTGGCATAATTTTAAATTGTTATCAAATAAAAGCCTTATCAAATTTGTCCAGAAAATGACTCATGATTTATTTTATTTTAGGAGTGTGTCACTATGTAATGAGATACAAATATATGTAAGCGTAAGTGCCTAAGAGGCATGCAGAGAGCCTAAGATATATGCAGTATGCCTAAGAGGTATGCAGAGAGCTTCATTTTCATTGTTGGCTGCTCAGTTGTTTTTCAGGAAATAAATTTGGCCAACTGACACCATTTAAGAGATATATAGCAACAAGTTTAGAAAAGTATCATAAATGGGAGTGGTTAATGCATAGACAATTGCATTGACCTTTAATCCACACAGACACACAGACATATATATATATAAAAATATATATGTATATATTATAGATTTATACCTCAAATATATTTATTTAGATCCACTTAATTGTGAGTACTATAAACTACAAATGAAAGTATAAAAACAAATCTGTTGGTATTTTAGGAAAATGAAAGATTATTAACTCATGGCCTGTATGTATTTGGAATGAGAACGTAAATATCTTTCTTTGGACAGGGTGGAATTGAAATTGTGATTTACAGTGACTAAAACATGACTGCTTTCACATTGTTTTTTTTTTTTTTTCTTCACTGTGGGGAGTGAAATTCTTGATTGATTTGTGCATTGGGAACTTTTGAATTAACTAAGGATATTGACAAAATAGAGAATGACTCCGTATATGACATGCAGAAAATATTTTGTGTCATTCGTGGTACATTTATCATATTGTCTATAGGTTTGTACTAAGTTACCTTACTTCTTAGAATTCCAAGTAGTTCAAAGCTAGCAGAGACTGGTATATTATAGCATATTTAACCTAAGCAGCCCTAAAAGCCAATGTAACCAGCTATCTACAAACTCTAGCCATAGCTACCATCAACATGAAGAATGTAATAGGCAAAATGTTTTACATGCTCAATATGCACTACTGAATTCTATATATATTTTTTACAGTTTTAATTTAAAAGTATACCAGTTAAGTATGTCATCTATACCCTGGTATAGTAATAAAAATTCAGATACTGCTTAAAGAGGAAGTACATTTTCAAAGCAACAGACCTAAAGACTAGTATTTTATTCAATATTTTTAATGCTTATTTCATTTTCTGGTCAAAGATGTTTGTGGAGGTAAAATTTAAAATAGATACTTTATGTTCTATCATATAACATTGAAATTAAATTTTTTAATTACTAGATGTAGAAAAGGTAAGTCTGAAGCACTGACTGAGAAAGATTTAGTAAATAGAGAATTTTGACTATTAAACATACCGTTTTAACAAAAATACACATAAGATAGTCTTAGGATGATTTAATTAACTTTTTAATAAATATGAAAGACACTATGAAAAAATTAACACATCACATTGCAGAATCAAAAGTAATAAAAAATCACTCAAATTCTACTGCTCAAAAACAAAATAATAGTTAACCATTAGGTGACAGCATTTCAGGCATTCCTATATAAATATACTTAAATGAATTGTTAAGTAGCTAGTAGTTGGAATTAAAATAGTGTAATACATGCATTGTTCATTTATAAAATAAATTTAATATTTTTAAATAAAAAATAACTCATTGATAAAATGAATATAGTTATTTGTATGAATATATGCATGTGTGAATGTATGGATGCATTAAGAAATCTTAATCCTCAAAATGATGAACATTTTAAAAGAAATATTAAAAATAATAGAGTTTGGGATCTGTATCTAAGTAGCTGATTCTGTATCCAATGAGAAAATTATCACTTAAAAATTCCAAATGTTTTAGTTTGTTGTTACTTTTATTATTTGTATTATTTGTAAAGATGGGGCCTTCTTATGGTGCCCAGGCTAGTTTTATTAATATTTTTATACTGTCATGGTGTCTTAGGCAGCTCAAGCTGCCATAACAGAATACCAGAGACTGATGTCTTAAACAGACATTTATTTCTTACAATTCTGGAGGCTGGGAAGTCCAAAACAAGGTGTCAGCAGATTCAGTCCCCGGTGAAAGCCCCCTTTCTATACTTCAGGCTCCTGCCTTCTGACTATGTCTTCATACGGCACAAAAAAGAGAAAGACAGAGAGCTATGGTCTCACTTTCTCTTCCTATAAGAACACTAATCCCATCATGGAGATGCACATGATCTTAACCAGACAGAAGTTTTTTGGGTATTTCGAACTGATAAAATAATTCACATTGATTCAAACATATCACAGTTATTAAAACTCAGGCACAAAATCAAATTAGTTCATCGTTAATTGAGGCATGTAATGTTAAATCAAAATACAGCTATGCAAAACATCATTTTCTAATTATCTTAGACTTTAAAAGTAGTTAGAGGAAGAGAAAGCTCATCTCTGTGTTACAGTATTAACGGGTTTCCCCCTCTAGGTGTCTTAATCTATTTAAACAGCTTTAACAACGTACCATAAATTGGTGGATTCTAAGCAATAGAAATTTGTTGTTCACAGTTCTGGAGGGTGGGAAGTCGTAGATCAAAGTGCCATAAGATTTGGTGAGGACCTGCTTCCTGATTCATGAATTGCCATCTCTTCCCTGTGCCTCACTTGGTGAAAGGGGCAGGAGTCTCTCTGGGGACTCTTTTGTAAGTGCACTAATCCCATTCATGAGGACTCTACCCTCATGATCTAATCCCCTCCCTCTAAGGCCCCACCTGCAAATGCCATCATATTGGGTGTTACATTTCAACAGTTGAATTTTGGGGGCCACCATCATTCAGCCTACAGCACTATGAAACCCCTAATACCTGGTTTTCAAAAATGGCAATATATTTTATGCCTCTAGAAAAATATTTCAATAAAAGTTGTATGTATGATGATAAAACAACAAGAAACTGAATTTCTGCAGAAAGTAAAAATGAAAATTTTTCACTCTTTAGATAGGCAAATCAGAGAGTATACTTCAAGTTTTAGAAAAAACATCAATACTTCTCATATAAAAGTATGTACTTTCACACATACGTTTTCACCACATAATATCAATGTTTTAAACAGTGCCTGGGACAGGATATGAACTCAATGACTATTTATTGAATGAATTAATTGAACAAGTTGATGCAAGATATTGACATAAAATTAAACATTGTCTTCTTATACCATATACTGTCTACAAAAACTAAGTTGATACAGAACCCGTATTGTAACATGATTAAATTTGAGCCAAGTACATTTATCTCTGAAGAATTTAGAAGTTTATAAAGAAATCAGAGGCTGGGAACTGAATAATTAATGGAAGATCTCTAAGGCGATATTCTTTTCATTGTAACTAATCTTAAATAGTTAAAGTAATCATTAATAAATAATATTTAGGTTCCTGAAAAAAATGATTAAATTGAACATCAAATAGTTTGCAGTTTTATCACACTGTAGAATTTATATTTTTTATACTGCTTTACTGTAAGATTTGGTTGAACAAATACATCTTACGATTTCAAGGTAAGATATTAAAATATGACTTTTTAAAATGTAATGCTATATTAGCGATTTTAAAATATGTAAAAAAATATGTGTGAAATACTAGAAATGTTATTTGAAATTAACCAATTCTGGTTTTGCTTATTTTTATTATTATTATTTTTTTGGAGATGCAGTCTTGCTCTGTTGCCCAGGCTGGAGTGCAGTGGCACAATCTCGGCTCACTGCAATCTCCGCCTCCCAGGTTCACGCCATTCTCCTGCCTCAGCCTCCCAAGTAGCTGGAACCACAGGCGCCGCCACCACGCCCGGCTAAGTTTTTGTATTTTTAGTAGAGACGGGGTTTCACCATGTTAGCCAGGATGGTCTTGATCTCCCGACCTCGTGATCCGCCCGCCTCGGCCTCCGAAAGTGCTGGGATTACAGGCGTGAGCCACGGCGCCCAGCCTTTTTTTTTTTTTTTTTTTTTTGCCAAACTCAGAACAATAGCCTACACACATTTTCTATTTTTCCGTACTGTTTTTAGGAACTTTAATTTCGTACTTCTCCATTCCTCTGTAAATGTTAATGTCTTGGCTAATGACGTTTTTCTAGATAAATTCAATAGCTCGACCTAAGTAATGTAATGATGGCATTATGAAATGGACTCCTGGTTCTCTCAATTCTTTTTTATTGTTTATTTCTATGGCACCATCGCACTATGCCATCACATTGTTCTTGTTCTACTCTCCACATTTAAAAAGCCGTATTTTCTCTGCTGAATCTTAAAGGTCACTTTGAAGCCTGAAGGCCATGACTGAAATACAGTGAAGATTAAAGATAAAATGGAGAAAAGAGGTAAAATTATAAAACCTCTAATATCATTATTCATCTATGTGATATACACAGAGATGCATCCCCTGGTTCCTCCGTGAGAGCTGTGTCAGTAGACAGGACTCAGCTGGGAGCCCCTTCAGACATAACCTCAGCTGCAGAGCTTCCCCCTGCCCAAGGTCATGCCCTTCCCAGGTGTGGCCCACAGCCAATGACTGATTAAGGTGAGGCAAGGAGGCAGGTGAAAGAGGTGGGGAGGGGATTTGGGGCCTCTAAAGACTCAGTAATGTCATTCCAATGTGAGAGAACTCCAGTGGGCTATTTTTTCTTCAAAGTGTCCTGTGAGATGGTCCAAAGCTGTGGTCCAGGACTTCTTCTCAGCCCAGCTTTCTTCTCCTTTTCACAGATAATATTCCAAGGGCACTCCCCAGTATATATCCCCATCTCCAAATCTGCTTACTAGAGAACATTGTATCACGAATGACACCATTCTTCTAAACTATGGGGTACTTTGAGTGAAAGGAGTGGAACGGTATGAAAGAGCAGCTTTGGTAGAGTAGTTAGGATAGAAGCTACTGTACATTGGGTTGATGCATGAGTGGGATATGAGAAAGTAAAGTAGCAAATTGAAAACTCCTTTCAAAAGAAGAGAATTAGAAAAGGGACACCAAGAGAGTAGTTGGGGCCCGGCCATGGTGGCTCACACCTGTAATCCCAGGACTTTGTGAGACCGAGATGGGAGGATCACTTGAGGCCAGGATTTCAAGACCAGCCTGGTCAATGTAGCCAGACCCCCATCTCTTAAAAAAAAATAGTTGGAAGCTAGAGAATAGCATAACAAAAAAAAGGGTAATTTTAGAAGATAAAATGGCCCACTGGAGTTCTCTCACATTGGAATTACATTCTAAAATTACCCTATTTTTTCTTATGTCATTCTACGTCAATCATTTTGCCTCGGTCATGTTTACAGGCAAAATAAGAGATAGAGGAGTGGGAAGGGCTGAAGGCAGAGATATAAAACACAATAACAAATGGAGAAAGATACAAGATATAATGAAAGGTATGAGCTAGATCAATTCTACAAGTGAAAAATTCTATTTAATTAAGAGGAAGGAGATCACTCATCACCCAATTATAGATAAGTTTATGGGAGGGTGGGACTGGCTACATAAAGGTAGGTGATACTTTATGTCCTTATTTTCACCGAAGAGAATATGTCATTTCCTGAAAACAAAAGATGTGGGTTTGAATAGAGAGTTGGCAAAATTTGGTATTTATTTGAAATTGGCATCTATTTGGGAAGATAATGGAGAGTAATCCACTTAGATGGTAAATACTTATTAAATATAAACCATGTACCAGGTACTTTTCTATAATATAAATGCAATGGAGAAAACCAGATTCAGTCTTGATTTGACATCCTTAACGTTTACAGCGTCATGGAGGAAACTATGATAGAAGGTGGTAGATGTGGAAACAGGCAGTTTATAAAAAGCTCTGAGACACATTGTTGATATATCTAACTCAGGATCAGGGCATCAAAGAAAGCATCACACTCTCCCTGAATCTCTATTCTGTCTCTTGATCAAATCCTGTTTAACAAAGTATCAAGATGGCCCTCAACACTAAGGAAGAAGTGTTATTTGAAAGCATGTGTTTGAATAGTTGCATTTATCTAAACATAATTTTTCACTCCTGTGTGGATTTGGCTTGGAATTGGTGTATTCTGGCATTCCATGTTGTAAAGCACTTGAGGTGCTTAAGAGATATTTGGTTGGTTGGGTGTGGTGGCTCACACCTGTAATCCCAGCACTTTGGGAGGCTGAGGTGGGTAGATCATCAGAGGTCAGGAGTTCAAGACCAGCCTGGCCAACATGGTGAAACCCCATCCCTACTAAAAATACAAAAATTAGCTTGGCGTGTTGGCAGGTGCCTGTAATCCCAGCTACTTGGGAGGCTGATGCAGGAGAATCACTTGAACCTGGGAGGTGGAGGTTGCGGTGAGCCAGGATCACGTCACTAACTCCAGCCTAGCGAACAGAGCAAGACTCCATCTCAAAAGAAAGAGACAAGAGAGAAAGAGAGAGAGAGATTTGGTAAATAGGCAAAAGTGGAAGAAAATAGTGTTCTACAGGAGATCAAATAATGTGTGAAGAGAAAATAAAAATTTTAAAGAACTAAGAATCAGGTATTGAAGTCAAAGGTAAGAGGGCCACTGGAATTAAAAAATACAGTGTGAATAGCTACAGAAGATGTCATCATTCCTGATGAGGCAATGAATGTGGGTGCCTAAACTGGAGTAGAAATACGTGTTATTGAATATAAGGAGATCAAAAGGTGTAAGGCCAGGGTGTTGAATGTATTTTGCACAAATGCAGTAACGTCACCCAGAGTGTCGGCAGGGGGAGAAACATCTGATGGCCTGTAGCTAGAGTTTTCCTTAAAAATGCAGATGTGTCCTCCTGGAAAATAGACATCTTCGAAAAACTGAAGGAAATTAGGGTCTCACGGCATGAATCTCACGAGGTGGTGAAGGACTGATTTGGGAGCAGTCATGCAGAGTTAGGACAATGCCAGCAACATCTGACCTTTGTATATGAAGCTCCAGATAACTTAGGTGATTCCTTTAGTGCAGAAGGCAACACAGTGTGAATTCCTGAGAGACTATTTACGTTTTATATTCCAGAGGTTGGAATGGAATCATCCACTCATTTAGAAGGCTTGCTGGATATCCTCTATTTTGGGGGTCTCCAAACTCATGCTAGTCCGTGGCTGTTAGGAACAAGACTGCACGGCACAGGGTGAGTGACGGCTGAGTGAGTGAAGCTTCATCTGTATTTATAGCTGCTCCTCATCACTCATGTTACCCCCTGAGCTCCTCCTGTCAGATCATCAGCAGCATTAGATTCTCATAGGAGCATGAACCCTATTGTGAACTGAGCATGCGAGGGATTTAGGTTGTGTACTTCTATGAGAATCTAATGCCTGATGATCTGTCACTGTCTCCCATCACCCCCAGAAGGGAACACCTAGTTGCAAGAAAACAAGCTCAGGGTTCCCACTGATTCTTCATTATGGTCAGCTGTATAATTATTTTATTATATGTTACAAAGTAATAATAATAGAAATAAAGTGCACAATGAATGTAATGGGCTCGAATCATTCTGAAACCATCCCCACCACCACCAGGTCTGGGAAAAAAATTGTCTACCACAAAACCAGTCCCTTGGTGCCAAAAATGTTGCTCTATTTCCCTTCAGTACTTAGAGAGTCTGTTCTTCCACTCATGATCTATAAGGACTAAATGTTTCAAAGAGTTCAAGTCTCCAGAATATATTTTTTGTAAACTTGAATTTTTAGAAATCATTCACAGTATCTATATTATATTTTACTTGCTGCAATGCCCTATACGTTTCCCTTATAATGTTCTTGAATATATTTTTACAACTTCAGTAAGATTCAGTACCCTTTACTGAATCTTAATCTGTCTCTCAATTTCTCTCTATCAACAAATCTAAACAAAAGAGAAATGTGTCAACTTGTGCTATGGTCTAAATGTTTGTGTCTTTAAAATTTGAAACTTAATCTCCATTGCAATAGTATTAAGAGATGAAGGCTTTGGAATATGACTGGCAGAGCTCTCATGAATGGGATTAGTGCCTTTATAAGAGGCCTCCAAAAACTCCCTCGCCCCTTCCACCATGTAAGGACACAGAAGTCACCATTTATGAATTAGAAAGCAAGCTCTTGCCAGATACCAAATCTGCTGCATCTCAACCTCAAACTACCGCCCTCCAGAACCGTGAGGAATATATTTCTGTTTTATAATTGTCTAAATTATCCTATCCAAGGTATTTTGTTATAGTAATGTGAATGAACAAAGGCAACTTGAAAATGCAAGGTACCACACCAATAACAAGGAAAACACTCATGTTTTGTAACATTTATTTTATACCAAAGATATTCGAATTACTGTATACAAATATATGCCAAGTGTTGGGTAAAATAATTTACCTTAATTGTATTAATCCTGACAACAACCTGAAGGTAGATAATGTTGTCTGCATTTACAGATGAGGACACGGGGTTTGAATTAACTAACTTACTTCACATCTCATCATGCTAACTGGCAAAGCTGGGATTCAAACCCTGCTCAGTCCGACTCCCATCAGGCTGCTCTTAGCCTGGTTATACTTTGAAGGAAAGAAATTAAGAAACTTATCCATAAACATGGTCAGGTAAGGCCAGAGCCCAGACTCAACTGACTCTTGGCCAAGACTAGCCTCAATGCTTCCATTTTACCGGTAGCCTGAACTGTTTAAATATTTTTTCTCTTGCCATCTTGTTAGAATACACAATGTCTCTAAAGATGTGACTCACATGATATAGCACGACAACACTCTGGTTTAAAAAACTGATATGTAATATTTTTTAAAAAAATATTTTAAGTTCTGGGATGCATGTGCAGGACATGCAGGCTTGTTACATAGGTAAACGTGTGCAATGGTGGTTTGCTACACCCATCAAACTGTCACCTTGTTGTTAAGGCCCCTATGCACTAGCTATTTATCCTGATGCTCTCCCCTCCCTGCTGGCCCACTGATAGGTCCCAGTGTGTTTTGTTCCTCTCCCCTTGTCCACGTGTTCTCATTATTCAGCTCCCACTTATAAGCGAGAACATGCGGTATTTGGTTTACTGTTCCTGTGTTAGTTTGCTGAGGATAATGACTTCCAGCTCCACCCATGTCCCCGCAAAGGACATGATCTCATTCCTGTTTATGACTGCATAGTATTCCATGGAGTATATGTACCACATTTTCTTTATCTAGTCTATCACTGATGGTCATTTGGGTTGATTCCATGTCTTTGCTATTGTGAACAGTGAAGCAAAAAACAGATGCAATAGGAACGCTTTGATACTGTTGGTGGTAATGTAAATTAGTTCAACCATTGTGGAAGACAGTGTGGCAATTCCTAAAAGACTTAGAACCAGAAATGCCATTTGACCCAGCAATCTCATTACTGGGTATATACCCAAAGGAATAGAAATCATT
Source organism: Macaca nemestrina (assembly GCF_043159975.1). NCBI lineage: Eukaryota > Metazoa > Chordata > Mammalia > Primates > Cercopithecidae > Macaca > Macaca nemestrina. Next base: position 21,552,172 of record NC_092140.1, read on the forward strand.
CTATTATAATGAAACATAATGTAAAAATGCCTCAAGAGTCTATTTGTATTTTGGTAATATCTGAATAAAACACAAAATATAATGCACACATTTTTATATCCTTTTATCCATACCTCTCTTTCTTTAAATCCTTCTGGTTAAAATTTGTAATCACCTCCTGACTCTCTCTCTATATATATTTTCTTTTCTGGAAGAAAGGTCACCTAGACTTTACTCAAATGCATCTTCTCAATCTTTACCTACCACCCCTCCTGCCTTTTTGGTTCCAGTTTCCTTTCATCATTGTACTGATGTGGAGATATGAAAGAGAGTATCACTGCTGGATACCAGCAGTGCCTTTTCAGAGAAGAGCAATGGGGAAGAAATTGAGCAGACAAAGCCAGAATCCCCATTAGCAAACAGAAAGAGGGAGCTCAGGATAACCACATGCATTAATAATTCTTGTCCCCCAAGGAGAATCTCTGTAAAATAAGTTGTATTACATCTGTATATAGCGGTACTTTAAATATAACTCTAGCTTAAGTATTTTAAGCATTTCCATGATATGAACCTAAGGGAATAAACTCAATAAATCAATATTTATAAGCTCTGTTCATTTATTTCCTGTGGTTTCAGGCACTGATTTCAGAATATTTCTTCTGAATATTTGATTTCATGATCCCAGGTAGACACACCTCTGTATTGGGCTTCAACAAGTCTACAAAAGTTAAATATCTACTTTTAGCCAGCTTTGATTTTCACAAGTTTAATTCTGACATTTAATGATATAAAATATGTAAAATAACCTGGCAGTATATCTGACATATCATAAGTATTTGGCAGATATTTCACTTTCCTCTTTCTCATAACTGAATAATGGCTCAATAATAAAACTCCATAGAGAAAAATATAAACTCTTATTTATCAATTACAAATAGTTTAGGACAGATAATACCCCTTTTCTTTTTAGCTTTAATGCTGAGGCATTAAAATTGTGAGCAATATATTTATTTTGAGAGAACTATTTTTTACTAAGGAATTTTCTTTGTAGAATTTTATGAGTCTTCAGAGTAACTAGAAAATCTTAAAGTGTCACCAAACAGAAGTGGACATTTAATAAACACCTCAACTTTAATACTTACAGAAAATCATTTGAAGGCTGTCACTCCTCCGGGTATTATAAATTTTAGCCTTGGTCAAATGAAATCATGAGGAGGCTACAAACTTGAACTATATTGCCTTAGTCTCCAACAGAATTTCTTTCCCTGTATTAAGTTTTGGGGTCATGCCCTACTTCTTTTAATAAAAAAAAATACAACAAATAGTCATATGAAATCCACTTTGTTCCCTAATACAAAAATATTGTTGAAGAGTATCATAATTCAATGGCCCATATATATAAAATGTCTCAGCAAAGGCATTTATATCATAATTCAGTACTAGGAAATGATTTCCTTCACAGACAAACTCCCCTTTAATTAAGGTGAGAAATGCTTAAATTATGTTGTCTTCATTTTAACATAGCTACTAGGAAACTCAACTTAACACTATAATTACTACCAAGGTTCTTTTGCACTGATCACTCACATTTCTCCTTATCTGGGCCTTGATTTTCTATCTATTTATAACTTTCTTGGATTGATGTTTATATGTCTACTTTCATATATTTTCTGTTTTACACTATTATGTTCATGTCACAGTCTAAATTATTTTGTGACACAATATACACATTATATAATTCATGAGACATTTAATCTTTTGCTATGCACAAAAACCATTTTTGTTAAAATGGGTTAATTTCATCAGCAAATGTGGATGAGGGAATTTGGCTCTTACATGCTTTCCTATATATGTCACACTGAATTATTCTTTGTGCTTTGGTATTTGGAACAAAGAGAATCACAAATAAAATATCAGTATTCTGTGTAGGGATATAAGGAAATATTTTATTTTTAATCTTCTTTCCTCTACCTGAGAGTATGGAAGTATAGGAAGAAATTATTTGAACAGACCATCCTCATCTGGCACTAGTAAAGGGTCCTTACAGTACAATCAAATTCACATATATTTGTAGAAATAAAAAAAAAATCTCATATTCCTAATTGCCTCTTTAAAATCCATTTATTCATCATTATTCAACAGTTATTATGTCTTAGCCTTTGCTATGTTCTGTGAACAAGATGAAAGACACACGCCTGGTGAGGTGGCTCAAATCTGTAATCCCAGCACTTTGGGAGGCCGAGGCAGGCGGATCACTTGAGGTCAGGAGTTAGAGACCAGCCTGGCCAACATGATGAAGTCCCATTTTTATTGAAAATAGAAAATTTAGCCGGGTATGGTGGTGCATGCCTGTAATCCCAGCTACTCATAAGGCTGAGATGGGAGAATAGCTCAAACTCGGGAGGTGGACACTGCAGTGAGCTGAGATTGTGCCACTCCTTGGAGACAAGAGCGAAACTCCATCTCAATAAATAAATAAATAAATAAATAAATAAATAAATAAATAAAACAAAACAAGATGAAAGACACAGACCAGTGGGTGAGATAGACAAAATAAAATAGAGAGGCATCCAGAGGGTTCTATGTAAAGAAATAACAGAGCAATTCAAAAGTATGTTAAAATGAGTGCTCATCCCACCACTGCACAGTCAAGGGCAGAGATGAAATTTTCCTGCAAAGATAAGTTGTGTTCAAGCGCTGTGATTTAAGTGAAGGGAGCAGGAGCATGGGCCATGGGGCACAGCAGGAAGATAGATGTGATTAGAAGAATGTGTGTAGGATGGATACCCGTGGGTGGATGAGCCAGGAGAAGTGGTTAGAAACTTCTTTGTATTTTATACTACAAAGATCACAGGCCATATTAAAAACAGAAAGTAACAACAATTTTTAGCAAGGGAGCATCCATGAGAATTGTATTTTAAGAACATTATTCTATGAGACGAAAGAGATAGAACTTGCATAAGTATAGTAGCAAGAAGATTGATGATGAAGATAAAGTCCAGATCACAGCTGTGGTGATGAGCATGAAAATCTGAGATGACAATGGGTGACAGAAGAAAAAGAATTGTTCAAATATAAGTGACATGATGGATGTAGAAAATAATAATATGGTTGGATTGTGGAGTGATTCCTTGAGAAAATAAATTCAAAAAGGGAGAAGATTTGGAAAAGTAAGCGATTTTGTTTTGTGGTAGTTTGAGTGTGATAATTAAGTAGTATATCCAAGTCAAGGTTTTGGCAAACAATTCTATACACACATCTGGAACTGAGAAAAGGGTGGGAGCACCTGCTTGGAAGTCATCAGCACTCAAATGGGAGTTGTTGCTATGGATGTGAATGGGATCATCCAAGAAGAGGGTGTAGTTGGAGAGAAAGTAGAATGAGAGCAGACCTATGGAGAACGATGGTGTGGGGAGAAAGAAAAAAATAAAAGAGCCTGATAATTATCTGTCTGAGAAGCAGGAAGAAAGATAGGGGAGAGTTGTATCATAGACACCAAGTTAGAAAGGGCTTTAAAAAGAGGTTTAGTTAATAACGTCCAATTCTGCAAGCAAATCAGGTAGCACACGTGGAAAATACCCATGAATTAAATAACCTAGTGGTCACTGGTGGTAGTAAACACAATTATAGAGGAATTGTAAAACGAAAGGATTGCAGTAGGTGAATATAATACAAAGACTTGGATACAATAAATACAAACAACCTCTTCAAGAGCATCTTCTGTAAAGAAGTTAGAGGTGGCACACTGACTGGGAGATGCAGCATTGAAGGAAAGGCAGGCAAGAAGTAGATGAGGAAGGTTGGAATGTCTTGTGTTTGGGGCTTGTTCATGGGAATGTAAGATCAATTGCTACTGCAAAGAGACGAATGGCAAGAACTGACTAGTTAAATGTTATACATTGTGGTCTAAGCTGGAAAAGGACTGAGGAATATAACAGCAAGGGATGATTACCTGGGAGAATTTATATGAGCCAGAACACCACAGGTGCAGATATCCTTAAGATTTAGAAGCAGATGTTGTTGAAATAAGGAAGGAAGGAGCCTGGCATGATAGAGGCTGAGTGAATCCATTCTGTGAGCATTTAAATCACATGACGATAGCAGATGTATGTATTATGACAAATACTGTGAGCCACATGCCAAGATACTCAATTAATGTAAAGAAATGCCAGCAATTTGTAATTTAAGTGACATGATTAAAGATTTTAGAAGGGAGAGCACTAGGTGATGAGTGAATGTGGGATCTGACTCAAGAAGTAAGATCCTGGCCGGGTGTGGTGGCTCACACCTGTAATCACAGGACATTGGGAGGCTGAGGTAGGCAGATCACGAGGTCAGGAGTTCGAGACCAGCCTGGCCAACATGGTGAAACCTCATCTCTACTAAAAATGCAAAAATTAGCTGGGCATGCTGGCAGGTGCCTGTAATTCCAGCTACTAAGGAGGCTGAGGCAGGAGAATTGCTTGAAACCAGAAGGCGGAAGTTGCAGTGAGCCAAGATCGTGCCACTGCACTCCAGTCTGGGCAACAAGAGTGAAACTCCATCTCGGGGAAAAAAAAAAAAAAGTAACATCCTGAAAAAGAAGTGGTAGTCATTGACTCACAGCAATTAGGGAAGAGTGAGGCCAGGGAACTGGATGACGCCACACAGGGCTCTGAAGTCTCAAGTAAAATGACAGGCATTTGAGTATTGACAAAAAAGTGGGCACGATGGCATGAGGCCCAGGGAAGAAGGGGTAAATTTTGAATGGTGTTATCCTGAACATAAGGGGACTGAGACAGTGTACTTTTAAAAATGGCAGCATGAAAAAAGGTGAATGCTTACCCCTCCCCACCTATGGTAAGTGTCTGAATAATAATCTTTCTAGGGACTACTAGTGGGTATTCTTAAAGGACAGAGGCAGCTTTCTGTTTGGGTAGGAAGGTATTGGAAGCAGTATATGAAGGAATAAAAATATGAAAGAGAAATATCGGAGCAAGAGTGACAAGTATGATTAAAGAGTGACAAGTATGATTAAAGATAAAGAAATGGCAGAGCACTTAAAGAAAAAAGAGTGTGAGACAGAAAAGAGGCATTTTTGAGTGATGAAAATACTAATCATGGCTAACACTTACATAGCATTTATTGTATATCAAGCATTGTTCTAGGTACTTTACATGTATTAACAGCTGTGATTCTTACATTAACCCCAGAAGGTCAGGCCTATCACTTCACAGGAAGTTTAAGCAACTTCTGAAATATTAGCAAGTCTTCTGAATTGCTTCTTTGGTGACCGGAATAAGAGTTGCAGTAGCATCAACTTGCTTAAAAGTTTAAAAATGGCACTCAGAATAAAGGTATTTTACTGCTTTTTGAGACTCACTGTAAAATGACTTGAAATGTCTTTGTCCTGAATCTTTGCCGGGGGAAATTGGATGAGTTGCTAAAGAATATGGAATTAATTATCTAAAAACACTTTAGATATTTCTCTTTGTATAGGGTATTGTAAATGGTCTTTAGCTACTTATAATTTAATATCTCACTTGTCTCTCTCATACATAGGTATATATGTATACACATGTGTATGTGTACAATTCATCTATGTATCTATGTAGCTATATATCTATGTATTCTTGTATGTATGTATGTATCTGCCTATCTATTATCTATCTGAACCTATGTATCTACCTACCTATCTATATCCATGTATATCAAGTTCAGCAATGCTTGGCATTCTTCTAACATCTGTGGGGTATTCAGGGATTAGCCTATGATGTTAGATTTCCAGCTTGATTTCTTTTTAAAATCTTCTATTCTTCTTGCTCATTTTCCTTTTCCTGTCCCTAAAGGACAGTTTCTCCTCAATTTAGGACTTCTTCCTTTGCTCTCTTATCCACACATTTGCAGACTTTCTGTACTCAGCCAGAACTTCCCTTCTGTGCACTGTACAACCTGTTGACTCTGCCACAGTTGCCACTTGATCATTGCAGATAAAGGAGGAAGCAGCAATTCTGGAATGGATGGCTTATCTCTTGGCTTTATGATTGGATACCTTCATCTTCCATTCAGAAACTCTTTTTATTATGGAGACATGTATTCTGGGAACATGCTACCATGAAGCAGGATCAATCTCCCGTTCAAGGAACCTCTTGATTTATTCATTCCAAAGCAACCCCTGTTAGGAATTAGGGCTCAGATCAGAGAGGCATCTACTCTGTAAGTACAAGGCTGACAAAAAGTCTGTTACCTCACTGCTCTTTACATTACGGTAATGTTAACAGTGGAAATCCAGTTCATTCAATAAAACAGGCGTCGACGAAGAGTTAGACTCAGGAAAATTTGTGTTTTTTTTTCGAGACAGAGTCTGGCTCTGTTGCCCAGGCTGGAGTGCAGTGGCGCAATCTCGGCTCACTGCAAGCTCCGCCTCCCGGGTTCCCGCCATTCTCCTGCCTCAGCCTCCTGAGTAGCTGGGACTACAGGCGCCCGCCACCACGCCCGGCTAATTTTTTGTATTTTTAGTAGAGACGGGGTTTCACCATGTTAGCCAGGATGGTCTTGATCTCCTGACCTCATGATCCGCCCGCCTCAGGGGAAAATATTTTAAGAGATTTATTCTGAGCCATATGTGGGTGACCATGGCATATGACAGCCCTTAGGAGGTCCTGAGAACATGTGCCCAAGGTGGTCGGGGTACAGCTTGGTTTTATACATTTTAGGGAGGCATGAGATACCAATCAAATACATTTAAGAAATACATTGCTTTGTATCAGAAAGGCGGGACAATTCAAGGCGGGGGGCGGGGCTTTCAGGCTATAGGTAAATTTAAACATTTTCCAATTGACAATTGGTTGAGTTTGTCTGAAGACCTGGGATCAAAGGAAAGGAAATGCTCAGGTTAAGCTAAAAGATTGTGGATACTAACATTCTTCTGAAGTCTTATAGTGGCTGCCCTTAGACATAATAGATGACAAACATTTCCTATTCAGATCTTTAAAAGGGCTAGACTTTTACTTAATTTCTTCAGGATTGGGAGGGCTGGAAGAAAAAGATCTAGCTATGTTAATAGAGATTCTTTACAGATGCATATGTCTCCCGACAAAGGACAGCTTTGCAGGACCATTTCAAAGAAACATGCTTTTGGGGTAAAACTTTTTTACTTTCTTCTTTGCCACGTAATGTTATGTCAGAGTCAGATTGCAAAGTAAGTCATGATATATAGGGTTAAAAAAATCCATCTGATGAGAATTTATGGTCTGTAGGGGATGACTCCCCAGACCCGTTAGGTAGGAATTTGGGCAAGATTAAAAAAAAAAAAAATCAGAGCTTAGTCCTCACAAGTTATTGCAAAACAAAGAGCTACAAATTTTATTTATTTATATTCTTTCAGTGGTCTTCAACATGTGGCTCATGAATTCACATATTTGGCAATTTTAATGTAAAATAAATTTAAAATAATTCAACAAAAGTCACATAGGAAAATATAGATAAATAACAAACTAAGAAAATTATACTTTCAAACCTTTCCCTCTCTAAGACACATGGTTTATCTGATCTCACACAGGTATTGAACATACAATTTAATTTTTTAATTAATTTTTCTCACTTTAGAAAATCGACAACTTGATACAAAAGTGTCTGCTTTCCCCTGCAAGAATAATAAAGAAATATAATAATCAATTATCTTCAGATAGCCTAGAATTTAAAGCTTAATTAATTTTTTGATTGGCTTCAAGAATTTTATTGAAATGTCATATATTTATAAATTAAGACTAAGATGATACATATATTATCTACTGATTTTAAAATGCAACAAATCACTTAGCTAAATAAAATTAAAGATCTCAATCTTTTAAACTCACCAACCAGAAATAATAATAAGCCAGTGAAATAAAAGATGTTCCAACAGAGAAATCTTTTGTCATGATATGACATACGTTTTAATATGTTACACAGATAATCTCTTATGTATTTAACATTTAATGATAAAAATATTTGCAATACTTAACTGAAAATGTTTATTCAGAATTCATCTTGAGACTTGACATGTATTAATATAATTAATGTGCCTTATAGGTAAATACTGATTATATAACATTTTTAGAATTGGGTCAAATATGTATCTCATCTCCTCTGATAATTTAGTACAGTCTATGTAATGGTGCTAGAGACTAAGAAATACAGAGGTTCCGTTATCAAGTGTCATGAACTTCAAATGCCTTTTTGTTGCTAATGTTAGAGTACCTCTCTAATTATCCTCTTTAGTAAACTGTGAGCTGAAAATAGTGAAGTCTTTTATATTGCAGACAGTGTCTCCAGTACAAATTTTGCTTGAGATGAGAATCTTTTCTAAGAACATTTTTTTTCGTCACATAAAGTATGTCACATGGTGGAATATTCCCACTTAAAGTTAACATGTACTAATATAAAGGCCTCAGCAGAATGTGTTAAGTGGATTTTTTTTTGGCATTGGGTAAAGGACTCTTTCAAGGATTCTGTGGATATACAAATAAGAAAAAAATTTCAAAAGAGGCATATGCACAAAATTTTTATAACCTATTAGAATCATGTTCTGGACTAAATGCAAATAAGTGAACCAAAGTACAATACAATACAAGGAAAAAAATAATAAACAGTAAATTTAATTCTATATGATGCAGAAACTATGTGGCAATACTCAGTGTGAACATACACTATTAGGAGGAAGTTGCTGCTGCACAAGCAGACGGCAGAGTTTAAGTAAAGCTGAAGTTATACAGTGGCATGCATAGAAATCACTTTGATTTTTGACTTAGTTCCTACCCTCCTACTATTCTGGTTACCATACATTAGTGAGGTGTCTCCAGCGGGTTTCTAGGTTTACAAATACCTTCCTGCATATTAGCCTACCTTCCTTCTTAAGATGGGCCATTGTCTCATGATACTCAATAATTCAGGAAAATCAAGAATTGAGATTAAAATAAACCAATGAATCACATACTTCTTTATCACAGTGTTACACAAACATACATTTTTAGACAAGTTTTCATTGCTGGCCAACTATGATATCTACTCAATGTTGTGGCCAAAGTTGGAATATTCATAGTTCCCCCACACTTATGCCCTCTGTGTTTTGTTTTTCTAGATACATGTTGTTGCTTGTACTTCAAATACACTTTCCCTGTATCCCTGTCAATTCACGCCTTTCTCAAAAAGAGCAGAGAAGTCAAATGCCTCCTGTACTAAATCTCTAAACATATATATTATTTATCCTGCCTTGACATTTTTACCAATTCCTATTCTCATTATAAGCTGTGGTATCCAACTTTCACTTCTCTTCCTCTAACACCCCTGACTTTTCTTACCCCATTGTCTACATAGCTCAACTTGGTGCAGGTTGTTCACTCTTGCTCTCTCCTCTATCTACAGTGATTTGGCTTCCGCTTCCACTGTTCACAGAACTTGTGTTCTCAATGTATTCACTCACGATGTTTTAGCCTTGGGCTGACCACACACTGGCTGTTCACAAAATTTATGTTGAACTGAATGACACTCAAATCGATAAATAAAGGAAAAAAACGGGAACAGAAGGGGAAGCAAATGCATCTTTCTTCATATGATGGCAGGAAGGAGAAATGCTGAGCAAAGAGGGGAAAAGACCCATATAAAACCATCAGATCTTATGAGAACTATCACGGGAGCAGCAGCTTGGGGGTAAGAGCCCCCATGATTCAGTTACCTCCCCCTGGGTCCCTCCCACGACACATGGGGATTATGGTAACCACAATTCAAGATGCGATTTGGGTGGGGACACAGTCAAACCATATAGTGCTACAACTGACTTCATTGTAAATGAGTTTACAATGGGTAACTCCATATTATCTGAACCAAACAGTATAGAGAGACCTCAAGAAGAGTAAAGAAATCTTTGTCTCATGTACATGGTATACCATCAATAATGAAACTCAGGAAGATTCACGGAGGAAAGTCATCACCCTGCAGCAGGCAATTACATCTAAACCAGTGAGATATGAACAGTGCGAAGAAGAATTAGACCAAAGATACTGACTGTATGGCATAAAAAGTCCAATATTAAAGACACGGAAGGCCCTACATTTGTCCAGTAAAGCCATGCTTGATTAGTGCTTTGGAAACCCTGGAGACTGGATCAGAAATCTGTATATAAAATGGTTCTTCCTGGATAAAGTTGAGAGAAAAAGAAAGCTTATCGGGTTCAAGTAGAAACTGGGACAAGCTATGGCCATCTGGCTTTTCTGTTGCAAAAGCAGGGCTTAAATCTACATCTTTCTATAGTTATGAATGAACAAACTGATTTTGAAACAATCATCTAACTTAACAAAATATTCAGGATTCAAAAATAATGTACTTATGAAAAGAATTTAACACAAGAAATATGAAAATTAGGAAATTTCCCCTTTTCCACACTAAAAAAGACAGAAGAGCCATGACTTTTAAAAAAACTAGAGCAGTAAGCTTTCAGAGGGAAAAATGACGGTGTGAAATGCAGGCATGAAAAGGAGGCAGGTTTAAGTAAGATGAGAAAACACAGGGAAATCCAAAATCCCAAATAAAATAATTTTGCCTTAAATTTTATTAGGTTTAATAGTAGATTAAAACTCTCCCCATTGTTATTAATCTGCCTGAAAATTTATCTTCATCCTCAAGTGTCTACTCAGGAGACTGAGGCTGGAGAATCACTTGAGCATGGGAGGTGGGGCTTGCAGTGAGCCAAGATCATGCTACTGCACTCCAGCCTGGGAAACAGGGCGAGACTCTGTATCAAAAAAAAAAAAAAAACAAAAACAAAACAAAACAACAACAAAAAAAGAAGTTAGTGGCCGGGCACAGTGGCTCACGACTGTAATCCCAGTACTTTGGGAGGCTGAGATGGGTGGATCACAAGGTCAGGAGTTTGAGACCAGCCTGGCCAATATGATGAAACCACATCTCCACTGAAAATACAAAAATTAGCTGGGCATGGTGGTGCACGCCTGTAGTCCCAGCTACTTGGGAAGCTGAGGCAGGAGAATCCCTTGAACCCAGGAGGTGGAGGTTGCAGTGAGCCGAGATCATACCACTGCATTCTAGCCTGGGCAACAGAGGGAGATTCTGTCTAAAAAAAAAAAAAAAAAAAAAAATTGAAAACAAATAAAATTAGCAAAAATTTAGCCAAAAATTCTCTAAAAATAAATATATGTATATGGATACATTTTATTTGTTCATTTTATATATATACATTTTATTCATTCATTGATAAAATGATCATTTTATTAATCATTTATACAATAAAATGAATTCATTTTTTATATATATGAATAAAATGTATTTTTCCATTAGGGATTTAAAAGGCGCATTGGATAAATAAAAAAAATTGTGTCTTTTCTCTTGAAAAAAACATATAAATTTAATGATGTATTTTTGGCCTTTGATTAAAAATAATTAAATTTTATCTGGAAGGATAAATATCAGAAATACTTAAGGAAATTTAGCAGAAGGATAAGCATCATTTTGGAATGACAATAAAGTAGGGCTGCACAAGTGGAAGAATTGACATAAATGACAGATTTTGGTATTTCAAGTTAGAGGGATAAGAAAAGTTTACTCAGCAGATAATGCAGGAACCAGGGTAACTGGTCAACTATTTAGAACAAAACAAAGTTAGATTCCCATTTTATATATACCTTAAAATAATTGCTTATAGAACAAGAGATTTTTTGCTTTTAAAACATTTTGGAAGAAAATATAGATGAATCGTTTATCTGAACTTGAGTTGAATGTATTCGAAAACTAAAATTCAAGAAGAATCTATATGATTGTCCAGGTAACTTCTGAATTGTACTTTTTAATAAATATTTGTAACAAAAAAATTAAAAGGAGAATCTACAGAAACAAATAATTGATGATTTATTTTATTTTATTTTTTTTAGACAGAGTCTTGCTCTGTTGCCCAGGTTGGAGTGTAGTGGCACGATCTTGGCTCACGGCAGCCTCTGCCTCCCAGGTTCAAGCAATTCTCCTGCCTCAGCCTCCTGAGTAGCCGGGACTACAGGTGTGCGCCACCATGCCTGGCTAATTTTTATATTTTTAGTAGAGACAGGGTTTCACCATGTTGGGCCAGGATGGTCTTGATCTCCCGACCTCATGATCCACCTGCCTCAGCCTTCCAAAGTGCTGGGATTACAGGCATGAGCCACCACTCCTGGCCAACAGGTTTTATATCATCTGTAAAGTTCTATAATGTGTTTCACAATAAAATAAAAAGATATTATGCAAAGCAGACAAAATTTTGCAAGATATGTGATAAACTAAACAATACATAGAAAGTTATTGCACCTCAGTAAGAAAATAACTATAAACAGAAGGATAAAATCAATGAATATTAACAAAAGTATAGGATATCAGAGAAAAAGTATTTGACAGAATGAAAGAAAAATATGGATGTTTTAGGATAAGTGGTCTGAGATGCATTCATGTTTTACTTCATTAGCTTGTATATATTTAATATATTCTATATGTGTTCAACAACTGATGCAGATTTAAAAACAAGAAAAGTGTTAGTTTATTAAGTAGGTATACAACAACAAAAATTTGCTATAAAAGGGGATTACGATAATGAAAGTATCTAGAAATCTAATTTTAAAAAGTGGTGCTAGTTATCTGGGATCATCTGGGAAGACCTCATTTAATAGACCATTTGAGTAGACACTTGAGGATGAAGATAAATTTTCGGGCAGATTAATAACAATGGGGAGAGTTTTCAGGGCAGAGGAGATGACTTTTATTAAAAGAGAAAAGCATGAAGTTTATGTAGCTTGAAAAGTGTGTTGTATTCAGGTAGTAATGTAACGACTCCATCACTCTTGCATTTTTTTATTGGAGGCTCTGAGGAAAGGTCTGCTTCCAAGTTTGTTAAGGTTGTTAGCCACACTTAGTTCCTTGTGCGATAGTATTGCAGTCCCCATTTCCTTGCTGGCTGTCAGCTGGGGCCAGCCTTTGCTCCTAGAGACTGTCTCTGTTCCTTCTTATGCTTTATTCATGGCCCTCTCCAGCAGCGCTAACATTTCAAATATCTCTGCCTTCCCTCCTGCCCCATCTCTCAGAAATCAACTGGAGCTTGGCCTCAACTTTTAAGGGCTCATAGTGATTAGGTTGGGCTCTTATATAGTCCTCATTTTAATATTATTCATAATTCTAACTGCAGAGTCTCTCTTGTCAGGTAATACAGCATATTCAGGTCTCAAGGATTAAAGTGTGAACATCTTTGGGGGCTTTTATTCTGCTTGCAACATTTACCTAGAGTATAAATTCAAGACATAAGGCAGAATCTCATGGGCAAAAGAAAGTACTATTTTGAACATACCTGTGGGAATCCCAAATGGGAATTATATCCAGATTTGGCAGTTCTGGATAAAAGTCAAGGCTGAAGAAATAATTTGATGATAGTCATTATCTTATACATTTTGTAAATGAAGCCATTATTATATATGAGAGGGTTAGCATTCACCCAGGGAGACTTCAAGTCAGTTTACAAAGTTAATATTCTATGGCACGTTCAATAGTAGTACCACCTTTTATTCAATTGGATATTAGCCTGGGGTCAAGATTAAAAAGAAAGAAATATAACTATCTCTATACGGAGATGCCATGAGGCATAAAGAATTTGTATATAGATGTATATGGAGAAATATTTATGCATATAGAAAATCCCAAGGAACACACACATACACACACACACACACACACATTAAGATAATAAAGCTGTGATATTTTCAGGCATAACTTTGTAGTAAGATGTTACATCAGCAATAGGAAACTAATATAGCAAAGCGCCCAAAACAGTCTAAATAATCTTGAAACAAAATTTTCTACCAAACTATATTGATTCAATGTTGTTCTAGCATATAGACATATAAATTTAAGGAAATAATATTGAGCATCAATAAATAAACCTCACATTTATGAGCAATTTATTTTTGAAAGGATGCCAAGAAAATTCAATGGGGAAATAGTATTCTCGTCAAAAATAGTGCTGGGACGACTGTACATATGCATGCAAACAAAAGAAGTTGGATTCTGACCTTTCGTTACACACAAAGTTGATCAAAACCTAAATGTAAGACCTAGAAGTAAAAAACTCATAGAAGAAAACATAAGCAAAATCTTCATGACCTTAGGTTAAACGATGGTTTCTTAGATATGACACCAAATTACAAGCAACAAAAGAAATATTATATTATGCTTATAATATTATATTATATTGTGTACTTAGTTGCATCCTTTTTAAAGGCAAATATTATGTTGTATGAATTATACCTTAATTTTAAAAAGTACAAAAAATTAAAAATAAATTAAGTATTTTCAATAATGAAATATTGTTTTAATATCACAAAATCAATTATTGTAATTCACTATATTAACAATATGAAAGAAAATCTTATCTCGATACAGAAAATATTTTTAATATGCAAACTAGGAATAAAATGGAATTTATTTAATCTGATGAAAGATAATCATAAAATCTTACAAAAATATTATAATTAATAAGGAAATACAGAAAGCTTTCCTTATGGGATCAGATAAAAGATTCTCTAGTCAGTTCAATAAGAAAAAAAGTAAGAATTAGCAGTAAAGAAATACACTGGTCATTATTTGCTAATGACATTACTGTATATGTAGAAAATCTAAACTAAAATATTAGAACTAATAACTAAAGATAGCTATCGGGATCACTGGTTACAATATGAGCACATAAAAGTCTATTTTATTTCCTTACACGACCAATAACCAATTATAAAATAAAATTTTATAAATATATCATTTAGAATAAAGATTTTGTTTATTTCATAAAATTAACTGGAAAGTTTTTCTTTTTAAATATATTTTCAAAACTTGAACAATTCTTCAAGACAGTTAAATAGTTTTAAATATTTCTATCCTGCAACAAGGTTCAATCTGCACGTGATAATGGATATCTCTACTGATATTAGAACTATCCCATTATTGAAAACCATTTTAGATATAAACAGCAGGCACCTAAGAATGACCTAATTTCCTGTGGTGTTCCTTTCCAAAAATTTTCCCAAACAGGCAAATCTTTCTCTCTCCCTTTCCCTTTAAAAAGTGACATGGCTTATTTTTAAACTTGCAATCAAAACAGACATGTAAAAAGTAGAAAATTAAAATGACCCATCAGGCTTGTCTTAAAATTAACTACTGATAATATTTTGGCATATGTCCTTATATGTGCTTTTATACTGTGTGTTTATACATGTGGTTATGAATGTATGTTCACAAGTGAGGGTGTATATACACATACACACATACATGTTTGAGATAGAGACATAGGCAGAGACAGAAAGGCAGATTATTGCCTTTATAATATACATGTTATTTTAAAATTGCTTTCATTTCTGAATTTAGACAGTGTATACAACTTGATAAATACAGTAATTAGAAATCCAAGAGTTATTTGCATACTCACACATCTCTAAAATATCTTCCTATGTAAAGATAAACATTAACCACAATTACCTACATGTGTTGCGTGGAATTTTTTCTTCCAGCTGTCATGTTAAAGCGATGATTGGCACCTGTTTGCATACTATTTGGGAATTTAATATTTGGTTGAAATTCTCTGATCCTAAAACACACAGCTTGGAAATACACATTTTGTTTGCATACACATGGGATGTTGCACGCATACCAGAATTAAAGAATTACAATTAGTTGGCACCCAGCTTGCATTCTTAAGCAGTCTTTGTAAATACTATTTTTCTTATTAACGCTGCCTTCTGTTCTCATTAGGTTTCAACAGAGTACTCTAAGTAATTTAAAACATATTTTTCCTTCATTTAAATGGGCAATTTCCCTCTCAACAAATGCCTGGACCTTATCATAAGGTGTGGAAATGGAGCAAATAGTCCCAAGTATTTTAACCAGCTATATAAACTTTTGCAATGTTTTTATAGAATGTTTAAAACAACAAGAAAGACTTTGTTCTCATGATTTTCACCAACAGTGGTTACAGTTTTCTTCTTTACTATGTTTGAATGGCACATTTCACTTCATATATCCTTTACTTGCGGCTAGAGCCTTAATATTGCTAGGGGAAGAAGCTTACGTAGCTCAGTGTTTGTAAATGTCAGCTAGCCAAAAGATATTTGGAAGCCTATAAATGTTCACCTTTCTAACATTTGCTTAAAGCTATCTGGAATTAATGTTCTCCTCTTTCCTCTCCTCTCTCTTCAAGAAAAAAAAAAATCTGTGTACAGAAGTTGGCACAAAATATATTAAATACGGCTGGTATTCAGCCCTCTTGCATTCAAACAAGAATTACACATGTATGTAAAACAGAAGAAACTATCTTGATAGTATTCTGTACCCTTACTGTCAAATTACCCTTTGATATGCCTGCAATTTTCTCAGTAAAACACATTTTGTTTATTTTGGATTAAGAGCAAGCTCTTGCATGTCTACCAGGATTTATTTGCCTGGTAAAGAAGCACTACCCAGAAACAACGAATATAATGTGTGCTTTGCTATGGTTTTAATGTTCTCTTCAAAACTTGTGCGAAATTTATTGCCATTGGAACAGTATTAAGAGCTGGGGACTTTAAGAAGTCATGCAGGCTGTTTTGTTTGTTTGTTTTTCAGGTTTCTTTTATCAAAACCTAATTTAACAAAATCCAAGCAAATCATCCACTTCCTTTCCTAATATCCCCATTTTCACTACTCTCTCCTTCAGCCACAATGGTCCATTCCATCACCTAACATTCATTTAGTAAAGATTTACAGAATCCCTTCTCTGTATAAATCATTTTATAGGATCTGTGTAAAGATACAGTGATTAGCATATGGCAGCCCTTGTCCTTTAACATGACAAGAGCAACTTTTCCTATTTTCAAGAGCTTGAGTATTGTCACTAATCTAAAATTATCCAAGTTTACCTAACCAACATTTTTCCTTAAACTTCTGCCTCCCTTTTACAAAACTTCAAAAAAAGAATTCCCAATTTAATCATGCTGTTAAAACAGATTTTCTCATCATCCCCTAGTTACATAAAGTGCAATCTCCTTAGCTCATATTTAAAATAATATCTTTTCAACCCTTGAATATTGTTACCATTATCTCAAATGATCATATAGCTACTGTCTTTCAGGCTACTCACAATATAATAAGTTGAATATGCAAAACACCATGAAACTTAAATAAAAAGTAACTAACCTACCCTAGTACCCTCAAAAATCAATTAATAAAATTTGTAATTTCAACAAATATTTTTAAATATTTACATATCAGAAACAAAACTGGCTAACTGGGAACACAAAATAGATAAAGGATTAGGTAAATTAACCCTACATGCAATTTTGAAAATGTAAATTTAATTTTTACTTAATAAATGATTTTTCAAAATGCAACTTATTAATAAAGGACATTGTCAGAAATTTTGAGTCTTTTAGGAGTCAAAACATCTGTTCGATCTAAAACTAGGAGACACAGAATGATAAGAACATATGAAGTTTTAGCTAAATAGCCATGAATTTTAAGGTAATTCTCTATTGGTTTGGAGTACTCATTTACACACTAATATTCAGCTTTAGGAATTTAGGGACTCATTAACTTTGCTAAACATGGAATTTAGGGTTTTTAAAAAACTAATTATTTCTTTACTATTTTTATATCCAAGTATACTCTTCTCATTACTCACAAAGGACAAATCTTCACCAAGTCCCAACCCCTGCAGTCAGGGAAGTAATTTCATTCAAGCATCCCTTGAAAGCAATTATTTATGCTCTCCGCAGAAATTGGGGTAAATTTGTTGTGGTTCCATTTATTTTCTGGAGATTGGAGATTACATGTAAAATAATTTGAATGCTTGATAGATAGACTCATAACTATTTGGTTAACACATTTTTAAAAAGTAGAGCAAAAGTGAATGATCCCAACCATATATCAGAGAGAGTTTGATCCAATTTAACTGACCTTCCAGGTGCTCTCGAACTGCTATTTTGATATTTAAGAACACTGATCTGAGAGCTTCTTTCTGCATTATCAAAATTTTCAGAACCAAAATTATTATTAACAAAATTGGTTTTATTGAGAATTATGTTGATTGTTGTATTCATATGAATTACTTTAATTGTTGTTTTCATGCTCTCTGATCATTTAAATCCGTGGTAAACACTTAGGTATTTGAAGAAACACTCCTCTAGGTATCTTCTCTACCTGATATGTTCTATCTTGGAGTAATAAGCATCATTTATTTTGTCATAATGATTGCAACTCAGTTGCCTCTGAGTTTTGAAAATCTCTAAGCTTCTCCTGTTTCAAGTTTCTTTATAACAGTGCTTGTCAACCTTGGTTGCACTGTCCAAATGTCCAGCCTGGACCCCAGATCAATTATATCAGAACTCTAGGGGTGGGACCCAGATATAGGTAATTTTTAAAACTCTCAGGTGGTTTATATGCACTTATGTTTGAAAAACACTATTTAGAGTGAGAAATAATCTCAGGCTATAATTTTTCCTATTAATAGCCTAACGTATTACAAGTGGCAAAATGGCATCAGTGAACATTTTGGCTATAAATAGAGCTACCTGTTTTATTCTAGCACTGCTGAGATAGTTTTGTGAAACTTTTGTGTCTATGGCCCTATACTTAGAAATTTGAGACATTAAATGGTGATAAAAATTTCTTAGCTATATTTATTCCAAAGTTGGAGCATGCTTCTTCTGATTTAAAAATGGCAGCTCTTTCTCTCTCTCAGCCAAATTTGTTCATTTAATTATGTACCTAAAACAATTACAATTTGAACAAAAGTGTCACTCTTAAATAAAGAAAACGTTAATAACTTTCAGATAAAAAGTTATAAATGCCATTTATTTCAAGCAATTTATTAGTACACGGAGTTCCTAAGGGCATCATTTCTCATTAATAATGCCTTTATATGAACTCTTAAGTATTAAACTTTTGATGCTAACATTTATGGTATCCAAAACTCCTTCATGTCATATCATTAGGCATTTTAGCTTACTAGTCAGGAAAAGTCCTTTTTATGGCTCATTATAGCTCAAAAGAGAACCATCTGATTTTGATCTCTCCTTCAAATTTCAGCTTTAAGTTCTTATTTATTTATTTATCTTAAATTTGCTGCAGAGTTAATTTTCAAAACTCTCCCTTGGTTTATTTTTTTTTTCAGCAATTTCTTTCTTGGGCCCAAAGCATGGTAGGAGTAAATAATACATACTTCCTTCATTAATAAAGAGCAAATAATTTTTCAGAAGGTTTCACTCTCATTTTTATCCTTACCATAACATACTCAGTAGGCCCAGAGTGATTTTGATTTGGATAATCAGTTTGTCATTTTCCTTAGTGGGACCTATTATACTCTGAGGTTTCAAAAAATCCTTCACCATGACATTTTAAGTTAGTAAGAGATAAAATTAAGAGAATATGATTGATTATTAATCATGATGTAAACTCAACTGGTCTTGGAAATGCAGTGAATCTCATGACTATCTGATTTATGGGACTTGGTTTCATGACATTCACCCATAAACTTCACCTGAAATTTTATTTCAGGCAAGCTGTTGGTGCCAGGTTGCTAGGATCTGAATAACAATGTAAATTTGGTGTATTCTGTTTAAGTCAGTGTTACTTTCCATTTGGTAAGGAGGAGCAGGACAAGAATATTATCTTCTGCAAAGAGTCTTTCTTGATTTGCTTCTGAAAGTAGAATTGACCACTCTCTTACTATCTCTCCTTCATGTGCAGATTTATATATTAAAGAGCCCTTATGGAAAGTCATTTTTCTTGTCTTCCTCCTCAAACTTCAGTGATTCGATCTGACTCATAACTGTATCTCCAGCAATTAGGGGCTCCCACTAGGTGCTCAATAAATGTTTGCTGAATGTTACACTGCATATAAATTGTTCTTAAACAATAAGGAATAAAAGGAAAAGTTTTTAATTCTCCTTGGAACATGAGATCAGAATTAGATCACAAACTATTATAGCATTTAAGACTTACTATGTGATTATAAAAACATTAATATGCAACTTGATAGTCCACATTATTCACCAAACCCAAAAGTTTATTTTACTATTTTACAAAATCAAATTCACCCACACATTTGCTGCCATTATGCATATTCAATTAATGTTCAGATACACATGTCAAATTCAAGGGCTATATCTTAAATACTAATAGTTTCCTTGGAATAAAATTTGAACTTTCTATAGTAGTAAACTATTTTATGAGATTAGGCAAATTTCTTGTTACAACATAAAAAATGACAACATCCATTAATAGCCAAACTTTGTGTAAAAGAAACACTCTGATTTATTTTTAGCAGTGTCTGGAAAATCTCACAAAGTTAGCTTTGAGTAACCAAATATAAACTTAGAAATAGAATAAACCAATGCAAATGGATGTAAGAATAGTATTTCTTAGCAAGCAATCTAAATAATGTATACAAAGTGTATCAATATTTCTCATAAATGAAAATCTATCCTGTGTCACCTTATCAATAGTTATATAATTGGTAGTTATTAACTAATAACAAAATGACATATGGAATGATGAGAGTCTAACTACCCCCCACTAAAAAAAAGCAGGCAAAATGAATAGTGGTTCCTTTCCTAATCATCTTAGCCTTTTCCTTTCTTTGATATAATTACTTCATCTTTTAAAAATAAGAAAACTTGGAAAGTCTGGATTTTCTTAACATGAAAACAGAAGCATCATTTAATGGATGTCATTACTTGAAAACACGTTACTTAAACAGCGTGGTAAATTATTGCCTTTCTTAGAATAGTAGGAGTGAAAAAGGTCTTATAGTCTACAGTTTTATTTTCTTAAGAAAATTTTTTTCCTTATTAAATATGCAGCATATCAACATATGGAAATAAATGGAAATGGATGAGGCCCACAGACTTCTTTGCTGGCTCATTCTTTGAGTTTTGGTAATGGATCCTAAGGGATAGCTACAGAAAAATAAAACTTCAGGGAACAAACATGTCCTTGTGGACATAGACAACGTCTTCCATTCCCCAAGACAGCATGACTGTTTTGTGCTCACAGAGTCCATTTACAGCAGAATATACTGCATGCCCATGCTTAAATTATATTTCTATTTAATATTTCTAGATAATATTTAAAGTATAATCCCTTATGGAAATTATTATTAACTTTTAAAATTTAATTTCAATAATTTTGTTCCCATAAAATAGAAACGGCATTATTTTTCCTTACTGCTTGAATTCTTCTTTCCTATCACTGAATAAGATGCCTGCCTATGTAAATACACCAAATTTCTTAGCATTTTCATGTGCTTTGCAAATAAAGCTGTCTAAAACAAATTCTCCAACTCAATTTCTGGTTTTGTTGTAAACCACATACTAGTTAATAGCATAGCACACCTGATTTGACTTGGCATTTTCAAAATTGATTTCTTGCACTCTGCAAAACCAATTAGCTCTAATCTTGCAAATGCAATAGGTTTCTCTTGCCATGATTATTATTATGCAACCTATAGATATATTATGTCATCTCTTGGTTTATATAATTGTGATTTGCCATTCATTTCCAAGAGAAAACCTATCCCTAAAGCAATAGGTTCTGCCATTTTCTATTGACGATAAAGTGATATGTATTATCTTAACAGCAAGCAGTTTACAAAGAGGGGTCTATATAAACCACCATACTCCAAATCCAGAAGTAATTCCTGGGGAGGAATTGATGTGTCTTTAATGTTTTGCAGTAAATGTCTTAGAATTTAAACACAATTAGCCTCGAGTTTGTGGTTTGCTTCTATTGCCTACGGATAGCTGCAAAGAACAGGCTAAATATGATGGATTTCCTAAAGGTTTTCAGAATATGCTGAATAATTAAGTGGGGTTGGTGACAATTTAGGCTGTATTAAGGTAATGACATCTCTTTCTGTTTTCTTTAATAATTTCTATTCTCAAATTGTAATTCCTTCTTTAAAATTGACAATAGCAATTTGACAAGCATTGTATGTAATTACAGTTCACCTTTTTATTCAATATGCAATGACTTCTGTTCATTCACAATAAAACTAAATAGATCTACTATCCTGGATAGCTATTTCATAGCCATATTAGCAAGTTATTTTTATATATGTCTTTTGTTTTCTGTGTGATATCAAATAAGAAAGAATTCTGAGAATTCTACATCTTGTGTTTCTGTTGATGAGAACGCTAAATAACTTATGCTTAAAGAGATTTTAGAAGAATACCAACATATGTTTCTCTGAGGTTCCTCTTAGATTATCAGGAGGCAAAAACGTGAAATAATGGGAAATCAAATTTTTAAAAATCCTTAATTTTTATACTGTGTATGGTTATATGAGGAAAAATAAATGAAATGATTTTAGGATTTGTTAAAATATTTTTAATTTTTATTTCAAATTTCAAATGCAGAATGAATTATATTCAATACAAAAGGCATCTACTATTACTACAATAACTACATTTTAATCAATAATTCGTGTATTTATATTTACATAAATTCCATCCATTTTCTCATTATACTACTGCAAGCTTCATTGTATAAGACTTTGATGCTTTTAAAGAGCAATAAATAACAAAAATGAAGAATACACATTAGACCTGAAAAAATCATATCAACACTCTATATCAAATGTATTTGTAATATTAATAAAATAATGAAATCCAATTTAAATATGATAAACTCCTTTTTATAAAATGAGCAACTTATGTGAACTTTAATAATATTTTTTAAAGTTTTTTTTATTTTTTTAAATAATTGCACCAAGGTAAAGCAAAGCCCTAGTTGATGCAGGCATGTTGTGTAGGCATTAGCAGTACAGCCCTCATTATGCACTCATTGGACAGTAGCGCAACCCCAAGGAAAGGATGGTTAACTTATGTGAATTTCACCTAAAAAATACTTATACCTCTATGCAAAAGTGAGTCTCCCAGCTAAGAAAACATATTTTATATTTGCTGCAGTGGTAAACAAATCACAACTAGGATGATGTTTTCTAAATATTATTTATAGTAATGAAATACAGAAACATTTTAAAAGTCAATCTTGGCTAAATAAATAAGGGTACATACTTATAAAGGAAAACTATCCTACAGTCATTATAAATGACATCATATATTGACATGGAATGATCTCAATCATATACAATTGAGTGAATTTAAAAGATTATACACAAAAGCATATCTAGTATATTCCATTTTATATAAAATAATTATAGGGTATAGGTATATATAGGAAGAGATGGCTATATGTATGTCTTCAACATAAATAGTGGTTGCCCTTGGGGAGCAAGATTGATACTGATATATATTCATTGATATTCAACAATGAATATCTATTTATTGGCCATGTGCTAACAGCACAGATGATCTTTCTGCAATGACTCTGAATCTTTTAGTTTATTTGTGCAAATTTATAAGGTGCATGAGAAAATTTGTTACTTCTATCTAATAGGTAGTTACCCTCCAGATGTGTGCCGCATTGTTGAGACTATTTGTGGTCTTCTCATCTTAGACATTTTAAGATGATATAGATATGAACATATTCTGAGCAGCTACAGCCAATTAATAAATAACCCCCCTGTGATTACTCCCTAAATCTGCACAGGAAAAAGCAGGATACAGTACAGTTCAGTAACAACCACATATCCTAATGGTCAAGTCTTCTTAGATAAAATGTACAGTTTTATGAGAAGAGAGCAAGGCAATTCAAGTTTTTTACGAGCAAAAATTAAGAGAGGTAAGAAAGAAAAACATGATACGGTGCAAAACAATTGCAAAGGCTCAGAGTCAATGGTTGTCTAATTGGGATGAAAGAAGACCTCAACATTTGCTCCAATCTTTGTGTAAGGAAATAAATCTAAAGACCCAATTCTGGCCGAGTGCGGTGGCTCACGCCAGTAATCCCAGCACTTTGGGAGGCCGAGGAGGGTGGATCACCTGAGGTCAGGAGCTCAAGACCAGCCTGGGCAACCTGGCAAAACCCCGTCTCTACTAAAAATTCAAAAATTAGCCGGGTGTGGTGGTGGGCACCTGTAATCCCAGCTACTCGGGAGGCTGAGGCAGGGAGAATTGCTTGAACCCAGGAGATGGTGGTTGCAATGAGCTAAGATTGCACCACTGCACTCCAGCCTGGGTGACAGCGCAAGACTCCATCTCAAAAAAAAATAAATAAGTAAGTAAATAAATACCGAATTCTAATGTAAACTACAGACTTTGATAACAGTGAGTCAACATAGATTTAAAATGTAAATATTGGTTAAAAAATAGTACCACTGTGGTGTGGGATGTTGATAGTGGGCAAGGTTGTGCATGTGCAGGGATGGGCTGTATGGAAACTCTCTGTATGTTCCACACAATTTTGCTCTCAAACTAAAAATGCTACTAAAATAAAGTTTATTAATTTTAAAAAATTCTGGCCATGCTCAGTGGCTTACACTTCTAATTCCACCACTACGGGAGGCCAAGGCAAGTGGATTGCTTGAGATTAGAAATTCAAGACCAGCATGGGCAACACAGTGAGACTATCTCTAAAAAATAAATAAAAATTAAAACTAAATTTAAAAAAAATCTAAAGACCCTCTGTTAATTTAGCTGTTGGAACCACAATAGTGGTTGTCTTCTAATCATCCCAGAGGACTCAACTGAAATTCAATCTTCTTCGTGTGTCTTTGGAATTCATAGTCAGATGACTGGGATGGAGTCAAGGAGATCCCATTCAATTATGTCTTCCATTTTCACCTCTCAAAAGGACCTAGGAGACTATAGGCCTCCATCCAGAACTAACCTGCTATTTCAGAGGTGTAGGAAAGGAATGAGACAGCTATACAATGCTTTTTTTTCTCTCTTTTTTTCTGTACCCCAATAAAACGGTCTACTTTAGAGGTTAGATATAAATAGTACAAAATTTGTTTTAAAAATACAAAGGTTATTATTGGGAGCTCTAAGTCTTCAACCGTATTTCATATCTTGTAAGGGTACTATTAGCCTCCAAATAAAAAATAAAATTCAAACCATTATACCATCATCCTGGATCCATGTCAAACAAACGAACTTAGAGCTTTCCACAGGCTATGATGAGATACGTGTCTAGATACAGAAATAGCCCTGTGCCATAGGGAGATGCTGTATCATATTGACATTTCAAAATAGATTAAAAAAAATTGAAATCTACTTCTGGATGCATCACGAAAAAGCAAGAGACTTGGAGCACATTACTAAATTAAATGTACTAAAGAGAGAAAGAGTATTTCCTTATCCACTGCTGAGTAACAAGTTACCCCTAAACTTAGTGATTTTAAACAACAACCATTTTAGTTTTTCTTGATTCTGCAGGAATTCAGGCAAGGCTTAGTTGGATTTGGTATTCTGGTGTGTTTTAGGCTGGGAGCTTTAAGAATTCTTTTTTTTTTTTCTCCACATTTCTTCACTTTATATGGCCTCTCTCAGTTTGGCTACCTTGAGCTTCCTCTCTTTCTGGAGATGTCAAAAGAATTGGACTTCTTACGTGGTAGATGGCCTCCATGAGGGAGAAAGAGGAAGTAACAAATCTATTGCCATCCAGACATGGAATCAATTGGCATCATTTCTATTCCACTCCATTTTAGTTGAAAAAGCCAGTCATAAACCAGTTGAGATTCCAGGGAAGGGGCAATGGACCCCACCTCTCAATGAGAGGCATGGGAAAGAACTAATGGTCAATTTTTAATCAATTACAGGAGGGAGTAAGAGGTCTTCACAGGGTGTTTGGCAAATACATCTGTTTCTATTAGGCAACTGAGGTTAATCAAACTAGAGACTGTTTTATGATATTTGAATCGATATTTTCCTCCTTATCTGGGTTGGAGAGAGGATATCAACTTGATAACAGTGTCATTATTTTAGAAAAATAATGTAGTATATTATATTGCTTTCCTTTATATCTTGACAACTATATAAACCTACAAAAATGAAACAAATAAGCAAACAAACAAACAACCTAATATGTACACACACGATTATTCCAATTTAATTAGTATGGCATTGGATCACTACCTTTTATTTCCCATTTAAAAAATATGTTAGTGTGATGTAGTTACAGAAAAAAAAAGACATTCAAGAAAATATTAATTCTCATTACCCTTGGTACAGAATATTTTCTTCTAAATGTACAGGTAAAAATTTATACTACAAATGATATAAATGGAAAAAAAAAAAAAACTCACGATTGTGGTAAACAGATTCATGCTCCCCTCTCCCGAAGATTTTCACATTCGAATCTCCAAAACCTGTGAATATGTTACCTCACATGGCAAAAGGGCCTTTGTGGTTGTGATTAAACTGAGGATTTTGAGATGAGGAGATTAACCTGGATTATCAGGGTGGGCCCAATATAATCCCAGAGGTCTTTATAAATGAAAGAAAAATGCAAAAGTGTAAAGGAGAAGGGGTTGACATGATGGAAACAGAGTTCAGAATGATGAGGGCAGGAGCCAAGGAAAGCAGGCAGTTACTAGCAGCTGAAAAAGGCAGGGAAGAGATTCTGGAGCCTATAGAAGGAACACAACATTTCATTTTAGCCCCATTAAGATCCATTTCAGACTTCTGACCCGCAGAACTATAAGATAACATATTAAACCACTAAATTTGTAGTAGTTGGGTATGGGAGCAACAGGAAACAAAGTACTAAACATTTAAAATAAGTTTATAATTATTTTTAATGACAGCTAACATAAATTAATAAGTCGTTTAGAAAAAATTTAAACTAATGGTACAGTAAAAACAGTGAACTACAATAAGGCTATTAAAGTATTGCATCTGGGATTCAGAAATACTCTGATTTTTAATAATATTGATTGAAGGCATGCAAATGATGCTTTGAAAATGATGCCTCGCAGATACATAATTCCTTTCTGAAACATATTATGTAATCTACTTTAAGGTTTTGGAAATATACACGAACACCCAATGATAAATTAAATATACTTACTTTATTTTAATTTATGCAAAATACATGCAAGGTATTTAGTTTATAAATTCAGGGTTATTTCCGTATTAGAAGGAAACAAGCATTTCAACTCAAAATTGTTTGATATGATTGGAAAATAGGCAGTAAATATTGTTGCTTTACATATTAGAAAAGTTAAAATATTTAAACTTTTGAGATTTCAAGGACTTTGGCTTTATAGAAAATCCTCAAAAGAAGAATATTGTGTTACCAAACAAAGCAAAACATGGTTCACACAATTCTACATAAATTAACCTAGAGATAAAGTTTACATCTTGAATTTTATTAGCAATTTTGAATTTATAATTCATAAACCTTAAAAATTTAAGGGTATAAATCCTTTAATAATCAATTACCACATGCAATTAGCCCATAATCACTGAAATATACAATTGGGACTAGAGCTCATTTCAAATCTCAAAATACAAAGTCACTTAATTCAGAACTCCATCTGTGCCTCAGTCTCTAGAGTCTGACAAACAGCCTCCAAATTGTCTTCAGAGTTTTCATCAAAACAAGACACCAGTTTGGAATCTATTTTAACATTACTTGCAACATATAGGGACTCACACTGCATCTGGTTTGACTTTTCTCTAATGAAAGTTGCTAGTTGTTCTGTGTCAGGAAGGATGTAAGTATTCCCTAGAAATAGTGCTGTTATTTAGAATACAACAATAGAGAAATCAAATCCCCAGATCTTATATTTCCTATTCATAAAATTGTAATTGGCCTTTTTATATCTATGTTACTCTTGAGACAGAGAATTAACTTTATGTACATATATGGGATACCCATAAAACTCAGAATAGTTCACATTTTTATTCTCTAAAAAGAATTAGAAATATAGTCAAAGCATATTTTCCTTTAATCCTGGGGATTTTGTATAGTTTAATGTTATCTCTTGAGGTGATGTTAAATATCAGTATTGTAAATAACTGGCAAGGGAAGAACTGCAGCGTGATCTTTGCAATAGTACTGCAAATAAAGAAAAACAGCCTCACAAAAATTATGTTTCAGTTGTCGGACAATGTCAACTCCTTGCAGATAGCAAATATTTATATTCTACTTTGTCAAGTGTGCAGGTCTTGTTGTGTAACTCATCAGGTTCAAAGTCTGGTTTCACTAGTCTCTATAATGTGGGTTATAACTTGGGCTCATTGACATCCTGTAAGCTTCATTTTGTTCATATAAATTGCAATTTAAAATGCCTGCATCAGCAATTTGGGAGGCATGAGTTCCAAGTAAATTAATATACATAAAATACTCACCACAATTTCTGATTCACAGTAAATGATCATAAATGATTGCTGATATTAAGGGTAACCAGAAAGAAAGCACACTGGTTCAAGTCATGAAGAAGTGAGAGTTCCAGAGGCAAAAGCCACCTTGTCTTTTGTCAGACTACGAAAAGCAAGAATATAACTTTTTTTTTTAGAAGAATCAAAAGTATGTCTTTGTCCTGTATCTCTGTTTATTGTGTGTGTGTGTGTGCTTAACAAACAAAGTCAGAATTCATTCAGCATTTGAATCAGAGTCTACACACACACCTCCAAAGTAATTTATTATATTTAAGATGTCTATTATATTGTCTCTTCCTTTCCTCCCTCTATAGGTGAAATATATTTTATGTATGTATTTATTTATTTATTTATTTTGAGACAGAGTTTCACTCTACTTGCCCAGGCTGGAGTGCAATGGCACGATCTCAGCTCACTGCCATCTCCGCCTCCTGGGTTCAAGTGATTCTCCTGCCTCAATCTCCTGAGGAGCTGGGATTACAGGTGCCTCCCCCTACGACCAGTTAATTTTTTTGTGTTTTAGTAGAGATGGGGTTTCACCAGGTTGGTCAGGCTGGTCTCAAATTCCTGACCTCAGGTGATCCACTCGCCTCGGCCTCCCAAAGTGCTGGGATTACAGGCATGAGCCATTGTGCCCGGCCATAAAATCTATTCTTTAATTCCATAAGGCAATGAATAAATGTCAAAGTAATATGCAACTTCTTTATTGCTATACATTAATGTATAGCAATGTATTTTGTACATATTTTCAGATATGTGTATATAAAATTTTCACAAATAATAATAAAACAATATAAGTAACATTTCAAAAAACAAATAATAGGAAGAGAAAGAAAGATGACCCAAACCAAAATCTAAAAAGAAGAAAGAGAAAAAAGGAAATAAAAAATCTTGTAGACATAGGTACATTCTCTGGGTTGAAATTCCAATGTTTTATGCAAGGAAGAAGAGTCCTTCTTGCCTCGGCTCAGCACCTTCACAGGCTGAACATTTGTGCTCAGGCCCTCTGTTGACTAGAAACAGCAGATGAAAGGAGAAGAGCAGAGACACTGGCCACAGAGAGAGGTGACCTTTGACGTCAGTGGTAGATAACTGATATGTATGAATCTTCTGTGACTGATGTGCTGAACCTGCCGGACCCCTAACATAAAATACAACTCAGTGTCCTCTTCCACCACTCCTGAATTGAAACTTTATTCAGCAGGCCTCATTTTCACATGTTCTTGAATGGACTGGGAAACAACCATGGCTGCTCTATTCAGTTTTAGGTAATTGAGTCCTACAGTCATTTCAAGTACAAGTTTAAATTTAAGTACAGTTCAAATTTAAATTCAGAAGCCAGTAGTCCAGTCCAAGATCATCATAATAAAAACAAACAAACAAACCTGATTTACAGTAAAGCTCTGTTTCCTCTCCTGGACCTGCTTTAAGCTGGAAACCTAGAAGGGGACTTTTAGGGGAGAAGGTGGTATCATTCGCCTTTCGGGACCCTTGAGGGCTCCTACAGGGTCCTTTCTTCCTGCAGTTCCCTTGACTCGGGTGGAGCCAACTGTGTCCCTTTGGGGTATCATTTGCAACTTCCTCATCTCTAAGAATCTTTGCTGTATAACTCGACTCTTTCTACAGATGGCTCTTTGTCCTACAGGCAACCTTAGTGGACATAACCCAAAGCAGTTTTGTTTGGTTTTCTCTCCCATGCATTCCATGACAGGTCTATGGGAGATACTCACATATCTCTAACACTAATAGATTTCAGCAGTGCAGGCCAATTTTAATCGGATGTCACTTATGCATAAGTCCAAGCATGGATCAGACCCAATACACATTCTGTTTTAGTGTTCCCAAGAATGAGTGTGGCACAAGCCCTCTGTGTCTCCCACCCTCAGGGAATATATTTCAAAATTGATCATTTGCATTTTATTTGCTATCACTTGGTTTGGAAACATAAGAGCTTTCTCTTACTCCTACCTCAAAAAAAACTAGGGACTGATGCATCAGCTCTCTAAAAAAAAAAGTCCTGTCATCAATGTTCTCTTTCCACATCTGACCACTTCATACGTCTGGTCTAGAGGGTGGTCCAGAAGCTGCGGAACAGATTCTTCTTCTCTCACTCTTGTTGTTAATTTGTATATGGGGGGACTCTGGCTTTTGTCTTACCTTGACTTTGTTAGCCTGATGCCAGGCAAAGCTGAAGTAGATTTCCACTGTAATGATGTGTTTCACACTATCAGCCTAAACAGCTGAAGCTACTGATGTCAAAATGTATATCTATTTAAATCTCAATAATCTCTGTGATACTGACCAGTTAAAATGAAACAGAGCTGGTCAGCTCAAGGTGTGGGTTCCAGACCAGCAGCCTATGCATCACATGGGAACTGGTTAGAAATGCAGTCTCGTCCAGGTGCAGTGGCTCAGGCCTGGAATCCCAGCCCTTCGGGAGGCTGAGGCAGATGGATCACAAGGTCAAGAGATCGAGACCATTCTGGCCAAGATGGCGAAACCCTGTCTCTACTAAAAATACAAAAATTGGCTGGGCGTGGTGGTGCACACCTGTAGTCCCAGCTACTCAGGAGGCTGAGGCAGGAGAATCACTTGAACTTGGGAGGTGGAGGTTGAAGTGAGTCGAGACGGTGCCACTGCACTCCAGCTTGGCAACAGAGTGAGACTCCGTCTCAAAAAAAAAAAAAAAAAAAGAAAAAGAAAAAGAAAAAAGAAATGCAGTCTCTCCTCTCCGCCTCAGACAAACACTGAATCCCAATATGCATTTTAGCTGGTTCCCTGAAAAAGTCATATGTGTAATAAAGTTTGGGAGGCACTGCAATAGGCAATTATTAATAATGATGCTTTTAAAGTCATCTCTCAAACTGTACTTCTTATAAAATTAATATTTTCCAAAATGTGTTCCACAAAAATCAGGGTTATAATCAAATACGTTTTTAAAATATTAAGTTAAATAAAGTGCAGCAAATTTCCTTTCTGCCATACTTCGGAGAGTCCAATTAAGCATTGCTCTACTCCAAGAGAAAAATGGCATGTGCGATATGTCTTCAAGCCATTTCACCTTGAAGCTATGTTTTCTTAGGATGATCTATTAATATCTTTTGGAACACTGGGAGTTTGTAAAAAGCAGATTGAAAAATGATGCCCCAATTTGTGAAGAAATGATCAAATTCTATTATACAGACTCAACTTTACACATCAGGAAAAACGCCTATTTGAGGTTTCAAATTACACATTGTAAAAATTGTTTATGTGAAATGTCTTATTTTCTAAAGATTATATGGTAAAATAGCTTATCTTTGCTCCTGTCTTCCCACTGCTGTCTCCAGACACATTACTACTCTCATTCTGCCTACTGGACTCAGGGACTTGGCACTGATCTCAAACAAATCTCAACATCTTTTTGCATGTTCAGACTCAAGATTTCTCCCTCCTTTTGCCTCTTACCAAATTGAGAGTCGGTATTACATTCCTCCAAAAGTAGATAATCCCCATATAACCACTCTGTGAAAGCCACCCTCTGATAGGTAAGGTCTGAAATTGCCTGGATATGCTATTCCTTATTGCTTTTTTTAAAATAGAGAAGAGCTAGGCTTTAAAATGTCTTATCCCAAGACAAAACAAAACAAAATTACGTATGTTGTTACAATTCTAATATGTTTTGCCTAAAACAATCTCTGAATATCATGAGGATGAACTCTACTTAATCATTGGAACAAAGCAC
Organism: Macaca nemestrina; assembly: GCF_043159975.1. Lineage (NCBI taxonomy): Eukaryota > Metazoa > Chordata > Mammalia > Primates > Cercopithecidae > Macaca > Macaca nemestrina. The sequence goes on from NC_092140.1 coordinate 21,584,164, forward strand.
CATGTGCTAAGAAATCCCAAAGATTGTAAATATGAACATATGAATACACTCTCCTCATTTTCTCTTAGAATCAGGTCTTCATTGGGTACCCAGTGTTTCTTTCTTAGTTATTTCATTATTTAAATATCTTTTGTCTTTTTCTATCATTTTCCACGATCCAGGAAGACAAGTTTTCTGCTTATGAAGAGTTTCACAGCCAGCTTTTTCTCCTTTCCACTTAGAGCTTATCATAGACAATTTGTATCAAAAATGCAAGCTACTTTTGAATTTGCTTTTAAAATTTTCCAGACATACTATTTTGTAGCTTAAAAAAAATCACATTTTTAGATTTCTTCGTTTCCTCTTCGCTTTCATCATAAAAAATAGAGTCTGGCTGCCATTTTATGCATTTTTTGGTCATAATACTATTAAGTTAGTTAACATTACAATCTAATTTCATCTAGCATCCCAAATTATAATTTCTGCTATATTCAATAGGTGCAGAGACAATTAAATGATTAAAACATTATAAAATATTAATTTGCATAATACTAATAGTCTGAAGCATTTTAGAGTATCTTTCCCACCCTGCCTATTGTAAAGGAACAATTAATCATCAATATGAATAATTCCCCAAGAAAAAAACTAAGCAGAATTGATAATACACAAAGAAGCTCAATGGTACATAAACATCTATAATTTCTGCTTTCCTAGTGTCTTTTTATCTGGAGCTCAGATTTTTACCAATGCCTGTTTTACTGTCTCCCTGTATTTATTTATTCAATAAATGTTGATCTAATGCATATTAAATACTAGGCTCTGTTCCTGACTTTGGGGATTCAAGGAAAGTTAAAAATATATATAAGGTCAGATAGTAATATGTACTAAGAGCAAAAATGAAGCCATTTAAATAGAAAATGACTTGGGTAGAATAACAAGGAGTTACTAATTTAGATATATTTAATCAGCTATATATTAGGTATATATTTTTGATCAGATTATCCCAATTATACTCTGTCAAGTTAGGTGAAAATCAGTGTTCATTTTAGTTGCTCTTGAAGTCATTGATTATTAATAAGGTATCCCTCCATGACTTTTCTGTGGCCCATATATTTTAGACTATACCAAAATTTCTGTCCAAATTTACTTAAAATCCATATGGCCTTTTTCATTTGACATGCTTAGATAAAAACAGATAGAAAATTCATCTTACTTATATAAAATAAATCTATTCCAGCCAGGTGCAGTGGCTCACGCCTGTAATCCCAGCACTCTGGGAGGCCGAGGCAGGCAGATCACGAGGTCAGGAGATCCAGACGATCCTGGCTAACATGGTGAAACCCCTCTCTACTAAAAATACAAAAAATAAAAAATAAAAAATTAGCCAAGCGTGGTGGCAGTCACCTGTAGTCCCAGCTACTCAGGAGGCTGAGGTAGGACAATGGCGTGAACCCAGGAGGCCGAGCTCGCAGTGAGCCGAGATCGCACCACTGCACTCCAGCCTGGGCCATAGAGCGAGACTCCTCTCAGAAAATAAGTAAGTAAGTAAATAAATAAATAAATAACTCTATTCCAAATAAGCCATGTTTCAACTGAAATCATGATTATTTTAACAATGAGTTGTTGTGTCTTCTTGTTAAGGAAAAAATGTTAAGGACCAGAAACATATAGGGAATTTTTGATTATTTTTTGGTCAACATTATAAACAAGCCATTGGTCAACTTCATGAAATTGAGAAAAAACCCTTGTGACAGCTTGGTGTCATATATGAAAGACGATCTGATAAAACACATTTAAAAATGGCTAAACATTTGTTCAGGCAATCTATTAACAATGTGAAATTAAATGTTTAAAGAGTCAACACTGGAAAGTTCATGGATGATTGGTATAAGGATCACAGAAGTCAGTGTACTGAATGGAAACTCTGCCATGTAAAAATGAACACTACGAATTTTTAAAATTTACACAAAATACATTAGCAATGGATGTGCTGGCTTTCTGCAGAGATGTTCCTGGCGACAATCCTAGCATGCAAGAAGCCTCTTCATCCTCCTGGCTGACTTTCTATGTTCTCACAATAAAACTCTGCCCTCCAACCTGTTTTTGTTTTAATTCATCTGCAGTGTTTGGTGGGATGTATCAAAAGATTGTTATAAACACCCAAGAATTGTAATACAGCATAGCCAAATCTCAATTTTGAATATGAAGTTAATATAATAAAATATATGTTATATAAAATAAATTTATATAATTACATATACATAATCTATACTACAATGTCATATGAATAACATATTATACATGATTATATGTAATATGAAAATGATATTACATATAATTCAGTAATTACCACAAATCTGTCAGATGAGTTTTATTATTTAAACAATAAATATGAGAAGTAGAAGGCTGAACCTTGATTATTTGGCTTCATGTCTTTATTTTTGTAGTATAATGTTATCTTTCATCTAAGGTTTTCACTATATACAACTGTGTTTCTAGACTATAAGTTGAACTATTATATTCCAAATAATTAATATAATACCTCTTTTTTTTTTCTTTTCTGAGATAGAGTCTTGCTCTGTCGCCTAGACTGCAGTGCAGTGGCGCGCTCTTGGCTCACTCCAACTTCCACCTTCCGGGTTCAAGTGATTCTCCTGCCTCAGCCTCCTGAGTAGCTGGGATTATAGGTGCATGCCACCATGCCTGGCTAATTGTTTGTTTGTTTGTTTTATTTTTATTTATTTATTTATTTTTTTAGTTTCACCATGTTAGCCAGGATGGTCTCAATTACCTGACCTCATGATCCTCCTGCCTTGGCCTCCCAAAGTTCTGGAATTACAGGAAATACCTCATTTCTTAATGTTTGCTGAACAAATATTAACCAGAAATGAAACATACTAGTTTAAATATGAGTTAGAGGGTTTAAAATGAAACTACTGCAAAATAATACCTATATATGCAACACATGCCCTTCATTGACTTGCTGGCTTTCTAAAGGTTAGAAGTAACTGCAATAATAATAATAATGATAAAAGTAATCATATTATGTGTCAGAATATATGGAAGATACAAGGCTTACTGGATGATCACAGAAATAAGGAAAAAAATACATATATATTACATATATATGGCATAAAAAGAAAGTCAATAGGAATGAGAAAAAATTGATGGAGGAAGACATTTGTCATTAATATTCTGGGTACATTTTTCATTACTGGAACCGAACTCCTTGTTGTTGGTCTATGTTTTAATGCTATCCAACTGAGAATTCAGATCTAAGATGATTTAATTAATGCTGTTTTTGCAATCTATTTTGTTATGAAAAAAGAAAATGATCAGGGATGATGTAAACTAATCTTGCTGTAACTGTAATCGTTAGCATGGGTTTCTTTTCTTTCCCTTCATTCTGGATTCATATCAAACCACGGTCCCTAGATAGACAAAAGTAAAGGTAAGAGGAAAGAGGAAATATTGCACACATCTATGGTATCCCTGTGCGTTCTTATTTGAAAATTGAATTCTCTGTGCTAGGGAGGAAAAATAAAATAAATTCTGTGAAATCACTTAAATCTACTGCATTTAATGAGGCAATAATGGACCTCAAAAGTGCTTTTGAATATTACTTGTAATTGGTTTATAAAAACATTAGTGATTTTAAAACATTCAATGGTATCATATAGGCATTTAAGAAAATCCATGCAAAAATATACACAAATGCCTTATAACGACAGAAGTCTGCATGCTGCCATTTGCTGCTCAGAGGTAAGATACAAGTGTGTTTTTGTCCTTTCTTTCCAATGATGTAAAATTCTATCTTCATTAACTCCATGGTTTATTTACAAGTACTTGAGAAGCAGAACCTCTTTACACTTGTAGGATTTTCTAATAAGATGCAGAACTGTGTGACTTATCAGAAGAATATTGGAAGGACTCTTTACCAAGGTAAGAAGATAAAGGTTTTTGGGGGGACAGTGAAATAAAAATGAATTTTCCTTCTGGAAATCAGTATTCACTTGAAAGAAGACCCAATTAGAAATAAGAACATTTGTTTCCTTTGGTGGAATAATCTTTTGATCCTCAGGACTGCCTAGAATTATGAAACTTGATATAGTGTCCAGTTGAAACTCCTAACATGCTTCTTAGTTTTCAAAAGATAACATGCGGAAGAAAATAAGTGTTCAATGTAAGGACTTTGGATGGAAGGGTTTGCTTGGAGAATATAAAAACGAGATGACATTCATTTTGAACAAAAGTTCTTTCTTAAACTTGTAAGAGATAGATGAAATATTTTTAGAAGAACATAATGGTATAAAGAAAACTAGATTTAAAGAAGAGACTTTAGGAAATTTAATCATCTGTTGTTATACCCATAAGTAGGTAATAGTGATTTTTCTTTCATTAAAGATCAATCTTATTTCTTGAGACATTAGTGAATTTTTTTTTTTTGAGATGGGGTCTCTGTCACTCAGGCTGGAGTGTGGAGTGCAGTGGCGTGATCTTAGGTCACTGCAACCTCCACCTCCTGGGTTCAAGCCATTTTCCTGCCTCAGCCTCCCGAGTAGCTGGGATTACAGGCGCATGCCGCCATGCTCAGCTAATTATTTTGTATTTTTAGTAGAGACGGGGTTTCAGACATTGGTGACATTTTAAACTGAATATTCATAGCCTCTGGAATGCGGTAAATTATATTTTTTTCTCATCCCCCATATCTGCACTAGGAATATACTCTGAGCATCAATATTTATCCCAAGACCCAAATATGGTCTACCCCTGTGAAGCCTTCTTTTATTATCTCAGTTGCCATAGTCCTTGTGTATCACTTCCTGGCCCCCCCTCACATTTTATTCTTTCCAACAATACATCTTCTCTAGTGACATTAATTATAAATCCTCCTCAGTTTTTCATTTTTAAAATCATTTGCATCTTAAGTACCATGAAAGTGGTCTATATATAGTAGACAGCTCTACAAGTGCTTGAAATGACGATGTTTGTGGCCCACGGTGATGGTGACAATCATGATCATGATGGGGGTGGTGGTGATGACAGTGTGATAAATCATCCTCTCCCTCTCCAAGTGTTCTAGCAAGCCCATAAAATATCCCAGGGAAAGTTTAGGAATGAAGTTACTCCCTTCTCCTTACCACTGTTTAGCTTCTTCCTTCGGTAGGAGTGATCTGATAGTGATATAATAAGTCTGACATCTATTTGCTCATGGTCAGGGTTAATGTCCTAAACTTACAGGTTCATGTATTGGTCCTCTTTCTCTTTCTATATACCCACATTGATTCTCTGTCTTGGAAATTGCTTGCCTGTAAGCACGACACACTTTACTCTTGAATCTTGCCTTTTCCATACAATAAACCAAAGAGAACAGGCTATATTTTATGCAGGGAAGTATTCAGTTATTCAACTGCTCTGTTAGCAATTTTGGGGGGTACAAGTTCTGTGGAGGGAAAAAGAAAGTCAAGCATACTCTGAAATCCAAGCTATATTTTCTAAATCAACTATGCATCTATAATAAAGCAGATTATTTCTTCTCACTCTGACTTGCTATATATTTCCAAATAGGTTCAGAAACATGAACCTATTTGGAATAAGATGGGGTATTTAATTAACCAAATAAATACACTAATGATAGTGATCATAATAAAATTATTTTCACCAACCTTTTAAAGTTGAACAAAGCCAGAGTTTTAATTTTCTGCCAGAAGTAGTCATATTCAAAGAAAATTTTCTATTAAAACTCTCTTAGGAAGATACTAGGAATAAATACATCAATATCTGGATGGGTTATGTCTTTGGTATGATCAAATATTGTTAGTGTATTGAAACATCTTACTATATTTCAAATTATATTAAAAGCTGGTTGATAAGGTGTAATACTCTCAATATCCACCCTAACACCTTTCTGGCATGCCAGAGCTGGACAGTAAAAACTTCAATTCCTATAATTCTTGCTGCCAGGTTTTATGTTTGCCAATCAGATATCATAGTGCAAGATTCCTATTCAGAACTGAGTCACTGGGCAAAGTAAAACACACATGTTAGCTTTGGCAGAGGCAACTACCCAGCATTCAGATTAAACAACATCCTGACTAGTTTTTGAGACATCACCTATGATGACAGCTTCTGATTCTATGGCTCCCCAATCCATGTAGAGGCAATGCTGTGTGGCCATCCAGTTCTGCTCAGTACAGGACTGTCTCTAGAAGCTCAGCTTAGGGCCTTATTTTCATAACCATTTTAGTTAACCTGTGGGTTAGTTTTACTCCTTAAAAAAAGATGTATTCTTATGAAGAATAGTCTGTTATATGCGGTTAAATAATTTGGCTAGTGCAGTCACTAAAATGATTCAGGATGGAAATACAAATATAGGTTAAGAATAGGTGACAAGGTATAGATTTTCTGGTACAGGAAACATTGTACAGGGTAGAACTAAGAAGAATAATGCCAGGACCTGGGGAACTTATGAGAGCAAACGGGATTAAACTAAACGTAACTGTCAACTCTCCATGGTTCAAGACAAAGGGGACACATTTTGTTATGCACTGATAATTATTCCAGATGAAGAAGTCAAATTTTAAGCACACAGAATGAAGAAAAAGAGCGTATGAAGTTGTCAGATTCAAATTGCATATGTACCCGATAAGATGCAACAGTCATCTGTTGGAAAGGAAACTACTACTGTCAGCTACTCACATCTAGGATCATTCACATGTATTCCTCAAAAGTTTTGGTTCCTGATTCACTCCTACCCTATTAATTAAAACATCTGACCCATGGCAATGTCTGTATACATATACATGATTTTTCCAACATCCTGTATTCTTAGCTCCCTAAATTCTTCCATTCTAATATCTACCTTAGTCACTCCTTCCAAGAGCAAACCCCAGACCTTGTCACAACCAGTAACTGCAATGTCTGCAGGGAACTCTGACTATGTGAGCTACATATAACAATGAAATGAATACCTCTCATTGATTGGCACCTCAAATCTACGTGGCACATGAAGACCTCCAATTCATTGATACTATCACCTTTCCCTGTTCCTCACTCACTTGATGCTCTAGAAATCCTCTCCTTACCAATTTCCCTGGCCCATTACAATCACTCTTGTATACTATACTCCCTTTCTTCCCTTGCCCCTCACATTTTCCTGCTTGCTTGGCACAGCCTCACCCCTGGTTTAAACAAGCTCTTTCTCCATCCCATAACTGGTACCATGTATCTGAAAGTGGCTGGAGAATAACACACAATACTGACTCATCTTACTTGAAATTTACAATTCCCAAGGGCCCATAAATGTGATTATCATATGTGCTCCTTTGTTTTCCACCACTATTTCTTCAATATTTTTTCAGTCTATTTCTATTTTCTCCTTTTGGTAACTCCCATTAAATGTATATTTGTGTAATTAATGTTCTCCCACACATCTTTGATATTCTGTTCATTTTCCTTCATAGCTTTTTCTTCTCTGTCTTCTTTAGATTATATGGTTGGTATAGATTGATTTACAAGTTCACTGCTTCTTTCATCTGTATACCCAAATCTATGTACAGCCCATCTACTGAAGTTTTCATATCCGTTTATTCTATTTTTCACAAAAGAATTCCCATTTGGCTCTTTTTAATAATTTTTACTTTTTACGGATAATCTGTATTTGATGAGACATTGTCACTAGACATTCCTTTACTCTTTCCATCATGTCTCTTTTAGTTTTTTGAACCTGTTTTGAACACATTCATAATTAGCTGCTGCTTTGAAGTCTTTGTCTGCTAAGCTCACCAATGGGCCTCTTCAATGGCAGCTTTCATTGCCTGATTTTTTTCCTCCACATGATTCACATTTTCCCATTTTTGCATGTCTCATAATTGTTTTAATTAGACATTTAAAATAGCACATTGTAGCAAATCTGATTGCCCCTCACTCATTCAGTGTTTCTTCTGCTTGGTCACTTGCTTATTTGATGAATGATTTGGCTGAACTAGTTCTGCAAACTCTATTTTCCCCATGGTGTATGGCTTCTCAAACATGTTGCTCAGATTTTTTTTCCCCATTTGTTTTCACCTCTTAGGGATCCAGGTTACTCAGGGATCACCCCTGTGTTGCCATATCCCACTTATTGGTGAAAGCTTATGCTGGAGCCCTATTAGCAAGTTAGATTTTTATCCTTTGCAGTTGGATGTATGTCTTGGAGGCCCCGGTGCTATCGCGGTTCCAAGCACATATACTTTTTGCCCCACCTGTCATCAAGGATCAGTAGCTAGTAGCTTGATGGTTCTCTGTTCGACTGCTGAGAAGTACAACTTGTAGCCAAAAACTTATATGTGATTGTTAATTTCCACGGATAGGCAACCAAAAGGCTCTATCTTGGAGGCTGCACGGGGGACATGGCTCTCCCCATACTAGGCTTGGTGCACAGCCAGCGCATCACAGTATCTAAGGGGAGGTGCCATCAGGACTCGGGACCCCGGTCAGACGTGCTCTTGTGCACCTCTGCATACCTAGCCCAGCCGCTTCATTCAGAGCACTGTTTATTGGGTGCCCATCTCCAGGTGCCTCTGTAGAGATGCCCTTATCAGAGGGAGGAGGAAAACCTTGAAGACACTTTCTCCACTCTGATTCAGTACTTAGAATTTTCCTCTCCTAGCCACTTCCCCCCTCCCTGGGTCTTGACCCCTGGATTCACAAAAGGACAGAAGGCTTTTGTACAAGGCTGCTTCAGCAGTGACACCATTCCAGCCATATGTGCTGATAACATCTCACTTTCATCCAGTGCTGTTTCATGTTGAAGAATGGAACACTGTGGGAGCCAGCACCTTCTTTCTGGCCTCTTGCTGGTACCATAGCAGTGGATGAATAAAGGCGTAATCATTACTTTTACTTAGACTTATGGTATTAATCCGCAACTCCAACACCTGGCAGCTTGGTTCATAACAGTCACTTGAGTGGACACCGCTTTAGCAGGGCGGGCAGTTTTCTAGACTGTCAGGGATGAGCGTGACTTTATTTTTAAGCCCGGTTTCCTATGAGACACCCCTGGGTTAGAGTTGATTATTGTTCAGTGTTTTGTCAAAAGTTAAAAACAAGCACCTTGTGCAAGTGAGCCTTCTGCCCTGGGTCTTCTGTTCATCAAGGTCAGTGTGAGGTTGGGAGATGCTTTAAAGTCAGCCTCACATTCTTTTCTGATTAATCCTGATGTAGTGCAGACTAGTGCATGATCACATCCTTCCCAATCTTCAGGGTTAATTGTTATCCTCAAAGACTCTTCTGGTTTTCTGCTATTTTGATTGTACAGTAAGCCCTCACTTAACATTGTTGACAGGTTCTTGAAAAGTGCAACTTTTTGCATTTGTGAAATGACATACGATGAAATCAATTTTACTACTGTTTAATTGATATAAATAAGAGTTAAAGTCATGTGTGGTGGCTCATGCCTGTAATCTTAGCACTTTGGGAGGCCGACAAGGGTGGATCACCTGAGGTCAGGAGTTCGAGACCAGCCTGGTCAACATGGTGAAACCCTGTCTCTCCTAAAAATACAAAAAATTAGCCGGGTGTGGTGGCGGGCACCTGTAATTCCAGGTACTTGGGAGGCTGAAGCAGGAGAATTGCGTGAACCTAGGAGGTGGAGGTTGCAGTGAGCTGAGGTCGTGCCATTGCACGGCAGCCTGGGTAACAAAAGCAAAACTTTGTCTCGATAGATAAATAAATAAATAAATAAATAAGAGTTAAGTTCCTACAGCAAAATTCTGCTCACAGAAACATCACCAGACTTCTAAATAAAGACCCAAAACACTTCAAATATTAAACACAGAAATAGGTTTAAGCTATACATATATTCGATAAAGATTACTAAAAGCAGAATTATTTCCCCAATTTTTGGTGAATCAGGAGTAATGGCAGTTGTAGCAGCAAAGGGTTAAAGGAGTAAATGTTTGCAAAGTGAATATTGTAAGGAGCACCTTCTCCCACCACAGGTTTCGAAAACAAACGAGAAATCGGGTGGGCTCACTGGGCACCTTCATTCTACCTGGTTTATTTTTGTGCATTTGTGTGATTATTGTAGACTACATGAATTTTTATTTTACAATAGTTTGTATTCATGCATTCACTCACTTTCTAACCTGCTTATTGCTTTTCCGGTGGCCAGGTCTCAAGCCACTCCCTGCAGCTCAGGGTGCAAGGTGGGAACCTGCCCTGTTTAGGACACCATTCCGTTGCAGCACACACTCACACACACCCCAGTCACTCAGATGGGGGAACTTTTAGTTAGGAGATGCACTTAACGTGCACATCTTTGGGCTGAGAGAGGAAACCAGAGACTGGCGGAAACCCACACAGCTGGGGAGAAAGTGCAAACTCCGCACATACTGTGGCCCTGGCTAGGAATTGACTTTTCCCCCTGTCCACGTTATAATGAAACAATGTTGAACGAAATGATGTTATTTGAGGATTATGTTGTATTATGGAACTAAGAGGCTCATATTATTCTCCACCAACATCCTCATTGTTTTTGTCAACATCCTTAAGCACAGAGTTTTCTATGTTCTACTTCAAATAAAATCAGTCCCTTTGGCAGAGCTGTGGAGTGGGTTATGACTCAAATGATATTACAGGCCGAACTGTGCCTTTCCTCAAAATTCATGTGTTGAAGTCCTAACCCAAAGACCTCAAAATGTGACTGTATAAGAAACTTGGCCTTTAAAGAGGTAAATAGGGTAAAATGAATTCATATGGGCCGGCCCTAATTCAATATGACTGATTTTATTTCAAGAAGAGGAAATTTGAACTGACATGTGCACACACATAGAAAACAAACAAACATGTGAAGGTATAGCGAGAAGGCAGCCATCCACTATGAGCCAAGGCGAGAAGCATCAGAAATCAACCTACCCATACCCTGATCTCGTGCATTTAGTCTCCAGAAATATGAGAACAATTTCTATTATTTAAGCCACCCTGCCTGTGGTAGTTTGTTATGGCAGTTCCAACAGCCTAATACAGCCACCAACTTCTGCTGCTCTTAGTGACACTTAGTAGATTTTCTTGAATTAATATTTCCTCCCTTGCTTATGCCTTTAGCACAATTTACAGAGACATTAAATGAGCATTGGAGTTTCTTATCATTACTGTAAAATTTCCAACAGTTACACTGCTGTTATGCTGAGAAGAGGGTTTACTGAACTCCCAACCCCAATATGACAGAAGTCCTGCTGCCTCTTCTACTCTGTTCCATCATTTTCCACTCTCTACTGATGATTTCCATTGGCACATAAACATGCTGTTACTTTTTCTATTTTAAAAACCACAGTAAAAGAGAAAACTGAAAACATAACAACAACTTTTCTTTATCCAGCTTCTTCCAATTCTTACTCCCAATTTTGGCAAAAATCTTCAGACAGATTGACCAGAGTCACAGGCTCCAATGCTCCTCTTCTCTTTCTCTCCCAAACCTACCACAGTCTGGCTTTACTCCCTCTACCCTTCCTAAATTGCTCTGACCAACTCACCAATGATTTCCTTCTTGCTTAATTAAATAGAAAAATTCAAACATCTCCTTAAGTGAATTACCAGCAAGATTTCACATAGCTCATCACTCTTTCCTCTGACATCCTTTCTTCATTTCACTTCAAAGAAAACACACTCACATGGTTTTTCTGCCACCTCCTTAGATGTTTTCTTCTCAGTTTAATGGGCCTGCTTCTCCATTTTTCACCTACTTTTTAATGTTAGAGCTTCCTGGGGTCCTGACTGTGTTCTTTTCACTTCTCTATTTGCATTCACTCATTTGGTAACCCATTCTTTTTCAAGGTATTGAGTAATACATATACGCCAAAGACATGTCAAATATATGTATATACTATCTATCTATCTATCTATCTATCTATCTATCTATCTATCTATAGATTTGCACTAAAGTGTTTATTGTACATTGAGGGAGAAATATTCATCAGGCACTTGGTGTATAAGACAGGAGTTTATGAGCATGATCTATACTATAGTAATGAATATATATATAGTATATCTATGTGTATATATATAGTTTATTGTACATTGAGGAGGAAATATTCATTAAGCACTTGGTGTATAAGACTGGAGTTTATAAGCATGATCTATACTACATAGATCTACACTATATAGAGTTGAACATCCCATGTCCCACCCAAACAGGGATCTACCTATCTATCTATCTATCTATCTATCTATCTATCTATCTATCTATATAGTATAGATCGTGCTCATAAACTCCAATATTATCCACCAAGTGCTAATGAATATTTCTCCCTCAATGTACAATAAACACTTTAGTACCAATCTCTGACAACCCAAAACTTGTTACACCACAGTACTCACACCTTGTTGGTGTCAATGTCATCATTCCACATTTAAAGTGACCCTTAATTCCTCTCTTTCTCTAATATCTTATAGGAAATCTAACAGAAATTCCTGTCAGGACTATCTTTTAAATATATCCAGAAGCCAATCACATGCCACCACCTCTGCTGCTAACACATAGTGCCACTGCCATCATATTTCACCTCAATACTGTCAATCACCTAAGTGGGTTTCTCTGTATCTATCCTTATCACTCTCACCATTAGGTTATTCTTATCAAAGCAGCCAGAATGATCATTTTTAAAGATAAGGAAGGTCATATGATTCTCCTGAAATCTGCTCAAAATCTTTCAGTATCTGCCCATGTTACTCAGAGTAAAATCCGAAGTTTTTCAAAGGCCCAAAATTAATATAACCACTTGTGTATAAGCAAATGAAGGTTTCTTAAATCCACTATGGCAGGAGAAATTTATATTTGTCATCTAAGTTTCACATAGGATAATGGTTCATACGGTGACCTTTTAAATAGTTGGTTTATAGGTTTCAGGGATTTATGTAGTCATTTACTGGATTCATATTTATTAAGGACTCCCCCTGTGTGAGTCAGGCACTATTCTAGGCCCTAGCAATTTAGTAAAGAATCTAAATCCCATATCTCAGGGAGTTTACCTTCCAGCAGGGTAAATGCAAATCAAACAAATAAATATATACTATAATATCAGGAAATAGTACATGCTATTAAGAAAACAAATCACGGTCAATATATAGAAATAATGGTGATAAGGTTTACAAGGTTCATGTTATATAAAGCTGTCAGGGAAGACTTCTTAGAGAGGTGACTATAAAACAGGTCCTTGAATAAAGTATGAAAGCAGGTCTCCCGAATAGCTGAGGGAAATTGTTTTACAGTAACAGGGAGCAGCAAGTGTAAAGGCCCTAAGGTAGGGCCTTTACTTGGTATTTTGGAGGAATAGCAAGAAAGTCAGTGAGATGGTAAATAAGTAAGCAAGATGTGTGTGCACGCATATGCATGTGTGTATGAGCATGTGTGTGCATGCACACATCTTGAAAAAGGTAAAAGATAAAGTCAGAGAGATAGGCAATAGACAGAATATAAAAATCCTTAGAGGAAAGAGTCTGAGTTTGGTTATCTGTGAGCATAATGGGAAATCATTGGAAAATTAGGGCAAATAAATGGCACAAATTGAGTTACATTAAAAAAATACCATTTGACTGCTTCTTGAAAAATTGACTACAAAAAGGTAAGGAAGGAAGCAGCAAGGTATTTCAGAGACTACTATAGTACTTTAAGTTGGAGAGAGTAAAGATTTGAACTAGATCATTATAGGAAGAGTTGGAGAGAATTACTAAATGGTGCTTATATACTGAAGGTACTAGTTAATGAACTAATGAAGACTAGTATAACAGATTTTTGTTAACTAATTTTTGTTCTAAGCAACTGCATAAACACTCATGCAATATACAGAGATGTTTAAGGCTGGAGTAGGAGAGAATACAGGGGAAAAGGGAGAGTTGTGTTTGAGAGATGTTAAGTGTGAGTTACTACTTTGACATGCATATTGAGGGAGGAGTCAACAGAAACTCAGTAGAAGGGTTATTAAATATTAAGTGTGGAGGACAAAATAAAGTTTGAAGCAAAATATATTTCACAGCAAAACTAAAGCTTATGTTAATTTTCTTCTCATGCCTTTATTCAAAGAGTGTGAAATCAACTTCTGTTTTTATAATGAATGACCCTTTAATAAGCATATAAGAGGAATCAAGAAAGCTCTTTAAGAATTTATTTTATAATATTTCCTATAACTTGATCAGAAATATGCTGTTTATTTTGGCCAGTAACTAGACAGCAAAACACCTTCTGTAAATGTAGAATTGTTATAACACTATCCTATAAAATGAGATCTTTGCCCAGCTTTGCTTCATTTATTTTGTACCAAATTATAGAAGGAACATGAAACAGAGAAATAGCAATGCTGTAAAACCATTAATATGTCAAATCCATAGGAAAAGACTGTTTGATGTATAAGCAATCAGCGATGAGAAAACCCTGCTTGATCAAAAACTTCCTGTTAATCAAGACTAATAGATGGTAGACTAAAATAATCTCTGACACAGAAAAGGCAGCCACACTTAACTAGAAGATAGATTTTACATGTGGTTGACGTGATAGAAGGATCAAACTAACAACAACCCTGGGGGCCAGTTTGAATATTCATTAATCAGCCCTACTTTGGATTTAACCTATAATGCAACTGTCAATGAACAAACGGGCTTTTGTAGAAAAGGTGATAAACACAATCCAATGAATTGGCAAACTGGAAAGTCTTGAAAGAGAATAAATGCTGTAAAATTAAAAACTGAATGGAAGACTTGAGCTCAGATCTCTGCAGGGAAGACAAAAAGCTTCGCACTGAATCAGGTAGCTTTGGTGAACTTTTTTTTTTTTTTTAACATTTCCTCAGAAAGAAACATCTGCCATGCTAAGAATACATTTTAAGAAATTTTTTGAAGAAGGCTTAAATTTTTAATACCCTTATTTTCTACAGCAATTGAAAAGACAGTCTCTATATAAATGGATTATTTTTTCAGTTCAAAAATGGCTAATCTCATTTCCTGGATGAGATGATTTATACAAAATGTACACAGACATGATTTTCTCCAAAGGCAGAGAAATAAGGGTCTTGATCAATACCAGTGGGAGAACTGATACAAACAGAAATAGGGGAGCGATCCCAACTAAAATGCCAATTGCGATAAGACAGTCAACAAATGATCAGAGCACCCTGTGTATAAAAGCAGAACAAAAGACATATAAACAAAATAAAATCTATGCCAAGAACTTCAACACAATGCTGAGTGTAACTGACACGGTCTAGGACAGGAAGTGATGGAAAAATCGGGGCAGAGAAGAGCCAAACGTCCCGTGCCCCACCTAAAAAGAGAGCAGGTACTTGTCATCTTGGAACAGGTTATAGTTTTGCCTCATCTCTAAACTCCTTTTTTTTTTTTTTTTTTTAGACGGAATCTGGCTCTGTCACCCAGGCTGGAGTGCAGTGGCGTGATCTCAGCTCACTGCAAGCTCCAGCCTCCCGGGTTCACGCCATTCTCCTGCCTCAGTCTCCCAAGTAGCTGGGACTACAGGCGCTCGCCATCACAACACACAAGTCAACTTGAATGTCTACGTGAGATTTACCAGTTATTTCAATATTGGTTATGAAATTCAAAGGTATTTAAATACTGTGTAAGCAACTATTTTATGTGTCAAACCAACCATGAATCTTGATAGAATTCAGCTAACTGGGCCTCTGTTATTGCCTCAGCCTCCCAAATAGATGGGATTACAGGCATCCACCACCATACCTGGCTAATTTTTTTTTTTTTTTTTTTTTTTTTTTTTTTTTTAGTAGAGATCGGGTTTCACCATGTTGACAAGGCTGGTCTTGAACTCCTGACGTCAGGTGATCAACCCGCCTTGGCCTCCCAAAGTGCTGGGATTACAGATGTGAGCCACTGTGCCCGACCTGCTTTCCTTTTTATTTTGTTATACATCCTTAAATAATTTAGTTTGCCATATCAAATTATAAATTTTTTATGAATGAAATTATAGTATATGTATTATTTTGTTTCTTGTTTTGTTAGCATTAGAAATCCATTGTGTTGGAGGATCTTTAGCTGTCACTCCTTCATTTTATTTGCTATATAGTATTCCGTGTAATGAACACACCATAATTCATTCATTTATCTCTTAATGGAAAACTATGCTGTTTAAAATTATTGGTTATTACAAAACAATCCCCTTGTTTTTCAAATGACAAAATTAAGGCTGGTGGTCACAACTATTAGTGGCCAGCTAAGTTGAAATTCTCTTGTTTCATGCCTTGTAAATTAGTGGGATTTCTACCAGTCTGGTCTGTCTTATTGGCAATTCCTACTGAAGGGAATGCAGACTCCACCCTATATCAAGATCACTGCTCAAACTGAGGTAGGAAATCTATTTCTGCTTAAACATCAGGCAGTTAAAAGTATCCCACATAACTTAATTAAATTTACTCTTCAGAATCTTGTTTTACTTATATTGACACTGAAAAATCTGGGGGAGAGGGAAAAAACCTAGCGTCTTACATATTTAAAAGATAAAAATATTGCCTGAAAATTAGATCGAATGTATCATGTACAGCACATAATTTTTCAACCTCCAACAAAGGAAGTGACAATCTGTCTTCCTCGTATGTTCAGCGGGAATAAGCATAATATATCCATTTGGTTGGACACAAAAGACTGTGGTAAATACCCTTGTGAAGAGCATGGTCTAATGAGAGTACTTTGCAACAGATCAGTTAAAATACCCGTATTTCTTGAACCTCATGACACTGGCATGAAGACACAAGCTTTGAGTAAGATATTGTATTACATGTCTCTAAGTTTTTTTCTAATACTCATTCCTTTATTCTAAAAATATTTATTGAGACTCAATTCTGTGCCAGATCCTTTGGAAAGCATTTGGCTAAGATGTTGAACAAAATCAAATACTGTATTTACTCAAGTTACAGGCTTTGGAGTTTGAGATATAAACAAATGATCCCACTCAGAAATATATCATTCTTAAAAAGTGCCCTGAAAGAAACTGATACGGTTCAATGAGAAGCACACACACATAAAAGACAATAACTAGCCCGGGTAGAAGAACACCAGGACTGCTTCTCTGAGGAGGTAGTACTGGAGATAGCACTAAGCATGATTTGGGGTTAACATAGGCAAGGAGTAAACCAGTCCAGGGAGAAAGAGATGCTTGGATAGATGTATATGGAAGAAACACTGGCGTGATCAAGGAACTGATGCCTGTAGTGAAACAGACGGGCAGAGAATGGGGGAGAAATCGTGCATCTTGAAGCTTGAGAGAAACAGACAATGTGGGCCTCCTTGGCATGGTAAGGACTTTAGAGTCTTTCCATTGCTGTCTGGGAAGAGGACAGAGAAGGCATTGAACAGTGGTACAAAATTGTGTGTTTTAGTTACAATAGAGGACACATACAGGCAATGCCTTAGATACACAGTAAGAAAATAGGTGGTAATCATAAGGAAAATGCAAATCAAAACCACAATGAACTATGACCTCACACCTGTTGGAATGACTGTTATTAAGAAAAACAAAGGATGCAAACAAAGAAGAACACTTGTCCAATGTTGGTGGGAATGTAAATGAGTATAACCATTATAAAAAGCAATATGAAAATTCCTTGAATAGTTAAAAATAGGACTACCATATGACCCAGCAATCCCATTTCTGGGTACAAATCCAGTCATTGAAATCAGTATCCTGAATAGTTTGCTGAACTCCCGTGTTTATTGAAGTATTATTCACAATATCCAAGATGTAGAAACAACCCAAATGTTTATCCATGGATGAATGGATGAAGAAATCATGGCATATACTAAATTATGGTAAAATTCTGCCATTTGTGATACCACAGATGAAGTAGAGGGCATTATATTAAGTGAAATAAAACAGTCATAGAAAGACAAATACTGTATAATGTCTCTCTTATGTAGAAGTTAAAATATTTAAACTCAGAGAAGCAAAGACTAGAAAAATGGTGGTTGCCAGGGCCTTTGCATTTTCCTTATGATTAGTGATTTTGAGCATGTTTTAACATATCTATTGGTCACTTGTATATGTCCTTTTGAAAAACGTCTCTTCAGGTCCTATGCTCTTTTTTATATGGGTTATTTGGCTTTTTGCTATTCATTTGTATGAGCTCCTTCTGTATCTTGGATGTTAACCCCTTATCAGAATTATAGTTTGCAAAGGAGAAAAGTATATAACGTAGTAAGTGCTAAAAAAAAAAAAAAGGGTTGTTGTTATAAATCTATTAATTAAAACAAACACACATTAAAAAAAACGAAAATAGGTGATAAGCAGATCTTGACGCTGGATCAAGGACAGGGTGAGACCAGGTTTTAGGTCATGTGAAACTGGAAGAAGAGACAAGCCACTCATTTGGTTCAAGAATACTGAACAAAACTTACATTAGTGTAGGGAGGAGGTAAAAAATTGAGTTTTCTTGTTTTTGTTTCTGTTTTTTTTTTTTTTTTTTTTTTTTTCCCCCATAGGTTTTTGGGGAATGGGTGGTATTTGGTTCCATGAGTAACTTCTTTAGTGGTGATTTGTAAGATTTTGGTGCACCCATCACCCAAGCAGTGCATTGTAGTTCAGACTACAAACTGAACCCCATTTGTAGTCTTTTATCCCTCACCTGCCTCCCACCCTTTCCCCGGAGTCCCCAAAATACATTGTATCATTGTATCATTCTTATGCCTTTGCAATCTCATATCTTAGCTCCCACTTATGAGTGAGAACATAGGATGTTCGGTTTTCCATTCCTGAGTTACTTCACTTAGAATAATGGTCTCCAGTTCCATCCAGGTTGCTGTGAATGCCATTAATTTGTTACTTTTTATGGCTGAGTAGTATTCCATCAGATATACTATATATAATAATATATAATATATATAATTTATAATCATATGTGTATATGGTATATGTGGTGTATATATATATCACAATTCTTTGTCAGCTCATTGATTGATGGGCATTTGGGCATATTTTTGAAATTGCGAATTGTTCCTTACTCCTGCAAGCATGGCCGAAAGAAAGAAAGAAAGAAAGAAAGAAAGAAAGAAAGAAAGAAAGAAAGAAAAAGAAAGAAAGAAAGAAAGAAAGAGAAAGAAAGAGAAAGAATACATGTTGGTGTGGATGCGGTGATCAGGGAACACTTCTACACTGCTGGTGGGAATACAAACTAGTACAGCCACTATGGAAAACAGTGTGAAGATTCCTTAAAAACTAAAAGTAGAGCTACCATTTAATTCAGCAATCCCACTACTGGGTATCTTCCCAGAGGAAAATAAGTCATTATATGAAAAAAGTTTGGTTTTCTATACCTTTGTGACCTCCAGTCTGGACCTCAAAGGTGAACTCAGAGTTGGAGTTAGATGTTTGGGATTCAAAGACATGAAGATGGTAATGAAACATAAGATACCTCAAGGAGAGAACACGCAGCTAAAAGAAAAAGAGGTTTTAAGGCTAAGCCTTGAGGAAATCCATCACACAATGGCTGAGTAAGGCACATGAACCTGAATGGGGATGGGTAAGAAGTGGGCAGGGGAATAAGACAGAAACCAGAAGGCCATGGTGTTATAGAAGCCAAGAGAAAAGAGTGTGCCAGAAATCAATGAGGGACCACAAAGAGGGATCAAAACCTGTAAAAAGGCCATGAAAAATTGTTGTAGGACTTTGTCCTTAGCTCAGCTAAAAACAGGGTCCTTGTCACATGACCAGGAAAGATTAGGTTCGCAGACACTTTGAAGGGTGAGTAAAATGGAATTTATCAGGCAAAAAGAAAAAAAACTCAGCAAAGTGAGAGAGGTTCCTGTTAACAGGCCCTCGTCTCAAAGACTGAATCCCCAGGTAACCACCCCAAAACAGGAGAGGCCAGGCTCTTTCCCGCTGCAAATGGCGTGAACTTCCAGAGACTCTACCCCAGTGCGCACTCCTCCCGGTAGGCGGGCCAGTCTCCAGGGACCTCTTCATACTTGGCTGTCTCAATATGAATGCTGAGAATGTCTACTAGATACAGTGGCAGAGGTCACTGGTGACCTTAATAGAACAGTTTGTGGCGAGTGTTAGGGCAGAAGCCTTAGAGAGTTGTGATATATGTAGGAGGAGGAGACAAAATGGAGGCAGTCCTTATAGACAACACTTTAAGGAACTTTGGGGAGAAATGAGATGACTATTACTGAACCTGCATGGTGTTTGTTTCTAATTTGGAAAGAGTTAAAGTTATTAAGAAGGGGGTAAGATCTAAAATAATTATAGGGCCTGAGAAATAATGAGGGATTACATCAACGAATGCAACAGAAGGAAGAGGAAAGGATGGTGGAGAACTTAACAGAACTTAACAGGAAAGGATGGTGGAGAACGTAACAGGTAAGATTGCAACTATTGCAACTATTCGAACAGGAAATTGGTGAGTCCCCAACCGAGGGCTTCATTTTTCTCTGGTCTTATGCTATGGACAGAGAGTCAGAAAGTTATGAAACTAGTTTTTTCAGTACTAGTAAGGTTTTCCAAAATATCTTCAATTAATATCCTGCTTTTCTTTCTGTTCAATATTTGGACTGTTGCTGTTCAGTCAGCAGAATTATATTGTATGCTTTCATACAATGTTTAATTGGATGTATTTCTAGTGTTACTGAAAATTATCAGGAGGTATGGTGCATTTCTGTTCTCTGATATGGTTGATAATCTTTATGATTCCAAACAATTTTCCTAGTACTTTTTCTTTCAGTTTCCTTCAGTAAGCAATGGATTCATGGTTAATTTTCTGTAGGCTGTATTAGTGTGTCTGAGGCTGTCACATTTGATATTTAATGTGAAGGAGACTGGCATACCTCATCTGTTTTACTACATCCCTGTGGAAACATCAAGCTGATGTTTGAGATTACATCAGTCAAGATCCATCCAAGAAAGCAGAAACCATTCTAAGTGTTTGAAGTTCAGGGAATTTAACCCAGGGAGTTGGTTAAACAGGTGAAAGAAAAACTAAGAAATCAAACAGCAATGAGTCAACCTATACATTAATCGCATAATAAATCACACTCTCCTCAAACCTAGAGAAACAAATGGAGAAGACGGGGTGTCAGAGTTTACGCATCAAAAGCTGGAAACACTGGACTTGCCCAGAAGGAGCTGGAGCCCAGGAAGTGGTTCAGATGCTGTTGAACCCGAGAAGTTATCCAAGGTGAAAGAAGTGAGAGAAAAGAGCCTGGCTTCTCCCTTCTAGCCTGGATTATGAAACTTGCAGATGACCCTCCCCTGCCATCTCAAGACCCAACACACAGCAGTTGAATGTCAAGAAATGAATGTGACAGCGCAAGCCAAATACCACTTAGAGGTTAACTGAACTCTGTAACATTGTCAAAATCTCATTGAACATCAGTTTTGAGGACCTGATGCATTTCTGTAAGTTTCATACCTAGTGCATGTTCATCACGATATAGTGGCTCAAGCAATGGCACTTTCCCCCTTCTTTTTTCTTCCTCACAAAGATGACTTGTTTTATCCACTCTTACCCCACTACCTGTGTAATGATTTCTAAAATGGTGATGCTGAGCTAGTAAAAAAAATCTTCAAGAAATTAGATAAGTACATAGATTTCTGGATCCTATGAGAAAGTTTGAGTTAAGGCTCACAAGTCTGAACTGAAATAAAACCAAACAAACACAAGTAATTTTAATGAAGTGTTGCACTAGTGAAGCCAGGTTCAGGGAACAAATATAATCATACTGCGACACATTCTACTGTATATGAATTTCTTGCCACCAACATCCTGGAATATAACTTTAGTTTTTGTTCTGGTTCCATTGGTAGCTTCCCACATCCTAAATTAGGATATAGCCTTTCAACTCACTAGAGACACTTGCTCTTTTTATTATAATAATTTGGAAACTAAATAATTTTGCTCTGTTTTTCCCTCTCCTCCCTATCTCATTCTTACCACAGATATTCAAAAGAGTTAGTAGAGTAACAAGATTATATTTTAAGTGAACTTTGTTTTAAGGTAGAAGTGCTCAATATTAAAAGACAAACAAACAAAATACAAACAGAAAATATGAAGTAAACTTTAGGCTGAAATCCGAAGCCAAATAAAGCACATGATAAATGATTCAGTGAAATTAGTCAGCGCAAATACATTTTAGATTCTTTTTCAGAGGAAACCCACTGCATTCGACAATTAGAAATTAATTCAGGAGACAGTCACCTGAAGTTAAAAGAAAATTATTCAGCATAATAGCAATTCAAGAACTACTTTGTCTTTCCCTATAGAAGCACAACACTCTAACAGAAGTATAAATGATGTAACAGATAGCATTTGAATCCAATTACTAAGCTCCATATGCTATATGATATTTAAACAGCTGGACCTGCTGTTTCTGTATTAAATAACTTATTTTTAACAGGTTTATGATTTATAGTAGTGCTCCTCATTTAATGAGTCATAAGAAGTTCGTTTTTATCTAGCGAGATTGCCCCTCCCATGCAAGCAGGTATAAACCATTTAAAAAACGTTAATCATCATATAATGTTCGGTTTTGAAACACGGATTATAATAGAAAGTCAGCTAAGCATCTCTACTTATCATTAGGAATCCACCAGCAGTCTATAGTAGTATTTCCCTCCAAATTTACCCCTAACATTATTGACATTTGCTTTTTACTAAAATCTATATTTCAAAAGAAATTTGAGGAGTTAATTCAATTCCAGTTTTGTTTGTTATCAGTCCTGTCCATTTTGATGAAAAAATATTTCGCATATTGATGTTTTAGGTGTGAAGGGATAAGGCATATTGGTATTTGGTGGGGAAAGAAGGTAGTCTTGTCACTGAACAAGTGACCATTGTGTGCAGTGTTGGATCTGCCACCTACTCCTTACTGGTTATCTCAGGGATGCCCAGTCACTGCTTTTATTCATCTATTATGTTGTTAAGTGAATGGGTAAGTTTAGTGCCTTTGCAACGAGAAACTGTGTAAATTCCCTTGAAAAAGTCTGGGAAGTCATGGGAGATGGTTAAAAAAGAAATAAGTTAAAAGTATTCAGATTCAATCCTTTCAACTGTTGAATAGCTATAATAATCCCTACCCCAGAGACTTACAGAGACATTGTGGAAATGAAGTTAGATAATATGATAAAATGCTTGTGAAATCACCTTGTACGTTTCGAACACTGAACAGAATGTCCTCACTTAAGGTCAATACATTCTTGAAAACCATGGCTTTAACCAAAACAATGTACAGCAGGGCCTCAAATATTGTAATTTCCTTCAGTATTGTAATTTTATTATAATTTTGAGAGAAAAAATTGGTTTTGTTTTATATCACTTTGCTTAAAGTCACCGTTTCCAAGAACCTATCAACAATGTTAAGTGAGAACATAATGTACAGTGTACAGGCAGTTTACCCTTTAACTAAATCAGCATATGTGGACATTAAAACCACCAAAAGTGTTTTCTTTCATTGATAACTCTGTAATTCCTTTATTTCACTTTTCTCCTAAAAGGAAAGTATGTACTTATTAATGTTAGTGATAAAACACCAGATATGACTCAATTATTTTCACATGAATCCTTCATGATTTCAACAAAGACTTGTTTTACAATTTAATTCATTAGTGACTGTAAAAACCAGTCAATTTTGCTTAGGTTACTGAAATGCTTGCAGCCAGCTGTGAAGATAGTGGCAAGCTATGCAGTGATTATTCAAATAAATACTTAAATGAAATTCTTAGAACATTCTGTTAAAATTACTAAATACCCATGGAATCAAAACAAACCACTTGACACCTAGCCATCTGAAATTTTTAGACTCATAGTTTTGAAACATGTTGGTAGAAGGAATCTTTGTTATGGACACAGAGATAATTTTCCTATTTTACCTCCAAAAATGTGGTAAGCTATATATATCTAGCCACCAATATAATGTCTCCAATTAATATCAGTTTTCACCAATAATAATTTTTCATTAATTCTGATAAGAGCAAAGACTTTTAACAACATATTCTCATTGGATCTTATGATTGGCAACACTGGAGTAGGTATGCTTGAGAAAAATAAAAGTATCAGTATAGTTCAATTATAAAATGGGATAATATTTTTATAAGGTAGCTGGACCTCATTATTTGCATGGCTCTATAGTCACTCAGATCCTGCAAGTTCTATGATTAACGATTCACTTAAATATCTTCTTGGCCTGCTGCTTAGCTCAGTACAAAAGAAAGAAAAAAGAAAAAAGAAAAAAATCCTATTTCATAAAATACCTTTAAGCAGTTTACCTTAGTGAAAGTGTTGAGAACCCTGTTTTGCTTAGAATTTACTTTTTAAAAAAGTCAGTTTGGTTTTGGACTTAGGAATTTATAATCTAATACATATATTATCAAATATGCAAAATATAGAAATATTTATATAAAGAAACTATACATTATTAATAATTTGCATATGCTATGAATAAAATATCTGAATAAAATTTTTGTTCCCACAATAATATGTACCACTTCTCTAGAAATACAAGGATTTAGAACACTTTAAGAAGGAAAGACAGGTATGCTGGAAAACATTCTTAGTTCTTTGGTCCCCTTGCCTTTATTTACAAGCAATCATTTTTGTTACAATTCTACCTCCTGCTCGGAAGTGCTGTGGAAGTACTGTTTATAATTAGAGATCATTCAAATCTGCCCAGGATCCAGTATTTTATTGCAATAGTTTTCTTAAAATTATTTTTCACACCAATTTTGTTTCAAAACAGCCCAAGAACCAAGACATTCACAAAAACTGACTTTAGTACAGCACTTTTCTATGTTACATATGAAAATGTATGTATATACCACTGCCTCAGATAATTTTAAAAAGAATGGTTTAGCTATGCATTACCAGAAATGTCAAGGGTCATATTGAATTATGGTTGTATATAAAGAGATAATCATGTATAATAATAAGTAAAACCAAGACTTATAATGGACATGCATATACTACACCAAAGACGATGGAAGTGTCTCATGGACAAAAAGGGTACAAAATCTCTCTCTCTGTACACGCACTGGCAAGTGCTGACACAGTGGGGCCAATTCTTTGAGATCTTTACTTTCATTTCATGGTTTATACTACATGACGTGTAGCAAGCCAGACCCTGGCATCAGCTTCACTGACTACTTCCGATGTGGAATTCTCACTACCTTGTCCCCTCATCTGCTTATGAGCTGATGGACTTTCTCCATCAGCTGGGCAGGAGGAAGGGAAGGGAAGAGAACTAATGAAAAATAAATTTTAGACAGTTACTTTCCTCCTTCTGAAATTTTTAGTCTTTCTCTGTGTACACAGAAGTGTTTTGGGGGAGAGGTCAGGGGTGGAAGAGAAGATAAAAAATGAATCTCTTTAGAAGTCTTATCTTTGTCTTTTGTTCTTGAGACCTGTGTAGTCTTGGGAAAAACTGTCCAACTATAAATTGTTAAGAATCTTAATTAGAATTTACTTAAAATCAAAAATAACAATAAATAATAGAGTGAAGCAGCCACATTCTGGCCAAAAGGGGGCTTAAAAAAAAAAAACAAAAAGAAAGGGGGAGGCAAAAATATGGTAAGTGAAGACAGTAACAGAGGAAAAGGTAGAGATTAGTTCTTAAATACCTCTGCCACTGAAGGTTTCATTTTAGAAAGTCTGTTTTTGATGTATGATGACAGGGAATAGATCTGAGTAAGCATGATGACTTTCAACTCTACTCACAAATTTAATAAAATCCTACGGGATCATAAACTGGCAGCTGCTTTGTGAAAATGAAATGCTAATGTTCACAATTATAATTTTTATGCCCATAGCCATAAAATATATAAAGGTATTAGGTTATTTTCTAATGCAATACATGTATGATTTATGTGTATTACAGCAGATTAAATCTTTTGAGGTAAGAGTGGAATAAAAAACACCAATAAGTATGTATTTGGTCATTTGAAATATGCCTACACAATTTCATCTCAAAAGTACTTAAGTAGATAAACACCTTTTGGAGGTAAGAATAAGAGGAACATTTTACCTGAGGCAAGAATCTTAATATACCACTCTAAAAAGAGAGAGTCATGACAGTATTGCACGCTGCTGAAATTTTAAACAATGTAAGATAAGAATAGAAACAGTTTTACATGTTAAGAAAGTTTATTACAGATCATGCTGCTATGTTAAAAAGCTTTTATAAAGGAAAGAAATAGGGTAAAGTGGGGAACCACTGATGTGTTAAGAGATGAAGGGAGAGAGGTCTGGACAATGACTGCAATGAAACCGTGAATAACTGTATTTCCATTGGCAGTAAATTATCACAGGATAGAGAACTAGAAATCATTAATGGATTTCTGGATCCAAACAGAACAGCAGTGCCAATACAGGTGCTTAAAAACTGAAAATGCATAAAACAAAAAGAAAAGTTTCCTACAAGACATCTAGGAGATAATATGAATGAAAATGGATGGATTCACAGGACTGTGCAACCAAATCAAAGAAGAAAGCGTAGCCCTCTTTCTGAAATTAAATATTGATTCATTAATATATTAGGCACTGTAATTGACGCTTATGGGCCTGGGCTTCAGAATCAGAATATACCCTTAAATTCTGGCCCTACAGTTTAAGACATATATAATCCTGTGTAAATTCATTTCACTTTCTTAAGCCATGTTTTTCATTTGTGAAATGGGTACAATAATGTCACCTCATAGGATGTCTATAGGAATTAAATCAACTTAATTTTTAAAATAATTCACAAAGTACCTGGAACTTATTGTCAATAACTGACTTGATTCTACATATTGAGTGAATTCTATATAAACAAGTCTTGGAAATAATTTTGAAAGGCTCCATGTAAAATGAGGGCTATTTTCCAAGACTGACAAAAATGGTTTGAGGATACCAAATAGATCAATACAAAAATAGATTTGTATTGATAAATAAACTTGACTAAAATAAATGTGTGTGTGTGTGTGTGTGTGTGTGTGTGTGTGTGTGTGTCCCCAGCAAAGGGGCATTTTTAAAGGCAAAAAGATCTAAGGTTCAATCAAAATATCACAGACACAGCAAGTATGGAATCTCAATTTTGGCTGAATAACTCCAAAATCATAATAAAATGTAAGTACTTCTCATTTGCTGAGAATAACAGCAAATGACAGTTTTATTCATTTCTAATATAAAATGTTCAAGTTCATTGAATGAACCATGATATTCCTTAATACACCTAGTGAACACAAATTTGACCCTTTTTAAAGCAATTTTGTATATATAGCATTAGTTTTTCTTGACAGATGAGGAAAGTTGCATGTAGAATGAACAAATAAAAATTTTACTTGGAAAAATTATTTTTAGGATCCTTTTGCTTAACTTCTGTTTGATTTATGACTTCTTCCAATCATTCATGATGTAATTTGATTTGAGACAACATAAAAAAAATTGACCCAGATCCTAACAAGAAGTCTCAAGTAAATAGAGGAAACTGAGAAAGAAATATAACCATGTAATGTGCAGACACATGAAAATTTCTTGGAAAATTTAACACTATCATCACTTTGTTTATTCTAAAACATTTCTGAGACGCTGTCAGGTATTATAATAGGCACTGAGAGAGTTTAAAGTAAGTGAAACAGAGTCAAATCTTTTATTAATAATAATATTAACATTCTGTAAACACAGAACAGTATCTTATGAAAATATAGTGTTATACTCTGTATAAAGAAGCACCAAATTAAAAATTAATTGAAACAAACCGAGCATTCCTCTTTCTTAATTTGTTTAATAATTAACAAATATTTGAGTTATTATTATCATACACTTATTTTTAAGACCTCATTTGCCCTTACTTATATCAAAGATGTTATTTTACAACATTCTATAAAGGAATGCTAACAATTAAAATGATTATCTCACACTCACAGATTAAAGTTATTATTTTATATTTGGGGCTGATTTTGAAAATTTTAGGAGTTTTACTTGCAAAAGTAGTACATATTAAAAGATATAAACTAAGCACTCTTTTATATGTAAAAATAACTATAGGTCCTAATATTTTATTATTTAATTTTTGATTAAAAATGTATTCAAATATTTTAATATATGCTTTTATTTATTAAATACACAATTATTAAGATCCATGTACCTGACTCAATGTAATTTCACAGGCATACAGAGATGAATAAGACAGTCTATGTCTTTGAGGTACTTACAAGCGAAGGAAGCCAATACCTGTTTAGGCTTCACCCTTTTAAACTATTCCCAGTCTATTCATATGTTAGTTTTACTTTTAGTAGTTTAATCCTATGGACTAAAATTGGCTTCACAGAATCTCCCCCACAACTGCTACACAATCAAAAGATTTCTGGGCCAGGCATGGTGGCTTACACCTGTAATCCTAGCACTTTGGGATGCCAAGGCCAGTGTATCACTTGAGGTCAGGAGTTTGAGACCAGCCTGGCCAACATGGCAAAATCCCATCTCTACTAAAAAAATATAAAAATTAGCTGGGCGTGGTGGCACGTGCCTGTAAATCCAGCCACTCAGGAGGCTGAGGCTGGAGAATCACTTGAACCTGGGAGGCAGAGGTTGCAGTGAGCCGAGATCGTGCCACTGCACTCCAGCCTGGGCAACAGACCAAGACACTGTCTCAAAAAAAAAAAAATAAATAAATAAAAAATAAATAAATAAAATAAAATAAATAACCAAAAGCAAACAAAACATTTCTGAAATAAATCAATGTTCCTTACTATAGCAAAATTTCCTGTGCTTAAAAATAAATCATGGACAGTTTGACTAATAATCTAAGTGATTATTATTGGAATGGTGGATGTAGTTTAAAAAGAGAAAGGGAAAATCTGAAATTTCTAAATGGATTGGCATAGATGAACATTTCTCATTTTGGATGTTTATATGGATTTATACAAGCTATACTATAAATATTAAAACCCAAATAGATAAATGGATAAAGCCTAATGTTAGGCTATTGACAGAAGTAGAATTACAACTGATATTCTTATGAAAATAGCATATATTTGTAAGTAGGATTTTTATTTTATTTTGGAAAGAACACTTAATATGATCTAGAGTCTTAACAAAAGTTTAAGTGTACGACACATTATTGTTGACCACAGGTGCAATGTTGTACAGCAAATCTGTAGAGCTTATTCACCCTGCCTGACTGAAAGTTTATACTCACTGATTAGCACCTTCCCAGTTCCCTGCATCTGGCCTGGCAATCATCATTCCACTCTTTCACTCCACGCTTTTGACTATTTAGATATCTCATATAGGTGGAATCACACAGGATTTGTCTTTCTGTGACTGGCTTATATTATTTAGCATAATGTCCTCTAGACTCATCCATGATGTCACATATTGCAGAATTTCCTCCTTTTTAAATGCTGAATAGTATCCCATTGCATGTATATACCACATTTTCTTTATCTGTTCATCTGTTGATGGGGGTTTATTGGTTTCCAAATCATAGCTATTACGAGCAATGCTGGTAATATCTCTTCAAGAGACTAATTTAAATTCTTTTGAAGAAATCCTGTTGAATAAATCCTCAGAAGTGGAATTTCTAGATCATATGGTAGTTTTACACGATTTAGGAGAAAATAGTTTCTTCAACAAATGGTGTTGAAAACTGGGTATCCACATGCAAAAGAATGAAATTAGACCCTTATTTTACAGCATACAGAAAAGTCAACTCAAAATGCGTTGAAGACTTAAATGTATGACCTAAAACTGTAAAATTGCTAGGAGAAAATCTTCATGCCATTGGTCTTGGCAATGATTTCACGAATATGATACCAAAAACATAGGCAACAGAAACAAAAATACACAAGTAGGGTTGTAACAAATTAAAAATCTTTATAGTATAGGAAGCAATTAACAGAGTGAAAAGGCAGTCTTCAGAATGGGTGACAATATTTGCAAATCATGTATTTGTTAAGGAGTTAATCTTCAAATTCTATGAAAAGCTCTTAACATAATAGTAAAAAAAAATAAACTAATTAAACATTGGACTAAGGATTTGAACAGACATTTCGCCAAAGAAAATATACAAATGGCCAACAGGTATACAAATAGAATGCTCAATGTCACTAATCATCAGCGAAACCAAAAACCACAATGAGATATCACTTCACACCACACCTGTTAGATGTCTATGATGAAAAAAAATAATAGACAAGTGTTGGTGAGGATGTGGAAAGCCTGAAACTGTTGCACACTGTTGGTGAGAATGTAAATTGATGTAACAGCTATAGATTGATTTGTCTCTTAACAACAAACTTAAAAATTCCTTGCATTAGGCAGAATAATGGTTCCTAGAGATGTCTCCTTCCTAATCCCCAGGTCCTATGAATGTGGTAGGTTATGTGGATTAAGGTGGATTAAGGTTGCAGATGGAATTAAGCTTGGTAATCAGCTGATTTTAAACTAGGGAGATTAAATAGGATTTTACAGGCAGACCCAATGAAATCACAAGCTTCCTTAAAAGTAGAAGAGAGACAGAACAGAGTCAAAGAAAGAAATAGGACTATGAAAGAAGGCTCAGAGAAATGCAATGTTGCTGGTTTTAAAATGAAGGAAGCAGACTATGAGACAAGGAATGTGAGTGGTCTCTAGAAGATGGAAAAGGCAAAGAAATGAATTCTTCTCTACAGCCCCTGGAAAATAAACACAGCTCTACCAATATCTTGATTTTAGCTCAGTGATACGCATATCAAACTTTCAGTCTCCAGAATTATAAGATAATAATGTGTTGTTTTAAGCCACCATGTTAGTGGCAATTTACTATCACACTAAATAGAAAACTAATGCATTATTCAAACTGGTAAAATTTGCCACTATAAATGAAATAAACTGAATGGCAAAAGAAAACAAAAAAGTACAGTTCTATTCTTTCCTTTTTTGTTTAGAGTCCAAGGAATGTCCCATCAAATGCCATCTCTTTTATCTATACAAATTTATTTTGGTTATTATTGATCCCACATAAACCTAAAAATTTACTGGCCAGAAACATGCACCATAGTAATATAATTAGCTCTCCATTTTAACACTGAAAAATCTCTAGTGGACATTTTAGACAAGCCTGATCATGGCTGAATTGCCACTTAGACATAGAGAAACACGAGCAACAGACATTCATATTATATTCTGCATGTATTTGTTCTCTTACTTTAGGTTCATATTTTGTAGTTACATAAGATGTAGCAAAAAAGAAGTAAGCTATGAATTATTTTCCTTTAAGTTATATACACACACACATTCACATACACCTATGCAATACTCAGTAATCTGTTACAATCATGTATGTAAGCTGTGTCTTCTATATTAAAGGCCAATATTTCTGGAACTTGTTTATAGAGAGATAAAACATTCAAAAATATTATGAATATTTATAAGTATGCTTATATACTTACATATACTTATATATATTAAGTTAGAATATATATAGAGAGTATGTGCATGTGATAACTTGAAGGAAATATTAATTGGAGAGTATAAGGCAATAGCAAATAACAACAAATGTCCTTAAAAAGGCACTTAATTTTATTAGCATATATGTATATTTTAGTAAAATTAATGTGTTTCCAATTAATGTGTGTCTTAATTCTCTTTCAGTGGAAACAAAAATGAACATACACCAATATTTCATTATTAAGTACCAAAGAATCTAACAATATTTAGAACAATACTAATGAAAGCATTGGTGTGCCTTTGACCATATTCGTGATTTTAAGTTTAAGCATCAAGGTTTGCTCTGCATCCTTTAGTTTTTGTATTGGGTTTCAAACAAGGAATTAGTTCCGTAAACATTATTTTGCTATGGAAATGTACTTCTATATTTATTGGCATATAATGTTGAAAAATATCCTGAATTCTTAGTGATTATTTATGATTATAACTGATTATAAAAACTCATATCATAGAAAAAAGGACATACTAAAGATGCTGAAGAACTTGAAAATCTTGATTCCTAATTATGTATTTTTAATGACATCTTTTGAATTCTTCAGAATTTGAGCTTTTTTCTTAAATTTCACTGAAATATACAATGACATAAACTGCTCCCTCATCACCCCAGAGATTGAGGATGATTAGAAGCATAAAATATTTGAATTTGGTTATCCTGTGTTGTTTATCTTTTTTTAAGTACGATTAGAACACAAATGTTGAATAAAAAACAGGCATGTTACGTTTTGTTTCTGTCCTAGGAGATGGGATAACATTAGATTCCTCTTATTTCCATCTTCATTATGTAGTTGAACTCCCCAAAAGTCTGTTCATATCTACATAGAGCCATTAAATTAAACTTTTTAGGTGAAACCTTCCTTTAAACATACACATATAAAAATATTTTTTGACTGGGCGCGGTGGCTCATGCCTGTAATCCCAGCACTTTGGGAGGCTGAGGCAGGTGGATCACGAGGTCAGGAGATCGAGACCATCCTGGCTAACACGGTGTAACCCTGTCTCTACTAAAAATACAAAAAATTAGCCGGGTGTGGTGGCAGGCGCCTGTAGTCCCGGCTACTCGGGAGGCTGAGGCAGGAAAATGGCGTGAACCCAGGAGGTGGAGCTTGCAGTGGGCCAAGATTGAGCCACTGCACTCCAGCCTGGGCGACAGAGCGAGACTCCATCTCAAAAAAAAAAAAAAAAAAAAAAATATATATATATATATATATATACACACACACACACACACACACGTATATATTTTACTATTTTATGATCTGAGGATATTATGGAATCCAAGGCATATACTAATTGGATGCTGAAACAACTTTAAAAAGACTTATTTATTGTAAAAAATAAATGCCTACCTTTGTTAGGTATTTATGTGATTCTCAAAGAGCTGTTGCACTGGGGTTGCATTTCATTAGCAATGAATTTGGCAATTCTGAGGATTTGCTCCAGATACCAGTTCTTTAAGTAAAAAGCCCTCAACCACTAAAGGCCCAGTTGTTTTGTGGAAGTTTGTGTGTGCGTGTACACATGCATGTGTATGTGTGTATTTGTGCAAGTGTATGTGTGTATTTTGTGGAAGTGTGTGTGTACTCATACACATATGTAATCTTGCATGGGTGTGTGTACTTGTGCACGTGTATGTGTGTATTTTGTGGAAGTGTATGTGTGTGTACTCGTGCATGCGTGTATGTGTACTTGTGCATGTGTGTGTGTTTTTTGTGCAAGTATGTGTGTGTACTTGTGCACATGTGTCTGTACTCATGCACGTGTTTAGACCCACATAGCTCTTGTAATTTCTAAAAGTCATTGTGCACTGATTATATGCCATCCACTGAATCATATTTTATATGAATTTTCTTTTTAATACAGAAGTTCAGCATCTTATAACATTATTTGGAACTTTAAAAATGTGAGTTGACAGACCAGCTCTCAGAAAGGTGGGGACTTTATGTATAAAACAAACATAAGACAACCCTCAAGGCTAAAGAAATGATAGCTTGCCAAAGACATTGTGGCAAGAAGGATGACTTGGCAGTGAGTTATTTGGGTTTTGTTTTTGCATCACTTATCCCAGATTGAATGCTGGAAAAGCCAGAAAACCAGGATGACCAATGAATACAGGCAGAAAAAAAAAAGAGCCAGCTCTCTCTACATAAGAACCAGAAAAGGATCAACCTATGAAAACAGAAAATATTAAACAATAACATATCACTAGGAAGAGTCAGCGGAGGTCCTAGATCTCCACTGTTACTAGGTTGTAATGAGTTGTTTCAGCCACCAGTCCCAGCATTTTTGGGGTCCGAGGATGCTAGGTGGAAAACCAACCTTCATTCCTGCCAGAGAGTAAAGATCCCCTACACCACAACCACCAACTCCACCACCCCACCGCAGGGTAAGAGGATACCTCATTGGTTGGTGTAGAGATTCCCATCACCACACAGCATCAACAGGCCATTGTTCCCCTCTCTGCTGAAATCTTGTCAGAAGAAATTTAGTGGAGACAGTACTTTTGCCATTGTCCAGAAGTAATGAGGTCACTCTACTCCCCATAATATCAGCAGAGGCAACTGGGAAATAGAAACAAAGCATTCCTACTCTTCCCAGGCAGGATGATATTAGTGGAGACCTAGTAAGACCCAGAACTCCCATACTTATCATCCTTATCAAGAAAAAAAGCATCCCTACCACATCAAGAGACAATGAAGTTTGAAAAAGAATCTGTACTTACATCACCACTTTGCCTTAATGAGGCAGCATCTTACTAGTCCTGACAAACTAGTTTCAAAGGAGACCTGCTAAAAGAGATCACTAAATTAGATAATACATAACACCAAAAATGTCCAGGTTTCAATTGGAAGTAACTTATAGTATCAAGATTCAGAAAAATCTCAACATGAATGAGAAAAAATAAACAACAGAGGCTAACACAGTGATGATAAGAATGTTAGAATATCTATCAAGGACTTTAAAGTAGCATGCTTAAATCAGCATTCTCATGAGCAATTATTAAAAGGCTTGAAGAATATGAAAAATAGAAATTCTTGGCCAAAAAAGAAAATATAAAAAAGAATCAAAGGAAAATTTTAGAACTGAAAAATATAATAACCAATAAAACCTCAGTGTGAATGCATTCAAAAGCAGAGTGAAAATAACAGAAGAAAGAATCAGGACCTTAGGAAGAACAATAAAAATTACATGATCTAAACAGCAAATAGAAAATAAAGAATACTGATATGGTTTGATTCTGTATCCCCACCCAAATCTCATCTCAAACTGTAATCCCCACATGTTGAGGAAGGAACATGGTGGAAGGTGATTGGATCATGGGGGTCAGCTTCCCTCATGCTGTTCTCATGACGGTGAGTTCTCATGAGATCTGATGGTTTTATAAGTGGCAGTTTGCCCCTACTTTCCTTTCTCACCTGCCACCATGTAAGATGTGCCTGCATCCCCTTTCACCATGATTGTAAGTTACCTGAGGCCTCCCCAGCCATGTGGAACTGTGAGTCAGTTAAACCTCTTTTGTTTATAAAATATCCAGTCTCAAGTAATATCTTTATAGCAGTGTGAAAACAGACTAATACAGAGAATTAGAACCAGTAGAGTGGGGTACTGCTATAAAGATAACCTGAAAGTGTGGAAGCAACTTTGGAACTGGGTAACAGACAGAGGCTGGAAAAGTTTGGAGGACTCAGAAGAAGACAGGAAGATGTAGGAAAGTTTGGAACTTCTTAGAGCCTTGTTGAATGGTTTTGACCAAAATGCTGATAGTGATATAGACAATGAAACCCCAACTGGGGTTGTCTCAGATGGAGATGAGGAATTTATTGGGACCTAGAGTAAAGGTCACTCTTGCTATGCTTTAGCAAAGAGACTGGCAACATTTTGCCCCTACCCTCGTGATCTTTGAAATTTTCAACTTTAGAGAGATTATCTGAAACTGGAACTTATGTTTAAAAGGGGAGTAGAGCATAAAAGTTTGGAAAATTTGCAGCCTGACCATTTAGTAAAACAGAAAAAAAAAAATTTTCTGGGAGAAAACCAAGCCTACTGTAGAAATTGGCATAAGTAATAAGGAGCCAAATGTTAATCACCAAGACAATGAAGAATGCATTTCAGAGATCTTCAAGGCAGCCTCTCCCATCACAGACCCAGAGGCCTAGGAGAAAAGTGGTTTTATGGGCCAGGCCCAGAGCCCTACTGCTGTGTGCAGCCTGGGGACTTTTGACCTGTATTCCAGCTTCTCCAGCTGCAGCTGTGGCTAAAAGGGGACAAGGTACAGCTCAGGTCATTGCATCAGAGGGTGTAAGCCTTAGCAGCCTCCATGTGATGTTGGGCCTGTGGGTGCACAGAAGACAGGAGTTAAGCTTTGGGAACCTCTGCCTAGATTTTAGAGGATGTATGAAAGTACCTGGATGTCCAGGCAGAAACCTGCTACAGGGATGGAGCCCCTCATGGAGAACTTCTGCTAGGGCAGTGTAGAAGGGAAACATGGGGATGGAGCCCCCACACAGAGTCCCCACTGGGGCACTGCCTAGTGGAGCTGTGAAAAAAGGGCCACTGTCCTCCAGACTCAAAATGGTAGATCCACTGACAGGTTTGCACTGTGCACCTGGAAAATCCACAGGCACTCAACACTAGCCAGTGAAGGAGCTTTCCAAGGCTGTGGGAGCCTACCTCTTGCATCATAGTGCCCCAGATGTGAGACATGGAGTCAAAAGAGATTATTTCAGACCTGTAAGATTTAATGACTGCCCCACTGGATTTTAGACTTGCATAGGTCCTGCAGCCCCTTTGTTTTGGCCAATTTCTCCCATTTAGAACAGGAATATTTATCCAATGCCTGTATCCTCATTGTATCTTGGAAGTAACTAACTTTCTTTTGATTTTACAGGCCCATGGGCAGAAGGGACTTGCCCTCTTCTCAGATGAGACTTTGAACTTGAACTTTTGAGTTAATGCTGAAATCAGTTAAGACTACTGTAATCCCCACATGTCAAGGGAGGGACATGGTGGGAGGTGATTGGTTCATGGGAGCGGTTTTCCCCTGTGCTATTCTTGTGATAGTGAATGAGTTATCATGAGATCTGATGGTTTTATAAGTGGCAGTTTCCCCTGCTGTCCTCTCTCACCTGTCACCATGTAAGATGTGCCTGCTTCTCTTTTTGCCATGATTGTAAGTTTCCTGAGGCTTTTCCAGCCATGCAGAACTGTGAGTCAATTACACCTTTTTTGTTTATAAATTACACACTCTCAAATAACAGTGTGAAAAAAAAAGTAACATGAATACATATACAATGAACACCAACTCAGGAACCTTTAGGACTAAAACAAAAGATATAACATTCTTGTTATCATAGGGAAAGTAGAAAACAAATATCAGGTCTGAAAAAATATTCAAAGAATTATAACTGAAAATGTAATAAATTTGCAAAGTTCATAAAATTATGGTCAAGAAGCTGAGTGGACACCCAACAGAAGAAACCCAAAGACATTCATGTCATGGCATTTTGTAATCAAACTACTAAAAGCTAACAAGAAGGAAAAAAATCCGGAAAGCAGTAAGAGTGTAAAGGCACCTTCCCAGAGAGGAAAAAAAAAATGAATGAAAGTAGGTATCTCATTAGAAACCCTGGAAATTATAAATAAATATATAATCTTTTTTTTACATGTGAGAGAGAGAAAAAAAACAAAACTGTTATTCCAAAGTTCTATACTCAGCACAAATATCCTTCAGGAAAATCAGAGAAGTCAAGATCTGTTTGGATGATGACAAACTGAAAGGATTGATTGAGAATTTAACCTTAAAATAAAAATTATCTAAAAAATAAATGATAAAAGAAGGAATTGGGGAATATCAAGAAGAAAAACAATGGAAAGAATAGTAATATGAGTAAATAAAATAGATTTTCCTTCTCTCAAGTTTTCTCCATTGAAGAATTTTTAAATCAAAACTATGATTATTAAAACAAAAATTATGACAGCTTATGAGTCAATAAGCTGTTATTGACACATTATAAAGTTATGAGTTGGATTGCGAGATATAGAATGGAAATGTTAAAGACAATTACATTACTTAAAAAGGGAGGATAAATAGATATGAATGGAGGCAACCTTTCAACACTTTACTTGAAATGGTGAAATGGCAACACTAATTTCCTGTGATAAGTTACATATATGTAATACCTATAGGAGTCACTAACAAAGCTATACACACAGTTATATTTAAAAACAATCTAGATAAAAAAATAAATTCTAAAAATGTTCAAGTAACTAACAAGAAGGCAGGAAAAATAAAACAGAAAAAAAAGGAGGGAAAGAAAATAAAGCAAAAATGTTATGGCAGTCTTAATATAGCAATAATTAGGTTAAATATAAGTAGTCAAAATATACTCATTAGAAAACAAAGTTTGGCAGACGGGAAAAATAACACGACTCAACTATGTATTGTAAAACAGAAAGACACTGTAAGTATCACATTATAAGTAGGCTGAAAGCAAAAAGATGGGAAAACATACACCATGCCAACATTAATAAAAATAAATCAATAGTGGCTATATTTATATCAGATCAAACAGACATTTGAGCAAAGCAATTTAAAAGGGACAGAGATAAATATAATATAATGATAAAAGTTCAATCCACCAAAATGATAGCTATCTTAAGTGGATTTGCCAAATAATGAAGCTGCAAATACGTCAAGCAAAAACTTAAAGAACTGAAGGAAAAACAGAACAATTCATCGTTATAGCTGTAGACTTCACCCCTCTCTCAACAGTTGATAGTATGACTAGATGGAAAATCAGGAAAAATACTGCAAAATGCAACAATACCATCAGCAGGAACTAAAAGATATTTACAGATTACCACCCAACAACTTTAGGATAAGCTGTGTTTTGAAGTGCCCATGGTACACATTCCAAGAAACATCACATTCTGTGGTATAAAACTAATCTAGCAATTAAAAAAAATGATTGAGTTTATACACATTGTCTTCTCTAGCCATAATATAATAAACTAAAAATCAATAGCGGAAATATAACAGGAATATCTCCAAAAACATAAAACCAAAACAACTGACTTCTAAATAAACATGTGTTAGTAAGGAAGATTCAAGGAAAAATGTTTAAATGCATCGAGTGGAATAAAAATGAAAATATATCAATATTTGTAGGATGCAGCAAAAACAGTACTAAGGGGTAAACTTACAGCACTAAATTCTTACATTACAAAAGAAAAGTATCAAATAAATAAGCTAATATTTCATCTCAGGTACCTAGATAAAGAAGAAAAAAATGAACCCAAGACAAGAAAAACAAAGGAAATTACGGTAAGAGTAGAAATAAAAAAACAAGTGAAGATAAGTTAAACAAAAGACTGCTTTTTAAAAAGACCAGTCAAATTGTCACACTAGCAAGACTGATGAGGAAAACCTAGAGATGACATGTATTAACATTATCACAAATGGAACAGAGGATAACACTAGATCCTACCACTATTGAAGAGTAACAAATGAATACTGTGAAACACTCTATACAAATAAATATGCCAACTTAGATGAAATTAACCAAATACATTTTGGGAAAACTAAAACCAAACAGAAAGCTCGATGTCTTCCATAATTTTTATATAAACAAGTCAAATTCGTTGTGTTTGCTTGCTTATTTTGCTAGCTTCTTTTTTGTCTTGAATTGAACTGGTCGTATAATTACCTTGGTTGTACTTATGTAATCTGGGGAAATTAAAATAAGATGGTCTCTTCAAGTACCTGATGCTTACTAAAGATTTCGTGGTGACATGAGGAATCTAACTGTAATCAATCATTATTTTTGAATGCAAGGCATTATAATAGTCACAGGAAAGGTATTATTTAGTTCAGAATAACTAAGTAGTATATATATCTTTTTTTATATATACTACTGCTAATACATATTAAATGCTAGCCACATGTCACATGTGAGGTTAATGTATTTATTTATTATGCCGTTTTATCATAATGGCCATCTTATGAATTTCACAGATGAGGAAGCTAAGGCTAGGAAAGTTTAAAGATCCTAGGGCTAACAGATAGCAGAACCAGTACTCAGAGAATGTTTGTCTAATATTTGTACTTTACAGGCACTTCATAAATATAAATGTTATAACTTTTTGCTTTGTGAGGTCAGCATTATTTCCATCTACAGATGGGAAAACTGAGGCTTAAATGGTGAAGGAACTTTAAAAAGGTAGTACAATGGTAATATACATAAAGAACTATCTGGATGCCATGTTTTTCACTCCAATTGCAATTTCTTTCAACTGATTTATTGTTCAAGCTATGCTAAAGAAAATAAGAAAATAGATCTGGTGTGGTGGCTCATGCCTGTAATCCCAGCATTTTCAGAGGCCAAGGCGAGCAGATCATCTGAGGTTCGAAGTTTGAGACCAGCCTGACCAACATGGTGAAACTCCGTCTCTACTAAAAGTACAAAAATTAGCCGAGTGTGGTGGCACAGACCTGTAATCCCAGTTACTTGGGAGGCTGAAGCAGGAGAATTGAGTGAGCCCAGAAGGCGGAGGTTGCAGTGAGGTGATATTGCACCACTGCACTCCATCCTCAGTGACAGAGCAAGACTCGGCTGAAGCAGGAGAATTGAATGGACCCAGAAGGCAGGGGTTGCGGTGAGCTGATATCGCACCACTGCACTCCAGCCTTGAAGACAGAGCAAGAAGCTGTCTCAAAAGAAAAAAAAAATAAAAAGAAAGAAAGAAAATAAGAAGAAAACACTTCTGTTTTACAGGATTTT
The DNA here is from genome assembly GCF_043159975.1 of Macaca nemestrina. Classification (NCBI taxonomy): domain Eukaryota; kingdom Metazoa; phylum Chordata; class Mammalia; order Primates; family Cercopithecidae; genus Macaca; species Macaca nemestrina. The sequence goes on from NC_092140.1 coordinate 21,624,362, forward strand.
TGTTAAAATGGCTATCAAAATAACACTCAAATATGAAACCATATTCAAAGAGCCTATAGACTCACACAGTTTAAAAGCTTAGGCGTGTATTGACAGTAATACATTAAGCACAGAAAGGTGCATAAATATGGGTAGAATCAAGTATATGAAATCAAAAGGAAGAGAGAAAATAAAATTTAGAATCAGAAGTTGAATTATAGGTCATCCACCCTAAATTCTTGCTTATAACAATTACAGGGTCACTAGAACATGGCAAATCTCAACATTACTATCACCTTGCTGTGAGCCTTTAGATAACATGATTCTTTCCAAAAAGCTTCCAATTTGTTTCCTGCAGAATAAAGACAACGATTCCCATTTCATAAAACAATGTATAAATAATATATGAAAAACATGTATAACATGTCTGACATATTGGAAATACTGGAGAAATGATAGACATTTCATCATAAATTATTTTTCTTTTTCTTTTTCCTCTGCTACCTTTTCCACCAAAAGTCTGTACTCCAAGTTCGATAGTGTGCATTTGACATTGAAAAGTGCAAGCTGCTCTCCCAGTAACCACTTTCTTGACCCGATTCTTATCTAAATGTGGTCCTGTACTAATTATTGCCACTACAGAGGTAAATGGAAGTGATGTGTATCAGAACAAAACTTTAGAAGTGATTGTGTCTTTTCCACTTATTTCCCTGCACTGCAGAATTACTGCATGAAGAAATGCGGCCATCATCCAGAAGCAGTAGAGTAGATTGTTGTATGGACAATATATAAGCTATTTTTGTGTAAGCCTTTAAAAATAAATAAATGAAAGAGATGCTCAGTGAGGTATATTTCAACTCCCAAAATAATTCTATTCATTCATGTATTTGTTTGGCATTGGTTGCAACAATAATTGCTATATATACATAACTGAATCTTAAATAGTTTGTAAAAGTTGTGTGGGATAGAGAGAGATTGAGATAATTAAGCACCTGAAAGTCTGCCACATGAAAAAGTTATTCTACCTACAGAATTAAAAAGCTTACTGGGCACAAAATATAAGCTCTTCGTTTGAATTCTACTACTTTGTGACTTACAGGACATAACTTGACCCCTTTGAGTTTTACTACCTCTCAAAAACAAATAAAAACAGTAAGCACTATGTAGTGTAGATAAAAATGTATCTACAATATGTCCATTTGATTTTCAATTTATTTACTTTTATGTGGTTTTCCTTTTGTAGGAGGAGAGAGACCTGGAGTGAGTAAAATGGTCCTCTAAAATGTGTAACTATAAAAGGGGATTTTATAGAAAGAGGGTTATTTCTCTAGACAGTTAGAACCATATCACTGGTGTTCAGTGTTTTCTCAATCTAAGACATGGTTTCTAAATAGCATCAGTCACTACTGATATTTTGGGCTAATTCTTTGTTGTGCTTATCTGTCCTGGGTATTGTAAGATATTTAACATATCCTTGACCTCTACTGCTGGATATCTATATCAACCCTCTCCCCAAGGATACAACAAAAAATGTCTCCAGACTTTGAAAAGCATTTGCTTGTGGGGCACAGTTTTTCCCAAGTTCAGAATCACTGGTTTAATGTTCTTACTAGATGCATCTCAGGCACTCCAAAGTGAGAAGAATAAGGAACCTCCCTGTGACTGACACTAGAACCCCTGCCCAAATATACACATCAACTTCATCACTCAAAGCAGCCACCAAAACTCTTCCATTTCTAAGAATCAAGGCACTCCCATATTTGCTAAGACTATTCAGTTTCTAAGCACACTCTTTTTGCCCAATTCAGAATCGTCTTTCTAATGCATACATCTGAGTGCATTATTTCAATATAACAGTGTAAGTATATTATAGATGACCTCAGGAAAGAAAATATTCAAGACATCACTAACAAATTGAGTCAATAATGTATTTATTATACTAGAATAAGTCACTTGTTCATGGTCAACATGAAAAGTTATTTGCATGCTTATATTGTAAAATATTGTAACATACTCTAGAAAATTAATATGGTAACATTAGAGTCTCCAGAATGGATTAGGAACATATTAAACACCAAAAAAAAAAACCCTTCAAATCTCAAGGAATAGATTCCATCAGAGATATGGAAGTAAAATAATATACTTGATTAAAGTTTCATTATCAAAGCTTGCCCTTATGTTTTTCTGAATTATACCAGAAATTCCTTTCACATTGTAAGGAGGGTGCTGTTTGGTGTTGGGGCTAACGTAAACACCACCACCAACATGGGCAGGATGAAGAATTATGATCACCAAAAGAAACACAATGAAAGCCCAGTCAATTCAGCCATTCGAGTGAGAGCATTACATCAGAATTATCCAAAAACTTCAGCTTATTAAGCAAGAAAAACAGATTTTTTTCATGGTGATTTTTCTGCCCAGTTGAATTTTGACTTTTGTGTCTATCATCAGCATTACATCATAGGGTCGTGCATAATGAGCACTCCCTAAGTGTCAGTTACTATACTAGGAGCTAAGTAGAGAAAGGCAAGCTAGAAAGTGTTCTGTCTTTATGGCATTTGGAATCCACTATCTATAAAAATGATTAAAGTATGCAAATGCATTTAAAGCTTAATTATCCTAGAAGTCTCAACTTTTTGGATGAATCTTGAAAAATAAACATGATTATTACAGAAACATGATTTCACTATATCTATGATCTCTTAGTTAAATTGATGGCAAAAGGTGGCAATATCTGTTTTAGGAAATAATAAATATATATATCATTATATATATTAATTATGATTTATGAAGCTTTGTATGACAATTTATGTTTTTCTGAACTTATGAAAAATAATTACAATATAATAAAACTTTTTCATGTTAAAATTAAAATCAGAAATATTTGAATAAAAATTTAAAAATTATATGGCTTGGAATCTATCAAGTTGGGTATGTTACTGGTGGGAAAAAGGGAATTTAATACGAGTAATGATAGAGGCAGCAGGCAGAGAAATTTCAGGCAGACAGGGGCAGGTCCCTGGTGAAACCCCACCTTTAAGCCAAAGTAGCCTGAAACCTACGGCCCAAAGTGAGAATGCCTGTCTATTCCTGTTTGCCCACTCTCTCCAATTGGTTCCTTTAAAATAATGCCTTTTTGCCAATCAAATGTTGCCTTTTGCAAAACTACCAATGGCTGACCCCACCTCCCCCATCCTGTGCCTATAAAGATCCCAGACTCAGTCAGAAGAGGAGAGAGAAGCGGCTTGATTGGAGAAAGGCAACTTGACTTCAGAAAGACAGCTGCACTTCTCAGGAGAGGTGGCTTGACTTTGGAAAAGAACCAGCCGAACTTTAGGGGAAGATTACCTGCCCATCCCATCCCCTTTCCAGCTCCCCTCTCCGCTGAGAGCCATTTCTATTGCTAAATAAAATTCTCTGCCTTCACCATCTTTCAAGTGTCCAATCGATTGACCTTATTCTTTTTGGACAAGAGTTTGGGAGTCACCAATTGCGGGTATCCAAAAAAGGCTGTCACACTGGCCCTTTGCTCTTGCTGGCAGAGGGCAGCTGCCCCATGCAACGAGGCAAGGGGCCAACTGAGCTGATAACAAACAGCTGTCTGCAGATGGAAGAGCTAAGACAGCATGTAACATACCCTCTGGGGCTTCGGGGTCACAGGGCCCCCCAACCTGGTCTGGGTGTGGGCCCCACACAGAGCTTGCTGGCCAGGTCCCACACTCACTCACTTGCACCTGGTCTGGCTGTGAGTCCTGCATTCACTCACATGTGTGCTCCCTCCCACAAGAGGTGAGCACAGCAGGCTAAGTAAATGTTCACCCCCATCACGAGTCTGACAAAGGGGCCAAGAAAAATCCAGAATCAGAAATTCTGAATTCTTATTTTAAAGTTATTTTATAATAAAATGTAAACTTAGATAGCATTTATGTAGAAACATAAGTATTATTACTCTATGACCAATTCATAGATTGGAATGCAGTGATCCAGTATCGGACAGAACATCCCCGACTTTTTATTTTTTAACTCTGCCTACAAAAAATAAAGAAATGAATACCTATTGCATGACTAAAGATTCAAATTTATAATTTACTTCAATTAAGTGGTACTTATTTAACTTTCTGAAACCATCAGTATAAGTGCTTTGTTCTTTCATTCAAATGACTTTTCTTTTACACCTATTTGTGATTTTCTCTGGCATCCAAATATGCAAGAAGAAGATACTCTTTTTTAAAAAAAATCAGGATGATAAACAATTTAAGTTGAAAGTAACAAGAGGAGATAAAAAAATGTTTTTCTTTATAAAAGTGTTTATTTTATAATTTAATACAATTAACATGCTTTGATAAAGTTCCTATGTATTTAGAGCAAATAGGTAGAGAAAAGGCAAAAAGGAAATGAAAAAATTAAATATTTTTCAAATCAAGCTATTATAAAGCAATGCCAAATGAGGATGTTGAAAAATGGAATGTATTACTGAAATGACCTTATAAGACATATAAAACTGTAATTTCATTAATAAAATATATTTGACTAAACTCAGGTCTACATTATTAGCGCTTCATAGAATATTAGATTCTCTCTTATTATTTTCTAGAAGTTCTACACTGAATTAGCCAATTGTGACAGGGTCACTTCCACAGCCATCTCCATAGAATCTCCTCAAACCTTCCCCATTCCAGTTGAGAACAGAAGATTTAGGCTTTTAGAAATAAACTCTTTTCTGTAAGTCTGACTTTTAAAAATCATTATCAATGTGAGCACTGACCTGTGAACATTACAGCAATTAATTGTGGTAGTGCAGATTCTAAATTTGTCAGTGTCCACTCAATTTGTAAAATTGAGCAGATTAATTAAAGATAGTAATATACTGATAAGCATGTTATTATTTTATTCACTGAAGATTCCAAACTAGCACTTTCTATATAAATGATTTTTTAAATGTTTAATTGACTTTGAAAATGTTAAGATAAGGAACAGTCTTGCAAAATTGAGTTCAATAGCTGCTTTCTAATTCTACTGTAATACCCCATAAGAGGATGCCACATTATTATATCATCTCCTGCTGCTCTCACACTGGCAGCATCATCAGTGCCCAGAAGCAGATCTGGGACTAAGATGGCTATTAATGAATCACAAGCTTACAAGGCTTAAAAATATAAATCAAAATTCAATATTTTGCAAAGTTCAGATCTCCTTGGGAAATATGACAGAGTATTTATGTTCCATCATATTTATCAGGAAGGGGGAGTCCTGTGACTTTGACTTTTCAGACCAAGAAAGTTTAATATTTCACATGGATAACACATTGCATGTTTTGTTTTGAAATTTTTTACATGTTAACAGCTACAAATGATGATCACACACTAGTATATATTTACACTTACGGACCAATTCATCTATTAAATAGAGGATGGAAAGGAGAAGAGAACAAAGGAACTACTCCTTAATGAATCCTATCATGTTCTAGACACGATGTAATATTTTGCATATATTCTGTCTTCTAATGAAAGATCTTTGCTTAGAATGTATTCCTTATCTATATAGTTATCTATACATATAGAGTTATATTTACATCTATTGAGAGTATTTTCAATGTATTTTATGTTGATACTATTCACACACATGCAAAACTGTTGAAGATAAATATAATAAAGAGCTACATACCTCCTTCCAGAAAATCTATAATATTTTGGCATATTTGCTCCTGATATCATTTAAGAAATATTGTCTTATAGTTTGTATTAGTCTGTTCAGGCTGCCATAACAGAACACCACATACTGGGTGGATTACACAATGGAAATGTGTTTTCTCGCAATTCTGAAAGCTGAAAGTTCAAGGTGCCATCAAGGTTGGTGCCTCGTGTGGCCTCCCTTCCTGGATTGTAGATGCCTACTTCCTTGCTGGGTCCTTACACAACAAGAGATGACCACTCTCTTGCTGTTGCCTTTCTTCCTTGCGGTGGGGGTGGAGAGAGACAGAGAAAGGGAGAGAGTGCTCTGATGTCTCTTCCTCTTCTTGTAAGGATACCAGTCCTATTGGATTACAGCCTCACCTTTATAAACACATTTCACCTTAATTATTGCCCAAAAATTGTGTCTCCAAGTCTAATTATGTTGGGGATTAGGGCTTCAATATAGAGATTCTGGGGAACACAGTTCAGTCCATAACATGTGTGCAGTTGCAAAATCCAATTAGCACTTCCTCAACTATCTCCTTTTTTTCCCTTGCCAGATAAAACACTTATTGTGATGTTCATTTATTTGCTCAATCAACTAATATTTATTCAACCTCTACTATATGTGATTTACTGTCCTACATACAAAAAAACAACAATAAATAAAATGAGCAAAATCCCACACATGTATGTGACTATACTGTACTTCAAGGCTGGGGGAGAGCAGAAAATAGACAACATAAATATGTAAAATATATGATATGTTAAGTGGTGATAAACATATTGAAGCAAGAATGATTAGGGGATGGGGGTGTAAACTGAGGAATGTTTTTACATTTTGACCTGCCAGAGAGGAGAGTTCTAATTGAATAGTTAGTAGAATCCCTAGACATTGTCACCTTTGTTGTAGAACTAGACTAGCCTCAGAACAAAGGCTATTCAAGACCCACACAAAAAAAGCTTAAAAATAAGCTCTGAAATAAAATCACGCTGATCTCCACATAACTAAATCGGTTACTCCAACAAAAGCCATCCCATATTGAAACACAGACACACAGACACACAGACACACACACACACACACACACACACGACAATCCAGCAGTCAACAGATTAAAAAAAAAATGATGAGCATCAAATACAAAATTACTGTACATGCCAAGAAGAAGAAAAAAGTGAACTCTTAGCCGAGAGAAACGTTATTCAGTAGAAGCATAACCAGAAATGACAGAGATAATGTTATAAAATAAAAGTTGTTATAAATTTGTTCAAGTATTTAAAGGAAAACATAAAATAATTAGGCAAGAAATGGAATATACAAGAAAATAATCAGATGAAACTTCTACAGATGAAAGTAAAATACATGATATAAATAATTCATTAGATGGTATTAAAAGCATATTGGATATAGCAGAAGGAAAGATAAGTGAATTTGAAGACATAGCAAAAGAAACTATGCAAACTGAAGCACATAGAGAAAAAAAGACAAAAAAATGAAGTGAATACAGCATAATAACCTGTGAGACAATATTAAACTTTACAACACATGTGAAACTGTTATTTTTAAAGGGAGAAACGGGAGCAGAAAATAAAATTCAAGAAGTAATGTCAAAAATCTACATTTGATAAAAACTAAAAACTCACAGATTCAAGAAGTTTAGCAAACACAAAACGGAGACAAGAATTAACTGCTGGCTTTTTCCTCAGAAACTGTTTAATTAAACCAGAAGAAAAATGGAACTACATTGTCAAATAGAATTCTATATCCGCAAAAATGTATTCCAAAATTGTTTTTTAAAAATATAACTTTGCTTTTAGTCAAACACCGAAAGAATGTGCTGCCAACAAACAGCACTCAAAAAAAAAAAAAAAAACAAAAAACACACACACACACAACTATAAAGAGATACTTCCTCACGGGGAAGAAAAATGACACCAGATGGAAACACTAAACTTCACAAAGGAATGAAAAAGGAGAAATGTTCAATCTGTAGGTAAATATAAAACATTTTCGGCCAGGCGCGGTGGCTCACGCCTGCAATCCCAGCACTTTGGGAGGCCAAGGTGGGCAGATCACGAGGTCAGGAGATCGAGACCATCCTGGTTAACACGGTGAAACCCCGTCTCTACTAAAAAAATACAAAAAACTAGCCGGGCATGGTGGGGGGCGCCTGTAGTCCCAGCTACTCAGGAGGCTGAAGCAGGAGAATGGCCTGAATCCGGGAGGCGGAGCTTGCAGTGAGCCGAAATCGCACCACTGCACTACAGACTGGGCGACAGAGCAAGACTCCATCTTGGGAAAAAAAAATTTTTTTTCTTCTTATTCACCGTGTTCTTTGATAAGTCATTTTCTGTTTCAAGCAAACTAATAACCAGGAATTACAGAATTTATAACATAACATATGTAGAAGTAAATGCTATGGGAACAATAACCCAAAGAGTAAAGTGGAAATGGAAGTATAGATTTTGGAGTCCTCATATGTGAAGCGGTACATGACATAAAGGGAGACTAGGATATGATGCCAGCGCCTATTTCACCTTGAGCGACCATATTTTAAAAGCCATATAGATAATAAACAAATAGTGAAAATAAAAGGAAAAGGAGGAAAAGAACAAGCCAGAACAGATTAGAAAGTGGAAAACAAGTATGAGAACTATAATTTCAAATCCAGCTATATTAATAATTACACTAAAAACTAAGGATTCAAAGTTCTAAAAAAGCAGAGATTGACAAATTGTGTTTTAAAATAAACAAACCATACACGGCCTAAAAGACACACAATTTAAATATAAAGACAGAGATAAATCTAATATTAATATTGGTGACAAATGAATCATAAGGATGCTAGAGTAGCTATTCAGACAAAGCATATTTCAAAATATATATATTTATGTGGAATAAAGACAGACCCTTTATAACAACAAAAGGGCAAATTCATCAAAAACATAAAACAATCCTAAATGTGTATGAACCTAATATCAGAACTTCAAAATGCATAAACCAAAAACTGATGGAATGAAAAATGTGGTAGACTAAACCACAACTCTAATAGAGGATTTCAGCCAATACATCTACTATTATGATTAGTAGAGGCAAATGATGACAGGGAGCCAAATGCATAGTGCAATGCCAAATGATTATTGCCCTTTAAAATAGATATGTTGGCCTGGCCATTATGCAGTGTGTTGATAAATAGAAATCCTGTTATATCTTGATATTGAGAGTAAATTGTGAAAACAGCTAAGAATATTTTCCCTGGAATGAAATGTACACATATTGCAGACTGAGCTTTTATGGTTTAAAATTGCACACTAGCATCAATACAAATTTACTTTATCATATTAAAGGTCACAAGAAAGTGCTTAATAAGACAAACTCAATTATTAATACTTAACTGAGCAATATGATTGAAGATACGTTATTAAAGCAGAATTCATAACATCCGCAACTTGGTATGCTACAATATTACAAAAATGTACTGTATAATAAAACAAAGTTAATTAACAAATGAGTAGATAATGAGAATCAGCCAACTCGATCATTCTCCAAGTCTATAAGCTATGAAATTCACAAAATTAAGAAAAGAATATACCTCTACTATATCTGTGTGGCTGTGTATGTTTATGAATGTGTGTCTCTCTCTCTTCGTTTTCATAATCTAAAAAAATGAAGTCTACTGAGAAATACAAGCATCTTTGATTGTAAGATCTTGGTAGATCAAGGAAGTTCTCTTTGGAAGTAACTTAAAGGGAAATGTTTTCCACTACATTTGATACAAGATCAAGAGTTTACTTGGGTATGAATCGACATTAGGAGAGCAATTCAGAGCCTAGTATAAGACAGAAGTAATAGGAAGGCACTTTTGTGCTAGACAAGTGGAGTTTCAAAACTCTTCAAGCCAAAAGGAAATCAATATGTATTTACTTTTCTAAAACACACAATTTCTTAACCTTAGAGAGTGCTAATTGCTTATCACAGAAGTACAGCTCTTCCAGATAAACCAACTAGAGTTCATTTAGGAAGTAATCTCACATTTCACAGAAATGGTTTTAGGAAGCAAACACTGTCAAAATATACATATATTTCTATATATTTAGCTGTCATTTATCCACTTAAATTATTTTGGTACATTTTTCCAATTTTACTTCTGATGATTCAGACCATGCCATCATTTTGAGTACAAAAGAGACAGATAATACTTACCGTATATTGTTTGCACATATGTCATAAAAGCCACAAACATTATACATTTATAATATACAAACTCAGTGGTGTAAGACGCTTTTTATGGTATAACTGGACTAAGTATTTCTCCAAGTGACAACATTAGAAAGGAAAATACATTTTGTTTCATGTCTTGGAATAGATGCTAAGTATAGACTTTTGTGGGTCTTTTATAGTCAAAACAAGGTTTATCAGGTTACATCTAGTTTCTTTGAGAATACACAGTGCTCCTAGCTTGAGGATACTTTTCCCCCACTATCTGTGAGTAATTAATTTAGTGGCATATAAATATCTTCTCTCCCAATAATGATATAAACTCAGGAAACATTCTAATATTATTAAATCATTCATTCATTCAATGGGAAAACTGGATATCCATATGCAGAAGAACCAGCAGATATTTGTTGATCACTAATTATAGGCCAGGAATTGTCCTGGGTGCAGGAGATACAGCAGTGAACACAATAGGCAATGTTTTTGCTTTCTTGGCGCTTACAGTCTAGTAAGGAGATATGGATAATCAAATAAGTTATATGTATCTGTGTATATACTTATATAATACATACACAAATATTTGTCAATAGCAATATATCCTATACATAAAAATTAGGGATTAGAGGATGATAAAGAACCCTGAAAGGAGAAGGGATGATATTCCTTTCTATGATGTCTGCGTAAGACATCACTAAAAATGTGGTATTGGTGTAAGGAGCTGAAGCTGAGGGCCCTAACCACAGGAAATCTAGAATCAAGAGGGCTGTAGCCAAATGGGAGGAGAAATCAGGCAAAGACTCCATGGTGGCAGAGTGAGTTTTCAGCCTCTAGTCACAACAGATTTAAACATGAATACAAGGCCAAAGTAGTGTAAGGCTGTTGCAGTTTTGTGAAGTGTAAGAAATTTCTTGGGCTCCCTCTTCATTCCTCTTGATGGAATCCTGTAAGCCAGGGAGGGAAAATCTTAACTGACTTTAGTTCTCTTTTCCAGGGTTTGCAAATAAAGGGGATTTGTGCTAAACTTGTGTGATGGTTAATACTGAGTGCCAACTTGATTGGATTGAAGGATGCAAAATATTGTTCCTGGGTGTGTCTATGACTATGTTGCCAAAGGAGATTAATATTTGAGTCAGTGGACTGAGAAAGGCAGACTCACCCTCAATTTGAATGGGCACAATCTAATCAGCTGCCAGCATGGCCAGAATAAAAGCAAGCCATCCACATTTTATTTTGAATTGTAGCTCGCATTATTCTCACGTGTTATGGGAGGGACCTGGTGGGAGATAATGGAATCATGAGGGCAGTTTCCCCCACAATGCTCTCGCGGTAGTGAGTAAGTCTCTTAAGATCTGATGGTTTTACAAAGGGTTTCCCTTTTCACTTATTTTTCATTCTGTCTTGCCTGCCACCATGTAAGATGTGCCTTTCACCTTCCACCATGATTGTGAGGCTTCCCCATCCACGTGGAATTGAGTCCATTAAACCTTTTTTTCTTTATAAATTATCCAGTCTCGGTTATGTCTTTATCAGCAGCATGAAAATGTACTAATACAACTTGTGACTCTATTCTATCTAATATTAACTTTCTTTAAATCCACGACTCTCATTGTATGAATAGAGTCATATATACTTTGTAGATAAGTGCTCTTTGCATGAAAAGCTATAGTGTAATTACATATATATATGTGTGTGTGTGTGTGTATATATATTTTTTAATTTTTATTTATTTATTTATTTTTTAGATGGAGTCTCACTCTGTCACCAGGATGGAATACACTGGTGCGATCTCGGCTCTGCAACATCTGCCTCCCGGGTTCAAGTGGTTCTCCTGCCTCAGCCTCCTGAGTAGCAGGGACTACAGGCACACGTCACCATGTCCAGTTAATTTTTGTATTTTTTGTAGAGACAGGGTTTTGCCATGTTGACCAGGATGGTCTCCATCTCTTGACCTAGTGATCCACCTACCTCAGCCTCCCAAACTGCTGGGATTACAGGCATGAGCTACTGCGCTTGGCCTATAGTGTCATTATTAAATGCATAAGAAGAATAAACACTTTGAGAAAATAAAGTGAAAACTGTTTTTACAGTAACAAAATCTTGAGAAATATTCTCTAGGAAAAATAGCTTCAGCTAAATTATTCTATCAAGTCTCTTGTTCAACATTCTAGTGAGGTTCATGGTATATACTTCATAAAACTCCTGGTGAGGAGGTAGGAGGATCTTTTAATTTTTTAATCCACTTCTGGCATCAGTGAGAGATTATAAGAGGCTTGTTTTTAATCTTCTCACAGATCAGATTTAGTGATTTTAATCTTCTCTCATTTTGTAGTTGTACTGCCTGCATTCTGAAGTGTAACATTTCATCAATATGGATCATGACTACTCACAACTTACTGTTTTATTGTTCACAGTAGATGTGAAAGGGCTGTTATTTCTTTATTTTTATGTTGGTTTAATTACCAAGAAAAGAAGGGAATTAGATTATAGCAAAAAGAGTAACAAAATACAGATTTGATGTGCACTATTACAATCAAGAATTAACCAGTTGAACTGATTGAAACAAATTTGGAAATGCGTTCATCTAATGTACAATTTAGCCTTACTAGATTTGAGATGCGGAAATCCTATAATTTGTTAAATGTTATATTTGGGTTCAAACTGCTGCATATAGAGTTTAACTCTAATATTTTTAATTGAAGAAAACAAACATCCTTTCACTGAAAAAAAAATATGGATCGGATGGTAGATTTCTGATGTTCTATGGATTGGAGCAAATACTAGGTGCTTATCTACAATATCAAATGGAGTAATTTTCTTTTAAAAAAAATCCTTTTTTGTTTGTTTGTTTTGTATTAAGACAAAGACTCACTTTGTTGCCCAGGCTGGGGTGCAGTGGTGCTATCTCGGCTCACTCCAAATGCTGCCTCCCAGACTCAAGCTATTCTCCTGCCTCAGTCTCTCAAGTAGCTGGGATTACAGGCGTGCACCACCACGTCTAGCTAATTTTTGTATTTTTAGTAGAGACAACAGTTTTGTCATGTTGGTTAGACGGGTCTCGAAGTCTTATGGCACCTGGCCAGGTGAAGTAATTTTCTTCTGCTACTTTTAAATTGTGTCAAGTACCTCAGGGTTTCCTACTCTTCCATTTAAATGTTCTTAAATGCTTTACTCTTTGTTTCTAAATAACAACATAGCCAACAACTGTGGTTACATCCATCCACCCCGTAGGTTCAGCTTCTGAACAGCACAGAGTGCTGGCGCAGGGAAGAGTACTCAGTCCTATCAACTGAATAAAGAAAGGGTCTGTTTTTGCTTTTTTAGAAATTAAGATACACCAGCCTGTAGTATTGTCTGATTTGGTCATTCCTAAAAGTACTTTTTTGTTGTTGTTGCTCACTTTATGTGTTCCATTCCTATCTTGTTTCTTGTTTACTTTAAATAGCATACTGTCTATTTGAATTGGTACTTTAATTCTTTGCATACGTTTTTACTATTTTTATGTGCTTATTCAAATGTATCCCTTATGTTTCCAGTCTTTGTAACATGTTACTATAAAGAATGGTTTTCCCTCCACAATATCCAACAAAATGTTGGTGGCATCTGCTTTGCTTATCTTCTCACAATGGCATCTCTTTCTCCATGTAAGACGTGATGGTTTATTGACTCCTGCACAGTTCTTGGAATTTTGTGTTCTTGTCTGAGTTTTGGTGTAAAAAGATAATATTTTAATTCCTTTGGGTAACAAGAGTAAAATTTCTGCTTAGGAGTCTAGGTGAAAATGGATTATCTTAGACTGGGCAGAATTATGGAGACAATGACAGTTAATATGATTTTTGTAATACAATTTAACAAACCTCTTGGTTCTCCCTGTGCGGAAGCATTCTTTTTTAACCTTTCCTTGTCTATGTCTTTAGGTATATGTAGGCATTCCCTATCTGTAAGTCCTTCAGAGCAACCAAATCAGATTTTTGTCAGTTGTTCCAAAGTATTCAGAAAACAAAGAGAGAGAGAGAGAGGTAAACAAAAGGAAGCAAAAAGAAAAATTACCACTTCTCATGTCAGTGCTAGAAATTGTAGGGAGGACAGCATATGTACAGGCACAGAAAGACTTACTCTTTATTGTCCACAATTCATTTTGGAATGTTATTTAATGCCTTTCATGATGCAAGAATTTTTGACCTACATTCCAAATGGCACAAAAATATAAAACAGGTGTCAAAACTAAAAATGGGAATTCTAGTAAAGTAAGTAGTTTAATATGCCTTCAAATTCACTAATATTTTCTTTTGCTCTATCTAATATGCTTCTCTCAAGTGCTCTTTATTGCAATAAGAAAAAAATGGATTGTTTTTTAAAAATGTATACCTTCGTCAAAATATTTTTCTTGTGGACACAAAAAATAAAATGTAATGGAATACAATTTAACTTTTACAATACTTTTTACATTTAAATTAAAATTCTTCAATATCCAGTATTAAATGCTTTTGCTTTCAATTACTACATGGCCATTTTTTCAACAAAAAATTAGTGTAAATTGATCCCTCAACATTCCAGTACTAATATCAGCATACATGCTTTACTTATATTATCTAGTGGATTGTGGTATCTCTATCCAAAAGTAGGCAAGACAGAAACTTGGAAAAGTAAGAATAATAGTATTTTTTTTAATTGCTCAATTTTTAATGGAATCCTGATATATCTCTGCAATCTCATTTTGAATGATCAGCATTGGCCTTCAAATAACTCTTGGCGCTAGATAATATTAAGCACAAAGCCAAAACACATAATAAAATTTACATGGAAAAAAATCCCTTTGCCAATCATACTACATGTATTTAAGTAGTTAATTTTCCCAAGATTAATTGCTTTTCCAAATAACTCACCTGTGTGTAGTAAAGGGATGTTTCACCGGGGATAAATATAACTCATAAAATAGTACTAACAACTTCACCTTCAATGTCTTTGCTTTGATTAAACAAACTATGCTATGCCTATTATTCTGGAACTGCAATGCTGAACATGATCAAATGGAAGTGACACTTTGGTATCCAAGGAAGACATACTTACTTAAAGTACAGTCTGTGGCAGGCACTGAGCCAGGAATGGTGATAGCCAATATAGCTAAGGCTATCTCTTCACTTAATTTTGCCTCAACACTGTGTGGCTGTTACCTGTTCTCCACACCCAGCTTTCTCAGTGGCCTGTATACGATTTGGATAGCCTGAAACCCTTCTGAAATGGCATGGTGTGTAACATTACCTAGCCTTACATATTCTATATTGCTAAAGTTCTGAAATTATAAATGGTATGGTTCCTCTCAGTTTCAGAGGCATGCTCAATACCAAGAAATCCCACTGCTTATTATGCCTGCTACCTGCCAGCATCTGAGGATGTGCTAAATGCCTGCCTTTAGTTACAATCAGTATGTTCCCCAGAGGATTCTGGCCATCCAGCAGGGCTTGCAGACAGCGTACCTGTTTGTGTTTCAAGAAAAATGAATTACTGAATATTCTATTGGGAAAAACATCCACATCTAAAGTCATTTAAGGCCTAAGCAAACACAATGCCAACAAAAATACTGGAAATTCCTACAACCTTCCAAACATTGACTGTAATTTTAGGTAAACTAATGAGTAGTAACATTATTATATTGTAATATAATTATAATATAATATACTCCAGTTTAGACAAAACTCTGGAAGATGTGTCTAACCTAAAGGTTTAAGAATTATATATATTTATTTCTGAAGAATAGCTGAGTTTCAAAAATACAAGGATACTAGCCATATCTTTTAGTTCCTATTTTCCTCTATCCAAATATAGCACTATTTTTTTAATAAAAAAAATATGCACCTCATGTTTGTGCTCAGTGTCCTGAGAAAACACTCTTTTGGTCTAAGCATATGCTGTTAAAAATTTTGGGGAGACAGAAATGAAAATGCCTACCCAGGAGTAGGGTACCCAAGCAGGTATCTTCTAGATTGAAACAGATGGTTGTTATTATCTTTACAATTTTTATTCATGGATTACATTCTTGAAAATGTTAGGTCTGATTTCATCTTCAAGAATACAAGCTCTTGAGAATTAAGCCTGTTTTATAAAGATCACTGGCCGGATTTCAATTCAGTAAAAATAACTTATATTTAGATACAGAACTTTTCAGTTTATTATATATACTCATGGACTTTATCATTTAATTTTCAGAGTAACTCCTTAAAGTTTCTTATCTGCAGATGCAGAAAGTGGAATTAGAAAAATGATGTGACCAATGTTGCCACTACGGATTATAGTGTAGGAGTTACATCTACATTTTTTGGTACTAGGATTTTCATTTATACATAGATGTAAAATATAATTAAAATAATAGAAGTGATTTCTGACAAACATGATGAGATTGTTAATCTAGAAACAAGTCATTATTACTCGAATAAGATGGCTATGAGATATTCACAGCAAATGAATAAAAGAGAATGATTTTTTATTGATTATGTTGTTTGAATATTCATTTTGCTACTTGGTGAACGTTTGAGTCTATATCTAATACATTTGAAATGGAAAAACATCACATATCCCCAAGTAAATAACATCTTTGAGCCCAAAGGGAAAAGTCCATATGTGAACAAGTCAACTAAGCAAAATATAATGAAGCAAAATTTTAAGCAAAATAGGGAATACATAAACAAAATGATTCCATATTTCTATTTATCCATCCTTGAGGCTGAAGTTGACAATGGAATTATGGTCATCATCTTTTGAAGAGATAGTTTTACCTTCTCACATTCTGAATTTGAATGTGTTTAGAGGCCATGAGAAATTAGGCAATATGGGATTAAATGATAATTTCCTGCATTAAGCTTTACTGGAGTATGTTTCATAGCATTACAGGAAAAAAAAAAGGTTATTTTGATGCACTTAAGGAAGATAGGATTCTTCATAAAATTGGATTAAATTTCTCTTTGTTCAGAGATGAAAGCTGATTCCATAGAGAAAACGCAACTACAAACCATAGCAGAGATACAGACTGTAAAGTTTAGGTTAAAGAGAAAGGATTTAAACATGGCCAACATTAAAATTTGCAAAGCCTATTGAGCTAGAATTATATTTTTTATTGAAGTTCTGCTAGCTCTAGTAAGAAAGACAGGGAAATTCTGTTTGTCTCTCTTTGAACTATTCAGCGCTATTAGGTCAATAAGGCCCTTTGAATGGACAGTTCAGTCATATAACTCAGTTCTGTGTGGTTTGGATGATGGTTTAGGTTTTCTCATACCAGGACCAGCAAAAAATAATAAGCACTCATTACATAATGTAAATCACAGACTGATTCATCAACCCCTGGCAAAGACACCATTTATTAAATTAAACTGCATTTTGCTATAACAAGAAAAGAACGTATTCTTGAACTAGGAAGCCAATTAAGCCACACTCATTTTCAGTTTTCTCATTATAGTATCTTTTCAGAGACATTGGGTTCCATTTTATTTATGATAATGTGTTTATCATCTTCCAGCATCTATAATAATAGGTGATTCTATGGTGAAAACTGGTGTGGAGGTTGGGATGACATTAAGAAGTTAAAGATCTTGGCTGGGCACGGTGGCTCACGCCTGTAATCCCAGCACTTTGGGAGGCCAAGGCGGGCGAATCACAAGGTCAGGAGATCGAGACCATCCTGGCTAACACGCTGAAACCCGGTCTCCACTAAAAATACAAAAAATTAGCCGGGCGCGGTGGCAGGTGTCTGTAGTCCCAGCTACTCAGGAGGCTTAGGCAGGAGAATGGCGTGAACCCAGGAGGCGGAGCTTGCAGTGAGCCAAAATCGTGCCACTGCACTCCAGCCTGGGAAACAGAGGGAGACTCTGTCTCAAGAAAAAAAAACAAAAAACAAAAAACAAAAAAAACCAGAAGTTAAAGATCTCAATAAAGAGACTAGGTCATGTTTATGGATTGGAAAACCTTACATTATGAAATGCAGATTCTCTTAAAATTAATCCAGAAATTATGTGTGATGCTCATCATGATTCTAACAGGGTGTGTGTATGTCTTTGTCTTTGTGAAATTGGCACGTTTTCAGAAAGTTATATCGAAATGCCATCAGGCCAAATAACCTTGAAGAGCAAAGTGGAAGGAGTTGGATCAGGTATCAGGTTATTCTATCTACAGCATTTAGTACTGGATAGTATTGGTATAGACAGAGAAAAATAGAAGGGAATAGAATGCTGAGTCTAGAAGCAAATTCAGCCCTACATGGGCAGTAAGTGAACTGTGACAACGTTTGTCCTGAAGAGCAACAGGGAATAAAAAACTTTTCAATAAATTGTGATAGGGCAATTGAATAGCCATATATCTAATAAACTGTGATCAGGCAATAGACAAACAATCCTATTTGCTATCTTATACTGTTTATAAACTACTATAAAAATAAATGTGAGTGTAAAACAAAGCTTTTAGAAAATGATATGGAAGAATAACTTCATGACTTTGAAAGAATTTCTAGAATTTTTAGGGAAATTATTTCCAAACATAGCATAAACAATTTAACCATAAAGAAAATTATTACATTTGAGAAAATTCAAATTAAAACTTCTCGTTATTAAAACAACCAAGAAGGGCCAGGTGCTGTGGCTCACGCCTGTAATCCCAGCACTTCGGGAGGCTGAGGGGGGCAGATCATTTGAGGTCAGGAGTTCGAGACCAACCTGGCCAACATGGTGAAACCCCGTCTCTACTAAAAACACAAAAAATCAGCTGGGCGTGGTGTCCTGCATCTGTAATCCCAGCTACTCGGGAGGCTGAGGCAGGAGAATCGCTGGAACCTGGGAGGCAGAGGTTGCACTGAGCCGAGATCACGCCACTGCACTCCATTCTGGGTGACAGAGCGAGACTCCATCTTAAACAACCAACCAAACAAAAAAAAACAAGAGGAGAGTGTAATGGCAAATCATCATGGAAGAAGATAGCTGTACCACATTTAACAAATAGAGGGAACAGGTCTGGAATGGAAAGAATATCTACAAACCAACAAAGAGAAGGCTGAAAACCTAAAGGAAAATAAGCTTTAGGGTTGAAGACGGATGGTACAAAAGAAGAATTACATATGTGCAATAAAATTGTGAGGAAGTGCTTCACCTGATAAGAAGACAAGGAAATAAAAATTACGTCTAAAATGAGACACCATTCCTCATCCCGTATCATAGCTGAATTGACAGTACCACATATCAGTGAAGACATGAGGCAAAACAGAACCATCATCTATACCGGTGATTCTGGGAGTTAGTACAATTACTTTAAAATAATTCAGGTCTATGAACCAATGTTTATGCTTACAGCTATACTCTGTAGAAATGTGTCTTCACATGTACCAAAAATAAAGAAATGTGTGTATCACCCATATTCCTAATATAAACCAAAAAAGGACATTAATAATAGATGGGATATAATATTATAATTAAGATACTTATAATAATGTTTTATATTATAGTAATATAATTAATAGTAGAAGAGACAAGTGGTACTATATTTGTATGATGCAATACTGTGTAACAATAAAAATGCATACAATTGCTGCATACTACAACATGGATGAATCCCAAACATAAACATAATGCTCAATGAAACATAATGCTCAATGAAAGGAGACAGACAAAAAAGAATACAATGTGCATGATTCCACTTATAAGGTGTTTTAAAACTAACAAAGATCAAAGTAAATTACAGTGTTAAAAGTAAGAGCAGAATTTGCCTAGAGGGAGGGGTAGGGATCTGAAGAGAACACAAAGTGGGGACTTTTTCAAGTCCTTACCATGTTCTAGTTCGTGACCTAAGTGGCAGTTACACAACTTTATATTTTGTGGCAATTAATTTGACTACATTTTAGTTCATTGTACTTTTTGTTATGTGTTATATATATATTTTTTTGCTTTTAAAAATTTAGTTCTGGGCCGGGCGCGGTGGCTCACGCCTGTAATCCCAGCACTTTGGAAGGCCGAGGCGGGCGGATCACAAGGTCAGCAGATCGAGACCATGGTGAAACCCCGTCTCTACTAAAAATAGAAAAAAAAATTAGCCGGGCGCAGTGGCGGGCGCCTGTAGTCCCAGCTACTCGGGAACCTGAGGCCGGAGAATGGCGTGAACCCGGGAGGTGGAGCTTGCAGTGAGCCGAGATTGCGCCACTGCACTCCAGCCTGGGCGACAGAGCGAGACTCCGTCTCAAAAAAAAAAAAAAAAAAAAAAAAAAAAAAAAAAAAAAAAAAAAAATTTAGTTCTGTAGGATTTGCCGAAATAAATATTTATAAAAGTCTCGTTCTACTATATTAGATGACTATAATATGGTAGGTTTCTTTGTGCCTTATGAATATGCTTTTGTTCTGCATAAATAGATTACCTTGCATTGTAGCAACTAGAATATGTCCACCTTGCCCTTAAGTCTTAGCTATAACCTGGGCCAGAGAGAACATGGTTGCAACCAGACCTTGAACCCTGTTGGAGTCCTGGTAGAGATAACTGATCTAACACTTTTCCTATAGGAAAAAGTGAGAACGTGGAGATCAGCCTTCAAATAGACCAGAAAACATTAGACTACACAGGACATATAAACCACATCAATATCTAGAGCTCAGGGATGTGAAGATTTTCTTCCTGGTCCTCAAAAAACAAAGAAAGATCTAAAGGAGAATAAATGGAATTCTTATCTCTTGCCCCTAAGTCTGTAAATGTAATAAAACATTTGTGATTAAAAAGCCTTCAAGTGCCACAACCCAAAGAGGGAACTATGTCCATAATTCAGTCTAAATAGTAATGCATTTGTCTAAGATCAAGCCTCTAGTAGGAGGTAGAGCCCATCAATCTCACGTGGAACCTAGATTCTTCACCACAGAGCTCAGTGTCTCTCTTGCAATCAGAGACCTAAAATGCCTTATTGTACCAGAAACTGTAGAACAAGTTGAGAATTTTATGCATGATAAAAGTTAAATATATACCAGTGGCCCAGATATATATGATCTTACTGCCTGATTTATAACTTCAAATGAGCTAAATTGTATAAAAATGATAACTCCAATAAAAATTGATTTTAAGTTGTTTACAGAGAAACAACATGAGTTAAGTACCTAATGTTGTAACTAAAAAAAGGTATCTAATAGTTTTGAATGTTTACTATATTCCAGGCATTATTTTGAGCACTTTACAAGAATCAACTTTAAATTTTACCACAATTCTGTGGGTAAAGTGCTATTATTTTCCCCATTTTGCAACCAGGGAACAGAACAGAAGCACTTAGATCTTGTTTAAGTTACAAATGTCTTGCTGCCTGTAAGTGTTAGAAGCATATTTCAATCTCAGCCCCAAAGTTAACTCTTACTTTTTTACCTTTTTTAAAGTTTGGTCTAGAAGGACTATCTTAAGATTTCAGAAGATAGCCAGTCAATAATAAAAAACAATTTAAAAAAAATTCAAAATTGATGAGGAAATTGCAAAGTCAGTCAAGTCATTTAAGAGAAGATAATTTTTCAGGTAAAAACATTGTCAAATAAACAAGCAAACAAACACATGAATAAATGCATAAATCTGAAGTTCCACTAGAATTAAAATAAATTTCAAAAGACACAGAGTAGCCTCATTTTTGTTGTTGTTTTAATTATAAGGAAGAGAGTTGCTAAAATGGGGATCAGGGTTGATGCCAGACAAAATTCTATAACAGATGGTAACAAAGGACTTTACTGTAATTAACAATGCACGTAGTGAGCTGAGGCAGGCTAAGTACCCTGTTCTGTTGCTCTGGTGATCTCAGTGAAATCCTACAGGCAGGGTCCTATGCATCAGAATTTAGGCAAGACAAAGCAACTCACTATATTTTTTGGAATAGATAAGACAATGTAGGCTTGATGATAGATCATTAGGTTAGTCGATCTGATTAAAAGACTGTGCTCGAAATTTAATTAAGAATCATTAACAATTGATAATTCTCACTTAAAGGTGTATGATTCTTTCTTTGTTATATCTCAGTACGTAACAGGCACTCTATAAAGATTGGCAGGGTTTTGAATGAATATAAGGAAAATCTACGATGGCCCAACACAGGCTTCTTTGATGACTTCAACAGCTTATATTTTTGTAGCTTAGGTGATGCATTAGTAATGTGTCACGCACAATTATGGATAAACAAAACGAGGGGGGTAAGTGCATATGTTAGATGCTATAACAAAAAATGTTCTTTTCAGGGCTAGCTCATTTGATAAAGTTTTCTCTTCCTTAAGGTATACATGCATATTCACTTGAAGTTTTCCTCTTCGAGGAGTGGCCTTTTCTTACTTGTATTGCTCTGAACCCACCACTAATAGCTGGGCAACATTTTGGCAATACAGTCAAAGTGGCATATACTGTTCAGAGAGTCAGTAAAACATCTCAACTTTAGGCAGTTCCCTGGTTTCTGTGTAAACAACATACTGACTATACAATTGCTTTTGGGATTTATGTCAACTTTTGTCCCCTTTATTTAAATTGGCTTACTTTCTCTGCACATCTCTGAGTGCTCTTGGACTTCGTACTGTATCAAGTGTCACATGATATATTATTGTCACAGACATCCTGATCATTTTCTTATTTTCTAGCTTAAAGCTAAGGTGACTGGATAGCTGAGGTTCTGCACGACAACTGACACTTAAATAACACGAATGAAGACTTACCACTAGACATATGAGATACTTTGAGGTGCAATAAATGAGAAAGGAATCGGTCTTTCACTTATAAAAAAGAGTTTTTCATTTTCATGAAAAAACTGTTCAGTGTAGATATTGAAAAAAGCCTGAAACAGCCTTAATGTGTGTGTGTGAGTGCGCGCGCACACACAGACACACACATTCAACCTGAAACTTACTAGAATTACATGACAATTGATCTGACAAAACGTGTTCCCGTTGACACTTTGATAAGTTTGAATGAAATTATCATTCTGTTGTCTTATTACTTCATGTGAGCTCATACAAAATTTTTAATATTCTCCCTTTCAAATCAGCATTCTGAAATTGTCACGGAAGAAACCAAAAAAAAGAACCATAATTCAGGGCTGATTTCCAGAGGAAAAAAAAAGGTATACATAGTTTCAACTTATGATAGTAAACATAACGTGATACATTTTAAAGTGTAGAATTGCAGTTTGCTCATTTGAATTAAAATTAAAAGAAGGATTTGAGACCTGAAAAGGCTGAGGAAGGGAGGTTGAAGATAATTCAGAGGTAGAAATAAAAGCATCCAACAGAGCCGTGTTCTTTAGCAAAAACTGTTCACTTCAAATATATGTTTTAGCTCAAACTGCAAAGAAAAAAGGTACATGAACAACACGTGTCTGTCTCAGAGAGAGTGCAAATAATCAACGCCAGTTATTTTATGGAAAATTTTGAAATTTACTAAGAGAAATGACACACAATTTACTAAGAATGACACATTCGTTTAAAATGGATTAATATCGGGGGGCCCCAAGATGGCCAAATAGGAAGAGCTCCAGTCTCCAGCTCCCAGTGTGAGTGACACAGAAGATGGGTGATTTCTGCATTTTCAACTGAGGTACTGGGTTCATCTCATTGGGGCATGTCGGACAGTTGGAGCTGGTCCACTGGTGAAGCCCGACCAGCGAGAGGTGAAGCAGAGCGAGGCATCACCTCACCTGGGAAGTGCAAGGGGGAAGGGAATTCCTTTTCCTTGCCAAAGGAAATTGACACACACAACACCTGGAAAATCGGGTAACTCCCACCCTAATACTGCGCTTTACCAAGGGTCTTAGCAAACGGCACACCAGGAGATTATATCCCACACCTGGCCCAGAGGGTCCCATGCCCACAGAGACTCCCTCATTGCTAGTACAGCAGTCTGAGATCTAACTGCAAGGTGGCAGCAAGGCTGGGGGAAGGGTGTCCACCATTGCTGAGGCTTAAGTAGGTAAACAAAACTGCGAGGAAGCTTGAATTGGATGGAGCCCACCATAGCTTAAGGAGGCCAGCCTGCCTCTGTAGATGCCTCCTCTGGGGACAGGGTATAGCTAAACAAAAAGCAGCAGAAACCTCGGCAGATGTAAATGCCCCAGTCTGACAGCTTTGAAGAGAGCAGTGGATCTCCCAGCACGGAGGCTGAGATCTGAGAAAGGACAGACTGCCTGCTCAAGTGGGCCCCTGACCCCTGAGTAGCCTAACTGGGAGACATCCCCCACCAGGTGCAGACCAACACCTCACACCTCACAACGGCAGGGTACACCCCTGAGATGAAGCTTCCAGAGCAAGAATCAGATAGCAACATTTGCCGTTCAGCAATATTCTGTTTTCTGCAGCCTCTGCTGCTGATACCCAAGCAAACAGGGTCTGGAGTGGACCTCAAGCAAACTCCAACAGACCTACAGCTGAGGGTCCTGACTGTTAGAAGGAAAACTAACAAACAGAAAGGACACCCACACCCAAATCCCATCAGTATGTCACCATCATCAAAGATCAAAGTCAGATAAAACCACAAAGATGGGGAAAAAGCAGTGCAGAAAAGCTGGAAATTCAAAATATCAGAGCGCATCTCCCCCTTCAAAGGAACGCAGCTCATCACCAGCAACGGAACAAAGCTGGACAAAGAATGACTTTGACGAGTTGAGAGAAGAAGGCTTCAGTCAATCAAACTTCTCAGAGCTAAAGGAGGAACTATGTAACCAGTGCAAAGAAACTAAAAACCTTGAAAAAAGAATGGATGAATGGATAACTAGAATAATCAATGCAGAGAAGACCTTAAAAGAACTGAAAGAAATGAAAACCATAACACGAGAACTACGTGACAAATTCACAAGCTTCTGTAACCGACTCAATCAACTGGAAAAAAGAGTATCAGTGATTGAAGATCAAATGAATGAAATGAAGCGAGAAGAGAAGTGTAGAGAAAAAAGACTAAAAAGAAATGAACAAAGCCTGCAAGAAATATGGGATTATGTGAAAAGACCAAATCTACATCTGATTGGTGTGCCTAAAAGTGACAGGGATAATGGAACCAAGCTGGAAAACAATCTGCAGGATATTATCCAGGAGAACTTCCCCAACCTAGTAAGGGCAAGCCAACATTCAAATTCAGGAAATACAGAGAACACCACAAAGATACTCCTTGAGAAGAGCGACTCTAAGACACATAATTGTCAGATTCACCAAAGTTGAATGAAGGAAAAACTGTTAAGGGCAGCCAGAGAGAAAGGTCGGATTACACACAAAGGGAAGTCCTTCAGACTAACAGCAGATCTCCCTGCAGAAACTCTCCAAGAGAGAAGAGAGTGGGGGCCAATATTCAACATTCTTAAACAAAAGAATTTTCAACCTAGAATTTCATATCCAGCCAAACTAAGTTTCATAAGTGAAGGAGAAATAAAATCCTTTACAGACAAGCAAATGCTTAGAGATTTTGTCACCACCAGGCCTGCCCTACAAGAGATCCTGAAGGAAGCACTAAACATGGAAAGAAACAACAGGTACCAGCCATTGCAAATACATGTCAAAATGTAAAGTCCATCGATGCTAGGAAGAAACTGCATCAAATAGTGAGCAAAATAACCAGATAATATCATAATGACAGGATCAAGTTCACACTTAACAATATTAACCTTGAATGTAAATGGACTAAATGGTCCAATTAAAAGACACAGACTGGCAAATTGGATAAACAGTCAAGACCCATCAGTTTGCTGTATTCAGGAGACCCATCTCACATGCAGAGACACACATAGGCTCAAAACAAAGGGATGGAGGAAGATCTACCAAGCTACCAAGCAAATGGAAAACAAAAAAAGCAGGGGTTGCAATCCTAGTCTCTGATACAACAGACTTTAAACCATCAAAGATCAAAAGAGACAAAGAAGGCCATTACATAATGGTAAAGGGATCAATTCATCAGGAAGAGCTAAGTATCCTAAATATATATGCACCCAATACAGGAGCACCCAGATTCATAAAGCAAGACCTTAGAGACTTACAAAGAGACTTAGACTCCCACACAATAATAATGGGAGACTTTAACACCCCACTGTAAACATTAGACAGATCAACGAGACAGAAAGTTAACAAGGATATCCAGGAATTGAACTCAACTCTGCACCAAGCAGACCTAATAGACATCTACAGAACTTTCCACCCCAAAGCAACAGAATATACATTCTTCTCAGCACCACATTGCACTTATTCCAAAATTGACCACATAGTTGGAAGTAAAGCACTCCTCAGCAAATGTAAAAGAACAGAAATTATAACAAACTGTCTCTCAGACCACAGTGCAATCAAACTAGAACTCAGGACTAAGAAACTCAATCAAAACTGCTCAACTACATGGAAACTGAACAACCTGCTCCTGAATGACTACTGGGTACATAACGAAATGAAGGCAGAAATAAAGATGTTCTTTGAAACCAATGAGAACAAAGACACAACATGCCAGAATCTCTGGGATACATTTGAAGCAGTGTGTAAAGGGAAATTTATTTATTTTTTAACTTTTTAAACTTTTTTTCTGGTTTTTTTTTTTTAATTATACTTTAAGTTCTAGGGTGCATGTGCACAACATGCAGGTTTGTTACATATGTATACATGTGCCATGTTGGTGTGCTGCACCCATTAACTCATCATTTACATTAGGTATACCTCCTAATGCTATTCCTCCTCCCTCCCGCCTCCCTGCAATAGGACCCGGTATGTGATGTTCCCCTTCCTGTGTCCAAGTGATCTCATTGTTCAATTTCCACCTATGAGTGAGAACATGCAGTATTCGGTTTTCTGTTCTTGCAATAGTTTGCTAAGAATGATGGTTTCCAGCTGAACTGGCACAAGACAGGGATGCCCTCTCTCACCACTCCTATTCAACATAGTGTTGGAAGTTCTGGCTAGGGCAATCAGGCAAGAGAAAGAAATCAAGGGTATTCAATTAGGAAAAGAAGAAGTCAAATTGTCCCTCTTTGCAGATGACATGATTGTATATTTAGAAAATCCCATTGCCTCAGCCCAAAATCTCCTTAAACTGATAAGCAACTTCAGCAAAGTCTCAGGATACAAAATCAATGTGCAAAAATCACAAGCATTCTTATACACCAGTAACAGACAAACAGAGAGCCAAATCATGAATGAACTCCCATTCACAATAGCTTCAAAGAGAATAAAATACCTAGGAATCCAACTTACAAGGGATGTAAAGGGCCTATTCAAGGAGAACTACAAACCACTGCTCAGTGAAATAAAAGAGGACACAAACAAATGGAAGAACATACCATGCTCATAGATAGGAAGAATCAATATTGTGAAAATGGCCATACTTCCCAAGGTAATTTATAGATTCAATGCCATCCCCATTAAGCTACCAATGACTTTCTTCATAGAATTGGAAAAAACCGCTTAAAGTTCATATGCAACCAAAAAAGAGCCCACATTGCCAAGACAATCCTAAGGCAAAAGAACAAAGCTGGAGGCATCATGCTACCTGACTTCAAACTATACTACAAGGCTACAGTAACCAAAACAGTATGGTACTGGTACCAAAACAGAGATATAGACCGATGGAACAGAACAGAGCCCTCACAAATAATACCACACATCTACAGCCATCTGATCTTTGACAAATCTGATAAAAACAAGAAACGGGGAAAGGATTCCCTATTTAATAAATGGTGCTGGGAAAACTGACTAGCCATAAGGAGAAAGCTGAAACTGGATCCCTTCCTTACACCTTATACAAAAATTAATTCAAGATGGATTAGAGACTTAAATGTTGGACCTAAAACCATAAAAACCCTAGAAGAAAACCTAGGTAATACCATTCAGGACATAGGCATGGGCAAGGACTTCATGTCTAAAACACCAAAAGCAACGGCAACAAAAACCAAAATTGACAAATGGGATCTAATTAAACGAAAGAGCTTCTGCACAGCAAAAGAAACTACCATCAGAGTAAACAGGCAACCTACAGAATGGGACAAAATTTTTGCAATCTACTCATCTGACAAAGGGCTAATATCCAGAACCTATAAAGAACTCAATCAAATTTACAAGAAAAAAACAACCCCATCAAAAAGTGGGCAAAGGATATGAACAGACATTTCTCAAAAGAAGACATGCATACAGCCAACAGACACATGAAAATATCATCATCACTCACCATCAGAGAAATGCAAATCAAAACCACAATGAGATACCATCTCACACCAGTCGGAATGGCAATCATTAAAAAATCAGGAAACAACAGGTGCTGGAGAGGATGTGGAGAAATAGGAACACTTTTACACCGTTGGTGGGACTGTAAACTAGTTCAACCATTGTAGAAAACAGTGTGGTGATTCCTCAAGGATCTAGAACTAGAAATACCATTTGACCCAGCCATTCCACTACTGGGGATATACCCAGAGGATTATAAGTCATGCTGCTATAAAGACACATGCATACATATGTTTATTGTGGCACTATTCACAATAGCAAAGACTTGGAATCAACCCAAATGTCCATCAGTGACAGACTGGATTAAGAAAACGTGGCACATATACACCATGGAATACTATGCAGCCATAAAAAAGGATGAGTTCGTGTCCTTTGTTGGGACATGGATGCAGCTGGAAACCATCATTCTCAACAAACTATCACAAGAACAGAAAACCAAACACCGCATGTTCTCACTCATAGGTGAGAATTGAACAATGAGATGAGATCACTTGGACACAGGAAGGGGATCATCACACACTGGGTCCTATTGTGGGGAGGGGGGAGGGATAGCATTAGAGATATACTTAATGTAAATGACGAGTTAATGGGTGCAGCACACCAACATGGCACATGTATACATATGTAACAAACCTGCACGTTGTGCACATGTACCCTAGAACTTAAAGTATAACAATAATAAAAAAATGGATTAATATCAGTTAACTCTGTTCCTTTGTGTTACAACTATCTTAATTTTTTCCTGCAAGTGGAGATAACTTTTCCTTTTCATGTGACCATGAAAGAGACAGTTCCCTAGAACTACAATCAGGAGTCTTGTGTTTTGCAAATGTTACTGTATTGACCATTGAACAAGCAATGGCATGTTTATTGAGGTTTATATATACATAATTGCACTGAATTTTCCTAAAACGTAAATAGCTTTAGCCAGGCACAGTGGCTCATACCTGTAATCCCAGAACTTTGGGAGGCTGAGGTGGGGAGATCATGAGGTCAGGTGTTCAAAACCAGCCTGGCCAACACAGTGAAACTCCATCTCTACCAAAAATACAAAAATTAGCCGGGCATGGTGGCTGATGCCTGCAGTTCCAGCTACTTGAAAGGCTGAGGCAGGAGAATCACTTGAACCTGGAAGGCAAAGGTTGCAGTGAGCCAAGATTGCACCACTGCACTCCACCCTGAATGACAGAGCGAGACTCCATCTCAAAGATAAAGCAGATAGCTTTATACACATGTTTAAAGACTAAATTTCTATTTTTTTCATAATAAACTGATTATCTCTTTGAAGAATGGTTATGATTTCCACTGGCTACTGGTAGAATAATAACTATAACCCTTAGACCCATCATGGTGTCTTGCGCCTACAATCCCAGTATTTTCGGAGGCTAAGGTGGGAAGATGGATTGAGGCCAGGAGCTGGAGATCAGCCTGAGCCATAGAGCAAGATCCTCTCTCTAGAAAAAGCTTTAAAAAATTAGCCAGGGATAGTGTTGTGCACCTATAGTCCCTGCTACTTGGGAGACTGAAGCAGGAGGATCACTTGAGCCCAGGAGTTCAAGGTTGCAGTAATCTATGACCACTACTACACACACCAGCCTGAGCAACAGAGCAAGGCCCTGTCTCAAAATATAAAAATTAAAAACTAAAAAGAAATCTAGTCCTTAGATTTTATCCTAACACGTACCATAAAATTATATATACATGTGTGTATGCCATAAACACATTAACTGCATGTGTGGATATAAATAAAAAATACATTTTTAATTTGGAAATACAAAGCATATTTCCAAACCACACACCAATGTTTATAAAAAGTTAGCATGATTTTGCAGGAAACCTAAGATGCAGAGAAATTAACTATCTTGTTAACTATCCTGTGTTCCAGTCACAGAGCATGAAGACAAAGAAAAGAATTCATGAACCAGCTCTAACCAGAAAGAACATTTTATCCAGCTCATTTGTATTTTTATTTACAGTATGTTTCCTATTAAAAATGTTTACAGTATAACTCTTTTTGGAATTCAAAAAAAGCCTATAAACACACACACCAGTTCTACAAGTTGATGTTTAAGGGAAAATTGTGTGTGTGTGTGTGTGTGTGTGTGTGTGTGTGTGTATGTATGTAGAGAGAAAAAAAAATTCTTCCTTTATTCCTTTTTCTTTTATTTCTGACTTTGCACTTTATGAAAATGTTAAAGCTAGTACCCACTCATTCAAACGAACCCATATGAAAGATATTACTAGTAAGTATGTATAACTACCATTCAGAAGGAAAATAAGATATATTTTAAATGCCATTTATTTATCATTTATTGAGCATTATGAAATATGCAAAGATAAATAAAACAGATTATGTCTCTACTAGCAAAGAAATTGCGATCTTTCTGGCAAGACAGAGTCATCAAACTGTAGAAATTCCTTTGTTTAGTCCTTTCACTTTAGAGATGAGGAAACTGCAAAACACAATTACAAGGAGGGCTGTGAAAGGTGGCACGTGAAATTTATAAACACAATGATTCTATGAGGTAAATAGCAAGTGGAAGCCATTGTGTGTGATCATCATAATTGTGTATTAGGCTGAGTTGCCACTGACTAATGTGTCCTCGGGCTGGTGCCATTGCTTTTACTATGAATGCACTCACAACTTAGGTGTGTGAAATTTGCCTTCCCAAAAGCACACTTTCCTCTACCATTTTTAATAACCATAGCTCTACAGTGAATGAGAATCCCATAATTTTGGTAAACACAATTCTTATTAAGTAAGCTTCACTTGGGAGAGATCTAAGTAATTCACGAATACCACTTGATAAGTGAGAGGTCTGAAATTTAAATCATGCATTTATTTGCAATAGCTGTATCTATGCCTCCTCTTTTATTTCGTTCAAACATTTACCCCTAGTGGAAACATTTGAGTTGCTTATCTGTAAGGAAAATGCCTCCTGGTGACAGTTCTGTGAATGTGCGAGCAGTGTACAAGCCCCTTTTTCTCTGCACAGCATTGTGCATGATACACTGTGCACAGCATCAACTCATCAGTGCTTGCTGACTGAGTCATCGTTCTCTAAAACTCAGTACAAAATAAGATACAAAAATATATTTTTAAACGTGTTAAACATATTAGAAATTAATTATAAGAACAATATCACTAGGTAATACAAATCTTCAAGGGAAAAAGGAAATCCAGTCTCCTACTTTACATGCCTTTGTCTTGGTGTTACCATTTCCTGAATGCTTACTAGGTTCCAGGCACCACGCGGCCATTTTTACATATACACAACTCTCAGTCCTCACAACCACCCCTGTACCAATGAGAGAACTGAGGTTTAGAAAATACAATTAAATTATCTATTTGTCACATGGCCTGAGAATCTTTGGGTCGTTGCAAACCCAGATCACTGATACTTTAAAGACACAAGGTTGTCTCTCGTGACATTCTGCTCACTTT
This sequence comes from Macaca nemestrina, assembly GCF_043159975.1. Taxonomy (NCBI): domain Eukaryota; kingdom Metazoa; phylum Chordata; class Mammalia; order Primates; family Cercopithecidae; genus Macaca; species Macaca nemestrina. The sequence continues at coordinate 21,655,880 of NC_092140.1, forward strand.
TGCTTGAGTTTAAGAATTGTGACTATTTTTGCAAGCAAAGAGTTTAACTTGTAGTCCCTCTGGTACAACTGTTGTGAAAACAGCTATAAAAAACAGACTTATTCCAGAACACTAAAAATCGCAATACCAAGATATTGTTATTTATATAGTTATAGCATAGATGGGAACTCTGAGGTTATCTTAATATCTCTGTGAGAAAAGAAATGCTGTTTGTTGCTGAGCTATTTTAAAATGACTATAGCTATGAGTATGAATCATGCAGGTTTTAACTTTATGTGTCACACAAAGAAAACAAAAAAGGTGAAGTTTCTTTTTAATTCTCTTCACTTATCCTCACATTTTCTTTGGCATCCATTTTTAATGCAATTCAATATATGCGTTATTAAATTATAGTAGCAGCAATTGTATATTTAATATGTATACAAATATTATTTTAATAAAGTACACCAATAATATTTGTGTAGCATTCATAGTAATGATTGTGTATTGGCGATAATATAATTCTTACAAAGCAGTAATTGCATGCTATTATATGTTTGTAATCATTGCTGAAACACTTGCTTATTGAACCAGAACACTATGATTCAAAGTTCTAAGAGAATAAATGACATGCCTTTTATATTTACCTATTTCTAGTACCTAGCATATAACATTACTCACAGGCACTCGATTTGTATGTAATCCTTGAATGCAAGATTTTACACCAAAGCAATAACCATACATTCATTAAAAACACATCTCAATGTTTTAGCATGTGGTTGTACAGTTTTAAAGAGCCATTCATTTGTAAGTACGAGATTATTGTACATAAAACCTGGTATTGTCTTTTGCAGGTAGCATAGGTTCAATTTCTTCTTTTGATTACAACACTGCAGTGTAAGTCAAAGGCCATCCTATTCATCTTACATGTCTACAGTAATAGGAATCACACGGGATTTAGAAACAGAAGTCGAAAGAACATAGACTATATTTGAATTCATTTATATCATGTTTCTTTAACAAATGCTAACTTTTCTTTACACACGATAACGCTAAAATAACTCAGTAAAAAAACCTAATTTCTAAAACTGCCTGGAAAAATTTCCCTTCTTACCCAGACAGGAAGGGGCGTGGCCATTGAGGCTCCACTCTAACAAGTTCCCAAATGAAGGATGTGGTTCAGTGGAGGGTAATGAGGAGTAAACAAGACACTTGACTGCATTTTTGCTTTTTGTTGTGTTTTGTATTTTTACTGTTACGTGAAATGAGAAAGTCACTGATTATTCTGGGTTTCTATTGTTCTATCTATACAATTAAAATAATAATACTTGCCCTGCCTGCCTCCCAGGATGACTGCAGATTTCAAACAAGATAATCAATGTGAGACTATTTCAAATCTAAAACAGTCTAGAATTGAGGTTTTTGACCAAGTGCTAATCAAGCAAGGAAGGCGACCATCATTTCAGTATCATTAGAGTATTCCACATAACAAATTTCCAGATAACAGAGCCGAAAGCTTGACAGAAAATGGGTCTCTAAAATGAATTACTGTTTATGGGTCCAGGTTTATTTCCCCATAATACAAATCTTAAATTTCCATGAAAGCTAAGATCATGACCAATCAGAAATTGTGCTAGCTTTGCATACAGGAGGTTTGATTTGTCTTTCTTAGCAGCCTGATATCAGATGGCTGCTCTGCTACCAACAGCCTGCCTTTCCCAGCACTGGTCTTCCAAATTGCTATTTCTAATCTGCTTTTGTCTGAGATCAACTCATCTGGCAACTTAGAATCCTGTGTAGTTAATAGGTTTGAGTAAGTGTCTGAAGGCCTTTCTGAAAAGTCAAAAGAGGGTTTTGAATCAAAAATTTCATGCTTCGAAGCTCCCTGACTCCCATATACAGGGATCTTTAGAGAAAGCCAGAATTCCAACCCAGAACAATTCTGAATTTCCTCTCTGTGTCTCCTTGACTTTCTGACTTTCTCATATACAAGGATATTCATAACATTTCACACCACATGTTCATTTCATGTGTGGAAAACATGATGCCTCTGTAATCTTTATTTCAGAGAAAAAGCAATGTTTGATCTTGGATTGAAATGTGAAGGCTTCTGCCTCTCTTTCAAGTGCTAGCATAATAATGGCATTAAAAATATGTACCTAAAATCTTCTGAGACCTGGTTTGTATAGTATTATGAAGAATACTATATATGGTATTCCTCATATATATATTTATATATAAATACTATATATAGTATATTTTTATGTAATATATTTATATGTAATATATAATTACATGTAATTATTACATTACATGTAGTATATTTACTATAATAATTACTATATTATATATAGTATAATTATATATACTATATATAGTATAATTATATATAAGTAACTGTATATAATATATAATAACATATACATATATAATCATATATATTATATTTATATACTATTATGAAATCTAGAAAGTGGCTAAGTGATTCCTACTGGTCACATAAAAAAGCAAAGCAATACATGGACTGACAATTCCCAAATTTCATTTAGCAATTACTGAGAAGTTACACTCAGTCTCGCTTTATTCATCTTCATTTGTCACAAACATAAATTAATCATAGGTTTTAATAGAAAAACAAACAAAGTGAACTAAATGCAAATAAAATAGCAACACTTCTCCAAGAAGTAACTTTAAAAGTAGTTCCTGTGAACTTTCAAATCTTTCTTAAAGAAATGAGAACATTGTCCAATCAGCCTGAGTTTTCTAGCAACAGTGAAATTCATAAAGGTCACCCTGACAGACAAACTAAAACAATATTCTTCTCACAGTCCTTGCTGTTAAGAGTAGCAGTCAAGCAGCATATTCATTTTCATTTTCATTATGTTTGTAAATAGTAGGAGAGGCAGGGAAGAAGCACGTGCAGGCCTCCTGCAGAGTCTCTGTGGGTGCCTGCAGAATTGCAGCCATCACCCTTGCAGGTTTCATTATTTTTCAGTAGAATTTTATTGACTGGGGGTAATACCTTATTAAAATTCTGTTAGTTTTAAAAGTTGTTTAAGGAAACATATTCCTTGCCATAACCTCTTCCTACCTGATTATCAGTTCATTTATGCCGTCCCGGCTAACATTTATTCTTAAGACAGTGTAATTTTTGTGTAACCTTGATTGCTACCTAATTTGCTTACCAACTGACAATTAATCCCTGATATATTGCCCCTGGCTCAAAACTCCCACTGCTTAATGAAGCATTCAGCTACAGTCACCTTGTATCTATCTACACAAGAATCCATTGACAAAGCAGAGGCTTCCAAATTAGCTCTGGCTTAAACATGCTATAGAAATACCAATGTTTTTACTAGTGTATACCATGAAGGCTACGTCCATGTTTCAAATGGTTATTCTATGTTTTCATAGAGAATATAAAGGAAAATATTGCACTGAGAACATATGAAGAAAATATATTTAAGATCTGATGTTAAGGAACTTAAGTCTAGTGAGGAAGATTATACACATGTCTAATTTCTGTTACACAAAGTAATGGTTGGGAAAACAATGTAAGAAAGGTACTCTTAAATTTGAAATAAGTGAGGTGCTCACTATAGGAGTCATGTCATGCTTGCTGGAGAGAGTAGAAAAAGGTCTGGGACTTAAAGAAACATATATGGTTGAACTATATGAAAATGTAAAGCTGGGAACAGGAAATAGCTACAAATAAATGCAGAAAAGTTTACAAATTAATTTTATCTAAAAGATTCATCTTAATCATAGTTTCTAGTAAGTTGCTGAAGTGTTTAAAAAGTGGAAAATAATAAAAAATGTATAGGCTAAGAATAAGTTTAATATATATGTATATGTGTATATATATATTTTAAAACTTCTTGACTACTAGTGTAGTACATTTCATCTTTAGAGTTGAGAAGTTGGCTGAGATCAGAGTCCTGGATGCCTATGACTACACTGAAAAGTGGCACTGTGTATTTTGGTTTTCATCTTTTTTGCATGTATCCCCCAAGAATTTTCAGAATGCCACTTTACCAACTTATCTTGAAGAAGTTATACTATGTGGTGTTTTTTTAGTCATTGCAAGCTGTGCTTCCCCTGTAGGGTTTATAACATATGTAGAAATAAAATATATGACAAAATAGCACAAAAGGCTGAAGGGATAAGAAAGTAAAGTAGTAGAAAGTTTCTTGGATTGTTTGGGAAGTAATAAAAGTGCTATCTTAAAATAGGCTAAACAAATCAAGAATGTATGTTGAAAACAAATTTAACTACAAAATGAATAAACATGCGTAACTGGAAAGTCAATTGTAAAGAACAAAATCAATTATAAAAATAATTAATGCAATAAAAGTCAAGAAATGATGAATAAGAAATGAAAGAGCAGATGAAACAAGTAAAAAACAAATAAAAAGACGATAGACTGTAAACCAAACAAAACAGTAGATATAAAAAATGGAAGTGAACCAAATAATTAAAAGGCAAAGACTGTCACACTAGAAAAAAAAAAAGTTGATTTTATTACATAGACAAACATCAGATATAAGAACATAAGACACATAAAAGTAAATGATGTCAAAACATATACTAAGCAAACATTAAGTGAGGAAAATTGCTATGTTAATACCAGTCAAATTAGACTTTAAGGCAAAAATATTATGAGAAATAAATTGGTCTCTTTACAATGATAAAAGGGGCAGTTTAACAAAAACATAAAGTAATCATAAATGTGCATACAATAAATAATATATCTTCAAAATATAAAAGAAAAAAGTCGAAAAAAGTAAATGTAAACTTAGACAAATGCATAATCATAGCTGAATAATTTACCATAACTTTCTAAATAGAAAAAATATAAAAAATATCACTAATGACAGAAAGTATATTCGTCAATTTGGCTTAATTTGTCATCTTTGAAACCGTGCAAATAAGTGCATGACACACATTATTTTAGGTGCACATTTGAACACTTACCAAGGTAGATTATACTTTACACCATAAAGCAAATCTCAAAAATTCCAAATTATTAAAATTACAGAGAATATGTTCTCTGTTCAAAAAACAGTACTGCCAAGATAAATAAAAATGGCCAAATGTTAAATAATGTTTTGGCTTTTTAATGAAAAAGAAAATAAGGCTAAAAAACAACACTAAACTAACACTTTACAAAAGAAAATATTGAAATTACTAAGGTACACATTGGTTACCAGGGAAATACAAATTAAAACTACAGCTAGATACAACTATACACCACAAAAATAACTAGTATTAAAAGAAAGCCCCCTCATGAAAACAACTACGATGACTTAATCATAAATTCAATATTTACGTTACACATAGGGGTTGTCCACGTGATCGTGCTCTTTGTAGTACAACTCTAATTAGACCTTAGGATGATGTGCTCTACAATCAAGAGTACCACCTGCAGTGCAGATCAGGGACTATAGCCTGAAGTTCTACTCAATGCCATTGGCTGTCAGCAGGTTATCATCATGGCGGACAGGTGTAGCATGCCATCAGATGTGTTCATCTCCACGGTGTGCTCTTTTATTATTGAGCCAGATTGAACGACGATTATAGAAACAGATAAAACAATTTAGTCACACACTCAGTTTTTGAGTTTTCTACAATACCTGCCAATGCAGAATAATAATGGAATAGTAATAACAATAACAAAATGCAACCATCACTTCTCACTAATAGCTGCTAAAACAATGTTTACTTAACTTCACCATGGTGTGAGGATCACCGAAAACAACTCAGACTTTACTCAAAAGAAATGACTTTGAGAAATATGTTGTTCAGGTGGAGCACAAATCTAGAAATATAAAGTTGGACACTTACTTTCACTTCGGTGGTTTTTTGACCACACTCATCCTCGCAGAGAGTGCTGATAAAGCCAAATTGGCAATCTACTGAATGTTTGTGAAATTTATAACTGCAAATAAAGAGCAGAGTGTCTGATTTATCCTCAAGGAAAGATGAAAGACTGGTTGGGTACAAATACGTTGACCTCAGGACGTAGGTAGGGAGTTAAGGAATATTTCCCTCTATTCCAATTACAAATACGAAATGGCAGTCCCTCAGATCATCCATGACATCCCTAGACAGTAGGTAGTAACATGACTTTATTATAAGGTTGAAAATGTCACTCCCCATTTGGCCATTTGACCAAGCTACAAATGGCCTTATCAATATTCTATTCCAGAAGTACACATTGGAAAATGCTGCAATTTGACATCAAATCGAGTGTCTGGATTCTATTCTATTCTATTCTATTCTATTCTATTCTATTCTATTCTATTCATGAAGTAGAATTCTATTCTATTTAATGAGCTTCCAAGTAATAGCAGGGTAGACCTGGAGAGACAACTGTGGATGTCCTGGAGTTTTAGTTCCTTCCTCTTTCAGGAAGTCAGCAAAGAGCTGGTTCAGCAAGTCTGAGTCAGTTCAATGAAAAAACACAACTCTGCAGTATCAGCCTCTGCTTTCTGAGATACTTACTTGACCAGGAAGCTCTTGCTACACTGTCACCTAGATGTTGTCAGGCCCCTTTTTCCTCCCTTGGGTCCTTTTTATGCTGCTCTTAGTCCAGCTGTACTAACCCAAGCATAACTCTTTCTATGGGATAATAAGAGCCTAGGGAATTATCACTCTACATTTGAAATTTTTCATTAATGAACTTATTTTATGTTAATACCATATTGTGCTAGTAGTATGTGTCTGTGAGTAAAGGTTACCCTGACTCAGAAGCTCTTCTCTTCCTTATGTTGCTGAAAAAATGAAAATCCAGGAACTCCAAAGGAACAATTCTCAAAACTACCTAGGACGGCAATTATCAAAGCCGCCTATGCCTGGCCTGCTAATACTAAATCTGGTGGACACTTTTCAGCTGTTCTTTGGTCTCTCTGAGGTATCTGGCACCATTTATCACTTTCTCCTTCTTCAAACCCACTTTTGTGTCACTAATAGTATCTAATTCTCCTTTGACTTCCTTCCCATTTTTATGCTTACTTATTTTAAGTCCCCTTGCCTAGATTTTCTTCTTTCATTCACTCTTTATATGTTAATGCTCTTCAGCTAACTGTGCAGCAACTCATTATATATACCTACCCTAATCCTTTTTGCTTTTGTTTCCCACTCAACAACATAGCTTTTTGATTATTTTGTTTCATTATACATACATCTACAATATTATTTTTCATCTCTATGTGGTATAGATGTTACATCATTTAATTAACTATTAGTGTAGCACTGAAAAACAGTTTTAATAGTCTTGCTATGTCAAATAATCCTGAACACCTCTCACACATTTGAATATATTTGTGGGATCATTCCCTAGAACTGGAATTAAAGAGAATGAACATTTTCTGTTGTTATGGATATTGTCACATTGTCCTTCAAGGGATGAAGTCAGTACAGTAGTCCCTTACAAGAGTCTCATTAATGACCTCTCTGCCACTGGCTGTGGCTCCCCTAATCCCATCTTCACATTGTTGCCAGTGTGATTGCTTACAACACAGGTCGGACCCTGTCATCTTCCTGCTTCCCTCTCCAGCTCTCTATGGGTTTTTGGATTACGTAACTCCTACTTCCCACGGCAAGTGAGGAACCTTCACAAACAGACCCCTGCCTCCCTTTCCAGTCTCACCTCTTGCCAACTTGCCCCCTTTACTGCCTAATATGTTCTGTTCCAGCCTCTCATCATTCCCCTTTTACTGAGATACTCTTATCCTTCAAATCCTTCATTATTCACTTTTGTGTTTTCAGCATCTGGCACAATTCATGGAACATAAAAAACAGTCCATAATATCTTCAATAAATAGATGGGTCGAGATTAAATGTCCCAACTATGAATTATTATTAACATCTTGGTTACATGTCTTTCACACCAATAACACCTTATTTTAATCATTTTGTCTTCTATACTAGTTTCATGGTGATAAGGATTATACCTAGCACAATGTCAAGTGTTTCCTGAATAAATAAATGTTTGAATGAAGTCAATTCCATCCTCATTTAAAGATAAGAACTCTTGAGGTCGAATTTTCTTCTCCAAAGAGCCAGTTTATCAACACATCACTGTGTAGTGCTAGCATGGATGTAGAATAGCTCAAATTTTCGTAAAATGCTGGTAATCACTTTACAAAACTGTTTGGCAGTATCTCCCAAACATGGACTTATGTGGTTCCACTACTAGGTATATGTCCAACAGAAATGCATAAAGATAGTCACAAAAAGACACCAACAATAATGCTCTTAGCAGCACGATTCATAATAGACTCACACTGCAGACAATGCACATGTCCAAACAATATAAAATGGATTTCTAAAAATGTTGATATAGTCTTTCAATGAAATACTGAACAGAAGTGAAAAAGAATAAAACTAGAACTATACACATTAATATACATAAATCTACCAAATATAATTTTGGGTGAAAGACATCAAACACAGAAGTGTGCACACTCTATGTTCCCACTTACATAAAGGTGAGCTAATCTATAGTCTTAGAAATCAGTTTCTGATTGAAAGGGACATGATAGGGGATCCTGGAGTGTTGGTAATGTTTTAATTTTTGATCTGGGTGCTGGTTACTTGGATGGATATATTTAGTAAAAATTCAAGTAGCTATAAACTTATTTGTGCACTTTACTGTATGTTATAATTCAGTGAAAACCTTGATTCTTAAAAAGTAAAGAGCTAGACACCAAGGGATAGGTAGTTTGTGATTCTTTAAAGTTCACAAACAAACAAAATGAATCTATGGTGAAAGAAGTCAGACTGGTGTTGATTTTATGGGAAGTATTGACTGGAAGTTAGGAGAAAGTGGCTTCTGGGTAGTGGAAGTAATGTATCTTGACTTTGGTGGTTACATGAGTGTATACATTTGTAAAAAGTCATTGCATTGTAAAGTTGAGACTGTACACTGTATTATTCTAACTTGAAACTCAATAAAAAGAAGTTGAATTACTATGGGGAATAGACAGAGAAAACAATGGTCTATCCTGTGTCTTTTCCAGTGACATACAGCAAATATAAGTGGCCTAGACACCCTATGTACTAATTCTTATTTTAGAACTTTTTCTAGGAGATATGCTATACTTTTAAATGCATACTTTTATACTTTTAATGCACATTGTTTTCTCTGTCACAGTGTCGTATTTCTGTAGAAGATATGCACTAAAGATTGGAAGCTTTTTTTCCCTCCAATCACAGCTTTGCTCTTTAATAAATACGGGACTCTGGGCCTATAGTATTCTTTTGCTTCAGTTTCTTTATTTACTACATCTCTGCTTCATCTACTCCACCGCTTCATCATGAAGGTTAAAGTAAAAGGTGGAGGTGTCTCTTGAAAGTAGCAAAGTGTTGTGTAAGTGACTTGTGATGATCAGTGTTCAACACAGTCATATGTACTGACTCCTTTATGCATAGATGTTTCTGATCACACACAGCAGGCATCCAGAGTCTGTTGAACCAAGGGGTAATAAGTACTGTTGCTGCAATCTTATTACATTTGCGCCCATAGGAATTTCTTTAAGTGGAAAGAATATGTGACATAGAAACAGAAGAGTGAATGCAGAGACTTTGAGCTGACATATGTTTTAACCCAGCTCCCACAGGGGGGCAGCAGGAATATGATCATGTCTGAATTTCTCAATGGCTAATATGCATAACCTTATTATAGAGTTTGGGGAGTTTTATCACACATTACTCGATACCAGCAAACATTACACCCATAGTACCTGCAGATATGAGTCTTTGTCAAAAGTTGTGAGATTGAATCAAAGGTTGATATAGCCCATTTTCTAAGAATAGTCATGTGCTTAGAAGTGTAATAATATCATTTCAAAACAGTTAATACATGTGATGACACATCACCAGCAGGACATTTGGACAATTAGAATGCTTTAATGTAAACTTACAATATAAGCTGAATTAATGAAAAATGAATTTGTAATATATTGAAGTTTTAGTCTAGTTCTTATTATCTACCTACTGGGAGACCTATCTGTACACATAGCTTTGAATACCTCTATGATGTTAATGACAGAGACTTCAAAAAAAATCACTGTGGACTTTTTATTTCCCCTTACCTCTAGCTCTCACATTTCTTTGAGTTAAGATAATATCCAACTACCTGTTTGGTATCTCTGCTTGGATGGCTATTTAGACATCTCATAACAAAAGCATTAGAATTAATCTGTTAATCTCTACCCTCACCCAAATCTATTCCTCTCTCACTCTATCCCTTCTCAGTAAATGGCAAAACCATCCATACAATAGCTCAAGCAAAATATTTAAGATGCCAATTTGCTTATTTCTTTAATTCCCTGCGTTCATCTTATCAGCCTGTTCTGTCATACTTTCTTCAAAATGGATCATAAATCTTCCAAGTCCTCTTCATTTCTACTGCCACAATCTTATTCCAAGCCATTATCATATCTCACCTGGACTACTACATTACTCAGTCAATCATCCTGCCCTCATATTACCCATTTTCCACAAAGTCATCAGATAATCTTTTTATTAAGTAATGTCTTTCCTTTCCTTAAAACCTGGCAATGACTTTTTAATGCATTTAAAATAAAATAAGACTCACTCCTTTCCATGGTTCACTGGCTGTGGTTGAACTGTCTCTAGCTCCCAAGGCTCTATCTCTGCTTAGGGAAACCTGATGTCTCCCTGTGTGTCTCATGCTAACAAATCAAATGTCAGCTAGAGAGGCCTTCCCTCCAAACCTTATCCACAGTAGCCTAGCCTCACTCACATAACTCTGTCTCTCTCACACACATTTGCCTTTGTCATTGCTAGCACAGTGCTCACCACAAGTGGTAGTAATCTTATGACTATATTTGTCACCAGTGGTTGGTTTATCTACCCCTGCCATCAAATACTGTACAACGAAAATGGAGCCTATATTCTGGGTGCATAGGAAACATTCAATAAATATTGCTACAATGAGTAAATAAATGAATAGGCAAATACAAATTCAGAGCACAGTAACTATCCGGTAATATGATTTGAAAAAAAGTAGCAGTAATCCGAACACGCTGATGTTGAGGAGCCAAAATTGTACCTCTATCTCCTTAGTTTTCAGCTGGGCCTGAGAATTAAGTTAATGTAAAACAGATTAACAGGAAAAAAAGAATACAAATTTAATGTAAGTCTTACATGATATGAGAGCCTTCATAAGAACATGAAGTGGCACAATCATGGCTCATGGCTCACTGCAGCCTCGACCTCCCGGGCTCAAGCTATATCCTCTCACCTCAGCCTTCTCTGTAGCTGGGACTACAGGTATACACTACCATGCCCAGCTAATTTAATTTTTATTATTTTTTTTTATTTAGACATGGGGTCTAGTTATATTTCCCAGGCTGGTCTTGAACTCCTGGGCACAAGGGATCCTCCCACCTCGACCTCCCAAAGTGCTGAGATTACAACCATGATCCATTGCACCTAGCACTAAAGGTTTTTATAACAGGTTGAACGAAAAGAGACAATTGTATAACAGTAACTAAATTATGTGGGGAGGCTAAAAGAAGATGAGAATTATTTTAACAAAGTATGTTTGCGTAGAATTCTCTTGGCTATGACTACTTTTATGGGGAAAGGTGTCTTTCACAAGGGAGTTTTTAATCTCCTGATTTTAGAAAGAAAAGGGAGGTTTAGAATGCCCTTTTTTTGCATTGTCTATTTCACAAGTGTGTTTAACTCAAAATAATCCTTAAAAATAATCCTAATGTCAAAGTGGCATATTATTAGGTTGTGTATTCTGTTACTGTTGAGTGACGTACGACCATTGAAGATGGAATTTTTTCTTAAATGACATGTTAGGCAGTCATAAAATGGATACGTAGCTGAAAAAAAAATCTGCTTAAAAAGGGTGTCTTCACTTGCTTAATTATAACAAATTGCTTTCTTCCTTTTCCCCACATTGAAGGAATATTTAGTACTGCACACAGTGCTCATTACTAAGCATTGATTTTCACTCATGTATCCTTATATATGGAATTAAAGTGATGAGCTAAGAAAATAGTATAATATATAGGAACATTCTGAATAAATCAAACATCTGCCTATATCCTCCTTAGAAACGAAACATATTTATTGACATATCATATTTTTTACAGTTTTGAAATTGGCCCAATTGGCCCATGGAACTGATGTTTACTGTTTGTTGGATAAACATAAAAACTGACCATCTTGGTTTGTTTGTTTGTTTATTTATTTATATATTTATTGAGACGGAATCCTGCTCTGTCACCCAGGTTGGAGTGCAATGGCATGATCTCGGCTCACTGAGACCTCCATCTCCTGGGATCAAGTGACTCTCCTGTCTCAGCTTCCCGCGTAGCTGGGACTACAGGTGTGCGCCACCACGCCTAGCTAATTTTTGTGTTTTTAGTAGAGACACACCATGTTGGCCAGGCTGATCTCAAACTCCTGACCTCAAGTGATTTGCCTGCCACAGCCTCCCAAAGTGCTGGGATTACGGGCGTGAGCCACCGCGCTTGGCCCCTCGTTGTCTGAAAGCCTGAAACTTACATTTGTGTTATTTGAGTTTCTTCCTCAGGAAAACCATCAGGCCTTCCAAATAGAATTAAGGAACTGAAACTCATCAGATCACTGCATCCACACAATGAGATGCCAGACTCTTCACGTGTCGATTGCCAAACCAACCTCCTGCTTCCTGTTGACCAACTCCTCTTCCTTATCCCTCTCTAATTCCTATTTTCCTGCACTTGGTTACCTTCCTTCTCTGCTATATAAACTCCCAATTGTAGTGCACCAGAGAGACATACTCATTGCCTCAGTAATTGGCTTTCTATGCAGTGAGCAGCAGGACCCAAACCAAACCCCTAGCATTTCAGTAACAGTTTTAAGTTTATTATTGCCATGATGTTTTCACTATTTTTTTGTTTTTATTACTCCTCATTTTTTTTTCTTCACTGAGGTACAACTGACAAATACAAACTGTGTTACTTAATGTAGACAATGTGATGATTTATAGATGCATACACTGTGAAATGACTATCACACTCAAACTAACTGACATATCCAATCTCACATAGCGTGTGTGTGTGTGTGTGTGTGTGTGTGTGTGTGGCAATCTACTCCTAGCAAATTTAAAGCATACAATACAGCATTATTAACTCAAATCATGATATTGTACATTAGATCTCCAGACCTTATTCATGTTATAACTGACGGTTGGTATCTTTTTGCCAAGATCTCCCCCTTCCCCATTCCCTACTCTTCCATCCTCGGGCCCTGGCAATCAGCAATCTACTCTCTACTGCTACTTCTAGAAGTTCACCTTTTTTAGGTTCCACATATAAATTAAATCATGTGGTATTTGTCTCTCTATGCCTGGCTAATTTCAGTTGGCAAAATACCCTCTGGGCTCATCCATGTTGTTGCAAATAGAAGGCAAAATTTCCCTCTTTTTAAAATACTCAATAGTTTTCTATCGTGTGTATCTACCACATTTTCTTTACCATTTATTCCTTGATGAACCCTTAGGTTGGTTCCTTATCTTGACTATTGGAAATAATGCTGCAAAAACAACACAGGAGTGCGTGCTGTTTTCCATACTGGTTGCACCAAATTATATTTCCATGAAGAGTGTGTATAAGAGGTCTCTCTTCTCCATAGCCTCATCAACACTTGTAATCCCTGTTTTTGTTTTTTTGTATGACAGATATTCTAACCAATGTGGTCATATCTCATTGTGGTTTTGAGCCGCATTTTTCTGATGATTATTGATGTTGAGCACCTTTCATAAACCTGTTGGCCATTCAATGTTTTATTTTGTGAAAACTCTGCTCAGATACTTTGCCAATTTTTTATCACATTATTTGATTTTGCTATTTAGTTATATGTTATTTAAATATTTTGGAAATTGAGAGTCCCTAGATATATGGTTTGTAAATGTTTTCCCCCCTTCCATAGGTTGCCCTTTCATTGTGTTGATTATTCTCTTTGATGTACAGAAAGTTTCAAGATTGATATAGTTCCCCTTGTTTTATTTTTTTTCATCTGTGCTCTTAGTGTCATATAAAAAAACTTTCTATCAAGACCAGTGCCAAAGAGTTTTCCTACCTATGTTTTTTATCCAGAAGTTTTACATTTCTAGGTATTACATGTACGTCTTTAATCGATTTTGAGTTAATTTTTTGTGTTCATATCTTATTTTGTAAAAAGATAATGTCAGATATCCATGCTATTAGCAAATTTTAAAATGTAACAAAGAAATAACTTAAAGTATTAGAAAAAAATAGGTCAAGTATGGTGGCTTACGCCTGCAATCCCAGCACTTTGGGAAGCCAAGGCAGGAGGATCACAAGGTCAGGAGTTCAAAACCAGCCTGACCAACATGGGGAAACCCTGCCTCTACTAAAAATACAAAAATTAGCTGAGGGTGGTGGCATGCACCTGTAATCCCAGCAACTTAGGAGGCTAAGGCAGAAGAATCGCTCCAACCTGGGAGGGGGAGGCTGCAGTGAGCCAAGATCACACAACTGCAATTCAGCCTGGTTGACAGAGTGGAGACTCCGTCTCAAAAGAAAAATAATCATGAAAAGAAATAGAAAAAAAGAGAAAGAAGAAAAATAAAGGGAAAGGAAAGGGGAGGACAAAGAGCACAAGAAAAGGAAGACAAAGAATAAGGAAAATAAGTAGTAGTGATCATGATGGGAGCTGGCTCAACAATCTACTAGAACACACTCAGAGATTCAACAGCACAGTGGCATGGCACTGTAAAAAGCGTACTTAGAAGAATCATTGGCCAGGCCGGGAGGCTCATGCCTATAAACCCAGCACTTTGGGAGGCTGAGGCAGACGGGTCACCTGAGGTCTGGAGTTTGAGACCAGCCTGGCTAACTTGGTGAAACCCCGCCTCTACTAAAAATACAAAAATTAGCCGGGCATGGTGGCACATGCCTGTAATCCCAGCTACTTGGGAGGCTGAGGCAAAATAATCGCTTAAACCTGGGAGGCAGAGGTTACAGTGAGCCGAGATCGTGCCATTGCACTCCAGCCTGGGCGGCAGAGCAAGACTCCATCTCAAAAAAGAAAAAAAAAAAAAAGAATTATTAAAAACTATCATATTTTGAAACATATATTAATATTAAATTTCATACACAGTTGTGTTGTAATTTAAATAGTGTATTAAAAAGTGATACTCAGACAATACCATCAATATTTAGGAGAAACTCTTAGATATTTATCTGATACTATGTACCAGAATCAAATCTAGAAAAATGGATGGATTAAATGTACAACATAAAAAACCTTTAAAATAGGAAAAAATATATGAGGAACAAAATTTTGCTTTTGGAATGAAAAAAGATTTTCTATGTATATAAGAAATCAAAAATGTAATTAAACAAAGGACTCATTTCTAAAACTAAGAAACACTGTTAACAAAATAAAAGCCAAATAAATTTAAAATATGTATTCTACAATACAGCAAATGAAAGTTAATATCATTAATAGGGATAATTCATTCAAATGAATTATAAAAAGTATAATGGTCCCAAAGAGTACACAGTTATAGCAACAGAAAAATTAGAAAATGAACAATTATAACTAATACACATTTTAAAAATACTGAATTTCAGTAGGAGTTACAGAAATGCAAATGAAAACAATAAAAATTAAAAATAATAATGTTGGCAAGCATGTGACAAAAAATGGAGCTCTCTAATATGGTCAGATAAATTGTATAAACTTTAGTTGAAATTACATGCTAATAAATATTAAGAAATCTTTAAAAAGCATCCTCTTTATTCCACTAATGATTTTGTATATGAAAATGTTTACAAAATTAACAATAATATATAAATATTGCTAATGGTTAAATTATGAAACACTCTTCTACCAGGGTGTTATGTAGCCATGGAAATGATGTATTTAAAACCATTTATAATTTTAGAAGCTTTATGATAATTAGTAAAAGCATGTGAGTTCGTAAGTGTGAATCTAACTTAATTTTTGAAAATCTGAACAAAAAGCAAGACAAAGACCAGAAAAAATAATTTTTTTAATTTAATATTTTTTAAATCATAGGTCATTTTAATATTCTAATATTTTTTACAGTTTTAAGCTCATCTAACTGAGTATATTTTACTTTTATAATACTAAAAATACAAAAATTTTTAAAGTATAAAAATAATTGAGATAAATATGTAATATGGATTGGCTGGGTCAGCACCCAAATCTCATCTTGAATTGTAGCTCCCATAATTCCCATGTGTTGTGGGAGGGAACTGGTGGGAGATAATTGAATCATGGGACAGTTTTCCCTTTACCGTTCTCATGGTAGTGAATAAGTCTCACTAGATCTGATGGTTTTATAAAGGGAAACCCCTTTTGCTTGGTTCTCTCTCATTCACTCTTTTCTGCCGCCACGTAAGACATGCCTTTCACCTGCCATGATTATGAGGCCTCCCCAGCTATGTAGAACTCTGAGTCCATTAAACTTCTTTTTCTGTATAAATTACCCAGTCTCAGGCATATCTTTATCAGCAGAGTGAGTATGCTAATACAATATGGAAAAGCAAATAAGTGTTACTTTAACATATAGGAAATAGTTTTTTATTCAAATATTTAACTTCAAGTATTTTTAACATATTTTGGAGTCATTTTGTGTATAATCAGATTGCAATATTTTGTTAAACTCTCAGTAGTAAACAGTGTGCTTCTGCACAGGTGCATTCTTTGTTTGCATTTTTCCCCTTTTAAAAAATATCAGTGTCAGTTTTTAAATGAATCAGGTCTTTTATGACTTACATCATAGTTCAGCTCATGATCAATGCATGAATGCATTTCATCAACTTCAAATATCTACTTAAAGTAACTAAACTTTTGACTAAAAAAGTCAGTGAGATATTAGACTCCTTATAAGTTTTGATTGATAGTAAGAATAAACAATGAATAAACATGCCTAAGTTGCAAGGAAATATTTTGAAGCAAACTGATCCTACATATAAACATGATAGAGACTGAATACATACACCTGTCTCCATCTCTTTCTGCACATCTTTTGTTTAATATTCAAAATAAAATATTTTACTATAAAGCAATTTGTTACTTATATAGTCTATGTTCTTCCTAATTTTCTGAAATACAACAAAATACCTCCAAGTCTCTTAATAAAACCATGTCCCATAAAAACTGACAATGAATCTCTTTTCTGACCATTTACTGCTCCCATTATACACTTTTGGGTGTATAAAATAAGTTTATTCTTATTTCTATGCTTTTTCTGCTCTAAGTCTAAAGGGAAATGTTAAAGTTGTTCTGTATTAATAATTTAGTGAATTCTTCAATTCACTGATGTCAGGCTGCTGAATGACCTGAAAATGAACCTTTCTGGTAACATATTGCTGAGCTTAAAAAACACCACTGGCCTTCACGTGTCTGCAAGAGGAATTTGCTTTTTAGTTGTCTAATTATTTCTATTTAGAAGTTCAGGAAGAAGTTGAAGAATATGAAGAAAATTGCTGGTTTCTAGTAAGTACATCCAATTCTACTATGTGCCAATAGATAGTAAAAAATAGCATTCCTCCCATATGGAAACCTACTTTACAAATTAAATGTATTTGATGTTTAAATCAAATATTCTAAGAATTATAACCCAATGGACTTATTCAGTTTAAATATGCATTACTGAGAAAACTTCATGATAATTATATTAGGAAAAACAGATCAATTTATCAAAAAGTGTGAAAATCCCACACAATGGCAACAGCTCAAGCACGGATGCACTGAATGGAACTCCATAACGACGAAGTGATTATTTTGACATGCTCAGCTGTTTAATATCATGCCTGACTGCCCCTTTCTGGTTGCTGATTTTCCTTTGTAGGATATGACAGGCCTAAATGAATTTGAACCCTTGTGAATTAGAACCCTCTCATTCATTTACTTTGGCTAAAATCCCTTATGCTCTTAGCAAATGTGTCCTTTTCTTCTTTAAATGAATCTGAAGATATGTACAATTACATGGGAGGCTCTGAACTCCTCATAACTATATGGAGAGAAGAACTGGGTAAATGATGGTGTAAGAAGAATTAGAAATGTTATAAATATCTAATCATTCATTGAATGATATCATGGTACAGCAGATAAATGAGCAATTTAAGGTTAAAACACTTCTCCAAATGAGCACTCTTTTATATCTGACTTCACAATCAAAATGCCTTCTGGGGCTACGCAAGTTACATTTGTGAGGGAATAGCTAACAATTATCGAGTACTCATGAGTCAGGCAATATTCTAGGTGCTTTTAAAAGTATTAACTTGTTTAATTCTCATCACATCTTGTATGAAGAAAGTGTTCTGTGACTGATGCTTATTCCATTTAATTTCATTTTGGGCCACAGGTGCAGTGGTAAGAGCTCAAAATACCCCATCAGATTGTGGCATATCAATACCATTATTCTCTGTGTTTTTTTTTCTTTTATCCCTATTCTTATATCCCCACTGCCATTACTTTCCACCTCCCCCATTCAGTTAATAATTTTAATCTTTATCTTTTTGTCTCTGTTCCTGCAAAGTGTGTATTTTGTACAGTAAGCTTCATCCATGTTGCAATTAATGTATTGTGTCTAACTGCTGCAAAGTATTCCATGACATGTCTCTGCTACATTTGACCACTCTAGGCCTCCAACAATAGATATCCAGGTCGGGTTCAGGCCTTCCACAACGAATGTTTCCATTTTGACTTCATGTGTTCTCCTTGTTACAAATGTTCACTAAATGTGCTGCTATGCATTTCCTTAAGTACCCATAGGGAATGTAAGAGAACATGTAGAAATATGTGCACATTTTTGAAAGTTTGGGGAAAATATATATACACAGAAGGGTAAAATTGGATTCAAAACCTGTGGATATACTTACCTAAATTTTGTCACCTTGCTTTCCATATAGGTCGTGCAAATCCTGTGCTCCCAGCAGCAGAGAATTAGCATTCCTACTCCTTCATATTGCTTCATTCCTAAGCACTACTCAGCTCTATAATTTTGGACTTTATACCTACACCTAATAGGTAAAACATTATGCGATTCCCAGTTTGAAGATGAGAAATCAGAGGTACAGAAATATTAAATAACTGCCCAAAGACACATAGTAACCAGTAGAAACAGGATTCAAACCCAAGTGGGCTGGCCCCAGAGCCCACACTTAGTCACTATTCTATACTTCCACCCAGAAGGCAGAAATAATAAGGCAGAGGGAATTGTGACAAATAGAGAACATAGGTACTGCCTTCTGGCAGTTAAATATATCAAAAAAATGAAAACAGTAACTGAGGAATACACAAACAAAACACACCAGTAGGCTGAATTGGCCTGAAGGCCACTATTATACGGTCTCTACTGTATATAATAATTTTATTATGAGCAGAATCATTTCTCAACCTGCTTTCAGTAGGTATAATTAATGGTTAATAAACCACTCTCACTGTGATGCAAAACTCCACTTCATTTTTTTTCACAATGTGATATGTCTGTTAAGCATAGGTTATAGCTACAACTACTAAGAGTCCATTTTATTCGCCCTGGTTGAGTCATAACGGAAATTTCAAAATGTGTGTTTGAAGGTATGGGTGAGAATGAATAGGTACATTAAACTAATACTAAGACTGTGCTATGACCCTTCCCAAAATTTTTGCCAATTAAGTATATTAGATAAATGCCAAAAATGTATAAAAAACATTCAAATTTTTACTGGCCAATCTACTCCAGAGCTCACACAGACCGCACTAAAAGGAAATTAATTTATGTGTTGTGACTATCTTTAGGTCAGGAAATATTTATTTCTCTAGGTATTTAAACAACGTAGTTGAAGAAGAGAATAGATATTGAGAAAAAAGTTTGGGATTTCTCCAAAAAAATTCTGTATTCATGGCAAAGGATGTTAATTTCAGTTTCAAACCGAAGTCTTATCATTTTGGCATTTTCTAACGCTGCCATGCCGCCCAGGAGTTCTTCAGCACACTTCAGCCTGTTTTCAACCTCCACTACTCCATAGAAAACACTCTTAGGAAAATTGCCAACAACCTTCTAGCTATGAAATTTAATAAACGCTTCTTAATCTTCATCTGAATTTAACTGTCAAATGAATTTAACCATATTAAGAACATCCTCCATAGTTTTCAAAGGTAATTTCTTTTATGAATCACGTGCTACTTTTACTTTGTCTTTGATGTAAACATGTTTTTGACATGTAGACATACAAAAAGTTACACATTTATACATTTTCCCAAAATGAGAAGTTAACTTCTGACCAGATCCAGAAATAGCATATAACCTGGATATCAGAGGAACCCACGTCTCCCTCCTCATCAATCACAAACTCCCTTCTCTTAATATTGGATCCTTTGAAATTCTGTGGGATCATAGATCATGCCTCTGTGTTTTACTTACTTGGTTCAGTATTATGCTAGTGAGATCCATCTACAAGGCATGACACAATAGTTACCTTTACTTACTGCCATATCATATGTATACACATAATTTATGAATATTCCATAATTTGTCCATTCAACTTTTGATGGACATTTGAGTTTGTTTTCTGTTGCAAGTTATTATGAATAACAATCCTTTGTTCATTCCTAACTCCTGCAAACATTCCTTTGTTACACATGTGGATTTCTGTTAGAATTGGAATTCTAACAGAATTCCACATAGAATCATACGGTTACACATATTTACACTCCTAGTGCCAGTGTATGAGTGTTCCAATTACTCCATGTCCTATGAGAGTTGGTATTGTCAGTCACCTGGGGCATCAATCGAGTGACTGTAAATGTGTCTAGTCAGGGCTTTATTCAGTTCCATCATTCTATTTGTCTATCCTTTCACAAATCACAATATCTTTTTAAACTGTTACATAATATTTGTGTATACACACACACACACATACATACACACACATACACACACACACACACACACACAAGGTACATGTGACATTTTATTACATGCATAGAATGTGTAATGATTAAGTCAGAGTATTTAGAGTTTCCATTACCCTGAATATTTTCTTGTTTAGTTACTTCAGTTCCTTTATATTCTGGACATTAGACACTTGTCAGATCAATAGTTGGCAAATATTTTCTTTTCATTTCAATGGTTTGCCTCGTCACTCTGTTCATTGTTTCCTTTGCTATGGAGAAGTTTGTTTGTTTTAGTTTAATATAGCTCCATTTGTCTATTTTTCTTTTTGTTGCCAGTGCTTTTGAAGTCTCAACCATAAACATCTTTGCCTAGACTAATATCCTGGAGTGTTTCCTTTATGTTTTCTTCTAGAAGTTTTATAGTGTCAGGTCTTTATCTTGAATTGATTTTTGTATGTGTGAAACACAGGAGTCTATTTTCATTATCTTTATATGGATATCCAATTTTCCCAGCACCATTTATTGAAGAGGGTGTCATTTCCCCAGTGTATGTTCTTGACACCTCTGTCAAAAATACATAAATATGTAGCTGTACATATGTAGATTTATTTCTGGGTTCATCATTCTGTTCCATTTATCCACATGTCTCTTTTTATATACATACCATGTTGTTTTACTATAGCCTTGTAATATATTTTGAAATCAAGTCATGTGATGCCTCCAGCTTTATTGTTTTTGCCTAGGATTATTTTGAGTATTTGGACTCTTTTTGGTTCCACAAATTTTAGAGTTGTTTTTCTATCTCTATGTAAAATGACATTGGTCTTTTTATAGAGATTGCATTGTATCTGTAGATTGCTTTCGAGCACACAGTCATTTTAATAATATTTAATGGAAAGCAAGGGATGTCTTTCCATTTGTTCATGTTTAATTTCCTTTATCAGTGGTTTGTGGTTTCATCTGTTAAGGTCTTTCACCTTCTTGGTTAAACTTATTACTAAGTATTTTATTTTATTTTTGTAGCTATTGTAAATGAGATTGTTTTCTTGATTTCTTTCTCAGTTAGTTCATTATTGATATATAGGTATGCCACTGATTTTTGCATAATTATTTTATATCCTGAAACTTTACTGAATTCATTTATCAGCTGTAAAAAGTTATTTTGGTGAAGTTTTTAGTTTTTTTTTTAAGAATAAGATCATATTATCAGTAAAAAGGGACACTTTGACTTCCTCTTTTCCAAATTGGATAAATTTATTTCTTTTTCTTGCCTGATTTCTCTGGCTAGGATTTTCAGTACTATGTTGAGTAGCAGTGTTAAAAGTGGGCAAGTGGGCATCCTTGTCTTGTCCAGTTCTTAGAGGAAAGCCTTTCAGCTTTTCCCATTCAGTATGATGTTAGTTTTGGGTTTGCCTTTATGATGTTGAAGTATAATCCTTCTATGCCTAGTTAAAAACTTGCTTAAAGTTTTTATCATAAAGAGACGTTGAATTTTATCAAGGACTTTTTCTGCATCTATTGAGATACTCATATGGCTTTTGTCCCTAATTCTGTTGATGTGATGCGTGATGTTTGTTGGTTTGCATGTGTTGAACCATCCTTGCATCCCTGGGAAAATCCCACTCAATCACAGTATATTATCCTTCTGATGTGCTATGGAATTTAGTTTGCTAGTATTTTGTTGAGAATTTTTGTGTCTATGTTCATCAGGAATATTGGCCTGTAGTTTTACTTTTTGTTGTGTCCTAAGCTGGTTTTGGTATCAGGCTAGTGCTGGCCTCATAAAATTAGTTAAGGAGAATTCCTCCCTCCTCATGTTTTTGGAACAGTTTGAGGAGAACTGGTGTTAGTTCTTCTCTGATAGTTTGGTAAATTTGGCAGTGAAGCCATTCAGTCCTGGACTTTTCTTTGTTAGGAGGCTTCTTACTCCTGACGGAATCTCATCACTCATTACTGGTCTGTTCAGATTTTCTATTTATTTCTCATTCAGTGTTGATAGTTTGTATGTGTATAGTAATTTATCTATTTCCTCTAGGTTTCTCAGTTTGTTAGTATATAGTTGTTCAAAATAATCTCTAATGATCTTTTGTATTTCTGTGGTATCAGCTGCAGTGTTTTACATTTCATTTTTGATTTTGTTTATTTGTGTCTTGTCTGGTTTTTATTGGTTAATCTTCCTAGTGGGTTATCTATTTAGTTTATTTTTTCAGAAAACCACCTTTCTGTTTCATTGATTCATGTGTGTGTGTGTGTGTGTGTGTGTTGTTTCTATTCTATTTGGTTCTGCTCTGATCTTTGCTATTCCTTTCCTTCTAGCAAATTGGGGTTTTGTTCGTTCTTGATTTTCTAGTTCCTCAAGGTGCATTATTAGATTATTTGAAATCTTACTGGTTTTTCTGATGTAAGTGTGGATTACTATTAACTTCCCTGTTAGCACTGCTTTTGGTGTATTCCATAGATTTGAGTATGTTGTGTTTAGGTTTTCATTCGTTTCAAAAAACTTTGTTATTTCCTCCTTAATTTTTTCCTTGACCCAATTGTAATTCAGGAGCATGTTGTTTAATTTCCATGCATTTGCAGTTTCCTGAGTTCCTCTTGTTATTGATTTCTAACATTATTTCATTATGGTGTGAAAAGATACTGTAGGATTTTGATTTTTAAAATTGTTTTTGTCTAGATTTCTTTTATGTCCTAACATATGAGCTATCTTGGAGAATCCTTCCACGTGCTGATGAGAAAAATGAGTATTCTGTAGCTGTTCAATGAAATGTAAATGTCTGTTAGGTCCATGAAGTTTAAAGTGCAATTTAAGTCCAATGTTTGTTAATTTTCTCTCTAGATGATCTATCTAATGTTGAGGATGGAGTGCAGAAGTCCCCAATTATTATTGTAGTGGAGTCTCCCTCCCTTTGCACTAACAATAAATACTTTATATATCTGGATGCTCCGACCTTGGGTGCACATATGTTTAGAATATTATGTCCTTTTGCTGAGTTGATCTCTTTATTATTATATAATGACCTTTTTTTTTTTTCTTTTTACAGTTTTTGACTTAACATCTGTTTTATCTAACTTAGGTACTGCTACCTCTGCTAGATTTTGGTCTCTGTTTGCATGGAATATCTGTTTCCCCCATTTTACTTTCAGTCTATATATGTCTTTAGGGGTGAGATGAATTTCTTGTAGGCAGTATCTGGTTGAGTCATTCTTTCTTTAAAAAAAAATCAGCCAGTCTATATCATTTAAGTGGGCAGTTCAGTATGTTTACATTCAAGGTTATTATCAACATGTGAGAGCTTATTTTTGTTATTTTATTAATTGATTTTTGGTTGTTTGGTTTATCTTTTGTTCATTTTTTTCTCTTATTGTTTATCATTGTGGATTGGTAGTCTTCCATAGTGGTAATTTTTTTTTTTTTTTTTGAGACGGAGTCTCGCTCTCTAGCCCAGGTTGGAGGGCAGTGGCATGATCTCGGCTCACCCCAAGCTCTGCCTCCCAGGTTCAGCCATTCTCCTCCTGCCTCAGCCACCCGAGTAGCTGGGACTACAGGTACCTGCCATCATGCCCAGCTTATTATTATTATTATTATTGGGTTTTTTTGTACTTTTAGTAGAGACAAGGTTTCACCGTGTTAGCCAGGATGGTCTCGATCACCTGACCTCGTGATTCGCCCACTTCGGTCTCCCAAAGTGCTGAGATTACAAGCTTGTGCCACAGCGCCTGGCCAATTTTTGAGTTTTTTCTCTTCCTTTTTTTGTGTTTGCTGTACCAGGGGGTTTAAATTTTCATGTGTTTTTATGACAGTAGATATCATCCTTTTGCTTCCAGGTGTGAGACTCTCTCAAACATTTCTTATAGGGCGAGTCTAGTGCTGAAAAATTCCCTCTGCTTTTGCTTATCTGGGAAAGACTTTGTTTCTTCTTTATTTATAAAGGATAACTTTGCTGTATCCTTGGCTGATGGTTTTTTCTTTCATCACTTTGCATATATCATCCCATTCACTCCTGACCTGTAAGGTTTCTGCTGAGAAATCTGATGATTGTTCCTTTATAAGTGACTAAGTGCTTTTCTCTGGCTATGTTTACAATCTCTCTTTGTATGTGATTTTTGACATATGCCATAGAGAAGACCTTTTGTGAATTGTATCTATTTGGGGATCTCCGAGCTTCCTGTATCCGAATATCTAAATCTCTGGCTAGATTTGGGAAATTTTCAGCTATTATTTCATTAAACAGGTTTTCTATTCCTTTCACTTTGTCCTCACTGCCTGGGACACATAAAATGTGAATATTTGGTTGTTTATGGGGTCCCACATGTTATATAGGCTTTGTTCATTTAAAATTTTTTTACAATATTTTTTCCAACTGAGCTATTTCAAAAGACTTGTCTTCAAGTTCTCAAATTGTTTCTTCTGCTTGATATAGTTTATTGTTGAAACTTTCAAATGTATTTTTTAATTTAATTCAATGAATTCCTCAGTTCCAGAATTTCCATTTTTTAAATATGATATATACCTCTTTGGTAAATTTCTCATTTATACCCTTAATTGTGTTTCTGGTTTCTTTGTAATGTCTTTCTCTCTATTCTCTTGCATCTCACTATGCTTATTTAATATCATTATTTTGAATTATTTTTCTTGGTTTTCAAAAATTTATTTTTTCTTACAACCTGTTGCTGAATGATTATTGTGTCCCATTGGAGGTGTCGAATTTCCTTGCTTTTTCATGTTTTTTCTGTCCTTACTTTGATATCTTCACATCTCTTGTACAAACCCCTTCTTCCTATATTTAAAATTTGCTTTCACAGGGAAGGACTTTTTCCTGCTAATGTATCTATTGTGTTATTAATAATTGGATACGGCACTTTGGCTTTGATTCTGGTCATGCACATTAGTGTAGTTTCCATATGATTTCTTCAGCTGTAAACAGGGTAGTACTGTCTCTGATTTCCTTAGTGCCTTGCAGTTGTTAGAGGAGACTGTGGTCAAGTTTTGCTGGGGATAGGGATGCCAGGTAGGTCAGTCTTCAGGCCCCAGTGGTGGAAACAGTGGGCCTAACATGCTTTTCCTTGGGACCCAGGATAGTGTATACAGTTTTAGTGGGTACAGGCAGGCCATTTCTGGTGGCTTTCTTGGGTGCTAGCAGTGGCAGCTGTGGGCCAGGCCGGTGGTGGGTCCTCAAGCTTCTAGGCAGTATGGCATGGCATTAGCAATGGCAGCAGCAGTGGCAGGAAAACCCTGTGCCTCCCACGAGGTCCTTATTGGTGTTGATGGGAGCTGCAATGGGCTGGGCAGGCCAGTTCCCAGGCCCATAAGTAATGCATGCTGGTGGGTGCCAGCTGTGATGACAATGGCAGGTTAGGTGGGCCCAACCTCCTGCTCCTGGAAAAAGCACTCAGGTGCCGATGGTAATGCACAAGGCTGGGCAAGATCCATGCCACCAGGTGGCATGCTTGAGCATTGGGGGTGGGAGAAAACTGAGCTGGGTGGGCCTGTCTTCAGGCTCCCCAGTGGTGCATGGAGATGCAGGTGGTAGGCATGGTGGAGATGATTCTCAAGCCCCTGGTGAAATGTTCTGGTTGGAGCAGCAGTGGCTGAGGAGGGTGGTTGGCTTTCAGTGGCAGTGGATGTACTGTAGGCAGGCAGCTGGAGACTGTGTACTTCAGCCATAGGTGGCAGCTGTAGGCTGCATAGCCTGTCCTCATGGTGCTTGTAAACTGCTCATGTTTTGACCACTGGGGGTCTCCCACTTACCCTTTCCCTAAGTTGGGGTGTCTCTGTGGGCTCCCAACAAATCCCAGGGGGCTAACCACGCTGCCTTGCTTCCCTCTTTTTCCTTGCTTTGGGTGTTTCTCCCTGTCACTTCTCTGTTTTATTCCAGCGTTTTCTCTTAGATTGTCTATTTAAAGTGTGATTATCTACTTGCTATTTTGCTTCTTCATTGTGCAGGAGATGTGTACCAGGTTAATCCAGTCAGCCATCTTCCACAATATAACAAATTAAAAATATAAAAAAATAGATATAACAAATTGAAAGTATGAATGTACTTTACAATAAGTATTACTATGCAGAAGCATAATGTCTTCTAACTTTGTACTTCTTAAAATTTGAGTGTTCTTGGCTATTTGCATTTCTCCAATTGATTTAAAATCTGCTTGCTAATTTAAATACATAAACACACACAGATGAAATTTTACTGGAATTTTACTGAATATCTAGATTAATTTTTGGAGAATAGACAATATTACAATATTGAGTTTTCCAGTCCAGGAACATGATCTATTCCTGCATTTATTCAGATCTCATTTAATACCTCTCAATGTCATATAGTCTCATGCTATATGTCTTGTATATCTTCAGTTAGATTAATTCCTAATTATCTGATACTTTAATGGAATTTTAATGGTACATTTTAAAATATTTTCTAAAGTACGTTGTTGGAAATTAGGAATATGATTGATTTTATGATATTAAACTTATATTCAATAGTCTTGCTAAAATCAGTTATTAATTATAATCATGATTAGCTTTGGAAATTTTAGAGATTTTACAGGTATACAATTATATCATTTGTCAGTAAGAGTGATTTTATTTCTTTAATCCTTATATTTTTGGGTTTTTTAGATATCAGTCTTATATTATTGGCTATCTACTACAGTCATTATGGAGCAGAATTAGTACTTAAAGTATGTTTTTTGCATTTCAAATATCAAGAGAAACGTTTTAATTATTTACATTTAATTACAACATTTGAAGTTTGTTCGTGGTTTTTCTTTTTGGAAACTTATCATGTTAAGGGATTTCTTCTTATTAGTAGCTTCTAATTTTTATCACATGGAAGTTAAATTTTATCAAATATTGTTATGTTTCTATTGAGTTGCTTATGTATATACATTTTCTTCTCTTCTTTGCTTGTTTGTATTTATTTTGATGCCTATACTAATTTTTATTTGAATGTCAAACCAAGTTTGCAACTCTGGAATAAAACAATATTGGTCTGCATGTGTTATCATTTCAATATATCACTGATTCCTGTTACACATATTTTGTTTAGGATTCTGAAGTAATTATTCATGGAGAAAAATGGGCTGTTATTTTTCTTTCTTGCAATCTCTTTAACATTCTTTAATTTAAATTATGTGCTGGCTTTATAGAATATGTTGGGACTAGCCATCCCTTTTTCTTATCTTTAGCATACTTGGTATAAGAACGATGTCATGCCTTCCTAAAATGGTTGGAAAACCTTACTAGTGAAGCCTTATGGAACTGTATCTTTTTAAGATTTAAAGATTTTAAATAACAGAATTAATTACTATAACAAATATAGAACCAGTCATAATTTTTTGTCAACATAGGAAAGTTTTTTTCCTAAAAATTTCTGGAAGTGTATGTAATTGTTCATGCATACTGGCATAGAGTTATTCTTTATATCTTTGCCAACGTCTGAATGTCTGTCTTCTCCCAAAACTCATATTGTAAAATCCAAACCACCAAGGGGTTGATATTAAGGAATGTGGTCTTTGGGAGGTGATTAGGCCATGAGAGCAGAGCTCTCATAATTGTGGTTAGTACCCTTATGAAAGAGGTCCAGTGTACTAGCTAGGCCCTTTGGCCATGTGAAGGCACAGCAAGAAGGGCCCATTTATAAACCAAGAAATGGAACTCTTCCAGATTTAGCATCTGTCAGCATATTGATCTTGGACCTCCCTAGCCTCCAGAACTATTAGAAATTAAGTTATGTTGTTTATAAGCTAACCAATCTATTGTATTTTATTATAGCAGCCCAAATGAACTAGGGCAATCCTATTATAATTACATTCTATTATTAGCAATGTACCCTTTTTCTATTCTTCACAATGTTAATTGGTGTCTTCTATCATTTTTCCCCTGATTGATTTTAGAAAAGATTTACCAATTTTACTTTGTAATTTGGTTTGTACATACTCAGTAGCTACTACAATTTCAGCTTTATCCCCAGAGGGGTGACATGGAGTCCAAGCCACAGCAAGAACCAGTTTAAACTTCTAAACTCTTCTGGCAAGGAATTCTTGGAAATATAGTTCTCAGGCTTCCAGCCTCTGAAGTATGGAAGATAATATGAAGTACCAAGAAGCAATTTCAAAAATAACTCAGAACTTCAAATTCCCAGATTTCTAAATATTCATCAGGTCCAGCTCAAAAACATCAAACTCAACATATCTGCAAAATTAGCCAACGACCTTACCCCAAGTTTGCTTGCTAGCTTGTTTCCTTTCTCTGTTAATAACACTATGCCATGTAAGCCATAAATCTTGATATCAACTTCGAGCATTTAATTTTCCTCAACCCATTTGCAATTAGTGGCAAAGTTTTAAGATTATACTATTTTTAAAAGTCTCTAATATTCATTTTTATTGTCCTCTCCAGGACAACAAGTATTTTTTTTTATTGAATTAAGCCAATAATCATCTAGTTATCTGCTTTAAATCCCACTGATCGACTTTATCCTCTAAATTCTGATATTTAGAGGATGAATTTGTAAATACAAAACAGAATACAGCACCAAAATTTCTCTATTTCCCAAAGGAAAGAGTCCAATACATCCAGCATGGCATTCATAGTCTCAGTTTAGCCAACCTCTCTATTTCCATATATTTATCTAACGTATCTTTTTGTTCAGGGATTATCAAACTACGTATATTTTTCTCGAATGTACCTGAAATAATAGGCCTCTCCTTCGCTCATGAACCTGTAGACCTGGAAAAAAATCTCTTCTGTATTTGTTAAAACCTATTCCTATGCTTCTCAAGCATACACACTCATTAGGGGGATCCTTATTGCTTCATTCTCAGGGATTCTTTTTGGTAACTCAAGGTTTCTGGTTTATTTATAGATCTCTGCAAACATACTGCCTATTATACTATATTATTGCTATTTGTATTTATCTCCCAATATGGATTTGTGAGAGCAGGGCCATGTTCTGAAGAACTTTTGATTTGATATGTAAAGCACAGGCTTTGGAAGCAGACAGATTCAAGATCACACTCTGACTCTGAGGTTTAATTGCAGGGTAAACAGGTACATTACTTAACATCACTGAGCCTGCATTTGCTTTTCTTTTTAATCTTTGAAGTGGTGCTAACATCTAATGAATATTTGTTGTGAAGAATAAAAGAAATCTATCTAAAGTGTCCACTGCAGTGCCTGGAGCACATGCATGCACAAATACACACACACACACACACACACACACACACACACACACACACAGAGAGAGAGAGAGAGAGAGACAGAGAAATCACCCAAAATGGTAATATAACAAGACTGATTTCTGTATTCACAGTATCTAGTAGAACATATACCAAATAAGAGACATTCAGAAGTCATTATTGTTTTCAATTGTTTAATTGCCTACATTATACTTAAAAGTCTTCAAATCAAATAATTCAGTTAGTCATGATTTTAATGAGACTCTCTTCTTCAAGAAAAACAGCTTTACCCATTTACTCATTTCCAAGCACTTATAATTTCGTAAGAGAAAGATTTTATGTAGAAAACTTTCTTGTTGGAAGTAGTAAATATGTTGTATAGACTTCTAATTAGACAAACGAAATGTTGATTTGATGAGACATGCCTCAGTTCATTAAGAAACATACATTTTTTTAGACCAAAACAGAATTACTTTTCTACCATTACGAGTAATTTTGATGTTTTCCTTTCTTCTACCTTGGAGACACACCTCTAATTTTATTCCTTAACTCTATTGTAGTCAACCATATGGTCTCTGTAAGAAAACAGTCCTAACGTTTGTTAAAATGTGGCCAGTAGGCAGGAAACTAATATCTGAAAGCATCTTCTGCTTTTCTGTGATAAATGCTTTAAAAATGTCACCAAAATTCTATTTAGGTATTCAGAAGGTGTGTCTCTTCTGACACAACTTTCCACAATGCTGAAATTAAGTAAACTGATTGAGCTAAATGAATTAAAAGTATGAATGCACTTTAATATTGAAGACTTGTTTGCATTTTCCATTTAGAATTCACAATCAAGAAAGTTAACAAACAGTTCCTCCTGCTTTCTCTCTCTCTTTCTGTATATACATAATACAGATATCTGCACACACACATGCATATATATACACATACACAACGTTTGTCAATTTTAGTAATTCTTGAATTTCATATATTCATGGTATATTTATAACATCTCTGATAGACAACAGAGATCAATACAGGGTTGAATAAAATGATCTTTTAGGTAATTTATAATTACTAAAATTGTTACATGTTTATTGAACTTGGTTAATTCATTGTTCAGTAAATATTTAATAAGCTTTTAGTACAGACCAGGCATGCTAAATGGGCAAAACAGATAATTCAATCACTCTCAAGGAGCTCTTAAACTAGTTGTAGGGTGATACACATAAATTTTAAAAATATAAAACACTGTGCTAAGTACACACCCTAAAACAATGTGTGAGCAGTTTTATCCATTGGAGGAGTAGTAATAGCAGTAGAAATAGTAATAGGTGTGGTGGGCAGCAGAGGGAATGAGGACTCTAGCCATAGTCCCTGGGTTCAAATTATATCTCTGCTACTTACTGGTATGGGATTTGAGCTAGTTTGTAAGCCTCTTTATGCCCCAATGTCCATTTCTTACAATAGGTATAATAATAGCAATGATTAAATGAGTTACTACACATAGAGTTTACTTAGAAGAGCTATTGGCATATAGCAAATACTAAAAACATTCACTAGCGTCAACAGTAGAAAACACAGAGTACATAGCACACGGTAGATACTGACACTACACTGAGTCTCTTACGAATATCATCTCATTTTACTCTCATGAAATCCAGGAATTTGGTATTTCTATTCTAATTTTAAAGAACTGAGCCTCAAAAATATTAGGGATATGTCCAAGGTCATACAATGAGTAATTCACAGATCTGAAATTCAGACAGATCTCTCATTCTGAGCCAAGTACTTAGACAGCACAGAAGGTAGAGTAATAAAAGTTCCCTGTGGATTTGTGGGACACTTGTTGAAGGTAGCTCATTTGGTGTAGAAACCAAAACACAAATGTGCATTAGTGTGGGCGGGGGTGGGGAAGGAGGAGGAGGGAGGGGAGCAGGGAATTTCATTCCAGGCTGAAGGAAGAGAATGCTAAAGATACTAATTCATGAAAAAAACTTGGCAGTTTTAGTAATCAGGTAAAATTTCTGTTACCGGTGTGAGGAGAAATAGAGTATGAATGGTGTGGTGGCAAATCATACGAGAGGGATAGTGAAAATTTACAGAATCTGCTGACCCTAATGTCAACAAAACTAATGGGGTCCAACTCTGTACCTGCCATGACCAAGTTTTTAATTTTTCTCTAGATAGGCTGTTCCTTTCAAAGCTTAGAGATTAAGCATTTATACACTTTTAACTGAAGTCACTAGACCTCAGCATGCAGTGTAAACAAAGGCTCCTCTCCTAGTTCAGTCCATTTTCCATGATATCAAATCCTCCAAAGGGTGAAACCAAGAGGTTCCTATTAGCCAAAGACAAAGTGAAAGACTGACAAAGACATGCAAATATAGTAGAGCAAAGAATGCACATTTATAATAGAACAATACAAGTATTTTTTCTTTTCTACCATACAAAATAA
Source organism: Macaca nemestrina (assembly GCF_043159975.1). Classification (NCBI taxonomy): domain Eukaryota; kingdom Metazoa; phylum Chordata; class Mammalia; order Primates; family Cercopithecidae; genus Macaca; species Macaca nemestrina. The sequence goes on from NC_092140.1 coordinate 21,688,398, forward strand.
TATAATGCTTACAATGCAGGTACATTAATTTTATATTAAAAATATCCTTAGGTTGACCTCTGATTTTTTGCTTTTGTACCTGCGGTAAGCCTTAAGGCATTTGTCATTCCCATTTTCACAAACTTAATTTAGTAGATTAAATGACTATGCTAAGCATTTCACTTGCTTTCTATTATTCTTTGGCTATAAACCATCACATAATGGGAGTGTTATTGACTTTATCCACGTTAACTTCTTCTACCACATACTTTAGCAAGCTATATACCTGTAGCATCTTTTTACATTTTTGGCTTATAGAAAGGTATCTCCTGAACCACAAAACTTATCTCATAGTATTTTCTTTTTGCTGTATGTAGGTTTTTGAAGTAGATTTTATAGTTTAGAATGATTGCTTTCCTTTTTTTAATCTTTTACTTTTCATTTTTATAGAGTTATGAATTAACTATCTTTACTGCAGTGGTAAAACCATTTGTAATATTCATAGTTTGATTGAGTGTACATAAATAAACAAAACCCCTAGGTTAAACTGGGAAGTGACGTTAGCCTCTTTTTATGTTTTCATTTGAATTCTGAAAACACATGGAGATGACTGTCCTTTGTTTCTACCTTAAATGGGTGGCTACAACTGAAGGTAATAGGGCAATGAGTTAGCACAAAATAAATGGGCAGCAACTCACAAAGAACATTTCAAAGATAAAACATCAGTATTTAGAAGGCTGCTTCCATATGTGCTATGAGTTATGTATGAGTATCAAGGAGAGAAGACAGTAACGACTACCTGGTAATCATTTGTGCTCTTATGGAGCTAAGTACCATCTGGTGCACTTTCTTAATATCTCCTTCTCAGACACCTTAGTAAGCTGTACCATTGACATACCATATGTCTCTCTTGATGGTAATAACTGCACAAAAGAAAAAAACAAAAACATGACTGACATGTACACTAACAAAGCATACTAAAATTGCATTTGTGCCATTGCATGGGTAATTTACTTTGACTCTGCAGCATTACAGTTTCCCTGTATTTAACATATGCTAGAAATCCAATATCACCCAGTTTATTACAAAATGGATTTAAGTACTTATCACATGTGCCAAAATCTAACCATCAGAGAGAAATTATAAAGTTGGATAAATGGTTGTATTATTAAAATTGCATTTGTTTTGTCCTCAATACATATTTTATGAACTCAAGGGTATTTTTTTAACATCATTTAAAAAGTGACCTATGTTTAACCAATAACTTAGTTGATTGATTTTTCTGTTTTTAAAAAAGCTTAAATTGACGTAAACATTCACCAAATTCTTTCCCAGATTAGACTCTAGGTTCCATGAGAGATATTCACTGATGTATCCCCAGTCCAAAACAGTGCCTAGAAAGCAGTATGCATTCAATGAGTATTAATTTAGTGAACGAATGAATGAATATCTATGCTTGTTCTCAACTAATATCAATTTCTTTTTCAATTTCACTTTTGCTTGTTGTACATTATTAGACTAAAATTAGTAAAGTCACGAATAAGCATTATAAGTATCTTATATCAACTCAATCATTCTTTCATTAACTCAGCAACTACTACATGCCTATTATGGTCCAAGCACTGTGTCCTGGGTTGTTGTCACAGGGATCAGGGGGACAGGAAACTCTGCTCCTCCCCATCCCAATTTCCAACTAGCAAAATGTAATTGCAGAATTGGGAGCAAAATGAATAGTGACAGAAATCTATTAAATCCTTTTAACTCCAATACTTCAAAAGACTGACTGTGTCTTCTATGCCACTTTTCCCTCAGTCATGCTCTCAACTACTCTACTAGCACATTAGGCAGCAAGAATTATATGAGCTTGTCAATCAAGGGCTGATGAAATTAAGATTAAAATGTCATGCTTCTTTGATTGGTGATTCTTCTATAATGGGGTGGTGAAACAAAATTAAGAATAGTTGAGTATGAATAAATTATGAAGTCAAAGTTGGAGACCAAAATTAAACTTAATTAACTAATAACAATATACTGGTTGTACATAAGTTGTAACCCAGAAGAATTCCTGACCCAGAAAGTGAGAAATTATTCGAAAGTTAGCAGGAGGAGCCAGCAGGATAATAGAGGTAGTGAGATTCTAAACCTAGGAAATGCTGTCATTTTCTTTATATATATATTTTTTACATAAAATGAATGCTATCTGAAAATTACAAGTATCCAAATTTGAATCCTCAGTATGAATAAGGATTGAAAATGGTACCTGAAAATGTAACATTGTGTAGTAAAATATATTAGAAGGTGAATTTTTGGAGATGAATACACTAAAAGTAATCTGACCTTGCTCAATTCTACATTTTAATACTAAAGGGTTCTTCTGTGTGCAGTGGTTACCAATGTCACGTGTTCTTTAAAAGCACTGTGTGAACAGATGGAATGCTGCTGGAGTGAAACCTCCAGGTATGTGTTGAAAAACTGGAAACAATAGCACAAAGTAAGACACAAGAATTCAGAATTCAAACATCTCAGGTCATTTTCCACTATGCAGAATATACTCTGGAAAAAAAAAAAAGTGTGCTTTAATTTCAAATGAAAAAGTTTAGTTAATTGCAAAGCTGGCTTATATCCTATGTCCTAAGGTGCCAGGCCAAGCTACGAAACTGACTCAAGATACTGAGTTTAATTTTAATTTTTTTCTTGTTATCTATAAACCCCAGGATTTGGACCCTGAAAGGCACTTTCAGATGAGAGAAGGTGGTATGAACAGAATAGCTCATTTCATCCAACAGTGACATCTGCTGTTCATTCACTAGACTTACCAGGGCTGTCACGTAACATGCAATCTGAGGTGTTAGGGATAATTTGCACCTACGTAGGTAAATTTATATTACAGAAAATACAGAATTGATTACCAAAAAAGAAAGCTTCTGTAGATGTAGGGCCTCACTATTTCCCTTCAAAAAGAGCCTAGATTATTCTTATCATTTTTTTAAAAATTGTATTTTATATATAATTATGTTAGAGAGTAAAACCTAAAACAGATAGCAAACTAAATTTTCTGAAAAGAGGTAGATGGAGAAGCATATGGAGTAATGGTAAATTTAAATATTGCCTTTTTAAATTTAAACACATGCAAAGATTCATACATTTCCATGGCAGCACTTAGTTCTGAATCATCTTACTTCTCCCAGAAAACAGAAGGAAAAAAAAAATCCCCACAAAGCAGTAAGCTTTATTTTCAGAGAAACCATGAGACAAAGAAAGACCCCAAATTCCAAATTATATAACAGGCTGTCACGAACAGTACTAAGCTGAGCAAGGAGTACCTCCTGGGAAATCAGACTTTAGTAGCACAGAAAACAGAGGGTAGGAGTCCTGGTGGGGTTAGATCATCAGAGACCCACAAGCAAATACATGAACCCAGAAGGCCCCTCCCAGAGTCAGAAATGCTGGACCAGAGTTAAGTGCCCAACAAGATAGGAGTCTTTGGGGAGGTGGAGAAATCATACTCTGAAAAATGCTCACTGGGGCTCAGATGCGAATTCCCCAAAAAATAACTACAAAATATAACTTCAAAAAGTGTGTGAATCACTTTGCAATGCAAGGGTTGTATCACTTGAAGGTAGGTTGGTGGCAAACAGCGAGAGCATAAGGCTTGAGATGGAAATTGTCCCAAACCATTTTGGGCACTACCCAGCAGAACAGCAGTGGCTCCATAATGTCCCCAAAATGAGGCAACAGTCTGTCACAGAGCAAATGATGAGAGGGTCCTTGGGCTACCAGGTAGGACACATCGTACAACCCCTTTCCTTCATCCTAGAGGAAACTTCTGCTATTAACCAGTCAAGGAAATTCAACTTTCACATATGAGAAATACTAAAGGATTTTTCTCAGCATTCACGTAAAAATACTGTAAGAAAAAAGATAAAAAGAAATATATCAACTCTCTTAATCACCAGAAACCTGTTGCTACAAAACAGATGAAAAAAGGAATGAACATTTATACATTCTAACATAAATTTTAAGAGCATAATAAAACATAAAGAGACCATGAAGTGAAATACAAGACCATGGGGAAAAGAGAGCCAGAAAGTGCAATAGAATCTGGCAGAATCCATGAAAGAAATAGGATTTAAAAACAAAATCATTGTAGAAAAAAAAAAACTAAATTTTAAAGAGAACAAGGGAGACCGAACCCCAAATAATGTAAGGGTTTTAAAGGGTGTGAGAAAAGAATATGTTATGAATCCCTTCCCCTGTCCAAAAATCCAAAAACTGTAAAACATAAAATAGAATTAGAAAAAAGTGACTGCCTATATTAGGCCCAGATAGATCACCATAAGCACATATATTTATATTACTGTGTATTATATGCTTATATATGTTATTATAACGTTCAACTCCAAGATATATCTCTGTGTGGGACTAGGACTTTAAAGATTAAGAAATTATTATTTGGGGGCTTAAGCAAAACAGACAACTAACTTAGAGAAAAAGAAAATCGTTTTGCCATCAGTTTTCCACAGCAAAAGTTAACACCAGAAAACGGGAGAAATATTGAGAAAGACGAGAAAGGAGAAGCCAATGGTTATCCTTATCCTTGCAACTTATCTATCAGCTATAAAGTGTACAGTTATAAGCACCCAGAATTGCAGGGAACACCGTTTACAGAAAGTTCTTATTAAGAGATTTACCACAGGACAAAGTTCAGTCAACCCAGTTCTGAGTTAGATGAAATACTACCAGTAAGGCAAGAGATAAGCATTAAACGCATCATATATAGATTTAAGGAATATGTGGTATAGAAAATGTAAATAGCATTTTACTGATGATTCTGATAATGTACAAATAATTCAACTGTAACAACTAGGAGGAGAGAGTAAAAGAAAGGGGAAAGTCGGAATTAGCTCCCTGATTGCCTCATCTGTAATAGCTGAGAGTAATGGGTTAATTTTAAATCTCAAAATTTGCCCATAATTGTATAAACACATTAAATGGCACAAAGGCAAATACTAAGAAATATCCTGCCACAGGCCGGGCGCAGTGGCCCACACCTGTAATCCCAGTACTTTGGGAGGCCGAGGCGGGTGGATCGCGAGGTCAGGAGATCGAGACCATCCTGGCTGACACGGTGAAACCCCGTCTCTACTAAACACACACACACACACACACACACACACAAATTAGTCGGACGTGGTGACAAGCGCCTTTAGTCCCACCAACTCAGGAGACTGAGGCGGGAGAATGGCGTGAACCCGGGAGGCGGAGCTTGCAGTGAGCCAAGTTCGCGCCACTGCACTCCAGTCTGGGTGACAGCCAGACTCCGTCAAAAAAAAAAAATATATATATATATATATAATATATATAAAAAAAATATATAAAAATATATATAATATATATAAATATATATTATATATATATAAAATATATATATATATGTTCCTTCAGTGATTTTTTGTTGGTGGTGTTTTTTCTGATTTTTGTTTGTTTTGTTTGTTTTGATTTTGATTGAAAGAAATACAACAATGGAAACTCACACCAGTGCAGGGTGCTTCTCCAAACTGTGCCTGTCATTCATAATTCTACTTTTATTTACTTTTCAGATTCCTCAGTTAGTTGCTTAGAATAGTTTTCATATTTTTAGGTGTAATCAACATGAAAGATAGGCTGCAGGAGCTTATCCTGCCATAGAATACTGGAAATCCATCTTTTTTTTTCCTTAAAAAAAAGTCATTTTGAACCTGTAATTCATAGGAAGGAATGCAGATTTAGAGGCATTCATTTTCCATGACATGGAAAAATCATCTAACAATGTTAAGTTTCTATTTCAGCAAATACGGAAAAGATATGGTTCACAGGACAAGAAAGCTGACAGTTAAGAACTTACATGGAAAGGTATTTCGACAAAAAATATAATCCATCCTACTCCTAGGAGAGGAAAACTTGTATTAGTGAAACTTCTACCAGGGTATCACTTTCCCCTCAGTTAATCCACAAAATTGAGTCAGCAACATTTTGTGATCAACCCTATCAAAAATAGTTGATTGATGAAATGTCATTAAAAGAACAGCAGTTATCCATCATTCAGTAAAAATTCATCACTCACCCATATACGAAACTCAATTCCATCTTATACTAAGTACATACACTACACTGAAAACTGCCAACTTCTGATGATCTAAAAACCTCTCTTCCATAACCATGCGATCACACCGAAATAAGAATACAGAAAATTCATAGATGGTCAGTGAAAAAAAACCTTCAGTGAAGCAATAAACTTTTCTTAAAAATGCCAAAATAATAACATACACTACATAATATAACACTCATTTTACTGACATAATCTGTTGAGGCATTTTGTTAATCAAATACTTTATTTTATATATGCTTATAAATGTCATACCAGAATTACACATTTTCTAATGAGATGAAAAAGCATAATAGAATCTTATTTATAAGTTGATTTTAATCATTGTCTTGAGTTCAATATTACAACAAGTGTAATTACGGTACAAGTACAAAACAAATGGTGATTAAAGCATGTCAGAGAACAGATGTTCCTGCATACAGATGGACAATTCAATTAATAATTCTCAAATAGAAAACAGAGCTATTTATTCCTTACTAATGAATGATATAATTATTTATCATTTATGCAGCATGGTGTTTTTAATGTCTCCATGAAGAGCTTAAATATAATTTCTTAAATATGCATTTGGATGGCTAATGTATTTTTAATGTATAGTTATCTATTGTAGTTAAAAGATGATCAAATATGCTGATTCACTCAGTGCCTATGTTTCAGATGCATGACTTGAGCAACAATTTGCCAAAAGGCACCAATTTATTGTCTTATTTTAAATTATATATCTAACACACACACATACACAAAACATTAATAATGACGAAAATTTTGAGTGTCATAAAGAATAGCATATCTATAATATATGTGTTGTTTTTCACAAGAGTTTTCCAACTACTCTACTTTTTTCATAAATTTCCACCTCAAGTAAATGGGAATTTTCATTTTTGTAATATATTGCATATTAAAAATGAGCTGAGTTTTTATTGATTTTGAAAGTAACACTTCCAAGTATGAAAGTAATAGCTTTTTGATTGATTCAGTCAGGATGAGTTAGAAGTTGAGACTAAAGGAAGAATTAATCAGAAAGGTTTGATATAAGACCTGTTCATAGTATAGATTTCCATTTTTTTGTGTCATTGTTCTCTTGTTAGAGACCTGATAGACTGTATGCACCAGTTTGAATGATAAAATGACTACAACAAGAAATGCAGTAAGTAAATCTATATAAGAATTAAGTCTATTATGGAATTAAAGGTAGAGAGCGGAGTTTTACTCATATAATTCTGAGTAAAAATGGTACTTTTTTTAGTCAGGTAAATATGGGATCCTTACAGAAAATGGTAAATTGAAGCTTCCATAAATAAGACCAAGAATATAACTTCATAGAGATCAATTGGACTGCACAGTGGCTATAGTTAACAATACTGTATTGTATACTTGAAATTTGCAGGAAATTAAATCTTAAATGTTCTTATCACCAAAAACAAAACAAAACAAAAATTATAGAGGTGACAGATACGTTAATTCACTTGAGTGTGGAGATCATTTCACAATATATACATATATCATATCACACCATCAAGAAGTACAACTTGAATATACACAGTTTCTATTGCTGAGTATGTTGCAAAAGAAAACATGAGGGAAGGAAATATAACTTTGTCTTGCTTTACCAAAGAGATGTTCTAGAAAACATGTATGCAAATCACATTTACTACCAATCAAACTACAAATAAATACTATTTCACTTTATCACTGAAGTGTATTTATTTACTTTGCACAAGTGATTCAGGAAACATACATGAAGTGCCCACTTTGAGCTAGGTAGTAGATAGGAGACATAAACCCAGCTAAAACATGATCCCTCTCCACAAATTGAAATCTGAACCAATGTGATCATTCATTTGTGGTTATACCCATGATTTTGAGGGATCTAGAGATGTAAGATGCTCAGTCCACCTAAGAGGCCACATGGAGGAGAATGTTGCCCAGAAAAGTGAAACAGACTTTGAAGAGAGAGTTCCTAGGAACTAATCCCCAGGAACATTTAATAAGCATGATGATTCAACAGCTTGGCTAGAAAAGGGGAGATAGAGACAGGGTAATACCTGGAGGGAAATAAATAACTGAAGGATTGGATCAAATATTTAATCATGTCAAAACAAAAACAAAAACAAAAAACAAAAAACCCAGAGCCTACATAGCCAAAGCAATCTGAAGCAAAAAGAACAAAGCCAGACAGATCACACTACCTGACTTCAAACTATGGTATAAGGCTACAGTAACCAAAACAGCATGGTAGTAGTACAAAAACATACACATTGACCAATAGAACAAAATAGAGAGCAGAAAAATAAAGCCACATGCCTACAACCATCTGATCTTTGATAAAGCTAACAAAAATGAGCCATAAAAATCCTAAAAGAAAACGTATGTGATACCCTTCTTAACATTGGCCTTGGCAAAGAACTGCTTTTGGCTAAGTTCCCAAAATCAATTGCAAGAAAAACAAAAATTAATAAGCGGGAGCTAATTAAACTAAAAAGCTTTTGTACAACAAAAGAAACTATCAACGGAGAAAACAGACAACCTACAGAACGGGAGAATTATTCACATACTATGCATCTAACAAAAGTCTAATATCCAGAATCTATAAAGAACTTAAATCAACAAACAAAAAACAAATAACCCAATTAACAAATGAGCTAAGGACATGAACAGACACTTGTCAAATGAAGACATACAAGAGGCCAATAAACACATGAAAAAATGCTCATTATCACTAATCATCAGAGAAATGCAAATCAAAACCACAGCAAGATACCACTTCATTCCAGAGTGGCTATTACCAAAAAGTCAAATAACAACAGATGCTGGCAAAATTGTGGAGAAAAGGGAATGCTTTTACACTGCTAGTGGGAATCTAAATTAGTTCAGCCACTGTAGAAAGCAGTTTGGAGTTTTCTCAAACAGCTAAAAACGGAGCTATCATTCAACTCAGCAATCCCATTACTAGGTACACACCCAAAATAAAATTAATTATTCTACTAAAAAGACACATGCACTTATACATTCATTGCAGCACTAGCACAATAGCAAAGACATGAAATCAACCCAGATGCCCATCAACAATGGGTTGCATAAAGAAAATATAGTACATATATAACATAGAATACTATGTAGCTATAAAAAAGGATGAAATCATGTCCTTTGCAGTAACATAGATGGAGCTTGAGGCTGTAGTCTTAAGCAAATTAATGCAGGAACAGAAAACCAAATACCACATGTTCTCACTTATAAGTGGGAACTAAGCGTTGGTACTCATAGACATAAAGATGGGAACAACAGACACTGTGGACTACTAGAGATTTTCCTTAGGATTTCCCAGCAGCATAGGGTTAAGTAAGAAGGAAGACAACTGGGTTGATCCATGAAGGTTTTCCCAGTTAAAACAAAATAGAATAAGGGATTTGAGAATATTATCAAGAACTGTTAAGTGATGGAGTGTGGGATCTATGTTGTATAGACCCAATGTGTGAGGCCATAAAAGCATTAAAAGATGGGAGGTCCAAACAGGGCCAAAAAGAGATGTGGTGGAATCAGTGGGGTAAAAGAGTTGTAAGGAGAATAGAAAAGTTTGGACTATATGATTACAGTGGTAGAGCATTGCTAGCTTCCTTGTCTCACGTGTCCCATAAATCATTAATTTAGTACATCAGTTCCATCTCCAACAACCCCTTCTTCAGCCTTCATGGCAGTCTTAGTTGATGATTTCATCTTCTCATATGTGGTCTATTCTTCTGAACTCATCTAAAGAGGCTTTCTTCTCCAATTTAACTTACCCTTGAACCAATAAATCCTTTAATATCTTGGAACAAATTTCCTAAGGTGTAAATCTGATGAGATCACTTAACTACTTAAATCCATGTTAAAATAAGTAACGTGAATGCTATACTTGGTATAATGATATACATCTAAGTCAAGAGCTGCTTAGAGAATTCAAAGTGTTAGTATTTCTGAGATGCTTACAGTGGTCTCTGTCACAGCTAACAAGATTCACCCTTGCTGATGTTATGTATGGTAGAAAGAGAATTCAACCTAGAGATTAGAGTTCTAGCCTCCCTTGGCTATGCCATATACTAACCGATACTCTCAGAGCAAGTAAAACTACTCTGAGTCTTGCTTGTGCATATGTACAGAATTAAAATTAATTTGTTTTAAGACAGTTTTTAGTTCATAAATGCTATGATTTCTTAATTTGCTATCAGATTAGTAGCCAATCATATGTAGATAAAATCCCATCACAAGTTAGTCTGTATAAAAGAGGAAGATGGATAATTTTTTCATTTACATGATAGCATTCCTAAAACTTCTATTCATAATTTTTTCTATCATTCACTTAATAATTATGTAAATATACATTGATCAGCACTACTAGAAAGGCAAGAACAAAAAACAGGGATTTTTCTAGTAGTAATATCTTTACTTAACTCCTAAAATATTATTACAGTATCTAAGTAATGACGGTAGTCATTTAAAAATCCCAAAGAGTGCAATTGCCACAGGCACTACATTTTTGCATATTTATAAAAACTGAAAACTCAGTATAAAGATATTCTTTTCCATTATCACTAAGAAAACAGAAAACTAAAACTATCATTAAAGGAGATTTTGCATAATTTTAAAGCATCTTTGTTCTTGTGGGCAATGTATACCAATATGTATGTATTTTTAATATAAACACTTAAACATATCTACATTTGTCAATTTTTTAATAGCAAACAGTGATGTAAGTAGGAGGCAAGTTTCATAAGGACAGATAAAATATACCATGGAAGAATTAAGTACCTTTCTTACAGGAAGAAATTAAACGCTTACACTTTACTTTCCATCCATGATTCTTCTGGGTACAGGATGCTCTTTACACATTGGCCAGTAGCCAGTGGCCTTGACATCTAGTCTGTAAACTGGAGAGCATCACTGGAACTGTTAGTTCAAAGGAATCAATCTTAGCGATATGGTTTGGATGTCTTTCCCCTCCAAATCTCATGTTGAAATGTAATCCCCAATGCTGGAGTTGGGGCTGGGTGGGAAATGTGTGGGTCATGAGGGTGGATCCTTCATGAATAGCATGGTGCCTGCCTTATGGTAATGAGTGAGTTCTCACTCTGTGTTCACACAAGTTCTGAGTGTTTAAAAGAGTGTTGCACTTCCCCTCTTTCTCTCTTGCTCTGTCTCTTGCCATGTGACATGCCTGCTCCTTCTTCACCTTCCACCATGAGTAAAATCTCCCTGAGGCTTCACCAGTAGTGGAGCAGATGATGCCAATATGCTTCCTGTACAGCTTGCAGAACCATGAGACCATAAACCTCTTTTCTTTATAAATTACCCAGTCTCAGATATTCCTTTGTAACAATGAAAACAGACTAACACACCTAGTACAGATCTCTGAGCTCTAGGCTGCCACAGATCTCAGCTGAACTTGCTGCAGAAATCTCCAAAGTTTCCCACTGTACTTGAAAATGGTCTCATGAGTTCTCAGTTCATAAAATATTCTTCAAATACGTATAAGGGAATATCAACATATTTACATATCAGATGCGTTACCAATATAACGGGGTCAGGTTTTGGGTTCATACAGCTACTTTCTCACTTCTCATAGAGGAAGAAGAAGGGTGCTTAGACTTCTGTGCCTCCCTAGATAACAAAATATCTTAGATATTTGATCTATTGCTATTTTACACCCTTAGGTTTATCTTTCTAGCTTCCACTTATATTTGCTTGTCTTATCTGGTCTAAATAAACCTATATACAATTCAGAATCAAGTCATAAATTGAACCTGGTATTTCTGTCTATCAAATCTTGGAAAATACATTTTCTCTCTCCTAATATATCTTTCAAAACAAGCCCAACTATATTTTTGGAAAAACTTAGTGTGGAGAAATACAATCTGGAAAACAGTATCTCAACCTTCAGCTGTAGCCACATAAGTCAATAGATCTTCATGACAGTTCTTCAAACCCATATAAAAGATCAATATTAAGGCATTTACCTGTGAGGATTTCAACATTGTGCCACAGATGGTAACTTGCTGGCCCAATTTCCCACCTCCAACTTGCTCTTCTGTAAAAGCTCAGCTAAATCTAATCAGAAACATCACATAAAAACAGACCTATATTGTCCAATATATCTTTAATGTTTTCAAAGAAGTAGTTGCCATACTTTTTCTCTCTCATCAAACACAATGTGTTTACGTTCATCAAAGTAAAGATATTTGAATGCAAATAGCTCAGGAGAAAGAGGGACTCCCAAGCTAATTGGACACCTTTACTTGAGTGGCTGTCACATGAGAGTTGACCAAACTGCTTTCTTTGTCAAGAAGGAGATTTGTCATGGGCATAGGGAAATCAAAGATTTGTCATTTAAATTAGGGAAGATAAGATGTACCATATTTGCCTGTTGTGGGTATATCTGGGTAAAATCTTGAACAACTAATAAGCCAGAATGCATTCAGATCTGTTTAATGGAAGACGGTGTGGTGAAGCTCTCCACCACTGTGCATATGAGATAAGTTGTCAGCAGTAGAAAAACAGCTCACATGTAGTACTTAGACATGCATAATTTTGAGAGTCCTAGTGGTAGGCAGGGAAGAATGGACGACTGGCTTGGAAAATGTCAAAGGTGCAGTGGAATTCATCTCCAGCTGCTTAGTAGATGGTTCCCAAGGTCCCATCAGGAGAGCATGCAGAATTTCAAACGAATTGACTCCCATGCTTAAATTTGTTCCCTTCTATCTATTTTCTTGGAAACCTGAACCAATTTCAGAAGAGATATCTATTTGAGATCCTGGAGCAAAGAAATTCCTAGAATAGGAATAGATGACTATTTGTTTCCTATTTTCTCTAAACAATGGAACATGTTGGATACATCCCCTTATGTGGTAGATTGAATAACAAGAAGACTGTATGCTTTAAGAAAGAAAAACTTTAAAAAACCAAATATGCATACTGTCATTACAAGTTTCTTTAACTCTGGCTAGATTTCTGTGGCAAAAATATGCTTTGTGGTCATCAAAATTTGATTTGTTACTTTTCCCAGCCTTTCTTGCACCCAGATGGCCATGTTGTTGAGCTTTTGTCAGTGGAAAATGGGCAGAAACGATATAGGTTACCCCCAAGCAAATCCTACTAAAACCTACTGTGTGATTCAGCTTGTCATTCCTTACCCACCAACTGAATTAAGAGGACTCCATTTAGGCAAAGGAGGCAAGATTCACATGATGGAAGAAGCCTGCAGCCTTGAGTGACTCTTCAATGTAAACCTTGTGACCTAGCTTTATTTGTTGGTTTGGTGAGACAAAACTTATCATGGCAAGACACAGAGACTTGAATATTATTTTTATAACAGTTTGCTTATTCTAGTCAATAAATCACTGTTACGTCACAAACATCTATACCTTGGTAACTAAAGTCTGTTGGCATACAGAGTGAAGATAGGAGTGGGAAATAGGAAGGAAGCTTTTTCAAAATTAAGTGAGTAATATTTGTAAGGAACTTAGAGTACCTGGAACATGACAACCACAATATAAGCATTCATTTGGGTTGATAGGTAAACACACAGAAAAATGAGATAAACATTTTTTTTTCTTCTGGGGATGAAAAATCTAAGTTTACTTGAATGTTTGGCTATTGCTTTTGCTTCTCTGCAGAGCCTCATATTTCTCTACCTGGGTATATGACATGTTGGGTTTCTTCCTCTAGGCTGAGTCATAGACCCAATTCCCTTGTCACTTTATGGTATTTCCCTAGGCAATTTCATATATATCCATGAGATCTATTTCCTCCGGTGATGTGTGATACAGTTTATAGGTCTGACTTATCCTTTAAGGTCAAACCCAGCAAAGTCAATTTTGCACTTGACATTATCTCTCAAAAACATTTCATACTTAACATCTAAAACTAAACAAGTGCTCCTCCCGTGCATCAGCTCTGCTCCAGTGACTTCTGTTTTGGGAAATCATACCACCCATCCATCAAACATAAGCCAAAAACCTAGAGGCTGTTCCTGATACAATGTGTCTTAGTCTGTTCAGGATCCAATAAGAAAATCCACAAAAACTAGGTAACTGATAAACCACAAACAAATCACTTCTTCAGAATTCCAGAGGCTGATAGTCCAAGCTCAAGGTACCAGCAGATTCGATGTTTGGAAAGGGCCACCCTTCTGCTTCATATGCAATGCTTTACTGCTGTGTCCTCACATGGTAGAAGGAACTAGCAGCTCTCTGGTGTCTCTTTTATAAGGGCACTAATTCCAATTAGGAGGGCTCTGGAGTGATGGTTTAATCACCTCCCAAATGTCCCACTTCTTAATAACATCACTTCGGGGGTTAGGATTTTAGCCTATGAATTTTGGAAGACACAAACATTTAGACCATAACACCATATGTCCCACTCTCCTCAGAGCCAAATGATTAGCAATTCGGATGAGATTATTCTTATCCATAAGAGGATATCCATGGCTTTCATATTCACCTATCTTGTCTTTCTTTTTCACTATCCTAATCCACAGTACTGTTACAACCTGCTGCCATGATTCAGTAACTCATTTTCCCATATCTATTTAGTTCCCATTTAATCTACTCTGCCTACTGCAGTCAGAGCAATTATTTTTTCAAATGCAAATCTAGCTCACATACTCTTCAGCTTAAAACCCTGTATAAATTTTTATTTTGGATAAAGAGCAAACCACTTATTTATTACGCCTATCTATTATTTTCCATAAAAGCTCTGGAGAGAAGAACCTGAGAGAAGACCGAATGTCTTGTCAATGTGGTATGTTTGGGAATACTGCTGTTAGCTTGAAGTGAAGTGTGAGCCTTGAGACTTGAAGGAATTGATATCATCTGGGTAACCTTTGCCTCTTCAAGGAATATGGGAACTCTCAACCATCTATCTTTATTATTCCTAGTAAAGGAACAGTATCAAACACATCATTCAATCATCTAAGTCATGTCTGGGATGCTGTTCGTGTTTATGAGCCAAAAAAAAAGGGCAGTGCTTGTCCAGAAGTCAGTGTAAATTCTTCAGCTGCTATATATTCTGTTTTGAAACAAAACTTAAACCCCAAGTTTGCTCTTGGAAAACACCCAGTTTTTTAAGATAAAAAATGAAGCGTTCCTATTTTCAATGTCTGTCAGACAGCTAACATCGGTCACAGAAAGCAATTATGTTACAATACATATTTAAAAGCAAATATCACTCTCAAGATAATAATTTAGTGAGCAATCTACAATGTGTAACTGCCCAGAGTCATGCCTGACCCTACCCCCAAAAAAAGTGTTGGTGAACTTTTCTTGATACTTAACTCATTTTTTATAATACTTAACTTCTGATACCTAAGCAAGGCAGATGTAAAAATGCTTTTGATGAATTATTTTTAAAAGTTCTGCCACTAAATCATTGCCAACCTCTCTTTTAACTTCTGATTTTTCCCATTTTGGTACAGACCTAGAAAATTTTATTTTTTTGTACACTGACATAGGCATGAAGTTTTATAGCCCACTTCATAAAAGTGGCTTTTGTCACTTTAAAAAATAAATTACTTAATAACTTTTAAATCCTAAAACTTATCTGAAAGAGCAGTGTCAAAAAGAGGGTCCCAGGGAAGCACAGCTCAGGCATTTGGGAGGACATATCTATTACAAGTGACACAATATGGTCTTGTTTCCAGAGATATTTAATGAAGACAAACTATGATGCATCATATACAAGCAAATAAAACACTACCAGGGCAGCTAATATAACACAATTGATTAAGTTTAAATTAACATGTATTCAGCAAGACATGCAAAGTATCATGATAGCTATACATCTAATGATACAGTGTCCGTCTTCAGAGAACTTACATTCCAACCAGAATGACTTCTAACTACAAATCACTATGATACACAGTAGAATACATTAGATACTACAAATGAAATGAAAACAAAATGATGTGGGATAGTGTGTAAACAATGAAAGGAAGGTTTTGAAGACTGCTACAACACAGCTTCCCTAGCTAATAATGCCTGAGAAAACTTGGACATGTGGCATATATGTTTCGGTACCTTTTAGCATATCTAATGGGTTTATTAATATTTCTTCATTGTATTGATGAGAGGAATACATAAAATAGTATGTATAAATACCCAGACCTTTGCTGGGTGTATAGTAAATATTGTGTTAAAATAGAACTCTTCTATCTTTCTACAGGAATATGCTATGCAGTGATTACTTCTGGCTGTGATACATAAAAACAGGAAAATCTCAATAGAGAAAAAATATGTATTCATGATACATGATTTGGGTTTTTCCAAAGAACAAAAACTATGAATTGGGTTGCAAGGATTTCATGTTAAAACAACAGTAAGAATAAAGACGTGGAGTAGAAGATACACATGTTGAGTAGGTTAAACAGGCCTGAGCAAAAGATGCACATAATGAAATGTCAGGAGAATAGACTAGAAATTCCTCTAGGCCTGTTGTGAGAGCCAAGAAAAATACATCTGGATTTGACTGTTGATAGTGAGGAATTTCTGAAAGTTTGACCTATAGCAGGTCTGAAAAAATGCTTCTAAACATGCTAGATTCCTTTGTCAAATAGATAAGGGAAATTATGGATATATAATGACACTTTAGAAATTTCCAATGCATATTAACAAAGCAACAGCGAAAAGCAAACCCCATTTAAATGTGTTTAATCTAGATTTTATGAACTCATTTACGAAGCAAACTCTCCCATCTGTATTTTCCTACTTGTAATACTTATTAAGAATAACTATTTTGATGTCGTTGGAATACACTTAGAGAAATGCAGTCTAACCTCTGCTTTAAGAAGACAACTCTGGCAGAACTATCAGTTGGAAAAAGGAGAGTTTAGATGCTAGGAGGCCATTACAATAACTCACTTGAGAACTAATCTGTGCATGACTCTGATGGGAGGAAATAAAATTGAGAAAAAGGCATGCATTGGAGGCAACAATCGTTGGAATGTGATTGACTATAGAGAATAATGAATATGGAAGACCCAGAACAGACTTTAAAATGTTAAGCCCAAATGACTGTCTGACAGGTGGTATTTGTAATGAAAACTGGAAACTCTGAAGGAAGAACAAGATTCTGAGGAAAAGACTAATTTTGTATGTGTTGAGCTTGAGGGCCTGCTTTGGAACTAACAGGCAGCTGAAGATTTCATTTCATGTCAAAGAAATTTAATTTAAAATCCAGCAAGTACTAAATTCAGAGTTAAATGTAAAGGACTGAAATACGAACAAAGCACTGTCTGCGCTCTGGAGGTCAGAAATTTTCTAGACTCATGCCCTCGTTAGGGCAGATCCAGAAATCGTTTAGAAATGAAATTTTGGACATGCTAATGTGTCCTCTGAGCCTGTCCTTTCTGTCAGAAGTCATGGAGAGACCAAAATGTCAAAAAGGGACACATTATTTTGTTGATGCACAAGATTTTGGCATTCCAGTCTCTTTCTGAAAATACAACATTGGATCTTTGCAGCCAAATTCTTAAGAAAAGTTTGGTATTGCAGACTAATAGTCCACAAAGAGTTATCTGAAGCATGAGGAAATCATCTCTTTAGATCAGTGGATTTTTCTGCTTTTATTTGAATTTTTAATTAACACATAATTGCACATATTTATAGGGTATGGGGTGATATTTTGATTAGATCAGTGTTTTATATCTTGCTATGTAAAGCTTCTGAGAAGAGTCAGGGAGCATCTTAGAAAGCAAAACGGAGTCTGTAAACAGACATGTAATGAATGCTCAGCAAATATTCATGCTGTCTCAGATATTTCAGAGACTTCCAGTCATGTGAGATCATGTGGAAAGATCTGACTAAGAGACTCTGAGGTGAAGTGCCATGAATCACTTTGGGGCTGAGGCAAAAAAAAACAAGCCCCTGCTTCATTCCCAAGTTCTCCATTTTTCCACTTCCAGTACTTTGAAATAAGTTATGTGCAGTGTGTGTCATAGGTTAAGGACAGAGGAATTTATTCTGACTGACATTGAACTTTATGTGAGTAACCAACAAACTTTGGTTTGGTTGAGCCACTGAGAATTCAAGCTTAGTACCTTCTTGTGGCTGTTGCTGTTTACCAACACAGTGGGATTTCTACAGGGCTCAAGTGGGCAGAGAAATTCCATGTGAACAAGAATGTCTGATGTTGGGCTTCTGTGTAAATTGTGCTGATGAAAAATGTTAAGCAGATAAAAATTTTAGAAATTCATTGCTCCACATTATATCAATGCTATTTTTGTCTCAGTTGAAACCATCCTAAAATTATATATTTAGATCATACTATCTTCAATATAATTGTTTTTACCGAGTTGCTTTTTGATGTTATACATGAGCCTTATGTAATTCACAACTGAATTCATACACAAATATTATTGAGTCTATTGCCCACCATGTCAGCGAGGCTTATGAGAGCTCAATGCAGGAATGCCTCAGAAGTGGAAAAATCTGTAATTTCTCCAAAGAAACTATTACAGTTTTAACAGAAAGAATGATGGAAAATCATAAGCCAGAAAATCACATGAAGGAGTAAGGAAGATGGGGCACGATTAAAGGGATTATTTGACGGCAATAAGGATGAAAATGTGTAATTGAAAATGTGTAATTGAAATTCTTTAGTTTTCACATAGAAATTGCACCAGTTTTTGCTAGCAGACATACTGTTTAGAAGTTTTTAAGAAAAGAAATTTCTGAATCACGGTTTGCACTGTTTTAGGTCACAGGAACTAGTAAACATGTTTCACTATGTAGACTATTAGTCAACACTTAGATCCTGCTTTTCAATAAAGAATGTCAAAATGTGAGAGGAGAATTAATAAATCTAATTGTTACAGTCACTCAACTGACGTGTTGAAGTACCTGGAAAATTTCTCACATGAATAATGGATGAAGAGTCAAAGAATGATTAGTTTGGGGAAAAGAAGACCTGCTGAGGTTTTGGAAAGGGTTTGTGTTTGTATTTAGTATTGTTTAGGGTGGTAGCTGTATGGTCCCGACCTTCATATATTTATTGGGCTGCCATGTGTTAGTTGGAAACATAAAACTGTCATTTTTTTGTAGGGCAAAAAAGGCTGAATACTGACAATTTCATATGGTTCCACCTAATAGAAAACAGAGTTATCTCTGAATTGTTTACCTAAGGTAGAATTTGGGACCGTACTTAGAATTTGTAAAAATTAAATTTCAGACTAAAATAAAATAGATATATCTAGAATTGTTCAAAAATGAAAATATAGCTGAAATATCAAGCACTATAATGGAGTTCATATAAGAATTCCATGCTTTATATTTGAGGTTGGATATGTGCTTTTTCTTTATTCCTTTCGTTTATATGGATCTAATCTTCTATAATTTTTAAAACATTCTGATAGAGATATTTTTTGGTGTTCTTTTTTTTCTCTTGATTTAAAGATCTGCTTTACAACCAAACAGTAAGATTCAACAAAACAAAACAATGCCCATGGCTTCATGGTCATTCTACTCATTTAGAAAGGCTGTGTACATGACCTATTACAGTCATCTTGAAATTATTTGTAATTTTTGAACAAAGAGCTCTACATTTTCACTTCTTACTGGGCCCTGAAAGTTATGCACCCAATCCTGAACCCATGGTCTTCTTAAATTTGCATGCATATTAGAATTATAAAGGTACATTAATTCTAGGCCATCAAAGTCTAGCTTATAACTTTTGAATTACATTTGGGAATTGTTCTTATATAACAGCATTTATTGCTCCAAAGATCACTGTGTAATAACTACTAAATAATCTATATAAATGTGTATTTGGAAAACCATGAAAAACTTCTAAAAGAGCTCTATTGTTCTACGTAACAATCATGAAATGTTTCCAAAGTCATACATAAAAATAATGATAGAAAATCTGAGACACAAAAAGAAATCTATGATAATATATGCAATTTCTTGAAAATAGATATACATGAAACAAAGAATAAAGGAACAGCAAGAAAATGTACCACTATTGTGGTTACAGCTTCTAGGCAACCCATTAAAATGACAACCAAACACAGGTAGCAACAGATGTATCTACCACCAAATAAAGTTCAATTAAATCAAGTGAAAAATTTCAAATGAAGTAACTGTTCAATGAAAAGGAAAAAGAATAAAAATCACATCTGCTTACATAGCAATGAAACATGAAAGATTCTGTTAAAAGTTTATGTTGAAAATTAAGATGGAGGTAATCTATGCACACTCATCCAAAAACAGAAAACAATGAATTAGTGGATCAATGCCAATGTTAATTTTGAAAACCTCAAAAAGAAGAAAATTAAGACATGGTTGATAGATTCTTTACAATATAGCAAGAAAACCCTGCCAAAATTCTAAAGGATACAAAGTCTACTCAATTTAATAACAAATGGCACGTTTCTGTTTCTTAAAAGACATATGCATAATCTGTGAGTGCATGTTCTACTTTAGAGACCATTTGAATTAAAATCCTTATGTTCTTATGAATGTTTTAGAAATATGTACAGAAAATGAATAAAGTCTGTAGTTATTTAAGAATAACATTTAAAATCATTTACTAAATCTTTAATATTAAAATAATAGTACATGCCATCCAGTCATAACCCAAAAAGTCAAGGTGATTATGGAGTATCGAGGCTGAAAAAGAGCTAGATCTAAACAAACCTACTCTGGACTTCACTGTCAAGGAAAAGAATTGAGAGGAAAATTTTCAAAAACTACTTATACTTATGAGATTGGTGATGAGAAATAATCTGTGAAATATTGCCATTGCTCTGGAGTAAAAATTTTAAATGATTGGTTAGCACAACGTCCCTTTCTCTTCACCTTCACATCTTTCTGCTTTGCTCCTCAGATCTCAGGCATGCTGAGACTATCATGTCTTTCCATCTACCTTAGGTTTACTATTTTAAAATTGATTTTCGATGTTGTTGTGAACATGAATTGTGTCTTAATACAGGAGAATGGGGTGTCTATTTCTGAAAGTCCAGAGTTGTAGGGGCAAAGAATTATTTCTGGAGTCC
Source organism: Macaca nemestrina (assembly GCF_043159975.1). Lineage (NCBI taxonomy): Eukaryota > Metazoa > Chordata > Mammalia > Primates > Cercopithecidae > Macaca > Macaca nemestrina. The sequence continues at coordinate 21,709,541 of NC_092140.1, forward strand.
CCTACGTGCCTGCTTACAGGTGTTTCCTTCCTGATATTGTCAACTTCTAAAATTCTTGCTCTGGCTCCATTCTAAAGCCCTGAGCACAGTTAAGTGTCTTTTCCTGTGCCTCATTTATACTACCATGAGGCTCCTTTGTAACATGAAATATGCAGTGTGACCAATTGTTGGCTGCCCAAACAAACAAACTTCAGGACTTTTCACTCTGGCCTCCTATACTGAAACATCATTCACATTTAGTAAAGGAAGGGGCACTCTGTTGAACTCACAACATTCTCTCTTTACTTTGTGGAGTCATACAGAGTTATTCCATTAAGTCCTTTTGCTTCATCCCACGAAGACCATCCTATGAAAATTGAATTTATATGAAAACAGGTAGAGAGATCGTTAAAGTCATTTACAACATCAACTAGTGTCTCCAAGTGGAACAGATATTTAGAGAACAATCTGGCAGGAGATAGGATGGGGAAAGAGAGTGGCTGATGCATGCTGAGAAGTAGTAGGAACAACCCAGTTTTAAAAATATTGTTCTTCTTGTTAAGAGTCTGTTTATCAGGTTAAACACAGTCAAATGATCGGTCAGTTGAGTCTAATAGTTCAGTAACTGTGAACACATGGAGAATACCTGGATATGTGTCTGTGTGTACACCCACATGCAAAATCAGTTGCCCTGACTTTATTTTACTTACATCAATCTATTTATTGATTTTGATAGGAAGAGTATGTGTTTTAGATACCTTACGAATATCTCCTGAAATACTTCCATATTCTTGCCTTTTGAAAGATCTTTTTATTTATTTATTTATTTTTTAAAATTTTTTTATTATACTTTAAGTTCTACGGTACATGTGCACAACGTGCAGGTTTGTTACATATGTATACTTGTGCCATGTTGGTGTGCTGCACCCATCAACTCGTCAGCACCCATCATGAAGGATCTTTTTAAAGGAAGAAAAATAATTATTAGCAAACAATCCATATTCCCAGTGGCTCCATTTTCATCTCCTTACCCTAGTGATAAAATTCATGGCTTGGGAAGAGTGGGATGTCTGCAATGCCCATCTATACCATGAAGCTACACCATTAGTTGTAATAGCCTGTTCACTTGAACAGTTTCTAAGTATGTGGTAAAAGAAACTAAACTAAAATAATAATGCATTATATTTGAAAACACCATTATCCTTAAACAAAACTTCCATAAGTAGTTCTTCCTGGATTGAAACCAGAACTAAGCCATTTTCAAAATCATCTATGTTTTTCTGAAGACAAAAAAAAATGTTGCTACAGATAATTGCCATAGGCTGCAAATATGCTAATTTATCCAATATTTCTCTCTTGTTGCATGTTGTCTAGGTAAATATAATGCATCAATATTAGGATAGCATATATTATTAATTGTTAATGTAGAATTCTAAATTTTCTAGCATTCCAAGAAAAGCAAACTACTGATAATGAATAGTATTTAAAGAGAAATCTTATCCTCTACAATGAATTGAGAAATTCAGGATGTTAAGACCACAAAAATGATTGTTTAGATGATTTAATTATAGCACAACAGGCTTTTCTGTGGAAAATGTTATACTTATGTTTTAATAACCCAATCTTAACAAAAATAATTAGAATACAAATGATGAGCACAAAAATCCATCTCATTTGTAGCTCAGACTAGTATTTCAAATGTAATTTCCCTATTAGTAATTTAGTCTGATTTTTATAATTCATTAGAATAAATCAATAACTGACTTAGAAATCATTTCCATGATTTTAAGTATTTTTCCACAGAAACATTAACAATACCGCAAGCATGAAAATGTTGAGAAATATTTGTATATGATGATTTCAGTGGATGTTCCTTTCCTCATCTAATAAATTCTAACATAAAGTTTTCAGATCTGTACACAAACATGGATAGTAAAAAATACTATCATGGTCAAAACTATGTAGCAATTTTATGAATGTGGAGAAAGAGTTCAAATCATACTTTTGTACTGCACTGTGTCCATGCAAAGCCTCATTCAAACAAACAAAAACAATACTGAGTTTATTATGTTAAAATCTTTAAGGACACTCTGGTAGATGAGATCATTTTCCTTCATTTGTTCACACTCGCCCCTATCTCCATCTCTACGGGACAGATATAATTCCCCACTCCTTGTCTTCGATCCTTGCTGTGTGACATTGCTTAAGCCAAAAGGGTATCTTAGAGGATTTAAGGCAACAGAAACCGGCATGTTTTTGCATAGGTAGGTTGCACTCCTGATTTTTGCCATAACAATAACATGCTTCAAGTACCTGGGGGCGCTGAATACATGGAACAGGTCTGGACACCAGCTGCAGCTTCAAGCCAGTGCTAGCCAAGTCCAGCCTAGATCAGCTGAACTGCGTCTGACCAGAGGTGCATGAACAGCAAAAAATGCTTATTAATATACTCCAAAGTTTTGCATAGATTTTTTTTTTAGATGGAGTCTCACTCTGTCACCAGGTTGGAGTGCAGTGGTGCAATCTTGGCTCACTGCAACCTCTGCCTCTCAGGTTCAAGCAATTCTCCTGCCTCAGCCTCCCGAGCAGCTGGTACTACATGTGCATGCCACCATGCCTGGCTAATTTTTTGTATTTTTAGTAGAGATGGGGTTTCAACATGTTAGTCGGGATGGTCTCGATCTCCTGATCTCATGATCCGCCTGCCTCGACTCCCAAAGTGCTGGGATACAGGCGTGAGCCACTGCGCCTGGCTATTTTGCACAGAATTTTTAACACAGAATCATTGGGGCAATGACGGATGGCTACCAAAGTGCCATCGTTCAACATTCCTGTTATTCAGTCATCACATCTACTGTATGTAAGCCATAATATCTTCTAAAATGAATTATAACTATATTCTAATTGAAGTAAATGGTATCACAATATTTCAAAGTAATCTCTACTAGTTTAGCCTCTATTCCATCTCAACGGAATGCCTTCTGAGTTCCTATAATTGTGACTAATTCTTTGAGACTAGATCAGAAATATCACTATAAACCGTGAACCCTACAAAGGGGATTCCTCTTTTTCCCTTTTATTATAGAGATGCTTTTTCATTTGTTTTTGCAAACAAGTACGGTCTTAATCAACTTTGTATGCCCATACCTAGGAGAGCCCCTGATTCATAGTAAGGCCTCAATAAGATTTGTTGAATAAAGTGAAAATATTATTTTCAGCTTTCCTTCACCACTTTCTTCAAAACAGACTAGTTCATAACTGAAATAGGCATTGTTTCTAGAAAACAGTCACTCCAGCTGATCCCCTCATTTAATCATTTTTGTACTCCCTGAGTCTATCATAATACTTGGCACCTAGTGGGTAAGTAATCAGTGTTTGTTCACTGAATTAATGGAAGGACGAGTGAATGAAACAATATAGGAATTTTAAAATTATAATGCAAGATTGAAAGCATATTACTTGTCATTAGAGTGATTTTAAACAGTTAAATATATGATAATTAGGAAGATGTACTTTCCTGCTTTATTTAAATTTTAAATAAGGTAATTATGATTTTTGTTCATTTATTCAATACATGTATATTTAATATTTTTATATCACATGATTGATATGGGTTAAAGACATTTCAGTGGTATTACAAATAAAGTTTTGTTTTAAATTTACAATATCTTGAAATTTTTCTCTTGTCAAAAATCTATGAAGTGGCCAGGTGCAGTGGCTCACGTCTGTAATCCCAGCATTTTGGGAGGCCGAGGCAGTTGAATCACAAGGTCAGGAGATGGAGACCATCCTGGTTAACACGGTGAAACCCCTTCTCTACAAAAAATATAAAAAATTAGCCGGGCGTGGTGGCGGGCACCTGCACTCCCAGCTACTCAGCAGGCTGAGGCAGGAGAATGGCCTGAACCCAAAGGCAGAGCTTGCAGTGAGTCACTACACTTCAGCCTTGGAGACAACAAGACACTGCCTCAAAACAAACAAACAAAAAAAAAACTCCAAAAAACTCCACGAAGTGTATTTATAGGTTGGGAAATATACATTTTAAAATGTCAGATAATGATATTTTTATTATTTTATTTATTTATTTTTATTATTACTATACTTTAAGTTCTAGGGTACATGTGCACAATGTGGTTTGTTACATATGCATACATGTGCCATGTTGGTGTGCTGCACCCATCAACTCATCAGCACCTATCAACTCATCATTTACATCAGGTATAACTCCCAATGCCATCCCTCCCCTCTTCCCCCTCCCCACAATAGGCCCCAGTGTGTGATGTTCCCCTTCCAGAGTCCAAGTGATCTCATTGTTCAATTCCCACCTATGAGTGAGAACATGCGGTGTTTGGTTTTCTGTTCTTGCGATAGTTGGCTGAGAATGATGGTTTCCAGCTGCATCCATGTCCCTACAAAGGACACAAACTCATCCTTTTTTATGGCTGCATAGTATTCCATGGTGTATATGTGCCACATTTTCTTAATCCAGTCTGTCACTGATGGACATTTGGGTTGCTTCCAAGTCTTTGCTATTGTGAATAGTGCTGTAATAAACATACATGTGCATGTGTCTTTATAGCAGCATAATTTATAATCCTTTGGGTATATACCCAGTAATGGGATGGCTGGGTCATATGGTCCGTCTAGTTCTAGATCCTTGAGGAATCGCCATACTGTTTTCCATAATGGTTGAACCAGTTTACAGTCCCACCAACAGTGTAAAAGTGTTCCTATTTCTCCACATCCTCTCCAGCACCTGTTGTTTCCTGACTTTTTAATGATTGCCATTCTAACTGGTGTGAGATGGTATCTCATTGTGGTTTTGATTTGCATTTCTCTGATGGCCAGTGATGATGAGCATTTTTTCATGTGTCTGTTGGCTGTATGAATGTCTTCTTTTGAGAAATGTCTGTTCATATCCTTTGCCCACTTTTTGATGGGGTTGTTTGTTTTTTTCTTGTAACTTTGTTTGAGTTCCTTGTAGGTTCTGGATATTAGCCCTTTGTCAGATGAGTAGATGGCAAAAATTTTCTCCCATTCTGTAGGTTGCCTGTTCACTCTGATGGTAGTTTCTTTTGCTCTGTAGAAGCTCTTTAGTTTAATTAGATCCCATTTGTCCATTTTGGCTTTTGTTGCCATTGCTTTTGGTGTTTTAGACACGAAGTCCTTGCCCATGCCTATGTCCTGAATGGTATTACCTAGCTTTTCTTCTAGGGTTTTTATGGTTTTAGGTCTAAGATTTAAGTCTCTAATCCATCTTGAATTAATTTTCATATAAGGAGTAAGGGAAGGATCCAGTTTCAGCTTTCTACTTATGGCTAGCCAATTTTCCCAGCACCATTTAATAAATATGGAATCCTTTCCCCATTTCTTGTTTTTGTCAGGTTTGTCAAAGATCAGATGGCTGTAGATGTGTGGTATTATTTCTGAGGGCTCTGTTCTGTTCCATTGGTCTATATCTCTGTTTTGGTACCAGTGCCATGCTGTTTTGGTTACTGTAGACTTGTAGTATAGTTTGAAGTCAGGTAGCATGATGCCTCCAGCTTTGTTCTTTTGACTTAGGATTGTCTTGGCAATGTGGGCTCTTTTTTGGTTCCATATGAACTTTAAAGCAGTTTTTTCCAATTCTGTGAAGAAAGTCATTGGTAGCTTAATGGGGATGGCACTGAATCTATAAATTACCTTGGGCAGTATGGCCATTTTCATGATATTGATTCTTCCTATCCATGAGCATGGTATGTTCTTCTATTTGTTTGTGTCCTCTTTTATTTCACTGAGCAGTGATTTGTAGTTCTCCTTGAAGAGGTCCTTTACATCCCTTGTAAATTGGATTCCTAGGTATTTTATTCTCTTTGAAGCTAATGTGAATGGGAGTTCACTCATGATTTGGCTCTCTGTCTGTTACTGGTGTATAAGAATGCCTGTGATTTTTGCACACTGATTTTGTATTCTGAGACTTTGCTGAAGTTCCTTATCAGCTTAAGGAGACTTGGGCTGAGATGATGGGGTTTTCTAAATATACAATCATGTCATCTGCAAACAGGGACAATTTGACTTCTTCTTTTCCTAATTGAATACCCTTTATTTCTTTCTCTTCCCTGATTGCCCTGGCCAGAACTTCCAACACTGTTGAATAGTAGTGGTTAGAGAGGGCATCCCTGTCTTGTGTCAGTTTTCAAAGGGAATGCTTTCAGTTTTTGCCCATTCAGTATGATATTGGCTGTGGGTTTGTCATAAATAGCTCTTATTATTTTGAGATACGTTCCATCAATACCGAATTTATTGAGAGTTTTTAGCATAAAGGGCTGTTGAATTCTGTCAAAGGCCTTTTCTGCATCTATTGAGATAATCATGTGGTTTTTGTCTTTGGTTCTCTTTATATGCTGGATTACGTTTATTGATTTGCATATGTTGAACCAGCCTTGCATCCCAGGGATGAAGCCCACTTGATCATGGTGGATAAGCTTTTTGATGGGCTGCTGGATTCGGTTTGCCAGTATTTAATGAGGATTTTTGCATCGATGTTCATCAGGGATATTGGTCTAAAATTCTCTTTTTTTGTTGTGCTTCTGCCAGGCTTTTGTATCGGGATGATGTTGGCCTCATAAAATGAGTTAGGGAGGATTCTTTCTTTTTCTATTGATTGGAATGGTTTCAGAAGGAATGGTACCAGCTCCTCCTTGTACCTCTGGTAGAATTCGGCTGTGAATCCGTCTGGTCCTGGACTTTTTTTGGTTGGTAGGCTATTAATTATTGCCTCAATTTCCGAGTCTGCTATTGGTCTATTCAGGGATTCAACTTCTTCCTGGTTTAGTCTTCGGAGAGTGCAAGTGTCCAGGAAATTATCCATTTCTTCTAGGTTTTCTAGTTTAGTTGCAGAGAGGTGTTTACAGTATTCCCTGATAGTAGTTTGTATTTCTGTGGGGTCAGTGGTGATATTCCCTCCTATTATTATTTTTGATAGAAGATCTCAGTATGTCACCCAGGCTGGAATGCAGTGACATAATCACAGTTCACCAAAACCTCAACCTCCCAGGCCCAGGTGATTCTCCTACCTCAGCCTCCTTAGTAGCTAGGAATACAGGTGCCTGCCACCATGCCCAGCTAATGTTTTACTTCTTTTTTTTTTTTTTTTGTAGAGGTGGGTTTCACCATGTTGCCCAGGCTGTTCTCAAACTCCCGGGCTCAAGCAATCTGCCAGCCTTGGCCAACCAGGATTACAGGCATGAGCTACCACTCTAGGCCAGATAACAATATTTTTTCAAGAACAGGTAAAACATTGTCCTTCAATGAGTTAGTACAGAAGCATGAAAAAACCTATTATGAGCAAATCTGTGAAACAGGCATAGAAATTAGTATTCTAATAAGGTTTTGTGCTTTTGGGTGATATAAAATAATTTTTCTACTCAATTCTCTTTAATAATAATGACAATACAGTAACTTAAATCAGAATTAAGCATGAATAACTTGCTTTGATATGCTTGTGGTATGTTTCACTTATTTTTTAAGTAGGGAAATTATAAAATTTAAACTCTCTATATATGTAAAGAGCGCACATCAAATATTTTTGAAACCCTGAAGAATTACGTCTTCATTTCAAGAATTATTAAGTGTCTTAAGAATATATTTATTTTCTAGAAATATTAAGCCTCTTCTTGGGTAATGTGATTCTTTTAAAAATTTTGAAAGGATTTTCTTATTAAATTAAAAAATGAACATATGCAATAGAAAGTTACCAGGACAGAGTGAATTTAGCAACTCTCTTGCTTTGTTATATATCTCTTGTAAATTAAAATTATATTTTCATAATTAAAAGCCGACAAGCTCATTTGCTTTTATAAGACTAAGAGAAAGCGAGTATTAAATGAAGTTAAATTAGATTTTACCATCTGTTTAATAAGTTTCAGGATGGGTTTGATAATATATTCCCAGATATATAATTTTAAAATGATCTTCTTCAGAACTAGTAATTGACATGACTAGTAGATAGGTATATAAATGCCTATTCAGACTCATTACTATAAAACTCATGATTTGTTTTATTGCTAATGAAACTGATTAAGTTTTCATCACATCAATGTGAAACATATAATGCAAAACATATTCATAAGGCATATCATATTTCATAAGTTTATTATAATGCACATTTTAATTTACTTAATTTGGTTTTAAATGGAACTATATAGTATTTATTTCACATCTTCAATATTCTATGCCATAGAAACTTTTCTACTGATTCCCCACAAGCATATTCCTCTCATAAGTCAGCCTACTTTCAAGGTGCATTAACTGCTTCAAAACTGTAGGGGGCCATCTGGTTAAGTGCTGCTGAACTGCAAGAAATATATCCAGGAATTGCTCTGCTCTGACAAATTACGTCGTCAAAGCACATTCATAAAATGACATTTAAGTGATTACAGAGTACATTTATTGAGTCTGCAAAACATTATGGACTCATGTATACCTGCAGAAAGGTGAGAATATGCATGAGCCAGTCAAAAGCTATGTATGGCAAAGGAGTGCTCCAAAAGATAATTAGAGAGATGAAGAGATTGATCGATTGATTGATTGTGCATATTCAACCGTAAGGTAACTGGAATTAAGTTGCGACAGGTTCCCAGAGAGGACTGCACCTGGTTTTAAAAATAATAGATAACAAGAATAGAAAATCTGGTTTATTGGAAAGCCGTATGAACTACTATGACCTTAGGATCCCAGAATTCAATGGAGGGTGGTAGAACTATGAATTTAAGTTAGCACCCAGGAAAAGCTAGAGAGGTTTCTCTAGAGCATTTAGTTAGAGTAGAAGATCTGCCAAATTCAGACTGAAAAATTGCACAAGTTTGTGCAATACGGCTCAACATTCAGATAGAAAAGACAGTTTAAAGTCAGAAATAATCAAGAATAGTGGAAGAACCTAGATACCTGGGTACAGATAATGGATGCAAACAAAGAAAGTTGACTGTAGATCTCACTCAATAATCCAATTTTTCAATGATTTGATTTTCTTTTTTAATCTCTAGAGAAGTACTCTTATAAGTTAGTTACAGAGTGCCAAGGAACATAAGAATACATGTGTTCTATGTTGGGAGAAATGAGACATAACGAATGACTAAGAGTTACAGAGAAAAAGATATAATTGGTGTTTTTCAAGTCAAAGTAATAATTTTCTTTTAAAAAGATGAAGTGGGAGACCCAGAAATTAAGAAAGAGTCTGGAACATTGAAATAATTGAGTGAGGAATGTGTGTGGCAGAAAGAGTATATACCAGGCTGGTGCAGACAAGGGGAACAATTGGCAGATGAGGGTGTAAAGATGGAAGACCAGGTTACATAGGTCCATAGAAATCATGATGCAAAGTTTGCCTTTAGTTTTTTTTTTTTTTAAGTTTATATTTATCAGAGTACAAAACATTCGCAGTTAGTTAGTAATAAAAGTACCAAAATATTCATATTTTTAAAGATAACATTCCTATGCACAAGCTCTTTACACACCATGTTTCCTGCTCCTGGAGACAGTCATAACCAACCTGATTAATTGCTCTGGAATTAACCTGACATGTCTAAATCATTTGCCTTTAATTGGCAGCTTTTCTGTTTTTGGTTTATCAACTCTTGGCAATGCTTATTGATTTTCTCTTTTACCACCAAGTCCCTACTTTCCTTTTCCTCACCCATATTATAGTTTTGACAAAGTTTTGTTTTGTTTTTTGTTTTGTTTTGAGACAGGGTCCTTACCCTGTCCCTCAGGCTGGAGTGCAGTGGTGCAATCATAGCTCACTGCAGCCTTGAACTCCGAGGCTCAAAAGATCCTCCCACCTCAGCCTCTGGAGTAGCTAGGATAGGACTACAGGCATGCATTACCATGCCTGGCTCGTTTTTCTTTTCTTTCTTTCTTTCTTTTTTTTTTTTTTTTTTTTTTTTTTAGAGGGAGTCATGCTATGTTGCCCAGGCTGGTCTCAAACTCTTGACCTCAAGTGACTTTCCCACATCAGGCTCGCAAAATGCTGGGATTATAGATGAACCACCCCACCTGCCATAGTTTTGGCAAAGATTTTTATTAAAGTAATAGTTGCTCCTACAAAAACAGTATTCATTTTTAGGGTAATACTGCACTGATTTTTTTATGGAAATCTTTTTGATATCCTATAATTTATAATTGTCATAGTATCTATCCATTTGCATAGTTTTTCTTGTATCTGTCACATCTTTCCATGTATTTATTTCATTTTTTTCAAGTGCTCTAGCAGATCTGTCAAATGCTTAGCAGTATCTGTTCCATATGTTCAAACCCATCACTTTAAGTTATTAATTTTTTTTGGCTTAGAAAATTTCCTCTCACAGTCGTCTGTTTTCCCATTCTTACGTATTCAACGTTGTGTTTCCTGAACTCCATATCTTCTTATTTCTTGGTTATTCCTTTTATCAGCAGCTCTATACAAAAGGTTTACAGAAAATAAAGTTGGTCTGGGAGCGATGGCTCATGCCTATATCCCAACACTCTGGGAGGCTGAGGCCGATGAATCACCTGAGGTCAAGAGTTGGAGACCAGCCTGGCCAACACAGTGAAACCCCATCTCTACTAAAAATACAAAAATTAGCCAAGCATGATGGTGCATTTCTGTATTTCCAGTTACTCGGGAGGCTGAGGCGTAAGAATCACTTGAACCCAGGAGACAGAGTTGCAGAGAGTCAGGAAGCCACCAGTGGATTCCAGCCTGGGCGACAGAGAGAAACTCTATCTCAAAAAAAAAAAAAAAAAAAAAAAAAAAAAAAAAAAAAAAAAAAAAAAAAAAAAAAAGAGAGAGAGAGAAAGAGAGAGAGAGATTTAAAAAAAGGATAAAGTGGCATAAGTTGCATATCCTCCCCTGAAATCTATTGAATCTACCCTAACCCTTGATTGCTGATAATTTAGCTGGGTATATGCTTTCAGATCAGAAATCAGTTGTCTCATAATTTGAAGGCATTGTTTATGCATTGTCTTCTAGTATTCCTGCTGAGATACAGCTACAAATCTGATGCCTGCTTTTTTATGCAAACAATTTTGGTTTTGTTGGTTTATTTCTTTTGAAGATTTTAAAATATTTTGTTTATCACCAATATTCAGAAATTTCACACTGATTACCTTGTGTGTGTATATTTATGTGTGTCTGTTTGTATGCAGGCACGTGTGTTTTCATTCATTGTGATGGTCACTTGGTGGGCTCAGTAGGGAGTCATGACTCTTCATTTCTGAAAATGATTAATATATCATTTACCTGATAAATTCATTCCTTTATGAGTTTAGTTCTGTTCTCCAACATTCTCATTATTTGGATCCCCTAAAATGAAATTCAAATGTCTCATTATTTTACTTCCTATTACTCTTTCTTTTGGTGTGTTACAATTTTTTATAATATTTATTTGACTTTACCTTCTAATGCTTCTACTGAATTTTTAATTTTTAATATATTTATTTTCTGAAGCTTTTAAAAATTTTCTCACTGATTCTTTGGAAGCAATTTGTTATTATCTTAAGAACGCAATCTACTTTCTCATTTTTTTGAGGATATTCATATAGGTTTGGGGTATTTTCTTCTGTACTGTCTGTTTTCTGTATTTGCTCCTTTCTTTCTTTATTCCCTTTGCATTTACATTTTTCATATTGTCCTTTAATGTGCAGTGATCACTGATTGTCCATTGATACTGTGCATTAGAGGCTATCTGGAAATTGTTGTATGTAGATAGGGTATAGTAAAGGATTTCACCATACAAGGGGACTTACCTTCCGACTGGGTAGAGATCCAGTCAGTACATGGAATTATTATTATTATTATTATTATTTTTTTATTTTTATTTTATTTTTTTTTTTTTTGAGACGGAGTCTCGCTCTACCGCCCAGGCTGGAGTGCAGTGGCCGGATCTCAGCTCACTGCAAGCTCCGCCTCCCGGGTTTACGCCATTCTCCTGCCTCAGCCTCCCGAGCAGTTGGGACTACAGGCGCCTGCCACCGCGCCCGGCTAGTTTTTTGTATTTTTTTAGTAGAGACGGGGTTTCACCGTGTTAGCCAGGATGGTCTCGACCTCCTGACCTCGTGATCCGCCCGTCTCGGCCTCCCAAAGTGCTGGGACTACAGGCTTGAGCCACCGCGCCCGGCCATGGAATTATTGTGTCTGGAATTGATCAGTTGCTTCAAAGAAGAGTTATTTAATTTTCTGCGTGGAATGTGTGTACTGGTCTGCCAGCATTCCGAAATCAGGCAGGCCGGTATGTGAAATGTCATTTAGTTTCTTATTTCCTTCTCTAGGACACATTCTGCCCTCTATTCTGGCTGGAATTTTGAACCAGGAGCCTTCCTGGTACATTTTTTTTTCCCAGAAAGACTGCAAGGGAGAAAGTGGAGGAGAGTTATCTGGGGTGCAATGTTGGCCTGAGAAGTTAAGCAATACACGTCTGTCTTTCACATATTTCCATGTATCCTAGGTGTTGCCAGATGAATTGTGTCACTTACTATAAGTAAACTTCTATGAATAGAATTGAATTGTAGCATGTGGCCAAATTTTCACATTTAACCAAAAGCCTAAAAGACTGTATTTCATCACAACAGCATAGTGATTCACTAAATGGTTTTAAATGGGTATTGACATGATCAGTCTATCAACAGTCTGCTAATTTTCTCTTGGATTCTGCTACAAATGATTACTAGTGACTTTACTTTGGCAATCGTATTTGACAGCAGCGTGTGGTTCAACAACTGTAAGAGAGGAAATGGAGAAGGCACATATAGAAAACTTTCTTGGGGCATTTTCTGGATGAGTGATTGTAAAATTGGTTTGGAAACTATTCTAATCTAGATAGGAATTGGTAGTAGTCTCAAATAGCACAGTGGTTATAGAGAAAGGGAAGTGAACAGGATAAACATGAGACAAAATTAAGACTGTAGTAATGGATTAGTAGTAAGTTAGAAAGAAGAATTAAAGATGACACCCAAGAAATAGGCTTAGGCAGCTGGAAAGAACAGAAGGAGGAGCAAGTTAGGGGAAGGGAGAAGCAATTAGAATGGAATTCTGTTCTGGCCATGTTGATTTTGACATTTCAGGTTGCTTACCCAATACAACGGTAGACAGAAGTATCTGAGACTCAGGAGAAACACCTTGGAAGAAGATAATTAGGCAGCTATCGTGAAGCCATGAGAGAGGGAAATGCAGAGAAGGAGGGAAGATGAGAAGATAAATGGGACTGGGTGGGAATCCAGAAGAAACATAGCATTTAAAGGAAATAAAGAGATACATGAAGATCCTGGAACAAAAGAAATCAGATATTGGTGAGAAATCAAGAGAGTGAAAGCAAAGAGAAAGAGGTAAGCAACATGGATAAGTGCTGTTAAACGAGCCAGTGAGGTAAGAACTGAAGAAAAAGGCTATTGGTTTCTGAAAAGAAAAAAGAAAATCAGTGAGCTTAGCGAAAGTATTTCAGGGGAATGATGGAGGTAGCAATCAGACAGAAGTGTGTTGGGAAATCAACAGTGGGTGAAGAATTAAAAAGAGCAAAACTGATAAAACTTGTAGACATTGGGATATCAAAAAAAGATAATTATGTAGAACAGTATGTGTAAAACCATCAGAATCAGAATTATGTTATATTGACATAAACCATTATTAGTTTGCTGATTAATGGTTTATGTCAGTATTAAGGAGATGTTCTATATGCAAATGAAAATTGATGTTCTAATAAAATAGTAAAATATATGATATGGCTTGTCTGGGTCCTCACCCAAAATCTCATCTTAAATTATAATCCTTATAATCCCCACATGTCAAGGGCAGGACCAGGAAGAAGTAATTGAATAATAGGGGTGGTTTCCCTTATGCTGTTCTTGTGATAGTGAGTGAGTCTCATGGGTCTGATGGCTTTATAAGTGTCTGACATTTCCCCTGTTTACACTTAGTCTCTCTTCTGCTATCCTGTGAAGAAGTGCCTTCTGTCATAATTGTAAGTTTCCTGAGGCCTCCCCAGCAATGCAAAACTGTGAGTCTATTAAACATCTTTTCTTTATAAATTACCCAGTCTCAGGAATTTCTTCATAGCAGCATGAGAACAGACTAATACAGTAAAATTAGTACTTAGGAAATGAGGTGCTGCTGTAAAGATATACCTGAAAATGTGGAAGTGACTTTGGAACTGGGTAACAGAGGTTGGAACAGTTTGGAGGGCTCAGAAGAAGATAGATGATGTGGGAAAGTTTGGTACTTCCTAGAGACTTGTTGAATGGTTTTGATCAAAATACTGATAGTGACATGGACAATGAAGTCCAACCTGAGGTGGTCTTATATGGAGATGAGGAACTTGTTGGGAACTGGAGTAAAGGTGATTCTTTCTACGCTTTAGCAAAGAAACTGGCAGCATTTTGCCCCTGCCCTAGAGGTCTGTGGAACTTTGAACTTGAGAGAGATGATTTAGGGTCTCTGGCAGAAGAAATTTCTAAATGGCAAAGCATTCAAGAGGAAGCAGAGCAGAAAAGTGCAGAAGGGAAATGTGGGGTTGGAGCTCCCCTACAGAATCTCCTCTAGGGCGCTGACTAGTGGAGCTGTGAGAAGAAAGCCATTGTCCTCCAGCCTCCAGAATGGTAGATCCACCAACAGCTTGGACCCTACACCTGAAAAAGGTGCAGGCACTCAATGGCAGCCCATGAAAGCAGCTGGGGAGGGGTTGAGGGACCTGTACCTTGCAAAGCCACAGGGGTGGACTTGTCCAAGGCCATGGGAGCCCACCTCTTGCATCGGTGTGACCTGGATGTGAGACATAGTGTCAAAGGAGATCATTGGGAACTTTAAGGTTTACTAACTGCCCTATTGGATTTCAGACTTACATGGGACCTGTAGCTTATCAGTTTTGGTGAATTTATCCCATTTAGAATGGGTGTATTTACCCAAAGCCTGTAACCCCACTGTATCTAGGAAGTAACTATCCGCTTTTGATTTTATAGGCTCATAGGTGGAAGGGACTTGCCTTGTCTCAAATGAGACTTGGACATTTGGGTTAATGCTGGTATTAGTTAAAATTCTGGGGGGGGTATTGGAAAGGCATGATTGTGTTTTGAAATGTGAGGACTTGAGATTTGGAAGAAGCCAGGGGCAGAATGATAGGGTTTGGCTGTGCCTCCACCCAAAATCTCATCTTGAATTATAAACCGCATAATCCCCACATGTCAAGGATGGGACCAGGTGGAAATAATTGAATCACGGAGGTGGTTCCCAGTGCTATTTTCATGGTAGTGAGTGACTCTCACAGATTTGATTGTTTTGTAAGTGTCTGGCATTTCCTCTGCTTGCACTCATTCTCTCTCCTGCAGCTCTGTGAAGAGGTGGCTCCTGTCATGATTGTAAGGTTCCTGAGGACTCCCCAGCAATGCAGAACTGTGAGTCAATTAAACCTCTTTTCTTTATAAATTGCCCAGTCTCAAGTATTTCTTCATAGCAGCCTGAGAACAAACCTAATACAATATATTTATCAATATTGCAGCATATCAATAAATGCAGTCATATAATATGTTATCTTTTAGGAGTGGCTTTTTGCAGCTAGTATAACATGTTTAAGGTTTGTCCACATTGTAGCATATGCCATTGTTTTGATCTTCTTTGTTGGTGAATAACATTACATTGAATGGGCATATCTCATTTTACTTATATAGTCATCAATTGAGGAACATTTGAGTTGTTTCCTTTTTTGGATATTATGAACAACATTGCTATAAACAATTACATATGAGGTTTCTTTCTCTTGAGTATATACCTAGATATGGAATTGCTGGGTCATAATGGTTAACATTTTGAGAAACTGTCAATTTTTTTTCCATAGTGGTTGCACAATTTTACATTCCCACTAGGAATGTTTGAGAGTTCCACTTTCTCTGCATCTCTACAGCACTTATTACCTGTCATTTTTATCATACATTAAAATTATATTGAGGCTTAAGATATTAAGTAAGGTAACTATGGATATACAGTTAGTGCCTATAAAAGCTGGAATTTAGCCACAGGCCTTGTGCTAACTCAGAAGTCATGTTCTTTAGCACTTTGCTATATTGTAGCAAGCATGTTTTATTGAGACTGAAGGAAAGTCATTTTGTTTGTTTTTTAATTCTTTGAAATTGTTGGATGAACACTTATGTCTAGTAATTGTCAAAAGTATTATTTTCCTCACTTATCCTAATTGTTTAAATTAAAATGCTGAACTCTTACCTTTTAGATTTTATAATTCTTCACAATTTAAATTTCAGTGACTTCAATTTTTAAAAAGAAATATGAATTCACTGAGAGCTGGTCATAATTTGGAACCTCTTTTGTGAAATAAACCATATTTCAAAATATTTTAAGCAGAAATATATAAAAGTTTCAGTCCATAAATTACCAGAATTTGTCCTAGTCACCTAAATAAAAAATAAAAAAGTTTTACATTTTAATGTTCTTTCAACATTTTACGAACAGAAAACCTCGCAGATAAATAGCTCAAGTCTTAATGAAAATGACAGCATGTAAAATCAGCAGCATCCACATACATGAAAAGTCAAATTTTTATCCAACACAAAACAATTACATACGCTTTAATCAAACGTAAATTACCAATGGCCAATCTGAATCCCATTACTTTAAAAAAAAAAAAAAGTTCTCAAACTTTCCTTTCCAGTTGAGTGTACACTGATTGACACGGTTGTTTTATGCGGACAATTGATTTTTTTAAATGAAATGTCTAATAGTGAAGTCAGTGCATTACACCACCCATTCCAGAAAGCGGCCTTCCATTGAATTTACTCAGACAAACTAATTGCTAAATTAGATGACCACTGAAAGTTACTGAGTGCACATCCAACACTTTCTTCTGAACCAAAAGATAACTAACTAAATCTGTTTTGATCACTACTGCATTGCTAATTCAAAATCAAGAACTGTTCGTCTCTCCGGAATGTTAGTATCATAAGCCTGGAGATGTGACAATGTCATGTAATGGAGTTGCAGGGAAAGGAGTCAGAGTGTTGTGGCAATTCCCTGACCAAGGGAATGAGTCTATAGAAGTGAAATAAGCTCACAGAATCCGCTGACATGCTGTGGTCAAAGAATTTGCAATTAGAAATTGACGAATCAGTTACGGTGAACTCATTCTGTAGGACTACCACAGGCTATTAACAACAGGAAAGGATGTTTCTAAAATTTGTTTTGTAGCAAGGGATTTAATGATAAAAGCTTGGACAGCTTTCAGAATTCAAAAATTCAGAGATACTGACATTTTTTCAAACTCCTGTGATTGTGTGTGTGTGTGTGTCTGTGTGTAAATACTACCTGTGTAACCATCTCTCGAGATTTAAATTAGAACATTTTCTCAGTGTATCACAGTTCTAAAGTTATATTTATTATATTCGTATCCTAAGAACAGAGTGAAGAAAAGACTAAGAGGTAATTTAGCAGTCTTTTTCTACTAAAATCAGAGTGTCTCTCATCTCTGCCTGAATCCACTCCATTGTTATTACTGTGATACATATTACAGAATACCTACTTATTTTGTGGATTTAGGCAATGGTTATGATTATTGCTTTCCTCACATCTAAAAATCAAATTTATATTACACATGAAGACTTTTGTAAAGAAGTTTTGGTCTCTATAAAAATGAATATTTAATAGAAACATAATACTCTTTTATGCTATTTGAATTGTTAGGTTTAAGGAAATAAAATGTTTCTTAAATCTACTACTTTTAACAACACTGTAACATTTATTGGTTTTGCAATAAAATAAATCCAGAAAATTGCTGTGATATTACTTTTTATGTTTCATATTGAAAGTAGGTAAATTAATTTCTAAGCAATGGGGCATTATAATTCTCAACTAACAGTGCTCAGCAGTTAGGATTTTAACTGCTGACATTATTTTCTTTGAAAAATGATAGATGTCATTTAGTGTTTAAAGATAAATTGCTGCATTTTTTTGCTGACAACTTTCCTGTAAACAAACATAATATGACCAAGAAGTTTCAAAGTAAGTTTGCTAGGTGAGCAAGTCTAAATTAAAAAGGCTCTCACATTTCCTCAATCAGATATACTAAGATGAACCAAGTGTTGTTTTCAATCTATAATATTAAAAGGCAATTGAGTCTGACTCAAACATCTGAAAAAGTTAATGTTAACATTTAGGAATAAGTGTTCTCTCCCTTTAGGAAAATTTTCACTGGCCATTGGCTATACCACATTTATCACGGATGATTTTCAAAAGGACAAATATTGCCCATTTCAGAAACAGGCTTTGGAATGCAGGAAAGTGCCAGAAAGCAACTCTGAGAATTTGCACAATGACTGACCTGGAGAAAGACGTCAGTCACAGATGGAAAAGGGAGGTGCATGACTCCCCTCTGTTGCCAAGGTTCCCATTCTCAATTCAGAAGGATTTGCAGAGGGAGTGAAGGAACATTGAAGTTTCTGAGATACTCCTTAAGGATCAAGCTATAATCCAAAGGTCTCTGTTTACATCAGATCCCAGCTTTTGTGGGGGGGGGGGGTGGGGGGGGTGGAGAAGAGGGGATGTGTGCAGGATGTAAATATAGGGCTTATCCCAAATGATGAAATAAACGTTCTCCCCTCCCCTCCCCTCCCCTCCCATCCTCTCCCTTCCCCTTCCTCCCTCCCTCCCACTCTCTCTCTCTCTCTCTCTCTCTCTTTCTTTCTCTTTCTCTCTTTCTCTCTTTCTTTCTTTCTTTCTACAGAGTCTCACTCTGTCACCCAGGCTGGAGTGCAGCAGCATGATCCCAGCTCACTGCAAACTCCACCTCCTGGGTTCAAGCAATTCTTTTGCCTCAGCCTCCCTAGTATCTGGGACTACACGTGCACGCCACAATTCCCTGCTAATTTTTGTATTTTTAGTAGGGATGGGGTTTCACCAGATTGGCCAGGATGGTCTTGAACTCCTGACCTCGTGATCTGTCTGCCTCAGCCTCTCAAAATGCTGGGATTACAGGCGTGAGCCACCACACCTGGCCAAAATTTTTCTTATAAATTGTCTTCTAACTAAAATATTTCTTTTGGACGTCCTTGGAGTACTCCCAGGTGACACCCAGCTCAGGCTAACATTTGTACAGGACTGCTACCTTGGTCTCTAGAGAGCCCAATGATGTTTTATACCGACATGTCTCAGGGTCACTGCCAAGCTTCCACCCACACCCTTACCATGCAGAGAAAGCTGACACTTTCTGTTAGCTATAACTTCCCTTGAGAAAAATGTGGCAATATGTATCAAAAGAAAATTATTAAGGAACATATTGTTAGTTTCAATTTGTAGAATGTATTACAAGAAAAAAAGATGCCAAAAACATTTTATGTCTACTGATATTCCTATTCGTCTTTATTATCATAAAAAACTGGTCACAACCTAAATATCCAACTTTAGGTGACTGGGTGAAGTAAAATTGTAATCTTTCCATATGATAGGATAATATGCCAGCACTAACAACCAGATAGCAGAATATTTAATGCCATGGAAAAGTACTTGTTTTGTGTGATCAGGTGAGCAGTTCATATCACAAAATCAAATGTACCCTATGATCTTATTTTTTGAAGTGAAGTACTGATGTATTTATATGCATAATTAAGTATAGAAAAAAGCCTAGATGCTTTCTCTTGTAAGTCTTTTTCATTGTTTTATAAATGGTATCAATATTTATTTTTCACTTTTTCCATCAGATTTCCTAGAATAATAAAATTCAATTCCTTCTGATGAGCATTCATTATTATTTTTTGTTGTTGTTGCTGTTGTTGTGAGACAGAGTCTCTGTCTCCTGGAGCTAGAATGCAGTGACCTGATCTCAGTTCACTGCAGCCTCTGCCTCCTGAGACATTATTCTTAGAGTAAGAAAAAAATTAATGTTATTAAGTATCTTCTCTGTCCTAGATCAATTGTCTAAGTATATAAAAGATGACAAATAAATTTAATAAAACGTTTTATCCATTCATAGGTTTTTGCAATACAATTTTTTTGTATGATTCCATTGTCTTAGAGTCTCCACTAACATTTTTGGTGTGAATTTATACTCTAAAGGAAAGGTAACAACCGTATACAATCTCGAGGCTTAAGTACTATCCACATGCTGTGCTTACAAACACACACCTCCAGTTGTGTAGTCTCCCTGAGTTCTGCACATTCCTCTTGGGTATCTAATAAGCATCTCACATTTAACAAAACCACTGATTTTTAATCAATCCCAGGGACTCTCCATCAGACCTACTCTTCTCTCAGAATTCTTTTTATCACTTAGTGGCACTATCATCCCACCAAACCTTGCTATCAACTTTCTTCTACCTCCCAGGCTTCCAATCGATTAACAAATCACAATAACCCCACTTCCAATATATGTCTAAATCAGTTTATCCACTCTTACTATTCCAGTTCCAATTATGTGGTCTTCTGTGTGTACTACTGTCTTTTATCATTCTTGCATGCAGGGTCAATTTTTCATAGTGAAGTCCTCATAAAACATAAATTAAATTGTATCAGCTTCTGTTTGCAGTTTTTATTTATTTATTAAATTTGTGATTATTTATTTATTTATTTATTTTGAGACAGAGTTTTGCCCTGTCACCCCAGCTAGAGTGCAGTGGAGCCATCTTGGCTCACTGAAAATTCCGACCCCTGGGTTCAAGGGATTCTCCTGCCTCAGTCTCCTGAGTAGCTGGGATTACTGGCGTGTGCCACCATGCCCGGCTAAATTTTGTATTTTTAGTAGAGATAGGGTTTCACCACGTTGGCCAGGCTGGTCTCAAACTCCTGACTTCAGGTAATCCACCCTCCTCAGCCTCCCAAAGTGCTGAGATTACATGCATGAGCCACTGCACCCCAGTAGCTTCCGCTTACAGCTTTTAAATGACTTCTTAGTCCACTTAGGAGAAAAGATAAACTCTTTACCAGAGCCTACTAGACTCCCCAGAGCCTGATGTATGTTTACCTCCTCCCTTTAACTCACTCTGTTTTAGCTGCATGGCCTTCTGTTCTCTGAATAAAATAAACGTATTCCTGCCACAGGGCCTTTGCACCTACTTTTCCTTCTGCCCCAGACATAGTTCTCACAAGTTTTCCTGTGACTCCTTTCTTCTCCTTGTTCAGTATCAACCCAAACATCTCCCCCTGAGTGGCCTTCACCAGCACATTCTTCTTAAAATATCTTTCCCTACCTCATCCTGTTTGGTTTTGTTTATAACATGTGTCGGTCACAATACTGGTTTTATTTACTGTTTATTTACTTTTTTCTTACAATGGAAAACCCATGAGAGCAGGGTTGTGTCTGCTTTATTCACCACTTTAACCTCAGTGCCTGTACAAAACCAGGACCATACTAGAAACTCAGTGAGTATTTGTTGAGTATTTTGAATGAATTAATTATTAAAACATTAAAAAGTGACATTTTCCAAGTAAAAATCTTCATCTATTTCCTTCGTGACTCTAATTGCAGACAATTCAGAGTAGAAATAAGGTTCAGATCAATGGCAGCCCGAAAAAGGTATTTTTGGATGAGTGTATGCAGGCAATTTTTGCTATTATGGCTGGCTTACTTCCATATTCTTTAATACACGTATGTCCCTGTGGTGAGAGATGGTATTTTTCATAGCACAAAGGTGGAAAGTAAATTTAATATCTCTTATGATAAAAAAATACAGAAAATTTTATACAAACACTAAGAAGTGATCATATAAATCTACATATTAGGATCTGAAACCTATTCCTATGTTGACATCTTCCATGGCCCTACTCCTAAATTAATAAATTCTCACAGAAGGCTATTTTCTGAATCCTTTCATAGCTGACACTGTGGAGGTGCTGTTAGCCATCCCTTGATATTGACAGTACAATAGCCATCCCTGCCAGGGCATATGTGCATTGTCAGTAGTCAAAAGTTTGGCAAAGTAAAACGTTTCTCTTCATCTCCAGGAGAGCAGTTTATGAAAGAGCATATTCTTAGGCATTAAAGGTGAATGTTTCAGTGACACCTGTGCAAGACAGAACTTTCTGCTATCCTCTATAAAAATCCAAATTTCAATCATATAATTCTAGCAGACCTTAAAAGGATACACCTCAAAGGTAGCATTGTATTTGATACTCTCTTGCAACCCCAGAATGAAACTTAAGCATGAATAATTGGAGATCTGCACATTCCTATAAAGATTAAAGAATCGGACTCAAGTTCACACAGAAGCTAAAAAAGAAAGGCAGGATGACTTCCCTCTGCCACCTTGAAAAGGCTATGGCTTTGAAACCTACAAAACCAGAAATGGTGGAGGAGGGGGGCAGTGTTTTGCTGAATGGGCAATAAATATGTGAACCCTCCTCCTAAGGGTTTTGATTATCCTTTCTATCTTGGGTATCTATGTGTTCCTCTGCGAATGTGTTTTCTTATAACGTGCACTTCTTATGGAATAGCACCATCCTTATTATCTGTAATAGGGTTTCCATTCTGCTTTCATCCTGTACATATCTTATTTAAAAAACTGAATAAGTGCCCAGTTAATATGTATATTTATGTATTTGTAAATTATACGTATGTGCTATTGCACTAATATATTACATATATTATATACCTTACTACAACCAAAGAAATATAAAAGAATGAGACTGAATAAATGTGCACTTAAGGTCTGTTTTTCCTTCCTGCACCCTCTGTGAAATGCTTACCCCACTTAAGAAACCACTAAGATATCACCATGTTCTCACAGTGAGATTGTACTCACTCCTCAATGAGAGGAGCTGATTACTATTAAAGCTCTTTTGATTTTATCATCAATTATGCACTCAAATTTTCAAATAATCTAGATGTACATGTTATACTATAGTGGACGATACTGTGAGGTACCAACTGGACCAGCTCAGCAAAGGCTGGGAGGTTTAACTCATCAGTAGTCATGATACCACTTTTCTCTTAGACTTTTCTAATAGAATTTATTTTTGGTTTTGACAGCCAGGGCAAGAGCTCTGTTTTCTACAGGTATCAATGGTAGAATAAGCACTGTTGCCTCGCAGAAGGGAGAAATCTATGGTATTGGACTCCAACCCCCATGTCCTTCTTATGTATCCTTTCCTTGAGATATAGGGACTCTTTTGAAAATGGGAGTCTAAGAACTGGTCTGCAAAAACTTAAGCTTTGTCTTTGCAGAACAATTATGAGAAGTCTACTATTGACTCTTGGATATGTTGTATGCAATAAAAACTCTGTACTATTCAGGTATTGTTTCTGACCCATGATACTAGAAATAAATATCAACTACCCATACAAAGTTTTGCTTAGGAACAATGAAAGTATATTCCAATATAAGTTTTTGAAAATGGCTAATAACTAAAACAAAAAATAGGCTTTCTTACCCCAAACATCAATAGATGCAGAATGGAGAGTAATAGTCACAACATGCAACACAATGTTTGGTTCTAATTAATAGACTATTTCAGTGAAATATTATTTTGATAAATATGTTCATGCTTCATTTGCCATGTATTAAAAACAGCAATACACACTCACTTGATGAAAAGTATTATTGAAGATAAAACAGAAGTATTTCATAAACAACCATTTGCTAGATTATAAGATAACATGTAAAAGGTGTTATAGGAAATAAATATTATAAATACATATTATTCATCTATGACCTAACTTGTATCAAAATGCTGCAAAGCTGTCATAGCAACATTCAGAGAATTACCTGAAAGATAACTCTGGCATCTTCTATGGTCTTATATGTGTTTTCTTTAATGGTCACAGTGATTCCCATGTTCAAACTTATTCACTGAAGACAAAGCATATGCTGAGATTCTCACTATTGAAATGCTGAGGCTGAGGCTTGCTTTTCACAGATACAGATTGTCCAGCATTAAAATACCACTGCATATTGACTGCATACAAAAATCATTAAATATTTCCAAATGTCCTGATACAAATAATTCCAAATGTCCTGTTACAATATTTTAGGTAGGATTATCTGATAGGATTAACATATTTATCAAATATGATAGAAAGTAGCCACTTATTATTTATTACTGAATTTACTAATAAATATAGGATCAGAACTTACCTGAATAACATGCTTCAGTTTATCAATAATCTGATTTATCACAGGATCAGTTCCCTTGACTTTGACTTCAGGATTTCCAGACTGGGCTTTGATTCCATTTCCAACCACACGTTGAGTATAACTGGCAAGGGAAATGTGAAAGATATATGACTTAGTACCTGATCAGGGTATTATCTGCCACAGCTGTGTGAACATATTTCAGGTCAGAATTTCCTCCTTCAGAGAATACACCAATGTATTTTTCTCTTGGCACAGAAATGCTTATCGTGCCATTAGATTATTCTAAAAATAATGTTATTCACTCAATGGACCCAAGCAAAAATTAAATTTGTTTTCTAATACTACTTAACAATATGCTACAAAGAGTTAATATATATCTCACTTTGTTATAAGGTCTTGCTGCATTATACATATGTCTGCACCCATATTGTCTAAGTCAGCTTATGTTATGCAGTTCCTATCCTATTTTTTAAGTATTAGGCTACTATATATTACATATATACACACTACTATATATATAGTAGCCTAATATATATAATATATAGTAGTATATATACATATATAATATATAATTACATTATATATTGTATATAGATATATGCACATATATGTATACATGTATACATTATATATATATTATATGTATATATACTGCAGCACATATATACTATATATGCATAATTATATATAACACATATACAATATATAGTATAATATATACATATATAGTACATATGTATACATGTATATAAAATATATACACATATATGTAATATATGTATGTATATACTATATGTATGTATACTAGCCTGATATATATATTTTATATATATATTTCCTAATTAGCTCCTCCAAGTAATAAGTGATGAAACTTTTTAATAATGATAATATCAGTTGGACATGATAAAAATAACGTTATTAATAAACCTTTTGATTTTTTTTTTTTTTTTTTTTTTTTTTTTTTTTGTTGAGACAGAGTCTCGCTCTGCCGCCCAGGCTGGAGTGCAGTGGCCGGATCTCAGCTCACTGCAAGCTCCGCCTCCCGGGTTCACGCCATTCTCCTGCCTCAGCCTCCCGAGTAGCTGGGACTATAGGCGCCCACCACCTCGCCCGGCTAGTTTTTTGTATTTTTAAAGTAGAGACGGGGTTTCACCATGTCAGCCAGGATGGTCTTGATCTCCTGACCTCGTGATCCGCCCGTCTCGGCCTCCCAAAGTGCGGGGATTACAGGCTTGAGCCACCGCGCCCGGCCCCAACCTTTTGATTTTTAAAATAAGCTTGAACCCATTTCTTTTTGCAGGCATAGAGGGACTTAGAGTTAAGAATTCCAGTATTCATTAGGGATTTGGCAGTATCCACCAATAACAAACAGTATAAGGAAAACAATTATACCTATGTTGTTAATGTGTAATAATATTCTTTATTTTCGAAAAATAAAATTTTATTTATATATATATATATATATATATACACACACACACACACACATACACAGAGAGAGAGAGAGAGCGCATCTCTTAAATCCTTTGTGGCACTGGTATGTTATTCTTTACTCTCCCAATATTCCAAGCAGATAACACACGTGGCATATATATATATATGATATATATAAAATATATTAAATATATATAAATTATATAACTTTACAAATCAATATCATAAACCATAACTGTAAAAGTTTAAATAATCAAATATATAAGGAACTGAAATCTGCAAAATATTTTCTAAGTAGAGGAAACAATCCGCTTTCACTTAGGTTCACCTAAACAAAGATCTGGTACATCATGTGGTGTGTAAAAGGGTCATTTCACAAGTGGTGAAAGCCATTTGAAATTTCACTACCTTCCCCAAATTACAATCGTATAATGTCAACTTAGAATTAATAAATATATTTAAATTCATTAGTCACAAAGATGTCTTAAGTGCATGCTATATTCCAACTCCTGTACTAAGTGACTAGAATTATAAGAAGGTGTAAGACTCAATTTTTGTCCTCATAACGCTCATTACTTAACCAGGAATATAGCAATTAACTCATTCATTTGTATGTTTTACATTTTATTACATTTAAAAAATACCATAGATTTCAGCAATATAAATACCCTTATTTGCCTGGAAGAATAGCATAATATAAATACAACTCAACAGTTAAAATACAACATTATGAAAGTAGTTGGAAGGAACTGCACATGCCAAGCATGAGGAAAGATAGGACAGGTAGTAGACATTCTGGATATGGAGAAGTCCATTTGGACTCAGACTAGGGAAAAACTAAGAGAGAAGTTGTAACTTTAGGTAGCCTTAGATGTACTGAGGTAAGAAGAGGACAGCTGTGGTATGGTTAATGAGAACTTCAGGGCAAAGGATGTCATCCCAGCAAGGAAAATGGAAAAGGTACGTGAACAAAGCAGACAGGGAGAACGGACCTCTATTCACAAAACAGAGAGTACAAATGGTGGAAAGCAATGGATAGAGGGCCACACTCCAAAGATTCCACCTTGAATATTTAAGATTCTCCATTTAGTGAGATAATGGATTCTGGAGACTCAGAATGGGGAAGTTGGCGGCGGGGGGGGCAATGGATAAAAAACTACATGTTTGGTACAATGTACACTACTCGGGTGACAGGTGCAATAAAACCTCAGACTTCACCATTATACAAGTCATCCATGTTACCAAAACCACTTGTGCTCCAAAAACTATTGAAATTAAAGAGACATTTAAAAATTAAAACAAACACTATCATCTGAGTAATTTGTTTGCTTACATTAAATATCATAATACTTTTCAGCAAATACATTCTAATTTTAATGTAACTTTCCTTCCCTATATTTGAGCAGAGTATTGCAGTATCCATAAACACCCTCTGAATTTTCTACAGAAACGGAAAAATCTTTGAAGAAAATAAAAGAAGGTTCTATGTTTGAGACTGTGGCTATATGAAAGGGGTTTCAAGAAACATGCAGTTCTTTCCAAGACAATGTACTTCCAGTGACCAGTTTTAAGAATTGGATTGAACATTTCCTAACTAGGTCCTTCAAGTAATAATAAGTGATTAAACTTTTCAATAATGATAATATCCATTGGACATGATAAAAATAATAATATTAATAAATCTTTTGATTTAAAATATAACCTTGAACTCACTTCTTTTTATAGGCATGGAGGGAGCTTAGAGTTAAGTATTCTAGTATCTGTTAGGGATTTGGCAGTATACATCAATAACAAATAGTAGAAGGAAACCCATTATTCTTTATTTTAGAAAAATAAAATTTTATACTCATATATATGAGTATAAATATGTGTGTATATATACAGATATATAAAAAGAGAGAGAGAGAGTAACCGTCTCTTAAATTATCTGTAGCACTGCTGTGTTATTCTTTATACTCCCAATATCCCAAGTAGATTGCACATGTGGCTCTTTTATTAATGTGTTGAATATTCATAATGATAATGAATAATATGAATAAATAAATAGATAAGTGCATAACTACAATTTAGGCATTGCTTTACTCTATCTAGAGTTTGTCAATTCATGATAAACATCTTTTGGTGATCATGAATAAGAAACTCATAGACCTCATGTACAGGAAGCCTGATTGACTAAGGCCACTTGCTGCTTCACTCTAAAATCTATTTCTGCATCTGCCCCTCAGTCAATGACTGAGGGCAGCAGGATTGCTAATGCAGATCCCTCATTAGGAGACACAGGGTCTCTCTGAGGACCAGACTTGGCTCAGGATTCCCTAAAGACTTTTCTTACCCTTCCTTAGACTGTACTTCATGCTCCAGTGCTTCCACCCAACCTTCCTTTCCTCTTTCCTTCACTCTAGTTCAGACTCTCCTCACAGCTGAGGGCTCTTCCAGGCTTACTCAGCTTCCTCTCCATTTTCTCTCATAGGAGTTTCCCTTAATAAAATCCTCTTGTGTTTAACTCCTTTTCAACATCTACCTCTTGGAGGACCTGGACTAAACCACCATATAATATTTGTATTATAATTACTCCCATTCTACAGGTTGAGAATCTGGGATCTGGATAGATTAAGTAACTTAAGTTACTCAAGTAAGGCCACACCATGTATATAAAGTGTGCTGCAAGGAACATCCACTCCAAAATACAACCACTAATAAGTATCAATCCTGAAACCAACTAATAAAAAGTAAAGATACAATTAGCATGGTGCGAAGTGTTATTTTTTTTCTTTAATTACATTTTCTAAGGTTTCACTGTTTATAATTAAGAAGGGATGCATGATTTTCTTCAAAACCCTCCTCAACAAGCCGGGTGTGGTGGCATGTGCCTATAGTCCCAGCTATTCAGGAAGTGGAGGAAGGTGGATCACATGAACCCAGGATATTAATGCTGCAGTGAGCTGTGATCATACCACACTGACCATGTGACCATGAGTATAAAACTCATAGACCTCAAGCCTGGGCAACAGAGCTGCCTTAAAAAAAAAAAAATAAATAAAAAATAAAAATAAAAAGAAAGTAAAACTAGGCAAAACAAAACAAATGGTTTCATATAACCAGTTAAACAGTAATATAACAGTTGCTGGCAGGGTGAGAAGAAACTAGCTGACTGTAGGTTTGTCATACGGATTTTCTGTTTCTCCAGAAACACAGATATAATATAGGCAATGAAAACTGAGACTTATCTCTTAATTTCAATTAAGCTATTAATTGATTTATGTTATTTACTTACTGACCAGAAAAGTTTATTTAAAAAGGCAGGAATGTTGTTTAATGTTAATCTAAGGAATTGCTTACTTTCTGTTTTTGTTCTTAATTATCACTGTTATTAATACATTAAAATAATATTTAGATAAAATTTATTAGAATTATAGCTGATTGAAAATCTCATTCCAAGTTGTTATATTATTGAATATTTCCGGATCACTCTTCTTATGAGTCATATAAAAAAGGAAAAATACTGCAAAGTAGACACACATTGCTTCAAATGAAATATGATTTAATAAAATCAGTTATTCTCTTCCAGTTATGTAATGTTCAAAATAACCACAATTGAAATAGTGATACATATACATCAGAACAGTTCAAATAAAAAACAGAAATGATACCAAGTATTGGCAAAGATGTGGAGCAACTGGAACTCTCTCCCAATGTGGACGGAAATGTAAACTGACAGAAACCACCATTTCCCATGTATGCTAAATCTAACCATATTTTATGACCTTGGGCATATACCCAGCAACATTTACCAAAAGACAGATACATGAATTCTCAGAGAAGCACCATTCAAAATAACCATAAATTGGACATTATATTTGCATAATGATATAGTATATAGCAATGAGAACTAATGAATTATAACTATATGCAAAAAGAGTGACAAATCTTATAAACTAAATATTGAATGAAAGAAGCAAGATACAGAACATATTCTATAATCTAATTGACTAAAAATTTTATTTATTTATTTTATTTATTTATTTATTTTTTTTTTTTGAGACGGAGTCTGGCTCTGTCACCCAGGCTGGAGTGCAGTGGCGCGATCTCGGCTCACTGCAAGCTCCGCCTCCCGGGTTTACGCCATTCTCCTGCCTCAGCCTCCCGAGTAGCTGGGACTACAGGCGCCCGCCACCGCGCCCGGCTAATTTTTTGTATTTTTAGTAGAGACGGGGTTTCCCCGTGGTCTCGATCTCCTGACCTTGTGATCCGCCCGCTTCGGCCTCCCAAAGTGCTGGGATTACAGGCTTGAGCCACCACGCCCGGCCGACTAAAAATTTTAAAACTAATCAGTTGTGTTCCAAATCACCCTAAGAGCTGCCCAATGACATAGTGTCTAGAAAAAGTAGTATCAAGTTTCCTGATTTTAGTACTGGATACACAGAAGTGCTAAGTTTGTTTAAAAAACAGTATTGAGATGTACAGTTAAGATTTGAGTAGTTTACTGTTTGTATGTATTTTCAGCCTTATAAAATTATGTTAAAAAGCCTTTTAACTCTTTTTCTTAATATGTTTACAATAGACAAACTTTCATTAAGCCACAGTATACATATAAAAGACCCACACAGGTATGTTTAATATAGACTAAGCGGTTCTGTCATCATTAAATGAGTACTTTAGAATCTAAGTCTGATATAAAACCTTACTTTCCTAAAGACTTTAATTTGCATGTAAAAAAACATGGTCTCTAAATTAATATTTTTTTGTAACAAAGACTTTTAGTTCCCCTCATGACATTTTAATAAATCACTAATTCCTTCTTTTCCTTTTTAATGTACAAGTAATGGATAAAACATTTCAAAGATCCCTACAGAAGTTTCTTGACTTGAAATATTGTTCACATTACAATGAGAAGGATGGAATAAAACACAAAAAAGATAGACAGGCAAATTTTTTTGTTGGGGAAGTAATAGACCCACCATCTGTGCTTATTTCTTCTAAGCAGAGCTGGGAATGACTGACAGCAGTTGAATAGGAATACTTGCTCCCCAAGCACTACTTGTTTTTCATTAACAAGGAAAAAGGCAAGCCCTGATATATTTACATTCTACAAAATTGTTTTTAAATGATGATTAACAAGATCTTAGTTCCCTCTCTGTTGAATATATAAAATATTAAAAGGTGTTGTAATAAATCTATATACAGCACGTCAGGAGGAAGTCATTTCTCCTGACTTCACCAAATTGTCCTGTTTAAACCTGATACCATGCCCTATTGGCTGATAGTAATTTCGCTTTATTTAGAATACAACAGAATTTGGCTCAGATTCACACCAAAAGTATAGTATTCTGATATGCACTTACACAATTTCAGGGGGAAACAATATCTGGAATCTGACCCTGGAATTCATTACAAATCAGTTAAAGGGGTCTGTCTTAGAATTTTTTGATAATTGGACTGGGACAGAATGTAAGAATAAATCATTCATAGCAGATGAAGAAAACACTTGATGAGAGCTTTCTTGTTTTACCTTATTGCTATTTCTATCGGGGTTAAAGACAGAATGGGGGCCATGTTGTGGTCATTATTCTTGTTGTTGTTTGATTAGTTTGTTTATTATGTTCTTGTATGACTTGGTTATGTGGCTGGATATTAAAATTCTTTCCATTTCCAGAGTCATAAATCTCCTAATTTCTAGGAGATTAAATATTGGTTTTATCTTTGGTTCTCGTAAAAATGTTGCTATCTTGGCTTAAAAGGAGGTCTGGGAAATACGTTGTATCTACTCATCAGTGAAGTGAACTGCTTCTACAAGAATAAATTTTCCATTCAAACTATTTCTAGGCATCCCTTCCTAGTTCTGATAGCAAATGTGAAAACAAGTACTAGAGATTTGGTTTTTGTAAGTTTCCTCAAATACTCGGGAAATACTGGATTCCATTGTCGAGTGAGTGTTACCTTATGTACATTCAGCTTGTACACAGCACTTTTTCTCTACGTTGACAGTTCTAACCCTTGAAATCTCAGAATGGAAAAGAGTTATATGATTGATTTTATGTGCCAGGTTTATGGGAATAACCTTTCATGGAAGATAGGAGGCTTACAGGGGATTTAGAGAAAGGAGACATCTGTGGAATCAATTCAGTATGATAAAGCCTTTTGTGATCCCACTATCTCACTTCAATTGTTGAGCCACAAAACTACTTTTAAGTTAATCTCTAACATTTATTTGGCTTTATAATTACACATAAATAATGTCAAAATTTGACATCTATGTTTTTAAACTTAATAATGAAGTCAAAATAAATGGAATTAAGGAGAGCTTATTATGATCTTTATTGTCATTTATATATAACAAATTTCCTATTAAGAATATAATATTTTACGATATCTTATGGATGTCATTAACATTAATAAAGATATTATCATGCTTTGTACAGAACCAACACGAAAATTTTACCATACCACTGCAATAAATAGAATAAAAACATGTTCAGAAAGACTTAGAAACTCATTAAAGAATGGATATTAATCACTCTTCACACTAACTCCTCATTTGGCAAGGTGTGAATCTACACATGCCAGTTTAGTCAGGTGGCAGGTAAGTAGTCCCATTGCATTTCATACAATAAGCAGCTGTGTGAATTTGAAAGATAATATTTTCACATGAAAAACTAATGACTGCACATAACTAATCAGTAGTGTTTGGGAAGCTGTCCTTTCAAAAAAAATTAACTATCTAATTAAAAAGTAACACAAATGAACATTTGCCTATGTAAAAAAATAGAACATTGCTTAGCTTTTCTTAAACCCCTCCCCAATCTTACCAAGAAAGAATAAATATCTTTATTATAGTCAAAGATCTGTTTTTATGGTTTTAAATTTTTTAATCAAAAATTCAAAGCAAATGATAATAAATCTTCAATTTATAATTATCCTAATTTGATTCAAAGTGACTGTCCAAATATAAAATGATCAATTATAACTATAGTCAATCACACATAATGCTATATGAGTTTGAAATGTTCTACTAACTTGCCTTTTCCAGGAATGCATTTTAAAAATTAAGTCTTGTAAGTTGGATTCCTAGGTGTTTTATTCTATTTGAATTTGTGAATGGGAGTTCACTCATGATTTGGCTCTCTGTTTGTCTGTTATTGGTGTATAAGAATGCTTGTGATTTTTGCACATTGATTTTGTATCCTGAGACTTTGCTGAAGTTGCTTATCAGCTTAAACTTTGGACTGAGATGATGGGGTTTTCTAAATAAACAATCATGTCATCTGCAAACAGGGACAATTTGACTTCCTATTTTCCTAATTGAATGCCCTTTATTTCTTTTTCCTGCCTGATTGCCCTGGTCAGAACTTCCAACACTATATTGAATAGGAGTAGTGAGAGAGGGCATCCCTGTCTTGTTCCAGTTTTCAAAGGGAATGCTTTCAGTTTTTGCCCATTCAGTATGATATTGGTTGTGGGTTTGTCAAAAATAGCTCTTATTATTTTGAGATATGTACCATCAATACCGAATTTATTGAGAGTTTTTAGCATGAATGGCTGTTGAATTTTTTCAAAGGCCTTTTCTGCAGCTATTGAAATAATCATGTGGTTTGTGTCTTTGGTTCTGTTTATATGCTGGATTACGTTTATTGATTTGCGTATATAGAACCAGCGTTGCATCCCAGGGATGAAGCCTACTTGATCGTGATGGATAAGCTTTTTGATGTGCTGCTGGATTCAGTTTGCCAGTATTTTATTGAGAATTTTTGTATCGATGTTCATCAGGGATATTGGTCTAAAATTCTCTCTCTTTTTTTTTTTTTTTTGGTGTGTCTCTGCCAGGCTTTAGTGTCAGGATGATGCTGGCCACATAAAATGAGTTAGAGAGGATTCCCTCTTTTTCTATGGATTGGAATAGTTTCAGAAGGAATGGTAGCAGCTCTTCCTTGTACCTCTGCTAGAATTCGGCTGTGAATCCATCTGGTCTTGGACTGTTTTTGGTTGGTAGGCTATTACTTATTGCCTCAATTTCAGAGCCTGTTACTGGCCTATTCGGGGATTCAACTTCTTCCTGATTTAGTCTTAGGAGAGTGTATGTGTCAAGGAATTTATCCATTTCTTCTAGGTTTTCTCGTTTGTTTGTGAAGGACCTCTTCAAGGAGAAATACAAACCACTGCTCAATGTAATAAAAGAAGACACAAACAAATGGAAGAACATTCCATGCTCATGGATAGGAAGAATCAATATCATGAAAATGGCCATACTGCCCAAGGTAATTTATAGATTCAATGCTATCCCTATTAAGCTACCAATGACTATGTTCACAGAATTGGAAAAAACTACTTTAAAATTCATATGGAACCAAAAAAGAGCCCGCATTGCCCAGACAATCCTAAGCCAAAAAAAAAGGTTGAGGCATCATGCTACCTGACTTCAAACTATACTACAAGTCTACAGTAACCAAAACAGCATGGTACTGGTACCAAAACAGAGATATAGACCAATGGAACAGAACAGAATCCTCAGAAATAATACCACACATCTACAACCATCTGATCTTTGACAAACATGATAAAAACAAGAAATGGGGAAAGGATTCCCTATTTAATGAATGGTGCTGGGAAAACTGACTAGCCGTAAGTAGAAAGCTGAAACTGGATCCCTTCCTTACACCTTACACAAAAATAAATTCAAGATGGATTAGAGACTTAAATGTTAGACCTAAAACAATAAAAACCCTAGAAGAAAACCTAGGCAATACCATTCAGGACATAGGCATGGGCAAGGACTTCATGTCTGAAACACCAAAAGCAATGGCAACAAAAGCCAAAATTGACAAATGGGATCTAATTAAACTAAAGAGCTTCTGCACAGCAAAAGAAACTACCATCAGAGTGAACAGACAACCTACAGAATGGGAGAAAATCTTTGCAATCTACTCATCTGACAAAGGGCTAATATCCAGAACCTACAAAGAACTCAAACAAATTTACAAGAAAAAATCAAACAACCCCATCAAAAAGTGGGCAAAGGATATGAACAGACACTTCTCAAAAGAAGACATCTATGCAGCCAACAGACATATGAAAAAAATGCTCATCATCACTCACCATCAGATAAATGCAAATCAAAACCACAATGAGATACCACCTCACACCAATTAGAATGGCGATCAAAGTCAGGGAACAACAGGTGCTGGAGAGGATGTGGAGAAATAGGAACACTTTTACACTGTTGTTGGGACTCTAAACTAGTTCAACCATTGTGGAAGACAGTGTGGTGATTCCTCAAGGATCTTGAACTAGAAATACCATATGACCCAGCCATCGCATTACTAGGTATATACCCAAAGGATTATAAATCATGCTGCTATAAAGACACATGTACACGTATGTTTATTGCAGCACTATTCACAATAGCAAAGACTTGGAACCAACCCAGATGTCCATCAATGACAGACTGGATTAAGAAAATGTGGCACATATACACTATGGAATACTAGGCGGCTATAAAAAAGGATGAGTTTGTGTCCTTTGTAGGGACATGGTCACAGCTGGAAACCATCATTCTCAGCAAACTATCGCAAGAACAGAAAACCAAACACCACATGTCCTCACTCATAGGTGGGAATTGAACAATGAAAACACTTGGACACAGGAAGGGGAACATCACACACTGGGGCCTGTTGTGGGGTTGGGAGATGGGGGAGGGATAGCAGTAGGAGATAAACCTAATGTAAATGACGAGTTAATGGGTGCAGCACACCAACATGGCACATGTATACATACATAACAAACCTGTACGTTGCGCACATGTACCCTAGAACATAAATTATAATTAAAAAGTTAGAAAATAAAAATAAAAATAAATTAAATTAAATTAAGCCCTTCTCAGTAAGATCAAGGCTATCTTTCATGGATTTATGATGATAGATAATCACCACTTTGTACTGATTTGCTGTCTCACGTCACTGTCTGATGCCAACATATGAAAGTAAATATGCTATTTAAGGGAAAACGATTATCTGAATACTAATAAATTAAATGCTATTTTAAGCCAACAACAAAGTGATTTAGGGCACAGATTTTATTTAACTAACTTTTCATTAGAAGCATTATAAAATTCTGAAAGATTCTAGAATCTTATAGAGCTTTTTCGTATTTTTTTCAAATGTAATCGACACAAGCACGAATTAAATTTCATATTTAAAAAGCTTCTGGCTACATTAAAACATACTTTAAAATTACTTGCAAGATACGATAATTCTAAGATTACTAACATATCATGCAAATGAAACACCCTGGTACTTCCTACCAACACATGATATAATAAAATCAAGAAGAACTTCTGAATTAGAATGTAGTAGTTGCCTATGGCCATCATACCTAATTATCACAAACTTGGTGGGTTAAGAGAACAGAAATATATTCTCTCACAGTTCTGAACCCTGGACCTCTGAAATCAAGATGTCGGCAGGGCCATTCTCCCTCTGAAGAGCCTCTGGAGGAATTCTCCCTCACTCCTGGCAATCCTTGGCCTTCTTTGATTTGTGACTGCATAACTCCAATTTCTGTCTCCATCTTCTCATGACTTTCTCTGTGTGTGTCTTTTCCTGTGTCTTATAAGGACATTTACATTGGATTTAGGGCCCTCCTTCATCCAGGATGACCTCATCTCAATCCTGAGTTAATTATATCTGCAAAGACCCTACTTCCAAAAAAGTTGCATTTTGAAGTTCCTAGTGGACATAAATTTTGGAGGTACAGTATTTAAATCACTACACAGAACATTGTAAAGACAAAAATCTGGAAACTTCCTGAATGAAAACAGATATTCCCTTGAGCTTCAACAAAGTCATGTTCTATTTTCCCATGAGAAACATTTTATTACTGTAAAACAATGTTTATATTTCACAAGTACACCTCTTAAATTATAGCTTGATTTTTAACATTTATGTTTTTATTCTAATTCAGTTGGCCTTAAGAAAAATAATTAGCTTTGGAAATTATCAGTATACGGTATCTAGTATTTCCTATATTTTTAATAACTTCTACCTCTTAGCAAAAACAATGCAATGGACAATTTCTGTGTTCTAAATTCACACATGCAACAGGAAAGACACTTCAAAAATGATTTGTTCTCTTTTAAAGCAGAAGCTCAATCACCTGCTCTGAATCTAAAAGTTTCCTGAAAGCAATGAAGGGCTCGTTTATCGTGAAGGTGTTGATAGCTGATTCTGTGGAGACTCACACAGAAACAAAGAATACATTTTAAACACACTTAATGCTAATGTGATAGTAAGGTTGTGACAATATTCAAATATGACTAATTTCATTACACTAGCTATACTCAGGCTTAGCTTAGTTGTCCAAATTTATTATAAACAGCTCAAAAGAAATAATTCGGCTCTTCTGTTTTCTATTTCTTATTTTTGTTGATGCTTAAGAGTAAAAAGATATTTAACTAAATTTTTTTAAGCAACCAGTTCTCTTATTTTATTACCATAATACTGTAAGGGGCCGGAACAGGTCACTGAATCTAGCACTGCCTTCAACAAGAAATATACCCAGAGCAGCAATATAGTAGTTGGCATTCATCTTTAGGCCTATAACCTAATAGATTTTTTTGTCTGTCTTTGGTGACAGTAACATAAATTTAGAGCTGGAAAGGATCTTAGAGGTCATCTAGTCCCACTCAAGCATCTTTTAAAACAAAATAAAGAAGTATGTTTATTTCATCATTTTTTACTTATACACTGTGTATTTCCAGAAAAGCCTTTGAGACTACTTAGAATAAAAGGCACAAACACTATAAAACAAGGGCAAAATGACAGAGTAAAGAGAAGGAGGTGACAATTATATGGAAAGACCTAGGGGAGGAAATACTACCTTTCAGCCTAAAATTTAGTCATAAGCCTCAGGAGGCTGAGGCAGGAGAATTGCTTGAACCCAGGGGGTGGAGGTTGCAGCGAGCTGAGATTGCGCCACTGCACTCCAACCTGGACTACAGAGTGAGACTCTGTCTCAAAAATAAAAAAAAATTAAAAAAAAATTTTTTTAATGGTGGGATTATCCAAGAATATCTGGGCAGGCCCTAAATACAATCGTATATGTTCCTGTAAGTCATAAGTCATGTGTTAGTGAAGGCCAAAAGGAAAACCAGAATGCAAATAGGTGTCGTCAGTTAATAAAATAATATCTGCATGAGTCCTCAGCTATTTTTTGGTAACTCTAAACTCTTAAGCAAAATCTGTAAGTCCTTAAGCAACAGACAATGAACAATATAATAAAAATAATCTTCAATAGTAATTTCAAAATTTTTAAAGATATAAGTACAAATAATATTTTCTTACAGGATGCTTTGTTGAAAGCTACCTGCATGATGGTATTTTAAAACATGATGTTAAATTGCCTGTATGATGGTATTTTCTTAGGACCTGGTTATATGACACGGTGAAAAATACAATGTTTGAGAACTAAGAAAAGTGAAGGGTTAATATCTCTCTGAAATTTTTTGTTTCTAATTGATATTTTATTTTATCCCTCATAGAGAATGTATTTTCTGGGAAATACACTGAAGTACAGCAAAAAAGAATCTCAGGGTTAAAGTGTTGAGGTAAATCACAAAGCAGAGGTTGTATTTGAGGAATCCTGTGGTCGCAATGCACCACACAACAAATAGAAATATGGGTGAGCATTTTACCAGCAGATAAACACCAATGAGAGCGGGAACAGCAGTCACAAGATATGTGTTTACAGAGAGATAGTTAATTAAATCTTTTCTAATACATTTATTGAACCTACATTTAATGGAATTTTTTCCTGTCCTCACTTTGGCAAATGTGCATATTTTTATAGAGAACATAGTTTTACAGATGTAATTTTCAGACTTTAAGTCAGGCCCATCACCAACTCTCTATGAATTGGATGGCCTTGATAGGTGGTCTAGGTATTTTTGAATCAGGGATGGGAGCCTATCCAACAAGTCAAAAGCTGATTTTTGTAGCTTTCATTATGAACACCTCTCTGACTGCTCTTTCTGACTTTACCAAACAAATTACTTAGGATTCTTAAGTGCCAGGCATATTAACATAAGGACTAAATACATTTTAAAAACAAATGCATACGCATGCACATGCGCGTGCACACACACACATACAAACACACAGCACTCTCTATATTTACTTCTCCTTTGAATAGCAAAAAAGCTGTGTTCCTGGGCCTGTGGAAAAAACATGATGTTTGAAAAGATTTGTAAATAACTTTTTCTTAATGAAAACAACCCGGTAGTAATTACTATTTAAAAAAAAAAAAAAACACATTGGAATTTGAGCATAACACAGTTTCAGTCTTGTCTCTATTCCAATTTACAGTCCTGTCCAACAGTTCCATTTCATGGTCTGTTGAATCATAAAATAAAAATGTATATATTTTAAAGTATTTGATGAAAAAGGAGGAGGAGGGGGAGGAAGAAGAGGAGGAGGAAGAGGAAAAGGAGGAGTTGGGAAAATAACTAGGATTCCTGTTCTTGCCTCACTTTACACTACAGCCAAATTCCTACTACCAAGCGGTCCTCAGACAACAAGCTACGTATGTAACATAAATTAATTTGTGTTCGCTTGTATATATGAGAAAATTGCTCCTCCAGCTATATCTTGGCAAACTCTGTTACACAGAAAACAGCAGGACTTGGTTCCATAAAACTGCATGTGCCTAGGGACTTTTAGATTCCTAATAGTGGCAATCACCCAACATACACAGTTGGCTGACTCAGTGTAGGAAAAACGTGCATATACAGGATTTCAGAAGACCTCTGTAGTCTAAATAGAATGGAAGTTTCTGGTCTAGATGATCTAGAAATTCCACACCTACAAGACATTTGGCCGATCTCTCCCTCATCCTTTATACTTCCCCCATTCTCCTCTTTCAGTCCTTTCATGATTTCTGCCAGGTCTGTCAGTGTTTACGTACTCTGTCCCCCCGTCTGGAAAGTTCTATCCCTTCAGACCCTTTCCTCAGTCATCTGTACTAAGCTTACAAAAGGGGGTTACAGATGTGATTAAATTAAGGGTGTTAAAATGGGGGACCAGCGAGGTGGCTCACGCCTGTAATCCCAGCACTTTGAGAGGCGGAGGCGGCTGGATAATGAGGTCAGGAGATTGAGACCATCCTGGCTAACACGGTGAAACCCCGTTTCTACTAAAAATACAAAAAATTAGCCGGCCGTGGTGGCAGGCACCTGCAGTCCCATCTACTCCGGAGGCTGAGGCAGGAGAATTGATTGAACCC
Organism: Macaca nemestrina; assembly: GCF_043159975.1. Lineage (NCBI taxonomy): Eukaryota > Metazoa > Chordata > Mammalia > Primates > Cercopithecidae > Macaca > Macaca nemestrina. Next base: position 21,749,291 of record NC_092140.1, read on the forward strand.
GGGGGTGGAGGTTGCAGCCAGCTGAGATTGTGCCACTGCACTCCAGCCTGGATGACAGAGTGAGACTCTGTCTCAAAAATTTAAAAAAAAAATTGTAATGGGGGGATTATCCAAGATTATCTGGGCAGGCCCTAAATACAATCACCTGCGTTCCTGTAAGACTGAGACAGAGGTCATTTCTCTAAAGACAGAAATGGAGAAGACAATGGGACCACGGAGGCAGAGACTGGAGTGATGCAGCCACAAACCCAGGAATGCCAGAGCTCAAAGAGGGGAGAAATAGATTCCCTTCTAGAACCATTAGAGGGAGCTTGGTTTTATAGACACTTTGATTTCGGCCCAATTACGCTGATTTCAGATTTCTGATCTCCACAACATTAAGAGAACCAATTTCTGTAGATTGAAATCACTCCATTGATGATCGTTTGTCCTAGCAGCCACAGAAAACTAATACCACCCCCAATCTGGAGCATCCCTTCTAGGTTACTTGCTCTCATTTGTGCAATTTGTCAGAATTGAAATGGAGTGGCTTTAAAGTCATGTTAAAGAAAAGAAAAGAAAAGAAAAAAGAAAAGAAAAGAAAAGAAAAGAAAAGAAAGAAAGAAAGAAAGAAAGAAAGAAAGAAAGAAAGAAAGAAAGAAAGAAAGAAAGAAAGAAAGAAAGAAAGAGGGAGGGAGGGAGGGAGGGAAAGAAAAGAAAGGAAGAAAGGAAGAAAGGAGAAAAGAAAAGAAAAGAAAAGAAAAGAAAAGAAAAGAAAAGAAAAGAAAAGAAACGAAACCTGACAACAGAGCCGGGACGGCCATAAGGGATGGTTCTCATGCAAGTATGCCTGGTAATAAGAATCATCATAAATGACTGCAAAAACTACAAGCTTGCAAAAAGGTCTTTGTAGCCTTACACAAAGAAACACTTATGTGAGAATATCTGCCCAGAGACTGCTCATCCAACCTCAGCACCTTGTAGTCAAGGGTAATTATCTCAAAACAATTACATAGTCTTCCTCTTTTTTTTTTAATAAGCCATTGTCTTCCTTTACTTCCTGTATACACACATAGTTCACTGTGGCACATGTATTCCCACGGCAATGCCCTATCCCCAAATAAACATTATTTTATTTTAGAGACCCTCTCTCTAAGGCTTGTCATAAATGGTGTCCAGAAGTGGCACTTGAAGCCAGATCACTTCCAGAAGGTATTGGCAATTCTAGGAAACAGGATGTGGGTCTCCCCTGAGCCCCTCGAGAGCTCTGCTTCCATGGTCGCCTTTCCTGCCCTGCCGACCTGCTGAGTCTTCTCTCAGGTGGACCTTCTCTCTTTTTTGTAGAGGCCTTTTTTTTGTTTTGTTTTGTTTTTTGTTTTTTAAATTAGGGATTTGGTTTGGTTAGAAGGCCACCTTCAATAAAACACCTTAACATTGAACATCCCTCCTAGGATGATAAAAGACATTTTATCTTTCCTGGCAATTCCTTTCTGGTTTGAAGACAACTGTCCTTCTGGCTTCGGTACTCTGGTTTCTGCAAAATTTACATTCCGTCTCTGAGACATGTCTTTGCTGGTGAATTTACCCTTGTTATTTTTGCATGCCTAATTTAATATTTTGTTTGATCTGCACACCTGGGTTAAAATTTTTGTGCACACTCTGATTTGGGTCTCATTTTGTTAGTGATGCATGTCTGCAAATGACTGGTTCTTTCCCACTGCTTATTTCTGTAAATCTTCTGAGAACAAAACCAAACATTCTAAATGGTGGGTGCAGAATGAGTAATTAAAAATCACTAAGGATGTCACAACCATCTAAAATGCCAATCCAAACTCGTGACCTTCCTTGACAAGATTTATAGGATTTTCTTTGCTCTCGAGAGATTTATAAAAAATGGAATGGGATTCTTAAATAGTAAGGCATGCTGGGCTTTCTGGGACTCCCGCCAGATACCTGGCTTTTCCTCATGTATATTGTTGGATCAATGGTCATCATGGGGAAATCTCCAAGCTTATTTTTGCTTAGTACCAAATTAAGAGACTGCAACTATACACTTAACATGTAGAACCTTCAAAGTTCTCCAATTTTTTCCTACCTACTTTGAATCTACTGACTTTACTGCAGGTGTTGAAATAAAATTCACTGCTTATGGCATGCAAGTCAAGATTAAAACAAATAAACAAAAAAAGTCCTGAAGGGCTATCAAATGGATGGTTTTACATATTTTTTTAGCTCCATGACAACCAACAACTTAGACACCTTCTGGAAATGTAAATTTACATTTGCCTAACAATTGCTTAGGGTGATAGAAGAATTGATTTCTAAAAGAAAAATATCTAAATAAATGTTTATAAATGTTAGGCACTTAAATCAAAAAGGTCAAAATCTTGATCTCAGAGCAATAATATATTTATTTTATCGAGCAAAAAATTGCTTTGTATGCCATGAAGGGGCCAGAAAAAAACTAGAAAAAAAATAACCTGGTAAAACACTTTCCCGCCCACATTGACTAGTTAAGTAAAATAGACCAGCAAAGAATGATAGATTTTTTTACTTAGATTTCAAGGCCACATGGAGATTTTGTTTTTCTTACACAATTATGCTATTCCTAGATAAAATGTAAACAATGGAATATATAACCCTAAACTCACTTGACAATGAAGAAAAGGAGGTAGGGGAGAAAGGGTAAATGAAATTCAAAAATAAGTTGTATCTAAAATGTTGGTCCACAGACTTTGTAAGACTATCTATAGGGGTAATAGAATTTAGTCAGGTAAACAGGTCCTATTTTGTCAGATATATAATTTGGAACCAACAGTCTTTTATAAATTAGTATGTGTATTACTATCTTATGACCAAAATTCTGGAATGAAAGCTATAAGATCTTTCATTGTGTGTGTATGTGGCTTAGGTATGTTCATACGTGTGTACATGTTTTATGGTATATGTTGTATCTACTTAATAAAATCTGGAGTAGAGGGCCAGAAATCCCTTTAAAAATTCTCTTCAGATTGGTTTAGACAGATGCCTGCTCATATCAAATATATAGTGATAAACCTAAATGCCTTTTAGTTCACATGACTTAAGTAAATCTTTAATAAATAAGTTGGTTTTACATTTGGTGATGAAGTAAAAATACAAAAATACAAAGTCATTGGCATACATTTTTTTCCAGGGTTTACTGGTCAGACAGGATTATATTTGTCTCTGCTAGATGTTTCAAGGTGTCAGGATTTGACACAAAGTTTATAAAACCATAAACTCTGCCTAGAAACAGAATGATCTTTGTTTGTGTAAATCTTTGATATGTGAGACTAATTTAATATTGCTTGTTTAATAAAAACAGCTACATCTTTTGAGTTATCAACAAAATGTCCATGCAAATAATTTCAAGTCTCTTATTTAGGAAAACACTTGACATTCACAGGCTATAAAAATGGTTAACAGAGAAAAATCTTCAAATGATGACTCACTTTGTCCAATATCTTAGTTTTTGTAAGTAGCTAGGTATAATTGTTAAAGATAAATAAATCAGATAAATATAAAAAAAGATAAATGTTTATGAATAAACTTTGTTTAATTTAAAATATTAAAGTTTTGTTGTGTTAAATTAAGTTATAGATACTCACTAAATGTCTGGGTCATTTTTGAATAAGATACAAAACTGAAACGTAAATTGCTAAACATAAATAAAGTTTTGTTACTGGCTTCCTATATTTTATAGAAAGTCTAAACATATTTGGGTCTATTAAGATATAACAAGTTATGTTCTTTGGAATCATGTTTCTAAAATTATATAATAATTGGTATCTACAAAATACTGATTTGTAACAGCATTAAAAATTGCTAGTTTAGTAGGCTTTCACTAAAAATTAATGTTACTAAAAAGTAAAATAACAATATACATAATTTTGTATATACAGTATCAAAAATGAAATGCTTTTAATGAAAAATTGTAAGAAAAGCATAAAATTGTTCTTTATTGAGAAAAAGAATAATTTTGTCTAATTTGGACTTTATTTAAAGGTTGTTTCTAAATAAAAATTTAGAAAAATATAAAAACATGGTAAAAAGGAACAAGTAAGTAGGAGAGAAAAATGTGAAGAAAGTCGTAGGTATGAAAATTTATTTTTGGTAAGAATAGTTGAAAAGAAGAGAGAATAAATTTTTATGAGAGAAAATACTATGTGGTAAATGTTTGTCCTGAAGTAAAATGACTAGGTATGTTATTAATGCTTCAAAAATTATACAAATTACTAAGAATGTAATATGTCACCAGTCATATCTTTTGTTGTGTTAGCTCTTGTTTATAGCTGTATTTGTGACTACATTATCAATGTGAGTATTCTAAAGATTATGTGAAATTTATAAAGGTCTGATAGTCCTGATATGATGCTATCAGTCATGATTTGGGTTCTTATTTTAAATAACTAAATTTCCTTGTGAATTATAAATTTTTACTGTATTTTTATCCATAGTTGTTCTAAGTTTTAGTCACCTACAGTTTTGTTTTTAATTCTCTAGAGCCATCTGCAATCAGATTCATGGAAAATACTCTAATACGCACTCTTAAATGGAAGTTTTGAATAACTTTAAGATAAATGAACTAAATAAAACATTTTAAACTGTAATGAAGAAACTAATGAATTCATGAAACTGCAAATCAAGGTCAAGCTGGACAAAATTTAGCCACATGATTTAAAGTAACTGATGAACATAATGTTTTATGACTTATTTGAAACATTGTTGATTTTTACTTAATTCTCTAGATTTATGGAAATTTTCTCTCATAAGCTTTTGGTGGTGTATAGCAATTTGGCACAGCATACTTTTTATGAACAAAGGTGGAAATATTTGTTTTTTCTCCCTACTCAATCCCCCAAATGCAGAAACTATTCATGAGTATTCTTATTTTGTATGGCCATATGGTTATTTGCATAAGTTCAATAAAAATTTGCTCTTTAGAGAAGGATAAAATTGAAAACATTGGTTATATTACCAAGGCTTTAAACAGAATATACCAGAACATGCAAAGAATGTCTGCCTTCAAAGGTTCCCAGCCTTACAGTGAGTAAGTAAAAATTGTTACTTCCTGGCAAGCCTAGGAACCTTAAGATCGCACATAAAATCTGCCTTGGCGAAGCTTCCTAGGTTCAAGAGGTTTTAAAATCTGAGATTCTGATGTGATCAATGTGGAGAGAAAAAGTTGTTTCTAAAAAAAAAAAATATTTAATACATCTGTTATTAGATTGTAGCTCTGTAACTATATTCAAGTTCTTGTTATCTACCCACAAACCAGATTAGATACTGCATTATTTTAGATTTCTCCAATCTAACACTCTTCTACAGAATTACCAAAAATGGGAACAGCTCTGTTCTTGATACCCTGTAAGTTGAAATTAGATTAATTTGAAAAATCAAATTTCATACTTGGTATACGGGCCACACAAAATTTCACCAAACTGTTCGATGCCATAACCAAAGACATTCAAAGTGAAAACTAGGATAAGAAATTGATGTTTACACACTGTAGATGGCTTTTCCCAAGATGTTGATACAAAACTCCAAATCACAATGAGACTTCTATTCCTCCTAATGCCTTCTTTTTCACATGACAGGATAAAAATCATTTGATTTATCAATTAGTTTAAGACTAGATTAATGACTCAAAACTATTTGCAAACTGAGATTGTAATTTTAAAATTACAATTTGTAATTTGTAATTGTAAAATTACTATTAATTTTGCTTTGTACTTCACCTTTTAAAATTTTGTATCTGTTACTTGTTAAATTTCTGCAGGACAACTCCTAACATAATGATGCTGGTCCAGCAATTTTAAATGATAGCCAAAGACTACAAAACAAACAAAATTGAACTTAATAATGGACTCCAGGAAACCTGAGTGCCACTCACTACAAACTTCCCTTGTTGCTCAAATATAGCTAAAAGAGTTTTAACACTGACCCCTAGTAACCATTTACTGCCTCCAATGTGAGATCAGACCAACAACCCAGGACAGACCCATCCTAGCACTGAGAGACAACTGAAACCTAACTGCAGGATGACTGAGCAGTGACACTTTTAGAGGAAGATCTTGGTCAAAATAGAAAAATGTGAAATTTTTCAGAATTAAAATAGAGTCATTTATTTTAGAAATAAAAATAGAGTCTGCCAAATGCAGCTGGAGAAGGCCACGAAGGGGGAATTGTCATGCACATATGCCTGATAACAAGAACTATCACGAAAGACTGCAAAAAACACAATCTTGCCATTGCAACCTTACGCAAAAAGCACTTCTGCAAGGACATGTGTCCTGAAAATGCCTGTCCAACCTTGGAATGTCACCACCCTTGTTATTGATCCTTATAATCAAGGATAACTATGTCAAAACAATTGTGTAATCCTCCACATTTTTTCTTTGAATACTTTGTCTTCCTTTACCTCCTTAAATGTATACATAGTTGACTATGGCACATGTATTCCTACTGAAATACCCTATCCCCAACCCAGTGTTCTATTAGAGAGTCTCTCTCTGTTCGCTATTTAGGTTGACACCTTGCACCTACTGATTGATAACATTTTATTTCCCAGGATGCACTTATCATTGTAATTAAGTATTAATTGTGCAATCATTTGCTTAATGCTTGTAACTTCCTTCTTGACTGTACTTTTGTTAAGGTCAAGTAGTATGTCTGTTTTAATCATCCTCTTGTTTCAGGGCTTGGCAAATTCTTTGAACTATGTGAGCTCAATGCATATTTGTTATGTGAGTGAATATATGACTGATACTAAAGTAACCTAAAAAATTATTTATAGCAATGATTTATCTTTTCTCAGAATTGGTCCTTATAAATGTTATATGAATCATTGCAAAACAGTACCTACTCCAGTAACAAATCCCATGAATGTGAAATTTCATTTTAATGTTGATTTGGCCCAATTTTAAACAGCATCTGGATGATACTTTGTAATGGAGTCCCATCCAAGTTCCCATTAAAAAAGAAAGAAAAAAATCGGTAAAACAAAGCAAACAATGTAAACTTAAAACAACACTAATTACTAAAACTGACACCCAATATGCAGACTAATCTAGAAGGAATTTTTACTAACTATAAGAACAATTAAGTTAAATTGTCCCATCCATAGTTTATTTTATGAAATGAAATAATTTCCTCAATATGAAAATCATGTAAGATGGTGGGTACCTCTCCCCAGCCTGTCCCCTGAGTCTGACTCTTGGAGTGTCCCAGAAAATGGGCACTTATTCCTTTACAGCTCCATTCTTACTATTTGAAGGGCCAGGTACTATATATCTTACATACTAAGCTCCTTAGAAGATAGAGGATACAATAAAAACAGACAAACAAACAGATGTATCAGGTGCTTGTCCGGCCTGGGCACAAGACAGTTGACTCAAGAAAAGCCCTGGGCGGGGAGGGAGTAGAATTGCCAGTCTAGCAATTTGTAACTCCAGTGGCCCAGGTCTCAGCCACATGACCTTGCTGACATTCTTCTTTCCCTTCTTGCTTCCCTGCAAGCACAAACTTAGCCTCTTTTTTTCCTTCCCTCCCTATATGATACATTGTTATTTCGTACAATGGGATTTTAATAAGTTTGGGAAACAATAGAGAGGGATTATAAAGCAAAACAGGAAACTACTGATAAGCAACTTGCATCATACCAACTGGCCATTTAAAATTATTTTCCAAGTAAAATATAGCCTTCCTTTAGAAACTCTATCCAGAAAGCAGCAACATCAATAATCTATAAACCAGCACTCATTCTTGCCACCACTAGCACCCTGCATTATATGTGCATGCTAGATATTGTATATGTCTTGTACAATAAGCCAGACAAGATACTAGAAGTCTCCACTTTAGCATAGCTGAGCTATTCCAATAAATACTTGCTCACAACTGAGAAGCTGTGCATATCAAACTTATCTCCACCGCTGATCAGAGAAGGGGCCTCAGGCAATTTCTCAAAGGTAGAATAATAAACTAATTTTTTAAATGATCACTTCCTGTTAGATATTAATGATATGGTTTGGCTGTGTCCCCACCCAAATTTCATCTTGAATTGTAGCTCCCATAATCCCCATGTGTCCTGGGAGGAACCCAGTAGGAGGTAGTTGAATCATGGGAGTGGGTTTTTCCACATGCTGTTCCTGTGATCGTGAATAAGCTTCACAAGGTCTGATGGTTTTAAAAGGGGCAGTTCCCCTGCACACGGTCTTGCCTGACACCGAATGAGACATGCCTTTGCTCCTCCTTCACCTTCTGCCATGATTGTGAGGCCTCCCCAGCTATGTGGAACTGTGCGTCCATTAAACCTCTTTTTCTCTGTGAATTACCCACTCTCGCATATTTCTTCATAGCAGTATAAAAATGCGCTAAGACAGTAATTGGTATTGGTAGAGTAGGGTACTGCCATTAAGATATCCGAAAATGTGGACTTTGGAACTGGGTAACAAGCAGAGGTTATAACAGTTTGGAGGGTTCAGAAGAAGACAGAAAAATGTGGGAAAGTTTCGAACTTCCTAGAGACTTGGATGGCTCAGAAGACAGGAAGATGTGGGAAATTTTGTAACTTCCTAGAGATATATTGAATGGTTTTGACCAAAATGCTGATAGTAATATAAACACTGAAGTCCAGACCGGAGATGGAGATAAGGACTTTGTTGGGAACTAGACCAAAGGTGACTCTTGTTATACTTTAGCAAAAAGAATGGTGGCATTTTGCTCTTGCCCCAGAGATCTATGGAACTTTGCACTTGAGAGAGATGATTTAGGGTATCTGGTAAAAGAAATTTCTAAGTGGCAAACTGTTCAAGAAGAAGCAGAGCATAAAAGTTTGGAAAATTTGCAGCAAGACAATGCAATAGAAAAGAAAAATCCACTTTCTGGGGAGAAATTAAAGTCAGCTGCAGAAATTTGCATAAATAACAAGGATCCAAATATTAATTACCAAGACAATGGGGAAAATGTCTCCAGGACATGTTAGACCTTCACACCTTCACAGCAGCTCTTTCCATCACAGGTTCAAAAGCCTAGGAGGGAAAAATGTTTTCCTGGGCCAGGTGCAGGTGCCCCTGCTGTGTGCAGCCTAAAGACTTAGTGCCCTGCATTCCAGCCACTCCAGCCATGGCTTGGGTGAGAGACACCAGGGGAAAGCTCAGGCCATGTCTTTGAAGGGTGAAAGCCTCAAGCCTTGGCAGTTTCCACAAGATGTTGAGCCTGCAGGAGCACAGAAGTCAAGAATTGAGGTTTGGGAGCCTCCACCTAGATTTCAGACAATGTATGGAAACACCTGGATGTCGAGACAGAAGTTTGCTGTCGGGGACACAGGGCTCATGAAGAACCTCTGCGAGGGTAGTAGAGAAGGGAAATGTGGCTCTGTCCCCAACACAGAGTCCCTACTGGGGCACTGCCTAGTGGAGCTATGAGAAGAGGGCCACCACCTTCCAGACCCCAGAATGGTAGATCCATTAACAGCTTACACTGTATACCTGGAAAAGCCACAAACAATGCCAGTCAGTGAAAGCAGCCAGGAGGGAGACTGTACCCTGCAAACCCACAGTGGGAGAGCTGCCCAAGGCTGTGGAAGACCACCACTTGGATCAGTGTGGCCTGCATGTGAGACATAAAGTCAAAGGAGATCATTTTGGAACTCTAACATTTAATGACTGCTTTATTGGATTTCAGACTTGCATGGAGCCTGTAACCCATTTGTTTTGACCAATTTCACCCGTTTGGAACAGGTGTAAATACCTTGTGAGTACCCAATGCGTGTAACCCCATTGTATGTAGAAAGAAACTAACTTGCTTTCAGTTTTACAGGCTTATAGGTGGAAGGGACTTGTCTCAGATGAGACTTTGGACTGTAGACTTTTCAATTAATGCTGAAATGAGTTAAGACTTTGGGGGATGATGGGAAGACATGATTGATTTTGAAAGGTGAAAACATGAGATTTGGGAGGTGCCAGGGGAAGAATGACATGGTTTGGCTATGTTCCTACCCAAATCTCATCTTGAATTGTATTTCCCATAATCCCCACCTGTCATGGGAGGTACTCAGTGGGAGGGTAGTTGAATCATGGGGATGGGTTTTTCCCTGTGCTGTTCTTGGGATAGTGAATAAGTTTCACAAGATCTGATGGTTTCATAAAGGGGAGTTCCCCTGCACATGCTCTCTCTCTTGTCTGCCACCGTGTAAGACATGTCTTTGCTCCTCCTTTGCCTTCTGCCATGACTATGAGGTCTCCCCAGCCATGTAGAACTGTGAGTCCATTAAACCTTTTTTTCTTTATAAATTACCCAATCTCAGGTATTTCTTCATAGCATTATGAAAATGGACTAATACAATCTCAAATCCTGGTTTGGGGTAGATATCACTACCTTCTAGGTAAATAGAATGAGGAAAATATAACAGAAAAAAATTCTAAAAATGATCCTGTATACAAGAAAAAGGAACCTCCATGCTGAAGTCTCAGGGGGAGAAAACATATTTAAAAATATATGGCTTTCAAACCACAAGAAACTATAGAACATTGCTTTAAACTATTTGTCTACAAACAGTATGTAGAAACACATGGCATTTAGGAAATAGGAGATGAAGGCCACAATGACAAAAGAGGCTCATATCACAAAATGGGAGATAGCTGAGATGAGGCTTCTATGAAAACTAAAGTGGAAGGGCAGATTTTCCGTCCACAGGGAAATCCATGGAGAAGGAAACTGACACACTGAAAAGTTCAAGTAGTAATTGGACCAGGGCTCTGGAGGGCAAGGAAAGAGATGAACTAATGACAAAAAAGGAGGCAGATGGGTATGCCAGAGACCACAGGTTTTACCTCGAGAATAGTTTGTGTACTGGGGAAACACACAAGGGCAACAAGATCTGAAACAATGATCAAAGCTATCACTGAAGTACAAATAGTAAAAGCACCAACGAGATTCTAGACGGGGAGGGGGAAGAAACAAGGAAGAGTTCTCCATATTTAAACAGGAACTAACCAAACTCCTGAATTTTATAAATAAAGAAAAACAATTCCTCAAAACTAAAATGTCAGGCTTAGATAAGACTTTTCTTCTTCTCTGTTAACATTATTAGAAGACATAAAGATTTTAAGATAACAAGAATGTAATCAAGAAAATCATAAATATCAGGTTGCCCTTACCCAATACAAAGTGATGGTATATCCAGCACTGATTTGTCCTTCCAGTAAAAATGTACACAATGATATATGGGTGCATATTAGAAAAATAATCAAAATTAATGTTTCAAGGATTAGGAAGTTGTGAAGTCAAAATTCTGCAAGGGGACAATTGATTCAGTCAATTGGAAGATTTATTTTTCATATTTTATGATTATTCACCACAATAATATTGTTAAAGTATAATTATAAAATAAAAATAAAATAAATATTTAATAATACTATAATTATAATCATGTTCCAGGTTATAAAACAAGATAGTAAGAATTATCAGTAAGATAGTAAGGATTTTAATACTATCTCAAAATAAAGGATACAAAAGGTTTCAGGGCAAGAGAAAGGAAAAACTTTCTATATCCCAGTATTAAAACCTTCCTTAGGCTTACCCAAAATGTCCAGATTCTGACCACATTTGAATATAAGTACTTGTAACTTGACTTTTCCTAGTGTAGGCCACACTTATTTCCTCTTGTGATTATTGCAAAGGCCTCTTAACTGGTCTCCCAGCTTCTGCCATTGATTCCTTTCAGCTATTTCTTACACAAGTGCCAGAGAGATCTCAGAAATAAAATTCAGATCATATCACTTCTATGCTTAAAATCTTTCAGTGTTGTTCCCCTCTATGTGTTCATGTATTCTCATCTTTGACTCCCACTTATAAGTGAGAACATGCCATATGTGGTTTTCTGTTCCTGCATTAGTTTGCTAAGGATAATGGCTGTTCCTACAAAGGGCACAATCTCACTTTTTATGGTTGCATAATATGCCCTGGTGCATATGTACCACATTTTCTTTAGCCAGTCTACCGTTGAAGGGCAGTTATGTTAGTCCATGCCTTTGCTACTGTGAATAGTGCTGCAATAAGCATATACATGCATATGTCTTTATGACAGAACAATTTATATTCCTTTGAGTATATACCCAGTAATGCGATTGCTGGGTCGAATGGTAGTTCTCTTTTTAGGTCTTTGATGAATCACCACACTATTTTCCACAATGGTTGAACTAATTTACACTCCCACCAACAGTGTAGAAATGTTCCTTTTTCTCCACAACATTACCAGCATCTGTTATTTTTTGACTTTTCAATAATAACCATTCTGAATGGTGTGAGACGGTGTCTCACTGTAGTTTTGATTTGCATTTCTTTGACGATCACTGATATTGAGCATTTTTTTCATGTGTTTGTTGGCTGCATGTATGCCTTCTTTTGAAAAGGAGGATGAAAGCTGGGAGGAGGGAGAGGATCAGAAAAAACAACTAGTGGGTAACAGGTTTACTATGTGGGTAATGGAATAATGCATATAACAAACCCCCATGACACAAGTTTACCTACATAACAAACCTTCACATGTACCACTGAACTTAAAAATTAAATTTAAAATATAAAAAATAAAAAAAATCTTTCAATGGTCTCATGTCAGTTTGAGGAACAGCCAAAGTCCTTAAAATGGCATACAAGGCCCTTGTTCCATAATCTGTCTTCTCATGTTTATTTCTCTGCCATCATCTACTGATACTCTTCCCCTTCCTCATTCTACTCCAGATATAATGGCTTCCCTGATGCTGTTCTAAGAATAAGCCCACATGATTCTGACTCAGGGCTTTTGCCCAAGCTGTATTCTCTCTTCGGAATACTCTTTTTTCAGCAGAGCATGATTCCTCCTCATGTCCTTCAAGTCTCTCCTCAAATGCCTTCTACCTGATTTGTAATTGTCATGTGTGGCAGTTTTAAGGATAGTCCAAAAACAGGTTGATATTCTTCTCATCAAAAAATAGTTCTAGGTCTCCTTCCGCTGAATCTGGACATGCTTGTGACTGCTACAATCAATAGAGTATGACAAGCAATTCGATTTGACCTTTGAGGTTAGATAGTAAGAGAGCAGTCATTTTCCACCTGGTTCCCTTGGAATGTTTGATCTGTGGAAAGACAGCAACCATATAAGAAGTGTACCGTGTGCAGGCACTATAGCTACGAGTCCCTCCCATCTGAGCCTTGCCTTCCAGACAACCCCACCAATTTGTAAGACAGAACAAGGTACCTTGCCCCTTCCAGACTGGCTTGTTTGCCAGGTGACTAGCACTGAGTCACACCAGTTAATGAAGTGAGAGAAGGAGAATCACTCAGATGAATCCTGCTGGAATTTCTACCTATAGACGCCATGAGATGTAATGAAACGGTTGTTGTTTTACCTTATTAAATTTGGGTAGTTTCTTAAGGCAGCAATAGTAACTATAACACTGACTCACCTCTACTGACACCAATCTCTATCCTCCTTTCCTGAATTATTTCCTTGTATGTACCATCTTTTAAAAAACAAATAACTAGCAAAAACCGCAATAACTTTTGTGCCAGCCTAATATTTGTAAAGAAACTATAAGCAAGTTCACAAAAGTTAAAAAAAATCAAGATGAACTATACCACTAACTACTAAAAGAAAGACTCTAACACTTAAATTACCAAAAAAAAAAAAAAAAAAAACAAAAAAAAAAAACTCCGCTGAAAAGAAAAATCAAACTCTATTACCCTACTCTATTTCCAGGAAGTGTACAAACTATTCCTGTAAGTTTAACCATATTAAAATGTACAAAGATTAATAAAGTAAAAATCAAAGGCTATTTAGAACATCATTGATTTCACATAAAGTAGAATTTAAAGGAAAAGGTATCACATGGAAAACAATAAAATATTTGATGTTACAAAGCAACACACTAAATGAATGTCACATTTAATTGTGAAATCACTAGCATGTCTCTCTGTTATGACTTATTCAAGTATAAAATTTGAGCATTATAATGTCTAAGATTTTTAATACATATATACAAGAATATGTGAAGCAGTATTTTTTTCAAGCTTCCATTGAAAATTTTAAAAACAGATTATATAAAACCTCAATATATTTTTAAAAATAAAAACCCTACAGGTTACATTACCTACTCAAAATTCAATTACTTTAGAAATTAAGAGAAAGTTAAAACAGGACAAGCAGCACCCCCATATCACCCTCCTCAGAGTATTAAAAAATAGATTCCTTTAAATTATTTCTTTTTTAAAAGAATAAAATCTAATCAATTATTAGAAAGATAATCTCAAATGGAACTCAAAAGAAGACACAAAGCATCTTCAAAGTCAATAAGGGTGCTGTAAATGCTTCTTGTACTTTGAGATTCTCTGACTTCCCATTCTACTCTCAGTTGTAGAAAACTCCCTGATTTTTAAGTTTTTGTGTGATTAGACTAGTTTTACCCAGATACTCTCCCTCTCTTAAGGCTGATGGATTGTTAGCCTTAGTTACATTGGCGAGACTCTTTTGCCATGTGAGGTATCAACAGAATAACATGAGGAAATGAAGGTCATAGGGGCTATCTTAGAATTCTTCCTGCTACAACCTCCATGCACTTATTTTGAATCTTCAGAATTTAATGAGATTCTACTATGTTCTAGGTCCTTGCAATAAGAATACAGCAGTGAACAAGACAAACACGGTTCTGGTCCTTGGAACCATGTTTAATATTCCAAGTAAATGCTGAAAATTTAATAAATGGGTGGGTAGACAGATAGATGTATAAAGGTCTAAATGCACATTCAGAAAAAAGCAGAAGACTGAGACTCAACATTATTGAATATATTTTAAAGGCCCATGTATCATCTTGAATGAAAATGTTGCTCAATTTCTGATAAGGAGACTAATTCATCAATATCTCTGTTATCATTGACTGATGACCTCACATAATAAAAGATCTTGACTTGAGTATATATTAATAATTAACGTAATGGGTAATCTATCAAGAGAGTATATGAAAGGAAATAAAAAGATACAAATTAAAATCTTAAAGAATTTTGTGTTAAAATGTGTTAAAATATTTTGTTAAAAATTTATATATTTATTTCAATTTGTAGATGCTTCATCTGTTACAGGCCATCATGATTTAAATTAAAAAAATGAGAGACCTTTTGTTTAGAGAATAAAATATAAAGTGTTAATAAATGGATTTTTCTGTTTATTATTTCTGTGGACTTTTGTCCACCACAACCTATTTTAAAAAGTTACTATAGGCCGGGTGCAGTGGCTCACGCCTATAATCCCAGTACTTTGGGAGGCCGAGGCGAGCAAATCACCTGAGGTCAGGAGTTCCAGACCAGCCTGGCCAACATGGCAAAACCTCATCCCTACTAAAAACACAAAAATTAGCCCAGTATGGTGGCAGATGCCTGTAATCCCATCTACTGGAGAGACTGAGGCAGGAGAATTGCTTGAACCAGGGAGGCGGACGTTGCAGTAAGCCGAGATCACGCCACTGTACTGCAGCCTGGATATCAAGATTAAAACTCCATCACAAACAAACAAAAAAACCCCAAACCAACAAAAAATGTTACTATAATTACATATTTTTTGACTATAGTCTGGGAGAATCACTTTTTCCCCAACTTAAGGAAGCGGAGAATTATCTCTATCCAAACTTTGAGTGTAAATGTATAAAGTAATTTTCACTTTCTTGAAACTGACTTAATGAAGAGGTACATGGTGTTCCCAAAAAATGTCTGATGAGTGAGAATATTAAAATGACTAAACTGATTGGACATATTTAATATTTAAACTTTATAAATAAAAAATAGTTAAGAATTTAACTCAAGAATTTCAAAATGGTACAGCAAAATATACAAGCAAAATTAAAAGGAATGCTAATTACATATTAAGTTAAAAGGCAATAAATTATAAACAAAAACAGTAAAAATTTATAAACATACATGAGTTCATTCTTTAACAAATAACCCATAATATGGAAAAATACGGCAAATATGATAAAATCAAAACCTGAGAAAATATGTAATTTAAAGTGAGAAAACATAAAAATGCAGCAATTGTTTTAAAGACAAAAAACACTGTCTTAGAAAGTTAAATACATGTTTCACTAAAATAAACACGTACTGGTTAAGTGAATCTTGGTAAATAAGTTATATGTATTAATTTTTGTGAGAAACATAAAACATTAAAAAAAATTGTAAGTCCCTATAACCAGTGTTTTTAGTAAGCATTTGTTTAAAAAATCTTATAAAATGGACCCCAAACAATAAAATATGTATAAAGTTATAAAAAGTGGCTTCCTTTCAGTTCATTTTAGAAAGCAAATACAACTATTACCAACTCTTGATGAAGTTAATATAAAAAGAATAAAATTGCTAAACAGTATCTCTTAGAAACATAGTTAAAATATTCTTAACTAAAAGAAAAAGGAACTGAATTCTACACTTCCTAAGAAATTGCCTACCCCAATGATTTGGCATACAAAGATTTAATACTAGGAAATATATATTAATATAATGCAATACAACAATAAAACTTTATTTACTTTATATTGCACACTTACTGCTACAGACTAAATGTTTATATCCCTCTCAAATTCATATGTTGAAATGCTAACCTCCAATGTGAGGACTTTTGGAGGTGGGGCTCTTGGGAAGTAATTAGGTCATAAGGGAGGAGCCCTCATTAATGGGATTAGAAACCTTATGAAGTAGCTCCACAGAACTCCCTTGTTCCTTCCTCAACTGAGCTTACAGAGAAAGGGCAGCCTTCTTTGAACCAGAACACAGGTTTTCACCAGACACCAAATTGACTAGTGCCTTGGTCTTAGACTTCCCAGTCCCCGGAAGTGTGAGAAATTCCTTTCTGTTGTTTATAAGCCACCAAGTCTATGGTATTCTGGTACGGCAATCCAATTTCAGATATTTATTTAATGATATTTAACATGCATGATTGATAAAATTTAACAAAGTAGTTATAGATATGTCCTTACTAAAATGACTAAAAATAACTGTCTTAAACTGATGCATACTTTTATTATTTAGTTCTAGCCAAAGCCATAAGATGAAAACACAAATAAGAAACCACTATGGCACATGTATACCTATATAACAAACCTGCATGTTCTGCATATGTATCCCAGAACTTAAAATTATATTTAAAAAATAATTATTTATATAGGAAAAAAAACAGCAATTGATAATAGTTTTTTTTCAAAAACTAATAATTTAGTTATAAGTTCTGTGTGATAAGTGCCATATGAAAAACACTAAGGGGGTATGTGCATAGTTGCAAGAACTAGAGACAGACAAATTTTCTGTAGCAGACAACATGATTATAGAGAGAAATCTTAGACTGTTTATCACAAAGATTGATCTGAGTCCTATTTCAGCCTCTAAGTTACAATGTAGATTTGGTCATTCATTATGTCTTCTCGATTCTCAATGTATTAGTCCATTCTCAAGCTGCTATAAAGAACTGTCCAAGACTGGGTAATTTATAAAGGAAAGAGGCTTAAATGACTCACAGTTCCACATGGCTGGGGAGGCCTCAGGAAACTTACAATCATGGGGAAAGGGGAAGCAGACAAGTCTCTCTTCACATGATAGCAGGCTGAGCAAAGAGGGAAAAGCCCCTTATAAAACCATCAGGTCTGATGAGAACTCATTTACTATCACAAAACCAGCAGCATGGGGATAACCACCCCCATGATTCAATTACCTTTCACCAAGTCCCTCGAACAACCACATAGATTATGGGAACTACAATTCAAGATGAGATTTGGGTGGGGGACACAGCCAAACCATATCACTCAATTATCTTATATATAAAATAATAAAGTAATATGTTCTAATTTTCAGTGTAGATATATGTACTAGGTGAAATCATACCTGTATATCACCAATGGTTAGGCAGTTTGACAAATACTACTTACTACTATTTTGATCAAAAGAATGAATACAAAAGTACTCATTTTAGGATGATTCATTTTTCTCCAATCATAAATATGAAGGAAATACATTGGAGAGCAAATAAAAAATATTTAAAATAGTGTTATAAATACGAGGGTTAATTACTCCTTATATGAACATTACCTGTGGAAAACTCATATTATTACACAAACTACTTCAAAATAATCCAAAATTCCAGACACTTAACTAGTCTAGCTGTGTTAGTCTGTTTTCATGCTGCTGATAAAGATATCTGAGACTGAGAAGAAAAAGAGGTTTAATTAGACTTACAGTTCCACATGGCTGGGGAGGCCTCAGAATCATAGTGGGAGGCGAAAGGCACTTCTTACATGGCAATGGCAAGAGAAAAATGAGAGAAGAAGCAAAAGCGGAAACTCCTGACGAACCTATCAAATCTCATGAGACTAACTCACTGTCACAAGAAGAGCACAGGAAAGACCGGCCCCCATGATTCAATTACCTTCCCCTGGGTCCCTCCCACAACACGTGGAAATTCTGGGAGAAACAATTCAAGATGAGATTTGGGTAGGGAAACAGCCAAACCATATCATTCCACCCCTGGCCCCTCCAAATCTTATGTCCCCACATTTCAAAACCACTTATGCCTTTACAAACAATCCCATAAAGTCTAAGCTCATTGCAGCATTAACCCAAAAATTCACAGTCCAAAGTCTTATCTGACACAAGGCAAGTTCCTTCCACCTATGAGCCAGCAAAATCAAAAGCAAGCTAGTTACTTCCCAGACACAGTGGAGGTACAGTTATTGGGTGAATACAGCCATTCCAAATGGAGAAATTGGCCAAAACAAAGATGCTGCAGGGCCCACGCAAGTCTGAAATCCAGCAGGGCAGTCAAATTTTAAAGCTCCAAAATGATCTCCTTTGACTCCTGGTCTAACATGCTGGTCACACAGATTCAAAAGGCAGGTTCCCATGCTCTTGGGCAGCTCTGCCCCTGTGGCTTTGCAAGGTACAGCCTCTCTCCTGGCTGCTTTCACAGACTGGAATTGAGTATCTGTGGCTTTTCCAGGTGCACTGTGCAAACTACCATTCCTATGGAGGACAGTGGCCCTCTTCTCATAGCTTCACTAGGCAGTGCCCCAGTAGGGACTCTGTGTGGGGCTCTGACCCCACATTTCCCTTCCACACTGCCCTGGCAGAGGTTTTCCGTGAGGGCCCTGCCCCTGCAGCAAACTTTTGCCTGGGCATCCAGGAGTTTCCATACATCTTCTGAAATCTAGGCAGAGGTCCCCAAACCTCAATTCTTGACTTTTGTGTACTCACAGGCTCAACACCTGGAAGCTGCCAAGGCTTGGGGCTTGCACCCTCTGAAGTCACATTTCTAGCTATACATTGGCCCCTTTCAACGACGGCTGGAGCGGCTGACACACAGGACACAAAGTCCCTAGACTGCACATAGCACAGGGACCCTGGGTCTGGCCCGCGAAACTACTTTTTCTTCCGGGCCCTTCTGGGCCTGTGATGGGAGGGGCTGCTGTGAAGGTCTCTGACATGGCCTTGAGACATATTCCTCATGGTCTTGGGGATTAATATTAGGCTTCTTGCTACTTATGCAAATTTCTCCAGCCACTTTGAATTTCTCCCCAGAAAAAATGGGTTTTTCTTTTCTATAGCATAATCAGACTGCAGATTTTCCAAACATTTATATTCTGTTTCCCTTACAAAACTGAATGCCTTTAACAGCACCCAAGTCACATCTTGAATGCTTTGCTGCTTAGAAATTTTTTCACCAGGACAGCTTTGAAGAGAGCAGTGGATCTCCCAACACGGAGGTTGAGATCTGAGAAGGGACAGACTCCCTGCTTAAGTGGGTCCCTGACCCCTGAGTAGCCTAACTGGGAGACATCCCCCACTAGGGGCAGTCTGACACCCCACACCTCACAGGGTGGAGTACACCCCTGAGAGGAAGCTTCCAAAGCAAGAATCAGACAGGTACACTCGCTGTTCAGAAATATTCTATCTTCTGCTGCCTCTGCTGCTGATACCCAGGCAAACAGGGTCTGGAGTGGACCTCAAGCAATCTCCAACAGACCTACAGCTGAGGGTCCTGACTGTTAGAAGGAAAACTTTCAAACAGGAAGGACACCTACACCAAAACCCCATCAGTACATCACCATCATCAAAGACCAGAGGCAGATAAAACCACAAAGATGGGGAAAAAGCAGGGCAGAAAAGCTGGAAATTCAAAAAATAAGAGCGCATCTCCCCCGGCAAAGGAGCGCAGCTCATCGCCAGCAACGGATCAAAGCTGGACGGAGAATGACTTTGACGAGATGAGAGAAGAAAGCTTCAGTCCATCAAATTTCTCAGAGCTAAAGGAGGAATTACGTACCCAGCGCAAAGAAACTAAAAATCTTGAAAAAAAAGTGGAAGAATTGATGGCTAGAGTAATTAATGCAGAGAAGGTCATAAACGAAATGAAAGAGATGAAAACCATGACACGAGAAATACGTGACAAATGCACAAGCTTCAGTAACCGACTCGATCAACTGGAAGAAAGAGTATCTGCGATTGAGGATCAAATGAATGAAATGAAGCGAGAAGAGAAACCAAAAGAAAAAAGAACAAAAAGAAATGAACAAAGCCTGCAAGAAGTATGGGATTATGTAAAAAGACCAAATCTACGTCTGATTGGGGTGCCTGAAAGTGAGGGGGAAAATGGAACCAAGTTGGAAAACACTCTTCAGGATATCATCCAGGAGAACTTCCCCAACCTAGTAGGGCAGGCCAACATTCAAATCCAGGAAATACAGAGAATGCCACAAAGATACTCCTCGAGAAGGGCAACTCCAAGACACATAATTGCCAGATTCACCAAAGTTGAAATGAAGGAAAAAATCTTAAGGGCAGCCAGAGAGAAAGGTCGGGTTACCCACAAAGGGAAGCCCATCAGACTAACAGCAGATCTCTCGGCAGAAACTCTCCAAGCCAGAAGAGAGTGGGGGCCAATATTCAACATTCTTAAAGAAAAGAATTTTAAACCCAGAATTTCATATCCAGCCAAACTAAGTTTCATAAGTGAAGGAGAAATAAAATCCTTTACAGATAAGCAAATGCTTAGAGATTTTGTCACCACTAGGCCTGCCTTACAAGAGACCCTGAAGGAAGCACTAAACATGGAAAGGAACAACCGGTACCAGCCATTGCAAAAACATGCCAAAATGTAAAGACCATCGAGGCTAGGAAGAAACTGCATCAACTAACGAGCAAAATAACCAGTTAATATCATAATGGCAGGATCAAGTTCACACATAGCAATCTTAACCTTAAATGTAAATGGACTAAATGCTCCAATTAAAAGACACAGACTGGCAAACTGGATAAAGAGTCAAGACCCATCAGTCTGCTGTATTCAGGAGACCCATCTCACACGCAGAGACATACATAGGCTCAAAATAAAGGGATGGAGGAAGATTTACCAAGCAAATGGAGAACAAAAAAAAGCAGGGGTTGCAATACTAGTCTCTGATAAAACAGACTTTAAACCATCAAAGATCAAAAGAGACAAAGAAGGCCATTACATAATGGTAAAGGGATCAATTCAACAGGAAGAGCTAACTATCCTAAATATATATGCACCCAATACAGGAGCACCCAGATTCATAAAGCAAGTCCTTAGAGATTTACAAAGAGACTTAGACTCCCATACAATAATAATGGGAGACTTCAACACTCCACTGTCAACATTAGACAGATCAACGAGACAGAAAGTTAACAAGGATATCCAGGAATTGAACTCATCTCTGCAGCAAGCAGACCTAATAGACATCTATAGAACTCTCCACCCCAAATCAACAGAATATACATTCTTCTCAGCACCACATCGTACTTACTCCAAAATCGACCACGTAATTGGAAGTAAAGCACTCCTCAGCAAATGTACAAGAACAGAAATTATAACAAACTGTCTCTCAGACCACAGTGCAATCAAACTAGAACTCAGGACTAAGAAACTCACTCAAAACCGCTCAACTACATGGAAACTGAACAACCTGCTCCTGAATGACTACTGGGTACATAACGAAATGAAGGCAGAAATAAAGATGTTCTTTGAAACCAATGAGAACAAAGGTACAACATACCAGAATCTCTGGGACACATTTAAAGCAGTGTGTAGAGGGAAATTTATAGCACTAAATGCCCACAAGAGAAAGCAGGAAAGATCTAAAATTGACACTCTAACATCACAATTAAAAGAACTAGAGAAGCAAGAGCAAACACATTCGAAAGCTAGCAGAAGGCTAGAAATAACTAAGATCAGAGCAGAACTGAATGAGATAGAGACACAAAAAACCCTCCAAAAAATCAATGAATCCAGGAGTTGGTTTTTTGAAAAGATCAACAAAATTGACAGACCACTAGCAAGACTAATAAAGAAGAAAAGAGAGAAGAATCAAATCGACGCAATTAAAAATGATAAAGGGGATATCACCACCGACCCCACAGAAATACAAACTACCATCAGAGAATACTATAAACACCTCTACGCAAATAAACTGGAAAATCTAGAAGAAATGGATAATTTCCTGGACACTTACACTCTTCCAAGACTAAACCAGGAAGAAGCTGAATCCCTGAATAGACCAATAGCAGGCTCTGAAATTGAGGCAATAATTAATAGCCTACCAACCAAAAAAAGTCCAGGACCAGATGGATTCACAGCTGAATTCTACCAGAGGTACAAGGAGGAGTTGGTACCATTCCTTCTGAAACTATTCCAATCAATAGAAAAAGGAGGAATCCTCCCTAACTCATTTTATGAGGCCAACATCATCCTGATACCAAAGCCT
The DNA here is from genome assembly GCF_043159975.1 of Macaca nemestrina. NCBI lineage: Eukaryota > Metazoa > Chordata > Mammalia > Primates > Cercopithecidae > Macaca > Macaca nemestrina. The sequence goes on from NC_092140.1 coordinate 21,772,075, forward strand.
GGCAGAGACACAACAAAAAAAGAGAATTTTAGACCAATATCCCGGATGAACATCGATGCAAAAATCCTCAATAAAATACTGGCAAACCGGATTCAGCAACACATCAAAAATCTTATCCACCATGATCAAGTGGGCTTCATCCCTGGGATGCAAGGCTGGTTCAACATTCGCAAATCAATAAACATAATCCAGCATATAAACAGAACCAAAGACAAGAACCACATGATTATCTCAATAGATGCAGAAAAGGCTTTTGACAAAATTCAACAGCCCTTCATGCTAAAAATGCTCAATAAATTCGGTATTGATGGAACGTACCTCAAAATAATAACAGCTATTTATGACAAACCCACAGCCAATATCATACTGAATGGGCAAAAACTGGAAAAATTCCCTTTGAAAACTGGCACAAGACAGGGATGCCCTCTCTCACCACTCCTATTCAACATAGTGTTGGAAGTTCTGGCTAGGGCAATTAGGCAAGAGAAAGAAATCAAGGGTATTCAGTTAGGAAAAGAAGAAGTCAAACTGTCCCTGTTTGCAGATGACATGATTGTATATTTAGAAAACCCCATTGTCTCAGCCCAAAATCTCCTTAAGCTGATAAGCAACTTCAGCAAAGTCTCAGGATACAAAATTAATGTGCAAAAATCACAAGCATTCTTATACACCAGTAACAGACAAACACAGAGCCAAATCAGGAATGAACTTCCATTCACAATTGCTTCAAAGAGAATAAAATACCTAGGAATCCAACTTACAAGGGATGTAAAGGACCTCTTCAAGGAGAACTACAAACCACTGCTCAGTGAAATAAAAGAGGACACAAACAAATGGAAGAACATACCATGCTCATGGATAGGAAGAATCAATATCGTGAAAATGGCCATACTGCCCAAGGTAATTTATAGATTCAATGCCATCCCCATCAAGCTACCAATGAGTTTCTTCACAGAATTGGAAAAAACTGCTTTAAAGTTCATATGGAAACAAAAAAGAGCCCGCATCTCCAAGACAATCCTAAGTCAAAAGAACGAAGCTGGAGGCATCACGCTACCTGACTTCAAACTATACTACAAGGCTACAGTAACCAAAACAGCATGGTACTGGTACCAAAACAGAGATATAGACCAATGGAACAGAACAGAGTCCTCAGAAATAATACCACACATCTACAGCCATCTGATCTTTGACAAACCTGAGAGAAACAAGAAATGGGGAAAGGATTCCCTATTTAATAAATGGTGCTGGGAAAATTGGCTAGCCATAAGTAGAAAGCTGAAACTGGATCCTTTCCTTACTCCTTATAAGAAAATTAATTCAAGATGGATTAGAGACTTAAATGTTAGACCTAATACCATAAAAATCCTAGAGGAAAACCTAGGTAGTACCATTCAGGACATAGGCATGGGCAAAGACTTCATGTCTAAAACACCAAAAGCAACGGCAGCAAAAGCCAAAATTGACAAATGGGATCTCATTAAACTAAAGAGCTTCTGCACAGCAAAAGAAACTACCATCAGAGTGAACAGGCAACCTACAGAATGGGAGAAAATTTTTGCAATCTACTCATCTGACAAAGGGCTAATATCCAGAACCTACAAAGAACTCAAACAAATTTACAAGAAAAAAACAAACAACCCCATCAAAAAGTGGGCAAAGGATATGAACAGACATTTCTCAAAAGAAGACATTCATACAGCCAACAGACACATGAAAAAATGCTCATCATCACTGGCCATCAGAGAAATGCAAATCAAAACCACAATGAGATACCATCTCACACCAGTTAGAATGGCAATCATTAAAAAGTCAGGAAACAACAGGTGCTGGAGAGGATGTGGAGAAATAGGAACACTTTTACACTGTTGGTGGGATTGTAAACTAGTTCAACCATTATGGAAAACAGTATGGCGATTCCTCAAGGATCTAGAACTAGATGTACCATATGACCCAGCCATCCCATTACTGGGTATATACCCAAAGGATTATAAATTATGCTGCTATAAAGACACATGCACACGTATGTTTATTGCAGCACTATTCACAATAGCAAAGACTTGGAATCAACCCAAATGTCCATCAGTGACAGATTGGATTAAGAAAATGTGGCACATATACACCATGGAATACTATGCAGCCATCAAAAAGGATGAGTTTGCGTCCTTTGTAGGGACATGGATGCAGCTGGAAACCATCATTCTTAGCAAACTATCACAAGAACAGAAAACCAAACACCGCATGTTCTCACTCATAGGTGGGAACTGAACAATGAGATCACTTGGACTCAGGAAGGGGAACATCACACACAGGGGCCTATCATGGGGAGGGGGGAGGGGGGAGGGATTGCATTTGGAGTTATACCTGATGTAAATGATGAGTTGATGGGTGCAGCACACCAACATGGCACAAGTATACATATGTAACAAACCTGCACGTTATGCACATGTACCCTACAACTTAAAGTACAATAATAATAAATTAATTAAAAAAAAAAAAAAAGAAATTTTTTCACCAGATACCCTAAATCATCTCTCTCAAGTTCAAAGATCCACAAATCTATAGGTGGGGCAAAATGCTGCCAGTCTCTTCACTATAACATAACAAGAGTCACCTTTGCTCCAATTCCCAACAAGTTCCTCCTCTCCATCTGGGACCACCTCAGCCTGGATTTTATTGTCTGTATTGGTATCAGCATTTTGGGCAAAGCCATCCAACAAGTCTCTAGGAAGTTCCAAACTTTCCCACATTTTCCTGTCTTCTTCTGAGCCCTTCAAACTGTTCTAATCTCTGCCTGCTACCCAGTTCCAAAGTTGCTGCCACGTTTTTGGGTATCTTCAGCAATGCCCCACTCTATTGGTACCAATTTACTGTATTAGTCTGTTTTCATGCTGCTGATAAAGACATACCTGAGACTGGGAAGTAAAGGAATTTTAAGTGGACTTACAGTTCCACAAGGCTGGGGACGCCTCAGAATTATGGCGGAAGGTGAAAGGCACTTCTTATACGGCAGTGGAAAGAGAAAAATGAGAAAAGAAGCAAAAGCAGAAATCCCTGATAAACCCATCAGATCTTGTGAGACTTATTCACTGTCATGAGAACAGCACAGGAAAGACTCCCCCCATGATTTAATTAACTCCCACTGGGTCCCTCCTAAAACATGTGGGAATTCTGGGAGATAAAATTCAAGTTGAGATTTGGGTGGGGACAAAGCCAAGCCAATTATGCCAATACGTATTTCCTGGTTTTGATAAAGCACCGTAGCTACGTAAAATATTATTGTTGGGGGAAGCTTGGTCACGAATACATGGAGTTTCTCTGTAGTTTGTTTGAAATTGATTTTTTGAGTCTGTATTTCAAAATAAGAAGTTAAAAATAAATATTCCAAATTTAAATTCTAAATAATATGATTTAAGAAGAGAAAAAGTTGCAAGACACAATAAAGAAGGAAATGTTTCAGAAATGGCAGTTTCAATCCTATAAAACAGAAATGGAGAACAAACAGAAATGTTATTGGAGGAAAACAATGTTCAAAACCTTGATGAAATGAAATATAAACACATTTATTACCACATCCTATTAAGTAGTATCTCTCTTTGAAATTATAAATCCAATACAATCTGAAATTTTCTAAAATCTCAGTTCTTATTTTTTATTCTCTTGATTAAAACAAAAAGATATCACTTAAGCATACCTCAATCTAGTGTTCCCATAAAGTATTAATTACTGTTTAAAAGTACCTGATGTGTTTTAAAGGTAACTACAAAAGCAGAAGTTACTATGATGCAAACAAAGGAAAGATATGAAATTGTCAAGCCTCATCAGAATCAAATAGGAGAGCACAGATTCCAAGGAAACCTAATATTTCTGCTTTGTGTAGACAAAAGGGCATCCAATAAAGGACATATATAAGCCATTACTCAGGAGACCAAACCTTAGAGACACAAGTCTGACATTTCCTATTTCCTTTAAAACAACTCTGCAAATCTATTGAAACCCATAGCAACAGCCTTGGAGATTTGAGATTACCTGATAATTTCAGAACTGATGTTTGACACACACTGATGTGTTGAATATTTTCCTTTAGCCACAGGAGATCTCCAGCTCTAGAAATCATAAGTCAAAGGGGCACAACACTCAATTCATTCTTTGTTATTGAGTGGTTTGTTTCTGCTAGATAATTTATGGAAAATTAGCACAAAATGACAGCTAGGATATGCTGTAGGAATACCAGGCAGAAAAGAAACTTGAATATCATTACCAACATAAGATAAAAAGGCCATTCAGCAAATAAAGGTCAAATGAAAGAATCAACCTAAGTTTCTATGTAATTTTAACTCTGAAATGCAGTTTCAGCAAAAGCCTGGGCAGAGGTAGTTTGGTTGCCTTATTTCTTGCCTAACTTGTATTTCAGAATTCTCCATGACTTAAGATACACACCATTATCAGAATCCTAACAAATGTGCATTGCTTTTGTCTCAATAACTTAAATTTACCATGGTAAGAAATTCAACAGAAGGGTAGTCAAAATATATGGGCAAAGATATTCATCATAGCATTATTTTTGGTAGGCCAAATTAAAAACAATAGACACATACATAGGTGAATTATGAAATATTCATTCTAGGGCATCATATACAAACATTAAAAATTATTAATAAAAAATGGATTGAAATGGGAAAATACTGACTACACCATGTAAAGGTGATAAAAACAAGATTGAAACAGTTAATACAATACTACCTCAACCATGTAAAATCATGCATATGCCTTGAAAAAAATAATAACAATTTTTCACATACAGGGTGACTATAAAATTTATTGTCCGCACAAGGACACTTCTGAGAGAGAAAGAGGGCTTCATGTTAATAGGCTAGGAAAGGAGGCCTAAATTGAGATTCTTTTGCAGACATAGAACATTGTCACTCTAGCTATTCTGTGCTTACTATTTACCAGGCATGACTTTAAATACCATGTATTTTTAATCCCATTTAACTCATTTAAGAAATGGAGATATGGATTCATATTTTGGAGATCAGGAAACTGAGGCACAGAGACATTCAATAACTTGCCCCAGGCTGGGCATGTGGATCATGCCTGTAACCCCAGCAGGTTGGGAAGCTGAGGCAGAAGGATAGCTTGAGCTCAGGAGTTCAAGACCAGCCTGGGCAACATGGTGAAACTCGTCTCGATGAAAAATACAAAAATGAGCTGGGCACTGTAGTGCACCTCTGTGGTCCCAGCTATTCAGGAGGCTAACAGGAGGATCCCTTGCAACCTGGGAGGCAGGGGTTGCAGTGAGCTGACAGTGGGTCATTACACTTTAGCCTGGGTGACAAAATGACTGTATTAATCTGTTTTCATGCTGCTGTTAAAGACACACCCAAGACAGGGTAATTTATACAGAAAAAGAGGTTTAACGACCCACAGTTCCACATGGCTGGGAAGGCCTCACAATCGTGGGGGAAGGTGAAAGGCACGTCTCACACGGTGGCAGACAGGAGAGTTTGTGCAGGGAGACTCTCATTTTTAAAATCACCAGATCTTGTGAGACTTATTCACTATCATGAGAACAACACGGGAAAGGCCCGCCCCCATGATTCAATCACCTCCACCAGGTTACTCCCACAACAGGTGGGAATTGTGAGAAGTTACAATTCAAGATGAGATTTGCGTGGGGACACAGTCAAACCATATCAGTGACACCCTCTCAAAAGTAAAAACAAAAACAAAAACAAAAAACCTCTCCCAGTTTTGTTAGTTGAAATTTTAAGGCCAGACGATCTAGCTAAAGAGCCCATTCTCTTAATCACTATGCAAAATACTTCCCAGAAACACTGAAAAGAAACATACCAAAATACTAAGATTGCAGACTGGATTGGAAGACATGTTTATGCTTATAAAACAGTTCAACATTTTCTAGATTTTCTATAGTAATTGCATATCATTTTCTATAAAATAAGCATTTTAAGTGAATCACTAATTTACTGATAGAAAAATACTGCATCTATGCACTCATTTTTGGTGTAAGATAAACTACAATAAGAAGAGATGGTGGATTAACAAAATATTTTGAAACCACTTGCCATTATATTTTCTTAATTATTTGCCGATTTTATAAGTAAAACCATCATTAAATTTCTGTCTTTGTTTCTGTCTTCCATAAGTGTTTTTAAAAACACCACTGCAGTACTAATCAAATATCATTTGCCAGGTTTAATATTGACTTCTTTTTCTGTATTGCATATATGCTAAGAATATAGACAAAGCACAGTGTATATAAAATAGGGAAATGGATCAGTTTTTCTTCTCTATCACTTTCAATGTGCACAGACATTAGGTAAGTTATACTATATATGTTATATGCCTATTGTGAGAAATAAGTCAACTTCAATAATACATTGCATATTGATATATTCATCCTATATGTCACATAAATAACATATATGCATATAATGTACCTATATACATACAAATGCACAGATTAACACCTTAATTTTCTTGGTTATAATATTTTGAATGAAATTTTTCAGATTCTATAGCCATCTTTCTGACAAACAAAATTAACATCATATAAATATGTTTCCCTTTTGTGCTAATTTTTACAAAGAAAGAAAAAGAATGCTTACTTCTCATTTACTGTTTGACGTCTTTCTTCCTAAATGTTTCCAAGGTTCTTACAAGTTACATTTTATTTTTTTGAGCTTGAGTGGTCACCGTGATTGTGGAAATTCTTAGTACTCTTACTTTAGCCAGATGTTTATCGGGCTCTTTTCTCCCTGTCAGTCTGTCACGGGGTATCTCACATATGCTTTGCTCCTGCACTCCTTAGCCTATACACTCTGGAACCACAGTTGAGGCATTAATATGATAACCGCCATTTACAGCTAGAAAGGAGGCACTGTCACCATCTTCTAGTTTAACTCTTTTGTTTCTACAAAGAAGGACATTTTCCCAGAGATGAGGGACCCCATCCACACCTTGGCAATCTCTCTGCTTGAGTATTTTCAGAGTGTTTTCCCTTCACAGACAGAGGTTCACCATCACCAATTGTCATTTCTTTTCATCTTTGCACCACAATCTTGCCTTCTGTGACCTATGTATTTTATTTTCTAGAATTTTGCATTTCTTCTTTAACTCTTTCTTTCTTTCAATCACACACCTGAAGCAGCCTTGTGTTACTGTCATGAAAAAAGCAGTTGTAGATTCTGCACTACTGTAGTGTCATGGCAATGCATTTTCTCTGCCTCACTCCATTACTGTGTAAAGGAAAACAAGGTTATTTCCAAAAGCAAATCATTCCAGAGATGCAAAATCTAATATAAAGTGGCTGGAATAAAAAACAAAAAAAAACAACTTAATTTGAAGATGTGAGACTGTACTAATACCAATGTAATTAATATACTAAAATTTTAGAACATTGGGGTCCAATGTAATTTGTGAATCCGAGTCAAAAATAAGTTAGAAGTTACATATTTACTGTATTTTTTTAATTTTAAAAGTAGAACGGCCGGGCGTGGTGGCTCACGCCTGTAATCTCAGCACTTTGGGAGGCCGAGACGGGCGGATCACGAGGTCAGGAGATCCAGACCATCCTGGCTAACACTGTGAAACCCCATCTCTAATAAAAATACAAAAAATTAGCCGGGCTCGGTGACGGGCGCCTGTAGTCCCAGCTACACGGGAGGCTGAGGCAGGAGAATGATGTGAACCCGGAGGCGGAGCTTGCAGTGAGCCTAGATCGCGCCACTGCACTCCAGCCTGGGCAGCAGAGGGAGACTCCATCTCAAAAAAAAAAGAAAGAAAAGAAAAGAAAAAGTAGTACTATGCACTATTGCTATATATTCCTCTTTTTTAACCTTTATTTTAGGTTTAGGGGGTACATGTGAAGGGTTGTTACATAAGTAAACATATGTCACAGGGATTTGTTGTATATATCATATCATCAGCCAGGCATTAAGCCCACTACCCAATAGTTATCTTTTCTGCTCCTCTCCCTCCTTCTACCCCACCTCTCAAGTAGACTCCAGTGTCTGTTTCCTTCTTTGAGTTCATGCGTTCTTATCATTCAACTCCCACTTACAAGTGAGAACATGCGGTATTTGGTTTTCTGTTCTTGCACTAGTTTGCTAGGGATAGGTAAATGTATACAGGTTGAATATCTTTAACCAGAATATCTAAAATCCAAAATGCTCCAAAATATGAAAGTTTTGAGTACTGACATGCTGTCAAAAGTTGAAAATTCTACACCTAACCTCTTACGATATACGGGACAAATGCAGGCACATAACACATAGTTTATTCAGTATCCACAAGGCTAAAGTAAAATTACCTTTATGCTGTGTATATCAGGTGTATGTGAAACATAAATAAATTTGATATTAAGACTTGGCCCCCATCCCCAAGATGTCTCATTACATATGTGCAAATATTCCAAATTCTGAAAATATCCAAAATCCTAATCACTTCTGGTACCAAGCATTTCAGATAAGGAATATTCAACCTGTACTTCCTTCCAAATGACACACGGATCAACTTGAATACATTTATCAAGACCGTGTTCTTCTAACATGTCAATGTTATGCAAGAAACCAGAAAAAAAACCCTCAAATATACTGATAGTTACATTAATTCATTCTGCATTTTATGCTTAATACATAAATTTTTAAGTCTTCCCGAGCACATTAATCACATTTTTATTACATAGTTCGCCAGAATATGTATCTATAGTGTGAAGACTCCGGTTGATGAGGGATGTTACTCATGGTTTCCCTGAAGGTGCTTTCCTCAAGGTAAGTGCCCTGTTAATACAGGTGAAATGAACTGCACTGTAAGTGTCATGGCTTCTGCTTATTAGTCACGCATATCATTAATCAAAATTATATTCATAAGGATAAAGGCTAGCCCCTAAAGTGAAGTATTACGATCGTTTCATAAGCGCTTAGGGAGACTGAGTTTCCTTACATTCCAATATTTTAAATATTATTTTACCATGCTTCACTACTGCAGACAACCCTCAGGAGTGACAAATCAAGGCTCAGGACAGGAATTGCTGTCATTTGTTTAGGCAATTTTATCTACTCCTTTTCTAACGAACCATTCTCTTGTTCTTGAAGCATTTCATACTCTACAGTGCATAAGGGAGTTCTTCATCTTTAGAGAGGCGGGAATAGTAACTGTATCAAAAAGAAAAAACAGATTTTCAATTCACCTTGGTGAATGTAAGAATCTGATGTACTGTGTTAGGCCAGATAACTCTTAATGGACAGTCTTTACCAATTAAGGGTATCCAAGAAAGTGAAAAATCATTCTCACAAAGTCATGTTATACTAATATTATGTGATATGGTTGTGCTCTGTGTCCCCACCCAAGCTTCATGTTGAACTGTAATCCCCAGAGTTAGTGGAGGGATCTGGTGGGAGGTGATTGTATCATGGGGGTGGATTTCCCCCTTGCTGTTCTCATGACAGCAAGTTCTCAGGAAATCTGGTTGTTTAAGTGTGTAGCACTTCCCCCTTTGCTCTCTCTCCCTCTACTGTCACCATGTGAAGATGTGCTTGCTTCCCCTCACCTTCCGCCACAATTATAAGTTTCCTGAGGCCTCCCCGGCCGTACCTCCTGTACAGCCTGCAGAATTGTGAAACAATTAAACCTCTTTTCTTTATAAGAGCTACCCGTCTCAGGTAGCCCTTTATAGCAATGTGAGAACGGTCTAATACATTATGAAATCAAATAAGCACTTGGACTTCACTGTTTAGATAAAGAGGCCATAGAGGTACCAAAATAAGATCTCAATGATAATGTAGGAGAAAATGTACAAGTTACTCAAAGAAGAGCAGCAATAAGAAGAAAGAAAAATATACTCAATCGCAAGTAAAGTTATACCCAATTTATTAAAAGTAATTTTCAGAAGATATTGGGGTAGTGTGGTACATATATTTTTCTTCTAGGACCCTGGCTTTGTCCAAGAATACAACTAATAATCTCTATAGAGGAGTTAGAAACACCATTGCTGGTGCAGTGGCTCATGTCTGTAATCCCATCACTTTGGGAGGCTGAGGCGGGTGGATCATGAGGTCAGGAGTTCGAGACCAGCCTGGCCAACATGGTGAAATCCGGTCTCTACTAAAGATACTAAAAAGCAGTCGGGCGTCGTGGCAGGTGCCTGTAATCCCAGCTACTCGGGAGGCTGAGGCAGGAGAATCACTTGAACCCAGGAGGCAGAGCTCGCAATAAGCCAAGATTGTGCCAAGGCACTCCCACGCCAATGCACTCCAGCCTGGGCAACAGGGCAAGACTTTGTCAAAAAACAAACAAACAAACAAAAAAACAACCCACCATTACTGGACAATTTCACCCCATATACGTGTAGTCACATTGATCCTTTATTTCTTTCCTCCTTTTTCAAAAAGTGAAATGTTCCTCCTCTCCTAGGCCCATCCGTCTTGCATAACTAAGGAAACCATTCCATTGTACACAGCGTCTCTGTACTGTGTCACCCATTCCTCTGTTCCTGACCATACAAACCAGAACATTAGTATCTCCCACATAAAATAAACAATCATAAACACCCCACTTCCCCTCTAACCTCTACCTCATTTTTTGTGTTCTTTTTCAGCTAAACTTCTTGTCTCCAATTCTTTTTTGAGACAAGGTCTCATTCTGTCACCCAGGCTGGAGGGCTGGAGTGCAGTGGCACAGTCACAGCTCATTGCAGCTTCAATCTCCCCTGCCTCTTGAGTGGCTGGCATTACAGGCCTGTGCCACCAGACCTGGCTAATTTTTTAATAGTTTGTGGACAGGGGTTTTTGCTATATTACCCAGTCTGGTCTTGAACTCCTAGGCTCAAGTAACCCTCCTGTCTTGGCTTCCTAAAGTGTTGGGAATATAGGCATAAGGCACCATGCCCAGCCTTGTCTCCAATACAATATGTATCTCCAATATGTCTCCTCGTATTACTTTCAGTTCCCCTTATTAGGTTTCTATCACATGATTACTCTAAAATTGACACTTTCCAAAGTATCTAATAATCTTTATGTTGTCCAAACCTGTGGTCAACATCTTGCTTTTCTGGCTTCATCTTACTTGTCATCTAATCTTTCCATTTTTACATAGATGACCAGTTCCTAAATTCTTCACTAAAGGCTAATTCCTTTGTAATTCTTTTGCCCCAGTGAATGACACAGCTTATATTTGGTTTACTCCTTCCTTAGTGGCTACTTTTTCTCAATATTTCTTGTAGCCTGCTCTTCAATATGACTTTGAAAAAAGACAATTTCTTGAATAATATGATTTCAATTTAACAGTTTAAACACACCATTTTCTTGTATCTATAAAACTGTATTTCCCATTGGGCTTTAATCAGCTCATTTAAGAGATTACAATTTACTAATAATCATACTCAGATATTTAGCCACGTCCCCTTTGGAGAATTCTGAATTTACCACAAATATTACAGAAACATGAATAATATTTATCAGGCAGCATTTCCAGTGGGAAAACCCCTTTTATTTGAAATGCTATACAACTGTTTGTTCATCTATAATAAAATAATATTTGATCAGAAATATCCAAATTTTTGAATTAATTTTCCTTATTTAGATAACTTACTTGAACTTCTAAACCATCCACCCCTCGTGAATTTACATTATTAAATCAACAACAAAGCACTCTTGTTTAATTCTAAGAACCAACTTTTTAGTAGATTTAACATTTGATTAAGTCGCAAGGAAACTGAAAGCATTGTCTGTTTGTGATGGGGCAAGAACACTGAAAACCACGCTTTACACTTTAGATAACATTTGAGGATTCACCTGTCCATAAATCTTTGTTAGAATTAAAATATCACATTAAATCTCTCTGTTTCTTTTAATGTCCATGATTTCTTTTCTATGTTTTAGTAAGTGACACAGAGGAAAACACTGACAAGACACCATTTCTAAATTGGTAGACTGTCCTGGACTGCCACTTTACTCTCTTTTCTACAACAGGTGTGGAAGATTAGAGTTCAAACGTGCCATGTAAGTTGTAAAGATTCCCTGTTTCCACCGGGACAGCAGTAGAACTGAAGGGAAATCAGACAACAACCTCAGCAGTAGAGCCTCAATGATGATACTTCTTTTTTTTTTTTTTTTTTGAGACAGAGTTTCATTCTTGTTGCCCTGGCTGGAGCACAATGGCGTGACCTCAGCTTGCCACAACCTCTGCCTCCCCGGTTCAAGTGATTCTCCTGCCTCAGCCTCGCGAGTAGCTGGGATTACAGGCATGTGCCACCACGCCCAGCTAATTTTGTATTTTTAGTAGAGACGGGGTTTCTCCATGTTTTTCAGGCTGCTCTCGAACTCCTGACCTCAGGTGATCTGCCCGCCTCGGCCTCCCAAAGTGCTGGGATTACAGGCCTGAACCACCATGTCCCCACGTCCGGCCAGTGATGATACTTTTACCTCAATAGTGGAAACTGGTAGTTTCCAAAAATAGAACTGAACAGTGAATCAATTATTAAAGCACATTTAAAGTCACATGCAAAATTCATTATTACAGAAAAGATAGAAGGCAACCACAATAAGTGGGTGAATTTAGAAATTAAATTTTAATATGAAAGGTTCATATTGTCAAAACTGACTATATTAGTCCATCTCCTTGCTATACCTGGGACTGGGTAATTTATAAAGAAAAGAGGAGCATTCGGCTGATGGCTTTGCAGGCTGTGCAAACATGGCACCAGTATCTGCTCAGCTTCTGCTGAGGCCCAGACAGCTGACAATCATGGCTTAAGGCAAAGAGGGAGCCGGCATATTACATGGGGAGAGGAGAAGGGGCAAGGGAGATGCCAGGCTCTTTTAAACAACAAGATCTCTCGTGAATTCATAGAGCGAGAACTCCCTCATTATCAGGAGGACAGCATAAAACCATTCATGGGGCTCCACCTTTGGGAAAATAACACCTTTTATTAGGCCCACCTCCAACACTGGAGGTCGCATTTCAACATGAGATTTGGAGGGGACAAGACATCCAAGCCATATCACTAACAGAAATTTACTGTTTAAATTTCTGTATTCAGTCCCTTGGCCTTTTTGAGAAATGCCATTCATTTCAGCCATCAAGCAAATTATTATTTGAGACATTTATACCTTTTCAGGCCTTAAAACTTTCAGAAGCATGAATTTAAAGAGTATTCATGACTGGGTGTGGTGGCTCATGCCTGTAATCCCAGCACTTTGGGAGATAAAGGTGGGTGGATCCCCTGAGGTCGGGAGTTCGAGACCAGCTTGACCAACATGGAGAAACCCCATCTCTACTAAAAATACAAAATTAGTGGGACATGGTGGCACATGCCTAGAATCCCAGCTACTTGCGAGGCTGAGGCAGAAGAATTGCGTTAACCCACAAGGCAGAGTTTGCGGTGAGCAGAGATCATGCCATTGCACTCTAGCCTGGGCAATAAGAGTGAAACTCCGTCTCAAAAAGAAAAAAAAAAAAAAAGTATTCATTGTAAATTTGAGGCCAGTCAAATTGATGATGTGGCATCTAAGTAGTAAAGGGATGGGATGAGGAGACAGAAAGTCACAAGGGGAGGTAGGAAGAAACAGAGAGAAAAAGGGAAATGGGAAGAGAGAACAAGAGAGAAATGAGGAGAGAGAATAAGAAAAACAAAGAAGAAAGAGAGAAAGAAAAATTGTTTACATGAGTAGCAAATGTTATCTGATGTTTCTGCCATGGGGTCATGGGGTATTTGAAGTGTCAGAAAATTCAGAATTTTTTTAAAAATGTGACTTTAGTGTAGTGAGGTTTTAACTTGTAAGAAAACAAGAAGTGATTCCTTTTAACCTTTTTAAAGATGCTGTTGTCTTTCTTATTCTTCTTTTAGCTCTTCTTCAACTCTCCACTGCTACAGAATTTTATACCAATAGTTAGCATTCGCTAAACCAATGCCTAAGATAACTGATCCTCACCAAGGAAAATCATAATTACTATTATAATTTTCATAGTATTTATTTATTAATAATATAGTATTAATTCATAGTATTTATTTCTACACAAGATATATTTTTATTTAAGAGAAAGTAGAAAACAAAACAGAACAGAAAAAACATTTCAAAATTTGTTTGGGGATCTCCCATGTTTGCCAAAGTAATCCCACAAAATCAATTAACATTTTACTTTGAAAATTAAGACAAAAGCCGCCCAGGTGCAGTGGTCCACGCCTGTAATCCCAGTATTTTGGAAGGCTGGGGCAGGCAGATCATGAGGTCATGAGTTCAAGATCAGCCTGGTCCATATGGAAACCCCGTCTCTACTAAAAAATACTAAATTAGCCGGGTGCGGTATTGTATGCCTGTAGTCCGAGCTACTCGGGAGGCTGAGGCAGGTGAATCGCTTGAACCTGGGAGGCAGAGGTTGCAGTAAGCCAAGATCCCACCACTGCACTCCAGATGGGTGACGGAGCAAGACTCCGTCCCGAATAAAAGAAAAAAGAAAAAAAAAAGAAAAAAGAAAGAAAAAAAAAGAAAATTAAGACAAAAACAAATTGTAGAAATGTGTCTGCTATAATGTGTGGATAGCTTCAGTTTCAGGATCCCGAAATTGAACATTCAAAATATTGGTTGGAAATATCCTTTTCTCAATATGCTTAGAATTACTTAACTAGAAAACTCTGGATATTCTATCTCCATTTAAAACAGACTGTTTTATTTTTAATCAAAGTTTTGCAAGTCCTTAATTTGAAAAGCACTTTCTGTTAATGTTGTAATGGTACTTAATATTTTAAACCAATAAAGATCAAAAGAGACAAAGAAGGTCATTACATAATGGTAAAGGGATCAATTCAACAAGAAGAGCTCACTATCCTAAATATATATGAACCCAATACAGAAGCACCCAGATTCATAAAGCAAGTCCTTAGAGACTTGCAAAGAGACTTAGACACCCACACACAATAATAATGGGAGACTTTAACACCCCACTTTCAACATTAGACAGATCAAGGAGACAGAAAGTTAACAAGGATATCCAGGAATTGAACTCAGCTCTGCACCAAGTGGACCTAATAGACATCTATAGAACTCTCCACCCCAAATCAATAGAATATACATTCTTCTCAGCACCACATCACACTTATTCCAAAATTGACCACATAGTTGGAAGTAAAGCACTCCTCAGCAAATGTAAAAGAATAGAAATTATAACAAACTCTCTCAGACCAAATCAAACTGGAACTCAGGATTAAGAAACTCACTCAAAACCGATGAACTACATAGAAACTGACAACCTGCTCCTGAATGACTACTGGGTACATAATGAAATGAAGGCAGAAATAAAGATGTTCTTTGAAACCAATGAGAACAAAGATTCAACATACCAGAATCTCTGGGACACATTTAAAGCAGTGTGTAGAGGGAAATTTATAGCACTGAATGCCCACAAGAGAAAGCAGGAAAGATCTAAAATTGACACCTTAACATCATAATTAAAAGAACTAGAAAAGCAAGAGCAAACACATTTAAAAGTTAGCAGAAGGCAAGAAATAACAAAGATCAGAGCAGAACGGAAGGAGATAGAGACACAAAAAAACCCTTCAAAAAATCAATGAATCCAGGAGCTGGTTTTTTGAAAAGATCAACAAAATTGATAGACCGCTAGCAAGATTAATAAAGAAGAAAAGAGAGAAGAATCAAAAAGACACAATAAAAATAATAAAGGGGATATCACCAGCGACCCCACAGAAATACAAACTACCATCAGAGAATACTATAAACAACTCTATGCAAATAAACTAGAAAACCTAGAAGAAATGGATAAATTCCTGGACACATACACTTTCCCAAGACTAAACCAGGAAGAAGTTGAATCCCTGAGTAGACCAATAACAGGCTCTGAAATTGAGGCAATAATTAATACCCTACTAACCGGAAAAAGTCCAGGACCAGACGGATTCACAGCCAAATTCTACCAGAGGTACAAGGAGGAGCTGGCACTATTCCTCTGAAACTATTCCAATCAATAGAAAAAGAAGGAATCCTCCCTAACTCATTTTATGAGGCCAACATCATCCTGATACCAAAGCCTGGCAGAGGCACAACAAAAAAAGACAATTTTAGACCAATATCCCTGATGAACATCAATGCAAAAATCCTCCATAAAATACTGGCAGATCGAATACAGCAGCACATCAAAAAGCTTATCCAACATGATCAAGTAGGCTTCATCCCTGGGATGCAAGGCTAGTTCAACATATGCAAATCAATAAACGTAATCCAGCATATAAACAGAACCAAAGACAAAAACCACATGATTATCTTAATAGATGCAGAAAAGGCCTTTGACAGAATTAAACAGCCCTTCATGCTAAAAACTCTCAATAAATTTGGTATTGATGGAACATATCTCAAAATAATAAGAGCTATTTATGACAAACCCACAGCCAACATCGTACTGAATGGGCAAAAACTGGAAGCATTCCCCTTGAAAATTGGCACAAGACAGGGATGCCCTCTCTCACCACTCCTATTCAACACAGTGTTGGAAGTTCTGGCCAGGGCAATCAGGCAAGAGAAAGAAATAAAGGTATTCAATTAGGAAAATAGGAAGTCAAATTGTCCCTGTTTGCAGATGACATGACTATATATTTAGAAAACCCCATCATCTCAGTCCAAAATCTCCTTAGGCTGATAAGCAACTTCAGCAAGGTCTCAGGATACAAAATCAATGTACAAAAATTACAAGCATTCTTATACACCAATAACGGACAAACAGAGAGCCAAACCATGAGTTAACTCCCATTCACAATTGCTTCCAATAGAATAAAATACCTGGGAATCCAACTTACAAGGAATGTGAAAGACCTCTTTAAGGAGAACTACAAACCTCTGCTCGATGAAATAAAAGAGGACACAAACAAATGGAAGAACATTCCATGCTCATGGATAGAAAGAATCAATATCATGAAAATGGCCATACTGTCGGGAGTAATTTATAGATTCAATGCCATTCCCATTAAGCTACCAATGACTTTCTTCACAGAATTGGAAAAAACTACTTTAAAGTTTATATGGAAACAAAAAAGATTCCACATTGCCAAGACAATGCTAAGCCAAAAGAACAAAGCTGGAGGCATCACGCTACCTGACTTTAAACTATACTAAAAGGCTACAGTAACCAAAACAGCATGGTACTTGTACCGAAACAGAGATATAGACCAATGGAACAGAACAGATCCCTCAGAAATAAGACCACACACATCTACAACCATCTGATCTTTGACAAACCTGGCAAATACAAGAAAAGGTAAAGGATTGCCTATTTAATAAACAGTGCTGGGAAAACTGACTAGTCATATGTAGAAAGCTGTAACTGGATCCTTTCCTTACACCTTATACAAAAAATTTTTTTTTGTTTGTTTTAATTTATTTATTATTATTATACTTTAAGTTGTAGGTACATGTGCATAACGTGCAGGTTTGTTACATATGTATACTTGTGCCATGTTGGTGTGCTGCACCCATCAACTCGTCATTTACATCAGGTATAACTCCCAATGCAATCCCTCCCCCCTGCCCCCTCCGCATGATAGGCCCCTGTGTGTGATGTTCCCCTTCCTGAGTCCAAGTGATCTCATTGTTCAGTTCCCACCTATGAGTGAGAACATGCGGTGTTTGGTTTTCTGTTCTTGTGATAGTTTGCTAAGAATGATGGTTTCCAGCTGCATCCATGTCCCTACAAAGGACACAAACTCATCCTTTTTGATGGTTGCATAGTATTCCATGGTGTATATGTGCCACATTTTCTTTTTTTTTTTTTTTTTTTTTTTTTAATTTATTTTTTATTATTATACTTTAAGTTGGAGGGTACATGTGCATAACATGCAGGTTTGTTACATATGTATACTTGTGCCATGTTGCTGTGCTGCACCCATCAACTCGTCATTTACATCAGGTATAACTCCCAGTGCAATCCCTCCCCCCTACCCCCTCCCCATGATAGGCCCCGGTGTGTGATGTTCCCCTTCCTGAGTCCGAGTGATCTCATTGTTCAGTTCCCACCTATGAGTGAGAACATGCGGTGTTTGGTTTTCTGTTCTTGTGATAGTTTGCTAAGAATGATGGATTCCAGCTGCATCCAAGTCCCTACAAAGGACGCAAACTCATCCTTTTTGATGGCTGCATAGTATTCCATGGTGTATATGTGCCACATTTTCTTAATCCAATCTGTCACTGATGGACATTTGGGTTGATTCCAAGTCTTTGCTATTGTGAATAGTGCCGCAATAAACATACGTGTGCATGTGTCTTTATAGCAGCATAATTTATAATCCTTTGGGTATATACCCAGTAATGGGATGGCTGGGTCATATGGTACATCTAGTTCTAGATCCTTGAGGAATCGCCATACTGTTTTCCATAATGGTTGAACTAGTTTACAATCCCACCAACAGTGTAAAAGTGTTCCTATTTCTCCACATCCTCTCCAGCACCTGTTGTTTCCTGACTTTTTAATGATTGCCATTCTAACTGGTGTGAGATGGTATCTCATTGTGGTTTTGATTTGCATTTCTCTGATGGCCAGTGATGATGAGCATTTTTTCATGTGTCTGTTGGCTGTATGAATGTCTTCTTTTGAGAAATGTCTGTTCATATCCTTTGCCCACTTTTTGATGGGGTTGTTTGTTTTTTTCTTGTAAATTTGTTTGAGTTCTTTGTAGGTTCTGGATATTAGCCCTTTGTCAGATGAGTAGATTGCAAAAATTTTCTCCCATTCTGTAGGTTGCCTGTTCACTCTGATGGTAGTTTCTTTTGCTGTGCAGAAGCTCTTTAGTTTAATGAGATCCCATTTGTCAATTTTGGCTTTTGCTGCCGTTGCTTTTGGTGTTTTAGACATGAAGTCTTTGCCCATGCCTATGTCCTGAATGGTACTACCTAGGTTTTCCTCTAGGATTTTTATAGTATTAGGTCTAACATTTAAGTCTCTAATCCATCTTGAATTAATTTTCGTATAAGGAGTAAGGAAAGGATCCAGTTTCAGCTTTCTACTTATGGCTAGCCAATTTTCCCAGCACCATTTATTAAATAGGGAATCCTTTCCCCATTTCTTGTTTCTCTCAGGTTTGTCAAAGATCAAATGGCTGTAGATGTGTGGTATTATTTCTGAGGACTCTGTTCTGTTCCATTGGTCTATATCTCTGTTTTGGTACCAGTACCATGCTGTTTTGGTTACTGTAGCCTTGTAGTATAGTTTGAAGTCAGGTAGCGTGATGCCTCCAGCTTTGTTCTTTTGACTTAGTATTGTCTTGGAGATGCGGGCTCTTTTTTGGTTCCATACGAACTTTAAAGCAGTTTTTTCCAATTCTGTGAAGAAACTCATTGGTAGCTTGATGGGGATGGCATTGAATCTATAAATTACTTTGGGCAGTATGGCCATTTTCACGATATTGATTCTTCCTATCCATGAGCATGGTATGTTCTTCCATTTGTTTGTGTCCTCTTTGATTTCACTGAGCAGTGGTTTGTAGTTCTCCTTGAAGAGGTCCTTTACATCCCTTGTCAGTTGGATTCCTAGGTATTTGATTCTCTTTGAAGCAATTGTGAATGGAAGTTCATTCCTGATTTGGCTCTCTGTTTGTCTGTTACTGGTGTATAAGAATGCTTGTGATTTTTGCACATTTATTTTGTATCCTGAGACTTTGCTGAAGTTGCTTATCAGCTTAAGGAGATTTTGGGCTGAGATGATGGGGTTTTCTAAATATACAATCATGTCATCTGCAAACAGGGACAATTTGACTTCTTCTTTTCCTAACTGAATACCCTTGATTTCTTTCTCTTGCCTGATTGCCCTAGCCAGAACTTCCAACACTATGTTGAATAGGAGTGGTGAGAGAGGGCATCCCTGTCTTGTGCCAGTTTTCAAAGGGAATTTTTCCAGTTTTTGCCCATTCAGTATGATATTGGCTGTGGGTTTGTCATAAATAGCTCTTATTATTTTGAGGTACGTTCCATCAATACCGAATTTATTGAGCGTTTTTAGCATGAAGGGCTGTTGAATTTTGTCAAAAGCCTTTTCTGCATCAATTGAGATAATCATGTGGTTCTTGTCTTTGGTTCTGTTTATATGCTGGATTATGTTTATTGATTTGCGAATGTTGAACCAGCCTTGCATCCCAGGGATGAAGCCCACTTGATCATGGTGGATAAGCTTTTTGATGTGTTGCTGAATCCGGTTTGCCAGTATTTTATTGAGGATTTTTGCATCGATGTTCATCAGGGATATTGGTCTAAAATTCTCTTTTTTTGTTGTGTCTCTGCCAGGCTTTGGTATCAGGATGATGTTGGCCTCATAAAATGAGTTAGGGAGGATTCCCTCTTTTTCTATTGATTGGAATAGTTTCAGAAGGAATGGTACCAACTCCTCCTTGTACCTCTGGTAGAATTCAGCTGTGAATCCATCTGGTCCTGGACTTTTTTTGGTTGGTAGACTATTAATTGTTGCCTCAATTTCAGAGCCTGCTATTGGTCTATTCAGGGATTCAACTTCTTCCTGGTTTAATCGTGGAAGAGTGTAAGTGTCCAGGAAATTATCCATTTCTTCTAGATTTTCCAGTTTATTTGCATAGAGGTGTTTATAGTATTCTCTGATGGTAGTTTGTATTTCTGTGGGGTCGGTGGTGATATCCCCTTTATCATTTTTAATTGCGTCGATTTGATTCTTCTCTCTTTTCTTCTTTATTAGTCTGGCTAGTGGTCTGTCAATTTTGTTGATCTTTTCAAAAAACCAACTCCTGGATTCATTGATTTTTTGGAGGGTTTTTTGTGTCTCTATCTCCTTCAGTTCTGCTCTGATCTTAGTTATTTCTTGCCTTCTGCTAGCTTTCGAATGTGTTTGCTCTTGCTTCTCTAGTTCTTTTAATTGCGATGTTAGAGTGTCAATTTTAGATCTTTCCTGCTTTCTCTTGTGGGCATTTAGTGCTATAAATTTCCCTCTACACACTGCTTTAAATGTGTCCCAGAGATTCTGGTATGTTGTATCTTTGTTCTCATTGGTTTCAAAGAACATCTTTATTTCTGCCTTCATTTCGTTATGTACCCAGTAGTCATTCAGGAGCAGGTTGTTCAGTTTCCATGTAGTTGAGCGGTTTTGATTGAGTTTCTTAGTCCTGAGTTCTAGTTTGATTGCACTGTGGTCTGAGAGACAGTTTGTTATAATTTCTGTTCTTGTACATTTGCTGAGGAGTGCTTTACTTCCAATTACGTGGTCAATTTTGGAGTAAGTATGATGTGGTGCTGAGAAGAATGTATATTCTGTTGATTTGGGGTGGAGAGTTCTATAGATGTCTATTAGGTCTGCTTGCTGCAGAGATGAGTTCAATTCCTGGATATCCTTGTTAACTTTCTGTCTCGTTGATCTGTCTAATGTTGACAGTGGAGTGTTGAAGTCTCCCATTATTATTGTATGGGAGTCTAAGTCTCTTTGTAAGTCTCTAAGGACTTGCTTTATGAATCTGGGTGCTCCTGTATTGGGTGCATATATATTTAGGATAGTTAGCTCTTCCTGTTGAATTGATCCCTTTACCATTATGTAATGGCCTTCTTTGTCTCTTTTGATCTTTGATGGTTGAAAGTCTGTTTTATCAGAGACTAGTATTGCAACCCCTGCTTTTTTTTGTTCTCCATTTGCTTGGTAAATCTTCCTCCATCCCTTTATTTTGAGCCTATGTATGTCTCTGCGTGTGAGATGGGTCTCCTGAATACAGCAGACTGATGGGTCTTGACTCTTTATCCAGTTTGCCAGTCTGTGTCTTTTAATTGGAGCATTTAGTCCATTTACATTTAAGGTTAAGATTGTTATGTGTGAACTTGATCCTGCCATTATGATATTAACTGGTTATTTTGCTCGTTAGTTGATGCAGTTTCTTCCTAGCCTCGATGGTCTTTACATTTTGGCATGTTTTTGCAATGGCTGTTTCCGGTTGTTCCTTTCCATGTTTAGTGCTTCCTTCAGGGTCTCTTGTAAGGCAGGCCTAGTGGTGACAAAATCTCTAAGCATTTGCTTATCTGTAAAGGATTTTATTTCTCCTTCACTTATGAAACTTAGTTTGGCTGGATATGAAATTCTGGGTTTAAAATTCTTTTCTTTAAGAATGTTGAATATTGGCCCCCACTCTCTTCTGGCTTGGAGAGTTTCTGCCGAGAGATCTGCTGTTAGTCTGATGGGCTTCCCTTTGTGGGTAACCCGACCTTTCTCTCTGGCTGCCCTTAAGATTTTTTCCTTCATTTCAACTTTGGTGAATCTGGCAATTATGTGTCTTGGAGTTGCTCTTCTCGAGGAGTATCTTTGTGGCGTTCTCTGTATTTCCTGGATTTGAATGTTGGCCTGCCCTACTAGGTTGGGGAAGTTCTCCTGGATGATATCCTGAAGAGTGTTTTCCAACTTGGTTCCATTTTCCCCCTCACTTTCAGGCACCCCTATCAGACGTAGATTTGGTCTTTTTACATAATCCCATACTTCTTGCAGGCTTTGTTCATTTCTTTTTCTTCTGTTTTCTTTTGGTTTCTCTTCTCGCTTCATTTCATTCATTTGATCCTCCATCGCTGATACTCTTTCTTCCAGTTGATCGAGTCGGTTACTGAAGCTTGTGCATTGGTCACGTATTTCTCGTGTCATGGTTTTCATCTCTTTCATTTCGTTTAGGACCTTCTCTGCATTAATTACTCTAGCCATCAATTCTTCCACTTTTTTTTCAAGATTTTTAGTTTCTTTGCGCTGGGTACGTAATTCCTCCTTTAGCTCTGAGAAATTTGATGGACTGAAGCCTTCTTCTCTCATCTCGTCAAAGTCATTCTCCGTCCAGCTTTGATCCGTTGCTGGCGATGAGCTGCGCTCCTTTGCCGGGGGAGATGCGCTCTTATTTTTTGAATTTCCAGCTTTTCTGCCCTGCTTTTTCCCCATCTTTGTGGTTTTATCTGCCTCTGGTCTTTGATGATGGTGATGTACTGATGGGGTTTTGGTGTAGGTGTCCTTCCTGTTTGATAGTTTTCCTTCTAACAGTCAGGACCCTCAGCTGTAGGTCTGTTGGAGATTGCTTGAGGTCCACTCCAGACCCTGTTTGCCTGGGTATCAGCAGCAGAGGCTGCAGAAGATAGAATATTTCTGAACAGCGAGTGTACCTGTCTGATTCTTGCTTTGGAAGCTTCCTCTCAGGGGTGTACTCCTCCCTGTGAGGTGTGGGGTGTCAGACTGCCCCTAGTGGGGGATGTCTCCCAGTTAGGCTACTCAGGGGTCAGGGACCCACTTGAGCAGGGAGTCCGTCCCTTCTCAGATCTCAACCTCCTTGCTGGGAGATCCACAGCTCTCTTCAAAGCTGTCAGACAGAGTTCTTTGCGTCTGCAGAGGTGTCTGCTGCGTTTGTTTAGTTTACTGTGCCCGGTCCCCAGAGGTGGAGTTTACAGAGACAGGCAGGTTTCCTTGAGCTGCTGTGAGCTCCACCCAGTTCGAGCTTCCCAGCAGCTTTGTTTACCTACTTAAGCCTCAGCAATGGCGGGCGCCCCTCCCCCAGCCTCGCTGCTGCCTTGCCGGTAGATCACAGACTGCTGCGCTAGCAATGAGGGAGTCTCCGTGGGTGTGGGACCCTCCCGGCCAGGTGTGGGATATGATCTCCTGGTGTGCCTGTTGCTTAAAGCGCAGTATTGGGGTGGGAATTACCCGATTTTCCAGGTGTTGTGTGTCTCAGTTCCCCTGGCTAGGAAAAGGGACTCCCTTCCCCCTTGCGCTTCCCAGGTGAGGCAATGCCTCGCCCTGCTTCAGCTCTCGCTGGTCGGGCTGCAGCAGCTGACCAGCACCGATCGTCCGGCACTCCCCAGTGAGATGAACCCAGTACCTCAGTTGAAAATGCAGAAATCACCGGTCTTCTGTGTCGCTCGCGCTGGGAGTTGGAGACTGGAGCTGCTCCTATTCGGCCATCTTGCTCCGCCCTCTGATCTGTGCCACATTTTCTTAATCCAATCTGTCACTGATGGACATTTGGGTTGATTCCAAGTCTTTGCTATTGTGAATAGTGCTGCAATAAACATACGTGTGCATGTGTCTTTATAGCAGCATAATTTATAATCCTTTGGGTATATACCCAGTAATGGGATGGCTGGGTCAAATGGTACATCTAGTTCTAGATCCTTGAGGAATCGCCATACTGTTTTCCATAATGGTTGAACTAGTTTACAATCCCACCAACAGTGTAAAAGTGTTCCTATTTCTCCACATCCTCTCCAGCACCTGTTGTTTCCTGACTTTTTAATGATTGCCATTCTAACTGGTGTGAGATGGTATCTCATTGTGGTTTTGATTTGCATTTCTCTGATGGCCAGTGATGATGAGCATTTTTTCTTGTGTCTGTTGGCTGTATGAATGTCTTCTTTTGAGAAATGTCTGTTCATATCCTTTGCCCACTTTTTGATGGGGTTGTTTGTTTTTTTCTTGTAAATTTGTTTGAGTTCTTTGTAGGTTCTGGATATTAGCCCTTTGTCAGATGAGTAGATTGCAAAAATGTTCTCCCATTCTGTAGGTTGCCTGTTCACTCTGATGGTAGTTTCTTTTGCTGTGCAGAAGCTCTTTAGTTTAATGAGATCCCATTTGTCAATTTTGGCTTTTGCTGCCGTTGCTTTTGGTGTTTTAGACATGAAGTCTTTGCCCATGCCTATGTCCTGAATGGTACTACCTAGGTTTTCCTCTAGGATTTTTATGGTATTAGGTCTAACATTTAAGTCTCTAATCCATCTTGAATTAATTTTCGTATAAGGAGTAAGGAAAGGATCCAGTTTCAGCTTTCTACTTATGGCTAGCCAATTTTCCCAGCACCATTTATTAAATAGGGAATCCTTTCCCATTCAACATAGTGTTGGAAGTTCTGGCTAGGGCAATTACGCAAGAGAAAGAAATCAAGGGTATTCAGTTAGGAAAAGAAGAAGTCAAACTGTCCCTGTTTGCAGATGACATGATTGTATATTTAGAAAACCCCATTGTCTCAGCCCAAAATATACAAAAATTAATTCAAGATGGATTAGAGACTTAAATGTTATACCTGAAAGCATAAAAACCCTAGAAGAAAACCTAGGCAATACCATTCAGGACATAGGCATGGGCAAGGACTTCATGTCTAAAACACCAAAAGCAATGGCAACAAAAGCCAAAATTGACAAATGGGATCTAAATAAACTAAAGAGCTTCTGCACAGCAAAAGAAACTACCATCAGAGTGAACAGGCAACCTACAGAATGGGAGAACATTTTTGCAATCTATTCGTCTGACAAGTGGCTAATATCCAGAACCTACAAAGAACTCAAACAAATTTACAAGAAAAAAACAAACAACCCCATCAAAAAGTGGGCAAAGGATATGAACAGACATTTCTCAAAAGAAGACATTCATACAGCCAACAGACACATGAAAAAATGCTCATCATCACTGGCCATCAGAGAAATGCAAATCAAAACCACAATGAGATATCATCTCACACCAGTTAGAATGGCAATCATTAAAAAGTCAGGAAACAACAGGTGCTGGAGAGGATGTGGAGAAATAGGAACACTTTTACACTGTTGGTGGGATTGTAAACTAGTTCAACCATTATGGAAAACAGTATGGCGATTCCTCAGGGATCTAGAACTAGAAGTACCATATGACCCAGCCAACCCATTACTGGGTATATACCCAAAGGATCATAAATCATGCTGCTATAAAGACACATGCACACGTATGTTCATTGTGGCACTATTCACAATAGCGAAGACTTGGAATCAACCCAAATGTCCATCAGTGACAGACTGGATTGAGAAAATGTGGCACATATACACCATGGAATACTATGAAGCCATAAAAAAGGATGAGTTTGTGTCCTTTGTAGGGACATGGATGCAGCTGAAAACCATAATTCTCAGCAAACTATCACAAGAACAGAAAACCAAACACCACATGTTCTCACTCATAGGTGGGAACTGAACAATGAGATCACTTGGACTCAGGAAGGGGAACATCACACACCGTGGCCTATTATGGGGAGGGAGGAGGGAGGAGGGATGGCATTGAGAGTTATACCTGATGTAAATGACGAGTTGATGGGTGCTGACGAGTTGATGGGTGCAGCACACCAACATGGCAAAGTATACATATGTAAAAATCTGCACATTGTGCACATGTACCCTAGAACTTAAAGTATAATAATAAAAAAAAATGTAAAAAAAAAAAAGAAAAAGAAAAAATGCTCATCACATTCACCATCAGAGAAATGCAAATCAAAACCACAATGAGATACCATCTCACACTAGTTAGAATGGTGATCATTAAAAAGTCAGGAAACAACATGTGCTGGAGAGGATGTGAAGAAATAGGAACACTTTTACACTGTCGTTGGGACTGTAAACTAGTTCAATCCTTGTGGAAGACAGTGTGGCAATTCCTCAAGGATCTAGAACTAGAAATACCATTTGACCCAGCCATCCCATTACTGGGTATATACTCAAAGGAGTATAAATCATGCTGCTATAAAGACACATGCACAAGTATGTTTATTGGGGCAGTATTCACGATAGCAAAGACTTGGACGCTAGTCAAATGTCCATCAATTACAGACTGGATTAAGAAAACTTGGCACAGGCCGGGCGCGGTGGCTCAAGCCTGTAATCCCAGCACTTTGGGAGGCCGAGACGGGCAGATCATGAGGTCAGGAGATCGAGACCATCCTGGCTAACATGGTGAAACCCCGTCTCTACTAAAAAAATACAAAAAACTAGCCGGGCGAGGTGGCGGGCGCCTGTAGTCCCAGCTACTAGGGAGGCTGAGGCAGGAGAATGGCGTAAACCCGGGAGGCGGAGCTTGCAGTGAGCTGAGATCCGGCCACTGCACTCCAGCCTGGGCGACAGAGCGAGACTACCATCTCAAAAAAAAAAAAAAAAAAAAAAAAAGAAAAGAAAAGAAAATGTGACACATATACACCATGGAATATTATGCAGCCATAAAAAAGGATGAGTTCATGTCCTTTGTAGGGACATGGATGCAAGTGGAAACCACCATTCTCAGCAAACTATTGCAAGAACAGGAAACCAAACATTGCATATTCTCACTCATAGGTGGGAATTGAACAATGAGAACACTTGGACACAGGAAGGGGAACATCATACACTGGGCCTGTCATGGGGTTGAGGGAGTGGGGGAGGGATAGTATTAGGACATATACCTAACGTAAATGATGAATTAATGGGTGCAGCACACCAACATGACACATGTATACATACGTAACAAACCTGCACATTGTGCACATGTACCCTAGAATTTAAAGCTAAAAAAAAAAAAATGTAAAATCTAAACAAGTTTTGCTCATTTTTAGTCAAAGCTTATAGTCCCTAAATTTATTTTTCTAAAGATAGCTATATTACTATCACTTATAATTAACATGGCAAAAGTTGCTACATGGGTTCAGTTCTATACAATATATACTATTTACATTTAACATTTCACAAAGTTCTATTGCATCTAAAGAACACAACAGATTCCATAATTTAAAAACAATAATGATTATTTTCCTGTAAAAGCAAACAGTAAAAAAATTCAGATTTAAAATAAGCCTGAGACAAAGCATGATTTCTTTGAGCTTACCTAAGTAAACCTTATTTACATGGGAATGTATCAATAATTAGCAAAAGTAAAATTCATTATGAAATTCTCCAAATCTTTTGAAGAAAAGTACCATCTTACATTCAAGCATTGAGTTTGCCCATAAAATTATTTAAGCTCAATCTTTCCCTCAATCTTCAAAACTCTGGCATGTAACTACACAAACACTTCAGGAGGGGACAGAATCTCTTTTATCATTCATTCTACCAACCATCAACTTCATAAGAATTAGAATCAAGTGTAATAAGAATGAACTGAATATAATCATTGATATAAATTTATATGTGTTCAGACATAGTCTTTAGACATATTTATCAGTGCACATGTAAATAATACTCAATAATTTCTTTAATAGAGTTCTGCAGAGAAATAGAACCAACAGGATGTGTGTATATAACTCAATTATGTATTTCATCAGCTTCCTTTTTATGTGATGGAAACTACCTACATCTTATGATGAATTTTTTTTCAGTCATTAATCATTAAAATGGGAGACAGAAATCCAGGCTGGGTTTGTGCCCGAGTTTCTATTTTTATTCCCTCACAGTTATCTCCTCGCTGCATGATTCCTCCTCTCAGATATTAACCATAAGGAATGGTTAGCCTCTGACTATAGCTCTAGATGAGCAACACAGCTTCTGGATAATGGAGATGTATTGACTTTAATCAGTTCTAGCAGGAAATCTTGGCGTAGACAACTATGTACTTGATGGTATTCCTATAGGAAAATATATATATAGGAATATATATATATATATATATATATATATAGAGAGAGAGAGAGAGAGAGAGAGAGAATTTTGTGGTAGTAGTACAGATTCAGTTTCAGACATTTGTTCAACAAATGCTAGTGTTCAACATATATAAGTGTTTTGCACTAGGTACTATGTGCTAAAAGTATAGTAAGGAATAAAACTATCTATTTGAGGGAATAAACAAAAACGAATAAAGAAACAGATAAAAATACTATTACCCTTTAGGAAAAGCAACATAAAGTAAAATAACAGAATCTAGAAATAGAGAATAACAAGATAAAAACCTAGTATATACCAACATGATCAACCTGTCAAAATAAGCATCGTCAGTAATGAGACACATTGAAGTTACGTACCACCTGATAGGATGCAATGAAAAAAAAATGCAGCATCCATTCTGGGATATTCTTGTCAAAGTGCATTGCCTGACTCTAGTTACAAGGAAACCTCAGAAAACCTAAATGGAGGCATTCAAAACAGAAGGAAGGGAAAGGGGAAAAGTAAGGGAAAGAGGAAAGGAGAAGGAAGGGGAGAGGAGGAGGAATGAGAAAGAAGGGGAGGAGGAAGGGAAGGGGAGAGGGAAGAGACAAAGGAAGGGGAAAGAGAAGGAGAAAGGAAAGGAGAAAAAGAAGGAGAAGCAAAGCAAAGGAAAAAAGGAAAGAAGAAAATACGGGCCAGAAATCTTGGTCAAGTTAGGTCTAAAGATCTCTTCTCAATAAAAGGGCATTAAAAAGACATGACAGTCAAAGTCAGTGCATGATTCTGAAATTGATCCTTTTGCTATGAAACATTATTGGTACTATTGGTGAAATTGTAATGGGGGCTTAAGAATTAGATAATAGCAATGTATTAAAATTAATTTTCTGGTGTTGTTTGTTGTACAGCGCATGTATTGTGTGTGTGTGTCACACATATATTACTGTAACAGGTTTGTAATATATAGAATTGTGTGTCTGTGTGTGTGTGTATATACATATGTATATACACACACACACAGACACACAGTTTGTTTGTAGAAAATACATACAAAAGCAGGGTTTTTCAACCTTAGCACTATCGCTTTTGACATTTGGGCCATATAAATTTTTGTCGTGGGCATTTCCTGTGAATTGTAGGATGTTTAGCAACATGCCTTGCCTTTAATAACTAAATGACAGTAGCACCTTCCCCACCCTACTTCCCAAGCTAACAACTAAAAAAATCTTGAGATATTATCAGACGTTTCCTGGAGGGCAAAACTGCCCCTGGTTGAGAATCCCTCTTCTAAAGTATTTGGAGATGACAGAACATCAGGTTCATTTCTATATATTGTTAAAATATATTTCAAAGTTGAAGGCAAAATTAAGACATTTTCAGAAAAATTAAATGGGTCAATTTGTCCCCAGCAAATCTGCACTACAAAACATGCTAACAGAAATTTTTTTAGTCTGAAAGGAAATAACATCAAATCAAAGCTCCAAATTAGAGAAAATGAAAAGCATATAAATGATAAGTATATGAGTAGCAGAAAATACTTTTTTATCACTTAATTTCGTTGAAGAGAAACTATTAAAATTTAAAAAGATATCATTTTATTGTAGGGTTTATGATGTGCATAGAAAAATGTATACTAAAAAAATCACAAAGGACATAGAGGGAATAAAGGAAATGTTACTGTCATCAGTTTTTTACATTACATATGAAGTTGTAAAAAATTACCTCTAAGTAAAATTTAGATTAGTTGACTATAAATTGATGATTACTGTAATACAAATAACTCAGTAAAAAAGTTATGCAACTAACTCATCTATGCAATTTAAAATGAATACTTAAAACACAATTAAACAAAAATAAGAGAAGAGAAACAAGAAACAGATTGTACAGTTTTAAAAAGTAGCAACATGTTTCATTTAACATGTTTATGAACTAAATTATCCAATTATAAGGTTGAGATTGTCATATTAGACAAAAAAACAAGACCCAACGAATGTTGTCTACCAGAAACATATATTCAACCTAAAGACACAGATAGGTGAAAAGTAAACCTATAGGAAAAGATAAACCATATACACAACAAGCATTAGGAAGCTTATGTGGTTGTATTAGCAAAATACAAAGCAAACTGGAGGCCGGGCGCGGTGGCTCAAGCCGGTAATCCCAGCACTTTGGGAGGCCGAGACGGGCGGATCACGAGGTCAGGAGATCGAGACCATCCTGGCTGACACGGTGAAACCCCGTCTCTACTAAAAAATACAAAAAATTAGCCGGGCGTGGTGGCGGGCGCCTGTAGTCCCAGGTACTCCGGAGGCTGAGGCAGGAGAATGGCGTGAACCCGGGAGGCGGAGCTTGCAGTGAGCTGAGATCCGGCCACTGCACTCCAGCCTGGGCGGCAGAGCGAGACTCCGTCTCAAAAAAAAAAAAAAAAAAAAAAAAAAAAGCAAACTGGAAAAGGGGGGGCATTATCAGAGAAAATGGGGGCATTTCATAATTATAAAATAACCAATTCATGAGAGGACAATAATATTCTAAAGGGAACACTGACTTAATAATAAAGCCTCATAATTCATGAAGGAAAGTAAGCAGAACTGAAGGGGGAAACAGATAAATGACAGTAATAATTAAAGATTTTAATCTTTAATTAAGTGTTTAATCTTTAATTATCAGTGTTCATCACTATAGAACAGGAAGACAAAACATTAGCATGTCTATAGAACATTTCAACTTCATTATAAACCACTTTGATCTTATTGACATTTATCAAAACTACACTTAAAATGTTGAATGTACAACTTTTTGTGTGTATTGAAGGCATCACCAACATAGTCCAAATGCTGAGTCAAAGAGTAAGTTTAAACGGATTTTGAAGTTTTAGATTTTATAGAATATGTTCTCTGATCACAATAAAATTTAATTTGAAATCAATGACATAAGAGATATCTAGAAAACCCCCAAATAGCTGGAAATCACATGAAACACTATTTAACTAACTCATACCTTATAAATCAAAAGATAATTTAGAAAAAATATAATCAAGGAAAACAGTGTATTGAATAAACATCTGCATCTTAATGTTTATTGCAGCACTATTCACAATACCCAAGATACGGAATCAACCTAAGGGTTCAACAACAGATGAATGGATAAAGAAAACATGGTATACAATGAGTTAGGGAGGATTCCCTCTTTTTCCATTGATCAGAATAGTTTCAGAAGGAATGGTACCAACTCCTCCTTGTACCTCTGGTAGAATTCGGCTGTGAATCCGTCTGGTCCTGGACTTTTTCCGGTTGGTAGGCTGTTAATTATTGCCTTGATTTCAGAGCCTGTTGTTGGTCTATTCAGGGATTCAACTTCTTCCTGGTTTAGTCTTGGGAAAGTGTATGTGTCCAGGAATTTATCCATTTCTTCTAGGTTTTCTAGTTTCTTTGCATAGAGGTGTTTATAGTATTCTCTGATGGTAGTTTGTATTTCTGTGGGGTCGCTGGTGATATCCCCTTTATTATTTTTTATTGTGTCTATTTGATTCTTCTCTCTTTTATTCTTTATTAGTCTTGCTAGCAGTCTATCAATTTTATTGATCTTTTCAAAAAACCAGCTCCTGGATTCATTGATTTTTTGAAGGGTTTTTTGTGTCTCTATCTCCTTCCGTTCTTTTCTGATCTTAGTTATTTCTTGCCTTCTGCTAGCTTTTGAATGTGTTTGCTCTTGCTTCTCTAGTTCTTTTAATTGTGATGTTAGGGTGTCAATTTTAGATCTTTCCTGCTTTCTCTTATGGGCATTTAGAGCTATAAATTTCCCTCTACACACTGCTTTAGATGTGTCCCAGAGATTCTAGTATGTTGTATTTTTGTTCTCATTGGTTTCAAAGAACATCTTTATTTCTGTCTTCATTTCGTTATGTACCCAGTAGCCATTGAGGAGTAGGTTGTTCAGTTTCCATGTAGTTGAGTGGTTTTGAGGGAGTTTCTTAGTCCTGAGTTCTAGTTTGATTGCACTGTGGTCTGAGAGACAGTTTGTTATAATTTCTATTCTTTTACATTTGCTGAGGAGTGCTTTGCTTCCAACTATCTGGTCAATTTTGGTATAAGTGTGATGTGGTGCTAAGAAGAATGTATATTCTGTTGAATTGGGGTGGAGAGTTCTGTAGATGTCTATTAGGTCCGCTTGGTGTAGAACTGAGTTCAATTCCTGGATATCCTTGTTAACTTTCTGTCTCCTTGATCTGTCTAATGTTGACAGTGGGGTGTTAAAGTCTCCCATTATTATTGTGTGGGAGTTTAAGTCTCTTTGTAAGTCTCTAAGGACTTGCTTTATGAATCTGGGTGCTCCTGTATTGGGTTCATATATATTTAGGATAGTGAGCTCTTCTTGTTGAATTGACCCCTTTACCATTGTGAACAGGCAACCTACAGAATGGGAGAAAAATTTTGCAATCTACTCATCTGGCAAAAGGGCTAATATCCAGAACCTACAAAGAACTCAAACAAATTTACAAGAAAAAAACAAACAACCCCATCAAAAAGTGGACGAAGGATATGAACAGACACTTCTCAAAAGAAGAAATTCATACAGTCAACAGACACATGAAAAAATGCTCATCATCACTCACCATCAGAGACATGCCAATCAAAACCACAATGAGATACCATCTCACACCAGTTAGAATAGCAATCATTAAAAAGTCAGGAAACAACAGGTGCTGGAGAGGATGTGAAGAAATATGAACACTTTTACACTGTTGTTGGGACTATAAACTAGTTCAACCATTGTAGAAGACAGTGTGGCGATTCCTCAGGGATCTAGAACTAGAAATACCATTTGACCCAGCCATTCCATTACTGGGTATATACACAAAGGAGTATAAATCATGCTGCTATAAAGACACATGCACACATATGTTTATTGTGGCACTATTCACAATAGCAAAGACTTGGAACCAACCCAAAAATGACAGACTGAATTAAGAAAATATGGCACATGTACACCATGGTATACTATGCAGCCATAAAAACGGATGAGTTCATGTCCTTTGTAGGGACATGGCTGCAGCTGGAAACCATCATTCTCAGCAAACTATTGCAAGAACAGAAAACCAAACACTGCATGTTCTCACTCATAGGTGGGAATTGAACAATGAGAACACTTGGACACAGGAAGGGGAACATCACACACCGGGGCCTGTCATGGGGTGGGGGGAGCGGGGAGGGATTGCATTAGGAGATATACCTAATGTAAATGACGAGTTAATGGGTGCAGCACACCAACATGGCACATGTATACATATGTAACAAACCTGCACGTTGTGCACATGTACCCTAGAACTTAAAGTATAATTAAAATAAATAACGAAATAAATACATAATGAAATAAAATAAAATAAAATAAAGAAAATATGGTATACAGGCTGCGCATGATGACTTATGCCTATAATCACAGCACTTTGTAAGGCCGAGGTACACTGGAGGTCAGCAGTTCAAGACTAACAAGGCCAACACAGTGAAACCCCATCTCTACCAAAAATATAAAAATTGGCTGGGTGTGGTGGCACATCCCCAGCTACTTGGGAGCCTGAGGTGGAAAAATCATTTGAATCTGGGAGGCAGAGGTTACAGTGAGTCAAGGTCACATCACTGCACTCCAGAGCAAGACTCCATCTCAAAAAAAAAAAAGACGGAAAGAAAAGAAGAAAGAAGAAAGAAAGAGAGAGAGAGAGAGAGAGAGAGAGAGAGAGAGAGAGAGAAAGAGAAAGAAAGAAAGAAAGAAAGAAAGAAAGAAAGAAAGAAAGAAAGAAAGAAAGAAAGAAAGAAAGAAAGAAAGAAAGAAAGAAGAGAGAGAGGAAGGAAGGAAGGAAGAATATATACACAATCAAGTACTATTCAGCCATAAAAGAGAAGGAAATCCTGTCCTTCACAGCAATATGCATGGAAATGGAGGATATTATGTGAGTGAAATGAGCCAAAAAAGGAAAGTTAAACATTACAGCTTCTCACTCATATGTGGAAGCTAAAATATTTTGATCTTATAGAAGTTAAAAGTAAAACAGAGGATGCTAGAGGCTGAGAAGTGTAAGAGGAAGGGAGGGATAGGAAGAGATTTGTTAAAAGATTCAAAATTAAAGCTAGATCAGAGGAATAAATTCTAATGCTCTATACCACTATGGTGTGACAATAGTTAACAATAATATATTATATAGTTTCAAATAGTTAGCAAAGGATATTGAATGTTCCCAAAACTAAGAAATGATAAACGTTTGCAATGATGGATATGCTAATTAACATCATCTCATCAGGGTAATTACATATATACACTATGTGTATTGAAACATCACTATGTACCCATAAATGTGCATAATTATGTCAATTAAAAAATAACGTTATGATAATAACACAGTTACATATTTGTGGTATAGAGTTAAATTGACAGGGTAATTTACTACTTTAAATTCTTATATCAGAAAAATACATATGTTTAAAAGTCAATGAAAAAATAAGAAACAAATAAATTAAACATAATTTGAAAAAAAAAGAATAGAGGTAATGAAAGAGATAAATGAAATTGAAAGTAAATAGTAAATTCACAAAGTGAAAAGTTCCTTTGAAAAGATGAATAAAGTTGTTACATACTAGTAAGACTGAGAAAAAAGGACTGAAAAAAGAAGAAATATCATTACAGAACATATATATTTAAATGATAATAACTATTATGAACAATTCTATACTCACGAATTTGGCAGCTAAAGTTCTTAAAAGAGACAGATTACCAAAGCTTATTTAAGAACGAATTGATAATGTGGATTTTTCTATGTCTATATGTATCCATATACTCTATGGTTTTTAATTTATTGGCCTATGGTTGCTAATAGTAGCCTCTAATGATCCTTAGAATTTCAACGAAGAAATTTAAAATGACTTGAAAAATTTATTGAAACAAATGAAAATGGAAACACAACACACCAAAACCTATGGGATGCAGCAAAAACAGCAGTAAGAGGGAAATTTATACCTATAATTTCCAAGATCAAAAAAGTGAAAAACCTCAAGTAAATAACCTGATGATACACCTTAAAGAACTAGAAATGCAAGAGTAAACCAGATGCAAAATAAGTATAGAAGAAAGGAAAGAATGAAGAGCAGAAATTAATTAAACTGAAATGAAAAAATACAAAATATCAATAAAATGAAAAGTTTGTTTTTTAAAAAGATAAACCATACCTACTAACCTTTAGCCACACTTGAAAAAAATGACCTAAATAAATGAAATCAGAGATGAAAAAGATGACGTTATAAATAATATTGTAGAAATTCTAATGATGATTAGAGGCTATTGTGAACAACTATAGATCAATAAATTAGAAAATCTAGAATAAATGGATACATTCCTAGACACATACAACCTAGCAAGAATGAACTATGAAGAAATCCAAAACCTGTAAAGACCAATAAGTAATGAGATGGAAACATAATAAAAAGTTTCCCAGGAAAGAAAAGTCCAGGACCTGATGGCTTTACTCATGAATTTTACCAAATATTTTAAAAAGAACTAATACCAATCCTACTAAAACTACTGTGAAAAATAGAGGAGGAGGGAGTATTTCCAAACTCGTTCTACAAGGCCAGTATTACTCTGATACCAAAACCAAAGACACATGAATAAAACTACAGGCCAATATCCCTGGTGAACACTGATGCCAAAATGCTCAACAAGATACTAGCAAACTGCATTCAATAACACATTAGAAAGATCATTCATCATGACCAAGTGGGATTTATCCCAGGGATGCAAGGATAGTTAAACATATGCAAATCAATTAATGTGATGCATCATATCAATAGAATGAAGGACAAAAACCGCATGATCATTTCAATTGATGCTAAAAAAGCATTTGATAAAATTCAACATCTGTACATGATCATAGTCTTCAAAAAACTGTATAGAAGGAACATACCTCAACATAATAAAAGCCACAGAGAACAGACCCACAATTAGTATCATACTAAATGGGGGGAAACTGAAAGCCTTTCCTCTGAGACCTGGAACAAGAAAAGGATGCCCACTTTCATTACTGCTATTCAACATAGTACTAGAAGTCCTAAGCAAGTCCTAGTTAGAGCAATCAGTCAAAAGAAAGAAATAAAGGGACATGCAAACTGGAAATAAAGTAGTCAAATTATCCTCGTTTGCAAAAATTAGCAAATATATTACTAAAAACAATAAACAACCAAAACTATGAAAACAGATGCAAAATTTAAAAATATATATTAGCAAATAAATTCTAATAATTCATAAGATACATATAATAATTAACTGGGTTTTGCTGTGGTAATAAACAGTTATTTTAACATCTCCAAATTAACCAATATATTTGAATTAATTAATAGCATTAAGAAGACAAATCCATATAGTGATCTGAATAGATGTAGAAAATTCTATTGACAAAATTATGTAAGTATTCTTGATAAAACTTCAGAGTAGACTATGAATAGAGGCAAACTTTTTTTATTATATTAGAGAAGAGCATCTACATAATCATACATCAAATGTCATACTTAATGACTATATATTGAATGTGTTTCCAATGTTCCCAGTGTTCCAACATTGAGAACAAGGCAAGTATATATGTCCTTGTAACTTATTTTTAATGTACTGAGGTTTGAGCCAGTATTAAAAAGCAATTAAAAAAAGAATGAAATACAAAATTTGGAAAATAAAACAGCCACAGAAATCTTTATGTACAGACAACACAATCATTTATGTATAAAATCATAATATATAAAACAAGACACAAGACCAATATGTGAAAATAAATTATATTTCTTTGAAAATTGTATTTGCTATCATCAAAACATAATAAAATGTATACAATAATACTATCCTGGAAACTACTAAGCATTTCTGAGAAAAATTACATAAGACCTAAGTCCATTTTCATAAATTAAAGACTTGAACATGTTAAGATACCAGTTTTCAATTTGGTTATTAGATTAAATTTCAAACAAAATCTCATCTTCTATTTTGAAGAAACTGGTAAGTTGTTTTTAAAATTTATATAGAAATGCACAGGATGTATAATAGAAAGATAAAAATTATGATGAAGCATGAATTGGGAGAAATTATTATTCCTGACTGAATACTGGTCAAAAGCTATCTAAACAAGACAAAGTGATATTGGTGTAAGGGAATATGCATAGATTAATAGAGAAGAATAGAAATATACAAATACATATTTGGTCATTTAATTTTAAACAAAGGCACCAAGCAATTCAAACCAAAAAGGAAAATCTTTCCAATAAATGACTACATAAGTCAAAAAAAAAAAAAAAACTTAAGCCCTATATCATAACACACAAACTAATTTCAGGTATATAATAGATTTAGGTGTATAGTCTAAAGCTATAAAGATTCTGATATAAAGTGTAAGAGAAAATCTGCCCCATCTTCAAGAAATATTTCTTAGGACATAGAGAACAATAAATTTATATTAACAGGATTTCTTTAAAAATGAAAAAGAAATAATGATAAATCTCTCTTAAGAAAATGAAAGGGCAAGCTACAGACTAGAATAAGATATTCAAGATATCTGAAAAAAAACTTGAGTATGTAAAGAAATTCTACACATTAATAAGAAAAAGTTATCCTAATTTCTAACTTGAACAGATATTCACGCTACCTGACTTCAAACTATACTACAAGGCTACAGTAACCAAAACAGCATGGTACTGGTACTGAAACAGAGAAATAGACCAATGGAACAGAACAGAGTTCTCAGAAATAATACCACACATCTACGGCCATCTGATCTTTGACAAACCTGAGAGAAACAAGAAATGGGGAAAGGATTTCCTATTTAATAAATGGTGCTGGGAAAATTGGCTAGCCATAAGTAGAAAGCTGAAACTGGATCCTTTCCTTACTCCTTATACGAAAATTAATTCAGGATGGATTAAAGACTTAAATGTTAGACCTAATACCATAAAAACCCTAGAGGAAAACCTAGTTAGTACCACTCAGGACATAGGCATGGGCAAAGACTTCATGTCTAAAACACCAAAAGCAATGGCAACAAAAGCCAAAATTGACAAATGGGATCTAATTAAACTAAAAAGCTTCTGCACAGCAAAAGAAACTACCATCAGAGTGAACAGGCAACCTACAGAATGGGAGAAAATTTTTGCAATCTACTCCTCTGACAAAGGGCTAATATCCAGAACCTACAAAGAACTCAAACAAATTTACAAGAAAAAAACAAACAACCCCATCAAAAAGTGGGCGAAGGATATGAACAGACATTTCTCAAAAGAAGACATTCATACAGCCAACAGACACATGAAAAAATGCTCATCATCACTGGTCATCAGAGAAATGCAAATCAAAACCACAATGAGATACCATCTCACACCAGTTAGAATGGCGATCATTAAAAAGTCAGGAAACAACAGGTGCTGGAGAGGACGTGGAGAAATAGGAACACTTTTACACTGTTGGTGGGATTGTAAACTAGTTCAACCATTATGGAAAACAGTATGGCGATTCCTCAAGGATCTAGAACTAGATGTACCATATGACCCAGCCATCCCATTACTGGGTATATACCCAAAGGATTATAATTCATGCTGCTATAAAGACACATGCACACGTATGTTTATTGCGGCACTATTCACAACAGCAAAGACTTGGAATCAACCCAAATGTCCATCAGTGACAGACTGGATTAAGAAAATGTGGCACATATACACCATGGAATATTATGCAGCCATAAAAAAGGATGAGTTTGTGTCCTTTGTAGGGACATGGATACAGCTGGAAACCATCATTCTCAGCAAACTATCACAAGAACAGAAAATCAAACACCGCATGTTCTCACTCATAGGTGGAAACTGAAAATGAGATCACTTGGACTCAGGAAGGGGAACATCACATACCGGGGCCTATCATGGGGAGGGGGGAGGGGGGAGGGATTGCATTGGGAGGTATACCTGATGTAAATGACGAGTTGATGGGTGCTGACAAGTTGATGGGTGCAGCACAGCAACATGGCACAAGTATACATATGTAACAAACCTGCACGTTATGCACATGTACCCTAGAACTTAAAGTATAATAATAATAAAAAATAAAAAATAAAAGAAAATAAAAGGTATACAAATTGCCAAGATGCACATGAAATTACACCTGACATCTTTAATTTTGTGTAAATACAAATTAAAACCACAAAGAGTTACTACTTGCAGAATGGAAAAAATGACAACACTAAATATTGATGAACTAACTTATGATGAACAACTCAACCTTTCATAATTTGCTGATGGTAGACTAAAATAAATACACACTTTTGGAAACTAATCCAGTTTCTTATAAAGTTAAACATAAAAATATTTCATCATTTATCAATTTCACTCCTAGGCCTTTACACAAGATCAATTGAATGTCCATAAAAAGACTTTTACATACATGCTTATAGCAGTATTACTGAAAGTAGCAGAAACGTTGAAAAAAAAAACAAATATTCATCCAAAGGAAAACAAATTTTTTTTAAATGTGTATATCTACACAATGGAAT
The DNA here is from genome assembly GCF_043159975.1 of Macaca nemestrina. Classification (NCBI taxonomy): domain Eukaryota; kingdom Metazoa; phylum Chordata; class Mammalia; order Primates; family Cercopithecidae; genus Macaca; species Macaca nemestrina. The sequence continues at coordinate 21,812,014 of NC_092140.1, forward strand.
ACTACTTAGCAATAAAAACAATGAACCACACAATGGAATACTACTTAGCAATGAAAATAATGAAATATTGATACACACAACATGAATGAATCTCAAGAGAATATATATAAAACAAAAATAGTGAGACACAAAATATATGAAGTCCAAGAACAGACAAAACTATTACATGGATATAGACTTCAGAAAGCATATTGCCTATTGGAGCTGGGAAATGACTGAAAGGGGAAAAAGGGAACTTTCTAGGGGGTAGAAACATTCTGTATCTTGATTTAGGTTTTGGCTACATGAATTTATATATATGTGTCATCAAATTATATATCAACAATCTATGCATTTATTCAAAATTTCCCTCAATACATAATAATAAAAAACTAAAATTGAGAACTCAGTACTAGACTGAATCATCAAGAAAAGCATAATATTTAAGGTGTAGGTCATACAGGCATCAGAGATCTAGAAGTAGTAGAATTGATGTCTTCAGAGTTGAGGCATTTTGAAATACCATGAAACTCGAGACCCATATCATGAAAAACCATCATGCTTTCTATTGCTTATATCCTGGCAATAACCTGTTTGGTTGCATGAAGGAAGGATCTGATTCTACATGTTAATTTTCTATTATTAGAGAACATCGCCAATTTTGCTTCTCATTCATGTATCTATTTAGAACCTCACTATTTTTTCAGGGTAGGAAAGTACAATGTTTCATTTAAAATAGGCATTAGGACTAATTTTCCATAACTCCATAATATCAGGAAAAGATGACTCATTTCATATGCATGTTTGAATGTGGATTGCCATGGTTGTAATGGCTAGGGGGAAAGTATACATTTTACAGATACTTTAAGGTAGATTAAACATAATTTCATTGCTTAGATATGACTATTCTCTTAAGAGCTGAAAAGCCAATGAAGTTTGAAGCTGTGCCTGTTCTTTGGTTTCATTCCATGGTTACTAAGAGCTAGTTAGAAAAGCATGTTAAAACTCACCTATACAGAAGATAAAGTCTGTCAACACCTATTAGCTATTGTCTTTACCAAATTTTACTATTGCATTTTCTGAAATTTAGACTATAAAGTTTGAAAACAGGACTAAAAAGTTCAAATGAGTATCTTTTAAAAATAGTAACAGAGATGCTTCAATTTACTTACCATCAACTGGTATATGCAATGAGATTACTATTTAATACATGTATTCACATTTCCAGGAAACATAAAATAGTTAACATCTTAGAAAATAGAAAAAAATCAAGTGTGACTTGAAAGTGGTGAATTCTCATTTTAACCATCATATGTTAAGTCTAGAAACTAAACTCCTTATTTTAAGCAAATATTGAAAACATGTCTATTAACAGTATAAATTTGAGGTTTAGATTTCATTTATATTTTAAAAGTGAAAATAAGCAATTGAAATATTAAGTTATTTATTAAAAATGAATTTAATTTATAGTGTGATTGGATGAGAGAGTGCTTGCTTATTTTTGCTTTTCTTGGTTGAAATTTTCAGTATCTTTAAAAAATCAAAACTATTGAACTCATGGAGATAGAGAATAGAAGGATAGTTACTAGAGGCCAGGAAGAGTAGTTTTGGGAGGGGGAAGAGGGGAGGAAGGGGAAATGATTAATGGGTACAAAAACACTAGAAAGAATGAATAAGATCTATTATAGTATTTGATAGCACAGCAGGGGGACTAGAGTCAATCATTTAATTGTATATTTTAAAATAACTAAGAGTTTAATTGAATTGTTCATAACACAAAGGATACATGCTTGAGGGGATGCAGACCCAATTTTCTATGATGTGATTATTACATATTGCATGTTTATACCAAAATATCTCATATACCCCATAAATACATATACCTATCATGTACCTACAAAAACTAAAAATAAAAAAGTAATAAATTTTCAATATCTGTATTTGTCCTGAAAATGCTAAAATGTATTGTTCTGATTACAGAACTATTCATACTATAACTGTTTATAGAATAATTTAATTGGTTATAGCACCTCTTTTTTTCCTACTTGCTCATAGAACACTGGTATCTATTCTTGGCTCAGACCATGAAGGGGTTGGAAAGCGACAGAGTAAGTGAATAAATAAACCTTCTAACAGCAGAGATTTCAGGAAAAAAATAACCATAGTGAAATTGGAAGACTTAAGGAAAGCTATTTATGTTACTCTGAGGAATACAAATCAATAAAAGTTCATGGTTGAAAGCTTCTCATTGATTGGAACATACTGGTAGCACAGTAATTTCAAAACCCGATGTAGGGTTTCCCAACCACACCACATTTTCTGATTGTATCCAATAAAATGTTATGACCTAGAAATGGTTATCTCTAGTATAAATGTCTTGAATGACTTTATTTTTTCATGTTAACATGACTAAGCTGATATCAGGACATTTTAAATAAGGATTCAAAGAACTGTAAAATCCTGTTAAGTTAAATATTTCAAAGTCAACTTCATGAATGTTGTTGTTGGAAAGCACATTCATCATTCAGAGGTGTGAAGAATAATACAGACAATAATTTGATTACCTTTCTAGAAGTTGGTTAAATTTTCCATTCTTTAGAGTGCCAACCAATCCTCTGTTAATTCTTTAGCTGTATCTAAACCAACAGAAGCTGTTGTAAATCTCTCCATGCTGCAATGCCAGTGTAAAGTCTTATTGTGTTTTGGTATAAGGGCAGAGTAATCACCCTTCTAAGATGTACCTTAATTTCCCATGCTGCTTCTAAAAAATTACCCTTCTGTAAGTGCTGCTGATCAATGTATCTGCCACATCAACTATGATATTTTAAATGAAAAAAGGAATAAAACTCTTCCAAGAAAAAGTCTTATCCACATCAAGCATTATACCCCCATCAAGCATTATACCCGCAGATGAGAAACAGAAACCCTCCCCAAAACTTGAAAAGTTAGACACCGAGTATCAAAGTTTCTTGAAGAAATTTTTAACGTTTTTCGACTTCATACCAACTTATTATTTCTATAATTTTTTAAAATTCCATTAATTTACCATTCAATACATTGGTCAGTTCATGGAAACACTTGTACTTACCATTCAGGTTGTATACAAGGGTGAAAACTATTAATGAAAAACAGCATACAGAGATGAATAATACCAATAAACTACCACACTAGAATGTAAACTACACAAGGGCAGAGACTTCAGTTGTTTGGTTCAATGCTGTTGTTCTGAAGCCTAGAATGGTGCCTGTCTTAGAGCAGGCACTCAGCAAATATTTCATAATGAAATACCTGAACTGAAGCTCTCCCAGTTCTGCATTATCTCATTAAAGTATAGGCATGCTCCACATAACAATGTTTGGCTAACGATGGATCACATATACCACAGTGGTTCCCTTAAAGTTATAATGGAGCTGAAAACTTCCTATTACTTGTTGAGGTCCTAGCTGCAGTATCATTACGGTTCAATCATTATTCACATGTTTATGGTGAGGCTGGTGTAAATAAACCTAAAAAGAGAAGACGAACTCCCAAGAAAATGCAGTGATGTGTGCAGCTTCTGCGGGTCTCAACAAGTTCCTTAAAATTTTTTTTTTTTGAGACGGAGTCTCGCTCTGTCGCCCAGGCTGGAGTGCAGTGGCGCGATCTCGGCTCACTGCAAGCTCCGCCTCCCGGGTTTACGCCATTCTCCTGCCTCAGCCTCCTGAGTAGCTGGGACTACAGGCGCCCGCCACCGCGCCCGGCTAATTTTTTGTATTTTTAGTAGAGACAGGGTTTCACCGTGGTCTCGATCTCCTGACCTTGTGATCCGCCCGCCTCGGCCTCCCAAAGTGCTGGGATTACAGGCGTGAGCCACCGCGCCCGGCACCTTAAAAAGTTTTAAAACATGGACTCCAACATCAAAAGACTTTCCTTAATAGAGAGAAATGTTCATGATGCATTATTTGCTTATAAGCAAATCTGTAAGAAGAGAGAAAAAAAAAAAAAAAAAAAACAAGTAAACCACCATGGACATATTTCTAAAAAAGTGACACCTAGGATCTTCCAGAAGTATTTTTAAAGAAGGTACTATTATCATCGGAAATGAAAGGTCTATACATGTCATTTGCCCTGATGACCTTTCAATGGAATAAGATATGGAAGAGAAAGATGGTGATATTGATGATCCTGACTGTGTGCAGGCCTAGGCTAATACGTGTGTTTGAGTCTTAGTTTTTTAGGGAAAAAGACTCATGAATCTTACATTGTATATTGTCATATGGGTGAGATTCAACAAGGTAATAAAAATATAATTAGAAATTTTTTAATTAGAAAAAAGTTTTCAAAGTAAGAATATAAAGAAAAAAATTAAAACAATTAATGTTTGTAAAGTAAAAATGTCACAGTGAGCTAAGGTTAATTTTTTATGTGAAAAAGAAAACATTTTTGAAATTTATCATAGCCTAAGTGTACAGTGTTTATAAAGTCTACAGTAGTGTATAGTAATGTCTTTGGTCTTCACATTCATTCACTACTTACTGACTCACCTAGAGCAACTTCCAGTCCTGAAAGCTCCACTCATGGTGGGGTTCCCTATATGAGTGTATTTTTTCTTTACCTTTTAGATTTTATTTTTACGTATTTTCCCATGTTTAGATCTGTTTACTTACACAAATATCTACCATTGTGCTACAATTGCCTACAGTATTCAGTACCTCTGGGGCACTGAGTGTATCTCATCTCTAAATGAGATGTGTTTAAAGCCCTTTTTCTGTCAGAAACAATAATTATCTTCATGATACTTACCAGGTGTCAGCTCAGACCTCGCCTCTCTGATCGCTCAAGCCTCAATTATAGATCCTTTTATCTGCATTTGTAGTGCCTTCCATATTCTTTATCATTATATTGCATCTTGTTTACATATTCACTTATATCCTGCAGAAGGCTCAACTCCAAAGAGGCAGGTATGTGTCTACTTTGTATTTCCTGGACTCAATATTTCTTTTGTCAATATATAAAACATGACTATTCATCATTTCATGAAATTGTTAATAGTTAATAAGGATAGAGCCCCAAACACAAATAAATGCAAATAACACAAAACAACTTTTTTCTCGTGTAGATCAATGGTGGAATCTAAAATACAACAATCACCTTTTTTTCTATATATAGAGAGACATATCTAACAAATGAAGCTTGAAAAGTCACAAAGGAAAAGCACTGGCATTTGTGTGAGGTTAGACTTTTAAAAAATAGATCTTGGAAAACGAAGGAAGAGAATCTAATTCTATAAAATATAGATGTGAATATTTGAAGCTCTTCATGAAAATATGACACACTATAATCTAGAGACATTCCTAAAAGTTTGAAATACAATAGACTAGGGAAGATCAGACTTCTTTTCAACTAGTATAGGAAACATGTCTTTTATTACATATAGGTGTTGCAGAGGGCAACATTAAATCCCTTTATTGGGTTTATCAACCTTGATATTATTGACAGTTTGAACCAGAAAGCTCTTTGTTGTGACAACCAGAAATGGCTCCAGACATTAGCAAATGTCACCTGAGGAGTAAAATAGCCCAGGGTTGTTTTATAAATTTCAGGCAGATTTGGCCAAAAGCATGGATGTCAGATATATAGTGACAGTTTTATTGTTAATTTAATGATACTAATGATCGTCAATTAATTATATTAATTGTCATTGGTTATCAAAGGTTAAGCATCGCTAACCTTTGAAGGTGAGAGTCATGGTATCTCAACCAAATACTAGTGTTGTAACTTTCAAACAATTATTGATCTGAAAAACCTCCGTTGAAAGATACAAGTAATCAGCATATCAAAGATTATAACTAAGTGCCAGTTTGATATACTGGAAGGGAGAAGAAAGAAATCTCAAGGCCTGACTCATCTTTGCCTCTACTCTGTGAGACAGTGAGCGACATCCTTTACAATTTTGTCGCTCACTTTTCTCATCTTTACGTTGACGGTATGAATTATTTTTTAGTTCCCTAATAGCTCTAATATTCCATGATCACATGACATCATTTTGTGTATATCAGGGTTAGCAAAATAAAAATAGCCACTCTCTTCTGAGACATGCATCATAATGTACCACAGCTGATATTAAGCATAAAAAGATTTTTATAGATTATGTAATTTTTGGAGGTTTCCCTTGATCAAAAGCTCAATAGCCATTTGAAGGTACCTGAAATTCTATCAGAAACTCATCTTTCTTTGAGTTAAAGCAACTCTTTTCAAACTGTGTTCTATGGATACTCAAGAGTATACATTAAAGGGCAGTGAGCCGGTAAGACTCTAAACCTCCAATAATTCAAACAGAATACACAAGCTTTAATAATGTTATTTATTGAGGTTTGGCAAAAAAAAAAATCTCTGAATATAGACTTTGGTTAGATATGAAAAAGCACTGGAAGGTATAAAATGTATTTTAAAATGTTCATAGAGCTATTAAACCATGTGTGGTTTATTGGCAATGGATGGAAATTCACTCATTCTTCTTTCCAAGGCAGCCTCGTGAGGGAGGACAGTGCCTCTACAGAGCAATGTCTGGGATAAACAAGCCTGGAAAGTCAGACACAAAGCCCTGGTCATTCTGAGTGTAGGAATACATGTCATGTCATCACACTAAAAGGGCAGGTAGCAGTGGGCTGAAAATTGCATGGTTTTGAAACAGGCATGTATGTGGAAACCCAGCAGAAGCAAATGCGTTCTTCATTAGATAAAATAAAAAAAAAAAATAAAAAAAAAAAAAGAACGATCGGTTTGCAGCACACAGGTCGGAGAGAGTTGCAGAGATACTAGGATAAGCTAAAGAAGCTGATCACCTCCTTTCAATAAGCCAAAACTAATTTTTTCATGGCAGCTGTAGATCTGCCCTCTCACATTTAAAAAAAAGTTCACATTTAAGCATTCTGGGATTCAAGATAATAAATAAAATACCAGCAATCTATATTGTATTAAGTTTTAGAAATAGCCATATGGCATAAAATACATTTTCAGGAATATCTGATTTTTCAAAGTTACTCATTATACAAAGGTAAAGTTGTACTATCTTGTAAATTATTTGCGTAACAATTGACTTTCAAGTACATAGAACTCCTAATGAATCATCATCAGAAGCAAGATGGTACTGTTAAGAATCTATTGGAAAGCTTTACTACTATGGTTTAAGAGATTAATTCAAATATTGTATCTCCCAAATATAGTTAACAACAGATCTACTTCACTTATGAAAGAAGCTGAATCACTTTAAAACATCCTCTTTTCTACCATCTTCTTTATTCCCTTCTATTTTCTCTTTCTCTTCCATTTGTACTTTCTGTTCTTCTAACTCTTATAGGCCCACCTCCCTTCAGAAAACCGTCCTTTAGGCTGGCGCCCCTCCCAGGCCCAGGCATATTCCCATAGTTATGTCTCTTCCACTGCATTTACTGCAACTCTTCCCTCACTACCAAAGGTTTCTGTGGACAGGATTAAGCCCACTTACATTTTAAATTCCTAGTTTCTACTACTAGTTTTTGGTATGCAAGAACATCTAATAAATATTACTTCAATCAATAATTAAATAAACAAACTGTTGGCCACGTTTATCCAACATAGGAACTGAGAATACACTACAGCCTTGTGCTTCCTTCCTAATAAAATAGAGCAAGTTATGTTTTCAAGGTGAGAGTAAGGGACAAAATTGATATTCAAATGAAAACTGGCATTTAAATACATGGTCTGAAATTAGTACCAATTAATAATTATGATTTTTTTATGCAAAAAGTTTAGGACTGAAAAGCAGCAGCCCATTCCATCACTGTGAACTGATTTCAGCATTTTAGAAAGAACAGAAAATTACACGACATGATTACATAATAACTGCCAAGACCCACATCAATACCTCACTATTAAAAGCATTTTGCTCAACTAGAATGATCTTTTCCAAAGTTATGGAGAGAATGATCTTTTCCAAAGTTATTGAGGCTGTATTTTCTACTATAAGACTATAAATAATATTCTTCAAAAATTAGATTTATGGTCACTAAAAGGTATGTATTTATGGTCACTAAAAGGTATGTATTTTGAAAATAAAATGAGTTAAAATTTCCTGGCAAAATACATCTAACTTTAGAAACTAATCTCAGAGATCATTTAACCAGGAGATTAATTTCTGATTATACAACCAAGAAGAATGAGGAAAGTTTTGTTTTATTATTCTATTTCTAAATAATCTGGTATCTCTTCTCTGTAATATTTACTAAACATATATTTTAACCAGGGATGAGGGTTCTCATTATTCTTTTGATCTTAATTCTTATTCTTAGGTTAGAAATGTGGAACCAAAGTAGAAATATTACATCAAATCTTAGGGAAAAAGAACACTTCTCCCCTCTAAATCAGAAATGTAACACTCAGCAGCTGAGAGGAAGCAAACCATGCCTAATTCTATGTCGTTGCTCTTTGACAGCATTTTTTTTTAATCAAATTCTATGATGTACTTACAGTAAAGGCCATAATTTTTCTAATCTATGTGTATGTATGTGTGTGTGTGTGTGTGTATATGTCTGTGTGTATATATATATATACACACACACACACAGAGATTATATATGTCTGTGTATACATATACAGATTATATATATATGTCTACATATATACACACACACAGATTAGAAAAATATGTCTGCATATACATACACACACATACATAATTATAATAAAGGTACATATAGAAACCTATTTAACAGCCATCCTTAAAGAAGTCTCTTAAAAGTCACTGCACCTAGTAATTATTACTAATCATCAATGATATTTTCACACCCATTTCAGTTGCACAAAATTATAATACATTTTCTTTTTGAACTTAATCTTCGCTCCAACAATCTAATTTTTTTCCAATAATATTATCCATTTTTCCAAAACCTCTTCAGTTCCCATAAACATTGAAAACTGTTATCTCACCCTAGAGTACCTTCAACATTTTCTGTAGAGGATTTGAGATGAGATTGGCCAATCGGATGAAAGAAAATGGGAGAGTGCTTGAAGGAGAAATAACCATTGACAATACTTGCAGAGGTATCTGGGTATTTAGAAATTACGCTTGGTTCCTCCTTCCTTTTGTCTTCAGTAAAAAGCCATTCAAAAGCCAATGATGGAGAAACCTAGTCATACTAGTACTTACTTCTCTCTGTGAACTTGCACTTCACAAAAGATCTAGGTGCCCTAAAGCTGCTTAGCTCATTATAAAGGTTTACTTGACCATCAACTTCAGTTACATGCCTATATCAATTTTAAGGAAATACTAAGTTACTAAACCATAACCAATAAAAGAATAAAAAGTTCAATAAAACCCTTATGTACAACTCAAAATTCTTACACTGGGAGAATCAGGTTAAACTAGCATTTAAGGCATTACTGTGATGGTGTATTGGTTGCTGTTTTTTTTTTTTCTTCAACATAAAGCATGCAGTTTAGGATTACAGGTTAACTGAGAGGTTGTAAAATGAATATGACTGTATATTAGAATCTTGTGTGCTTGCATGGTTTAGTAAGTCATATGGGCATGCCAGGGGATAAACTAGGGGATATGTAAAGCCATATAGGTACTTTTCAGGTCATGTATAGGGAGCCCCACAACTCCTTCTGCAAAGAAAGAGTTTCCCATATGTTCATGTAATTTGCATAGATTTCACTATATGCCTTTCTGCCAAAAGGAAAGAAAATGGGATAGGGATGATGTAAATGATGATGGTTAAAACCCCAGTTAAACTATTAAGTATGATCCAATTTTAAGTGTGATCTAATAATCCCCCATGAGGCACCCACTAGTATCTCCATTTTACTGATGAGAAAACAAAAGCTTAGGTAATTTAAACAACTCTTTTCAAATCATGCAGCTAGTAAGTGAAAAAATCTTAAATTTTAACCAGGTTTTATCTCTTTAGGAATGATAACAACACTTATAAGGGTTATTATTAGGTTAAGTTAGAAAATCCAGGAAAGGCACTCGGACACGGTAATACGATTTAATATTTTTATTACTGCTTTATACATTTGAGACAATGGTTCTTTTCTCCATAAACTCTTGCAGTTGGAACAGAGTTGCCGAAGAAGAGCCAAAAGCCCTTGTCTGTGCCTTCCTTGTTATGGCAAACTGTATTTACTTATTAACGTTAAATGACTAAATAACTGTTGATTATAGTTAATAATGCTGTATTGTATACTTCAAATTTGCCAAGAGAGCAGATCTTAAGTGTTCTTAACAACAACAAAAAGGCAACCATGTGAGGTGGTAGATTTGTGAATTAACTTGATTGTGGTAGTCATTTCACAATGGAAATGCATACGTGTATCAAGCCATTATGCAGTACATTTTAAATATACACAGTTTTGTCAATTATATTTAAAAAGCTGAAAAAAGATTAAACGATTAAAAAAAACTTACTGATTTCTAGGTTAAAGGCAAATCTAACAATTGTATGTCAAGATGTGACACTAAGTAGCCAATGAATTAAAAAGTTGTACTATATTTAAAACAAAAATACAGGCTGGGCGCAGTGGCTCAAGCCTGTAATCCCAGCACTTTGGGAGGCCGAGACGGGCGGATCATGAGGTCAGGAGATCGAGACCATCCTGGCTAACCTGGTGAAACCCCGTGTCTACTAAAAAATACAAAAAACTAGCCGAGTGTGGTGGCAGGCGCCTGTAGTCCCAGCTACTCGGGAGGCTGAGGCAGGAGAATGGTGTAAACCCAGGAGGCAGAGCTTGCAGTGAGCTGAGATCCGGCCATGCACTCCAGCCTGGGCAACAGAGCGAGACTCCGTCTCAAAAAAAAAAAAAAAAAAAAAAAACCACACACACAAAAACAAACATAATCTCAGAGTTCAAAAATTAAATACATTAATTATTATAGTATAAAAAAGGAATCCATGAGCTTCTCACTAGCATCCTTTTGTTGTGGAGAATCACTGTATAGTAATTATTAGAGCTACCCTAAAATGATAATTCCATATTCTGCTAGGTTATATAAATAAGTCCTATGTTTTTCAAATCTTCTCCCCAGAAATGTTTTATTATGACTCTTCAATATTAAAAGGCATGGATTTCCAGAAAATTACACTTGATATTTTTCTTACACAAATTAACTTAAAAATACACACAGCAAAATTAGTTGGGTACGGTGTTGGGCACCTGTAATCCCAACTACTCAAGAGGCGGAGGAAGGAGAATCGCTTGAACCTGGGAGGTGGAGGTTGCAGTGAGCCGAGATAGCACCACTGCACTCCAGCCAGGATGACAGAATGAGTGAGACTCTGTCTAAAAAAGAAATCAAAAACTAAAACAAAACAAAACAAAAAACACACAATGATCAAAGGTTATTCCAAAATCGAGGTGATGGTTAACTTTCCAAGGCTTTTTTGTTTACATCTGCACCTTCAGTGGATGGTCACCCTTGAATGCAGAGAACTGCCTGCCTGCAGTTTATATTCACACTCACTGGCCACTGCAGAGTTTGTCCATAGCCAATGCCTAGTTGCTGCAGGGTTCTACAGCCCAGGCTTCTCTTCAGCTCAGGCAGCTCAAGAGAAGACTCATGTGCAATTCACACTCTAGGGGTTCCCCTGGAATCAGCCTGAACCTCATCTCCATCTGAGCTTGCTCCCCTCCCTGTCTTGATTCCCTAGTAACATTAGAAGTTTCCTCAGAGAGCACACATGCACAAGAATTCCAATCTCAGGCTGGGCATGGTGGCTCACGCTTGTAATCCCAGTACTTTGGGAGGTCGAGGCGGGCAGATCACGAGGTCCAGAGATCAAGACCATCCTGGCTAAACAGGTGAAACCCCGTCTCTACCAAAAAAAATACAAAAAAATTAGCCAGGCGTGGTGGCGGCCGCCTGTAGTCCTAGCTATTCGGGAGGCCGAGGCAGGAGAATGGCATGAACCCAAGAGGAGGAACTTGCAGTGAGCCCAGATCGTGCCACTGCACTCCTACCTGGGCGACAGAGCAAGACTCCGTCAAAAAAAAAAAAAAAAATTCCAATCTCAGCTTCCAGAGAATCAAAGCTAAAAACAAACTCATGATGATCTGCTTTTCAAATCCATCAACCTCTTTTCACTCTTTATCCTTCTTCGACTTTATGTAATTTCCAAATGTGTTGATTACCACTCCTTTTTCTTAAACTCTGTTCTTACAAAATCTCTAAAATAAGATTTTCACATCGTTTTCCATACATCCCTTTCATTCTTTCTCACTGCACTTTGCTGGAGCATCTGTTCCATTCTCTTATCCTTTACCTCCTGTCCTCATAAAATCTGATCTACCATGAGACTTCACATCAGATAAATGCAAAACTCTCAAATGTATATTATTTTCCTATACCTAAGATAGTATTTTTAACGGACCCAATCATCATCCTGTGTTCTTCATCTGTTAAAGGCATCACTATCCCTGAAGCCACCGAACCTTGAAGACTTGGTGTTCCCATTCCTCTTTAATCCTTCATATGCTCCCTTACTTCTTATACCAGTTACTGATCAAGTCACGGCAACAGGAGCTACATTTTACTATGGCAGGTGTTTCCCCTTTTCTTTAACGTTGCATCTGGAAAGCTTATGCTTCCCTAGAAACATTCAAGACACCTCCAAAGGTATCTCCCTTCCTCCAATCTGCTAGGCCAGCCACCTACTCTTCATACCGCTACTACAGTTGTTTTCCAAAAGATGTCTCCTGGCTCTATGATCCCCTATTTAAGAGCTTTGCAGGTGTACGCATTTTCTACAAGTAATTTATCAGTTGTTTTAAAACAGTATCTGAAGACTATTACAAGGTGAGGGAAATCTTATTTTTCATCTGTCTTTGCCAAGCTTCCCAAGACCCCAGACAATACTAGTTTATTTGCCATTCCATACATACATCCCACCTTTGTACATTTCAGCGTCTGTGTTCATGTTTCTCCCTCTTCCTGTAGTGTCCCTGACCCTTCATATACCGACCAATTTGGCTCCTTTTGTGGCTAAATTCCAGTGACTCGCTTTCAATGTGATATTTCATTCAACATATTCTCCCTCCCTCATGAATCTGTAATACATGCTTATATCTCCATTAGGAAATTTTAATATTTTGACTTATTTGTAATTTTGTGTGTATATTTGTCTATCTTAGAGTGGTGACTATAAATACTTAGAAACATGAGGATCATTAATCAAGTTTTATGTTTCTTCTGGTGTGCAGCACAGACAAAATAGTTGCTCAGCAAAAGTTTGGAATACAATCCTAAAATTGTGACTTGTTACACAGTCAATTAACAATCATGGCTAAGGCAGATTATTCAAATAACCCTTAAAATAGAAAAAAAAAAGATAATTAGATGCTAAAAGTAAAACAGTCATTGAAATATTGCCAATTAAAATCACAAGGCTCATAACAGAAAAAGACAGTTCATATTGTTAAACTATTTTCATTTTAGGGTATTAAGAGGATTCCATTTATCTGAATAATAAAATAAATTAAAATGCATCCTGGAAGATAATTCAATTTTGAAGAGCATATGTCATTTTCAATATTAGCCCCAGATCAGATGTTTTGGAAATCTTAAGCAACATGCATAAAACTAAAATGTAGGCTTTTACTGAGAATATAAATTATCATTCTTAAGCATCAAATTTGCCCTGTGAGTTTCCTTAAAAATACGTGTTCAATACTGCAGAAGCATAATTCAAATTACAGAATTTTTAAGCATTTCAGGACAACATATTTTTAATGATAAGCTTTTGAAATAAAATGTGTCATTCTTTCACTCTTTACCTCTCCTTTTTTTCTTTTATGCCATCAATCAGATAAATGTCAAATGAATTGCCTTGTTTCTAAATATATGTCCTCATTCTTTTGCTCTAAACCCCAATATTTATGAACTAGAAAAGAAACCCTTATTGAATAGTAGAACGTGGTTTGATTCTGTAAGACTCAAGAGTTGCATGGCATGGACAAAAAGTCAAAGAAAGTGTCAAAATTCCTGTACTACAATAAGGCCGTGTCTATGCAGACATGGGGAAAAGGTAGAATTGAAATTCAAACTTACTTCAAAATAGTTTATCTTCCCTGGCACAAACTGAAACTTTTATGATGCTGTGGAGAGTATGAATCACTACTAAGTCCAGTTGACTAAAATATCTCAAAAACACAGTACATCTTGACACATTAAATAGAACCTCAAACTGCCCATATGTTCCAAGACTCACTGAAATAGTTTGTCAGTTGTACTTGTGTTTGTTCTACTTGAGATAGCCCACTCGTTTTCTTTCCTTCCTTCCTCCCATCCTTTCTTCTGTTCTTATTTCCTTCATTTTTCCTCTCTTCCTTTTTTTTTTTCAGTTGGCTTTCTAAGCTACTGTAAATTACCAATATAAATCCAATGCCTTCTTATTTATTTGCAAAGAGCAAATACCATTAGTGTTATTCATTGGCCACCTTGTAAAAGCTGACTACTTCTACAATGATTGAATTTCTATCTATAATCATTAAGTGGGGCAACAGAACTAAGAAGACATAAACAGCATTTAGCACAGTATATTACTTTGAAAAACAGATGAATTTTTTATGTAAAATGCTGCTGAAGCACTCACTTAAATGTAACCATTCAATTTTCTACCTCGAGCCCAAAAGCCCTCTTTCCTGGCCTCAGATATTTTTCTTTATCTAGCATGCCTGATTTGCAGGTCTCTTTCTCACTCCTTATTCTGCAAGACATGCTCAGATTCTCTTTCCATTCAATTTATGACATGATTCATTGAATGCTACAGCCTACCTGAGGATTTTTAAAAAATATTTTCTAGCCCTGCAGTAGAAATCCATTTTTCCGATAAGAAATGTAGTGATGACCCTGTCAGCTAAGTATCCTAATTCATCTGTCTGTGTGAAAAAGCTCTTCCCTCCAGGCCCCTTCAGAATTCATATATAAATTGCTCTCTATATATTAGCATCTGCAGTGAAACTAGCTTTCATGCTCTTTGAAAAATAAAAAAATATATATACTTTACAATTCCAGAAATAGTAGATAACAATCAATTCGAAGTATTATTATCTCATTTTTTCTGGTTCTCAGGGATATATCCACAGTTATGAGATGAAAGAACTTCTAAATGACAGTGTACTAACAAAGCATTAAAAATGAGACACATTATTCTAGACCGGCATTGTACTGTTACCAGTAGCATTTTTCTAACCAATATAATAATCTTAATTCAGGAATATGTCCCAAGTGTTTAAAATGGATACTTGAATGTTCGTAAATATATAAAGGATCTCAACATGTTTTTAAAAAAACATAAAAAGAAGAACTTATGTCATTGTGTACTAGCATTAGAAATTTTAAAAATCAAGTAAAGTGCCTCCAGTAGCGTATCTGGTATGGCGCAAATAGAAAATGCATTGTAAATATGAAATTACATGGTCAAATGTGATTAACTTGCAGGGGAGGGGAACAAATAGGGCCAGTTTCCCTTGTAGTCTCATATTTGGTTTGTGTAATCAATCAGCCTGTTTTATTCTCAGAAGGTTTTAAGAAAGGGCGTTCTGACTGACTGCAAGCTTCATTATATCCTCAAACCATTAATACAGTTTTCCCAGGATTTATAACCAGAGATGGACATTGACAGCTGCACCTTCCCTAACCTGATTTAGCTAGCCTACTACATCATCCACATATACTTTCATTAATTCAACTGTTATTGTCTCCTATGTACCAGGCATTGAGCTAGGTGTCAGATAATACAGATGGTTGCTAAAGAGAAAGATGAGTAAGTCAAAGTCCCGGATCTCAAAACTTCTAAAATCTAGTAGGAAAGACAAAAATGTTTAAGTATGGTGATAATAAAAAATATAATATCTCATTGAAAAAAGTAGAATTTTTTTTTAATGTTGAAGCACCTCAGTAAAGAGTTGCCATTAAGCTGGACCCTGTCAGTTACATAGAACTTTCACAGCCAGGGATGGGGGAAAGGAAGTCTAATTCATTCACAGAGTTTGGATTATTACAAAAAGAAGTGTACATGTACATCTTAGGAATCATGACTAATTCATCATTGCTAGTGCGTAAGGAAAGAAGAATCTAGAAGAGTAATTATAAAAAGCAACTTCCAGACCATGATAGAGGCCTTTGTTGCCATGATGTCTAACAGCATTGTCATGGAATTGTGTATGAACTTTGTATTAGTAAATTCTGAGACCTTGTTGATGATACTGAATGATACAGTTTGAAAAAAAATTATTGGTCATCCTTCTTCTGATGACTTATAATTCATATTAATTGAAATGATTACATCTTCCCACATTTCTAAAGCTCTTATTTCAGCCCCAGGCCAACACAGTAGGATAATAGGTATGCAAGGGTTCCTAAACAGAAAAACTGGATTGTCCTCCCAAAGCATTGCAGGATGGATGGTTTGAACCAACTTATTTTCTCTATAGTCAGGAAACTCTGAACAATTTGCTTGATAATTTTTTAATATTACATGTAAAATATTACATTTTAAAAATATATAACATTAATTACCTGTTAATTACATGTGATTAACTTTCTATGTTATATACATAAAAAGAGAGTAATAGCCCTAAGTTTCTACCCCCTACTCCAAAGCAGTTGGAAAGTAATATGGTTCAGTGCTGATATGGATGCAGAGAAATGGGTTTTCATGGATTGCCAATGAGGGTGTAAATCACTAGAACCCTTTGGAAAATGTCTATTATCATACTGAAATTCCAAGAAATATGAATATAAATTTTATAATCTGAGCAATCCTTATATGAAATCCCAATATGTTTATAAAGATAGATGCTGTTATTTACTACACATTGTAATGTGGGACTAAATTAATAAATAAGTGTTCATTAAGATGGAAATGACAGAAACAATTTGGCAAAAGCATATTATTGAATATTATGAAATTACCAAAAAAGTGAGTTAGATATTTACACATTAGCTCACTGGAATGACTACTACATGTTGATGAGGAAGAAAATAGAGTTTAATGTGTGTAGTATATAGAGTAATCATATTTTTATAAATACTATCTTTAACAAAAACCTTATTATGAGTATCTATGTATGTGGGAGCATGGGAAACATGGTTCAGGGCTCTATTTCATGATGTTATTATAAGTGCTCTTGAGATATATTTTTAAAAACTAGGAAAATGAAACATACACTGGTATTTTATTCCTTGCTTAAACTCTACCCTATAATAGAAGTAGAAAGAACAATTGCCTCACATTCCTTTATGCAAGATGTTTACCATTCTCCCTGAGCTTCCTGACCCACTGCTGTCCCTTGCATAGCGACGACAGTGCTTCCTAACTCAGAGAAAATATAAAAGCCCCAGCATAGGGAATTCATCACCTTCCTACCCACCAATGCACAAAGTTGTCCATATTCATCTCCAATCTTTTCATCTACTCCAGGCTGTCTTCTCCCCACTCAAAGCTATTGGCTACTTCTGTGCACCCTGGGTTCTTCTCCCATCCCCTTTCTCCATGATTTTAACATTTACATCTCTACCCAACTCTTCCCTTCACTCTGTAAACATGCATAATCTGTCTCTTCTTAAAAACGAGACCAAGAAACAAAACAAAACAAAACACATTACTTCCTTTACCCTTGTGTTCACCTGTAGGGTGTTATGAAAATTATTGAATAATCAGCATGGCACCATGTGTGTAAAAGCCTGAGTAAGGGCCTGAAGCACCTATTGAGCTAAGAATGTGCTTTTAGTTACTGGATCCTGGGGATGTCACTGAGTTCTGTGGAGCATAGAGAGCAGCTGGGATGACAGGGGGCATTGAGAAAACTTGGGACAGTGGCTATCACGTTTTCTATTGCCATTAATACCCAAAGTTTCAGTTTCATCCACAGTTTATCACTGAAATGTTTTTCCTTTGAAGTATACACTGATCTTCTAATTGCAGAAATGACCATCAACTCTTAAATATGCCTGATGATTGGGCTCTCTGCTCCATTGTCACTTTACTGTTGAATGCATTCTATCCATTTGGAATGTTGTTCTCTCCATTTTCATCTACAACATCTGCTGCTCTGCTTCAGGGATTCAAAGGCCTCATCTTCAGCTTTCTGGATTTCTGATTCTAAAAACACTCCCTGGATGACCCGCACCCATGTCATTTTTTCCCAGTCACCATGACATCCACATTCATGGCTTTATCCCTTATTTCTCTCTTGAGACTCAGATTTTCAATCCTGGGATTCCTCCTCAGCCACATTAGAGCCAGTTTCTACTTTGCAATGAAGGCAATCGGAGCTCAGAATATGAGTATGACATAATAATTTTCTAACTTCAAAAAAGTTATTACTATGAAATACTATGTAACAGATTTAGACATGTTAAAAAGTTAAATGACAGCAGAAGTTACACAAAATTTACCAAAACACAACTCCATGTGGTATTTCAGAGCTAAGGTACTGGAAATGCAACAGACTAGAGCCTCTTTGTGATTATTGACATGATATTTTGTTTTTTTCCTTCCTTTTTTGTTAATTTAATGTTTCCTCTGCGGCCTACAAGACTAATGAAGCTTCTTAAGTTCCTGCAGCAGTCCCAGACTGTGACTTATGCACAAGAAGCTGGGTCATTAAGCTAAAGGTCTCTGGATGAGCATCATCTCCAACAAGCATAAAGGTGATCTTGACCCACATTGTCATTCAGGGAATAACTTTCCTGATTCCCAATAATAGACCCATAATTGAGTTTCACAGATGAAAGGCAATCAGATCAAAAAGTTTTTGGTCCTTTGAAAACAGAAATCTCTAAATATTTTTAATAAAAGAAAAGTAAAAATAGGGGTTTCTAATAGTAATTTAGATATTAATTTGATTTCTCAGAAAGTTACTGGCAAACACAATTTAGAAAATTTTAATTTGCCTGGGGAGTAAGAGAGATATATGTATATTTATCTTATATATTTAAATATACATTTGACTCAATAAATATAAATATAAACATAGAAATGTTAAATTTTCATATATCTTAGCTTTAATTTCTGATATAAGTATTTTCAAAAACCTCTGATTATTCAAAACCTCCAAATTATTCAATTTGGCAAAAACAATTTAGCAAATAATGTGGCCAAATTTTTATAGGAAACCAAACAATTTAACTGACATAGAGAATGGGAACATATTTCTTATTTGCGCATAATAATACTTTTAAAGTTTTTAAAAATATTTTTAAAAACATTTAAATATATTTAAAGTAGTAAATAAAATATTTTGAGTCTGACTAATTTGTCCCAGTCAGCAAAAATTAAGGATTCTGAAGGATGTGAGTGTAAATATGATGGCAAATATGAACAGAAAAGGTATTTTCTTAAACAGAAAATGAACCTCAAAATATATGTCAGATGATATTTAAAAGTGCATTAAAATTTACTTTAAGATTCAATTCACATTTATATTATGAAATAAATTCATGATTAATGAGCGCCCATGATTTTATGAATATACTTATATCAAAAAGAGCTCATCTGTAAACTCAGTATATATTCATAATTGAAATATTAATAGTAATATGAAGTGCTATGTTTTGAGAAGAACAGATATTTTTTACATATATGACCAGAGGTAAAACAACTCTGCCACCAAATCTAAACGTATGCTCCTGTCCCTGAAATACAGCAAGAAAATTGCTGTACTGCAGATGAAGAAAGTGTTCATAAATTTAAATAAAACAACTGCAAATGAAAACTGAAAAGTTTAAATGAAAAGGAATGGAGGTCAAAAGTATTAAAAAGTAGTCATTTTCTGAAAAATAATTATTTTAATACTGATATTTATGATATCAATCTCCTATATAATATCACTATTCAAGTTTTCAATTACAACATTTAGAGTATTTATTGTCAAAAATTTTCTGATTACATAGTAACATACAACATTTAAATTTCTTCTTAGTGCTCAGTATTTTCTTCTGTGATAATTCCCCCACATCATCACATTAAATGCATTTATTTTTATTTTTATCTTTAAATGAACTACAAAGCAGTGTAACCATGGCAGGTCAAGATTTTACCAAACGATGTGCTTAAAGAACCATAAAGTTCTAGATCTAACAGATTTATAATGACTCAGTTTTCCTCTGTCATAATGGATTTAGCTAATTTTCTTTTTTATTATTATTATGCTTTAATCTCTAGGGTACCTCTGCATAACGTTCATTCTTGTTCCATAGGTATACATGTGCCATGGTGGTTTGCTGTACCCATCAACCCTTCATCTATATTAGGTATTTCTCCTAATGCTATCCCTCCCCTAGCCCCCCAACCCCTGATAGGGCCTGATGTATGATGTTCCCCTCCCTGTGTCCATGTGTTCTCATTGTTCAACTCCCACTTATGAGTGAGAATATGCGGTGTTTGGTTTTCTGTCCTTGCGATAGTTTGCTGAGAATGATGGTTTCCAGCTTCATCCATGTCCCTGCAAAGGACAGGAACTCATCCTTTTTATGGCTGCATAGTATTCCATGGTGTATATGTGCCACATTTTCTTTATCCAGTGTATCATTGATGGGCATTTGGATTGGTTCTAAGTTTTTGCTATTGTGAATAGTGCTGCAATAAACATGTGTGTGCATGTGTCTTTACAGTAGAATTATTTATAATCCTTTGGGTATATACCCAGTAATGGGATTGCTGGGTCAAATGGTATTTCTGGTTCTAGATCCTTGAGGAATCACCACACTGTCTTCTACAATGGTTGAACTAGTTTACACTCCCACCAACAGTGTAAAAGTGTTCCTATTTCTCCACATCCTCTCAGCACCTGTTGTTTCCTGACTTTTTAACGGTCACCACTCTAACTGGCATGAGATGGTATCTCATTGTGGTTTTGATATGCATTTCTCTAATAACCAGTGGTGATGAGCTTTCATATGTTTGTTGGCAGCATACATGTCTTCTTTTGAGAAGTGTTTGTTCATATCCTTCGCCCACTTTTTGTTGGGGTTGTTTTCTTGTATATTTGTTTAAGTTTTTTGTAGATTCTGGATATTAGCCCTCTGTCAGATGGATAGATTGCAAAACTTTTCTACCATTCTATAGGTTGCCTGTTCACTCTGATGAAAGTTTCTTTTGCTGTGTAGAAGCTCTTTAGTTTAATTAGATCCTATTTGTCAATTTTGGCTTTTGTTGCCATTGCTTTTGGTGTTTTAGTCATGAAGTCCTTGCCCATGCCTATGTCCTGAATAGTATTGCCTAGGTTTTCTTCTAAGGTTTTTATGGTTTTAGGTCCTTGATTTAAGTCTTTAATCCATCTTGAGTTAATTTTTGTATAAGGTGTAAGGAAGGGGTCCAGTTTCAGTTTTCTGCATATGGGTAGCCAGTTTTCCTAACACCATTTATTAAATAGGGAATCCTTTTTCCATTGCTTGTTTCTGTCAGTTTTGTCAAAGGTCAGATGGTTGTAGATGTGTGGCATTATTTCTGAGGCCTCTGTTCTGTTCCATTGTTCTATATATCTGTTTTGGTACCAGTACCAAGCTGTTTTGGTTACTGTAGCCTTGTAGTATAGCTGGAAGTCAGGTAGTGTGATGCCTCCAGCTTTATTGTTTTTGATTAGGATTGCCTTGGCTATGCAGGCTCTTTTTTTGTTCCATATGAAATTTAAAGTAGTTTTTTCCAATTCTGTGAAGAAAGTCAATGGTAGCTTGATGGGGATAGCATTGAATCTGTAAATTACTTTGGGCAGCATGGCCCTTTTCACGATAATAATTATCCATGAGCATAGAATGTATTTCCATTTATTTGTGTCCTCTCTTACTGCCTTGAGCAGTGGTTTGTGTTCTCCTGGAAGAGTTTCTTCACATCCCTTGTAAGTTGTATCCATAGGTATTTTATTCTCTTTGTAGCAATTGTGAATGGGAGCTTGCTCATGATTTGGTTCTCTGTGTGTTTGTTATTGGTGTATAAGAAAGCTTGTGAATTTTGCACATTGATTTTGTATCCTGAGACTTTGCTGAAGTTGCCTATCAGCTTTAGGAGATTTTGGGCTGAGATGATGGCGTTTTCTAAATATACACTCCTGTCATCTGCAAACAGAGACAATCTGACTTCCTCTTTTCCTATTTGAATACACTTTATTTTTTTCTCTTGCCTGATATCCCTGGCCAGAACTTCCAATACAATGTTGAATAGGAGTGGTGAGAGAGGGCATCCTTGTCTTGCACTGGTTTTCAAAGGGAATGCTTCCAGTTTTTGCCCATTCAGTATGATATTGGCTGTGGGTTTGTCATAAATAGCTCTTATTATTTTGAAATACGTCCCATCAATACCTAGATTATTGAGAGTTTTTAGCATGAAGGGGTGTTGAATTTTGTCAAAGACCTTTTCTGCATCTATTGAAATAATCGTGGTTTTTTTCATTGGTTCTATTTATGTGATGGATTACGTTTATTGATTTGCAAATGGTGAACCATCCCAGGGATGAAGCCAACTTGATCATGGTGGATAAGCTTTTTGATGTGCTGCTGGATTCGGTTTGCCAGTATTTTATTGAGGATTTTTGCATCGATGTTCATCAGGGATATTGGCCCTGAAATTTTCTTTTTTTGCTGCTATTGTGTCTCTGCCAGGTTTTGTTATCAGGCTGATGTTGGCCTCATAAAATGAGTTAGGGAGGATTCCCTCTTTTTCTATTATTTGGAATAGTTTCAGAAATAATGGTACCAGCTCCTCTTTGTACCTCTGGTAGAATTCGGCAGTCAATCTATCTAGTCCTGGACGTTTTTTGTTTGGTAGGGTATTAATTGCTGTCTTAATTTCAGAATTTGTTATTGGTCTATTCAGGGATTTGACTTCTTCCTGGTTTAGTCTTGGGAGGGTATATGTGTCCAGGAATTTATCCATTTCTTCTAGATTTTCTAGTTTATTTGCGTAGAGGTGTTTATAGTATTCTCTGATGTTAGTTTGCATTTCTGTGGGATCAGTGGTGATATCCCCTTTATCATTTTTTTGTTGTGTCTATTTGATTCTTCTCTCTTTTCTTCTTTATTAGTCTGGCTAGTGGTCTATCTATTTTGCTGATCTTTTCAAAAAACAAGCTCCTGGATTCATTGATTTTTTGAAGGGTTTTTCATGTCTCTATCTCCTTCAGTTCTGCTCTGATCTTAGTTATTTCTTGTCTTCTGCTAACTTCTGAATTTATTTGCTCTTGCTTCTCTGGTTCTTTTTAATTGTGATGTTAGAGTGTCAATTTCAGATCTTTCCTGCTTTCTCTTGTGGACATTTAGTGCTATAAATTTCCCTCCAAACACTGCTCTAAATGTGTCCTAGAGATTCTGGTATGTTGTGTCTTTGTTCTCACTGGTTTCAAAGAATGTCTTTATTTATGCCTAAATTTCATTATTTACCCAGTAGTCATTCAGGAAAGGAACAACTGGTACTAGCCACTGCAAAAACATACCAAATTGTAAAGACCATTGACACTATGATAGAAACTGCATCAACTAATGGGCAAAATAACCAGCTAGCATCATAATGACAGGATCAAATTCACACATAACAATATTAATCTTAAATGTAAATGGGCTAAATGCCCCAATTAAAAGACACAGACTGGCAAATTGGATAAAGAGTCAAGACTGATCAGTGTACTGTATTCCGGAGAACCATCTCATGTGCAAAGACACACATAGGCTCAAAATAAAGGGATGGAGGAATATTTACCAAGTAAATGGAAAGCAAAAAAAGCAGGGTTTGCAATCCTAGCCTCTGATAAAACAGACTTTAAACCAACAAAGATCAAAAGAGACAACGAAGGGCATTACAGTGAAGTTGCATTGGTAAAGGGATCAATGCAACAAGAAGAGCTAACTATCCTAAATATATATGCACCCAATACAGGAGCACCCAGATTCAAAAAGCAAGTTCTTAGAGACCTCCAAAGAGACTTAAACTCCCACAGAATAATACTGGGAGACCTTAACACCCCACTGTCAATATTAGACAGATCAACGAGACAGAAGGTTAACAAGGATATTCAGGACTTGAACTCAGCTCTGGACCAAGCAGACCGAATAGACATCTACAGAACTCTCCACTCCAAATCAACAGAATATACATTCTTCTCAGCTCCTCATCCCCCTTATTCTAAAATTGACCACATCATTGGAAGTAAAACACTCCTCAGCAAATGCAAAAGAATGGAAATCATAACAAACATTCTCTCAGACCACAGTGCAATCAAATTAGAATTTAGGATTAAGAAACTCACTCAAAACTGCACAACTACATGGAAACTGAACAACCTGCTAATTTTCTTTAATTAACACATTTTTAGGTTTCTAAGAAGGTAACCTGACTTTTTTTCAAAATTTTAGGATTAATAATATATTAGTCATCGTTCTCCAGAACCAACACTATATAATTAGCAATGGAAAAAGTTAGGTGTGCATTTTTACCTATGTATTTCAATATCATTTCAAATTTATAGAAAATTTACAAACATTGTACAGACTCTAGACACTAATATAACTTTTCCCAAGTGTGATGGTTAATACTGAGTATCGACTTGATTGGATTGAGGGATACAAAGTATTAATCCTGGGTGTTTCTGTGTCGGTGTTGCCAAAAGACATTAACGTTTGAGTCAGTGGGCTGGGGAAGGCAGATCCACCCTTAATTTGGTGGGCACAATGTAATCAGCTTCAAGGTAATATAAAGCAGACAGAAAAATGTAAAAATGAGAGATGGTCATAGCCTCCCAGACTGCATCTTTCTCCCAGGCTGGATGCTTCCTGCCTTTGAACATCAGACTCCAAGTTTTGGGGACTCACTCAGACTGGCTCTCCTTGCTCCTCAGCTTGCAGACAGCCTATTGTGGGACTTTGTGATCGTGTAAGTTAATACTTAATAAACTCTCTCTATATATATATACACACACACACACACATACACATACATACATATATCTCCTATTAGTTCTGTCCCTCTAAGAGAATCCTGACTACTACACGAGGATAAACTAATTATTTACATTTTGCTCTATTTACTTTGCTCTATTGACTCATTCTCACTCTCCCACAAACACCCTAGTGTATATATTGTTTCCTAAGAACAAAGAAATTTTCACATTCAATCACAAAATAATTGTCAAAATCAATAAATTTAATATTAACATAAATCATTCTCATTATGTCCTCAAAAGTTTTTCCCAGTACAGGATCCAATCTTGAATCCGGTCCATGTTCCTGCATTTAGTTGTCATACTGTCATATTGCTTTAGTCTCTAATATGAAGTAAGTCTTTTTTCTGCTTTTATTTGTCATTCTTCCCCTTACAATTTTCAAAAAGGAAGGCCCATTTCTTTTTGGACTCTCCTTCATATTGAGTTTCCCATTGTTTTCTCGTAATTAGAGGAGTTTATGTCCTTTTAGCAAGAATGCCATAGAGGTCATGTGTGGCCTTCTTAGTGCATCATGTCAGGAAGAACATGGTGTCATTTTAACTCAATATTGATGATAATAACTTAAATAATTTGATTAAATTGCTGAACACAACATTTATCCACTGTACAATTCATATTTTCTCTTTTAGTAATTAATAAATAATTCATAACACTTTGACACTATGTCATTATGATGCCCCTTATCAAAATATTACCCATTAGTGGTAGCACATATTGATCATTCTTGACTGAAGCAATTATTATTATACCTACAATTTAGTGACTTTCTAACCTCTTCTATTTTTGTACATTTTTTGTCTATTGCAAGGAAGAACTTCCCTTCTATCTCATTTATTCATTTCCTTATATCAGTTTGGGTTCATAGATTCCTACTTTATTAAACATATCATGATCTTTTACTCTACTTACTCATTTCTGACACTCAAACTGTGCCAGGTGTGTACATTTGGAACCTCTTCAGTTTGGCCCCTGGGTGCTTTCCACCCGTATCTAACATTCTTTGAGAAAGCATTTACTTTCTGGAAAAAAATATTCTAGGCAGATGTTGTAGTTTCCCTACCCACGTCCTGAAATCACCCATTTATCCAAGGAGTCCTCATTATTTTTACTGAAGAATGATATTTGAAAACCAGGATCCGCGAGATAGTTATGATCATTGCAATCAATGTGACATTGCTGCTAGGTACTCTTAACAAGTAGAACAAGGAAGTATTTGTGAGTGTGTATCTGTATGTCTCTATCTATCTTCCTTCCTACCTACCTACCTAGCTACATACATACCTATCTATACTGGAAGAACATTAATACTTACAGTTCCAATTCCAGTGCAATAAAACAAAGTTAAAATTTGTCTTTCCCTTTTCCATATTAGTGTGCATTCTCTAACAGTTAGAAATAGCCCCTCCTATCATCCTCAATATATTCACTCATTTGATCAAACCTAAAGTGCCAGAAAATAGTTCCAGGATTGCTATCCCACTCCATTACAAAAACAAATCTATTAACCGTTCATTATTTGTTTATATGTCATTATTTGTATATTATATGTCACTAACACTCATTCCCTCATACACAGTTATTTTTTGTGTATGAGGGGTGAGTATTAGTAGTGACATACAGTGAAATGCACAATTCTTAAATGTACCATTCAATGAGTTATTGAAAATGCACACTCCTATAATCTATAAAGATAAGAAACATTAAGGTAATCTGAGAAAGTTATCTTTCCACTCTACACAAAGCACCAGTGTTCTGATTTGTGCACCATTAGATTTCAATATTAAGTACTTCATGTAAATGGAATCATATGTTGGCTTATTTCACTCAGCATAATGCTTTTGCTATTCAGCCATGTTGTTGCATCTATCACTAGTTTGTTCCTTTCTATTATATTCAGAATTCCTTGTGTAAATATACCAGTTTGGTTATCTTTTCTGCTGTTGATGGATATTTCCATTTTACCATGTTGGGCTATTTTGAATAATGATGCTGTCAGTACATATAAACAAGCCTTCATTGGATATATTTTAATTTATCTTGGGTAAATGTCTAGTGATACATTGCCAAGTTAAGGAGTAAGGGGTGTGTATAACTGTTAGAAAGTGTCAAAAACACATTCCAAAGTGATTATGTCATTCTAAACTTCAATCAGTAGAGGAGTTAATCTATATGCTCAGCAAGAATCAGTTTAAGTCTTTAATTTCAGCCGATTTAATTTGTGTAGTATGATAGCTCATTGTGGTCTTGATTTACATTTCTATGATAACTAATAACTGAGTTAGGACCTTGATTTACATTTCCATGATGACTAATAATTGAGCAATCTCTATGTGCTAATTGTCATTTCATATATCTTCCTTTATAATCTAAGTGTCTGTTCATGTCCTTTGTTCTTCTATTCGTTTGTCTTTTAATAATCAAATTGTAGGAGTTCTTTATATATTCTAGACCAGCCTTTGCCCAATATAGACTTTATGCATATTTATTATAATTTGTGCCTGTGTGCATATTATAAGTGTCTTTTCATGGGAATACTTATCATTTGGATGTAGTTTACATGGTATTTTTAATGCTTTGGTTACTCTTTACTGTGCTGTAAGCCAAGAAGATATATTTTTGTATTCTTTTAAAAGCTTTAGGTTTTATACATTTTTAAAGTAATTTCTATTGATACATAATTGTTGTACATATTTATGGGATACACCTGATATGTTTATGTAAACACAATGTGTAATGATTACATCAGGGTAATTGGGATATCTACCACCACAAGCATTTATCATTTATATGTATTAGAAACATTCCAATTCCACATTTTAGTTATTTTGAAATACAGAATTATTTTTACTTATAGTCACCGTATTATGCTACCAAACACTAAATCTTACTTTGTCTATCTAACTACATTTTTCTACCCATTCAATAACTCCTCTTTATTTCCCCCTCCCCACTCTCCTTTCCTACCTCTGGTAACCATCTGTCCACTCTTAGATTTTTGTATTTATGTTTAAGTCTATGATCCATCATGAACTGATTTGTGTGTATGGTGTGACATGTACATACATACAGACACAAACACGAATTCAGTTGAACAGTTTTAAAATCATTTAGTAACAATGCTTTCCTTTACCAATTGAATTGCTTTGGCAATTTTGCTAAAAGTTAATTGAACTTACTCTTTTGCTTTAGTGATCTATTTTTCTATTCTCGTGTCAGTTCCATACACTACTGAATACTCTGACTTTAATTTAAACTTTGATATTAAATAGTGTAAATGCTCCAATTATAGACATCATTTTCAAGATTGTTTTGCTTATTCTGTCTTCTATATGTCCCTATAGATTTTTAAATATTTTGTAATTTAATATAAAACAGCCTCTTGGCACTTTGGTATTTCACTGAAAACATACATTGATTTAGGGGAGAACAGACCTCTTAATAATACATATGTTCCCCAACTTATGATTTCTCAACTTATGATTTTATGATGGTATAAAAAGCAATATGCATTCAATAGAAACTGTATTTCAAATTTCCATTTGGTACTCTTGATAGATGATAGATAGATATTTAGATAGATAGAGACAGATGCTGATATTCCACATCTGTTCTTCCAATGCAAACATATTAACCTTTCAGTGCTTGAACATATTTAATATGACTGCTTTAAAGTCTTTACCTGCTAAATGCAACATGTAGACATCTCAAGTTTATTATTTATTTAATATTAACTGCCTTTTAATTTTACTTTTGGTCCTGTTTCTCATATTTCCTTGCATGTATATTTTTTATTATTTTCAACTGAAGTTTGCAGACATGTATTAAACTCTGGACTCTGCTATCTTCCTCTGAAGAATGTTATTTTTAGTTAACTCATCCAGACTAACCACAATCTGTCTCACTTGTGGTGGACAGCAGCTAGACTTACTACTGGGTTCTTTTAGCCTGCCAGTTGTTATGTTTTTTAAGAATGTTTGGAGCTTCCCTCATGTAAGTACTCTTGGAGAGTGAGCCAAAGATTTGACAACAGTTTAGATATGCCGAGTTGAGACTTCTTCCCTTTGTTGTTCCCTCCTTTATTAAATTCCTCTTTCATTTTCATGACTGTCTTGTAGACTTAAACCTCATCATCTGACTCCTCAAGCCAGTAAGTCTATGGCTTTTGGCTTCAGTTCCAGCCAACTGGTGTCACGTGAGTCAGGAGTGCCCTCTGACAAAAGGCCACATGAACATGAATCTCACCCAGTATAGTTCTTTTCTTCAGGGATCAAATCCCTTCCAGTTTTTACTTTATTTTGGTCATTTTCCTATGCTTTCAAATAGCTGTTTTTATACTTTCCCCAGAGTTTGTAATTTTCAGCTCCAATTCTGCTGCTATTGCTGGAGTTGGAATGAAGTGGTTCACTTTTTATTTCAACCATCATAAGGCATTATGATTCAAATATTTTCCATCTATAAAAACAGACAGCTCATTTTCTTACTCTGCCAAGAATAGGGCAATGCTATACACTACACATAAACACATGCTTAGACACAACACACAAACATATAATTTCATTTAATCCTAAAGATAACATTGTAGATAAGCATATTTATCCCCTTTTACATTGCAAAAAGTAAGGCTGAGAGACATTGCTGCTTGGGCAAGTTCAAAAAGTTAGGTACAGAATAAAAATCAATTATAGTCATGTCATACTCTTGATATTCTCTATTTTGATATACTCTACTCTCTCTCTCTTTCTCTCTCTAGCTCTCTCTCTCTCCCTCCCCCACCCCATCCTATCTCTTTCTCTCTCTCTCTCTCTGTCTCTGGAAAACAAATATATGTTAAATCTGTAAATGTTAGCATCATTGACGAATACCAATTAAACAGTATAATTTCATGGTTGAGATCATAGGCTTTAGAGTAAGACAAACTTAGTTTTCATTATTGCATAACCATTTATTCTTTATATAAACGATCAGATCTACAAAACAGAATGACAAAAATAACACATAAAATTTTAATGAGAGTTAAATGTAATATTTCATGCAGAATATCTGATGTACGTAGAAAGTGTTCAATAGAGATTACATTTTATAATAACTATTTAATAAAGTTTCAAATATACTAAGGATTTAATCTTCTTGGAAAAGGAATTGGCCCATGATATACTTGTGCCAGATGTGACCACAGCTAGATAATCTCAATAACATGAAGTAGGAATGGGACAAAGAAACATTTATTGGAGGTATGCTATGAACCAAATACTGAGATAGGCATTTTTGAATATGTGATTCTATTTTACTTTCACACATTTTTTAAAGTAAATAACTCCTATTTATTTACAGATGAAGAGACTAAAGCTGAAAAACTTAAAGCAACTTATCCAAAATTATAAACCATTAAGTATCTCAGCCAGTACTGGAACTTTAATCTGCCTTTCACATTTCACTTTGCCATGATGCAAAATTGGATTACTATGAATCTACAATGAATACTGAGCCATTTAAAACTCTTCTTTTTAAAACACTGTCTGGGGTTTAAATGCTTTCTAGACTTTCTTTCCTCAGTCTCTCTCCTTCTACCCTCCTTAATTTAGTGCCCTAATTTTCTTCCTTCAAAATTTCATGCCATCATAATCCAATTATAACCTCATCTTTCCGTCTTTCTCTTTATCCATTTATGTTGTTTTTGTTGAATTGATTCCCAAATTTAGTTTTATGATGCTCAAAACCCTTTTAAATAGCACATAATCACATATTATACTGTCTTATGCATTGAGAGGAATGAAATAGACTTATACAGTCTTATTCTTTCCCTGAAGACTTTAACTGTATTTGTTTTATTAAATCACATGTGACTACTTACTGTTTTACTTAGCTAATGCATTCTGTACTGGCCCATGATTTCAAGCAGTCCTGAAGAATGGTCTCGATTAGATAACTTTGCAAAATGCACAACACCATATTAATATTTCAAAGTGGTTCAGCCATTAGGAAAATGATCTTAGAAATAGAATTATAAATGTCAGGTATTGCATATAAGATTATAAACATTAGTTACAGACATACTGGAAGAACTAATTAAGCAAAAATGAAACAGCAGTCAAATAAGGGGTGGCGATACAGTTACCTATGTTATAATAGACAAAGAGTGATTATGACATTGGATCTTACTCAAAAGCACTCTCTTTTATAGCAAAAATTGGTTTTGTGCAATTTATGTTAGTTTGGGATGTAATTTTTAAGAGATCAATAAAAGAGGAAGAATAAAAATGAAATATCCATTTCAAGTTCAAGAAAGTAAAAGAGATGTGAAGAAGGTAAATCCTGGATCAAGATTGAGAAGAAACTAGTTCTTTTCTCAACTCTGCCTCAAACATCTAAGGTGAAGCTAGGACATTACTTAACAATTGTTTAAGTTGAAGTGGGAGCATTAATTTAATTTCACATACTCTGGTAATTTTACTCTAATTTATGATTGGTCATGAGGGATCTGTTGATGTATATTTCACATCTGTAGAGCATCAAAAAAAGACATATTCTGTTAAAAATATTTTTGTACGCAGGCACAGACTGAATGAACGTCTAAATCTATGGGATCTCTACATTGTAGATCTTTTCCAGGTGTTGGCAGTTTGGGGATAGTGGCATAACACATAAAGTTTTCAGCAATATACACTGCCAAAATTGAGCAATAGAATACATTATCTGAACTCCCACTCTTTCATAGTTCTGCAATTTAAAACATGTTAAATGATATTACCTTTACTATTAACATATAGTTTGTTGGTTCTGCCTTTTCCTTCTCAGTTTTATTCCATTATCCCATAGTGATGCTGACTCGGTCGCGACATTGGTTTAGTAGCTGTCAGAACCCAAACATTTAAGACACTTTATTTGGATAGAAATAAATGATTATGAGATGCTTATAATCACTAAAGAAACTAAACAAATTCATAGGCACAGGAAAATAATATTAATTTAATACATGTGTCTAACATGAAGTTTCCAAAAGTTTATAAAGAGGAAGAGAGAGCTACCTAGACTTAAGAGTCCAACTCAGGTGATATTGAGTACAGGAATATACTAGTTTTGAGGTACCTGTGATTATCATATTCATCCTCCTTCAACAGCAAACTTTTCCTTTTCTCATGTGACATGGCTTGACTCTATGATCCAAATCTGATCTTGAACTGTAGTTCCCATAATCTCCACATGTCATGGGAGGAACCTTATGCACTATCATGAGAACAGCACAGGGGCAGTTTTTCCTGTGCCATTTTCATGATAGTGAATAAGTCTCACAAGATCTGATGGTTTTTATAAAGGGCAGTTCCCCTGCACAAGTTTTCTTGCCTAGTAAAATAAAAAGCTTTCACAAAGAATGTTAATATTATCTTGAAATTCTAAATATTTATTTAACTTGCTTACTGATGATGTTCACAAAGTATGTTCAAGTGTGAAGTTTAATGCATTATTTCTTATCTCATCCTGATCTTGTGTCTCTTTTCTATATGTATAGCTTCAGACAAAAGTGAAGCAAATTAAAGTCCATCCCTCCACCCTTCCGAAGAGCAAAGAGAGTCCATGGAAATTAATCAGCATCCAGGTTTCATTGTCTGTCTCTCTGTCTGTCTTTTTCTGACAAATGAATCGGGGACTCAAGTGCTCTCAAGGAGCTCAAGTTGATGACTGATGGCTTGTAGTTGACTGTAACATGAATAACTTCTGGTTTGGAGATGTTTGTATACTATATGCTTGCTCTTCGCTTGTGGTTTGAGAAGGACATCTAGGAAATCCCACTCTACGTTCTACCAGTTCAGTTACACTTGAACTCTACAGTGTAGTCAGAGTTCTGACAATGAATTACTTTTTTTCAAATAATTCAAAACCACAAAAGCAGTATAAGATAAAGACTTTCCTTTAAGGATAATTAATTTTATAATTAAAAATATGTTCTATTTTGAATGTGTATGACACATTATACCTTGATTCTCTAGTTCAAATTTTTTGCACATTTAAAAACCTCAAGCCAGATTCTATTTATAGTTACAGATACAGAAACCCTATAAAAATATTAATAAATTGATTTTATCAATATATAAAAAGGATCACATGTAATATCTAAGTAGGATTTGGAGTTTTGATGATTAGTTAGCATCAATTAGTATAATAATCATATGAAAGGATTAGAAAAAATCACATTACGTCTTCTAATAGGTTGAGAAAATCCATATGATAAAATTCAATATCTATTCATTAAAAAATTCTTAGCAAACTAAAAACAGAGGGAAACCCCCTTTATCTGACAGAATATATACCAAATCTACAGAAAATCTCATACTTATGGATGAATAACTAAAACTATTACTGTTTTACAACATTTTAGGAAGCTTTAAACAAAGCAACAGAATAAGAAAATAGATCAATGTATAAGGATTGAAAAAAAAAGTGGGAAAGAGCCTTTTTCCTAGATAATACAATAATATACAAAGGAATGTAAAGTAAACATCTAGGACTGATTACTATGTTTAATAACGTTGCTGGATATAAACTTGACATACATATTAAATTGCATTTCTATTTATAAACAACAGCAAGAAAACAAAGTTGCAATAATTACAATAGTATCAGTGAATATCAATTTAGATATTCTCAGAATAACTGTAAATATATGTGAGAGATATCTCCAAGAAAATTATAAAATATTATTGAGAAGCATTAAAGGCAGTTAATCAATGAAGCTACATACTATGTTCATTGTTTAAAAGTTGAAACATTACAAGAATATGAATGGAATGTTATCCCACCCAAAATCATAACAAATTCCATATAATTTGACAACATAATTTAAAAATGTATCTGGAAGTACATTCTTGAGAATAAAGCTCAACTAGACATGCAGACTTATCATAAGGCTCTACTAATTAACAAACTATGGTAGTAACACAATGACAGGCCCATACACAAAAGGAACAGAATAATACGCTCAAAGATAGACCAATTTATTTATGGACACTTGACAAATGAGACACTTAGCACTGCAGAGTAGTGGGACAGTGGTGAGGAGAGGCTTTGCAGAAAATGATGTGGGGCCAAGTGGAAATCAATTTAAATAGAAAAGAAACTAAATGGGACTTGCATGGCCCTGTGTATGAAATTCATTTCTAGGTCTCTTTGTTGAAAAACATGTCCATAAGGCTATGTGAAAATTATTAACAGCATATTTTTATTTCCTGGGGTAAAGACTAAATTTTAAAGCCCCCCATAAAACACAAATAATAAAGTAAATGATTGATAAATTCCACTATATAAATATTGACAACATTAGTGCATCTCAGACACCATGAAAATGGTGCAAATGCAAACCATAATGTAAGAGAATATATTTTTTTAAAATGTAACTAAATAGGGACTACAAAAACAAAAAATACTGCCGCCACCACCACCACTACCACCAATGACAAAGTCTTACCAATATTAAGATAAAGACAGGACTACCTAAATGAAAAATGAGCAAAATATTCAAG
The DNA here is from genome assembly GCF_043159975.1 of Macaca nemestrina. Classification (NCBI taxonomy): domain Eukaryota; kingdom Metazoa; phylum Chordata; class Mammalia; order Primates; family Cercopithecidae; genus Macaca; species Macaca nemestrina. The sequence continues at coordinate 21,846,459 of NC_092140.1, forward strand.
CCAATGCTTTATAAAGAGAGAAGGCAAATAGTCATTAAATATTAGGAATAGGGAAATACAAATTAAAATAAGTAAAATATAACTATAAACTCACTGAGTGGTTTAAAAAATTATAGTCTGACAATACTATGTGTTGTAGAGGATGTGGAGATGTCATCTCCTATCGTGAGAGCAAATTGGTACAACCATATCAAAAGGCAGTGTGACATTATCTAGTAAATCTGAGAGTATGCAAAACTTATAATCCAGCAATTTCTCTCCTCAGTATGCATTGTAGAGAAACATACACCCGTGCAACAATTCTATACAGGCAACTCTACATAATATTATTCTGAATAGCCCCAATGTGAAAACACTCAAATATCCACCAGCAATAGAATTGCTCAATGAATTGTTATATTCATAAAATATTCAGCAATTAAAATGAATAAACCACAGCTGTATGCAATAATATAGATGGATTTTACAAAATATTGAGCAGTAGGTCCCAGACACAAAATAATCCATATAGTATGCTAGCTACTCAAAACTATGCAAAACTCTATTTAAGAAAGCATATGGCCGAGCGCGGTGGTTCACACCTGCAATCCCAGCACTTTGGGAGGCTGAGGTGGGCGAATCACGAGGTCAGGAGTTGGAGAACAGCCTGGCCAACATGGTGAAACCCCGTCTCTACTAACCATACAAAAAATTAGCTGGCCGTGATGGTGGGCACCTTAATCCCAGCTACTCAGGAGGCTGAGGCAGAAGAATCATTTGAACCTGGGAGGCAGAGGTTGCAGTGAGCCGAGATTGCACCACTGCACTTTAGCCCGGGCTAGAGTATGAGACTTCATCTCAAAAAAAAGAAAGTCTGGAAAAACGCCCATGTTTCCAGGTGAGGATGTTTCATTACGCTGTCTTCTAACTTGATGATGTTTACCTAATGTTCACTTCATATGCATCTGTTAAATGGTACATATATGTTTTACACTATGTGTCATATTTAACCATTGAAAAAAATGTAAATTTAAAAAAGTTCAATGGCTGTCTTCAAGACTTAGCTCCAACACATGAAGACTGACTCAACTTATTCAAGTAAACTTAATGGTGTCCTCTTTGTCTCTAAAACATCCTGTATTTATATATCTTATAATGCTGGCTTTGTCTTCTTATGGTTTTACATGTTACTGCCCCCTGCACTGAGTTACTGACCCTCAAGGGCTGGGACTACATCTTCCCCAGTTTTGTTTCCGGAGGGCCTAGCACAGAACTTGATAGTACTTGCTGGTGCTAGAATGTCTTTTAACCAATGCTCAATCTTACCATGGCTATCTCCATCAGTCTAATGAGACCCAGCATTTTATTATTTTTCTATATCATATTTTTCTCCATTGAATACCAAAAGAAAACTGTGCAAATAAACATGATTTCTCTACACAAAGCTAAATTTAAATAATCTTAGAACTAGAACATTTACATAATTGTAGCTATGACCACATATGTAATGTAGGGTCTTCTTAATAATGTCAGTTACATATAACAATTATTATCATTGTTCATAATAAATAGAGATAAAAAGTTCACTGTTATTTGCTATCTATGAAGGCTAATGCAATATTTGTCCCAGTCTGATTTGGTGAAAGTGGATATAGCCCAGCAGTTGTGATATACAGGCCACTGCACATTCTGGTAAACAAAAACCAACAAAGGAATTAGAGTTCGTAGGAGGAAAAAATATGGTGCTTATTTTCAAATCTCTTTGTACCAACTGCAACTTAGAATAAACAACTTACACATGTCATAGATCATATGTGGTAGGTAATGCTGTTCCCTAGATGCGAGTTCCCAGGAAAAGAGTGCACAAATTATCCCAATAATTTATTCCAGTAATCAGACTATTAAAACACCCTTTTAGGTAAAATTTTCCTTACTGTTTCATAAACTACAAAAACATATACAACAATAAAATATTAGTACCCTGGCCAGGATTAGAAACACAAAAGTCCAATTATAGTTATTTTTAAGAAAAAAGGGAAAGAAAAAACTATGTGAACAGTTTACATAAACCAGGAAAAAGCTAACCATAAAGAAATGAAAAATATGTATGAAAAGTTCTTTATCACATAAGTATGTTAAAGGAATGGGGAGATTGCAGAATTTTATTTTGGGGTGGCTTGGGACTGACACTGACCAGTCCACAGTCCTATTACTTGTAGCCCTCTATGGTTTAATTAAATGCTTCCAGAAAATAAAAGTGAGGCCTTTTATCTGGACCCTTTTTGAATTTTTCTTTTCTAAGACACTTTAAGAAGTAAACAAAATTATTATAGAACCCATCAGTTTGTATTTGGTCTCCTACTTTTTTTCCCCAAAAAATACATGTCAACTTCCCACGCATTATTTCCCATTTCCAAAAACTGGTATCATGGATTCTTAAGTATACACTTTACACTAAACAGCCTGACTGTTCTGGGAAAGATCTCGCATACTTAATTACCATTTATTTCATCCGGTACAAGGATGCCATCTACAGACATGACTGCGCATTTCCATGAGCTTCTGTAAAAGGATTCAAAATAAATGCTACTGTAAGGAAGGGTTCCAAAAGACATAGTTATTATCCTGATTCTTTTGTAACATCTCTTCTTTTTTGGACTAAAATAAGTTTGAAGAACAATTCATTCCCATTAAGTACCATGAAAATGCTCTGGGCAATCCATGCATTTATAATCCAAGAGAGTTCAAATCCCTGCCGAAAGATAGAACAATATGTCAAGAGCTGGCATTGCATTTTGGCATTTTGGGGGAAATCACAAAATAAAATGGACTAGGTATGTGATATGGGCATTCCTTCAAAGTGCTTAAAATGAAGCTAAAATTCAGAATTAACACAGATAGAATAATTTAAATTACTTCCTAAGCTGTAATAATAGACTTCCAGAACAAACTTTTTTTATACTGGAGAGACGGAAAAAGAGAAATATATGTTCTTAGTACAGACACTTGACATCTTTTTTCCCTTTAACTCTCACACCTTCTCACTAGTGAGGCAAGTTTTAACTGAGCCATACCCAGGTTAATTAATTTACCACGTCCACACTGCGAAGTGGTAGGGTGAAGATTCAGACACGTGATTGCTAACCTCAAGTCTAATCCACTTCCCATTGTACCAAAGCCATATATCTCAGGGGAAATCCTTCACAGCTTTAAAACTGGGGGAAGGGGATTTGATACTCTCACTGTTCTAGGGAAACTTGCAAAAAGTGTCTTCTATGTAGCTTTAAAATACACATTATTACACACCAATTGCTAAGTTCTGCTGCACCGGATGTTTTTCTTGCAAAGACATACTATAAATAAAAATTGTAATAAAATATGATCCAGGAAACAGCTGGCTGCTGGGATGAAAACACACAAATGACTAAGTAGTAAATTATCTTCTACTTGATTTCAATGCTGGGTGAATTCATCCTTTCTTAAACTAGATAAAATGGGAACCAGCAATGTGTGACCCCAACTGAGTGCATCCTTTCCCTCCCTGAAAGCAAATCCACCACATTCTTCATGTGATGCTTTCCTACTGAAGTACCATCTCCTTGAAAGAAAGAAGCACAACCTAGAATTCTCCATTGCCATTCTTTTATGCATTCCCTCAACAATACTTTCCAATGCCCACCTTGAGTATCACAGGTAGACAGTATACAATTTTAAACAACAACAACAAAAAAAACGCAATACTTGCACATGAAGAGCTTACAGTAGCAGAAGGGTGAGGGGCTCAGAGGCAGGGCAGTCAACACACAAATAAATTACACACAGTAAATCATCATTAAATATTTATTAAATGAAGTCTCTCCTTGCTAACCTAGGCTTTACTGATCTCTCCTCATCTCTCTGAGGATCAGAGCACTTATATTTTACAGTATTCTTTAGCTAAGTAAGCTTCCCAGGGAATGGAACAATATGTTATACTCCTTTGCCCTCCTAACATAATCAAACACAATATATCAACAAGTGCAGCATTTCATGATGTGCTGGGGACAGCAGAGGAAGTGGGAGGGAGGAGTGGCATGAGGAAAGGAAGAAGGAGTAAACAAAGAAGAAAGTGGAGAAAGAGGCAATTTCAATTGAATTATTATTTGCTTTTAGGAAAAATATGTCTAACTCATGAAAAAATGAATTCTATGTACATGGAAACCAAACAGAAATGGAAGAAAAACACAGATCTAGACAGAAGCACCGTTTTAATCTTAAGTGAGAAATTGGGTCTCATGCAGGGTGTGGAGGCACCGCAGGAGCCAGAGCTGAGCCCGGTGGTATCACTGGCAGCAGCTGGAGGCAGGATACATCACGTCGTGCTCACTAAGGAATCATAATGTCCAGATTTTCATTTCTTTGAGTCAGATGATTTACGTGCCTGTGGAGCAGCACACTGACTATCACAGCATCTATATCATTTTTGTGTGTGTGGATACAATACTATAAAAACACAAACATTAGAAGAATTCAAGGAAAGGAAAATAGGGGAGTAAACAGTATAAATTGCTTTGCCTCACTTATCCACTAAGAGCAATGCAGGCTCTGGTTGGCTGTGGTCTCTGACTTTACTTTGTCTTCCAGACTGGAGTGCAGTGGTACAATCATGGCTCACTGTAGTCTCGACCTCCTAGGCTCAGCGCTCCTGAGTAGCTGGGACTATATGTGCGCGTCACCAGGCCTGGCTAATTTTTCGATTTTTTCTTTTTTTTTTTGTAGAGATGGGGTTTCGCTGCATTGCCCAGGCTAATTTTAAACTCCTGGCTTCAAGTGATCCTCCCGCTTAGGCCTCCCAAAGCGCTGGGATTAGAGGTGTGAGCCACCACGCCCAGCTTCTTTCTTTAATGAAGGTAGTAGCTTTCCTATTCATTCTATTGCAGGCTTATTGGTCTTGTAAAATTAGCATTGAAAACAATGATTAATTTCCATATTCAGATTTATACAATTCTTTAAACAACTGGAATGCAAGTTATGTCTATAATATTCTTGAAATATTCCAAATGGCATAGAGAAACTTAACCATAGGTGTTTGCTACTCTCATGTATAACAGCATTCAGTTAAAAAATAAAGTTGTGGCCGGGTGCGGTGGCTCATGCCTGTAATCTCAGTACGTTGGGAGGCTGAGGCTGGCAGATCACCTGAGGTCAGGAGTTCGAGACCATGGCCAACATGGTGAAACCCCATCTCTACAAAAAATATAAAAATTAGCCAGGCGTGGTGGTGGGTGCCTGTAATCCCAGCTACCCAGGAGGCTGAGACAGGAGAATCACTTGAACCCAGGAGGTGGAGGTTGCAGTGAGTTGAGATCATGCCACTGTACTACAGCCTGGTTGACAAGACTGAAACTCCATCTCAACATAAATAAATAAATAAATAAATAAATAAATAAATAAATAAATAGTTGCAGAATACATATAATCAAAAACTACTGCATTCCACTAAGAACTTACAAACGAATCTTAATATCCTGTAAACTACTGAATATTATGATGTCAGGTTCCTTTTCCCCTGCTATGCTGTTGGAACTGGATATACAAAACCTTCAAATGGGAGCTAGCTAACTAGATATGGAAATGTATCTATGTATACAGAGACATCAACAGACATACATACAAATACAAATATATGAGATATAGTGTCAAGAGTACATAAGGTATCCCTTAAAAGCTATATTAAAACTTTCAGTTAGCCGGGTGCGGTGGCTCACACCTGTAATTCCAACACTTTGGGAGGCCGAGGCAGGCAGATCACGAGGTCAGGAGATCGAGACAATTTTGGCTAAGATGGCGAAACCCTGTCTCTACTAAAAATACAAAAAATTAGCCAGGCATGGTGGCACGCGCCTGTAGTCCCAGCTACTTGGGAGGCTGAGGCAGGAGAATGGCTTGAACCTGGGAGGTAGAGGTTACAGTGAGCTGAGATCGTGCCACTGCACTCCAGCCTGGGTAACAGAGCAAGACTCTGTCTCAAAAAAAAAAAAAAATCAGTTAAGATAATCCATCAGTCTATACAATATCTTATCAAAACCAGTATACACATGAACAAGATTTAGCTTTTGTGAGAGAAGGTATTTTAAATGATTAAATAGCTAAGCCTTTTTAAATGCTATGCTTATTTTCTTATTTACTTGGTTTTCCCAACTAATTAGGTTATTTCCAATTCAAAATGTCTTGCTTTTACAAACAGAGTAGATACTGGGAGAAATTTTAATCAGTTCAATGCCTGGAACATTTTCTAAATATCCCCCATTATATCCAATTCTTGGCAAACTTCATCCCTAACCCCTAACCCTCCGGACTTGAAAACCATGCGTGAGGATGCTTCTGATATTGATCATCCTGGTTTCTCCTCTGTCAAAGACCAACCCGGCCTTGGCACCAACCACCTTGTGAAAGAAAACAGTTCTGTTCTGCAAATTCTCTTTAGTGAGGTCTGGAGGTTCTCGCTGTCATCCTAAACAAGTGTTTGAGACTTGGCAGCTCAATGCATGGTTGCCTCTGTACTGCATCACAGCAGCCGAAATCTTGGCAGTTAGTCCAAAGCTCGTGAAAATTTCAAAGGTACAAAGCTCCTCTCAGAGCTCCAAAGAAGCAAGGGAGCTTTCAGCAGGATCATAACAGGTGCATCAAAGTAATGCAAAGGGGAGAAAAAGGCTTCTTGGACCTAGCAACAAATAAAAATTATAAAAATAAACATGCACACATAAACCCTGTTTTATATTTGTCAAAAAGCTCCTTTCAATATTCAGCAAGTAACTGCAAAAGGATCAAAAGAGACCTGTATAAACTACAAGAGGTGACAAGTATAAGAATTGTTTCCAGTTTAAAGATTGCAACGTCTCACTTTGGAATTTCAAGCCACAGAAATGTAGTACTTCTTTGACACTTTGGGCTTAAACTGCACAAAACGTATTTTTAACAGGCAAAATGTATGGGAGAGACAATGAACATAGACTTCATTTGGGCTCTGTGTTTCTTGACAGCATTCCAAAGATATCAAGATATTTTTACCAAAATACTCTTGCAAACTGGGTCAGAAGGTAGAAAAAGTGAGAGCTTTCTGATTTTTCAAATGTTGTCTTCATTTCTGCTATTGAGGTTTATGTTACTCCAATAGTTAAGGGATTGGTGATACAGATTAACAGAAATCGAGAAATCTACCCTCTTTCTCTGCTGGTGAACAGGATAAAAATGCTGAGAGAGTGAAATAAGCACAGAATAAGAACTCAAACAACACAGGAAACTGTGGAATACTGAAGAATACACCAAACAAAAATGAATATGTACTAGAAAAATGCTGGATTGGAATTAGAAGAGGACAAATTGGACATTATTGTAGATTCCACTACAAGATTTATATTTGCGAAGCTATTTAAGCTTTCTAAGTCTTTGTTTCCCATTTGGAAACCATGAGCAGTAACACATGTTCTAACCACTTCACAAGTTTGTGGCAGAGTGTAAAGCAGCTAGTATGCTGAAGTACTCCATAAATATTTTTCTAATAAATCATATTTTCCGTTTTCTTGCTTTTTCATTTTCCTAGCAGTGTTCCTTTACTCCATACTTTCAAAACAAACAAACAAAAATATGTGTTTTAAAAAACAGGCACATAAATATAGAGGGGCACAACTTAACAGTTCTAAGAAACAGAACAATAATATTTAATCAACTTAAAAACAAAGACATTTTTATATTTACAATCTGGACTTCTGCAAGTGTTAGTCTGAATCTGTGCTAGTTAATTTCATCCTAGGTAATGCATTCATAACTATTTTCTTCAATGAAAGTTCAGATATTTCCACTTCAGCCTAAGGCAACAGGTACTACCTGCCACTTTACTCACAGTCCATCTAGTATATTTCAGGTACTACCCGCCACTTTACTCACAGTCCGTCTAGTATATTTCAGGTACTACCCGCCACTTTACTCACAGTCCGTCTAGTATATTTCAGATACTACCCGCCACTTTACTCATAGTCCGTCTAGTATATTTTGTTTCACTAGACTCAGCAACCTGTTTCAGAGCATGGATCTAACTCATTCACACTGCAGCTCCATGTTGTGGCCATGCTGAGAAAATGTTCTGAGTGTTGAAGCGTCTCTATGTGTATTTAGACCTTTGCTGTGATGTAGTAACGTAATTCAAGAAAGATGCTACCAATGTGTGACTGCTTTTAAGTTACAGGTTCATACCAGAGACTAACATTTTGGAGTTTCTTATTTGGATTATGATTATTTAACACAGTCCACATTGTAGTGGATAGTTATAATGACTTTGTTTTGCCCATGGAAGTATTTTGTTCAAGGTCATTTGTACCAGAGAAATCAATGACCTATTAATGTAATTTCCACAAGAAGTGATCTTTCAAAAATACTCTAAATATAAAGTTGCTTTATGTTCATGCTATTAGTAGTGGTTAGAAAATTAAATAAAGTGGATAGAAACTGAATGTTGTAATAACACACTTTACACCTGTTAAAAAAAATTACACCACCAATAGAGCTTATAGGTTATTCCATTGTCTCTAAAGAATTATTTCTGTTAATGTGCTGTCAATATATTGTTTATCATTATATAACAAAATTGAGAAAAAAATCAAATCCATTTAAGAATATTTATATGAAAGTATCAAAATTAGAGAAACACCTCACAGATAAGTAACACTTATCTGTCTTCTCCATTAGAAAACAGAATTAGTGTGATTACTATTACTTTCATGCAAATTTTAAAAATTAAATAGCCTTAATATATCAGATGTCTTTAGGTCAAATTCCAATTGGTATTCAGAAACAATATTATTTTAAGGGTCAAGGCACTCAAAGATTCAAATTTTAATTCCAGATTCAATTAGCACCCAGACTATTTTTTAAATTGTAAAATAGGTCATTTTACCTTTAAGGAAGTTGTGACAGTTTTAAAAAAAAAAATTTAATTTAATGAAGGCAGACACAAGTTAGTGTTATGTTGAGAATGTGAGAACTTTTAGAATATGTAAAATATTTCCTGGGTTATTATTTTTTGTTTTTTTGTTTTTTTTTGGTTATACAAAATCTCCACGATTCTCAATAAAAAGGAACAAAGAAATAAGATGGCGTTCCTCAAAATCCTATTAAGTGATAAAGTATTAAATATTAGGTTAGATTTCCCTTCATTGGTATTATTTTCCCTTAATGTTTTACTATAACATGTGGTGACATAAGGAAAAGTTTATATTGTACAACTAAAGTAATGATTTAAAATATGTATTACCTGTTATAAGGACATAACATAATTTGTTCAATCATCCATCTATTATTGGACCTTGAAGTTATCCTCCTTTTTTATTATCGTGAGAGACACATCATAGTCATTTCAACAGATTTTTACTCTATTTTAATTTATTATGTTCCTGTTTTAAGCCAAGGTCTTTGAGAAATTAAATTACTCTAGTAACTAAATTGATTAATTTATTCCGCAAAATGAGAGCGTTCTCTTATACAAACTATATAATTGAAGAGTTTATAGAAAGAACACTGTCTTTGCATTCAGATTGGACTTTAAGTTCAACCATTCCCTGGCACTGTAACATAAGCTATTATGACTTAATATTCAAATGCTGTGCCCTAATCTGCAAAATGAGAGATATAATAATGTCTCTTTGACTTGTAGGAAGCATTAAATAATACAACTTAAATAATTATCTAATAAGAATTCTGGAATATAACAAACAAGCCATCACAGTCATTTTCTATCCTTCCAAAAGATGAGAAAAACGACATCTTAGGGCCTGGTTATCGTATTTAACACACTTGAAACTTCAGTTTTATTATTCTGATATCACAGTAATTAATTCTCTGAAACTATTTTTTTTTTATTTTCTGAATTCTTTCTCTTAATTTCAAAGTTAAAAAATATGACTTCCTCCCTTGGAATAGAACCACTCAAGACAATTTTATACCACACTCATTAAGTGTTGTTTTTTAATTGCACATAATTCCCTGAGAAAATCTGAATCCCTGAATCTTAGATTTCACACCATAACCTTCCCTAAAAGTTTATTAGCATATGCATCAAAAAAAAAAACCGAATGAACTATTTCCTAATGTCCACTTCTTACCAGATTAAAATTACAAAAAGGCAATTTTCATTTTACCTTTTATGTCACATATTCACGAGAATTTTTCACATATATATTTAAAATTTTGTAGAGTATATTCAGTATTTGTTTCTACATGTCTTTGGGCCAAATGTATTCTGTGCTAAAGTTTCTCTTTATTAAAAAAAACAAAGCAGGAGATGGGAGTTTTATGTGTGGGAAATGAATTCAATTATTATGTTCTAAGGGACATAAGAGAGGAAAATAAATTTCCAGTTAATTCTGTAACAAACAAAAGTAAGCAATATAGCTGAGAAATTCATCTGAGCTGACAGTTGATTATATATATAACTTTTCTCTAACAGAGCCACAACCAACGAGACAAGTATGGTTCCACCAGGTCAAATGTCAGCCAGAGGACTTACAGTTTTGACACTTGGCAAGGCAAAGCAAAGCAAGTGTGAAGGATCCTCACTTACTTGTTAATCAAACAATGTCAGAAAAAACTATTCATCATTGGTTGTCAGTTACAGGGCAGTTCACTGTCACTGGAAACTTCTGAAGACAGGATAATTGCTATGATTAAATGGCAGTCAATTTAAAATATTTCAGTAGTGGTTAAAATAACTGTTGAATACTGATGGTATCATAGCAAATCAAAGGTGCAAAACGGTCCACTAATTATCCAGAGTGTAAAGTATCTGATGCTTTGTAAGTATAATGCCAAAGCACATTCACAGGTACAGAAATTGATGAGGGCTTATTGGAAATATAGTAAAGATGATCATCCTTTTTCTACCTTAAAAATAAATTTTAGACCATGTCCTTCAAGGTATATAGCTTGTATTGTTGACAATTTGCTCTGCTTATATAATTCACTCTAGCCATTGCTTTCAATTCCTCTAACACAAAGATATTGAGGGCTTTCTCTGTGTTAGGCAAGGGCTGCAAAGCTAAGTCCTGGAATACAGAGATGTGAAACAGTGCTAGCACTGGCTCAGAAATAGTTTATTGCCTCATGAAATTTTTAGCTTGGTCCTATTCCCATAAATGTTTCTATGTGAGTGGCAGGGATTGGGGAATACCTCAGTCTCCTCCAAGGACAGGCCATGTCCTAAGCAGCAGCTTGAAGGTATGACTTTGGAGAATTTAGGTCTGGAGACTCTGTAGAAATCAGCGAGGTTTCAAAGAATCATTATTACACTGCAAAGTCTCATGGGCAGGAGTAGACAAGAAATAATATGTTGTAGTTCCTCTTTTGTAGTATGAGTTAGTTGATCTAAATGTTCATTGTGCTTTCTCTGTCTTTGAATTATGTATAACAACCTAGATAGTAAAGAGCTGTCAAGAGGCCAGGAGATTTCAAATAAACAGGTAAGAGCATATTCCAGGAAACTGTAAAAGAACTAATTAGAGTCCACGTGTTCAGTGTCAGTTCAAAGATGCAGAGAGATAGGTCCTCAACAGATGGAATATGTTAGAACCCATAAAAATGACCAAGATGGGAAGGCACAAAATCAGCAGAGTCAATAACCAATGAATTGGTACTCTCTTCTGTTTTTCCTATAGTATTTGGGTCTTTGTAGGTTATTCAATCATGTTTGAAGTGATGAAAAATCATTATTCATTCTCAAGGCAAAAGAGTTATATATGCTTTTGGGAAGAGGGAGGATAAGGGAAGGTTTTTAAACTTTTACAATAGGCCATACTACATATAGGACACAAATCATCTAAAATTCATTTTTTTTCCTAGGAATCTAGATCTTAAACAGGCTAGAAGTAATAGATAATGTGGTTCATCAGAGCTGTATACTCTTAAATTCAGATTTTCTGAATCAATCCCACATTATACTAGTCCCACAAGGTAACTGCAAAAATGTCTTGTTGCCAAATACATTCAACAGTGAACTATGCAGTAGCCTCCAAGAAACTAACTGCACATTGTTCTCTTCATTGCTTTAAGAAATCTTGCATGGCCGGGCGCGGTGGCTCAAGCCTGTAATCCCAGCACTTTGGGAGGCCGAGACGGGCGGATCACAAGGTCAGGAGATCGATACTATCCTGGCTAATACGGTGAAACCCCGTCTCTACTAAAAAATACAAAAAACTAGCCGGGCGAGGTGGCGGGCGCCTGTAGTCCCAGCTACTCGGGAGGCTGAGGCAGGAGAATGGCGTGAACCCGGGAGGCGGAGCTTGCAGTGAGCTGAGATCCGGCCACTCCAGCCTGGGCGACAGAGCGAGACTCCGTCTCAAAAAAAAAAAAAAAAAAAAAAAGAAATCTTGCAATTAAAAACAAACAAAGAATGTGCTTAGTATGTTTTAAAACATAGTATCTTTAAAATTATTTAAAACTTATTTTCCTTGTTGTTTCTTTGAATATCTCTCAAAAGAACTGTTGGAAAATATTGCTTGACATGGTTGATCTTCTATTTGATTGACCTGCAATTACACCCATGCCTATTTTGTTTAGGCAATCGATTCATTTGTCAAGAGTGCTTTTATAATTATGCATTAAAATGCACAACAGATTGTCATTCCTCAAAAATGCTACTTTTATCACCCGTAATTAAGTCTAGCAAATTTACACTAGAAAACAAACACGAGGAGAACAATGGCTAGTTGTTAGATTATTTAGCAATCAGAGGTAAAAATAAGCAGCAGAAACAAAATTGTTGTCACTTCTCAAATTGTTTTTCAAAGGACAATGTTGCCTTATTCACTAACATTTGATTGGGGACATTTACAACCATTAATCTAGAAAAGAAGTTCTTCCACTCCAATGTGTTTTCTCTACGTACGTGCATGAATGAGTGTGTGTCCATTTTCTTTATTTAAAGTTCCAAGTTACTTATCATTCATTAGGTCATCTTTTCACATGAAAAAATTTTTGTGGTAATTTATGATCATTGAAAAAACAAGATTTGGGGTGATTATAATCCTATTTAGATATTTCTGCCTGCATCTATATCATATCAAAAGAAGTAAAATCTGTTGATTCTCACAACTTACTAGCCAAATCTCAGATGCTGGTTGCAAATGAAGATACCTGGGTTAGTTCCCCAAAACTATGATTAATCTGGTTGGGAGTAGGAGCTAGAAGTCTATTCTTAATAAACTCTATTGAATCTGATATTAACTGGTGTGGGAAGCAGGCTTAGAGAAATATTGATCTATTGCAAAAGACGCACTTCTCTTTGGACAACTGAAAAAAAAAAAAGCATGCATTTAACGCATCAAAACTCTATTAAGAATACTCCCATAAAATGGCTCCAAAAATATATTGATATAGTATATGAGATTTTGATGATTTTCAGGGTAATGCTGATAATGTTTTAAAATACATGAGTTCATTTGTTTTGGCTTTTCCCCCTCCCCATTTCTTGCTAAATATTGTAGATCTGCCACCTTTTAAAAAACAGATGACACTCTTCCACTTCCCACTCTCACTAATATACATAGAGCTCTTCCTTAGTGAAAATTCTATTGAATGTGCTTGTGCTCAAATAGAAAGGGAAAACACAGTAGCACTTTATTATTTCATCTTGGAGAAGTTACTCACCTTATCTGAAATTTATTTCCTGTCCTGTAAAATTGTGCTAATATAGTTATTTTAAGGATTAAGTTTAAAAATGCATGTGAAAAGTCTTTCAAAAATAAAGAGGTATTGTAAGAATGTGGGGCATCACCCCCTGCCCTGCATTCATTTGAATCCTCCCATTTAAAAATGGTTTTTATTATATTAAAGTAAACCAAGTAAAGTTGAATTCAATTAAAAATGAATGGTATCAAAATCCTAATCTGCTATTTTATGAAAAAATAAACTCACTAAACAAAAAATGTATTGCATTTGGCCAGGTGCGGTGACTCATGCCTCTAATCCTACCACTTTGGGAGGCCAAGGTGGATGGATTGTCTAGCTCAGGAGTTCGAGACCAGCCTGGGCAACACAGTGAAACTCAGTCTCTACTAAAACACAAAAAATTAGCTGAGCGTGGTGGCAGACACCTGTAGTCCCAGTCACTCAGGAGGCTGAGGTATGAGAACCACTTGAATCCGGGAGGTGGAGGTTGCAATGAGCTGAGATCATGCCACTGCACTCCAGCCTAGGTGACAGAGGAAAGACTCGGTCTCCAAAAAACAAACAAACAAACAAACAAACAACAACAACAAAATTATTGTATTTGTTGAAGGTTCACACAGAACAAAACATGCTTTTGAAATTTCAGTAAAAACTTTTCCACGTGTTTGTAAAAGGAGAATCTTAGTCCACTGCTGAAAAACAACATTTTCATGAATGGTTTGCTTGAGCTTGCAAAGCCAAACAAAACTCTGGTACTTTGTATAAGAGAGATATTCTTGGAAGCCTCTGCCACCTAGTGTACAAAAGCCATCCTAGAAATCTAAATGACAGTTTAATTGCCTTATATGCTACATCTTGCCTTCGGAGAATTATCTTTAAGTATGTCCAGGTCAGATTTGAAGTTATAATTTGAAGCGGGAATAACACACATACTGCATTTTCTAAAGAGCATCTGGCATGAGAATCAATACAACATTTCATTTTCATTTTAGCAGCACTTTAAATTAAAGTCCCATTTATAAATGTTTTAATAAGGCAATAAGAGACTCCTGGGTATGTTTTAGTCTTTCACTAATATACACCTCTTGTGTGTTGCAAGATACAGCTTACTGAATAAGTCCCTTTGACCATTCAAAGTTGAATTAATGATCCAATAAAGCAAAGCCCATGGTATCTTAATGGCAGCAAAATACACTCTTTAATTTAGAAAACAAAATATTATATTTTCCTTTCCAACAACTTGTAAGTATATGCATAAAAGAAGTATCAAGGGATGCAAAGAAATAGCAAAGCTTCTTTAGCCATATTTTCACACGCAACATGTCTCCCCACCTCTCATTTTTGGCTTTAGATTTAATTATTTCCAGCTCAGTTTTACAGAGGGGTGGAGGGTGGAAATTGAGGGTTGGCAGTGGAGGAGTTTGTAAAGCCATACTCTTTAAAAAATGTGTTTAAAAGTAAAACATCAACCACACCACTCCCTCTCTCCGTCCTGTCATTGTTTTCAAGTCACCCACTCCTCTGCCCAGTTTGCTAAAGGCAGAGGGAGATGTGTGAAGGTTATGTTCTGCCACATGGTTCGGAGAAGCAAAATTGTCCTGCAGCTCTAAGTCAGCTCACAATGATCCAGAACTCAGCAATGCGCTTTCACTCTCTGCTCATTCTGCTACCTGACGTTGGTGAGAGGAACCAGATGGCCCTCATGTTAACCTGGCCTGCCAGGTCTGGTATTGAGATTTCATCTCCTTCCCTTAAGCTGCCTGAGCCTGAGTCAAGTTCACATGCACACATCTCCAGTAAATTCTCACTGCAACGGGCAGGTCCTTCTTGCACTTTTGCCCTGCCAAACCTGCCTCTCTGAGGGACTCAAGATGTCATACAGCCTTGTTATACAGCCTTGTTATTTTAATGTGCTCTGCAATCATTGAACTGTTCTCAGGAGATCATTCAAAACCCATTAAAATTAGTGAGAATTACCAGGAAATGAACAAATAAAAAAGAATAATTCATATCTGTTTTAAATTCACCAAGCCTCCTTTTGATGGCTAACAGCAACTAGTAGCAGAAAGCATGCATCAGTTAAATAAAACATTAGCTTTAAGCAAAAGATGTCAGAAATTCTTCCAAATTGTGTGTTATGACAGTGAGCTGGCGAGCACAGGGATAAAAACCAATGTGATGATTGTAAAGGATGTGCTGGCACTTTGAAGTGGCAATAAGATGTTGGGGGAGCAAAGACCATGAGTGAGTACAGATGATACCTATAGCAATACTACTGTATCTTTCTGGGGAAATCATGCAGCAAACATCCTGATCAGGAACTAAAAGGCCCTCACAAGAGTGACTTTTTTTAAAATCAAGAATAATTTTTATTGTTAAGAAAGCATAACCAGCAATAAAAGTACTATTTTTGGTTCGAAATGATAGAAACCCAGATACATTTTGTTCATGGTACATGGTACAAGGAAGCCTAGGGTCAAGTTGATTTCAGAAGTGACTAGTTCCAGATATTCCATGAGATCTTCATCTCTCTTCTGTTTCTGTTGTATTTCTATCTGGGCATCTGTCTCCTTTTCTCCGTGTCTCTTTGCCCCGTATAGTTCTTTCTGCATCTCTCTCTGCATTTTATGTCTCTGTCCCCCTGTTATGTCTCCTTCACTGCATTGCCTTTCTCTCTATTTTTCTAATTTGTTGTCACTATTGATCTGCATTTTTCTATCTCTGCATTTCTTTATGCATCTATTTTTCTGCATTTCTCTTCCTTATCACCTCATATCTTATCTCTTTCCCTCTGTGTGTGTGTGTGTGTGTGTCTGTCTGTCTGTCTGTCTGTCTCTGTTATATATGTTTCTAGAATGTCTACCAGAGGCAATTTAACAATTTTAGGAAATTTAATTTAGCAATTAATTTAAAAATTGATTTAACAATCTAACAATTGTTAAACTTAATGTAATAATCTTAGGAAAGATTCTGATTGGTGAGGCCTGGGTAACATGCAAACCTTTTAAACACATCGTCTTGTGTATGGGACACTGACAGTCAGTATTGTGGAGAGTAACTTTTTTTAATAGTGAAATTTATGGTAAGAAATAACATTTATATAATAAACCAATACATACACACATACATATGACCAGGAACAGAGGTGTGTATGTCTATTTTTGGTTCTAAATGATAGAAACCAAATATATTTTGTTCATGGTACAAGGAAGCCTAGGGTATGTGTGTGTATAAAATCAAATGGAAAATTTCACAAAAATAATACTCAGGTTAACTATAAGTGATATGCTCCTCTTTTTGTATTAAAATATAAAAATGACCTCCAAAATGAGATGTAAATTGATTTCATCACGCTCTAATGGGCCACAACTTTATAGTTTGAAAATCACTTTTTAAACTATTTTCGTTTTAGAAATTTTATGAAAAGGGTGAATCATTTAAATTAACACCTCAATACTTATAGTACTAAAATGATTTTTCACCAATAATGTAAAATGATGTAATCATTTAGTTAATGATGATTTTTGGTTTCCATCGTAATTACTAAAACTTATGTAAACCATCATCAAATACTTTCAGTTCTGGGTACTTGCAACAGATTACTTGGACTATTTTAAAAACATCTGCTTGGTAAGAAGGAAGCAAAAACACTATCATCTATTTATTTTCTACTACATTCTTTACTCTAAATTTGGTGTTAATTAGTCCCCTTAATCTTTGTAACGATCCAGTCAAAGTATTAGTATTAATATTGTTATCTTCTTTTATGAATGAGGATGCTGAGAACCAATAATGCTCAGGTAACTTATTTAAAACATTCATTTCTCAAGTAGAAGAGACAGAATGAGTCCATGCCTTTTGATTGCAAGTCCAAGGTACTTTCTTTAATATTATGCTAATACTCAGGACTACATGCTACTGAGAGGTAAAGCCACTGGGCTTCTGGGTCTGGTGGGGACTTGGAGAACTTTTCTGTCTAGCTAAAGGATTGTAAAAACACCAATCAGCACTCTATGTCTAGCTAAAGGTTTGTAAATGGACCAATCAGCACTCTGTAAAATGGACCAATCAGCGCTCTGTAAAATGGACCAATCAGCAGGATGCAGGCGAGGCCAATAAGGAATAAAAGCTGGCCACCCTATGCAGGACGGCAACCTGCTTGGGTCCCCTTGCATGCTGTGGAAGTTTTGTTCTTTTGCTCTTCACAGTAAATCTTGCTGCTGCTCACTTTGAGTCCGCACTACCTTTATGAGCTGTAACACTCACCATGAGGGTCTGCAGCTTCATTCCTGAAGTCAGCCAGACCACAAATCTACCAGGAAGAACAAACAACTCCGGACACGCCACCTTTAAGAGCTATAACACTCACTGCGAAGGCAGCTTCACTCCTGAAGTCAGCGAGACCACGAACACACCAGAAGGAAGAAACTCCGGACACATTTGAACATCTGAAGGAACACACTCCAGACACACCATCTTTAAGAACTGTAATGCTCACCACGAGGGTCCGTGGCTTCATTCTTTAAGTCAGCGAAACCAAGAACCCACCAGAAGGAACCAATTCCGGACACACTATGTCTTTTGATAACTTAAATATGGCTCTATAAGATCTGACCTGTAAATATACAAATAAATAGTTCTGTGATTGAATGCTTATATGTTTAGTACCTAGGGACATCTGCTTTAACCATGCCTAGAAATCTAAGGCAGAAAATGCAACAAAGAAGATAATCTTGTTTAGGAATGTGGTATGATGACGTGCCCAGCCACAGAGAGCTGTCACCTCCCTGTGGCACTGTGGTATGCTGGGACTTGGAATGTGGATGTTGGGGTGGAACTGCTTGAATTCAAATACTGGTGCAACTATTTGGTATGTGACTTTGCTCACATCAACTTAGCAATAACAAATAGTGATAACAATAATATTCCCTGCCACAAAATGTTACCACAATGCTGAGTACGTAGGAAGCATTCAATAAAAGTTGGTTATTAGAAATATTTCCACTGTCAAGATGTAGCTATGTAGCTTTTAAAAGTTGTGACATGAAGATATACAGCAATTAACCACTTACGTTTCTATTGCTGGTGAACCATCAATTTGATTTTGTCAACAGCTACATGGTCCAATCCATAATTTCAAAGATGTATTTCTTTGACACAGCTAGAAAATTTTTTTAGAGGGGAACAACATGTATAAGAAACACAAGGAAGAACTATGCCAAGAAAAATTATGAATGCTTATAAAATTTGATCTTATTCAAGCCAAAAAATAATTGTAAATTCTGAAATGTGTTCACCATGTCAGATGGCTGAGGTTTCAAAAACCAAAATTAAACAGACCAAACATTCTGATTTCTGAAGAAAATACACACACACACACACACACACACACAAAGTGTGGATGTCACAGGGAGTTAGTTCTGTTCAACATCTGGTTTGGATTTAGATAAAACCATAAAGAGAGTGGTGATGAGATTAAACAAATGCTTTCTTACTGTTAATGGCCTTGATATTTGTTATGTAATGACTAGGCTATGAAAATCTTCCCACATTATTTCCATTTAAGAGAATTTCAAAGCTAAGTGAAAATGGCAGAAAAACTGGCACCTAGACTGAAACTTAACAAGTATGTAGATTGTCTAAGCCTTGAATAATAAATATATACCAATATAAAAAGTTAATGTGATTTTAAAATATTAAAACAAACAAAATTTAGCATTATAGTTAGGC
Source organism: Macaca nemestrina (assembly GCF_043159975.1). Taxonomy (NCBI): domain Eukaryota; kingdom Metazoa; phylum Chordata; class Mammalia; order Primates; family Cercopithecidae; genus Macaca; species Macaca nemestrina. The sequence continues at coordinate 21,865,863 of NC_092140.1, forward strand.
GCTCAAGATACACCAGCCATTTATCTTATAAAGACACTATGGAGACAGATGAGAGAAAAACTTTGAATGTGTAAAGTATAAATACTACACATAAAGTTGAAAAGATTAAATAGAAACATGGCTCTAGACTTCCATGTGTAAAAATCTGCCAAGTGTACCTAAACCTTTAGAAAGAAATATTATTAAAACATTTTTAAATATACGAAGGAGAAAACTTGCAAAATCTGCTTTTAAAATGACTCCCACCTCTAACAGGTCTTTTAAAAAATCTCTGTTAACAAAAGAGATTAAGCATATTATGGACTCTGCACAAAAATAGCCACACTAGTGATCAGAGGATCGAAAACATAAACAGTGAAGATATTATAAGAGGAAATTGGATTGCTGTGAGTTAATAAAGAAGGGTAATAGGAGATATTCTATAGGATTCCTACAGACTTCTTTCTCTGGGTCTTAGTATGAATCATGAATTTGAGTCACATATGTTTACTATTTTAGACTTCTGACCTTTCAGATTTCGGTGCATGTTTCTTTATGTGGAAATACACAACAGGAAAACTAGATGAGAGAGACATTTAAACAGCTATTTAAATGAACTAATCTCATATCTCATGAATCTAAAGCAAATATTTTTCACTTTCAGGTACATAAATTTACAAATATTGTATCTTTATTTTTCTACATATGATGTCAAGGTACAAGTGTCTGAATAAATTTCTCATTGAACTATTTGTCATCAATATAAAAATAATCAGATTACTAACATGGTCTGCCAGAAAATCATAAATCAGAGTTTAAAATGTCAGTTTCCTTGAATTTCAAAGCCATGACTTTGTTATTTAATCAATTAAGTTTAGGAAATTGTGGAAGGATCTTAATTATTTAGACGTAAAAGAAATAAAAAACTAGGGTCGATACTTTCATTTTAATAATAATGAAAAACATGAGTGAGGAAGTTGTGTTGCCAAGATTAACATTCTCATAGTTATTTGAATCATTAAAAAAAATCTTAAATATTAATAAAAGTTGCCAACCTTTATGGCAGCAATAATATTCATTTTTGTGTTTGGCATTCAGTAGAACACTGAAATATAAAAGAATTGAGTTTGTTCTCAAACTGCAATTATGTTACCTAGAATCTATTGCAAACAACCTATTATGTTTAATAAATGTATTAAATACTTTTGAAGGATCTATAATGTTCAAAACACTACACTACATCCTAGTTGTATGTAGATTGAATACAGAAGATATCACAATAAATATAGATTCTATGATATGTCCAGGCCTTAATTATTATAGCTCCTGCTATAAAACATTGTTTTTTTTGAGACAGAGTGTCACTCTGTCGCCTAGGCTGCAGTGGCCCGATCTCGGCTCACTGCAAGCTCCGCCTCCCGGGTTCACACCACTCTCCTGCCTCAGCCTCCCAAGTAGCTGGGACTACAGGCGCCTACCACCACGCCCAGCTAATTTTTTGATTTTTAGTAGAGACGGGGTTTCACTGTGTTAGCTGGATGGTCTCGATCTCCTGACCTCGTGATCTGCCCACCTTAGCCTTCCAAAGTGCTGGGAATACAGGTGTGAGCCACCGTGCCCGGCCTGATGCTGCTGTAAAACATTTTATAGTCTAGGGGGAAGGAGATATAAACAAAGAAATCATGTGCATTGAATGGTAAATAAATTTTGAAATTTTTCTTTTAAACAAAAAAACCTCAAGTTTTATTTTAGAATCAGGGAATACATGTACAAGTTTGTTACATGGGTATATTTTGTGATGCTGAGGTTTGAGGTATGATTGATCCCATTGCCCGAGTAGTCAGCACAGGACCCAATCGTTAGTTTTCAACGCTTGACCCTCTTCCTCCCTTCTCCTTCTAGTAATCCCTAGTACCTAGTGTTCCCTTCTTTATGTCCATGAGTACCCAGTGTTTAGCTCTCACTTATAAGTGAGAATATGCAATATTTGATTTTCTGTTCTTGCCTTGTTTAGGATAATGTCTTTCAGCCGCAACCATGTTGCTGCAAAGAACATGATTTCATTATGTTTTAAGGCTGCATAGTATTCCATCGTGCATATGTGCCATATTTTCTTATCCAGTCCACTGTTGATGAACACCTAGGTTATTTCCATGTCTTTGCTATTGTGAATAGTATGGTGATGAACATATGAGTGTATGTAACACTTCTCAAAAGACATTCATGTGGCCAATAAACATATGCAAAAAAGTCCACCACTGATAATTAGAGAAAAGCAAAACAAAATCACAATGAGACACCATCTTATGCCAGTCAGAATGGCGATTATTAAAAAATAATAATCAGATGCTAGTGAGGTTGCAGAAAAAAAGGAACACTTTCACACTGTTGGTGGGAGTGTAAATTAGTTCAATCATTATGGAAGACAGTGTGGCAATTTCTAGAAGATCTAGAGGCAGAAATATCATTTGACCCAGCAATTGGGTCAAATGGTATCTCTTTGGGTATATAATCATTGCTGGGTATATAACTAAAGTAATATAAATCATTCTGTTATAAAATGGCACATGTATATTCATTATAGCACTATTCATAATTGCAAAGACATGAAATCAACCTAAATGATCATCAATGATAGACTGGATAAAGACAATGTGGACCATATACACCATGGAATACTATGCAGCCACAAAAAGGAACAAGATCATGTCCTCTGCAGAAACATGGATGGAGCTGGAAGCCATTATCCTTGGCAAACTGATGGGGGAACACAAAAGCAGGCACCAAATGTTCTCACTTATAAGCAGGAGCTGAATGGTGAGAACACATGGACACATGGTGGGGAACAACATACATTGGGGCCTGTCAGGGAGAGGCAGGGGAAGGGACAGCATCAAGAAGAACAGCTAATGGATATTAGGCTTAATACCTTGGTGATGGGTTGGTCTGTGCTGCAAACCATCATGGCACACGTTTACCTATGTAACAAACCTACACTTCCTGCATATGTGCCCCAGAACTTATTAAAAGTTGAAGAAAAAGAATTTGGAAATTTTTAAATGAAATGCATATGTAAAGTAAAATGTTCAGGTGTTAAAACAACATCTTCTTTCCCTTCCTGGGCAAATTTGTTCATCATACTCTTCTGATTATCCTGCACTTTTGGAACTACCGCTTTCACACAAATCCTATGTCAGTTACTTAGAAAAGCAGGATAATCTCCCTAACCTGTACCTTCCTATTTACTCTGCACCCAACAACGTGCACTCACTTATCCCTTTCCTTGAGGCCGAATATAAATATTTACAAAAGCTGTAGCTATGTGTCAACCACACTGTCAACCTTATGACTCTCATGGTGCTCTTTTGATGTCAACACTACCAAATAACAAGACCACCGGGCCAGCGAAGGTATCACAAGCATCTCAGCTGTCAGCATGATGCCTGCTCTGCCTCACCATCAGTTTGTCTTGTGTTTCTGCATGCTCACCTAGCAGGAAAAGCACTCTGTCTACATCAAATGTGGATGAAACTCATTCAAACTGCTGACTCTGATCACAGAGGAAAATGGAGAGCTCTTAATTTCATCTTTCAAGACCCTGCTTTCTAATATCTAAATTAGATGTTAAATATGTTAAATGTCTTTTTACTAAATATCTTGGCCAAATAAATGTTATCTGCCTTAATTAACAAAATCCTAAAGATCAGGGATTTGTCAAAATAATCTCAGGTGATTCATTTGGAAAATAAAATTCAGAATTTTAATTTCATTTGTTTATTAATATAGACTATTAAGGAGGGAAGTGTGTTCACCAAATTAATGTTTTTAAATTTTTTTCTTTGAACTGCTAAAAATAAGTTTTTCAACATCAACAAAAATGCCACTACTTTTTGTAGCAACAATGTCTGTAAACTTTAACACAGTATTTGCCACAACATTATAATTAAACTAGTACTCTCTAAATGATATAATATTAAAATGAGAGTGCACAGAAAGGGGAAGTAATCTAAAAATGGGGATTCTGGAGGTCAGTAATATTTCTATACTTAAGCTGACTTTGGTGAGGGAAAGATTAGTATGGAGTTTTCCTTTAGGCAACTATCAAAATGACTTTTTTTTTAAGTGAGATAATTTATGTGACTCTGTGGCATAAAATATTTTGTAAAGGTAAGAAATTATGATTATTTTTAAATAATATAGCTCAACATATTAGATAGAGTAATACTATAATATATGAGATGAAATTGAAACTTACCAAGCACAGGTAACAAATACAAAGGAAAAATACTAATTTTAAACTAGATACACCCTTGCAAAAGAAATTAAGCCTTCTTTTCCTTGGAAGAAGAGAAAATATCAAGTCAAACTCTACCATTCAAATAAAGCAGAAAAAAGGACAAAACCTAAAGCAAACCAATAAATATTGAATAAAAGCCCAAAGAAACAAAAAAAGCTCTGATTTAATCTAGTCAAAGTGAGAGACAGGACTAGTTGGATTTCCTAGGCCAACTAAGAATTCCTAAGCCTAGCTGGGAATGTGACCACACCCACCTTTAAACACAGGGCTTGTAACTCAGCTCACACCCAACCCATCAGGTAGTATAGAGGGCTCACTAAAATACCAATTAGGCTAAAAGCAGGAGGTAAAGAAATAGTCAAATCATCTATTGCCTGAGAGCACAGGGGGAGGGACAATGATCAGGATATAAACCCCCCGGCATTCTAGCTGGCAGTGGCAACCCCCTTTTGGTCCCCTCCTGTTACATGGGAGCTCTGTTTTCACTCTATTAAATCTTGCAACTGCACAGTCTTCTGGTCCGTGTTTGTCCCGGCTCAAGCTGAGCTTTTGCTCACCGTCCACCACTGTTGATTGCCGGCATCGCAGACCCGCGGTTGACTTCCACCCCTCCAGATCCAGCGGCAGGGTGTCCGCTGTGCTTCTGATCCAGCGACGCACCCATTGCCACTCCCGATCAGGCCGAAGGCTCACCATTGTTCCTGTGCAGCTAAGTGCCTGAGTTCGTCCTAATCAAGCTGAACACTAGTCGCTAGGTTCCACGGTTCCTTTCCATGACCCACAGCTTCTAATAGAGCTATAAGACTCACCACATGGCCCAAGGTCCCATTCCTTGGAATCCATGAGGCCAAGACCCCCAGGTCAGAGAGCAAGAGGCTTGCTGCCATCTTGGGAGTGGCCAATCACCATCTTGGGCACTCTGGGAGCAAAGATCCCCCAGTAACAAAAGGAAGGCATTTACTTCTTCTACCTCTCATACTTTATTACTATGGAAGTAAAGAAATCATTATGTTTTAAACTCACAAATAAGGATAAGGAATGCACTAATAGCAAAGAGAAAATTGTAACAGGTTTCATAAAGACAGCATGTGGAACAGTGGTGCCCAGTCAAGCAGGTAGAGAAAGCCCAGAATGCTCATGGAATGGGTTGCAGCCAAGGAGAGGCGAGTGTTCAACACGCAGGATGCAGGGGCAGGGGAGGGAAGGGCAAGGTTAGCACCTCATTCACCAAGTATACCTGCAAGCTATGACCCATAGTAGACAAGCCAGAAAATAAAGGTGTAAGTAAGCACTTTATTGAAAGCAACTGAAGCAACTAAGATACCCTAGAAGAAGTCCACATATTATAATCAAACATGCAAAGGTAAGAAGGGTATCTAAGGAGGGGTTTTTCTTTGGCATCCATCCAAAAGCAATCAACAAATCATGCTAAAATAGATATACCAGGAAACAGCAATAAAAATATCTATTTAATAATATGAAGATACAACAAAATGATCCCAAAACAGAAAGCTATAGTTTGTTGCCTGTCGGGTTAGGCTGAGGTAAGTCAGGAGAATTGTTGTTTTCAGTGAGAAATCCTTTAATACTATTTCACTTTTTTTAAGAGATGGCTCATTTGACATTAATAAAAAAAATAAAAATTATGAACCAATATACACATTTTTAATGAAATAATTTCTGTTCCTTAAATTTCAAGATGTATCAACGGTTAATGCCTGAGCCAAATTTCTATTCAATAAGCATTCATGTTTTGTGATAATAAAAACACTGTATATATAAAAAAGCATCCATATAGTGGCAGAGCTATTATAAATGTATTCTTATTTTAATTTAATCTTACTAGACATCTGGGGTTCATCCATAAAGAGACAGTGACTTTTGATCTTGTCAAATTTATTCAGTAAATAAAATTAACTTTCCTTCCTCCCTCCCTTCCTTTCTTCCTTCCTCCCTCCCTTCCTTTCTTCCTTCCTCCCTCCCTTCCTTTCTTCCTTCCTCCCTCCCTTCCTTTATGCTTACAAGCATTCTGTAATTAATTTACTCTGTATTCAGTAGCTGACCTTTAAATTAGGTTCCAGAGCACAAAGATGAATAATGCTAACTACTTACTCTAATTATCTCACTGGATAATGGGGAATACACACCTATAAACTAATAATCACATGTTAAAAACTGCGATTTAAAAGTGGCCCACTGCACTGTTTGAGCAGACTCAGGATCTGTCCTTCAACCAGGGTTTATAGCTAAAGGGAAGTCTCACTTGCTAGATGTTAGACCCCAGACCTAATTTATCATTGCTGTTTAAATATTTATTTTAGCAAGTAGTCACTTATTTATTAGCAAATTGATAGAATAGGCTATTTTCCAAAATTAACAAGAGCCATCTCTCCTAAAATTCCTTAGCAGCCAGACATGTAATATCTTCAAGAAAATCAGAAGACATTTGTAGAGAGCCCTAACCAATACCCAGAAGAGGAAAGCTCCCTGGAGGGTGGTGATCCAGAGCCTGTCCCTTTTGGAGATGTATAGGTGTTAGAATCGTGTGACAGGCTGAGATGGTATCTGACAGCGTAGGCACAAAGGAGGGAAGATTCATTTAAAACAAAAATAATTAGTTTACTACAGTTCTGGATCAGGGGTTTATAATTTCTAACCCTAGAAATCAGCCCTCTACTGTCTCTCTAGTCTAAGGTAAAAAGTCCTTAGTTCAACTTTGGGGTGTTGGAATTAAATAAGTCTTGCATAGAGATTTACACTTTAAGAAATTTTTTCTTGAGGAAAATGGATCAGAACGCAGAAAATAAAACAGAGGAATAATGCTGAGGCATTATTATATTACTAATAATTTTATGTAGTGGAATTTTGACTGGACACTGAAATACAATAGATACTACATTCCAAATTAAAGTACCAGACCCAAGTGCAAAGTTTTTAGCAGAAACTCTCAAACCCTCACGAGAGGAGTGATATGGTTTGGCTCTGTGTCGCCACCCAAATCTCACCTTGAATTGTAATCCCAACATGTTGAGGGAGGAACCAGGTGGAGGTAGTTGGATCATGGGTGTGGTTCCCCCTTACTGGTCTCATGATAGTGAATGAGTCTCACAAAATCTGATGGTTTTATAAGCATCTGGCATTTCCCCTGCTTGCATTCATTCTGTCCCATTGCCCCATGTAGAAGGTCCCTACTTCTCCTTTGCCTCCCACCATGATTATAAGTTTCCTGACACCTCCCCAGCCATGCAGAACTGTGAGTCAATTAAACCTCTTTCTTTAGTAATTATACAGTCCCAGGTAGTTTCTTTATAGCAGTGTGAAAATGAACTAATACAAGGGGATAACAGATGCTCAGTGGATTTATTTTAAGTGTGCTATGCTTTTCTAGAAGGGACTCTGGAAGCCCTCACACTGTGCAGTGGTTGTAAAAGAGTTTCTATAATGTGAAAGACTGAGAAAAGATTTAAGAAGAAAGATTACTTTGGAGAGAGCTACATGTTGTTGGTTGATTGTTACTTTCTGATATGGTTTGGCTGTGCCCCCATCCAAATCTCATCTTGAACTGTAGCGACGATAATCCCCACGTGTCACGGGAGGGACCCGGAATGGGCAGTAATTGACTCATGGGGGCGGGTTTTTCCCGTGCTATTCTTGTGATAGTGAATAAGTTTCACAAAATCTGATGATTTTATGAAGGGCAGTTCCTCTGCACTTCTCCTTGCTGCCGCCATGTGAAGAAAAACGTGTTTGCCTCCTCTTCCACCATGACTGTAAGTTTCCTTAGGCCTCCCCTGCTCTAAGGAACTGTGAGTCAATTAAATCTCTTTCCTTTAAAAATTACCCAGTCTTGGGTATGTCTTCATCAGCAGAATGAGAACAGACTAATACATCTCCTTATCATTAGCCTAGTGAGAAGGGTTTCAATGGAACAATTTGAAGGGTTTAACATGACTGGCCTCAAAAAGATAGACTTTCCCTCAAAGTTCTTCTAGATCCCACTACTGTTGAGGGTCATCTGTCCATATTAGAGTCCTTAATATAGTGGTATTGAGAGAGACTCATGCTGCAACCACATGCTGCATAAAATGCAACTGCAACCACATGCATTTTATGCAGAATTGCTTTTGATCAAAGAATTCATTTGAAGCCAAAGAAATGCAGAAAAACTCATGCCCATGGAATTTACTGTTTGTACTATGAACTCTCACTTAGAAACAGCTGACCTAACCTAACAGTGGAATAGCTGTTGAAGACACAGGTGTGGCTCCAGGTTAGAAAAAACACCCTGCTCGGCTGAGATGTGATCACAGAGAAGAGAAATATACTTTGAATGAGCCATCAACAAATGATACTGTGTTCACTCATAGCCAAACTACATGGGTCTAGGAATGAAAGGGTGAAAGTCAGAGTGATCACTCTATTATAATGAATGCCCCATCAATAGAATTTGTTGTGCATTGTAATCCCATAATCAGGGGTTCTGCTGGTTTAGGACTTGTTAGTTCCTATGGGAGAAATGCTACCACCAGAAGACACAGAGCTTTTAATTAACTGCAAGTTGAGACTATCATTTTGCTCTTTTGTCTTCCTCCTATGTTACTAAACAAATAGTCATAGTTAACATGTGTTACTATACTAGATGGGTTGGTTGATTCTGGTTATCAAGAAATGACTGGGTTGCTGCTACACAGTGAAGTCAGGAAAGACTGTTTCTCTAACCAGGAGTTTCACAGGGACACCTCTGATTACATCCATATTCAAAAGTAAAAGGTAGTGAAAGACTAAAGCAATTCAATGAAGCCAGGAATACTGAGAAATCTTCAAGAATAAAGGTTGAATTATCCAACCAAACAAAAATTCTTACTCTCTGAGATACCATTTGAAAGCATAGAATTGGTTATAAAAGAAGAAAGTGATAGCGATCAATATGACCTTTAACCAATTATAAAAGCCAAGTACTATTAGAATCAAGCCTTATATTAGCATTATGAATATACATACATATTATAACCAATTATTTATTTTTCCCTTTGAGATTCTTCTATTTTATATCACCCTATTTTAAGATTTAGTTTATAAGTCACCAGTCCTGAAAAAAACATTCAGATCTGCTAAACCATCTAGAGAGAGAGATGTTGGACTTTGAGACATATGTGGTGACTGATAGGATACTGGACCTCTCCTGTTTTGTAGTGGAAGAAAGAGAGTATTTTCAATTGTACAACAGAGTTGCCTCATACAATTGTTGATGTAATTAAACATCAACATGTAATTGTTGATGTAAAGCAATTAAATATGGGCACAAATATGAGAATAGAAGCTTAGCTACAATACAGTTGGGTCACACTAGTCCTTTATTGTCTTGATCTCCAATCTAGTACTTGTATTTCCACCATGCAAGCAACATTTCCTAGGCTTCCTTGCAAGCTGGCTTCTAGGCAGGTGAAGCCAATGAGAGACTCTGAGAGGATATTGCAGTGCTACAGCATGTGAGAAGCCAGGATAGTTCTATTTTTCTCATTTTCCAGGGGGCATCTAGGTAGTGGCTGTGCCTTCTCCATGGTTCCAGTTCCTATAGCATTGGCTCTACCTCGGCATTCCTTCCTGACTTCCGCCTGGCAGCATGCAATATGAGCCCGGGTTCCTCAGAAGGGCCCTTGGCTCCGCTAATGCTATCTCTTCTCTTTGTTCCACCAGTTCTAGTGTTAGAGAGAAATGAAAGTATTAGGAATATGGAGATCCTCATCTCTGTGAATCACGTTTATTCTGGGTCTCATGGCTTTTAACTTTAAAATCAGCCAACAAGTGCGTACCTTGTGTTTGACACTGTGAGGCTAGAAAACAATAGTCCAGTCTCTGTTAAAAGTCTGGCTACAGGAGCATCACTCCTTTCTCAAATGTATCAAAGACACTTTCATTCACACAAAGATTTTTGAGTTCATGTGAGCACCAAAAAATGAGGAGATACACGGGTATGGAGGACACCAGCATTTCAGACAAAGTTATCTCAGATTATGTTGTTAGCACAGCCATTCATCACAGGAATTGTGTAAAAGAGAAATGAATAGCTACTTAGAATACATTAACATACATTTGTATTTCAAGAATCCAAAAACCAGCTTGCTACCACAAAGAGGCTCTTCTACTACATTTACAATATACATTAAATATTTAGGTTGAGGAGAAGTAATTACAAGCTCTCAGTTCATCAGACTGTATCAGATGCTTTTCATTTGATTATTAAAGAAATAATAAATGTTCTGAACATAGCATAGAAAATTTAAAGTCCTGATTTACAGCATATAAATCCTCATTAACATTATACCACTAACATAAGCTAAAATATAGCTCATGAGGATAGGAGCATTGTTGGTTTTGTTCAAAGCCATATCTTCAGCAACTCGTAGAAGGTGTAGCATGTACTAGAAACATGAACATATCTGCATGAATAAATGTCTGAATGCAAGAGCTAATGACAAGTGAAGAATGAAAAAGTTGAATATGCAAGAAAAGCATCACTAACTTACATCTAAAAAACTATTCTGAGACAAAGTATAAAGAGTTTATGCCTTGGGCAAATGATCTTAGTAGCTATTTCTCAAGAGAAGACATACAAATAACCAACACGTATATAAAGAAATCTTCAACATAACTAACAATGTGAGAAATGCAAACTAAACCACAATGAAATACCACCTCACACCTGTTATAATGGCTGCTATAAAAAATATAAAAATGTATACAAAATATAAAAGATGAATGTTGGTTTGTCCTCACCACAACTCACGCTGAGGCTGGGCCCCCAGTGTGGCAATGTTGGGAGGTGGTGACTTTAAGATGATTAAGTCTTTAAGAGGAATTAGTATCTTTTTCTGAAGACTGGCTTAATTCTAGCAGGAATAGATTAGTTCCCCCAAAATAGGTTATTATAAAGTAAGGTTGCATCTTGTGTGTTTTGCCCTTTTGTGAAAGTGCCTAGCTCACCTTCTATTTCTCTGCTATGTTTTGTTTGACTCAGCACGAAGCCCTTACAAGAAGCTACCAGATGCAGTCAGTCATCCAAGCTTAAACTTCCCAGCCTATAGTGTGAAGTCACTATCCTGTCTCACTATGGGATAGTGCACCAAATACACCTCTTTTGTTTATAAATTACCCAGTCTCACATATTCTATTATAGCAACACAAATGAACTAAAACAGATACACATAATTTTTATAAAAAATTTAAAGCTTTTTACATTGTTTGTATAGTAGAAAGTCAGCATGTATTTTTATCTCAATGTTTTTTGTTAGCGTTTTCTTTATTTCTTAGGGAATAAAGCCAAATTTAGCAGGGGGATTAAAAAAAAAAAAAGATTTTATTCCTGTCCAAAATTCTCGCAATGGAAAAAAAATTAATGCTAAATAACTGTGTGTTTTTAGTTCAAATTATCTGGAAAAATTGTTTTCATTTTCTACCTCACCTTGATACATTACAAATAGTATCTAAGATCAGACCTTTTGAGCAGCCAGACTGATATTATTTTTTATGATGTTATCAAAGGGCTTTTTGAGTAAATGCACAGTTCTATTTAGATAAATTAGAAAGCATTAAAGTACTCTTAAACATATTAACTTTTCTTATTAACCTTTATAAGTTAATTATCCATACATTTCCTTAAAAGTAAGATTTCTTTTTTTTTTTTTTTTCTTTTTTGAGATGGACTCTAGCTCTGTCACCCAGGCTGGAGTGCAGTGGCGCAATCTTGGCTCACTGAAACCTCCACCTCCCAGGTTCAAGCGATTCTCCTGCCTCAGTCTCCCCACTGGGACTACAGGCCATGCCACCATGCCCGGCTAATTTTGGTATTTTCAGTAGAGACGGGGTTTCACCATGTTGGCCAGGCTGGTCACGAACTCCTGACCTCAGGTGATCCGCCTGCCTTGGCCTCCCAAAGTGCTGGGATTACAGACCTGAGCCACCATGCCCTGCCTAAAAGTAAGATTTCAATATGGGCTGTATCATAGAATAAAAGCTATCACTATTTAAAAATTAACAACACATCATGTAACACAGTTTCCTTTTATTCCCCCCAAATGTATCATCTTGAATATTTAAGTGTTACCACTGGTGCAATATTCTGAAACACAATAAACAAGACCCAGCCACCTTTATCTACACACTTCACAATTTCTTAATCTTCAATAAGATTTTCTCAGAAATTTTCCTCTCCCAGTTATGATAAATTTTAAAAACCCAGAAATACCTCAAAAATGGCATCTTTTGAATAATAGTATATACATCGCTGTTTAACAAGTAGCAAAATAATGTAAAATAAATTTAGGAGAATTCTGAATTCCCCATCAGGGATTATGCAGCAAAACAGTTACCAAAATGGCAGATGATCCAAATTAGCAACATTGAAAAAATATTTTTTCTGTTTTTTTTTCCTAATGCAAAAAAATGCATTACTGCAGATTGAATATTGATGTCTCTCCGATATTTGTATGTTGAAGTCCTAATCCCCAAATTGATGGACTTAACTGTGAGGACTTGGGGAAGTAATTAGGGTTAGATTAGGTCATGAGGGTGGGTCCCTCACAATGGGATTAATGTCCTTATAAAAAAGAGGAAGAAATGAGATATCAATCTATCATGCCCATCTTAGCATACAGCAAGAAGGTAGCCTTCTAGAAACCAGGAAGAAGGCCCTCACTACACACTAAACATGTCAGCACCTTGTTCTTGGACTGCCCTGCCTCCACAACTGTAAAAAATAAATATTTGTTGTTTTAAGTCACCCACTCAATGATACTTTGTTATAGCAGGCCAAGCACTCTAAGGCACGCATTTTTATTGGAAAGAATTGAAACATACAAATACAAATAGAAATTATAGCTTTAAAAAAAAGCTCTCACCCTCAGGAGATAAAAATGGTTAAAATTAGCTGGTAAATTCTTCAGTGTTTCTTTCATGTATAAATATACACATGCTTATTATATAAAGGGGATCACATTAGACATGTGATTTTAAATGTAAGTACTGTCATTTAATTTACATTTAATTTATCATTACAAAATGACAGAATGTTAATAACATTTCTCTGTCACTTATTTAAGCCCTCTTCTGTTATTGAAAAATTGCATCTCTATGTTTTTCATAATTTTACATAAATATGCATGTTTATAAATATTTATTCACAGTTGATTTTTCCCCTTACACTTTCTTGAAACAGAATTGTTGGATGAGATGATGCCAATATGTGTAAGCCATTTGATACATAGGCAAACTGTCTTACAAAAATATCTTGCCTCTTTCCATCCCAATCGGCAGTGTTGGAGAACATATTTCTCCCCCTACTTTCTTTAGCACTGAGTATATTATTTAAATGTTGACATCAAAATCAAGTGGTGTTTATCCTAGGAATGCAAAGTTGGTTTATTCATAAGTCAATCAATGTAATTCACCATATTAACAAATTTTCAAAACATATGATCACCTCAGATGCAGAGAAAGCATTTGAAAAAATCCCACATCTATTCATAATAAAAACTCTAAGCAAACTAAGAATCTCATAAAAGGCTCATATGAGACCATATATATGGCATTGCAGCTAGAGATTAAAAACTGAATGATTTCCCCTTAAAATAAAATGTCAGACAAAAATGTCAACTCTAACCACTTTATTCAACATTTAGTTGATGTTCTAAACAGTTCAAAATAACAAGAAAAATTAACAAATGCCATTCAGAGTAGACAGCAAATGCAAAACTGTCTTTATTTACAGACAATATGATTGTCTACATATTGAATCTAAAAAGGAGACATTAAAACTAATTAGAAACTTTAGCAATTTTGTAGGATCAACATAAACACATTAGTCATATTTATATATACTAGTACTGAATAATTGCAAATCAAAATAAAAGTAATTGTACCATTTGCAATAGCCTAAAAAAAAAAAAAACTGAAATACTATGGATAAATGTAACAAAAGATGTGTCAGACCTGTGTACTGAAAACTTCGAAACATTGCTAAGAAAGAATGATGAAAACCCAAATAAATGGAGAAGCATTTATAGATTGAAAGACTCAATATTGTTAAGAGATCAATTCTCCTCCAAGCAACAGAATAATCAAATGTAAAAACAAATGAACTTCAATCCTTAATTCACATTGTGTATAACACATAATTTGAAAGGGATGCTTGACATAAATATTATAGTTTAAAGAAGAAAAACTTCCAGAATAAGATGTAAGATATAGGAGAAATATTTATGACCATTGGTATGGTAAAAATTCTTAATCACGATATGAAAAACATGACACATACACAAAGTGAAAAGGCAAGCCACAAACCTAGAGAAATGTTTTTTTAAACATGTGTTTACTGTATATAAAAACCTTTCAATAATCAATAAAAACAACCTGTATTTTTTTTTTTAAATAAGAAAATCAAATAGGCACTCTGTCAAAAAGATGTACAGCTAACAAAAAAGCAAAGTGAGTGAGGAAGGGAGAACAGGAGGGAAGCTGATCAGAATGGTCACTGGGGACCAAGTACTACAGGACTTGTTAGGCCATCCTAAGGCTTTCAAGTTTATTCTGAGAAATAGAAAAACTTTGGGCCAGGCACGGTGGCTCACGCCTGTAATCCCAGCACTTTGGGAGGCTGACACAGGTGGATCACAAGGTCAGGAGATCAAGACCAGCCTAACCAACATGGTGAAACTTTGTCTCTACTAAAAATACAAAAACAGCTGAGTGTGGTGGCGGGTGCCTGTAATCCCAGCTACTCGGGAGGCTGAGGCAGGAAAATCACTTGAACCCGGGAGGCAGAGGTTGTGGTGAGCTGAGATCGTGCCACTGCACTCCAGCCTGGGTGACAGAGCGAGACTTGGTCTCAGAAAAAAAAAAGAAAAGAAAAGAAAAGAAAAAAGAAAAGAAAAGAATAACTTTGAATCACTGTAGCAGAGGGTGACCGACCTGCTGCAGATTTCTGCTTTGTTAGAAACAGGTTACGCAGGGCAGGGGGAGGAACAGAGGAGCAAGGGTGGAAGTAGGGAGAGCAGTTGGCATTAATGGAATATCAGTAAAAGTTCAGAAATCCCAGAGGGAGCTGACAGTGTACCACACCAGGGTGAAAGACTGCATTTTGAATGTATTTAGAAGATCTGTGCAGATGGGCTGAATGTGGATTAATGTGGAATATAGATAAGGTGAAAAGTCAAGATTGAAGACAAGATTTTGAGCCTGGGGAACTGAAAGCTGGAATTAGCATAAAAATGTGTTAATGACTGAGATCAAGGGTTTAGGAGGGAAGATCAGTTTCGTTTTGAACATCCGAAGTTTCAGGTATTTATAGATATTGAGTTGAATATGCCAAGTAAGCAGTTGGATATACAAGCCTGAAATTTGTGAAAGACTGGGTTAGTAAAATAAATATGTTAATCAATATCGTATTGATGTATTTAAAGGTGTAAGTCTGAATGATATCCCCAGGATAGCAAAGAGTACATCAGTGGTTTTCAACTGAAGGCAATTGTTTTTCCCCAGGGGACAGCTGGCAATGTCTGAAGACATTTTTGGTTGTCATGGTTGGGGAATGAATTACTAGTGGCACCTAATAGGTAGAGGCTATTAGAGACCAGAGACAATGCCGAACATCCTACAATGTACAGGATAGCCTCACATATAAAGAATTGTCTTACCTAAAATGTCAGTAGGGCCATGGTTTAGAAAACCTGGTTCAAAGGGTAGAGAACAGAACCAAAGCCTGAGCCCTCAGGTCCACCAATATTAAAGATGGCGGAGGGAAGGGGAGAAATTAACAATGGAGGTGAGGTAGGACTACCAGTGAGAAAGAATCACAACCCAGAGAATGTGGAATCCGTGTAGCCACGAGAAGAACTGTACCAAACAATAGGGAAAAATACAAAGTGTCAAATGCTGCTGCTAGATCAAATAAAATGATACCAAAGTAATGACCACTGGGCTTAGCAATGCAGAGGTCACTGGTGACATTAAAGAAGTCTGGGTAGCGCAGTGTGAGGTGAAAGTGGCTTCTGAATGTTCGCCAACATATGATACATTTTCTAATCTAGTTATTGCCAACTTTTGAATTCAAAATTAAACTAAAAATCATATATGGCTATAACCATGGCATAGTTAATCAACTATTTTCTGACATCCTAATCAAATAGGTAATTTTTATTTTATTTTATTTATTTTTTTTTTCTGAGATGGAGTTTCGCTCTTGTTGCCCAGGCTGGAGTTCAATGGTGCGATTTCAGTTCACGGCAACCTCTGCCTCCCGGGTTCGAGCGATTCTCGTGGCTCAGCCTCCCAAGTAGCTGGGATTACAGGCATGCGCCACCATGCCCGGCTAATTTTGTATTTTTAGTAGAGATGAGGTTTTTCCACGTTGGTCAGGCTGGTCTCTAACCCTCGACCTCAGGTGATCTGCCCACCTTGGCCTCCCAAAGTGCTGGTATTACAGGCGTGAGCCATTGCGCCCAGCCTCAAACAAGTAATTTCAAGTGGGATGACTTTTCCCTGCTTTATTCATCCCATTCTCCAATTTACAACTTGTTAAATCACCTGAAATAAAATTAATGTCTACCCAAAGACACAGGACTTTTTACTCAGATGAAGAATATTTTTCAAATAATTCTTTTGATACAAATTTTTTTCATCTTCAAACTTAAAGACAATCTCAAATAAAATTATATTACATTTTGAATAGATGAACACTAAACTTTTTAACTATCAGGACTGTCCATTTTATATCCTTACTTTTAGTGGCTTAAATAAACCCATTTTCTTTTATGGCAGTACATGTTCCTCACCTCTGTTCACAGAGTTTCTAATCTGCCTCTGATTTAATATGTCTCATAGTTTCTAATATATTTCTGTTTTAAAGCACTTTTTAAAAATTATATCCACACTACAGACTACAACTTGTCCATCCAGGAAGACGTTATCTAAATACATTTTATGATTATAAATTCTCTTTCGGGACCTTTATACTAACCGTTCCTCATTGGTAAGAAATCATATTTGAGAAAAATGTGAGAAAGCTAGCATTTGAGTTGATGGAATTAATCACTGATATACAGACATGCTAATTATTGACTTTAGCAGAACTTTCAACATGAATACTTTAATGATTTTCTAAAGGGGAAAATGTTGTTTATATATTTTCTGATTAAAAAAAAAAATAGCTGGGTGCAGTGGCTCACACCTATAATCCCGGCACTTTGGGAGGCCATGGCGGGCGGATCACTTGAGATCAGGAGTTTGAGACTAGCCTGGCCAACATGGTGAAACCCCATCTCTACTAAAAAAAACATATATATATAGAGAGAGAGAGATAGATAGATATACACAAAAATTAGCCGGACTTGGTGGCGTGTTCCTATAATCCCAGCTACTCCGGAGTCTGAGGCACAAGAATCACTTGAACCCAGGAGAAGGAGATTGCAGTAAGCCGAGGTTGTTCCACTGCACTCCAGCCTGAGCGACAGAGTGAGACTCCATCTCCAAATAAATAAATAAATAAATAAATAAATAAATAAATAAAATTAAAGTTAAAAACTATTTTTTAAAATTTAGGTAAAACTCTCTTTTGTCAGTTTCTAGATACATGTGTATCTTCATTGGACTCAGTGGGGACAAAAGTTTTACCTCACCAATTGCATATAATTTCCTTTTATCTTTAAATTTTGTCTTCAAATTGTATTTATTTATTTATTTATTGAGACAAGAGTTTCGCTCTTGCTGCCCAGGCTGGAGTGCAATGGAGCGATTTCAGCTCATTGCAACCTCTGCCTCCCACGTTCAAGTGATTCTCCTGTCTCAGCCTTCTGAGTAGCTGGGATTACAGGTGCCTACCACTACGTTTGGCTAATTTTTGGTATTTTTAGTAGAGATGGGGTTTCACCATGTTGGCCAGGTGGTCTTGAACTCTTGACCTCAGGTGATCTGAAATTGTATATTTATAATTCAAGTTTTTTTTTTCCTAAAATCAATGCCACAAACAGAATAAATATTAGGAAAAAAAAAAACTTTCATTTTTCTTAATGAGAAAAACGTTAAGACATATTACCTTTTACTTATTTTATCTGTGTGATACTTTCCTTAAAAAAGGCATCTGTCTTGGAAATAAACATAATTAATTTTAACCCATAACCCTGAAACTTAATAATTATAGGAACTAGAGTTGATTCTTTTATTTATCTGTGCTGCAGTTTTCTCACACATAAAATGAGGAAAATACACCTATTTCATAGGGCTGGTAAAAAGGAAAATACTGAACTAATTTTAGGCTAAAAGTTTCATAAATTAGGTACACAAAATTAAGACCTATTGATTTGGTTTGGCTCTGTGTCCCCCTCCAAATCTTATCTCGAATTGTAATCCCCATGTGTCAAGCGAGGGACTTGGTGGGAGGTAATTGGATCATGGGGGCAGTTTCCCCATGCTGTTCTCATGGTAGTGAGTTCTCAAGAGATCCGATGGTTTTATAAGGGGTGGTCTCTCCTGCTCTTCTCTCTCTTTCCTTGTGCCCTGTGAAGAAGAAGGTCCTTGCTTCCCTTCACCTTCCACCATGATTGTAAGTTTCCTGAGGCCTCCCCCGCCATGCGAAACTGTGAGTCAATTAAACCTCTTTCTTTTATAAATGGGCCAGTCTCGGGTATTTATTTAAAGCAAGGTGAAAATGGACTAATCCACCTACCGTTCACTTTTGAATGAGAAAACATAGCTTGGAAAGTAGAGGGTTTCTCTTTTCTGTTACTCAACTGAAGTATATGGCTGCTGCCACTGGATGGCAACCAAAGACACAGAAAGACCTGGAATGCCTGAGAAACAGCCGAAAGAGCTTCAGCATTTCAAAAGGAATTCTAAAACATCAGAGTAAAAACAAAATGCATTCAGCAGGTAAAAATATATATAATTACAGTCTGTGAATTAAGTGGCAATTGTTTAACTAAAATATATTATCCTTCAACAAGTCATATTTTAATATGTTTTGAGAAAAAAATATCTAAAGTAGTGATGGTCTCGTTCTCATTCTTCAGAACTAGCTCAGAGTATAATAAATGTTTAAATGTTCAGCTTCCAAGGTATTTCTTTGATGGAATCTTCATTTAAAGAAAGGAGAGGTGAGAAACAGTGGAAACTTATTGTTTATAGCAGATTACTGAAGTGACGTTGCCAAGATTAAAAGTCAGAAGCTTTGGAAATAGGTAGAATTAATTTTACCCTACAGACTTTAAACTTAAGAATGCACTCGAGTGGATTCTACTAATCAGTGTTTCCTCATAAACAAAATGAGGAAGATATGCCTATTTCATGTGATTGGTAAAAGGGACAAAATGAACTAATTTAGGCAGAGGTGTCGATTGTTAGGCTTAGTATATAGAAGACACAAAGCAAATGGTAGCTATCACTTATTCTGTGGTAAAAATGCTTATGTTTTGTTTATATTTGACTGGATCAAAAGTGAAATGATCCACATATGATCTTTTACTTATTACATCTGTTTGATGCTGTCCTGAAGAATATCTTTTAAATAAAAGGTTAGATTTGTTAGTCAGTATTGAACTAAATCAGTACATCTTTTCTATAAAATGCGACAGCACCTAACCATTCTCAGTACAGCATATGCACTGTCATAAGTATAGCATGTGTCTTGTTGAGTTAACTTTTTAGGTACAGTTCTTTTAAACTGGAGGCCATTGTTGGACAAGCAAATGAAACTTCAAAATGGCAACAGGATAAGGATACATTCTTATGTGAGGCAGTGGCAGATCAAGCTGAACAACAAAGTCATCCCAACAATGACTATGGAAATGAAACCCTCACTCTGCCTTTATTAAGCTTGTAGGCCACAGTAAGTCAGCTGGAGAGAAAAAGAAAAGGTTATACAGCCTCAAATAATAGAGAATGCCCTCTCCCATTTATCCATACTTCACTTTTCCTTCGCTTTTCTTCCTATACTCTTCTCTTGCAACTTCAAAACTGTGATTCTTGCTTTAAATGTGGGAATAGTAGATTACAGGGAGTGGGGGGCTACATGTGAACTAAGAATAAGAAGGCTTCTATGTTTCTTTCATCAAGAAAAATAGCTATTATGTTTTTCCAACACTCATTCTACTTGTGGCATTGACCTTGAACAAAGTTGAATTATAAACATAATACATTTGGAGGATAAAATTAAACAATGAAATTATATGCAAGTGTTCAAATAAAAATTTTACTACAAAAGAAATGTTTGATTGACTTACTGTTGTTCAACCCCAGAGCTGAACTTTACTAGAAACATCCCTAAATAGCAATTATGATACTTTAACAAATCTCCACATTATACACTGACTTCAAGTTTCCAAACAATCTGTTGGGGAAACAATGATGTATAATTGCTTCTGAAACGAGAAGCTTAAAGCTCATAGAAGGGTAGAGGTAATAGAAATGTAAAAGAAAGCAAGAAAGGAAGGGAGAGTGAGGAAGGAGGAAAGAGAGAAATTTTTTAAAAATATAATAAAAGTTCAAAAATGGAAGAACATACAAGATAATGAGTACATGAGGAATCTGGGGAAATTCTCTGAGAAATGTACTTGTAAGGTAGGTGCTAAATGAGAAATAGGATATCTTTAAGATAGACAAGAGTGTAAAGAACATTCCTGACAAAGGGAAGGAGAAAGCTCAAAGTCATGGGGCTAGAAGGCAAACGATATATATAAGGAATTATAAAATCACTCACTGCGTAACAATGTTTTGGTCAACAAGGAACTGCTTATAGACAGTGGTCCCATAAGATTACAATAGAGCTGAAAAATTCCTATAGCCTAGTGACACGGTAGCCTTTATAACATCATAGTGCAATGTTACTCACATGTTTGGTGTTTGTCATGATGCTGGTATACACAAACCTACTGTGCCGCCAGACATCTAGAAATATAATACATTCAATTATATACAGTATATGATACTGATAATAAACAGCTATGTTACTGGTTTATGTATTTACCAAACTATACATTTAACCTTTATTTTAGAGTAGACTCTTTCTGCTTATTTTTTTTAAGTTAACTATAAAATCACCTCAGGCAGGTACTTAAGGAGGTATTCCAGAAAAAGACATTGTTATCGTAGGAGATGACAGAGTCTTGTGTGTTACTTTCCCTGCAGACTTTCCCATGGGACAACATGTGGAGGCGGAAGCCAGTGATATTGATCATTCTGACCCTGTAGGCCTAGGCTAATATGTATGTTTGTGTCTTTGTTTTTAATTACAATTTTTGAAAGTAAAAAATAGCTAGGCGCAGTGCCTCACTCCTGTAATCCCAGCCCTTTGGGAGGTCGAGCCAGGCAGACCACTTGAGCCCGGGAGGCTGAAACTCCGCTTCTACAAAAAATACAAACATTAGCTGGGTGTGGTGGTATGCGCCTATTATCCCAGCTACTCAGGAGGTTGAGGTGGGAGGATCACCTGAGCTGGGGCAGCGGATGTTGCAGTGAGCCAAGACCGCGCCACTGCACTCCAGTCTGGGCAACAATATGAGACCCTGTTTCAAAACAAAAGGAAAAAGAAAAAAGAAAAAAGAAAAATGTTTATACACTAAGAATACAGAAAAAATATTGTTGTACAGTTCTACAATGTGTTTGTGTTTTATGCTAAGTGTTATTACAAAAGAGTCAAAAAGTTAAAAAAATGTAAAAGTGTATAAGGTAAAAAAGTGATAGTGAGCTAAGTTTAACTCATTATTGAAGAAAGAATTCATTATAAATTTAGTATAGCCGGAGGCCGGGCGCGGTGGCTCAAGCCTGTAATCCCAGCACTTTGGGAGGCCGAGGCGGGCGGATCACAAGGTCAGGAGATCGAGACCACAGTGAAACCCCGTCTCTACTAAAAATACAAAAAATTAGCCGGGCGCGGTGGCGGGCGCCTGTAGTCCTAGCTCCTCAGGAGGCTGAGGCAGGAGAATGGCATGAACCCAGGAGGCGGAGCTTGCAGTGAGCCGAGATCGCGCCACTGCACTCCAGCCTGGGCAACAGCGTGAGACTCCGTCTCAAAAAAATAAATAAATAAATAAATAAAAATAAAAAAAAAATAAATTTAGTATAGCCTAAGTGCACAGTATTTATAACATCTGCAGTAGTGTATAATAATGTCCTAGACCTTCACATTCACTGCACTCACCCAGAGGAACTTCCAATCCTACAAGCTCCATGCTATACAGGAACACTATTTTTTAGCTTTCATGCCCTATTTTTACTGTGGCTTTTCTATGTCTAGATACACAAATACTTAACATTATGTTACAATTGCCTACACCATTCAGTGCAGTCACATGCTGCACAGATTTGTAGCCTAGTAGCAATAGGCTTAGCCCAGGAACATACAGTCTAGGTGTGTGGTAGGCTATATCATCTAAGCTTCCATAGATATACTCTATGATATTCCACAAGGACAAAATCACCTTATAATGCATTTCTTAGAATTATCTTCATCATTTAGTGATGCATGACCGTAATTAGTTATGTGAGGAATTGAGAATAAAGTATACACAGCAAATGAAAATGGACAAGGGTCAAGGTTGGAGACACACGTAGGTAGATGCTAGACCTTGCAGGGCATTGGAATTCAAGCACAGAAGCTTGAAGTTGATCTGGAAGGCCACAAGGAGCCGCTTGAGAATTTTAAGCAGAGTAGTTTAATGACTGTGTTGATATTTGTGGACAACCACTATATAAGTTATACCAGGATGGAGCAGAGAACTAAATGGGTGGCGAGGAGCCCAGAGACAGATGAGATTCCAGTCTCATACAGAAAGAATGGAGATGGAAGGAGGAGGAAAAGCCCTGGAAATTATTTGTCAGGACGTGAAACTTACAACATTGAATCTGAAAGTGAAGAAGATAGAGACAAACTCCAGAATCTTTGGTTTGAATACTCAGTTTCACTGTTGCTGGTATACTCCCTTCAACTGGCTACTCAGCTGAAACTTTTATAATAAAAACACTGCCTGAACTCCTGAAGATTTTGCTCTAGTTTGTCCTGCATGATGTTGAAATGGGAACAAAGGTCTAAATTTGGTCACCTATTAAGTTTTTTTCATAGTCAAGGCACATTTTCTTCTTTCAAGAATTCTGAAAATCCTTTCTGAAAATTTTACTTATAGGAGTTTGTGGACTGTGCTGGAAAGAGGTGTGTATTTGAAAGGATGCTTTTAGCCATCCCTAGAATTTGAAGAGCACTTAGACAAGTTTTATGAGGGTGAGCTTCCGGAAGTTCTGTGAGGGGCAGAGGTGACCTGACTTTCTGAGGTGCTCAAGAAAGGGAGGCTATTGTGGTGCCAAGCGTATCCTCTGAACTCCCAGCAGCTAAACATATGCCACTGCAAGATGTCACTATGAAGAGGAAGTCATCTGACCATATTCTGAAACTGTTTTGAAGAAAATGGGATTTTAGGAAGTATTTTTAGGTAAGGAAAACTCAGAATGTTGAAAAAAAGAAAATAGCATGAAGTGTAGGTTCAGGGATTAAATGAAAAAAAAAAATCGGGTTTTCAGATTCCTGTCTAAAGTCTGAACTTACTCAAAATCAAGTTCCATCTTTACATCAAGGAAATTTTAAAATTTAAAATACAAGGAATTTTGTATAGAGCCTGGAAATTTAAGAAATCTATTAACAACTTTGCAACGCCTTCATGAAACATACTCTCATCTCTATATATTTATGTAATGAGTCAATAGAATTTGTTCTGCAACTGGACACTGCTATTTTATAATCTTCTGTCATTTCCACATAGGGTGGATTTACATTTTCAGGTGATTTCACATTAAATAGCTCTAATCAACCCATATAGGAAAATGAAGGAGTTAACTACATTTTGCTTCAGATAACACTGTCAAAGCATAATAGTATGACTAAGAACAGAAGCAGATAACTACCTTTTTCCTACAACAAATATTAGTTCAAAAAACAGAAAGAAATCAACAAAGAATACAAGAAAAAAGTATAGAAGCAACAATTTTGTTCTAAATAACAAATTCCACTTTCATTGAATGCTACATAAGAACAGGGAACATACCTCTTACATGAAAATGACAAATAATAAACATGTCTGTATTCAATATTATCCAGCAAATGAAGCAATGTTGGTGGGGGAGGAGGAAGAAAGGAAATCTCTAACATGAGAAAGGAAAGGATTTGATTGTTTATAGGATAATAAATTATGCACAGACGTTAGGGTTAAAGGTTAGCAGGAAGGGCATTAAAAGCATTTTTATTAGGCAGTTACACATTATAAGGTTAAAGCAGGTGTATGTTGGCAGGAGCTAAAAGAGCTTTTGAAGGATTATGGAGAGGGATTTAATTATTTTCTGATGGTTGCATGATGGTTGGTAACCGGATTGAAATTCGAACAGTAAATTAGACTTCAACACTGTCTTATTACTCATGTGAGCCACACCACTTACATTTGAAAAATATTCATAGTTATAGTGTACACAGTGACTGCTGTTTCTTGGATGAAAAAATACACTAGTCGTTTTCATGTCCATTCATTCAGTTGCTCATCACGGGCACAGGTAATTTATTAGGGACTGGCCCTAGAGCATCACAATGGAAATAATATGAACTCTGGCAGTAGATTTCCAGTTTTTGCTCTGCAAGTTGCTGCTGATAGGATCTTGAGTTACTGAAATAATGTCTCCAATCTTTAGTTTTTTATTTCTGGAAATAGCGACAATAATGACACCTCTTTAATAGAGTTGCTAAGAGGAGATAATACGAAGTACTTAGCTGTGTCCAGTCTTCAAGTAATTAGCAATGTCTCTACTCTAATTAACTAGACATAATCCTAATATTGATGGATAAGCTGTCTATTCTGACCCTATAAGGTTGTATAAACAAACAAAGCCACATTAACTTAATTTCCACCTTTATAATCACAGCCTGCAAAACCTAGATCTCAGGTCTCTAAAGAACCCTTGAAATGGGGTGTTTCTGAGAATCCCTAGAATGTCCCTCAGAAGGGTGCTTCTACCAAGGGAGGTACCAAGCCACTGCACCAACAGTGCTGCTGCACCCACAACTGTGGTCTCGTCCAGGGACCACCATCTCAGCTGTCTCGGGTCCATCACTGATGATCTTCCAGGTGCTGTCATGTATATATGAATGCCCAGACATCCAAAAACTTTCTGGTGGTCTGAGGCAACATGTGGAAGTGCCCCTCATTCCCATATTTCTACTGACCAGATACAACGGGGACTAAGATGGGAAAGAAATTTTAGTGGCAGACACAAGGATGCACTTGAAATTGGACTCCTTTTGTACCCATAACACTCATGGTGCCTGGTCTTTCTAACGCGTGGATGATTTTTCCCACAAGTAGAGTTCTAGCCACCTAAGTTCTCAGTTTCACTTAGCCAGATATAGCTGACTCTCACTTAGATGAAACCTGGGACACTCACTCATGGAATAATCTAGTAAAAGAGACAGACATCTAAACAACTGATTAAATTATGTCTTAGATAAATGCTATCACAGGGGCATACACCAAGTGAAAGGGATGCCAGAGAAAGAAATGGTCTGTTTACCAAGTCTTACAAAGAAGCAACATTTACTTTTGATTTTGAAAGATTGGGAAGAGAAAACTCCAACTGAAATGCCTGCCCCAAATCATAGAGATAAGAAAGTGCATTTTGTATGCCTGGATGTGTTTCCATGTGTTGGAAAGTGGAAAAAAGAGAAATATAGAGGTACAGAGAAAAGGCACAGTGAAGGGACTTGTACACAAAAAATTTGCATTGTTGATTTTTTAAATAACAATCATCTATGTGCAGAATTAGTTTGCAAGGGAGGGAGCAGATCAATAGGTTAGGAGTCTGTTAGGCATCTGTTTCCAGAGCGGGGAAAAATGAGGCCCAAGTGCAGTAGAAATGGTGGTAAAATGGAGATACTAGCCCAAGAAATAGAGGAGTCATACAACTGCAATTATTGCAAATATCACATATATTATGTAGACTAAAACACAGGTAAGAGTCTGGATTTTTCATAACTTTTTGTCATTAAACAAATGTAGATGTAACTTTGCTTACGATGTTTTTAGCTTCCACCTCCTGACCACCTTTAAACCCTGTCCCATCCTCATATCACTCTATTCTTTAACCAGAACTCCTTTCTTGCCTATGTGCTGGTGTTTTCTCGGTATGTGATACGCTCTCCTCTCTTACTCGTTTCACCTAGATAGCTCCTACTTACCCTGCATGTCTCTGAATACCATGTTGTTAAATTAGGTTCCCTAGAAGTAGATGCTTGGTCAAGAGATTTACTGGAGGTAGTGCTCTCAGTGAAGAGGAGTGAGGCAGGCAAAAGAAAGCAGGAGATAAAAGTTACGCAGAAAGGCTGTCTGGGCCGGAGTCTAGCCTCCTCTGATCCCACCAGGAAGCAATGAAACACAAATCACAGCACAGAGTTGATTTCACCTTCAGGCTAGTAGACCCGTCTTCTGAACCTCAGTCACTGACTGATAACTAGGGTGTAGGGAGGCGGTCTGAGGAGCAGAGCATGGACTTTGGGCCAGGTGGCAATTCTGTGAAGAAGGCACTGTCGCCAACACTTCCAGCAGTAGGGGGATGGGTGAGCTGCAGGTCAAGGGAAGAGTGGAGATGGGAATATCCACTATAATTCCTTACTGACTGATTTCCGGCTGCTTCTCTCATATACTCCTGTAGGCTACTGCCCTGCATTAGCCTGTCCTTCATAGGCTATCACAGGTGCTATAATCTCCAAGGCAGCAGAAATTACTGCTATGTATTTTTAATGTGGTAGCTCAGAGCCTCACACACAGTAGGCACCCAATAAAGATCAGTTAATGATGAACAGAGAAAGCTAAAATCACATAGAAATTCTTCAGTAGGGAATTTCTTTTGAAGCAGCTTACACTCTTCAAGATGTCAAGTTATTTGTACTCATTTGTATGCAGTTAAAAATCATCTGCTTCATCCACGATGGGCAAGAGATAGAAAGAGTCTTGATATTCACATTCTTTCAGTAAGACTCCTCTGCACAGGTGTGATTTCTCTCTATACTGTACCTCCTGTAAATTGCTCTTCAGTTTATTTTGAATTAAAATTTAAACATTTGTTTACTTGGTGAAATCTTCAGGAAGCTGAACAGTTTGTCATCCTGGCTGTTACAAAACTTTTAGAGAGAAAAGCAATGCATTTGCAAGTAAAATGAACAGGAAATTGCTAATTAGGAATCCCAAAACAACCATGTGTTTTCCCAGGAATAGCATTAAGAACTTTTTAAGATAATAGTAAAAATAATAATAAAGTTTGTTGGTGAATAGCTCCCAAAAGACACATATGAGAAAGCATGATAAATACGTCATTATATAGACTAATGGATCAGGTTTGTGTATGCGTCTTGAGGCTTTCTGTTGACTTGGATGGAGTCCCAAAGAGAAGCTGACTTGCATGTCTGCATGAATAAATTCCTAATTAGTTGCTTAGTCCTCAGGCTTTTACATTCTACAAATAGCTTGATCTATCGGTCCGGACTAGAAAAGAACTTTTGGTCAAATAATATTTTTAAATCGTAGAACCAGATCATGTTGAAATTATCAAATTCAAAACATGGAGAAATCTTTAACCAAAATATCTGCACTAAAAATTGTATATAAAAATTCAACCTTCATTAGCGATGGTATTTATTTCTAATTCACGTCTTTCAAATGAAATAATATTATCATTAATAAACCATGAATTTTCCTTCCAGATTGTTTTTCTGGAGATGCTAGACTAAGAACAGATATGACTGATATTTACCTTATGTCTACTTTCAGTTACTCAGCAGTCTATTATCATCAGTATTTAAAAATCCAAAAATAGCCATTATTATGCAAAACTCTCTATATTGTATCATATATATTTGTATGAAAGAGCAGTGATTTTTAAAATGCTGTACCTCCTGAGCAATGTTACAGATCCGAATGTGGCTTAAATAATTAATTTCCATCGGTGATACTAAATATCTAAGGAGGATGTGATCAATGCTTTTCTTCCAGAAATACACAATACTTAAAATTCTGTCTGTGTTAAAGACTTCATCCATCTGAAACGCAAAATTCATTATGTAGAAGGTGCTCTGTACATCAAGATGGAATCCCATTAGATACCAAATCTGCTCTAAAATAGTCAAACAAGAATCTCATATCATTTCTACAGTAAGATTAGTCATATCATGGAATCCAAACTTCCTTGCAATACAAATGTGTTCTTCCCTATTTTTTTAGTAGTCTAATATCTTAGAAAAAAATTATTACCCAAAAAAGTAATTGTGACGGCCAAAGGCAGTAGTTCTCAAACTTAAGCGCTCATTAGAATCATCTGGAGAGCTCCTTAAAACATAGAATCTGGGACACTACTCTCAGGGTAGTGCACTGGCATTTCAATTGGTCCAAAGTAAGATATCATATCTTTCTGTATTTTGTACAAATATATGATACTTCTATTATAACAT
Organism: Macaca nemestrina; assembly: GCF_043159975.1. Classification (NCBI taxonomy): domain Eukaryota; kingdom Metazoa; phylum Chordata; class Mammalia; order Primates; family Cercopithecidae; genus Macaca; species Macaca nemestrina. Next base: position 21,894,656 of record NC_092140.1, read on the forward strand.
TTTAATGAATCATTATATTTTTAATTTTTTCCTTTTTCGGAAAACAACTAAAAGCAGTTGGTAAAAAAAAAAAATTATAAAAGCACATAGAAATATAATCAATTGCGCGGTGGCTCAAGCCTGTAATCCCAGCACTTTGGGAGGCCGAGACGGGCGGATCACGAGGTCAGGAGATCCAGACCATCGTGGCTAACACGGTGAAACCCCATCTCTACTAAAAAATACAAAAAACTAGCCGGGCGCGGTGGCGGGCGCTTGTAGTCCCAGCTACTCGGGAGGCTGAGGCAGGAGAATGGCGTGAACCTGGGAGGCGGAGCTTGCAGTGAGCTGAGATCCGGCCACTACACTCCAGCCTGGGCGACAGAGCGACACTCCGTCTCAAAAAAAAAAAAAAAAAAAAAAAAAAGAAATAAAATCAATCAACTTTTCCTCCTACACATGTCCTTTACCCCTCCTCTTCTTCTGTAGCATTTTCATATCACTAGCTATAAGGCTACCTCCTTCTTTATAAAAATCAAAATTATATTCTTTATTTTAATCTGCCATAACCATTTAATTATTTCCTTATTAATGGAGATTTTGGTTGTCATGCCTTGTGTTAGTATAAAATATGTGCAATTCATGCTCTTTTGTTTACATATGTTATTATACCTGAGAATGAAGTCTTACATTAGAAATAGATGATTCAGAGATCATATGTATTTGCAATATTGACACATGTTGCCCAGTTGCCTTTCAAAGATGCAAGAATAGCTTTCCCTCCATTGGGATGTTGAAATACCTTTTTCTCTACATGCTGGTGATTGCTATGAATTATCAAATTTAATGATCTTTCCAAATATAAGTGAAAAAATGGTTATTTGATTTTTAATTTGATTTGTATTTATTTGATTTTTAACATTGAGGGTGAGAATTTTGTTTCTTTGTTTAAAAGTCACTGATATGTTCTGTAAACTATCTATTCATGCACTTTGCCTACTTTTCTATTAGATTTTTGGCATTTTTCTAATTCAGCTGAGGAAGTATTCATTCATTTAGTGGCGGGGTGATCTTTTGTGAGAAAAGTTGCATATGCTTTATTTTCAGTGTGGTTATGTGTTTGTAGCTTCTTTATGGTATCCATTTTTCTGCAAAGAAGATTTATATTTTCCAGATAACAAAAACATGACAGACTTTCATTCACTATGAAAAATAACTTTTTATTCTTTAGAGGTATGTTTCTGGTTTTGTTCTCTTTTTTATTCTCCCTCGCATGTATACCACATACGAATTGGCCAATTTGAAATAAGATGTTGGTTTTCCCTCAAACTTTATATTCACAATTACCCTCCATAAAGCATCCAAATTATACAAATCTTTGCTCGTGTGAAATAAAAAATATGTACACACACACACACTCTCTCTCTCTCCCCCCCCCCCAATCTTTGAACCAGAGCTCCTAAAGCCCTTATAAATAGTGGTAACTGGGATAATTTTCAGTTCTAATATTTGGTCCTTGACCCCATTTCCTGACACATAGTGTCTAAGACCTTTGTAATTTCCTGAGTGATAGGAGTGAGCATCTAACACATTCCTCCTAAATCCTCTGGAATTTCCTGGGTGATAGGAGCATCTTTTTTTCTAATGAGGTAATTCCTGATGGCCTCTTGGATGGGGGCTGGTCACCAGAAAAACCAAACCATGATTAGAAGCTTGGAACTTTCAGGTTGCTTTTCCATTCTCCAGAGAGGAGAAGGGCTGGGAATGGAGTTAATCAGTTAATGATTGATTTATACATTTATACTCAATGATTGATTGATCATGTCTACATGATGAAGTCTGAATAAAAATCCCAAAAGTAGGGTGTTCTGAGAGTTACCAGGTTGCTGAACATATGAAAGTGCTGGGAGGATGGCATGCCCAGAGAGGACTTGGAAGCTCCACATTCCTTCTTCCATTTCCTGCCCAATGTATTTATTCCCTTTGGCTATTCATGAATTGCATCCTTTATAATAAGAGAGTAAACACAGGCAAAGTGTTTCTCTGAGTCCTGTGAGCCCTTCTAGCAAATGACAAAACCCAAGAAGGGACTCATGAGAATCTTCAATTTGTAGCCAACTCATATGGAAGTTGTGCATAATCTGGGGACCTACCACTTGTGATTGGCATCTAAAGTGGGGTGCACCTTGTGGGACTAAGCCCTTAACATGTGAGGTCTGTGGTAACTCAGGTTAGTGTGGTAATTCAGTTGAATGATACAACATACAGTTGTTGTTCAAATAGAACTGGACGATTGCTTGGTGTGGGAGAAATTCCCACACTTCTGGTCACAAAAGTGTTCTGTGTTGAGTGTGAATACAGAGGAAAACAAATTCCCCCTACACTCAGTCTTATAGGTGGAAACCACCAATGACTTCTCAAAGCACATAGAAAAAATCCAAGCTTCTTCCTGGACTTATTTAACCTGACACTTGCCCAAGCTACAGTATCATTCCAGACAATCCTCCAGCATCATCTGCATCACCCTGAGCCACAAACGCTGATTTCCCTTCTGTTCCTTAGACACATGAAGCATGGTATTCTCTCTAATTGGAAAATTCAGATCTTTCCACATATTCAGCCTAAATGTGATTTCTCCAGATAAGGTTTTCCTGGATACTCAGTCTAACATATCCTTAACCCAAGTTCTACGACATCAACTCCATGAGAGCACAGGTTTGCCATCTCATTCCTCACTACCTGTGATAATTAATTTTACATGGCAACTTGGCTAGGTACCCAGTGGGTTTGGTCAAATACCAGTCTACATGTTGCTGTGAAGGTAATTTTTAGATGTTATTAATATTTAAACCAGTAGACTTGGAGTAAAGCATCTTTGCCTCCATAATGTTGGCAGTCCTCATTCGATCAACTGAAAGCCTTAGGAGATACTAAGGTCCCCAGAAGAGGATGGAATTCTACCTTCAGACCACCTTTGGACTCAAGACTGCAACTTCTGGCAGGTTCCTTGCAGAATTTCAAGCCTAGAAGCATTCTCTGTAGATTTTGGACTTACCAGTGGCCACAATCACATGAGCCAATTCCTGAAAATAAATTACTTTCAGAGAGAGAAAGAGAGACAGCAAGATTGGTTTTGTTTTTGTTTTCTGGACAACAATGACTAATACACTACTACATGCAGTCACATAGTAAGCCCTCTGACTGTAGGTGTGATGTTTATGCTGTGGCTCTCTCTACCCTACAGAGCATGAGTACTTACCTCTGTAGAAGCATGTATTCTAATTTGAGATGCATGATTTCATAGTAGATGGCAATGACTCAATTCCAAACCAATGTACAACACATTTTTTAGTAAATAGCAATACTTGTTATATTTAAATATACACTGCTTGTTAAAAACATGATATTTTTATTTGGTACCAAATAATTTAACCATATTTATTCTAAAGTGTTGTTGATTTAATGATCTACTATAACTAAAAGGCCTAGATTCTGTCTAGAATAATTCAAAAATGAACATTTCACACCTATAATTACACTTTTCATTTTACTGAATATTTCATTTCTTCATGACTACTCTGAAGTAAGAAAATATTTTTATTTCTTTATTTTCCTGAAGAAGTAGATGCATGCGAATTATTTGCATGTGTGTGTTTAGACAATTTACTTTCAGAGTTTGATCTTTAATCAGTTTTATACATAATTGCAGCCACAAAAAATTATATTAATCCTGTAAGCCAAAATGTGGCATTAATGTAAAAATAATTTCAAATCAAATTTTGTAAAAGTTTTTTCAATAATATCTAACAAATTTCCTTTATTTGTTTTGAAAATACATCAGAAAAGAAGGATTTGGATGGTTGGACAATAAAATGTGCTATCTGATGAGCTATTCCGATAAATTCAATTAGACTACATTAGAGTCTATTTGAAGAAAAATATATTATGAACAGGTGACTGTTCTTTTTCAATCTCCCTTCTAGCATTTTACTTTAAAATATAATAAATCATTCAACAATGAATTGATATGCTATGAAATGGAAATACTGGAACTAGACTAATAAACAATATTTTCCATTTGTGTAGTTTAGCAAACTTACATCCATTTTACTGAAAAGGGAATAGCTTTTCAGGTGTAACCTCAGTATGAAAACGAAGGATGAATAAGAAACTACTCTGGTTAAAGTAAGAACAGGCATCCTGGAGCCCTTGAAGACTGCTGCTGTTTTGCAATTACACAATCTGGTAGTCACAAGTCTATAGAACTGTGATGAAATCTGTACTCCCAAAGAGATAACAACTTCTGTGCCAAACAGATGGGAAAAGGTCCTTTAGGTTTCCACTTCAGTGAACTTTTATCTTCCTATCTTTTATCTTTTTATCTTCCTCTATTCAACCTCTGGACGCATGTAACAAGTTAAAAATAGTATCCTCGTACTGTGTCGGCATGGCAAGAAACTGAGTAGGCACACGGGAAAAGCGGATGTCATTTTTTCCTAGAGATTCAGTTTAAAATACCTATTTCCTTTGGGAACTCAGTGGATGAAGGGAGATGACTAGAATTGTATCAGCATTAAAGTTGCCGAATCACCCAAAACAATCTGTTGTGTGATATACTGAAATTTAGCCTGGCTTCAGAAATTGATTTCCAATCAACTGATGGTTCATTAAGATCAACTCTAAGACTAACCAGTGAGTGAACATTCCCAAAGCACTAATTAGAAATAAGCGTTTTACTCTTATCTCTATAGAGCTTTTTCTTTGTATCTTAACTTTCAGTTCTCCCTTGAAAACACTGATATATTGCATGGGTTCAAGTGATTATCACTCTCCAGTTTGGAGTAGCTGATGAACTGCCTATTAAGATATAAATTCTCTGTGTTCGGATCCAACAAAATAACCATTTAAAGTATTGATAATGGAATATCTCCTACTCCCAAACCCAAATCCCTAATACTAATTTTTATTAACTCATTAAAGAACCTTCACTAGAGGCCACCAAACTCAGAGCATTTCACTCAAGAATGCATATGCCTTTGTCTTATAAATGGAAGTCTTCTGATCCAAGACAGAATCCATCCAATGAAGAGAAAATGTCAGTACAATACAGTCTCATTTTCACTGAAGTAAATGAGCATATTTTATTTAATAATAACATAACAGTTATTGACTGTTTACTATGTTATATCTAGGATGCTAAACTGTTTATGTGAATAACTCATTTAATTTTCAAATATTAGGTAGGTATTATTTTCACCTACTTTTTTCTTTTTTGAGATAAAGTCTCTCTCTGTCACCCAGGCTGGAGTACAGTGCACCGTCTCTGCTCACTGCAACCTCTGCCTCCTGGGTTCAAGCAATTTTCTTGCCTCAGCCACTTGAGTAGCTGAGATTGCAGGCACATGCCACCACACTCGGTTAATTTTGTATTTTTAGTGAAGACAGGGTTTCGCCATGTTGGTCAGGCTGGTCTCGAACTCCTGACCTCGGGATCCGCCCTCCTCGGCCTCCCGAAGTGCTGGGATTACAGGCGTGAGCCACCGTGCCTGGCCTTACCCACATTTTAAAGACAAGAAAACGGATGCACTTAGAGATTAATGAGTATGTCTTAATTCACATCACTGGTAAGTGGTTAATCTTTATTGACAACCTTAGTACCATGGCTCCTGAACCTGTTCCTAACCACTGAGCCTTGTTGGCTTTATGAATGAATGGTTGCATTACAATGAATGAGACGAGGCTTTTAATACTAAATAGTCACCACATGCCCATGAAGCAGAAATGAAAGAGAATAGTGAGAAGGAGTAAACATAATCTGAAAGTTTTTACACAAATGAAAATAATGCAATATAGAGGCCACTAAACTCAGAGCATTTCACTCAAGAATGCATTTTCTCACACTCACATTCTTGCTTCCAAGTCTGCTGATTAAAATTCCATCCAACTTGAAAGACTTTGTAAACTGTTTCCACTTGTAAATATTTGTTCTATGTTCTTCTCTTCTATATCCTAATCTACATGAGAGATGGGCTTATGTCTATTTTGTGCATCACTGTATCCCTAGCATCTAGAACAGTGTTTGTGAAAGACTAGACAGTGACAAAATTATTTTTATTGTGTTGCTATATTTTTGTATTTATGTATTATAGAATTTTAAATGAATATAAATATACAGAAAATATAGTATAACACTCTGTTCCCATCAAACAGCTTCAATGATTACTCAGAAAACTTTACTTCAAATACAACATGACCCTCCTTCTCCCACTCACTGAATTATTTTTAAAGTATTCTCAGACATTATCTCATCTCATCCATAAATACTTTAAAGAATATATTTTAATTGAATGAAAACCCATATCACATATTACCTCTTTCATTAAATACTGTTGAATCCTCTCAATCAAAAAAGAATTTTCCCCTATTTGAAAGTCTCTGGGATTGTATACTTCTTTTATTTCAAAATCTGTTTTGCTGTGAACATGTTTTGTGAACATGTTTTCTACCAGTTTTAGATTCCAAGTCCCTTAAAGATTGGGAAAATATCTCATATACCTTTGCATTCCATTCAAGGTCTACTGCAGTATCTTGAATTTGGAAACTAGTTTTCTGTCTTCTCCACACCACTTCCAAGTACATGGAAAAGGGTGCTAAAATAGTACTCTTTCTGTTTCCATTTCAGCTGAGAACAAGGGACAATAGATGGCACACACCCCTCACTTTCAGCGAGGTGCTAGACATGAAAAGCAGATGACTGAAACCTTGTTTTCAGTCCCAAAGTTTGACATCCACCTTAATTGAATAAAAGGATTGAACCTGAAGAGGCCAAAGCAGAAGAAAGCTGGTTGAACTGCTACGACATTCCCTCATTCATTGGTCCTAGGTGAGAGAAGTGTTGAAGGATCCTTGGAGCTGGAAGGACTAAAAGGGCTGGTAGTTGGCCTATGCCTAAGCAAATGGAAAGCAGCCCATTCTTGTAGCAGAAGTTGGCTGTCTAGTGGCAGAGTAAAGAAAGGCAGCTGCATTAGGTGTAGGCCGTACTTCCACCGAAAGTAGAAAAGAAAGGGAAGGTTTCTATGGGCTAGAATAGATGATATGGGAGAAAAGAAACCCACCAAAAGATCTCAGCAGAAAGAGGCCAAAACGTTACCATCACGTGGAGAAATAGAGGGGAGAGACATTGTCTTAAGCACACAAAAGCCCTAGGGCATCAGTGGTTAATACCTAGCTGTTAATTGAGGCTAGAAAACATCAATGAGAGATCATAAAATTACCAGTCACAAAGAGTGTTTTCTCCTCTCACTGCTTCTTTCTCCCTTTTGATCCATCATCTCCCCAGCTCCAAAATTCCCAACTACAAGCACAGGGGAGTCAGAAACATTGTTTGAAGGACGAGGAGAGTGCAAGGTTGGCACACGAACCTGAAACGGTTCACAAACACACCCCACTAGGGACTCTTAGACTGAAGCAGAAACTAACTGGAGGAGGGGAAAAACAAAGAGTGAATTTCACACGTTTGATTATTAGGTTGGACTGGACATTTTCATTACCAAATTTACACTGTTTATGGAACTAATCCATAATGAAAGATCCTTCAGGCACTAATAGTGACCAAAAAAGTTCTGACAGCTGGCCATGATTTTATTCTGGTGACAAGGTAAAAATGGCATTCCTAGAGGATTTAATGTTTCTACTCAGACCTTTCTGAGTCTGGCTCTCTGAATGTAATGATTACATACCCTTAACCAGAGACAGCTGATTACCAAGCCAATCAGTCATTAAAGAGAGATATGAAAGAACTATCTCAGCTCAGAAGATGAGATAGCATGAAATTACTGCTGCATTCATAGAGCATTTTTAGAAAAGACCAAAATGTGTATATCGACCTGAGAATGATGAATATTTTCCTAGGCTTTAACAGTAGTTAGGAATGTCAGGACTTGGAGCCAAGTTAATAAAATGTGCATGTCCTTGCAAACATCTCCTGTATTACAGTTGGCCCTCTGTATCCACCAGTTCCACATCAAGGATTCAGCTGTGTTCAAGGATTCAACCAACTGCAAATCAAAAATATTTGAAGAAAAAAAAATACAAAAATAAAAAACAATATCAAGTTTTAAAAAACAGTATAACAACTGTTTACATAGAATTTACATTGTATTTGGTACTATATTTAGTCTAGAGATTTAAAGTACACAGGAGGAGATACATAGGTTATATGCAAATACTACCCCATTTTATATCTGGGACTTGAGCATCCTTGAGTTCTGGTATTTGAGAGAGGTCCTGGATACAATTCCTCATGGATACAAAGGGGCAACTATATTTGTTATAGACCCAAACCATGAGATAACTACTCAGGGACTATCACTGAAATAAAAATTACCTAAAAGGAAAATGGAAGGCAGGGAGAGTCCGACTGTGGCATAGGGATATTACACAGCCAAGAATCCTGCAAATTTATTTTATGTTGATTTCAAACCATCAGCTATACCTGTACTTGTCTAACTGAACCTAGACTGTATATTCTGCAATGTGATGAATTCTGTAGTCCCTTACATCTGAAACTGCACTTTTTATTTTTGTTACAAATAAGCAGAAATGTTTCAGTTCTTCCCTTACTGAAGATTGCAAACTCATACTTTTGACCTTGGGCGGGTCTTTGCATGTGGATCTAACCCTCATTCCAGGGCCTCATCTTTTTGATAGGAACAATCCCACCCAACATGTCTCTAACCCAAAACATTTCAGATTAATGGAGTTCTTTAGATTTCCATTTCACAAAAATGTCCATGAAAGTGCATACCATGAGACGTACATGGTCTTAAAGTTGTCTGGGGAAAAAAAAAAAAAACCACAACAACAACTCAGCATCCAGAGTCAGAGTCAGCATAGATGGTAACTTGTATGATTCATCTCCCTTCAGGCATCAACTTCACTTTGGACCCACATATTCCCCATCAGAGTGTTATCACCAAGTCCAAAGTCCTAAATCTCTTAGTTCTCACTAATGCTTATAAAAATGCCATTCCCTCAGAGTCTTGTTATCTTCAAAGAATTACTCATTGATGTTCAATGATATTAATAATTCTTAGACTCTCAGATAATACAGGAGCTCAATTCCAAAAGAAACTGCAATAGAGAAAAAGAAAGAAGATGTGTGACATATAAATGCAAAAAAAAAAAAAAGTATTATAGGTGTCACAGTGCATTTAGGGGTTAAAATGAAAGGCAAATGAGGGGCTTCATCCCCCTACGATTCAAGACGAAAGTGAGAGTTTGGCAAACCTGAATATACAGTTGCATGGAGAAAATCATTTAATTGAAAATTATTCAGTTAATTGTGGGCATTTCAAGCTCCATGGTAGACTGTTGAAGTGAGGAAGAAGTCTTCAAATCACACTTTTTAAGCAACCTCTAATCCTGAACCAAATATGATAGGCTATAGGTATGATAATGATAATTATCAGGAAGGTATAAATTAAGGATATGAGAAACTGATTGGATAGGTAGAATTTGCCAGAGGGGGGAAAAAAAAAAGGAATAGAAAACAAACTGGTGTTTAAGTCATAAAGAACATTCTGCCTTTGCACAACAAACATAGGAAAAGCAACCAGTTGTTACATTAATAAAATTCAGAAATTCAGACAATCCTGAGACCTGATTGTTTTTAAAATGAAGTTTAAAACTTTTGGAAACTAGGACAGATGTTAAATAGGAAACATATAATTGAATGCTGTAAGGTCAGGAAGAAAAAAGAAAGATTGAAATTGAAGTGGCTTTCCAGCTAGATAATGGGTAAAAGAAAAAAAAAATTGAGGTTAACAAAATTATGGTCAGGAAAACTGTCATTGCCTGGGTGGAAAGAAAAGTGAAAATAGTAGAGTACAAACTCTCAGAGATTTATAAAGTTTTCTATTTTATCTGATTTTAAAAACTCACGCACAACCAGTTGAGGAAAAGGATAAGCTTATCATAACAGCTAGAAAAGAGAAAACTGGATTATGAAAGAAGCATTCAGGAACGTTAACTTAAGATGAAGAGAAATAATGTGACATATTAATTTTACCAGGGTGCTACAATATTACAAAATATATATTTGGTCTTCTTCCCCATTTCTCAGCATATGTGAAAATCATTGGAATCTCCAAAGTGCTTTTTATATGCTAAGTTGACTGACACTTCAGAAAGACAGAAGCATGATCAGAGGGTTGGGAATTTCAGCCCCATCCATCAACCTCCAGGGAGGGAAGAGGGGCTGAAGGTCAAGTTGATCACCAATGGCCAATGGCAAATTTAATCATGTCTCCATAAAAATTCAAGAGGACAAAGTTGAAAGAACTTCTGGAGAGCTGACACAAAGAAGTTCTTGGAGGGCGGCTGTTCTTGGAGGGAAGTTCTTGGAGGGAGAGGACACGGATGCCCCTCCCCCCTTACCCCATAGCTTGCCCTAGGCATCTCTTCATCTGTACTCTTTGTAATATCCTTGATTAAAAAAAGTGGTAAACATAAGTGTTTCTCTGAATTCCATGAACTGCTCCATCAGATTCATTGAATCCAAAGAGGCGGTTGTAGAAACCCCAACTTGAAACCAGTAGGTCAGAAGTTCTGGAGGTTGGGACTTGTAACTGGTCTCAGAAAGGTAGAGCAGTCTTGGGGACTGAGCTCCCAGCCTGTGGGATCTCCAGGTAGATAGTGTTGGAATTGATTTGGAGGACACTCATCTGGTTTTGGATGCTTGGTGTGTGGTGAAAAAAACCCATACTTTTGGTCACAGAAGTTCTGTGTTGATGATTGTTGAGGTGGTATAAAAGCAGAGGAAAAATGCGATTTGAGAGATTTCCTCAAAAAGATACTTAACAGATACTGTCTAGTTTAAGAGTCATTGTGGAGGTCAATTCCTGGAGACTGAGGGATAGTTACAGGATTATCGGTTAATCAAAAGGGAAAAGGAAGCCCTGGCAATTAAGAAGCTGTCACCTGAACTTCAATGCCCAGAAAGAAAGGAACGAATCATCAAACAATCAATTTGTAATCACAGAGAACTGAGAACAAAGACTGAAATGCCTTTCAGAGAACAATGTTGCTTCGCAATGAAGAGACAGGAAGGGGAGATAAAAGAGACTATAAGAGATACAGACTACATGGATTTCAATAATATTTTCATCCTAAATCAGAAATTGTTTGAACTGTTGACCTCAGTGTTGCAGCAGACTACATGATATGAATACAGTCTTCAAAATCATTTGAGTTAAATAGATTTTGTTTCAAAAATTAAACTCTTTATACACTACAGATATTTGAGACATTTTCATCTACAATCACAAAGGAATTCCACCTCTTTTGATCAGCACATAGGTGAGTTCACACAATTTTACAGGACTGTCATGACATTAAAATAGTCTGTATGGCTCTCCTAGTCTTTGAAGCAGAATGTCTGTGCACGTAAATAATCATATCAATCACCTCCTTAAAAATGCCTGCAGGAGAAGAAATCTTGCCAAAATAATTGCTTCACTCTTATAATGAAGAATAGACTTAATCTTGGCCACCAATTTAGCCTATTGATGTGTTTGACTTAACTCCTCTAGAATGAACCTGATGGGTATTATAACCTACCATAAAAAAGGAAAACAATCTATCATCCCCAAATGTAATATACATTCACTTGCTGTCCATTTCTTCAAAACTGAACGGCATTACTTACCTGAACTAACTGCAGGTCTCTGAAATGAATCTCACATATGAGGATTGCTTAGAGCTTTTCACCACAGATCACTGCTATACTTCGTTTTTTTTTCTCAAGGAGAAAGTGGTTAATAATTTAAGATTGTAACGGTGATCAGGACTTGACTTTATTTAGAAACTCTCCTAAATTCAGCAGTTCAGTATTGAAGCATATGTATCAATGCTTTGACAAAACTATATCACAAAATTACTAGGAAAATCTGAATTAGTAGAAATTAAATGTATAAATAGAACTTTTCACAACATGAATTTTTACTTTTTTTGAGAATTATAAAACATAAAAAACAATAATGGCCCATAATTCTTGTATCATTTTAACACCTGTTTTCATTTAAAATAAGTATGTACAATACAAATGAAAAAAATAAAAGACCTCCCCACCCCCTGGTACTTTGTCCTAAATTTAGGCATATTAACAATTTTCTTGTAACTTTCCAGAAATAGTCTATGCAGACCCAACATTAATATCTATTTTATTTTTTTTCAAATCTGCCAGTAAAATATACCCTATCCTGTTTCTAGCTAATGTTGTTTAATTATTTGACATCGTTCCACAGTAGCAGATATAAATATGTATCTCTTTAACTGCTATGTAACATTTCATGATACCATAATCAATCAATGAGAATTGATGGATATTTATATTTTACCATTGAGTTGGCATTGAGAAAAAAAAATCTCATTCTAAATTTACATCAAGGGGATGGAACTGGAAGCCATTATGTTGAGTGAAATAAGCCAGGCACAGAAAAACTTCACGTATTCTCAATCATTTATGGGAGCTAAAAATTAAAACAATTGAATTCATGGAGATGGAGAGTAGAAGGATGGTTACCAGAGGCTGGGAAGAGTAGTGGGAAGAGGGTAATGGGGATAATTAATAGGTACAAAAATATAGTTAGACAGACTGAATAAAATCTAGTATTGGATAGCACAACAGGGTGACTGTAGTCAACAATAATTTATTGTACATTTTAAAGTAACTGGAAGTATAATTGGAATGTTTATAACACAAAGGAATGAATGATAAGTGCTTGAGTTGATGGGTACCTCATTTACTCTGATGTGATTATTAGATATTGCATGCCTGTATCAAAATATCACATGTACCCCATATACACCTGCTATGTGACACATAAACATTAAAAATGAAAAAAATAAAGAATTGACTGAGTCAGGACTAAAATTAAAATTTTAAGTTAATTTTTTAAGTCAAAGGACACCAAATTTTCTCATCACCAAATAGAAAAGAGATAGAGTCCAATCAGCTTACTTGAGGGATTAAAAGTGAAGTATTGGGGGAATTAAATAATGCTTCTGAAACCCTCATTTCACTGCAACAGAATAATCAGGGCTGAAACATGCTCATTTTGGAAGTAGCCTTAGAGGTGGTGGAAGTGTGTGAGGCTCATCTGCTGGCCCTGGGAACCGAAGGGGACAAGAAAAGTTTGGGGACCCATGAGACAGAAATGGAAGAGAAAAATGTGCTCAAGAGAGGGAAAATGTCCATTAAGGTGATGAGGTTGGAAGAATTATTTGAAGACAGTTAAAGGCACAGTGAAGCTTGTTCACAAGAGACTGGAGTCTCTATGCACTAGGAAGTGGCGAATAGGAGTCCGTGGTGGTACAGGAAAGGGAAGGCATTAGCTGGAACCAAATGAGAATACTAATAATCACACACTTCACTGATCAGAAATGTGGATGGTTTTCATGGAGAATCCTTGCTAACTATGTGTTTTTTTAAATTCATAAACCATGAATGAGGTCTTTAGAAATACATTATGTAGAATAAAATACATTATTTCAGCTGAAAATGCTATCACTCTAAAACGTTTCCCCAAATCATTGATTTCTCCAACAGTATTTCCCATTATACAAAGCCCAGACCAACTGGTCAAGAGAGGAATGGGATAAATTCAAATTAAGGTTCTTGCGGCTGTAGATTCAGATAATATAATACACCATAATGTAATGTAGTATATTAAATATATTTATATAATAATTTTTTTATTAATCACTATGGGTTTCTCATTAGTCTTTGTAGAAATATACAAAAAGTTCAATTCCAGTTTGAACAATTTGAAAAAATATTATGTCAAAGTAGAATTTAATTACTGGATCTAAGAAGCAGAAATGCTGACATGAATACATTAAGAACTCAAAGTACAAGAATGCTATCACTTCTCTCAGTAAAAGCAATAAAGAAATATTTGCAAAATTCTTACATTGCAACATCCAAGGTGCATAATGAAAAAAGAGCACTGGCCATATCAGCCAATTATTTTATTTAAATTTAAATAGTTTTTGTCTTCAATATTTTTTTCTATGAACTCTATGAGATATTCAGATATTCAGGATATTAATAAAATAATCATTTAATATTTCAGGAATGTGGCTCTCAACTATAATGAAAATGATCACCCAGAAATATATAAATGGCTTTGTTATATAACTTTCTATTAAAAATTGATTATAGTATGTTTATCATAGCAAAGTTAATTTGCTAAATAATGTTTTAAATGAACTCATCACTTTTGTGGCAACTAAACCACGTATCTGCATATAGAGTAGGTTTATTTGTAAGTCATTGTATTAGTCCATTTTCATAGTGCTATGAAGAAATACCCAAGACTGGTTAATTTATAAAGGAAATAAGTTTAATCAACTCATAGTTCAGCATGAGTTCAGGAACCCACAGTTCCCGAGAGGCCTCAGGAAACTTTCATGGCATAAGGGGAAGCGAATATGTCCTTCTTCACATCACAGCAGCAAAGAGAAGTATATATGCACAGTAAAGGCAGAAGCCCCTTATAAAACCATCAGATCTCAGGAGAATTAACTCACTATCCCAAGAACAGGATGGGGGAAACCATCCCTATGATTAAATTATCTCCCACCAGGTCCCTCCCAGGTCACCTGGGATTATGAGAACCACAATTCAAGATGAGACTTGGGTGAGGACACAGCCAAACCATATCTGTCAGAAAGCTTAACACCCTGTCTTTCATTTTGGAGACTGCTCAGAAATATATGTTAACAGATTCAAATCCAACGTATACTTTTTAATGGATTCAATCCAAAAAGTAAAATGTATAAATAAAAATATATTTGTTTTATAGTTTAACAGATTCAGATCCAAACACAAAACCTCATCATCCTACATTCTCTAATAACCACCAGTATTGGCAAATCAAGAGACTTTTCCCCAACCAGTTTAATTGACCACAGAGGGAGAATTTATGACTTTCTCAAGCTCAAGAGATTGCTCGAAAGTACAATCAGTTATAGGAAATAAAGGAAAAGAAACTGTCAAAGAAATTCTAGACAGGGAGGAAAAAAAATAAACATGGAATTTCACTCCTAAGTTTGAGAATAATTGACAACATACAAATGAACAATGCCTCTAAAAGAGATATATATATATATGTGCCCCCACTAGTACATAGTCTCTCTCTCTTTCTCTTTCTCAATCTCTGTCTCTCTCTTTCTTGCATGCTCTGTTTCTTTCTATCAGAACATTGCAGGATGGACACATTGTTAGGACACATATCCATATACCAATGAATATTTGTATAGGTATTCACATTTCCCTGAATTTCCTCACTTTCTAATACTCATGAATTTAAACTAAAAAGAAATACAATATTTGGTAAACAACAGACAGACTGGATTTAAAAAAATGGTGTTTAATTCAAAAGTAGGATTGTTGGGTAATGGTAAAAGAGAAGACTTTCAAAATACCACAGAATGCTATTATAGTTTTAAGATACCTAAAAGGATCAGGTTTTGATGTTCTTTTCTTTGTTTTTTAACAAACTGAAGATGAGTATTTAATGTAGACTGTAAATTGTGTGACAAAGTTAAGACTGAATTAATCCCCTTAAGATTTGGAAAAAGAAAGCAAGGTTGATGTAACCAGTAGGTTTTCATAGACCACATAAAATACCTTTTTACTATATCTTCTCCATTCCAGCAGGGAAGTCCATCTGCAGCAGCTAATTCATTAGCACAAAGCTGATCAGCTAGACCTCCATAGAATGACCTGTACAGTCGAAGGCTGTTGATAAATTCTCTAAATGAAAGAAGAAAGAAAACAATTAAAACTAAACATCCACAATAAAGGCCATCAAAAATGGTATATATTGTTGTACATAATGTTTAGGATATAATTTTATATTATTATGCATAATGTTTAGAATATAATTTTTTCAATTTTCTCTCTTTGTTTGCATATATTTTAAATACTTTTCTAACCACCAAGATGAAAATACATTATCTTTTTTTAGAAAAAAGCTGGTATTTTAATTTATTCTTAGAAAAAAAGGAATCACTGGGTATGAATCTTGTATAATTCCACATCCAAGAGGTTGGGAATAGGATATACTGATGCATACAGACAGACATTACTTTGTTTAGCCTCCCTAAAAGTCCTCATTACATGCTGTCATTTACGTCACCATAAGAGTACTAACACTTTTCTTTTCCCTGTGGAAAATGTCAGAGACTTACAACATGCCAAGTGATTGCTTTCTGATGAAAAGTGTACTAGGTTATTTTCCTATCTGGGTCTTCTTGGTATCTAAGAATAAAAAGTAATATCTTTACTAAATATGACCCAAAACCCAGACATGTAAATTTCAGAAGCATGAAAATAAAAGTTTTTGGAAGGAATAATATTTAATATATTGACTAAGATTTTTTCCTCCCACACTACTTTCCTTCCCCGTATCAATTATGGAAGGAAAAATTCAACAACGAGCATGTTTGTTTTGTTTTAATTTAGAAAGCAAAAACTTCTGAGTTTTAAAACCAAGGCTTTGGAGGACCAAGAACTTGAGTTTTAATATTTCAAAAGGCCAAGTCCTAAAGACCTTCATTATGATTTTTTTTTTTACATAAACAATTGCTTTGGAAAAAGAAATGAAAAGGCCTAGGCTGATCATAGGAGATGCTCTCTAGACCAGAAGGAAGGGACAGAAGAAGGAAATGTTGGAAGGAAAGTAAACTTTAGAAATTCATGGAATAAGCAGTTAAAACGTAGCAATTATGAAATGTCATCCCTCATTAAATTTAAAAATATAATTTGTTTAAAAATGAGATCAAAGAAGAAGGGTGATTCTAAATTATAGCTGGAGTAACTAATTTTTAAAAAATTAAATCTCATTCTGTGACATCTGTTACTCAAGATCATTAATTTTTAGTTCTCTCTCCTATTATTTTTGTTTTGTTTTGTTTTAGAGATGATATCCTGCTATGCTGCCCAGGCTGGACACAAACGTATTGGTTTTTAAAGAACTATTTGTGAATATTGCTGGAGTTGATTTGTAAAAAAGATAAATGTTACTTTCAAATATGTAACATCAAAACTCATAGAGAAAATCAGACGTTTTTAGTATAAGTATTTGGTGAGTATTTAAATCATATTTACTACTTTAAGTCAGTTTCCTTTGCCAGAAAATAAGTCCCTCAAAGATGGCTATATCTCTACTATAGCAACTGGAATGCATGAACAAATGCCAATTTATATGTTGAAGCTACTAAAACATAATTGAGGAGGCAGACTAATTCATTTTTAGAAAGGTGGGGTTTAATGAATGGCAGGATGTGTGACTCCTGTCCTAAATTGTATTCACTATAAATGATCACTTGTTTGGAATCAAAGAGTCTTCTAGCAATGAAGAGACCAGGCCCAAATTGATGGAATGTTGAGACTTTTAAATTGATGATGTAAAACTGAATATATTTTTATGGACCCTAAGTCACCTACTGCAGTCTTGGTGGATAGCACCAGGTTCATTTCTCCCTTCAAAATCAATAGATCCTCATAGGGAAAGCTTTACATCTTTCTTTTCCAGTCCTCTTTCCCACAACTATACTGTCATTGCCTTAGTCCAAGCCTTTATCATCTTTCTCTGGACTTACTACACTAAGATTACATCCCTCCTATCTCTTCCCATTCTCAATGACAGTAGCTTTCTAAAATTCAAATTTGATATTCCAGAGATTACGTTACTCACTTAAAGTCCTTCAAAAGCTTCTCTACAGCATTTTATCCAAGTTTCTTGGAAAGACGTGCAAGTTATCTTCTCACCTCAATTTCAACAACAACTCCAACCATACTTTAGGGTCCCACAAAAGTGAGGTACTTTCTGTTTCCCAAACACACTGTCATACCATTGCCCATATTTATTCTGAAAGGATTGTATCCTAGAAGATTTCCAGTCATTCTATGAACCATCATCTATAAATTATTGGTCAAAAAGTAAGAAACACTATTGAGTGCTAAGTTTTGCATTGGCACTAAGGATTCACAGGTAAGCAAGAGAGCCCCTGCCTTCTAAGAACACACATTTTGGGGAAAGCCTACAATGATAAGACAATGTTAATAGAGCCAAATTTTAGTGCACAGACGAATCAGAAGATATTTACAAAACAAGGTAATATTTCAGTGCTCCATGCAAAACAAACAAGCAAACCAAACAAAAAGTCAGGATGAGTAACGGTAAGAGGAAAGAAAATACAGGTAGTATGCAATTTCATTAGTGGGGACTGTGCTTATGGGAATGAATTATGGTGAAATGGTAAGAAGAAACCATTTTATCATCAGTCTTATTGCTCATCATAAGATGTTTCTGTTTTATTGAAAAGGAAGTTGGAACCATTAAGTTTTCCAGCAAGCAGGTGTCATCATCATCATGGCAGCAGTTTGGGAGTAGAAAGCAGTGAGGTCACTTAGGTGGCTATCACCTGAGCAGAAGAAACCCTGAGGATGTGAGAAAGAGCCTGTCAGTGAACATAAAAACAAGTGAAAGATTTGAAAGACATTAGGAATCCAGAATTGACAGGCTAAAGGAAGAATGTTAAGATAACACACACAATTTCTAATTGTGTTTTCCCCCTGCTCATGTGAGGGATGCTCATGTCATTCGCTGAGATGAGAAATAAAGGAAGGGAAATCTCACCTTCCCAGGGTCCCACACTATACTTATGATCATCCTTATCTCACTCCATATTTTCGTCTTTCCAAGGCACACATCACTTTCTAGCCACTTATGTAATATACAGATTAATCAGGCCTTATTGTTTCTTAACTGTCTCCATGGTCTGGAATAAAATATTCAGGCAGGCAGAAATGTTGTTGTTTGTTTTGTTCACCGCCATAAATCATAGAGCAATGGTGTTACATACAGTAGCCCCAATAAATAGTCATCAAATTAATAAATGAGTGAAGACTAAGGAATTAATGGTTTCATTCTCAACATGTTCAGTCTGAGATTTCTTTGGAATGTCTAGATAGAGAAATCAAATAGAATGCTACTTTCAAACTTACTAGGTATAAATCTCATCTGGGGATTTTCCCAAAATGCAGATTCAGATTCAGTAGTTCCAGGGCAGGTCTCAAGACTGTACACATCTGCCGGGCGCGGTGGCTCACGCCTGTAATCCCAGCACTTTGGGAGGCTGAGATGGGCGGATCACGAGTTCAGGAGATCGAGACCATCCTGGCTAACACAGTGAAACCCCATCTCTACTAAAAATACAAAAAATAAGCCAGGCGTGGTGGCGGGCGCCTGTAGTACCAGCTACTAGCGGAGGCTGAGGCAGGAGAATAGCGTGAACCCGGGAGGCGGAGCTTGCCGTGAGCCGAGATCGTGCCACTGCACTCCAGCCTGGGCGACAGAGCAAGACTCGGTCTCAAAAAAAAAAAAAAAAAAAAAAAAAGACTGTACATTTCAAAGCAGCACTCAGGTGATGTTGATGCTACTGGTTCAAGAACTATGCATATCATGTAAGTTTGCTGTTAAAGATGCGGCCTTGGGACTCAGTGGACTGGACATGTGATGTGAGACCCATCACCCATACAGGTAGTGACTAAAATAATAGACACGGAGAAAATCTTTCAGGAAAGTAATATGCAGTAATACAAAGCCAAAAAGAGCTGAAAGTGGAAAGAGCGAAGGAAGAAAACTTCAAAGTTAAAGCACTATAAAAACTAAAGGATGAGTGAATTTGAAGTCATATTCCTCACAGTAAAAAATGCCATTCTGAGGGGTTAAATAAAATCCTGAAAGTGTCCTTCCTATGTGGTGACCATAATTATTATGTACTAAATTGTATCACCTCCTGTCACCACCACAAAAACATTCCTATGTTGAAATCCTAACTGTATTTGGAGACAGGGCCTTTAAAGAAATAATCAGGGGCCAGGTGTGGTGGCTCATGACTATAATCCCAGCACTTTGAGAGGCTGAGGCAGGAGGATTGCTTCAGCCTAGGCGGTGAAGACCAGCCTGGACAACATAGTGAGACAATGTCTATACATACATACATACATGCATACATACATACATAAAATTTTAAAAATTAAAAAAAAGAATTATAATTAAATGAGTTCATATGGGTAGGTGCTAATCCAATATGACTGGTGTCCTTATAAGAAGAGGAAGAGATACCAGGGACACACAGGCACAGAGAAAAGGCCACATGAAAACACAGGGTGAAGGCAGCCATCCGCAAGCCAAGGAGAGAAGCCTCTGCAGAAACCAAACCTGCCAACACCTTTATCTTGAACCTTTCAACCCCAGAGCTATTGAGGAAATTCATTTGTGCTGTTGAAGCCACCCAGTCTGTGGTATTTTGTTATGACAGCCCTAGCAAACTCATATAGGAATTAAAGCACTTGACATAAAGTAATGAACTTCACATTTGCTATACAACGAGTATTAGAAAGAGCATGCAAAACCATAAGTGGAGATTCCAAAAAAGAAAAATTAAAGATTTGTTTGTGTGCATGCTCATTTCAATGGGGAAGACAGTTGAAAATATTCGGGTATAAAAAGAAGGAGATAAGGGTTTGTGGTAATTAGCTTGTTTCTGGATATTCTAATTATCTACTTTCTGGGCACACAGGAGCTTGGAAGTTGGTTTTGGTCATGGGACTTGTTTGGGGTTCGAATAAATATAGGCAGAATTTATGTATGCTCCTTCTAGGCTGAAGCTTTAAGAACTAACGAGGCTTTGCCAGCTTCCGTTTCCCTCCGGCACGATGACTGGCAATGTTTCAGAGGAAGACTGCTCTGTCATTCTGCGTCCTAAACCCCAGGCAACTTAAGCAGTGATGGCTGCTGATCTGAAATGGCACAGGTTCCAAACAGAAACACAATGTTATTGTTCTAAACCGATGGTATGTTGGTGTAGTTTTCTATCGCATCATAACTTAGTCCCTCGGTTGATACAATGATAGGAAAAGAAAATTAATAATTCATTAATCAGAAATTCTGCAAAAGAGAGAGAGGAAGGGCTACTGAAAACAGAGTGGTTAGCTTTGAATTTTCTGAGGCTAAAATAAGGAAAGAAAGTCTGCATTAATATTAAGATGGGTTTTGGTTTGTAAAGACAGAAATCTGGGGGGGGAGATCCTACTTTGGAACACTATGTTCTGTGTTTGGCAGGAATTAAGAGCAGTGTTGCAAAATGCAGTTGCACTGATAAATATTACTTTCAGTGATATTTACTTTCAGTGATATTTCAGGATAACAGAACTAGGGATCTTCAGTAGGTATATTAAACAAAAATAATTGAGATGGTGGTAAAGGAGGGGATTGAAACACCAGTAGGAATAGTGAACGGGTCAAAAAGACTTACAGGCCAGGCGCAGTGATTCATGCCTGTAATCCCAGCACTTTGGGAGGCCGTGGTGGGCGGATCACCTGAGGTTGGGAGTTCGAGACCAGCCTGAGTAGCATGGAGAAACCCCATCTCTACTAAAAATACAAAATTAGCTGGACATGGTGGCACATGCCTGTAATCCCAGCTACTCAGGAGGCTGAGGCAGGAGAATTGCTTGAACCCAGGAGGCGGAGGTTGTGGTAAGCCAAGTTCATGCCACTGCACTCCAGCCTGGGCAACAAGAGCAAAACTATCTCAAAAAAAAAAAAAAGAAGAAAACTTACCTGCTACCACAGGGCAAATTAATGGTGGCCCTATTATCAGAATTCACATCTCAGTTGCCAGCTCAATGCTCAAGCTAATACATGACTACTTTTCCAGTTTTACATGAAATATTTCAAGGAACAAAATATTATATTATTAGAAAGATTATAAATTTAAGCTGCTGGGAGAGTGACTGCATCCGTGCAATTATTTCTCTACAGTTATAAGACTATTTCCCGTTAAAATTAGGATCATAATAAACGCAGGGAGATGTTAACAGTCCCATCGAATTATCCTTCAGGGACTGTGTTTCATATGTCAGTTGCTTATCTTGTGCTTGAACTATCTCTAGTACACAGAAATGACATATAATTATTAAGAGTAACAGTTTGACCATATTGAAAAGAAAATAGAAAAATGTTCCTCATCTGAATATTTATTCAAAGCCTCTATGTCTGGACCAATAAAAATGGATCATTTCTAATTTGGGCTTGTAACAGCGTAGCATTTGTTGCCTTTGCTGCCATTTTCCAAGTTGAATGCAGAATCATTAGAAATGAGCCACACAGGCCAGGCATGGTGGGTCACTCCTGCAATCCCAGCACTTTGGGAGACCGAGGTGGACAGAATCAATTGAGATCAGGAGTTTGAGATCAGCCTGGCCAACATGGTGAAACCCTGTTTCTACTAAAAATACAAAAATTAGCCGGGTGTGGTGGTGTATGCCTGTGATCCCCGCTACTCAGGAGGCTGAGGCAGGAGAATTGCTTGAACCCAGGAGGCAGAGGTTGTAGTGAGCTGAGATTGTGCCACTGCTCTCCAGCCTGGGCAACAGATCAGCAAGACTCTGTCTCCAAAAAATACCACTTCCTGCTTTTAAAACACTAACTCATTCATACAAAATGTCTTTATTAAAAAGTCAAACAATAACAGATGCTGGCAAACATGTGGAGAAAAGGGAACACTTATACACTGTTGGTAGAAATATAAATTAAATCAGCCTCTATAGAAAATGGTATGGAAATTTCTGAAAGAACTAAAAATAGAACTACTATTTGATCCAGCAATCCCGTTATTGGGTATTTCCCAAAGGAAATTCAACTATTTGTTATTTGGAAATTCCACTATCCCAGCAATTCCACTATTTGGTATTTACCCAAAGGAAAATACATCATTATATCAAAAAGAGACCTGTACTCATATGTTTCTCACGGCACTACTCACAAAAACAAAGACATGGAATCAACCTAAGTGTCCATCAGTAGGAGACTGGATAAAATGTGGTATATATTATACACACTGGAATACTACTCAGCCATAAAAATGAATGAAATCATGTCTTTTGCAGCAACACTGATGGAACTGGAGGACATCACGTTAAGTGAAATTAATCAGAAACAGAAAGTCAAATATCACATGTTCTCACAAGTGGGAGCTAAACAATGGGTACTCATGGACTTACAGAGTGGAATAATAGACACTGGAGACTCAGGAAGGCGGGAGGTGGAAGTGGGGTGAGGTATGCAAAATGGTTACAATGTGCATTATTTGGATGATGGTTATGCTAAAAGCCCAGACTTCATGGCTACACAACATATCCATGTAATACAACTGCACTTTTACCCACTATATCTATTAAAAATTTTAAAAATAAGAAACAATAAAATGTCTTGCCATGGCATAAGAGCTCTTGACCCTTTACCCTAAACCTCATCCCATGACAGTCCCCCTTCTCTCTATTCACACACACCAGCCAAAGCCCACACACCTATACACACATTGCATAAAACAACTCAATATTTACTGAACAAGATTCCAGGCTTAGCACATCCAGTTTCCTCCACCCAGAACTGTCTTCTCTTCTACTGTACTCTCAACTTTCTACCCATCCTTCAAGATCCTGCTTAAACTTCACCTCCTCTTCAACTCCTTCCCTGACCAACTGGTGTAGCAATGGGTTCATCCTCATTTCTCATCTAGCACCTGTCTATGGTTGTATTATAGCCCTTGCTCTCTAGTATTAGAATTCCCTTGTATGCCAATCTACCTTCCCAATTAGTGAATGTGTTTCCTAAAGACAAAAGTCATGTCTTCCTCATGTTCTCAGGATTTGGACCATAGCTTGGTACCCAACAGGCACTTAACAAATTCTTTTTGAATTAGCCCCGGATGAAGTCTTAGTTCTTAACAACTTCTAGAATTAGAAGCTCCTACAAGAAATATGTTTTACACAATGCTAGTGATAATTTAAAGTTCTTTAAGTGCACAGGTGGCTTGGGAAACTTTAAATCAGGAAACTTTAAATTAGGGGACCTATTCCTAGATTCTGGCAAAATATCAGAGAGACCTTTCTGGTGTGTTGCATTAAAAAATAGAAGGAATCTCTAAGGTAGTACAACAACTGAGCTAAACTCTACTAAAGAAGCTCAAGACAGCTCCTATTTATATGTAATGTTAAAATTAATACATAGTGACACATTAATATTTAGTTGCACTGCTGTGTAAGATAGCTATCATAATTAATACATCACAGATATGCTGCATTATGAAGACAGAGATAGAAGGAGCCTTAGAGATCATCTGTTCCAACAGCTCTCTGTCCTATCTATACATTGTCATTACCAAGGACACATTTTAAACTGTACACCTGGAGTTCTCCCTCAAACCATCAGATGTATTGGTCCGGGATGAGAACTGAGCATTTGGGTTTCTTGCAAGCTTCCTAAAGGATCCTAATGTGCAGCCAGGTTTGAGAACCAGTGACGTAGTCCAACCCTCTTATAAATAACAAAAGTGAAAAAAGAAAAATAAAAAGACTCATGAAAAGTCACTAAGTTATCAGTTAGGCATTTAGTTGATACAGACTTCAACATCTTGTTTCATTAATTAACTGAAAATCTCATTACTTAGCAATAACTGGCTGCCAGTGGATATTTGATTAATCAAAGTTGAATACATCTTTAGATAGAAGAGTATTTCCACCTGTTTCCAAACATTTATGGAAATCATCACATTTTAAAAACATACTCATTAGTAGATTGTTAGATTAGAAAAAAAAAAAACAGATACATTGCTTCTTCTTGACAAAAAAACTACACTGAGAATGCAATATGTTCAGACAGGAGTTACCTATACGTTTTGACCAGTCTGAAATGTTTGGAGCAGGAAGCACGCAGTGGGGTAAATTCTAATCACTGGCTAATGCCCAGCTTTGTACACTGTGCTAGCACAGTAAAGTAGAAGAAGGCTGTAGCACAATTGCTCATTCATAGCCTGCAGCCTTATTTGCCCTGAGCTTACTGAAGGCAGGGGAGAAACATGGACTAGCATAGTTATTGCTTCATTGTTTCCCATGCCCTTGAGGCCAACAGTGCCAGAAAGGTCTCCTGATATATCACATGGTAAAAAATACAAATAAAGGGGAATGCAAACCCACCCTGAAGTCGTCATTTCTGAATCTGTTGACAAAGGAATGCCAGTTACTACTATTAAATTGAGTAACACTTCCAACTGGCTATACTATTGTAGTTGACTTTATTCATGTTTAATTATAAAAGTAATATATCTTTTAGTAAGGTGTAAAATAATAAAAAGGTGCATGACTAACCAGTTAATTTCTGTCCTTCCATAGTCTTTTCAACCCTCCCACCTGAGGTAACCAATATAACAGCTTGGTGTTTATCTTATTCTTCAGCTTTTGCTACGTGCAAGCTAACAAGCAGCTAAAGACAGACAGACAGACAGACCGACATAGAAAGAT
The DNA here is from genome assembly GCF_043159975.1 of Macaca nemestrina. Classification (NCBI taxonomy): domain Eukaryota; kingdom Metazoa; phylum Chordata; class Mammalia; order Primates; family Cercopithecidae; genus Macaca; species Macaca nemestrina. The sequence continues at coordinate 21,920,076 of NC_092140.1, forward strand.
AGAGAAGGATATAGAGATGGTTTGGTTTCGCAAAATCTGTACCAACCTATACACATATATGAAATGGAATCTTTCTCACATGACAGTATATGACAAACCCCTTTCAGGTTAATAAATAGAGTCTTATTTTTAATTAACTGTATAATATTCCATAAACTGGATATAGCAATATTAGCATAGTCTTTTGAAAATATTTCACTAAGCAAATTTACATTTTAATTTATAAAGCTGACATAGTTTCAAACTTTGTTGATCTTTTAGGAAGCTGTTTGCCTTAAGGCCCATGGCTCTAATCTACATTTGACCTTGCATTTCATTTAATCAGACCTTGCTAGAAACAAAACTATGTTCAAAAGGCATACCTCTCAATCCTATGTCCTCATCTCATAGGAACTTGTCTCATTTTAAACATTTATAAATTGTCACATATTGCACCCCTCTTTTTTTTCCATTGAATTCAACACAGAAGAGACTATTTCTAATTTTGACCAAAGCTAATTATCTAGAAAAGTATCCAAGAAGAACCTTATCTTCTTTTTTTTTATTATTATACTTTAAGTTCTAGGGTACATGTGCACAACGTGCAGGTTTGTTACATATGTATACCTGTGCCATGTTGGTGTGCTGCACCCATCAACTTGTCAACACCCATCAACTAGTAATTTACATCAGGTATAACTCTCAATGCCATCCCTCCCCCCTCCCTCCTCCCCATAATAGGCCCCAGCATGTGATGTTCCCCTTCCCGAGTCCAAGTGATCTCATTGTTCAGTTCCCACCTATGAGTGAGAACATGCGGTGTTTGGTTTTCTGTTCTTGTGATAGTTTGCTGAGAATGATGGTTTCCAGCTGCATCCATGTCCCTACAAAGGACACAAACTCATCGTTTTTTATGGCTGCATAGTATTCCATGGTGTATATGTGCCACATTTTCTTAATCCAGTCTGTCACTGATGGACATTTGGGTTGATTCCAAGTCTTTGCTATTGTGAATAGTGCCACAATAAACATACTTGTACATGTGTTTTTTAGCAGCCAGATTTATATTCCTTTGGGTATATACCCAGTAATGAGATGGCTGGGTCATATGGTATTTCTAGTTCTAGATCCTTGAGGAATCGCCATACTGTTTTCCACAATGGTTGAACTAGTTTACAATCCCACCAACAGTGTAAAAGTGTTCCTATTTCTCCACATCCTCTCCAGCACCTGTTGTTTCCTGACTTTTTAATGATTGCCATTCTAACTGCTGTGAAATGCCATCCCCATCAAGCTACCAATGACTTTCTTCACAGAATTGGAAAAAACTGCTTTAAACTTCATATGGAACCAAAAAAGAGCCCGCATTGCCAAGACAATCTTAGTCAAAAGAACAAAGCTGGAGGGATCACACTACCTGACTTCAAACTATACTACAAGGCTATGGTAACCAAAACAGCATGGTACTGGTACCAAAACAAAGATATAGACCAATGGAACAGAACAGAGTCCTCAGAAATAATGCCACACATCTACAGCTATCTGATCTTTGACAAACCTGAGAAAAACAAGAAATGGGGAAAGGATTCCCTATTTAATAAATGGTGCTGGGAAAATTGGCTAGCCATAAGTAGAAAGCTAAAACTGGATCCTTTCCTTACTCCTTATACAAAAATTAATTCAAGATGGATTAGAGACTTAAATGTTAGACCTAATACCATAAAAACCCTAGAAGAAAACCTAGGTAATATCATTCAGGACATAGGCATGGGCAAGGACTTCATGTCTAAAACACCAAAAGCAATGGCAACAAAAGCCAAAATTGACAAACGGGATCTAATTAAACTAAAAAGCTTCTGCACAGCAAAAGAAACTACCATCAGAGTGAATAGGCAACCTATGGAATGGGAGAAAATTTTTGCAATCTACTCATCTGACAAAGGGCTAATATCCAGAACCTACAAAGAACTCAAACATATTTACAAGAAAAAAACAAACAACCCCATCAAAAAGGGGGCAAAGGATATGAACAGACATTTCTCAAAAGAAGACATGCATACAGCCAACAGACACATGAAAAAATGCTCATCATCACTGGCCATCAGAGAAATGCAAATCAAGAATCTCATTTTCAAATGGAGATTTTCTTTCTGGAATGTCTCAGACCACATGTTTCTCTACTTAATGACATACATTGATTTTTTTTCTTACCCCTAAAGTCAGTCCACACAGAATACAGAATCCAAATTAAAAGCAATGCCTAGCACACTGTTTGAAAATATCTGTAGAACAAAGGTCAAATGTGCAGTTTGCTAGTTAATGGCCTGAAGCAAAGTGAAGGTTAATGTGGCACTAATGAGCAGGCTCAACCCTGTAGAGATGTCTGACCACAGCTGTCAAACAGTAGACACTTAAAATGTCAGTCTCCTGCTCAGCAGAGGAAATATATAATTACATGTTTCTAGATAAGAACTCTTTTCTCTTGCTGTTCTGAATCTATATTTAATCATTTAACGTTATTCTCACCTAACTCATTCTATTTGACAAAATATTTACAGAAGTCTTTAGAATACAAAAAATAGATTTCTATTCTAATAGAATAGAAAGAGCAAACACCACTCTCATTGCAAATGCTTGAAAATAATTAAACTTGTATAGTCAGATGGAGAATGGAAGTCTCGTTTCTTGGCCCATTCTGGGAAGAGAGGGTGAACACATCACTGAGAAGCAATGCAATATATGGCACATTTGTCACAAACGAAAATGTGTTTCAAGCACGGCATTCATATTTGATTCAAAAGAAAAAGAATAATTTTTCCAAAAGAGCAAGTCGTTAAGTCCGCTCTCTGAACCCCACCTGAACTCATTGCTCATTATGGAAACTGTGACCTAAAGATCGGCACCTTTCTCAAAGAGGAGGATTTTTTTTTTTCCCTAAGTGATTCCAGGTTTCCCCCTCCACATAGGAAGTCATCTCCCTCACATGACATGATTCCCTTTTATTAGAGGATTTACTGTGATTTCAAAACAAAACTAAAGGGTTGGTAGGTTGGGGAGCAACAGGGAAAGTAATAGGAAAGAGATGGAAAGGAGCTCAGAGAATGGGCTGATTTCCTTAGAGACCCTTTGCAGAGACTTCTTTGCAAACAGGTGTTTCATGTTTAGCACTCCCTGTAATTTGATTCTAGCCTTGAGCTGGAAGTTCATAGCCATCTATGCAATTAGGATAGATGCCTCTATTCCTCACTTTTCAAAGACCTTCCAAACCCAACACATTACCACTTAATGTCCCCATAAAAAACACCCTTTCTGAAAGCATCCTCCTCTAAAAACAGTGATTTAAACCTGTTGTCAAAACTAGGTTTTCAAAATTAGTTCTAACATCGTTTTCCCCTGTTGTAAAAATGTGCCTTAAAAAACACTACCTCTGTTCTCCATTAAAAAGGACTTTAAACAAGGACTTCAACCCATTAGTGAAAATAAACACGTGACCAAGTAATCAAGATTTAAAACCAGTCAGATAATACTAGGGAAATTGGTCATCTATCCCAAAAGAGACGTGACACGGTGCCTACCTCTTAAAATTGTTGGTCACTTTAATTAAAATATACAATTAATTGTTCAGTCTACTAGTTTAAAGAAACATGGTACCAATTTTTCAATTTTCAAATCTAATGATATTAATCTATGCTATTCACACAATCATTATTGAGTACCCATATTTTGAGATTCAGTATTTTAGGTCAAATCTTGAATATTCCCCTCTTTGGCAATAAGATATTTTCTGTGGCTGCTAACATTTTAACAATAAACTTGGTGACTTAAGGGACAAGAATATAATCTAGACATTATTAACCTCTCTCAGCATTAGCAGAACATTAATAAAATACTTGCCCTTTAACAGTCTGCCAATGAAAAGCCTTCTTTATTCTTCCTTCTTTTATCTTTTGCATTTTGGAATTACATTCAGATATTCCTGTTTACCTCCTCCCACACATTTATCTGACTAATGGCTGGTATACACCTAGTACAAATTGTTCATGCTTGCATTTTCAGATACTCTGTATCTTTCATTCCAAATACATGTGTCCCTGAACTCTGTTATAAAGATGGGCATTAGCACTAAGAAATCTATAAATAGCAATGCTCAGATAAAATAAGCTATTTTATTTTTCAATTTTATTCCTATTACTCTGGTAATTTTCATTTTGAAAAACATTGCTGTGGAATGTTACATGTCACCTAGGTGTCCTTTTATTCTCAGTTTTTCTGATGGGGGGTCTAGAATATTACTGACTAGGATAATTAATGTACAATTACCTTAAGTTAATTATGCCATCTAAAATATGTTTATATGATAAGGATTAAGGTTATGCATCCTTCCATTATGATTATTCATATACATGTTTGTTTGTATAAGGCTTAGCTTAAATTGGAAAATGTAGACAAACCAAATACATTGAAGACTACAAATTCTTTGGTTTTACTCAGTTTACAAGATCCCAAAGTTAGTGTTCCTTATATAACAAGAGTCTTGCTGAAAGAGGGTGAAACCAATAGAGCAAAAAGAGAGCCTCAGACTCCTTGACTTCAAAAGTCATCAGACCAGAATGAATCACATTTCTGAGAAGGAAGCTTAATCTAAAAGTCGATAGCTCTACAAATATGAGCCTAAACAAAAACAAAAAGAGATACCTTGAAACTTCCTTCATATTCTCATTTGTTGCACCAAGCAAAAGAAGCCACACATGATTCTACAGATCATGGTGAAGCTGTGTGCCCTGGAAATGGTTAATCTGATTTGTGTTTTGGACTGAAGATGAAAAAGGGAAAGGAAGTGTCTCTATCACATGTGTAACCTACTCCAGAGACACATTTTTTTCTACTAGTTTGAAGACAATTGTGGTGGATTTGGCAGCTTTGTCATTTCCATTCCATGCCATTGGATACAAATATGAGGATTTCTTGGTGCTTCCTGCTTCCCATTTTCCCCTATTATACATATGTACCCTTTATACATTGTAAACACCATTGATAGATTTTAAATGTTGAAAATGTTCTTTACTACGAAAAACAAAGTAGAAGATAGCGCTTGATACTCTTGCTATAGATGAAGGACCCATCCTACCTCTAAAGGCAATTAATTTGTAAGAGACGAACTTCAATCATCTTAAATTATGCCCCCACAGATTCCGCCAAAAATTCTGAAATAATTTTATACACTCCTATAAAATCATCAATTTCATCATAATTTGAACTTGAATCATGCTCTTCACCTCTTCTAGAAGTTCAGTGAAAAAAATTATAACCAGAGGAGCTGAACTTGAGGTTCTTTTCAACTCTGTAGACGTTTACTGACTTTCCAAAGGAAAAGGGGTAGAAGATTCACTTGTTGGGAGAAAAGAAAAAGAAAACATACTCTTAGATATATTAGATAAGGAGAATTTATTCACAGTTTGGTCTTCTTGGTGGAAAAGATGTTTTCAGCCATATAAATGAGATAGCCCCACGGTAATAATTACATACATTACTAAAAGCTTCTAGCTTTTCCGGCAAAGCTGCTACATAGAAACAGAAGGTTTTGGTATGACCAGTTTGAAAACTGTCCAATTTCTAGCCATTTCTATGACTATAAAATGACACCTTATTATTCTTTCTGTAGTCAGAAATGTGGAGAGATTTACTTCCACACACACTAACCTAAGGTTGACAGCCTCTGCACTGCAAATATCATAAAGCAACTTAAGGACATAAGCATTATGGAACACTAATGGAGCCTGAAGAGTTTAGAATAAATCTCATGCTCCCTGAATTAAGTCTATCCTCATCTAAGAAAGCAAACTAGTAGAGTTCCAATTGCAGCCACCGGATATGACAGTTGCATATGTTTTCTATAATTGCCGGTAATTGTTACCCTCAAAACAAAAAGTGGGCATCTGTTGAATACCAAACATATGGGCACATAGCCGCATCCAAGACCAATTGCAATGTCAACTTCTAGTTTGTGCCAAATAGTTGGACCTGCCTCTTCTTTCAGGACTAGTGTGCATAATATTAATTTTCTACTATGTAGATTTCATTTAAGACGATCCATGAAATGGCCATTAATTTTTTCATGAACATCTAGAAAGTGAGAGCATTTTAAAAAGATTTTCTGTTTTTAATATTAGTTTTAGGTGGAGCAAAGTACTTTTCAATGCAACAAAATTCTGCATGGATTTGTCTATGAACTTTCTTTTTCTGGGAACATTTATGGGATCCTCAGCAGGATACATGATTCCCAAAGGTTAAGAACAACTAGCCTGAACTTTTGCCATATGTTTGCTCTGCTTTCTGGTATTTGCTCTTCCTGTGTGCCTGTAGTTTGACCCCCTGCAGGTCCTGATCTTCATTATTCCCATAGGTCTTGACTCTAGCCTGCCTTATAGCTCATGTTCCCTCCGTACCTGCTCTGGCCTCACCTCTGGCCTCCTATCCAAAGCTTTGTCTTGGCCTGCCCTGCTCTGGAAGCCCTCAGCACCACCACCTAACAAGCACTGTTTTACATTAAGCAGATTTTTTTTTTCATTTGAAAACATGACCTTTATTTTCACAAGTTAAATTTACAGGTAATAAATAATAATGGCACCTCAAAGACACACTAACTTTCACTTACGAAGAAATAGATTGTAAATTGCTTTCTCTGGTACTATAAATGATATTAAATTTTCCTGAAAGAATCAACTTCTTTTTCAGACCAATGAATATTTTCATCCACTGAATATTTGTACATACAATTCATCATTAAGTCCAGCATATCTCAATACTGATTTACCATCTAAACAAACATATATACTCAGTGTGTAATACCATGAATTTTTAAATTTAATTTTGGTTTCATTAATAAAGTGTTGTGTTAGATAAGATTTGACTATGTAACTATAAACTCTATGTTTTTTATTATAAACTCTATGTATTTTAAGCTAACTGATCCCATTTAATATGAATCTATCTACCTTGGCAATAATCTTAAATAACATTAAGTGTTCTTCACTGAACAGACGTTTCAAATTTTTTTCCCACATTTAATCATTTTGAACACTTCACTGTGTTTTTCAGTGACATACAGGATATTAATTTACCTTAGTTGACAGTGACATTCTGAATGAGAATCATGCCCTGCCTCATTTCTTTGATTAAACTGCAATTTCAAGTGTCCTCATTGCTTTCTATTCTTAACAAATAAAACTGTTAATGTTCCAAGTGATAAAATTCTCACTCAAATCATGATTTAATAAATGCATTAGAATGAAATGGAAATATCTAATGATATAATATTTCAATTAAGTTCTGAAGACAAAATTGAAAAAAACTCATAAAACAATTTATATTTTGTTTCAAACATTAAAAATCCAGTATTTCTAAAAATTCTGCATTCCCTACCTTGACATCAAAATCCTGTCTGATAGGAAAAATATCTTATTTTTACTAAGCACCTAGGACAGTCCCTATTATGCAAATACACACTCATGCATGTAGCCAATCCCCTTAATCATGCATTCTGAAATGAGAGGCCTGGCTAATTGGAATGCTTGCTGGAGAACAGATGGGGCACTGGTGTTGAGACTCTATCTTAATTTATTGTCCTGGGGTTTTCCTAATTACCTACTTAATTGGCACAGCCACGCCACTTTGAAATAATAATGTACAGCTAATTATCACCGATTTAAGCTTGCTAATAGCTTATTCTTACCAGCTAACTTCAAGAAATCAAGCAGAGAGCAGGAACTGCCACAGGGAAATCACTCAGCCTGGCCTGCTTTAGACAACTATATGAGTGCAATGTCCTTTACAGCTGTGTTGATTTGGTCTCTGCCCAAAAAGGCAAAATTGTGATGCTTTGCTGGCTGTTTAAAGGAGCAGTAGCTCTTCCTTACTTTGCTCAACTTTGGAGACCTCCGTAACTGGTATGTATCAATCACTCAGGATCTTCAATGTGCACATTATTAGCATGCTGTATAAACAGAAGTAAACTGGGGAAATTGAATCAGGACAATTACATCTCCAAAATAAAAGAATCCAACTCTATGATTTAGTTCCCCTCTTTCCAAGCTAGAAGAAGACTCACAATGTCCACAAATGAGCTTAGCACAACTCTTATCCCGGAATAAGGAAATCTTCCTTCTTCAAATGTTAGAAGCAAAACAAGGAAAAAGCAATGGACTTAACAGAAGGGACCTCTGTGAAATGAATATAGAAAAACAGAGAGGAAAAAAAGACAAAACAAAGTGGTTAGGAACTTGGGAATATTAAGAGATTTCTCTATCCTCAGGAGGGGATACTGTAATACTGCCTTCACTTACTCTCATTCTGCATTTATTTTAGGTACCTTTAAAAATTCAAGTATCTCTAGGTCAGATTCCCTAGAAGCAGTGCCTGAGACAGTAATCAGTATGCAGGCAACTCATGAGGGAGTGCTCTTAGGTAAAAGGGAGCAAGGGAAGCAAGGGCAGGTGTAGCGGAAGGAGCTAAGTGGGGATGTGGGCTCAGCTTCAGCCAGATACCACAGGGAGCACTGAAGCATGCATTTCACCATGTTTGGTCCCACCCGTTCAAGCAAGGGGCAAGCCTCTTCTATCCCTGTGTCAGTCAGTCATTGTCTGTGAGCTGCTACCAAGAGCCTGAAGTAGGTGGGAGTCTAATCCTTTTCCACAGGTGGATGAGATGGGTGAGAGGCAGTCTCCAAGATAACTCCCACAGTTTGATCCCTCATGCCTTTGCATAGTCCCCTTCTACACTGAAGAGGGTTGACCTATGTAACCTATGGAATATTGCAAAAACAATAGTATGTGATTTCTGAGGCCAGTTCATAATAAGACGGCAGCCTCTGCCTTGCTCTCTGTTAGATTTCTTGTCTTGAGAGAAGTCAGCTACAATGTGAGGACACTCAGGCAGTCCTATGGAGAGGTCATTGTGACAACAAATGGAGGCCTCCCACCAACAGCCATGTGAGCAAGCAATCTTGGGAGATGATACTCCAGCCCCACTTGAGCTTTCAGATGACCACAGCCCTAGCTGCCTTCTTGACAGCAATCTCTGTAATGACCCTGAGCATGAACCCCACAAGTAATTAGCTCCCAAATTCCTAACAGAAAATAGTATAATAAATGTTTATTGCTGGTTTAAGCCACTACATTTTGGAATGATTTTTTAGATAGCAATAGGTAAGAAACACCAATGGCTCCTATTTGTTGAAGGCAATTTCCCAGAGACTAGAGCAGCTGTGAGTTGGTACACAGCAGCCAGGAGGCAGGCAAAAGGGCCAGGTGAAGAGGATGTGAGTAGGGCCAACAGCAGCACCCACAACTTTAGTTATTTCTCATCTTATATTTGTTCCACTAAACTTTCCATACCACTTAGACACAACGTGTAATGTTATGAACTTAATGATGGCTTAGTCATGAACTTAATGATGGCTTAGACATTTTCATTTTTAAAATGTTACTTGGCAGCAATGTATAATTCAAGACCTCATGAAAATATTCTTCAAAAATGAAGATGTCTGCAGACAAATGAAAGTTGCAAAAATTCATCGCCTGTAATAATCAGCAAAAGCTATACTAAGGCTAAAGCAAAACGATTCTATATAAACACATGAAACTGGAGGAAAAAAAGCACCAGAAAGGACAAACTGTGTGAGAAATTATAAGTATTGACTATATAACAGTAGTTGTCCTAGGGGTTGTGAAAATATTGGTAAGAGTCAGCTATTTGCTGGTAAAATAGCATAAAAAATGGGAAGAGTGTAATGGAGTGAAACTATCGTAAGTTTCTTATATTGTTCAATGAAGTAGTAAAAGTTATAATTTAGACACTAAAAATTAAAAATGCATATTGTGATCTCTATAATAACCATTGGAGAATAAAGAAATACAAATTTAAAAAGTTGTAAAAGGATAAAAATAATAAATATATGTTAAACTCAAAAGAAGGCAAGAAAGGGAGAATTTTTTTAAAAGGCATGAAGTAAAGAGAAAACAAAGAGCAAGACAGCAGTCTTAAGCCCAACTACCTTCAGGATATTGTATATTTCTGTATACAAAAGGATTAAACATTCCAATGATAAAACAAAGGCTGATTAATCATCACTTAATAAATACTGTTGGCCTACACCCAAAAAAAGGTAGCTAGTTAAATTAGTTATAAGTCAACCATGGTTATGCTGAGGCTTAGGACACAACATCCCAAAATATAACTGTAGGAGACCAGAACATGCCACGCCAAAATATAACTTTTTGTCATCTTGATTACTTTGAACTGGTTATTTTGAGAACTGAAGACACAGGAAACGCTCTGAAAACCTGCTCTTTTGTAAAAGAAGTTTACATCTATAAAGAAAATTTTCCTTAGTAAGGGTATCTGAATCAGGAAGAGAACTTCCAGGAGACCTAGTTTGTCTTTATTACCAGTGCGAATTTTGCCTGCGTAAGTAACAATGCAAATTTTATTTCCCATCCCTTTCCTCCACTCACCCTCTCAATAGTTTGTCTTCACTACCTCCCAGAAGATCCAACCGTATTTCCTTTCTTGAGCTCCAGATGCTACATAAGCTTCAATTACCTATAGCCTTTCCTTAAGCCCCATATTTTTGTGGGACTCCCATTCCTATATATGTAATTAAAATTGTTTTTCTATTAATCTGCCTTATATTAACTTAATTTGTACCCCAACTAAAGAATTTCAGAGGGTGGAAGGAAACCATTCTCCCCTCCCTGACAATTATATTAACATTACCTCAAAGAATAGGTTGAATACTGGAAGACTAAAATATAAATTAAATTCTTCCTCTGTCACAAAGTCCTGAAATAATTTTTCTAAGTTAGGGTGCCATAATTCTAACATAATTTTAAACAACAAAATTTTCATAATATACTAAATCTAAAATATAAACTATGGCAATATAATTTGAAAAGGTTATGCCTCATTTATAATATAAAATACATTTTTAATTTTTGGCAAGCATAGAATAGTGTTTATTTTCATTTATGTTGGCAAAGACACTGATGGATTTTACAGTTCCTATTTTTTCAGCTATTACAGAAACTAAATTAAGCTATGGAAACTGTTAAATTATTTTGTTTCATAGCTTTCCTTTAATGGTTTTGGCTTGGTTTAAATTTACAGAAAGTAGTTTCTGCTAGAGGCATTCTCTTGGGAATTACTCAAAGTAAATTTTAAAAAGGATATGTGAGAGAAACTATTGTTAAACAAATATTACAGGCCATTCTTTTGAACTGAACTCTTGCACTAGGCCTCAACAGACTAGACTAAACCAAAATGGAATCGGTCATGCTACATGCCATATCATCAAACTGAAGCTTTAAAGGAAACAGATCCCAAAACAGACCAGTTTTTCCTAAAAACAGGAGATTCCAGGAAATCTGGGTCATTGTAATAAAGAATTCCTGTCTGCTTTAACCCTTTCATAAAGTAATCTGAGACAGAGTCTCGCTCTGTTGCCCAGGCTGGAGTGCAGTGGTGTGCCATCTAGGCTCACTGAAAGCTGCGCCTCCCAGGTTCATGCCATTCTTCTGCCTCAGCCTCTCGAGTAGCTGGGACTACTCTCAAAAAAAAAAAGAAAAAAAAAGAAATCTGAAGTAACCTGATGTTAACCAATCAGTTTTTTTATTTTATTTTTTCCTATTGTTCTGTTTTCTCGTTTCCACCTTACAAAACCCACTGTCCTGAACTTGCCCAATGGGAGTTTTCATTCCATTTTCTGGAATAGAGGCTTCTCTGATTCATGAATCCCAAATAAAAGCCAATTATATCTACAACTAAATTTGTTGTAATTTTTTCTTTTAACACTATTGTGGATATACAGCTAATTAATAAAACTAACTTAGAAAATATTAATTTATTTTTTACTTCCCTTTTATATGAACTACACAAAGCAGTGGTTTTGTTAATAATTTGGATGTTTTTCTTGCCTATGTTTTTCAGTAATCTTTCCTTTTATTTTAATTAATGGGTTATAGAAGGAAATCCAAACAAGTCAACAACTGTTCTCGGTCATTTATACTTTATCTCATTGGGACATTTAGTCCACAGACCCACCCTGTAGTTATTTCACACTCCTGAACACAGACTTGAACTAGATATACTGACCCATCGCACAATCCCCATACTGAGTCCCCAACTCAGGGAGTGAACACCAAATTGAAATTCCTGAAATTCAGGCCAATATCCCTGATAAACATCGATATGAAAATCCTCAATAAAATACTGGCAATCAAATCCAGCAGCACATCAAAAAGCTTATCTACCACAATTAAGTCACCTTCATCCCTGGGATGCAAGGCTGGTTCAACATATGCAAATCAATAAACATAATCCATCACATAAAAGAACCTATGACAAAAACCACATGATCATCTCAATAGATGCAGAAAAGACCTTCGATAAAATTCAAGATCTCTTCATGTTAAAATCTCTCAATAAACCAGGTATTGATGGATCATATCTCCAAATAATAAGAGCTATTTATGACAAACCCACAGCAAATATCATACTGGATGGGCAAAAGCTAGAAGCATTCCCTTTGAAAACTGGCATAAAACAAGGATGTCCCTTCTCAACACTCTCATTCAACACAGTATTGGAAGTTCTGGCCAGGGCAATCAGAGAAGACAAAGAAATAAAGGGTATTCAGATAGGAAGAGAGGTAGTTAACTTGTCTGTTTCCAGAGGACATGATTCTATACTTAGAAAACCCCATTGTCTCAGCCCAAAACTCTTAAGCTAATAAGCCATTTCAGCAAAGTCTCAGGATAAAAAAAATCATTGTGCAAAAACCACAGGCATTCCTATACGTCAACAATAGACAAGGAGAGAGCAAAATCATGAATGAAATCCCATTCACAATTGCTACAAAGAGAATAAAACACCTAGGAATACAGCTAACACAGGATGTGAAGTACCTCTTCAAGGAGAACTACACACCACTGCTCAAGGAAATAAGGGAGAACAAAAACAAATGGAAAAACATTCCATCCTCATGGATATGAAAAATCAGTATAGCAGGCCGTGCCTGGTGGCTCACGCCTGTAATCCCTGCACTTTGGGAGGCTGAGGTGGGCGGATCACAAGGTCAGGAGTTTGAGACCAGCCTGGCGAACATGGTGACCCCATCTCTACTAAAAATACAAAAATTAGCCAGGTGTGGTGGTGCATGCTGTAATCCCAGCTACTTGGGAGGGTGAGGCAGGAGAATTGCTTGAACCTGGGAGGTGGAGGTTGCAGTAAGCCGAGATTGCACCACTGCACTCCAGCCTGGGTGATAGAGTGAGACTCTGTCTCAGAAACAAAACAAAACAAAACAAAACAAAACAAAAATTGTGAAAATGCCCATACTTCCCAAAGTAATTTATAGATTCAATGCTATTCCCATCAAACCACCATTGACATTCTTCACAGAATTCGAAAAAACTACTTTAAATTTCATATGGAACCAAAAAGAGCCCATATAGCCAAGAAAATCTTAAGCAAAAAGAGCAAAACTGGGAGTATCACACTGCCTGACCTCAAACTATAGTACAAGCAACCAAAACAGCATGGTACTGGTACCAAAACAGATATATAGACCAATGGAACACAGCAGAGACCTCAGAAATCACACCTCGAATCTACAACCATCTGATCTTCACCAAACCTGAGAAAAACAAGCAATGGGGAAAGGATTCCCTACTTAATAAAAGGTGTTGGGAAAACTGGCTAGCCATATGCAGAAAACTGAAACTGGACACCTTCCTTACACCCCATATAAAAATTAACTCAAGACAGATTAAAACTTAAATGTAAAACTCCAAACCATAGAAACACTAGAAGAAAACCTAGGCAATACCATTCAGGACATAGGCATGGCCAAAGCCTTCATGACAAAAACACCGAAGCAATTGCAACAAAAGCCAAAATTTACAAATGGGATCTAATTAAACTAAAGAGCTTCTGCAGAGCAAAAGAAACTACCATCAGAGTGAACAGGCAACATACAGAATAGGAGAAAATTTCTGCAATCCACCCATATGACAAAGGTCTAATATCCAGAATCTGCAAACTTAAATTTACAAGAAAAAAAAAAAAAAACATCAAAAAGTGGGCAAAGGATATGAACAGACACTTCTCAAGAGAAGACATTTATGTAGCCAACAAACATATGAAAAAAAGCTTAACATCGCTGATCATTAGAGAAATGCAAATCAAAACCACAATGAGATACTATCTCACGCCAGTCAGAATGGCGATCATTAAAAAGTCAGGAAACAACAGATGCTGGAGAGGCTATGGAGAAACAGGAACACTTTTACATGGTTGGTGGAAGTGTAAATTAGTTCAACCATTGTGGAAGACAGTGTAGTGATTCCTCAAGGATCTAGAACCAGAAATGCCATTTGACCCAGCAATCCCATTACTGGGTATATACCCAAAGGATTATAAATCATTCTACTATAAAGACACACACACGTATGTTTATTGCAGCACTATTTACAATAGCAAAGACATGGAACCAATACAAATGTCCATCAATTATAGACTAGATAAAGAAAATGTGGTATATATACACTATGGAATACTATGCAGCCATAAAAAGGAATGAGACCATGTCCTTTTCAGGGACATGGGTGAAGCTGGAAGCCATCATCCTCAGCAAACTAACAGGAACAGAAAACCAAACACTACACGTTCTCACTCCTAAGTGGGAATTGAACAATGAGAACACATGGACATAGGGAGGGGAACAACACACATCAGGGTCAGTCAGGGAGTGTGGGGCAAGGGGAGGGAGAGCATTAGGACAAATAGCTAATGCATGCAGGGCTTAAAACCTAGATGACAGGATGATAGGTGCAGCAAACCACCATGGCACACATACACCCATTTAACAAACCTATACTTTCTGCACTTTTATCCTGGAACTTAAAGTTAAAGAAAATAAAATAAAGGAAAAGAGAAAAAAAATAAACCACCTAAAAGTTGAGCTGAACACAATAAGAAAAAAGAAATTCCTCTCCTGACAAAAATACTAAAATGAAAATGTATCATATACCTGTGGAATTGCTGAGATTAGGGCCACTTCAAAAACATGAAAAAACACAGTGGTGGTGATTCCTAACACCTCGCTACTTACCTCGCCTATTTAGCTGGTCTGTGCACACTGAGACGGACTTGGAGAAGGTTGGCTTATCATAAACAGAGTCAGAGGGTGACTCCAATTACAGATGTTCCTTTATATGTGGTAACTACTTGGGCAAATCCAAATATGTCCTGATACCTGCTATGCAGCTAATGATTTGGCAAATTATTTTACCTCCTTACCAATTAGTAAGGACAACTGGAAATAATTCACTTTTAGCTGGCAAGGACTCCTTCACTGTTAGACCTCAAACGTTCCCAATCCATGGCAAACAGGAGCCTTGACTGTCTAGATATCCTGTAGGACATAATGCTGACAATAAAATATGGATCACTTCATCCCAAATGTCTTAGTAGAAATATGTGTGCCTCTGTGGTGAAAAATATTGACATTTCAAGTGCTTGACAATTCAGCAATATTTCTAAATGTGGCCTGGATGTTACTGGGAAATTGTTCTTATATAAAAGGAAAATTTCTGCACCTAAGATAACCTAAAACTCAGGAAGAGATACAATGCTTTTTAGATTCCTTTATATACTAGAAAAAAATCACATTATACATTTTGGTGTGTTGCTCTAGTCCATTCACAGAATATCCCCAAAGAGCTTTAATATGAAAAAGAAAAGGCTCTGTTGCTTACACATTTGCAAGGTGCTCTGATGGTGAGTCCAGATGACCTTGTTTACTTATTCAGTGGTATCTGAAGTTTCATGGCTGGGTGGGTTAGTTGGTTGTTTGGTTAGTTGCTTTGCAATTGAGCCCTGGTAGAAACTATACACTTGGCCATGACCTAGCAAGTGACCATGCAACCTGAGATTGCCATGATGAACTAAGTACTATTTGATCTGCCAGGCTGTAAGACTAGGCTTAAATAGAAGTAATTACAACCAAATGGAAGTGATCTATTGGAAATCAGGCTCAAGCAGGTAAAGAAAGAACAAGGCACATGAAAAGGTAGCCCAGACTCAGCACCTACTCCTGCTACATGACCCACCTATTTCAATGGAAATTTAGAACATCATGGGGAAAAATAAGTTGATGAGGGATACATAAAATTCAGAATCAGTTTGTAGAGAAACTTGCACAATAAATAGGCAACAAACAGAAATATAATGCCATGGCAATGAAGCCCCCCTAAAGAGTGGGAATAAAAAATAGCGTAAAATTGAAATGCATAAGTGGACTCGTGTACAGTTCCTATGGTTGTTCACTCCGTGCGGCAGGAGACAAGCATGTGATGGATCTACGCTCATTCATGGACAATGGCTCATCATAGCTGGACGGTCAGGGACATCAAAATAATGAGTTTGCAAGATTGGTGACAAGAAGGTCTATTCAGTGGCCAGGATAGATACTTTTAAAAACTTTCACTCGTCTGAGCCCCCTTATTGTTCCTAAGCCAGTTTGTAACATTTCACCTGCATTGGTTTCACTTTGCTAGTGAATAGATGATATTAAAGGTTGGGTTTTGTTTTGTTTTCCAGCTGGGTTGTTTTGGTGGTGAAATACATCACCTTGAAGGACTTCAGATCTTCTGTAGCTGGGTTTTATTATAAAAACACCCTAGACAAAATACACTGATTTCTCAAGTGCAAGAAATGATTGCTGATCATTGTAGGTGTTTAGATAAAAAGAACAGCTACTTTACATGTAAAATAAAATGCTAATTCTTTTTAGCTGTAGAAAATAGCCAGCAATAGCCCAGATCTTTATCCCATGCTTACAGCCCATCTGATGAGAGAATGTGGCAATTAGGTGTCCTATCCCAAAAAGAAAGAAACAGATTTTAGATTATAGAAACGTTATGTGAAATACTTTATATATGAATTATTCATAGAGTATTATTAGAAATAATTATTTCATAAATGAATACAAAATTCTGAATTTCAGTCCAATTCAAAAAGTACTGACTTAGAATCTAGTGTTTGCCAGGACATACACTGACTGGTCAACTAGACACACACACAAATAATAATTTCCTCTAGTTTTAAGAGCTTTACCTCTTAAGCATCCATTATCAAGCAAAGGAACGCAAAACAAGGCCTGAATTTAACCTGTGGAATAATGATGGGCATAGTGGTAGAAATGTGAGTTAGCAAACCCTATGGGATGTTTATTATTTTGAATCAACAGATAACTATTTTTAGCATTTCATGTAAAAAGTATGAAAACTTCTTTTTATTAAACTTTTACAAATATATGTTAAACATTCAGTAATACCTATCACATCATGTAAATCTATTATCTTTCTGTCTTTCCCTCTCGAATACGGTAGCCACTAACCATATTTACAATTTAAAATTAACTAAGATTAAAAATTCAATCCTCAGTCACACTGGCCATATTTTAAGTGCACGATGTCGCATGTGCCCAGGGCCCCCGATATGGCCTTCCATGTTATATTATCGAAATGTTCCATTATCACAGGAAGTTTTCTTGGTCTTATAAGTTGAACCTATCTTCCAAATTAATGGAACAGATGGAGCCACTGAATTTTCAAGTTAATGAATGTTGATCTTTTTTTTCATCCATATTGCATTTTATTCTATTTAATTGAATATGTTCTGTTCTGTTGTAAAATTAATGGCTTACTTTCTTTTCTCTTTCTGGTTGTAAAACAAATGTCTTACTTTCTTCTGTTGGCAAGCGTCTCTTCACTGTTCCTTGTAGTGGTCTTCATTCCATGCTTCTCTTTGCTCTGATCAAAAGAACAACGGGGGCTTTGTGTGGGTGTTCTTATGGGGCGGCCACAAATCTTATTTACCTTTTAAATAGAAAACATTAAAAGGCAGTTAGAAATCATGCTCCATCTTTCTGAGAATGTGATGTTTCGTAGAAGTCAAAACAATGACATGTTCTTGCTTTCACCTCAATATTCACCTTTAAAATAATATACAATGTTTGTTAGTTTTTCAAACAGAGGGAAGTAAATTGTCTGTATAAAATGGCAGTTATGATAAATGGACATCGTGGACATTTATGTGGTATGCAGTATACATGTGCAAGATATGCCAAAATCAGATGACTATATTAATAAACTGACTTATTTATGTAATATTACTTTATCAAAATAGATATTATTTATGATTTATATGTATAACTAATCACATACTTGCCCTATGTTAAAATGAAATAATTTGCTATGGAATATGTGGTCCTTTTATAAATGAATTCTAAGGTCAAAAGCAAATATCTTTGTAGTTTTCTTCTTAAGGTCCTTTCTTAGAAATGACAATGAATATTAATATGAAGATCTCCTTTTATAATAGTTCTGCATCTTCTTTCTCAAACTGGTGTGATTTCAGGGTGTTATTACAGTACTTTTAAAAAATAATTTATCCCCATCAAAAACATACTGTTTCTTTAATACTTATCTAGTAAAGATATCTGTATAATTTACATAAGTATCATCGAAAAAATTAAGTAATTACTTTACATGTAAAGCATCAAACAGATTTATATGATACCTCATATAATTGAAAAGGCAGAGTAATATAATTGGAAATACGTAAAAGCATTGCCTGGAATCAAGAGACTCTGGTTCTCGTCCTAATTTTTCCTTTCTTCACACTGAGACCTTAAAAACGTAACAGACCTCTTTGAATGTGATTTCCTAATGTGCACAATGAAGAAGTTAGAATAAATTATTCCAAAGTTCCCTTAAAGTTAGAGATCTCTTTGATTTTCCATGTAATGAGTATTGAAGAAGCTATGTATCCATTTCATTTATTTTACCCATATTTCTTTCACTTTTAGTATTTGCAAAGCACATATATTAAATGTTATAATAGGGAAAATAGGAGTAACTAAAGTTTCTCCTAATAGAGCTTGTAATTTAAGAGGAAAGAAATAAAGGAATCCTTCTAATCATCAAAATGCAAGTTGTATGTGTCAAAAAAGTGCGACTGACAATGGATGTCCGAGAGAGGTAGGATCCTTGCCTGGTGGGGGTGATGGGTGAAGAAGGATATCAGCAAAGACTACCCTGGGAAAGGCTACTACCCATCGGGATGAGACTTGGAGCATCCATTGAACCTGGATATGTTGAAGTTATTTCAGTTCAATCAAATTAAAAATAAATATCTGTTGTACCCTACTATGTTAGATGCTAGAGATACAAATATGAATAAGGCATGGCCTCACGTACACTGTTGAGATGAAAGTTACACCGGTAAAATAGCAATTGTCCTATAACATGACAAGAGCAACCCATTACAAGGATGTCAAAACTTGTAACACATGGTTACAGCAACTACACTGTGCATTTGGAACAAGAAGTACATGCTGTGAGAAATGGGTGTAGCAAGAGGTAAGGCTGATGTGAAAGACATAAACAAGCCATCGTATGACTTGGAGACTGAGCTAAAGGACTTGTGAGAGCAAATGGAACACAGGCAAAAGATTCCAAGTGGGGAAAGTGCAGCTTCAGATTTCCACATGAGAAAACTCATCACAGCAGCTGTGCAGACAGAGGGAGAAGAGAGGTCCTTCAACAGGCCCAGGGAAAATGTCAGGGCCCGAAGTCGGCAGAGAAGCAGTAAAATGGAAGAAGTGGATTTCAGAGATGCACAGGAGGGACAAGAGTAGCACTTGGAGATGGATTTGATAGAGAATTTTCTCAGAACAAAGAACAGTGATGATGGGCAGAGGAAAAGTCCTCAGAGGGTAGGCGTCAGAAAACATGAGGCTGACACGGACAATTGAAAAAGTTTTGCTTTGCTTGGAAAGGTGGGTTCATGGAAGATAATCATAAAAGGAAATTATATTTAAAGGGTAAGTTAGAGAAAAGATTTTGGAGGGCTTTAAATGCCAGGCTAAGGAGCTTTATTTTTTAGATAAAAGCTCCTGATGGTTGCTCAAAATGTAAAATGCCACAGCTGAAGTTTAGTAAATGCATGAGGCCGCATTGCAGAAGTTGGACTAGAGAGAGAAAACTATTCAAGGCAAGTAAACTGTTAATAGACTCTTCAAGCAGTCCTGAATAAGAAATTTTAATTTTGAACTGCAATAGTGACAGTGTTCATGAGTTACAGATAGAAGAGAGGCAAAGTCAACAGGGCTGGGCAAATGATTGACAGAAGCAAAAGAAGCATAAGGACAAGGTGGTAAAAGACTCAAAGTGAATTTCCACTTTGAAAAGTAGCGATAGTAAAGTATAAATCTATTAGTAAGGTGCTAAATTATTCACAAAAATGGAGGAAAGTATGTTCGCTATAGGTTCATCAACAACTCCTAGTAACAAGAACCCAGGGAAGACGATCTAAGTTGATAGTGTTTTTAAGTGGATAGAGTAAGATTATTTGACCACACCACAGGACAGTTTGAAATAAAGAAGCAAAGAGAAAGGGAAACAGAATCTGCAATCACTATCCAGTATGCCTTGCCATAGGGTTTGAGGCGAGTTATGGAACTTCTACATATCTTAGTTTTCTCATCTTTGAAACTCAAGAAAATAAAACTACTTTGAAGTTATGAGTTCAGAGAAATCTTATCTCATCCTGTCCCTCCCTCGTCAGACCTCAGATTGTAACTGCTATTGACCATGTTTCCAGGCAAGGCAGACGGAGAGCTGAAAAATACCAGCCTCGCAACACCTTTATCCCCATTATCATCTTTGCAATTATTTTTTCAAATACAAAAGAAAATGCTCTAGCCATAGACTTATAAGATATCTTTGATTGTATCCAAAGATACAAGCATATATAGCTGATTCTAATAAACGCAAGTAAATTTCAAAGCCCTTATATTTGTCGACTTGCTATGAGGGAGCTCAACTTCATACTTTATTGAAAAGAAAAGGAAAACCATCTGTTATCAGGACATTACCCTGTCACCTTAGCTCCCTTGAGGTGAGCCAATTTGGGTGGCACCTTTCAATACTAGTACCTTCTTGCTATTGAAAAAACCTTCACACTTATGTTGACAATTTTTCATCTTTGACTTATACTGCAATTTCCTTCTTAATTCTCCTCCCTGGTCTCTACCATTTTCCCCTGCAATCAGTCTGGAGTGTCTTGCAAAAAATTGTTTTCCTCCCTAATGCTTATCTACTCTGGCTTTCAGTTTCTTCCCAGGCTTCCCACTGATTTTCAAGTTCCCATTTCACCTTGAAATGACTCTCTTAGTTGCTCCTAGCCCATATCACTTCCACCGTTCTGATCAAGTTATTTGTTTCAACAACTGCTTGTCAGTTAGCTGACTTTCTTCATTCTCACTGTAATCTTGGCACTACGTGCAAAAGCACAAACTTATCTTTGGAGCCTCCCCCATCTGTGCACTCAGTCTTATTCAAATCTTCAGACTTTCAAAGCTTTTTACAAAAAAACTTTGTAAAGAATAACTTAAATTGTTTATTTTCATTTGATTCACAAAGCAGAGCTTCTGTTTCTTTTTGTTTTTGTTTTCTTTCTTTCTTTTTTTTTCCAGACAGGATCTCACTCTGTCGCCCAGGCTGGAGCGTAGTGGCGTTATCATGACTCACTGCAGCCTTGGACTTCCTGGCTCAAGCAATCCTCCCACCTTGGCCTCTAGAGTAGCTAGACTATAGGCACATGCCACCATGCCCGGCTTATTTTTTATCCCTTTTTTTTTTTTTTTTTTTTTTTTGGAGAGATGGCATCTCACTATGTTGCTTGAGCTGGTCTCAAACTCCTGGCCTCAAGTGATCCTCCTACCTTAGCCTCCCAAAATGCTGGAATTACAGGCGTGAGACACCGTGCCCACCCTAGAATCTCTATTTCTTTTGCAATAGTACTTCCTTAATGTTTAATAATAATAATACAATTTGAAAAGCAAAAATGTTTAAAATATTACAAATTGAAAAGCAAAAAATGCTGAGGTAGTTCAAGTGATTATTAAGCAACCTGGGTTAGTGGAGGAGGCACAGGCTCACTTCACAGTCGCTTGTATGTAAAGGTAACTAATTGCTTTGCTTCAGGTCACATCTAGGATGCTTGGTGTTAACAGAGAGGCAGTTAAGAGATTACATAAGGCATGAGTCTGCATGTATGCTTGATAATAATAATGATACATAAAATAAGAAACAAGGTACTTTGTGGACACATGTGCTGTACTCCCTTACATTAAATAACTCACATTATTATACTAAAAGCTAATTTTAAACTATCCAGAAGAAATAGACTATTGGTAATTTTTTCAGTTATAGCAACAAATTTGAGTTTATTTCTCGTGTTCAATTCCCTTATGATTCTGAGAAATAGTTTCTAAAAGAGCTGGCTGATTTTAGGGGTAAAATCTGTTCCCACAAATCTGGTCTTTGTGTTGGAGAAGCTATTTCTTCAACACAGAGAGAAAGTCCATGATGTTAGTTTTATTCCAAAGAGGACAAATTTAGGAAGGTAGTAAGTTGGGCCAGGTCACTATGGGGGCAGAGGTAATGTACCAGATACATTAGATTTGGATTTGATTTTTCAGACTATTATACTATATTAATAATTAATGGGCAAGGGAACAGAATTATCAGAGCCCTGTTTTAGAAAGATCTGTTATAGTCATTGCAATCAACAAAGACACCATTCCAATAGGTGAGGTAAGAGACTATTGGAATAAACTCAGAACCAGTGAAATAAGAGAGGAAAAGGGGAAGCTCCTTTATGAGCGCAATGAATGGTATTTGACTAGGGCTTGACTCCCTATACAAGACAAGAAAGAAGAAGTTAAAGCTCTTGGTGGTTTTAAACATAGTAATCAGGATGATTACAGAGCCAGACACTGATAGATGGAAGTTAGAAGGTAGAACAAGTTTAGTTTACGGTGTCCCTGTTTTTTGGAGGGAGAGATTAATTCTCATTTTGAGCTTTAATTGTGAGGTAATTTCTAAAACACAGCTCTAAATAATAGATTGGAGATCAAAACCAAGTTAATGAATAGAATCGCACGCATAGAGCCAATAGTTAAACCCATGCAAATAGATGAAATCATAAAATGTATATAAAATGTAAATGTTAGAAGGAAAATCAGATGCAGGAGAAAGAATTCATGTAATATACTGTCCCCATCCCACAAAAAAGGAGGAGGAGAAAAGCTTTTACTATGTTGCTACATTTGTATCAATAGAAATGAAAAAAGTAAATAAAAATAAGTGATTACAGGTCGGGCGCAGTGGCTCACTCCTGTAATCCCAGCACTTTGGGAGGACAAGGTGGACAGGTCACAAGGTCAGGAGATCGAGACCATCTTGGCTAACACGGTGAAACCCCGTCTCTACTAAAAATATAAAAAAAAATTAGCCATGCGTGGTGGCAGGTGCCTGTAGTCCCAGCTACTTGGGAGGCTGAGGCAGGAGAATGGCATGAACCCAGGAAAGGCTCCGTCTCCAAAAAAAAAAAAAAACAAAAACAAAAGCAAAAGTGATTACAAAATATTATGCTCTAAAACTATGGAACAACTGCCATCCAAATAGTAGATCTGCTACATTCAAGGTACAAATAATTCCATAAGCCAGGTACGGAAAACATATAAAAGTTGTGACCATAACACCACTTTTAAAACACTAGTACATTCTAGCATTGCAACAAGGAATATTTATAGGAGGTTATAAATTATTAAGACTCCATTAAGCACTGCCCCAGTTCTTGGGGAAAAGCAAATAAAGCAATGTTAAGGTCGAGTAAGAGAGGAAACACATACTATCTCTGCTTGGCAAGGATTAGAGGTATGTTTACGCTATGGTTAGCAAAGAGTAAAGAAGGTCTTCTGTAAAAGTGTTTACTTGGAGGCATGGATCCTTTCCATTTTCCACAAGTTGCTTCTCCATACGGATTTCTGCTAGACATTGTCATAAATTTTCCCATTCTAACTCATATTATATTTTGAATTAAGGAAAAGAATGAGGAAGAGGGAGAGGAAGGGAAAGATGGGGAGAAGCAGAAGCACATTTTAATAATCTCCTATTGACACCACTGTGAACAGAATATTGATTCCATGTTGCTATTTTTGCATGCCTATATATTAAACCACCAGAGGGCGCTTCTGCATTTCATTCCTATTCATAATTATTAATTAAACTGACTGTGTGGGTGGATTTAAAGCATTTAGTTTAGGACTCTGGAAAATCCAACTTGTAGGCCAAAGTGACAAGTGTTTAGATACAAGAAATCTTCGGAAAAATCTAGTCTTTTATGTAAAACCACCAGGCTGAGGCTGCAGTGCCAATGTAGTCAAATAAGAAATGGAAAACCAATCCCTAATTGTAGGCTAATTTGTTCAGACTGAACTGTCTCAAAGTCAGGAATAGAGATACTGAGAATTGACCAAGGATTTCAATTACTTCCCCTTTTTCTCTTTCTCTCTTTTTCTTTCCTTTCTTATTTCCAGTTTTAAAGACTCCTTTGTTTAGAAAGTTCAAAGACTGAAAGCCAAATCAATTTTTGTTCTTGTTTAGCTACAGATGACAATGTCAATCAATACACTGAGCCCTCATTATTGGTATGGCATTATTCTAGTAGATGGGAATAGAGCAAGGAACCTTCTCTCTAGGAGCTTATAGTCTAGTGAGAAAACTAAAATTATGACATTAAATAGACAACTTTAGGTATTAATTGTTATTTAGTTAAAAATGCATCATTAGTAGTGGAATGGGGTGGAGTGGGGATAGGGCGCTTCAACCAGGTGGTCAATTGGTTTAAATACTATTTTCTACTTGTTTGGAAAGTAGGATTTAGGTTATGTTCTGAATAACGTTAAGCAGCAGCCATGGGAAGATCACAGGGAAAAGCTTTATATGCAGAGCTTTATATGCAAAGCTTTATATGCAAAGCTTTATATGCAGAGAGAACAACACTAAAATAGAAGAGAGAGAAAGGCCACAGCAACGGAAAAATGCCACATAGTAATGGGGAGCGTAGGGGGACAAGGCAAGAGGCAAACTGGCCAGATCATCATGGTCTACCAAGGGCTAAGTTTGTGTTCTAAGTGGGCTCTGAAGTAACTGGAGAATTCTGGGCATAGCAGTAACATGATCTCTTTAATGTTTCAAAGAAAATATCACACTGGCTGTCATTTGGAGAGAGGTCTGCACAGGGCATAAGAAAATGGACAAGGGGCCGGGCGCAGTGGCTCATGCCTGTAATCACAACACTTTGGGAGGCTGAGGCAGGCAGATCGCATGAGGTCAGGAGGTCGACACCAGCCTGGCCAACACGGTGAAACCCTGTCTCTACTAAAAACACAAAAATTAGCCAGGCATGGTGGCGGGCGCCTGTAAGTCCAGCTACTCAGCGGGCTGAGACAGGAGAATCGCTTGAACCTGGGAGGCGGAAGTTGCAGTGAGTTGAGATCGCACCATTGCAATCCAGTCTGGGCAACAAGAGTGAAACTCCATCAAAGAAAGGGAAGGGGAGAGAAGGGGAGGGAAGGGGAGGAGAGGGGAGGGGAAGGGAGGGGAGGGAAGGGAAGATGGACAAGATAAAAATAGTAAATCCAGCTATGAAGTTTTTAGTGTGTTTCAGGGAAGAGATGATGCTGCCTTTGCTAAGGGTGATCTGTGAGAACTGAGATCCAGTTGGAACATCTATCTATCTGGATCTCTCTGTCTATCTATCTGGATCTATTTATTGAAGGAGAAGACAGTAGAACTTGAGGGTGGATTAAACATAGCAAGTGAAAGAAAGATGGATTCATGAATCTCTGGTATCTTTTGTCTGAAGCAACTGGGCACATGAAAGTACATTAAATGAGATAGAGAAGACTAAGGGAAGAGGTTGGGTAAGAAATTAAGTCTCTCTTGGACATATTTGGCTTCCTATGACAATCACTCTTCCAAGAGGAGCTGTCCAATACGCTGTTAGTTACCTGAACTGAAAGCTCAAGGGAGAGATCAGGCAAGGTACAGAAATGTGGTTTTCAACAGCAGGCAGTTGGATGGGCACAGAGGGAGGACAGTGCTGAAGACTGATTCTTGGGCATTCCAACATTTAGATGTGGAGACCAAAGGAAGTTGAAAACAATTCTGAGATGAAGCTCAAGGAGAAATAAGGCAATCTCAGAAGAGTGGGTTACCTCAAACTGCAAATGCAGAAAACTTTTGTTGTTGTTTTTAAAGATGAAATGAATAAATGTTTCAAAAGCTACTGAAAGTTCAAGTAAAATGAAGATGGAAATTAGTCATTGGCTCTAATCAGAAGAAGACCATCAGTGATTTGTGGAGAGTGCAGTTTGAGCACAGAGGCAGGGAAGAAAGCACAGTGATCAGTGGGGGTGCAAGAGATAAAGATAAATAAGAAATACACAACTCATTCATGGAGTTTTGGAGAAAGAAGGCAGATTTACGGGACATAGCCTAGAGAAGGGATGGAATCTAGTGAGATTCTGTTTTGTTTGTTTTTTTCGGGTGGACAGTAGCCATTACCACATGATTATATTTTTAATGTAGAGATCTCGTTTCATATAATTTGATCCAAAATACTTATATTGCAAAACAAGTGAGACAACATTTTCTATAGTGTGGAAGTGTCAGGGAGACATGTAGTTTAAACACATGACCTGAATTTGAGATGCCTTTCTTTACAGCATTATCCAAGGCTTATTAGAAGTGTATTCACATGCTTTAAAGGTACTAGATCATCTAAATGGAGATTTGGTAAAGAGAGAAATAAGAGAAAAAAAAATGAAGGAGAAGAGTAAGTACATTGAACATTTTCATAAGATAAAGTGATTTTGGGATTAGAAATAAAGGAGAATACATTTTATTCTAAAACTGGCAAAAACACCCATAAGTCCATCAGTCCTTTCTATATTAGCTGTCTTTTTACTATGAATTTTTACATAGTTATTTTATATTCTTCTTTTTCAATTAAAATTGCATTGCAAAAAGTTTCCTAAACCACTGATCTATTTTGTGAATATCAAGTCAATAACTGAATAAAAATAAAAATAATGGAGTAAGTCAACTGGAATGGTAGGAAATAATGACCATAATGTGAGATATCAGACTTGCAGATTTCAGAGAGAGTGCAGGTATTGGTGTTGGATTTGGGAAGGCAGGAGAGATCAAACACACAGGTTGGTCTAATGATCTTGGATAATCCAATAGCCTTCAGCTCCTGATGGTCACTGGTATAAACAGGAAAGTAAGGCTTCATAGACTTGATCCCAGCAGTCAGAGCACACAGATTCAAGGATGTGGGGTTGGCTGGAGGGTCTTGGCAGCTTGCACATCTGCCGAGGCAGGCCAAGCCTTTGGCAGCAGTCAGCAGATGCTGACTCACCAGAGCAAACGGGCAACTGCAGATTTTAGAACACGTGCTATTAACCTTAATCAATTCACTTGCAAGCTCTGTCCATCCTTTGATATTTGCAAAATAGACATACTTAATTCACATGCAGCTGTGAGGATTTGGTAAATAGATAAGTAAATAAATAAATAAATGTAGGATTTTTTTTAAATTTATTTATTATTATTATACTTTAAGAGGATTTTTTTTTCTCTTTAATTGTGTGAAGTATTATCAATAATGGCAATAAAAACTAGAACTAGAACTAAAATACATTTTACTCCCTAATTGCTTATCTTCAAAGAGTTTATAATCTAGTTACGGAGGTAGAATTTCTAAGTATGAAATGAATAACAATTATATAAAGTTAACTTCAGTACAATAGAAACAACATCTCAATAGGGTATAAAGTATGTGCCAAAGAAATGCTCTAAGCCATGATTGGTATAGGAGCCAGAGAAAATCACCAGGAACCAGGGTCATCAGGGAAATCTTTAGATAAAACTTGAATTATTAGTGGAAAGAAAAGAGAGGAATTCTACCCTGAAGGCAAGAGTATGCAGATGAGGGTAGAATTCCAAATTGTGCTATTAATTTGGTCATACTCAGGAAAGCTTCATTCAATCACATTTTTACATATGACCTCCAAGAATATATAATAATTTTCCTAATGTGACCATTGAGCTTTGTGACATTTAAAACCCTCATGAGTTAGATAGTACCACAAATTACTAGACTCTTCTTCATCAAGAGAAGGCGGCCAGCTACTACAATATCAATATTGAGGTTGTGAGAAACCACAGAGAAGGGGGAAAAAAGGCCACTGGGAAGCAAGTTTAAGATTAGGGGAAAGTGGTCTGGCACGGTAGCTCACACCTGTAATCCCAGGAATTTGGGAGGCCAAGGCGGGTGGACCACGAGGTCAGGAGATCGAGACCATCCTGACTAACACGGTGAAATCCCGTCTCCACTGAAAAAATACAAAACATTAGCCAGGCGTGGTGGTGGACGCCTGTAGTCCCAGCTATCGGGAGGCTAAGAGAGGAGACTGGCGTGAACCCGGGAGGTGGAGCTTGCAGTGAACCGAGATCGCCCCGCTGCACTCCAGCCTGTGGGATGGAGTGAGACTCCGTCTCAAAAAAAAAAAAAAAAAAAAAAAAGATTGGGGAAACTGAGAGGCTAAGTAATATCTCTAGACATGTAAAATCAAAATTTGACCATTTCATTTATCAGTGGGTGTAAGAATCGTAAATTGAAAAAGCTAATTTTTAAAAAAATAATAACTGATAAAAGGAAAATGGAGAATACATTCAATATGACCCGATTTTCTCTACTACTCCAAAGCTGAAAATGTATGCAGATGCTTTAGAAACAGCACCAGCTAGGGGTTTAAAATGTGCGAGCAGGCCAGGTGCCGTGGCTCAGGCCTATAATCCCAGCACTTTGGGAGGCTGAGGCTGACGGATCATAAGGTCAGGAGTTCGAGACCAGCCTGGCCAATATGGTGAAACCCCGTCTCTACTAAAAATACAAAAATTAGCCGGGCATGGTGGCAAGCGCCTGTAGTCCCAGCTACCGGGGAGGGAGGCTGAGACAGGAAAATCACTTGAACCCCGGAGGTGGAGGTTGCAGCGAGCCGAGATCGCGCCGTTGCATTCCAGCCTGGGCAACAAGAGTGAAACTCCGTCTAAAATAAATAAATAAAAGTAAATAAAAATAAAACAACAACAACAACAACAAAATGTGCAAGCAAAGGCTGTTGTGTTTTCATCAGGTATCTCGCCTTTTCACTTCCCCTCTCCTGCACTGGAATTTCCTTCAGTCAAGAGTGGGCTTTCACTAGCTCTTCTCAGATAGATGGGTTTCCTTGCTGACTTTCTCTCCAACACTCTCTCAGCTCTAATCCTTCCCTCCAGCTCCCCCGATTACGCTTCCTAAAGCACAGTTCTGATCACACTGCTTCTCTGAACCAAAGCCTTTGGTGGTTCTTCCCATCTCCTAATGAAGACAAGCCAAATTGTTTCATGTGAATTTACAGCTGAAGCTGGAAATTTCCCAGCACTCCACTTTGAGCATCCTACGCTTCAGCTAAATTGTGTTACAGTCTCCGGAGTCACCCTGTACTTTTCAGTCTCTGCTTTTCTTTTTTTCTCCTTGCCTGTTTCCATTTTTTCAGGTGCGTTTAAAATATCACCTACGAAATTAAATTGCTCTCGATCTCTCAACTTGAGGTTATTTATCAACCTTGCCAGCATTTGGTTTGCACATCCCCGGTGGGATTTGTCCTATAGCAATGTGGAGTAGAGCACAGGAAGTATTTTGTTTGGCCGTGTTTACAGTTGTTCCCAGTAACTACCAATCCCTCTCCCAGTCCCCAGAACAAAGCTAATAGCCATTTATGCAAATGAATTAATACTTTTGTTCTTAAATACCTCATTTGTTGGAAATAGTCACATGACAATGCAGGAGATGATTTAAATGCTCCTTTCCTAGAGTACTCAAATGTAATATCATGCTTTCCTTCTGATCGCATGGAGACCTTGTAAGTTTTTCTGCCTTTGTCATTCCTCACATCTACTCACCTATAACTAACATTCATGTGCCATATATTGCACAGTGAGAAAGGCAGTTAAAACAGACTACTGACTGGAGTTTCAACATATTTGATAGACAAATGCTTATTATGCAGAATATTTGAAAAACTAAGAAAAAGATAACCAAATAAAAAATAAATGAACACAGGATATGAATACATAAGTCACAGATATAATGCAGATGGCAATAAACATAAAAGCTGACCAACCTCAATATTTATCTTTGAAATTAAAAATATAATTTCATCCAACCAAACAGAAAAACTTTTAAATATTGACAGTATCAATTGTTGGTCAAGGTATGAGAAACCAGATAGTCCCTAACGATACTGTGAGTATAAATTGGTAAATCCTCTAATGAGTTGGAGGTGGGGTATTGGCTGTTTTTATGATGTTTTTAAGTGGGTACTTTCTACCAGGCAGTCATTCTCATTAACCATGGCTCATCTAAAGAAACAACTACACTTAAGAACAAGGGGGCGGCCGGGCATGGTGGCACGTGCTTGTGTGCCTGTAATCCCAGATACTCGGGAGGCTGAGGCAGGAGAATGGCATGAACCTGGGAGGCGGAGCTTGCAGTGAGCCGAGATCGTGCCACTGCACTCCAGCCTGGGCGAAAGAGCGAGACTCTGCCTCAAAAACAAAAAACAAAACAAAACAAACAAAAAAAAAACAAGGAGGCATATACAAGGATGCTGGATGCTCAATAGATCACTTATTTTGAATAATGAAAAATTGAAAACTAATGCCCATCATTCTTCAATGACTATAAAATCAATAGTATGTTATATAGATTTTATGCACTTTGTAATCTTAAAAAAAAAATCAAGATGGGTCAGGCATGGTGGCTCATGCCTGTAATCCCCACACTTCTGGAATTTGAGATGGAAGAATCCCTTGAGGTCAGGAGTTGAAGATTAGCCTGGGAAACAGAGTGAGACCTCGTCTCTACAAAAAGTATTTTTTAAAAAACGAGTTGAGCATGGCGCTGTGCACCTGTAGTCCAGCTACTCAGGAGGCTGAGGTGGGAGGATCACTTGAGCCTGGAAGACTGAAACTATAGTGAGCCCTGTCCAAGCCACTGCACCCTAGTCTGGGTGACAGAGAGAGAGAGAGAGAGAGAGAGAGAGAGAGAGAGAGAGACCCTGTATTAAAAAAAAAAGTCACGATAATTTATGAGTAAAAAAAAGGAAAATGATAAGGTATCATGTATGGTGTTTAAATTAAAATACCACATATTTCTATTGTTATAGTTATTTATACACATAAATGAATTTTAAATGTCTGGAAGGGTACATAAGCAATCCCAAATGGTGGGTGCCGACAGGGTAGGGAAAGCACACAGGCCAAGACCCAACCTTCTATAACCTTATTCTCACGTTTACAAACACATATATTTACATTTTATTCTTTTTTGTCTGATTTTACCAAATTAGAATTATACTCTATACATCTCCACAACAGATTTTGTCACTTAAATGTCACTTATTTCAAGAATACATCCAGCGATTGGTAGATATATACAAATATGTTTTATAATTTATCTATGTGTACATATAGATATCCACACATATACATACTCATATAATGTTTTATACACAGGATCATACCATACAACCTGGTGAAGTAAGAGGCAGAACTCGTCTTTGGAGGCCAGGTTTGGACACCAGACCAAATCAACAACTAGCTAAAACAGGGATGGAGTGGAAGCAGCTTTCTGTGAGACACCCGTACTGTATGCCATGTCAGTTTACCATTGCCATGGCAACACCCAGGTGCTGCTGCCTCTTTCCACAGCCATGACCAGATGACCCAGAAATGGCTACCTTTTCCTAGAAATTTCTGCATAGACCACCCCTTAATCTGCATGTAATTAAAAGTAGGTATAAACACGACTTACAGAATTGCCCTGAGCTGCTACTCTCAACACATTGCCTGTGGAGTAGCTCTGCTCTGCAGGGGCAGTCACAGAGCTGGCACACTGCCTGAGCTGTAACACCCCCGGAGCTGGAACACTGCTGCTTCAAAAAAGCTGTTTTCTTCTGCCATGGGTTGACCCTTAAGTTCTCTCCTGGGCAAAGCAAGAAACCCTCCCAGCCTAAGTCCCAGTTTGGGGCTTGCCTGTCCTGCATCACTGGGTTCTCTCTTTTTTTTTTTTAATGCCATAGACTTTTCCTATTATTTTGCTTGCTTCTCTAACTCCTACCCTCCCTATTACCTCCACTCACAGCTTGTCCTTCCCAGATAATAAGGTACAGCAAACCATTACACATTCTTTTCTGTTTTCTCCATGTTCACATGTCCATGTACTTTTCACATAACCACATTTACACACATTTTTATATATGTGTATCTATTTCTAAACATAAAAATAGTATATTTAAAATGAAATAATTTACAAAAATAGGGCATTATATGTGCTTCTATTTGTTTCACTTTCTCAATCTCATAATACAACATCAAAATCTTTTCATATCAATGGACAGAGCTTGAAAGCATTACCTATGAACCTGGCATAATCTTCCACAGTGTGCGCGTGTGATTGTATCCTAATGTATTCAACCTTCCCCACTGTTGGATATTGACTCCTTTCCAGTATTATGATTCAAATGTTGCTGAAAATATAAACAACCTTGTCCAGCATCTTTGAAAACTATTAGTGCTTTTATTTTAATATAATAAAGTCCCAAGAATTTGACTGTTGGGTTAAAATCTATAAAATAACTCAAGGCTAACCAAGGAAGGAGGGGAGTTGTTAGTGAGAGAATAGGACTGATAATTTGAAAGGCAGATAAATAGAGTCCTGATGATAATATTAAAGAAATTAATCAAGCCTACCATGGAAGGAATTAGACCCTGAGAAAATCAGGTTACCACTGATTTTTTGAAAGGTTATTCTGAGGCTCTGAGATTCAATGGCTATTCTGGTGATGGAATGGGATGGGATAGGGCAGTGGAGGAGAGAGGGAGACTGCATGAGATTACACTAACTGGGACACATCTACCTGCAATCGTCTCCCAGCAAGAATATCATAGTTGGCTACATAAAAGAGCAACTCAAATCTATTTGAGACATATTTAGGTTATAAAATCAATAGGAATCAGGATTGGAAATTTGGTGGGAGGTAAAGTAAGTGTCATGGATGATTCTTAGGTTTCTAAGTGGATGTACTAAAGAGTAACCAGGTTCGGGAGACAAGACCATGAGTTCAGTTCTGGATTTCTGGGTTTTAAAGAGTCTTTGTGACATTCTGAGAGAAAGTATCAAGTAGAAAGCTGGTGCTCACAGATTTCTTGGATACATATAAACAAGGTGGTAATTGAACCTGATAAATCAATTTCTACCAGGCTGACGTGACAACCGTCTCTAAACTGACTCTAGGAATAAACTACTTTTTTATGTCCCAGAAGCCTGAAATCATCAGAGGTAGAGAAAATGAGGGGAAAGGAAAGGAGAAAAGACATGACCGCTTTCCACATTCTGTATTATATCAGGAACGATGGAAAATGATGAAAAGAAGATACAGTTAGTATCATCATCTGGCCAAGTCTGACTATTTAGGCATTCGAGAAAGTATTTTAAAGGGCAGTGGGGGACACTTTCTTACTTATTTCAATTTTTCCATAAATATAAACTTGGTGGCTTTGTTTTTAAAATCTTGCTTGCTTGTAGTATAATATAAAGGCTTTTGGTTTATTTGTTTATTTATTTATAACAGAGTCGCTCTCTGTCACCCAGACTGGAGTGCAGTGGCACGATCTCAGCTCACTGCACCCTCCGCCTCCCAGGTTCGAGCGATCCTTGCGTCTCAGCCTCCTGAGTAGCTGGAATTACAGGTGTGCACCTCCACACCCAGCTAATTTTTGTATTTTTAGTACAGCCTGGGTTTCACCATGTTTCACAGGCTGGTCTCAAACTCCTGACATTAGGTGATCTCCCCACCTTGGCCTCCCAAAGTGCTGGGATTACAGGCATGAGCCACCGCACCTGGCCGCTTGTTTTTTATTTTTGTTTGTATTCATCCATCTCTTAGTTTTATCATGATCTCTTTTCTTTTTTCCCCCAACAGGCTTAATAATTCTAAGATGGCGGATTAGTAAACTATGGCCAGGAGTGTCCTTTGTTGGCTCTGAACAGGGTAAGAGTGGTTCTGTGATACTCCCGATAGCTCTTTGTTCTAAGGCTACTCAGCTGATTATCAGTGAATGAAAAAGGCAACAGCAAAGTCAGAGGACACCAGGCAGTGGCGTGGAAATCTTTTCTGTATTATCTTCTGTTCTGGGTTACAGATTTTCCAATGTGAATGAAGGACACTCTATCAGAGATTACTGATGACTGTGATGTGCATTTTAATTACATAGATTATATTGTTTATTGATCAACAAATGATGAAGATCTCACATTCTAATCCATATTACATATTATAGATTTTTAAAGTATTTATGAATCATTCATATTTCCACTCAAGTTAGTGAGAATCACCAATATATTCAAATTAAATATATATTTATATATTTAATAATATTTAAATAAATATATATATTTTAAACTGGAAACAACTTTGCTTTTGGTGTATGCTCTTAACTAGAGAATCCATCTTAATGGTCTTTGTGAATATTATAATTCTCAGTGCGTGTGGATAGATAATTGAATAAAATGGTTGCTTAGTATAAAGCTAGAAGCATAGCATCCAGACAAAGATATTTGTCTGAGATGTGTTTACTCTCATCTCTCTGGAAATAAATCACTTTTAGGAGGTCAAGATAATGTTTAGTCCTATTTTCACATTGCTGCACCTGCAAAAAATCTAATTCAATCAAATGCACATAGAATTTTCAAAGGGATTCAGTTTCTGAACTGTGTTCTTAGAGTCCTTGGTAAATTTTAGCATGACCAATCCTTCTTTAATGTGGAGCACCCATCGAGGATGACCACAACTGCCAACGGCCTAGCTATAAACTTGAAGTTACCCAGCCAGATGCCAGCCCACATTCCCTGTTGGAGGATGGATGTTGACATCCCCCAAAATAAATCTGCCGTGGCCCAAACCCCAAATAATGCACAATTATTAAAATGACCACTTTGGGAAATAATGAAACGTACCTCAGAGTAGGATTTTTCAAAGTGTTTTTAGGAGAAAATCTATAAGTTGTTCAGTCAAAAATGGGCTTCTTGGCTAAATAAATATTGGAAATGCTTTACTTAATACAGTTAATGGGTATTTTTAAGTAACAAGATTTCTTTATTATTATTATTATTATACTTTAAGTTCTAGAGTACATGTGCACAATATGCAGGTTTGATACATAGGTATACATGTGCCATGTTGGTGTGCTGCACCCATTAACTCGTCCTTTACATTAGGTATATCTCCTAATGCTATTTCGCCCCCAGCCCCCCACCCCACGACAGGCCCCGGGGTGTGAAGTTCCCTGCCCTGTGCCCAAGTGTTCTCATTGTTCAGTTCCCACCTGAGTGAGAACATGTGGTGTTTGGTTTTCTGTCCTTGTGACAGTTTGCTGAGAATGATGGTTTCCAGCTTCATCTATGTCCCTACAAAGGACATGAACTCATCCTTTTTTATAGCTGCATAGTATCCCATGGTGTATATGTGCCACATTTTCTTAATCCACTCTATCATTGATGGGCATTTGGATTGATTCCAAGCCTTTGCTATTGCGAATAGTGCCACAATAAACATACGTGTGCATGTGTCTTTATAGTAGCATGACTTATAATCCTTTGGATATATACCCAGTAATGGGATTGCTGGGTCAAATGGTAATTCTAGTTCTAGATCCTTGAGGAATTGCCACACTGTCTCCCACAATGGTTGAACTAATTTATACTCCTACCAACCGTGCAAAAGCGTTCCTTTAAATAGCAGGATTTCATAGAGCCTTTGACACAATCTACATGGAAACCACCCACAATTCCCTCTAGGAGGTGGCTGTTGTGTGTAGGCTTTCCCTGAACTTAATGAAGATCATGCAACTTTTTTTTTCAAAGAATACCTATTTACATCTAAATGAACACGAGTGAACTACAAAAAAAAAAAAAAGCAATTTTAAAAACTTCTTTAGATGAACCAAGTGAATTCTCTAAACGAGAAATACACTTGTACAATCTAAAGGCATCTAGTTTGACAGTGAAGCCTCAGTCCTGCCCCAGGCCCTGGGCAGCTTGGGATGCCTTTGAACCCAGACAGTACATGCAACAGAGAAGCCCAAATGCCTGATGTTTGCATTCCTGAATTGAGAAATGGAAGATGAAAGGTGTAGCGTGGGAACACTCGCAGAGCAATTTCGAGTAGATTATATACACCTCTACCAAAATGTGGTTTTAATATTTATTATTTTTCTCTTGCCCTTATTTCCAATAGCTTAATTTGATAAGCAGGATTTTTGACAGGACTTAAGATAAATGCAGATACAACATTAATAGTATCAGAGTATTTATCTGCATAAAAGTTTAAGTGGAAGCATTCTGTGCATTCATTAGAAGAATCGTAGATTATCACAGTTGTCATGCTGTGTTCTCATGGAAGATACGAAGTGTTAGTAATTTAAGATTCAATAAAATATTATAAATGCCTGAAATTAAATCTAATTCAGTGCATTAAATCGAGAAGTTTCTGCTGTGACGTCTGAGGTCATTTCAGTTTAACAAATATTGCCAGACACTTTAACAAGCATTGGGGATAAAGAAATGACAAAGTCTAGTGAATTCTCTGTATAAGCTTCCAGTTTTACTGGTGAGCTGGACACAGAAGAATGTTTAACACAACATGGGGTTAAGAGGAATGGATGAAGGGCTGCATGTATTTTAATAGACCTGGAACATGAAAGGAAGGGAGGGCAAGTCAGGAGACTTGGAATGAGATTGATATGAAAAAATACAAGCCCCATAGCATGGTATAAAGTTCGTATGTAGTGGTATCACTACAAACGGAACTTTATACCATGCTATGGGGCTTGTATTTTTTCAGACAGATACAAGAAGTCCAAGCTTCAGGCAAAAAGATCAATTTGGAGACAATTGCTATGGTCCAGGTAATGCAATGATAAGGGCCAGCTTTCTTAAGTTGATGATCAGATATTCACTGGGGAATCATATATGAATCAAGACTTCAACTCTAGGGATACAGTGGCGAGTATAACCAATGGTCTCTTGCCTTTGGGCATCTGCAAATCAATGTAAAATATAGATAATAAATAACTGCATTTATGCAAAATGCCATAAAAGAGAAGTTACAGTGTTGCCAGTTTACATTACAAAGTTACCCAACCTTTTCTACAGAGGAAAGCTTCCCATAGGTAGTGGTATCTATCGCAACACAGAAATGAGGAGTAGCATTAACATTAGCTATAGATAAAGGTGCTTGGGAGGATGGCCAGGGGAGAGCCTATCTCATTCAAAACTCCAACAAGAGTCATGAGAGAAGACCGAATGCTAAAGGAACCAAGAGAACTCCAGCATGGGTAGAGCAAGGGAGTATAACGAGTGGTGCCAGACGAAGGAAAAGTGGTAGTAGAGGCCAGAATGTGCAAAGCACTAAAGGTCAGTATAAAGGCTTTTAAATTTCATTCTAAGGTCAATAAAAACCACTGGAAGATTTTAAGCGTAATGTATTTTATCTTTTAAAAAGTGTATTCTGACTTCTGTGTGGAGGGTAGACTAGGGAGGTTAAAGTAGCCATGGAAAAGTGAGTTAACCTATTGAAGTGCCAACAGTGTAGCTGCATGCCCAGCTGGTAACACCCAATGTCTAGCAGTCTCAGGACACTGCAAACACTCAATATACATTACTTGAATATTCGAATGAATGTATGAGATTATCCTCTTACTTAAATCTATCAGACTCATAAATTTCTTAAATAACAAAAATAGTTTTTCAGGGTCTGAAAGTTGAGCATCCATGGGGAAAACAAACAAAACCTTTGATATATGAGAACTTTTTAAATCTGAAGGACCTTGTAGTGTTAAAGACAAAATGTTTGTAAAAACATATTTAATATGTCATAGTGGGTGAGAAATTAAATGACACATTATTCCTCTGAGTCTCCAAAGCCTCCGAAAGAGTATGCCAACAGAAAGAACAAACCCACACATAGAAATTACTTCCTGGCATATACTGGTTTTCTATTTGCATGAGTCAATTTTCAAAAGTATACAATGTAATTTTTTTATAACAGCTTTATTGTTATATAGTTCACAGAACATAAAATTCGCCCTTTTGAAATGCACAATTCAGTGAATTTTATTATATTCACAGAGTAGTGCAACCATCATCATTATCTAATTTTACAATATTTTTGTTACCCCCTCCAAAAAAACCCATATTGCCTCAGCAGTAACTCCCCAGTCCCCAGCTCCTCTAAGCCCCTGGCAACCATTAATCTAATTTCTATCTCCATGAATTTGCTGTCCTGGACATTTCATATAAATAGAATCTTACAATATGTAGTCTTTTGAGACTGACTTCTTTCACAAAACGTGTTAAAGTAATTAATTAGGAGGTCACTAGACTGAGGTGGCATTAGCTTTCTGGGCTCTCACATAAACAAACAGAAACCCAACTCAGAGTAAACAGTCATATCCCAGGGGAAAAACAAACAAACAAACAAACAAACAAACTTAACCAATCAGAAATAGCCAAGGAATCTCTACTTAGGACTTTAAGACTATTTCCTCCCTTTATCAATCAAATATTGCCTTTGTCTTGTTTCTGTGAATACTTTATAAACACTTTTCCCTCACACACCTTCGGTGAGGTCCCAATCGCTTGAGGTCTGGCACTGCCCAATTCATTAATTCCTGTCTGCTCAACTATATGCTTTAAAATTTTAATATGCCTAAGTTTATTTATCAAGGTCCAATAATATTATAGCATGTATCAGTACTTCGTTGCTTTTTATTGCCAAAAAATATTCCGTTATATGTATATAGAACATTTCATTTATCCATTCATCAGTTGATAGACATTTAGATTGTTTCCAGTTTTTGGCTATTAGGAATATGTTGTGATGATACCTATATATTTTTTTTTTGTGGATATATGTATTACATTGTCTTGGGAATACACCTTGTCATGAAATTAGCTGGGTCATATGCTAGGTCTCAATTTAACTTTTTGAGGAACTGCCAAAGTGTTTTCCAAAGTGGCTGCAGCATTTTACATTCCCTCCAGCAACGTTTGCATGCTCAATTTTTTCCACAGCCTCACAAACACTTTGCTACTATTTATCTTTGCTTTATTATTTGTTTTGAGACAGGGTCTCGCTCTGTCACCCAGGCTGGAGTGCAGTGGCCCAATCATGGCTCACTGCAGCCTGGACGTCCCAGGCTTATGTGATCCTTGCACATAAGCTTCCTGAGCAGCTGGGACCACAGGTGTGCCAACATGCCTACCTAATCTTTATTTTTCTTTGTAGAGATGGTGTCTCGCTATGTTGCTCAGACTGCTCTTGACCTCCTAGGCTCAACAATCCTCCCACCTTGGCCTCCCAAAGCACTGGGATTACAGGCTGAGCTATCATGTCCAGCTTGTTAGTCTTTTTTAATATAGCCAACCTACTGGGTGTGAAGCGGTATCTCACTGTCTCAGTATGGTTTTGATTTATATGCCACTAATGACTAACAATGTTAAACATCTTTTCATTTGCTTATCAGTCATTTGTACAGCCTTCTTTGGAGAATGTCTCTGCCCATCTACTCCTGGGTTAATTTTTAATTGATGAGTTGTAAGAGTTGTCTAATTGTATTAATTAGTGCCTGAATATAAACATTAACTTAGACAGTGTCATATATTGACAGTAATGTTTGATTCCTGATTTTAAAGCACATGCATCCATTAATTCCACTATGCTCTTGGAATTACATAATAAGCCTACAATTTTTCCTGTTTTCTATTTCTATTATGTTTCATCTTCAATTTTTATATTTATTTCTATAATGTTTTTATTTTAGTTTGTTGTTACATGTATATTGTTGCTATTTGGCACATTCCTAACTACTAGATACTCATTATGGATTGCATTCTTTATTGTTACAAAGCATATCTTTTCATTTCTTGTTTTTTATTTTCTTTTTTGTTTTTGCCCTTTATTCATCCTCTGGGAACATCTTCTTCAACTCTCAGTTCCCACATTTGCAGCATATTACATCTGCTCTATTATCTCGTGATTTAATGATTACTCCCTTACTTGGGGAGCAGTTAAATGAATTCAAGTTTCTAACAATTCCCAACAAAAAAGTCCCATCCATCATAAGCAACATATTTTCTTGAGACCTTTTATTTCTGAATGTGTTACGTCAAAGTATAATTTAAAAAAAGAATTAAAAATATGACTCTCAAAAATATGTAATGAGCAGTTGTGAAATATTTTTGCCTAATTTCTTAATGAGGGAACAAACAGCACAATAAAGCTGCTTGAAAGGTGAATACCAGGGATTAGCATTATACTCCTTACAAGAAGAAACACTGCAAGATTAATGTCAGACTTACAAGATGATTGACAATAACGTTTTGGTTTGTTTCCTCAATCAGGCAAATATCACTTATAACTCCATGGGGCAAAAATTATTTGCTATTTATCAATCTTCTGTAAATTAAATCTAACTTTACAGATCTTAGTATGATCTGTAAAGTGATGAAATAGTAAATTAAAAAAAAATTACATGTACCTAGGGCCAGGTGCGGTGGCTCATCCCTGTAATCCCAACACTTCAGGAGGCCAAGGCAGGCAGATCACGAGGTCAGGAGATCAATACCATCCTGGCCAACATGGTGAAAACCTGTCTTTACTAAAAATACAAGAATTAACTGGGCATGGTGGCACGCACCTATAATTCCAGCTACTGGGGAAGCTGAGGCAGGAGAATTGCTTGAACTCGGGAGGCAGAGGTTGCAATGAGCCAAGATCGTGCCACTGCACTCCAGCCTGGGTGACAAGAGCAAAAGTCCATCTCAAAAAATAAAAGTAAAAAAAGAAATAAAAAAAAGAAAAAAAATTACACGTACCTAGAGATGGCTCAAGGAGCTCGCCTTAAATAATTGGAAGACTATAAGTAATATTTTTCCTTCTTTTCAGTTAACTCATTCAGTGCCTCATCTGCTTATTCTACTGTCCAAATGAACACAGAGAGTGGCTGAAAATAGAATAAGGAGAATGGTCCAAATTTTTTAAAAGTGGGAGGTACTACCTGTCTCAAAAGATAGTTGCTAAAGAGTTAGGTGTTAGCAGCCAGACTTTCTGATTCACAAAGTCAGAATCATAAATGTGAACAGTCAGAAGGGGAAAAATGTGAGCGGAACAAAATATCCCACAGTTAGATTACACATTCCTGAAATGTGAAGACTTTGAAAATTCCTATTATTTCTTCCTTAGTTGTCAAAAATGAAAACAGAGAAGGGAGTATAAACCTTCTCCATCCTCACACCTCTTACACCACCCTTCCCATGCAGAGCTGAAGCCAGCCAGACACAAAACCAAGAAGGGAACTGACAGCTGGAATCTTCTCTGATCATCCCTAGATAGATTAGGTCTCCAAGGTCACATAATGCAAAGTTTTATTAAAGAGAAAGAGGATCAGTGGCCAATGTTGCATACTTGCATTCCTCCACTGTAGAACTTCCCAACTATTGACCAAGAATGATTACAGGTGTGGAAAGAGATTTTCCTTCTTATTTATTGAGTCAGTTAGGAAGGGGTTAGGGTAGCCAGAGACCCTGGCTATTCACTCTGGTCTACAGAGCTTAGCCCTCATTCCAACGATCATGTAATATGACCATTGACTTTGTGGTCAAGACATGGAGAAAGTTGAGAGGCACTGTTTTTCTTGTTCCATCTTGAGTGAAGTTGTCCTTGGTTTTCAAGCCCTGAGAAGTTTTAGGCAGGATGCTCACATTGGTACTCTGTGGTTTTCTGTGGCCATGGAGTTCTAGCAATTTGAGGTGACTCATCAGAGGCTTTGAAAGCCATGGAAGGTCCAATAACTGCCACGATGCTCTATGTAATACTGATCCTGGGGGCCCCATGACCAGCAGAGGCAGCAATAACATGGGAGCTTAGCCCAGATCCAGATCCCCTAGGAATGCTCTGGGTTTTCATGCCTTCTATAGTCATATAAAAACTGAAAGTGAAGGGGTAGAAAAAGATATTCATTCCATGCAAATAGAAACCAAAAGAGTATAGAGGTAGTACTTAGATGAAATAGACTTTATGTCAAAAACTTTATGTCAAAAAAGACTTTATGTAAAAAGAGACAAAGAAGGTCATTATATAATGACAAAAGGATCAATTCAAAAATGGTGTATAAGAATTGCAAATATGTATGCATTTTTGCAATTGAAAGCATTGAAGCACCTAGATAAAAAGGTACATATTAATAGATACAAGGCAAGAAATGGACAGCAATACAATAGTATTGCAAAGAGTAGAGGACTTCAATACTTTACTTTCAATAATGGCTAGATCATCCAGAAAGAAAATCAATAAGGAAACATTAAATTTGAACTACACTTGAGACCAAATGGACCTTAAAGAAATATATAGAGAATTCCATACAAAGGATCTTAAGAGAATAAAATGAATAAGTATATGCAAACAAATTGAATAACCTAGAAGAAATGGAAAAATGCCTAGGAACATACAAACTTCCAAGACTGAATCATGAAGAAATAAAGAATCTGAACAGACCAATAATGATTAAGGAAATTGAATGAAACATTTTAAAATAAGTCCCCATTATATAAAATCCCAGATGAATGGCTCCACAGTTGAATTCTGCCAAACATTTAAAGGAACTAATACCAATTCTTCTCAAACTCTTAAAAAAGTCAAAGAGGAAGATATACTGCCAAATTCATTTTATAAGGCCAGCATTACCCTGATACAAAAGCCAGATAAGGACACTAAAAGAAAAAAAATTACATATCATTATCCCTTAGGAACACAGATGCAAAAATCTTCAACAAAATGCTGGCAAACCATACTCAACAGCAGTGACATTTATCCCTGGGATGCAAGGATGGTTCACCATATACAAATGCATAAACGTGATATACCATGTTAACAGAATGAATGACAAAAATAATGTGATCTCAATAAACACACACAAAAAAAGCATTTGATAAAATTCAATACTCTTTCATGATAAAAACTCTCAACAAATAAGTTATAGAAGGAATTTATCTCAGTACAATAAGGGCCATATATCACAATCCCACAGCTAACATTATACTCAATAGTGAAAAGTTGAAACCTTTCCCTCTAAGATCAGGAAGAAGACAAGAGTATCCACTCTTGCCCCTTCTATTCAACATAGTACTTGAATTTCTTGCCAGAGCAATAAGGCAAGAAAACTCAATGGAACAGTTAAATTGCCTCTTTTCAGATAACATGATCTTATTTATAGAAAACCCTAAATACTCCAAGAAAAAATGTGATAAATAATAAATAAATTTGGTAAAGAAAGAATAAACAAACTTTATTAAATGGCCAACAGGTATATTTTTAAATGCTTAATATTGCTAATCAAAATACACATAAAATCTGTAGCACTTCCATACACTAACAGTAAGCTATCAGAAAAAGAAATCAAGAAAACAATCCCATTTACAACAGCTACCAAAAAATCACTTAGAAAATAAGTTTAACAAAGGAAGTTGAAGATATGCACACTGAAAACTGTAAAAATTGATGAAAAATTAAAGAGGATGGACTTAAGTAAAATGATATCCATGTTCTTGAATTAGAAGAGTTAATATTATTAAAATGTCCAGTACCTAAAGCCATCTATAGATTCAGTGCAATCTCTATCAAAGTACCAATGACATTTTTCACAAGAAATGGAGGAAAAAACTCCTAAAATGTATATGGAATCACAAAAGACTACAAATTGCTAAAGCAATATTGTGCAATAAGAACAAGGCATCACACTACCTCACTTCAAAATATACTAAAAGTTATAATAAGCAAAATATCATGGTACACGTATAAAGACAGACATGTAGACCACTGGTACAGAATAAAGATCCCAGAAATAAATTTGTGCATCTCTAGTTAATTGATGTTCGACTAACGTAAGACCTGAAACTATAAAAGTGCTAGTAGAAAACATAGGAAAAAATGTTCTTGACATTAGTCTAAGCAATATTTTTTTGATATGACCCCAAAAGTATGGGCCACAAGAGCAAAAATAGACAAATGAGATTTTTTCAAGCTAAAATGCTATGC
This sequence comes from Macaca nemestrina, assembly GCF_043159975.1. Taxonomy (NCBI): domain Eukaryota; kingdom Metazoa; phylum Chordata; class Mammalia; order Primates; family Cercopithecidae; genus Macaca; species Macaca nemestrina. Next base: position 21,964,294 of record NC_092140.1, read on the forward strand.
ATATCCAAGGAAACAATCAACAGCGTAAAGAGACAATTTATGGAATAAGGGAAAATATTTGCAAGCCATTCATCTGATAAGGGCTTCATATCCAAAATACATAAGGAACTCAAACACTCGATAACATAAAACAAATAACCTTAAACACAGCAGAGGGCCTGAATAGACATTTCTCCAAGGAAAACATAAATGGCCAAGAGGTATATCTTTACATGTTTAATATCATGAATAAACAGGGAAATGCAAATTAAAACCACAATTAGATATTATCTCAAATCTGTTAGAATGGACATTACTAAAAAGACAAAAGAATAACAAGTGTTCTGAGGATGTGGAGAAAGGGGGAAACCTGTACACTATTGGTAGGAATGTTAATTTGTACAGTTATTATGAAGAAAAGTGGGGTGGTTCCTCAAAAAATTAAAAATAGAGCTACCATATGGTACAGCAATTATCCTTTTGGGTATACACTGAAAAGACATGAAATCAGTATGTGGAAGAGATGTCTGAACTCCCATGTTTATTGCAGCACTGTTCACAATAGTCAAGATACAGAATCAATCTAAGTGTCCATCAACAGAGGAATAGATAAAGCAAATGTGAGATATATACATATGATTCTGCACAGCCAAGGAAACAATCAACAGAGTGAAGCGAGAACCTATGGAATAAGAGAATACACACACATACACACATACAAACGCACACACACAGTGGAATATTATTAAGCCTTAAAAAAGAAAGAAATTCTGTCATTTGTAGCAACATGGATGAATCTAGAAGGAATTATGCTAAGTGAAATAAGTCAGGCAGAGAAAGAAAAATGTTGTATGAATCTCATTTTTATGTAGAATCTAAAGAAGTCAAACTCAAAGGAGAAAAAAAAAAATGGTGGTTGCCAAGGCTGAGGCTGAGGACATGTTGGTCAAAAAGTAAGAAGTTTCAATTAGACAGGAAGAATGGGTTCTGGAGATCTATTGTACAGCGTTGTGACTACAGTTAATAACAATGTAGTATACACTTGAAATTTCTCAGAGAGTAGATTTTAAACATTCTCACTAAAACGTGTACGTGAGGTGAAGGATATCTTAATTAGCTTGATTTTAATTATTTTACATATATCAAAATATCATGTTGTACACCATAAATACATATAATTTTTGACAATTAAAAACTAGTTAAGAAAAAGAAATTAAATTGTGGAAAGACCTACACATGGGTTTATGCAGTATCAATTTAGAGAACATTTACCCCACAAAAGTAGCAGGAGGATTTTCAAAGTAGCTGAAAGCATCAGTAATGTACCTGAAGACCTATTCACATAAAATTCAATCAGAAATTATTTCAGAAAAATTCAAAAGAATCACTAGACATTATTAAAAATTTATTATTCCCAGGAGACAAACAGCTCATAATATTGGGATAAGAGATTGTTTGCTCAAAGAAACCTCAATAACTTAATAAAAGCAAATGCACATTTGACACATAATTTGACTGAGGAAGAATATAAGGGGTTCTTTTCCCTTTTACATTTAGAATTAAATGGGAGTGAGTAACCTGGAAAGAAGAACATGTCAAGAAAAGTAACAGAATAATAGCTTTCAAATACTTAAAGGCAAAGATGGCCAAGACTTAGTTCCTATCTTCACAACATTACATTCTAGTATACCATGGGTGACTGTTTAACATACATATAATATATACATATATATTCACCAGAAGGATAAACTTTCCAACAACTTGAGATGTCCACAAACGTGATGGATCATTCTTCTAGGAGGCCTTTGCTCAGATTCTGCTTTATAGACCTTCAGACCTTCACAAGATATTTAATAATCTTTCCTCTCTCAGGCAATTAGGTAAAAATAAATAACTGTGATTATCAGTCTTTATTCTCTAGTAACTCACACCACAATATTTATCAGAAAGATAAAATCACAAAATAATCATGCAACATTTTCAAAGTTCTATGAACTGTTGACACAAAAAGTATTCAAACTTGTTATCTACCCCTAAAGAATTTTGGACTTGCCTCATATGAGGTACATGAGTCTTCATTAGCCCTGACCATGGCTAATAACCTCAGGAGAGGTTCCATCTACCACTATCACCACTCCACTAGTACAGTACACACATGCAGGGGTCAAATCTCCAAAATAAGAAGGATTCAGATCTAATCAGGCATGTGAAGAAAATTCCTACCAGCAGATGCTGAAATATCACAGAACTACCTCAACAGAGTGTCATATTTATGACATCTGAACAGAAAATCCGTGCACAATGAAATTACCCTTTGACTTGTCTCTAATCAGAAAACATCTCATTCCATATTTGAAAAAAACAAAATGATCCTCATATTAAAAATAGAAACAATTAATTGTCACTACACACTTAATATGGCCACATCTGGAGTAAGAAGTTCCTTAACACTATTTAGTGACCAGAAGTCGGTGGGTGAAAACCTTTACAAATGATCTCTATGTAGAACTGTGAGTTGGACTAGGTAGCCTTCCTATGGTCTAATGAATCTTCCTTTTCTGCTTTATTAGCTTACAGTGTTTTCTACAAATCAGTCATCCCACTTTGATTGGATTCTTTCAGAGCTGCCTTTCACACCAGGAGCTTGTATTTTTCCCCTCTCAATTGTTACACATTTAATTCTTATGCCTTTTCTTTTTCTTTGTCAGTTCCCAGTCTTATTCCTCAGTAAAGCCATATACGAAATCACAAGTTCAATATCAACCTACCACATATGTTAAACAAAAATCAGGCAAAGGTAAAAATTATATCTTTCAACACTACTAATGTATTTTTAATGAAATTTTGTCCAACCACCCATGGGCTTTGTCTATGAGGTAGTTTACACACAACCTTTGGCCACCACCTTCCACCTTGTGGCAGCCAAGTCCAAATATGTACGTGAATGAAAGCTCCCCCACCAAAACAATTTTTATTTCACAAATAATATATTGTCAGCTTTTCATATATTGTAGAAACTGGAGCAACCCTAGAGATTCTACTTAATCATTCCAATCTCTTCTCTGTCTAAAGTTTATACATTCTGATCTGAGTCATAGTCAAAAGAACATACTCTACATATCCAACATTAATTTCAAAATAATTCCATCCATGTTTGAACCTCTCTAGGAACCAACTCTGGTATCACTGTATTTCACCCTAAGAATGAGGATGTCCTTTCTTTAACTCAGGGATCCTTACCCTCAGGTCTGTGGCATCACAGAAGCTGTAAAGTCACTGAAATTATTTTGCATGTGCCTGTGTGTCAGCGTGTGTTATTTTTCTAGGGAAAGGGCATATTAGCCTTCTTATGATTGTGAAAGTGTCATGGCCCCGAGAAGGTGATGCACTCTGCCACCTCTTCTTCATCACTCAAAAACGCCCACACTGCACTAGATTGACTGACGCTAAGCAAATGTCATGACTTTTGTCAAGTTCATGTGTGATAGTTACTGTAGAATGTATTGCATTTAGATATCTAAATTTAAAATATCTAAAATTGCAATGGCATTGTATTTTAATTAGGTTACTTTGGAGACTGAGATTTTGAGAATTCTTCCCTAACCCTTTTTGTTCTCTAGTACCTATTTTTTGCAAAATCTCATATACATTGATATTTTAGGAAAATATATATCACATCATTGAATAAATTGGACAAAATTAGCACTTAGTCCTAAACAATCCTGCTATTTTAACTATTTAACTATTTTAACTTTTCTTTTATTGAAGGTATAAACACCTAAAAACACTTAATAAATTTACTGTGCTTACTGTCTACAGATTTAGATAAATGTCAAAGGAAGTATACAGAGGAAGTGATAAGATATTAGTTTCCTTAACAGCTAATTAAAGTATATTGGTATATATTATACAATCTACCTTAAAGTCATTTTTATAGGTTTTTTTGATAGAATTATATAGTGTTTCTAAAGTAATTTGAATACAACCAGCTGAATCTCTACTAATATGCATAGATAGAATAGGTGAAAAACTTATCTGTAAGAAAAAACAGAATGGGACTTTTTTTGTTGAAAACTATGCTTCTGATCTTGGGAGGCCAAGGCGGGTGGATCACGAAGTCAGGAGTTTGAGACCAACACGGCCAACACGGTGAAATCCCATCTCTACTAAAGATACAAAAAATTAGCTGGGTGTGGTGATGCATGCCTGTAATCCCACATACTTGGGAGGCTGAGGCAGGAGAATTGCTTGAATCTGGGAGGCAGAGGATGCAGTGAGCCAAGATCACGCCATTGCACTCCAGGGAGAGACTCAGTCTCCAAAAAAAAAAAAGAAAAGAAAACTTTTTTTTTCCCCTAAAACTGTATAGAATAAATGTTTAGCTGTGTTTCCTGGTAACATGTGTACTATTTACAACATGTTGAAACAATGTTATTAAACCAGACTCTATGTTCTTATGCCTTTAGTAAAAGCGTCAAATTATAGCAAGAAATAATATATTAAATGTAATTATTAAGAAATACAATTTCAAAAATATGAAGTATATATTTACCAAATGAATTAATAATTTACTAACAAGGGGGTAATCTATCTATATCCATTAATATTAAAAATACATTAGAAATTTATCTAATATTTTCTGAAAATATCAATTTTTCTCATTCATAAAGAAAATTACAAGGATTTGTTTAATTAAATGATTATTTAAAATATTTTTTGAGCTCTATACCCCTAAGAAAGAAATGTTTACCTTGGGAGCATTTAAAACATAAGAGAAGGCTGGGCGCGGTGATGCAGGTCTATAATCCCAGCACTTTGGGAGGCCAAGGCGGGCAGATCACGAGGCCAGGAGTTTGAGAGTAGCCTGTCCAATATGGTGAAACCCCATCTCTACTAAAACTACAAAAATTAGCTAGATATGGTGGCGTGCACCTGTAGTCCCAGCTACTTGGGAGGCTGAGGCAGGAGAATTGCTTGAACCCAGGAGGTGGAGGTTGCAGTGAGCTGAGATCATGCCACTGCACTCCAGCCTGGCAACAGAGCGAGACTCCATTTCAAATAAAAAGAAAAAAAAAATCAGAGAAATCAGTGAATTATTTCTAAATAATATAATGTGATAGTGATAACTAGTAAAATGTAAACACTATGCACAACATTAAGTGTGTAAGTTCATTTTATTCTCACAAGGATACTATTATGGTATTACATCGCCCCATCTAACCAAAGAGGAAATTGAAGCAAACAGAGATAAAATAAGCAAATGCATAGACTGAGAGCTAGTAAGAGGCAGATACAGATGTGAAATCCAATTTAACACTAGGACTTGTGCTTTTAATTCCTACTCTTTGCTACCTCTCTTCTTCTGCTTTATTAAATCAAACTTTGTCTTAATAAAAATCACAGAATTATGAAATTTAAAAAATATTCTCTTGTAAATTAACTTTTGTTACTCTAAACATTTACCAAATATAAGGTACTTATGATTTTTCTCAGAAAGCTAAACTTTTTTCCAGTTGAAATTCATCCAACAGATTCAGGTGTATTTATATATATATATGGTATATATACACATCAGGTACCTACATCAGGTACCTCCACAGATATTTTAAAGCAAAAATATATGTTTATGGAGGAGTAGACTTGGAAGTACTAGATCTCAGAGATTTCTTTGGGAATGTGAGAAAGTCATTATTTGCTGGTTTTCCAGTTATTTATTTTGAATTTGTTAAATTCATCGATGTGTGAACTGGTTATCAAAGTTTGATAAAGCGCTTATAAATCACTTTGAAGTTGGTAGAAATAAATATTAATGGTTCAATTTTCAAGGAAGTTAAAGTCAGTTTCTTCTTCTGTTCCCATAAGTAAAAAAGAGAGCTCTGTTTTATTTAGAAAAGAATCCATAATTTATTAGTAATAATTGATGTTTCTCAAAATAGTCATAGGACTATTTATTATATAAAATCAGACTATTTATTTTAAAAAGAGCACTCTTTGAAAATACAACAGGGAGGTTTACATGATAAAAGTTTTGTATAAAACTTCTTTAGGAAACATAAACCTGATTCTAATACTTTGAGATACTAAAGTTACCTGCTTCACCAAGGTCTGCTCAGGGCCTTCCTTAGAATAAGGAGAGAAAAAAGTAAGGTTTTCAGGTACCAATTGCCTACCAGTGTTGGAGTCTGACCAACATTGTCCCATTTAAGTTATTCCTCCCTTCCTTTTCACATAGAACAAATAGGCTTAAGGGTTTTAGAAGCTGACCCAGCCCACATGACTAATGGGTAGCAAATTCAGGATTTCAAAGCTTGCCTGTCTATTGCAAACTTTTATTTTAGTCTTTGAAACAGGAAATGCAGAAGATTTTCTACAGGATGGATTTCAAGGACACAAAAAGGCCCTTCAGGTTTCCAAAATACGTAAGAAAAAAGGTCTTGAAAACCTATTCACTTACATATATTAGAAGGTCCCGGCCCTGGGACATTAAATTATCATGCCCCAAATTAATAATCAAATCTGGACTTGGTCTCCGATTTATTGTGCTTACTTTCCCTTTTGGAGATACTCAATAAAATAATATGAGCATTTTGGCCGGGCGCGGTGGCTCACGCCTGTAATCCCAGCACTTTGGGAGGCCGAGGCGGGCAAATCACGAGGTCAGGAGATCCAGACCATCCTGGCTAACACGGTGAAACCCCGTCTCTACTAAAAACATACAGAAAATTAGCCGGGCGCAGTGGCGGGCACCTGTAGTACCAGCTACACAGGAGGCTGAGGTGGGAGAATGGCGTGTACCCAGGAGGCGGAGCTTGCAGTGAGCCGAGATCGCACCACTGCACTCCAGCCTGGGCGACAGAGCGAGACTCCGTCTCAAAATACTAATAATACTAAGAGCATTTTGTTCCCTGGATCTAAATGCTTATTTTTCAGTGAAATACTTGAAACCACAGCAGTCATTGGTACCTCCTTTTGAGATGGTTTATTGTATCCCTTCCAGAGGTTATGGGCCATGTACGATTTTCATAAAAGGATGTGAGAAGACAAGAAGACCAAGCCATTACATCAAGTTGAGAATCCGGTTCACTGTATAGGGATACCCAGCTGAATGAAGCAGGGAGTAGGAGCTAAACTTCAGCCCACACGTTACCCTATGGTGCTGTGCTGAATCCACCTAAAGCGAGGTGTCATTTCTAATTTGAAAAAGGAAACATAAAGGCTCACACAGGACCTGGCAAGTCCCTGAAGGTTAGGAAGAGAAGGGAAAAACGTGTTTGGACATAAAGCTTTTCACATTCTATCAGTCATTAATTAAAGGAATTGAATCAAAGTCTGTTTAAAAATAATGAAATCGCCGGGCGCGGTGGCTCACGCCTGTAATTCCAGCACTTTGGGAAGCCGAGGTGGATGGATCACCTGAGGTCAAGAGTTCAAGACCAGCCTGACCAACGTGGAGAAACTCTCTCTTTACTAAAATTTTCTACTTAAAGCTAATTGATGAGAATGCTTGTTAATTCGGTAAATCAATGTCAGCCTAAGGAGATGTCTTTTGTTGGCACTGGAGAGTATCATTTTATTTCAGGGGAAAATGTTTAGTAGAACCATCAGCGTGCTATCCTATTTCACTCTGGGATATGAGAACTATTACTATGGGAGCCAGTAAATATTTAGAAAAATGGTTCTGTGTAAGGTGGGACAAATAGAAAACTCTCATATGTTTTGATTGGATGATTGTGTTTTAAAAACCTTTCAGTCTGCTAGGAATAAAATACCATGACCGTGTATATACTACATTTCCAAAAATTATCACACCATCACTGTGACAGATTTTGGAGCATCTCTGGAGAAACTCTTTTGAACACTAAGCTATCAAGTCTTAACTTCAGGGATATATAACTGGCATTTTCCATTTTAAAGCGAAATACTTTTGAAATTCTAACAATACTACCCATTTTTGGAGTACCAAGTACCATACTAAGTAGTTTGCATACATAATGCCTATATTCCCAAAAAAGAATACTTCAAATGTTGTATGTTACTATTTCCTTTTTATCACTGAGGAAATTGAGGTGCAAAGAGGCCGAAGGGACTTACCTAATTTCATTTAACTAATTACTGGTAGGCTAAAGATTCAAATCTATGCTGTTCCTGATTTCAAACCTGAGCTCTTGCCATGTCACAGAACTCACCCTTTCAGCAGGCTTCTACTTAGGGGAGAATGTGGTATTTCAGCCAACCAAAATGTTATCATAAGATATAAAAAAAAAAAATCTTAGATTGAATATATGAATTGATACATTCTCCTACTATTTCCCAAAGTATATCATGGCTATCTTTGAATTACAAGAAATCAGACTGGAAATGTGGAGTTCCTACTTACTTGTTCCAATAATTTTTGTCCATTGAGGTGAGCCTGTATCACAGCATCGTTAACAAGCAAGTGAAAGTTCAGGAGCACATGTTCAACGTCGTACGTTCCATGCATTGCATCTGACAGTTCTTCCAGTGACCGGATGTATGCATGCCAGGGTGGATTAAGCTCCGCCATGTGTGCCAGGCAGCCTCGCATGACATTGAGGCAGTATCCCATACAAGGCTTACTGAGCGTCAGGCCCTGGCAGTGTGGGCAGTACTGCATCTTCAGGAGGGCTCTGCTGCACTCTTTGGAGAAGTGCAGATAGTCTGTGGTGTTGATGACTTCAATACCCAGATTGAGTGCCTGCAGAAAGGTGCGGCTGGGCAGCAGGGACCTCCCCATCTGTCCCATTACTCTTTTAGGAATATTACCAAATGGACTCACATCCCGGCGAGCCATCCGGATGCATTCTGAGTATTCCAGGGAACTGTCAGTCACACCAGGGTTAATGAGGTGATTGTAGACCAGAGGGAAAAGACTGTCAAAAAATCTGTTTACAAATTCTTCAGGATTAACATCTGCACCAAACAAATACAGCCCCACATCAGTGAAGAACTCCTGAACCGAAGCAGCAGCCTCCAAGGCCATGTTCCTGTAGGTATTGCAAAAAAGTATACTGGTATAATTTTCTGCTTGTTTGATGAGAGTTTCAAGGGTTTCTGTAACACAAGCAGAGGTAAATGATGAGAAGACTTAGTATTCATGTTAACACTGTCCATCTGCTCCAGATATTAAATGACTCATCAAAACTAATCTAAGGATCTAAATTGTAATTCTCAGCCTACTCAACCAAATTCAGCTTTCCAAGGATAATGACCGGACAACAATGACCATTGCCTACAACACACACATTTTATAGAGATATATTTCTAGAATCAAAGTCTGTTTAACAGTAATGAAATCACTGGGTGCGGTGGCTCACGCCTGTAATTCCAACACTTTGGGAAGCTGAGGGAGGTGGATCACCTGAGGTTAAGAGTTTGAGACCAGCCTGACCAACATGGGGAAACCTCCTCTCTACTAAAAATACAAAAATTACCCAGGCATGGTGGCAAACGCCTGTAATCCCACCTACTCAGGAAGCTGACACAGGAGAATCATTTGAACCCGGGAGGCGGAGGTTGCAGTGAGCTGAGATTGCACCATTGCACTCCAGCCTCAGTGACAGAGCAAGACACCATCTCAAAATTTTAAAAAAGTAATGAAATAAAAAATAAGTTACATGTATGATAGTTTCTTACTTTATTCTATAGTCGTTCATAACTATTCATTTCTATCACTAATGATAGATAAAAGTATCATTGAGAAATGTATTTCATAATCTGACTTCACTATTTATAGAAGATGGTCACATTAAGTACTTAATTCACCCCGTGCTATATTTTTATAATTTTTAAAATCTTTTTCTTTTCCAGAAGGAAAGCTAGTAGATTACACACTGGTTGCTACAAAGGGAGGTTAGATTCTCAAAGGAAAACCAGACAATCCTAAGACCTCCTCACATGTTCTAACTAAAGAGAAAGTAAAGCATTCATTTTCAAAGTATCCATAAATTATCACACTTTGTTAAGCAGTGTGAAACCCATAAGTGCTATTATTTGATGAAAATAAATTATCATGACCACATCATTAATCATATCCTTTTTCTTATCATCTTATCTTCAAAGACTTTACTGTGGAATATTTTGTTTCTTACTTAAATAACTGATGATCTCAAGTCAATTTATCCACAGAAAGAACCAAGAATAATTTATCCACAAATTAAGGGAGAAAATCTAAAAAAGAAAGTTGGAATAATTAACAAGTCAAAATGGTACATCAAAATGAGGCATTAAGCAACACTAAACACCTTGGATATATTAGTAATTATATTTCATAATTAGCCTAAACAAGGATACTGGACTGTTTCAATATATAATAATAAAACATATTCAATAAAATTATCTCCTATAGTCCCAATCCTATAGTCACTTTTAATTAGGTTGCAAAAGATCATGCAATAACTTAGTAATCAAAACACTGTTTGAGTATATTACAAAAATAGATGTAAGAAGAGTAGGAAACAACAAAATGGAATAACAAAATGCAGAGGTGCAGAGAGAGCTACTAATGAAGGAGAACTGTGTCATGAATATGCCATAGAGTACAAGTACAAATAAATAATAATACAATATCATGAATTCTGACACTGATCTAATTCACATTGAGTTCCAGGCTTTAGTGTGATATATTAAGGTGCATCTACCCTGCAATCAAAGGTAACAGCTTTCAAAAGTAATTGCAATTCTGTTTCAACAGAGTCCTGTATAAATTGTTAGGTAGAGCTCATGTGTTATCTGTGCATCGCTAGTAACTAGCTCCTCAATAAAAATATGAAAGAACGAAAATGGGATGATAATGAGAAGGCTTCAATTGAGATTAGCAGCTCTATCATATCAGTCACCATTAATGCCAGGTTTCCCCAAATGGCCTGATCACCTGGGCTTCATGGGGAAAAAATACCGATTGTCAGGTCTCTGCATTTGAAATTCTAACTCAGTAGGTTTGTCTTGGTTCAGGAATCTATATTTAACAAGCAGCCCAGGTGATTCTTTTAACCTGGCCAGTTTTTGAAACATTGCGTTTGCAAATATGTGCAAAACATTCTCTCTGCTCTTACAGAGTTGTTCAGCAAGCATTCCACTATGATAACCTGACCCACAGCTGCAATCTCAGCCACTACACTCTGCTTTCACAGACCCACAGGACAAAGTGTGAAAACGGAATTGAATCTTTGTGGCTTGAACTACAATAAAGCTGCTAAGCCTGTATGTTTCTCCTTAAAATAGGTCATTTTTCTGAGCAGTTTGTGTGTGGCTATGAATCGCCAAGTGGGTCACAAATAATTTTATTTACCAATAATGGTTACATCACAATGCTTTAAAATTATTTAATTTGTTAAAGATAAAATAAGGATAGATTCAAAGATACCCTATATCACAGGCATTCTTAAATGCTTTCCACCTAGGTTTCTAAGATACGTGCTATATGTGTTCATGTAACTGACAATTGCCATATTATTCTTAGTGGAATAAAGGTTGAACGTGGCTGAATCAGGCAATACTGATGTTCCATCAGATTTCTGCCAACTCTAAATGATGCTTACACGTGCAATTTTTATAAAGGCAAGGATAAAATATTTTTAAATAAATTTCAGCCCAATTAATTTATAACATAATGATTTAGGAAAATATGGAGTTTATCTTTAAGTAGCCCTAATGGGTATGTTTTACAAAGTAATTTATATTGTAAAAGCAACGTTGAAGAGAATATATTTAATATTTAGGAGTTTCCATTCAAAATAAAAATGAGTAAAGCACTTCCAAATATCATTATTTCTCTTTTAAGGCCACTGTGTATTATTAGCAACAAACTAATTCTGATTACTCTTCTGAGTTTGTAATTAAAAATAAATTTCTGAACAAATTTTACAGTTTTTGTGTGATTTTAGAGTAGTTTTTCTCTGATTCAATTTTATTCTTTAAAACAAAACAACAACCAAAAAGAACTTGATAATAACTTCAGGAATCATATTACAGTGAAATTTTAAAAATTTCCCTAATACCACATGCATTAAAATTTTAGCTTTCATAAACTGTGTATTGACTTTACTACCCTTTGAAGGAGAGATTATATGTTATCAAATACAGTCATGTGCCTTGTAATGATGTTGTGGTGAATGACTAACTGTATATATGACGTTGGTCCCATAAGATTATAATGGAGCTGAAAAATTCCTACAATTTAGTGACATCATAGCCATCATAACATGATATTTCAACGTATTACATGTTTGTGGTAATGCTGGTATAAACAAAAATACCAGATTGCCAGTCATATAAAAGTCTAGCACATACAATTATGTACAGTACATAATATTTGATGATGATAATAAACAACTTTGTTACTGGGTGTTTACCATACTATTTTTTTATTGTTATTTTAGAGTGTATTCCATCTATTGATTTTTTTAAGTTAACCATAAAGCCACCTAAGTCAGGTCTTCCAGAGGAAGGTATTGTTATCATAGGAGAGGAAGGCATTGTTATCACATAGATGACATCTACATGCCCGTTATTGTCCCTGAAGCCCTTCCAGAGCAACAAGATGTGGAGGGGGAAGACGGTGATATTGATGATCCTGATCTTATGTAGGCCTAGGCTAATGTGTATGTTTGTGTCTTAGCTTTTAACAAAAAAGTTGAAAAAGTGAAAAAATAAATAAGTATTTAAAAATAGAAAAACAAGCTTATAAAGATATAAAGAAAACATTTTTGTACAATGAGTTTGTGTTTTAAGCTAAATGTTACTACAAAAAGTCAAAAAGTTTTTTAAAAATTGAAGTTTATAAAGTAAACTCTATAAACTACTGTAAGCCAAGGTTAATTTGTTTTTGAAGAAAGATTTTTAAAATAAATTTAGTGTAGCCTAAGTATACAGCATTTGTACAGTCTACAATAGTGTACAGTAATGTCCTAAGCTTTCATATTCACTCACCACTCAGTTACTGACTTACCTAGAGCAACTTCTAGTCTCGCAAGCTCCACTCATGTGATGTGCCCTATATAGGTGTACCTTTTTTTTTATTATTATTATACTTTAAGTTCTAGGGTACATGTGCATAACGTGCAGATTTGTTACATATGTATACTTGTGCCATGTTGCTGTGCTGCACACATCAACTCGTCAGCACCCATCAACTCCTCATTTACATCAGGTACAACTCCCAATGCAATCCCTCCCCCCTCCCCCCTCCCCCCTCCCCATGATAGGCCCCAGTGTGTGATGTTCCCCTTTCCGAGTCCAAGTGATCTCATTGTTCAGTTCCCACCTATGAGTGAGAACATGCAGTGTTTGGTTTTGTGTTCTTGTGATAGTTTGCTAAGAATGATGGTTTCCAGCTGCATCCATGTCCCTACAAAGGACACAAACTCATCCTTTTTGATGGCTGCATAGTATTCCATGGTGTATATGTGCCACATTTTCTTAATCCAGTCTGTCACTGATGGACATTTGGGTTGATTCCAAGTCTTTGCTATTGTGAATAGTGCCGCAATAAACATACGTGTGCATGTGTCTTTATAGCAGCATGATTTATAATCCTTTGGGTATATACCCAGTAATGGGATGGCTGGGTCATATGGTACTTCTAGTTCTAGATCCTTGAGGAATCGCCATACTGTTTTCCATAATGGTTGAACTAGTTTACAATCCCACCAACAGTGTAAAAGTGTTCCTATTTCTCCACATCCTCTCCAGCACCTGTTGTTTCCTGACTTTTTAATGATCGCCATTCTAACTGGTGTGAGGTGGTATCTCATTGTGGTTTTGATCTGCATTTCTCTGATGGCCAGTGATGATGAGCATTTTTTCATGTGTCTGTTGGCTGTATGAATGTCTTCTTTTGAGAAATGTCTGTTCATATCCTTTGCCCACTTTTTGATGGGGTTGTTTGTTTTTTTCTTGTAAAAGAACCACATGATTATCTCAATAGATGCAGAAAAGGCTTTTGACAAAATTCAACAGCCCTTCATGCTAAAAACGCTCAATAAATTCGGTATTGATGGAACGTACCTCAAAATAATAAGAGCTATTTATGACAAACCCACAGCCAATATCATACTGAATGGGCAAAAACTGGAAAAATTCCCCTTGAAAACTGGCACAAGACAGGGATGCCCTCTCTCACCACTCCTATTCAACATAGTGTTGGAAGTTCTGGCTAGGGCAATCAGGCAAGAGAAAGAAATCAAGGGTATTCACTTAGGAAAAGAAGAAGTCAAATTGTCCCTCTTTGCAGATGACATGATTGTATATGTAGAAAATCCCATTGTCTCAGCCCAAAATCTCCTTAAGCTGATAAGCAACTTCAGCAGTGTCTCAGGATACAAAATTAATGTGCAAAAATCACAAGCATTCGTATACACCAGTAACAGACAAACAGAGAGCCAAATCAGGAATGAACTTCCATTCACAATTGCTTCAAAGAGAATAAAATATCTAGGAATCCAACTTACAAGGGATGTAAAGGACCTCTTCAAGGAGAACTACAAACCACTGCTCAGTGAAATAAAAGAGGACACAAACAAATGGAAGAACATACCATGCTCATGGATAGGAAGAATCAATATCGTGAAAATGGCCATACTGCCCAAGGTTATTTATAGATTCAATGCCATCCCCATCAAGCTACCAATGAGTTTCTTCACAGAATTGGAAAAAACTGCTTTAAAGTTCATATGGAACCAAAAAAGAGCCCGCATCTCCAAGACAATCCTAAGTCAAAAGAACAAAGCTGGAGGCATCACGCTACCTGACTTCAAACTATACTACAAGGCTACAGTAACCAAAACAGCATGGTACTGGTACCAAAACAGAGATATAGACCAATGGAACAGAACAGAGTCCTCAGAAATAATACCACACATCTACAGCCATCTGATCTTTGACAAACCTGAGAGAAACAAGAAATGGGGAAAGGATTCCCTATTTAATAAATGGTGCTGGGAAAATTGGCTAGCCATAAGTAGAAAGCTGAAACTGGATCCTTTCCTTACTCCTTATACGAAAATTAATTCAAGATGGATTCGAGACTTAAATGTTAGACCTAATACCATAAAAACCCTAGAGGAAAACCTAGGTAGTACCATTCAGGACATAGGCATGGGCAAAGACTTCATGTCTAAAACACCAAAAGCAATGGCAGCAAAAGCCAAAATTGACAAATGGGATCTCATTAAACTAAAGAGCTTCTGCACAGCAAAAGAAACTACTATCAGAGTGAACAGGCAATCTACAGAGTGGGAGAAAATTTTCGCAATCTACTCATCTGACAATGGGCTAATATCCAGAACCTACAAGGTGTACCTTTTTTAAAAAAAATTTTTATACCATAATTTTATGGCATTTTATACCACAATTTTACATACTTTAAGTTCTAGGGTACATGTGCACAACGTGCAGGTTTGTTACATATGTATACTTGTGCCATGTTGGTGTGCTGCACCCATTAACTCGTCATTTACGTTAGGTATATCTCCTAATGCTATCCTTCCCCCTCCCCCCTCCCCACAATAGGCCCTGATGTGTTATGTCCCCCTTCCTTGTGTCCAAGTGATCTCATTGTTCAATTCCCACCTATGAGTGAGAACATGCAGTGTTTGGTTTTCTGTTCTTGCGATAGTTTGCTGAGAATATATATATTTTTATATACGATTTTTGAGACAACATCTTGCTCCATCACCCAAGCTGCAGTGCAGTGCCAGGATCATAGCTCCCTGTAGCCTAAACCTTCTGTGCTCAAAGCAACCCTCCTGCCTCAACTTCCCAAGTAGCTGGGACTACAGGTGTGTACCACCATGCCAGGCTAATTTTTATTTTTTATTAATTTTTTGTTGAGATGGGGTCTTGCTATGTTGCCCAGGCTGGTCCCAAACTCCTGGCCTCAAGGTATCTGCTCACTTTGACCTCCCACAGTGCTAGTATTACAGGCTCATTCTATACCATCCTTTTACTGTATCTTTTCTATGTTTAAATATGCTTCGATACACAAAGATTTACCACTGCATTACAAACACCTAGAGTATTATAGTAACATGTCATACTGGTTTGTAGCCTAGGAGCAATGAACCTATACCATATAGCCTAGGTGTGTGGCAGACTGTAAGGTCTAGATCTGTCTAAGTATACTCTGTTATATTTGCACAATGGTGAAATTGTCTAATGATGTATTTCTCCAAACAAATCTCTGTACTTCAGTGGCGCACAACAGTGTCAATATTCTGTTTATTTCCTGAATATCTGAACACAAAATAGATTTTATTTAAGTAATCTATTGCATTAGTTTTTCACCATGCTATTAACTTACCACAATATTAAAAAATTGGGGGGCTTTCAATATGTATTAAATCTGATATTGAAATATTCCAGCTAACTGAATTATCTAAATATATGTAATGTACATATTTTTATATATTTGTGATCACATATATTTCTTAAATCCAACCAATAAAAAACTGTAAACTATTGGTCTATACATAATTGATTATTCAATGCTTAGGGACAAACATATTTTGAAATTTTTTGTCCTAATCACTTCATAAAATTTTAATATGTAAACACCTATCAAAAGTGAACAATCTAGGAGCTAAGCCATTGAATAATTTTGTGCTAATTTTTTATTAAAATTGGTAAAATCAGAAATTGAATTTACTACAGCTACTTGTTTGTATTAACTTTGAATTTGTAAAACTATTACTTTGTTCTTATACCACGTTTACCAAGGAGTTGAATATTTCCATTTTACTGAATTAACATTTTGATATTAGCAAGAATTTAAACTTTCAAAATAATTGTCAAGTAACAAAATATGTGCTGTTGTCCAAAAATATAATAGACATATAAAATAATTGTTTATAAATCCAAGATAGGTTAGGTGCTGAACAATTAATCACATCTACTTAATTATGAAAGAGAAACTACGGTTTCTTTCATTACAAAGTTATAATACATAAAAATACCTCTCACCAAAGCTATATAAGTAGTAGCTTTGTATTCAAGCATTAAAAATTATAGCACACATTGAAAATAAACATTTTCCAGTCTTGCTTAAGGAATTTAAGAAACAGATTAGGAATAAAAACTATCCTTTTGTGTTTTTCATTGAGAATTTCAATAAGCTCTTCTTTCCAGTGATATCAGAACAAGTCTATCAAGAAAGAATAACTTCCAATTTTCCTTATAATGCCTGAGTGGTAGATTGAATTAAAGGCTGCAAGTGCAATCTAATTACTGTTTAAATATAGAATGTAATTTTTCCCAGTCTTATGGGAAAATTAATTTATCTACACATAAAGTCATTTATGTGTTATCTCACTAAAAACTGGATTTGGAATGCATGAAGTTTATCTGCATCTATTTCCATTTTCAACATTAACATTCCGTTAATCTTAATTTAATGTCAAAACACCTAAGACTGAAAACTTTAACTGTTTTTAGCCCACATTCCTTTTAGAGATATTTTATTATACACACAAATGATTACTTACACAAATGAAGGATTTAACTTTAAATAAAACTGGTAGAGATAAAATCAAGTGATATCGATTTAAAATTAAATGTGAAAAATTTCAAAATCAGTGAAGATTCATATGCAGGTGGGTTTTTGTAATGAGAGAAACCTAACAGTCACAAGGATTTTATTAGTTTAAAGATAAAGTTGATTTTTAAAAGCAATGATTATGAATAACTGTTATAATAACCTCTCTGGCATGACATGAACTTATATTTTATGACTCTTTTAATGTTTTTTATTTTTGATATATGAATGTTTTAATTTAAAAAATTTGAAATTTCAACTATAATTTGAGGCCACAGATATGCTCAAATATAGCAATGAAATAGATTTTAAAATATTAACTCATATCAACCATAGAATATCAGATGATTTTACAAATTATATCTGGTTGAAGAGAAATTTTCAGAGCAAATTTGCATTTTGTGCATTACAACTCTCAAGTCACACGTTATGTTATTGCAATGGATAATTCATTACTACTCTGCTACTTTAGAGTTACTCGGTGCCTGAAATCATGTATCCCTCTATATTAAATTATACAGATAGATGAATAGGTAGGTAGATCATTTTAAAAGTAATTTTATAACCAGTTTTTATCACACACATTACAATGAATTTTAATTTCATTTCCTTTTTTTCTAAAAAAAAGTACTTCTGAATAATTTTAATAGTAATAATTCTTTTGATTTTCAGAAGACTATTATAGCCACTTGAAGCTATGTATATTTAAATAAAAGAAGCAACTACCTAATTCTCCAGACTGGAAGTGTTTATAGTGAATTTTTCCCTTATATTTGCATATTGCCTCATTTTTTTCCAAAAAGTAAAATGTGCAAAGTATCTTAGAATATTAATTTAATGACATTTTCAAATGTTATGCAGTATGATTTATAATATAATTCTCCAGAAATCAGTCATCTATATAAATAAATAATGAGTGGGATATTAATCTGTATCATCAAGAATTAGCATTTTGGTAATTAATCTGATCTTCTAGGATAAGCACTGCATGGAAAAATGCCCTCTTAACTTTCTTCCTCCCTCATTTCCCTCCTCATTAATTTGGCCTTCATGGTGCTTCACATTTATTTCTAATATTATTTTACAATTATTTATGTTCTGAAAATCAACTTGATTTTAGCAGAAATTTAAATTCGATTAAGCACTTGTGTAACGATACAATCAGTTTCAAACAACTAATCACTGATTGTTTCATGAATTATTGTGGGGTGAAGATTTTAAATCAAATTTTTATCTTTAAGCTCAGAAACACAATCTAGAACTACAAAGGAGCTATACAGAAGAGTTTCTTACTCACAACTTTATGTTTTTATACAGAACAAGTAAACCAATATCCTTTATTGGTGGTTCTCCTTCCTCTTTTTCTTTGGGTGTTTTAGTTAATTCATACATGAAAACATGGTTCTTCTTTATTTAAATAAACAAAAGCTTTCATTCTGCTAACTCATACATTTTCTCTATTTGAAATCTCAAGAGAATGAGATGTTCTATATTTTTGGCTTTCATTGGCACACTGTCCATTCCCTAAAGTGTATTCAAATCTAGTTTCTTTTGATACTCATTCTTTCATTCATCCATTCAACCAATATATTTTGAGCACCTGTTTTAGACTTTGAAGCTAAAACTGAATAAGCCATACAAGCTTCTGTCCTTACAAAGCTTAGAATCTACAGAATAGAAGATGAAGTATAAAAGCAAACAGATATATAAATGATTTATTGTTATGTTAGATATTACAGAGGGAAAAAAGAGGGTAGGGGATGAAAAGGGAAGAGCGCTGTTTTCTAAAGATCAATTTGCTTATAATCAATTGACCAAAAGACAATCAAAAGCAAGTTCTTAATCTTATTCTCAATAGGAAACTTTCTGAGTTTACCAAATACATCCAAACTGTAAGCAATATTTGATCATTTGCTAATTAAAACATTGATTTGGACAAACTGGTTTGGGCAAAGTGATTTTCTACAGATTGGCTATTTTATTTTACTCTGAGACAAGGTCTCATTCTGTTGCCCAGACTAGAGTGCATTGGCATAATCTTGGCTCACTGCAGCCTCAACTGCCTAGGCTCCAGAGACTCCCCAACTTCAGCCTCCCAAGTCTCTGGGACCACAGACATGCACCACCACCATGGTCAGCTAATTTTTGTCTGTTTGTTTGTTTGTAGAGACAGTGTCTCTACATTGCCCAGGCTGAGATTGGCCATTTTAGATAGAGTGAGCTGGAAAACCCTCTCTGAGGAAGCAACATTTGAGCGGAGGCCTCGATGATGAAAAAGAGCCAGCTATGAAAAGATGAGTGGTTAGGATGCTCAGAGAAGGTAGAGTGCAAGGTTATGAGGTGCAAAGAAGGTTGTTGACTATGCAAAAACAGAGGAAAGTCAATGTGAGTGGAGCTCAGTGAGTGAGAGGAGAGAAAGGTCAGAGAAGTAGGCAGAGGACAGATTTCAGATGGCCCCACAGATCATGGTAAGGGGATTCGATTTTATATGTGGAATGTGAAGCACTGGGGAATTTTAAATATGGAGAAATGTGATGCTGTTCATGTCTTAAAGGATAACAGTGGCTGATATATGGAGCATGGACTGCTGAGCGGGTGTAAGAGTGAAAGCAGAAAGCCCAGTTTAAAGGCTGTGCTAACAGTATGGGTGACAGTCATTGGGCTGTCGTACTGTGGTATTGGTGGAGGTGTATGCTGCAATCAGTGATCAGATTGGCCGTATGTACTGAATCATAGGCAAAATAACTCGTGGTTGTTTGGAGGGAGATATATAGGAAATGGATAAATGAAGAATAAATCTGAAGACTGGGCCTCAGTATCTGGATGCATAGTGGTACCATTAACTAAGATAGGCAAGAGTATGCAGGCTCCGTGTTTGTGTGTGGTGGGTTTGAAAATTAAAGGTTTTGTTTTGGACATGTTACCAATTAGAAAATCAAATAAATGTATCAATATACAATTAGATATAATGGGAGTCTCAGGAAAAGTTGAGGTTGTTGATATAAATCTGAAAGTGACTGTTATGGAGAATACAGTCATGGTACTGGATGAAATAATTGAAGGGGAAAAGATAGGGAAGAGTGGAGAGATTCAGGAAAAGAAGAGTAACCAGTAAGAAGAATGAGAATAAGAAGCCAAAGAAGTAAAAAGAAAATCAGGAAAATGGAGTGTCCCAGAAATCAAGGGAAGAAAATAATGCAAGCAGAAGAAAGTAATCTATCATATCAAATGCTATTAAAAGGGCAACTGAGATGAGGAATAATTGACCATGGGAACTGATGACAGAGAAGCCCTTAGCAACCTTGATAACAGCTGCCTCAGCAGAATGTGAGCAGAAAAGAACAAGAACTGAGGCAACATTATAGGCAACTTCTTGCAAATGTTTGCTCTAATGGAAGCAGAAAACCAAGGCAGGCACCGGAGTGGGCTACGAGGTCAAAGGTTTTTGCTTGCTTGAGGAAGGAGAATTTACTGAATATTCACATATGGATAGGAATACATTGACGACTGAGCAGGCAGGATGGAATTGCAGGAGGAAATTCCTTGAGTAAGCAAAAGGATGTGATCTAGGGCATTGACAGAGACTAAAATATTGGATAAATAAGTAGATGTTGCAGTTGCCAAGAATAATGTCAAGTGAAGTCAAGAGAAAGAGTGTGAGTCAGGTAACAAAATGTTGAATTGCTAGGGAACACGACCAGAAGTCTGGTAAATGGTAGCATGGAAGCTGGACAGGCAGTGAATCTTCTGCCAGGCAAAGGGGATTTGCTGGAACAAAATGTGGATCCAGGAGCACAGCACCCCCAACCAAAGAGGACGATCCTGTTTGTTTCCTATTGCTGCTGTAACAAATTACTAATAATTTCCCAGCCTAAATAACAGAAATTTATGCCTTCTCAGTTCTAGATGCCAGGCATCCAAAAGCAGTGTCGCTAGGCTGAAATCAAGGTGTGGTCTGGGCTGCAACTGCCTCTGGAGGTTCTGGAAGAGAATTCATTCCTTTCTTTTTCCAGCTGCTGGTGGCTGCTGCCATTTCTTGGCACTCCTTGGCTTATATCCACATCACTCTAATCTCACATTGTTTTCTGCGTGTGTGCATGTGTGAAATCTCCCTAAGACTCTCTTTTAAAGATTCATGTGACTATTAGGACCCACCCAGATAATTCAGGATAATCACCCCATCTCGTGATCCTCCATTCAAGCACATATGCAAAGACTTTTTTTTTTTTCTTTTTTCTCCATGTAAGCAACATCTCAAAGATTCCAGGGATTTGTCCCTGATATCTTTGGGGCCCAATATTCAGCCTACTACAATACGGATCACAGAAGACAAAAAAATGAAATTAAAAATTCTACACTTAATTTGCAACATCAGGAGACAATGACTGTAGTCCAGGGCCTCCCATGTACTGATTATGTGAGCCATTTAACCTTTCTAAGCGTCAATTTTGTCTGTAATAAAGTGGATGTAATCGTGTCTGCTCTGACCAAAGGCAGGGTAGCTGTGAGATTCAACTGAAATGAAATTCAGCATGGTGACTAGTGATTCTTTCTCTTCTTATGTTCACAGACTGCTCAGAACAATGTTCTAAAACTGACTGTACCCTCCTGCCTTTCCTGTGTGCTCATGAATCTGTTGAGGCAGGAATCGTGTCCTCCTATTCATCTTTCTATCTCCCAAACTTTTTCCCAATAGCGGCCTCTGTACATTCTGATAGGCTTCGGTTCAAATGCCCCATAATTAGATGCTAGGCCCATGAGCGTAAATTTCCTGACTTCCTTGCCCCTCACTTACTCTCATCAGAAAACAGGTATAATAATGGCACCTATCTCATAGAACAGCTGTGAGAATTCAATGAATTTGTACATGCTACCTACTTGCATAGTGCCTAAAGGTAGAATGTGCTGAAAAATCATGAAGGAATGATAATAATAATCCCTAACTTGTGTCATGTACTTGCCATGAGCTAGATGATTCATTAAGTTCTTTTGGAAAATTAATGTACTTAATTCTCCAACTCATGATGTGGGTACTCTTACTAGTGCAACAACCATAATAATACTGTGTATATTAGTAAACATAGCACACATGATATTATTAATCATTCCTACTTTGCAGATGATCAAGTTGAAGCACTGAGAGCGTAAGTGATTTGATCAAGGTTTATACAGAAAGTGGCAGAGCCTGGATTTGAACCCTGAGTATTTGGTTCCAGATTCTGGGTTCTGAACCATATGATATACTATCATTTTTTAAATAATCTGACACCCTATATAAAATAGCTGAGAAAGGCCATTTGGGATAGATGTACACAGAAACAAAATAAAACAAGACAAAACTTTATCTATATAATTGAACAAAATGCAAACATTTCACTGTTAACTTAGCATATTAAGATATTATGTATGATAAACCAAATTAGCTATTGAAATTGTTCTTTTTCAAAAATCAATTAATATTATAAATATGGCAAATATAAAGAGAAAGCTCTGTGTTGCACTGAAGTCAACTCAGCTGAAAATTTTCTAATATTTCTAATTATGAAGTGCAAAACTGCATTCTCATCTCTGGGAAAGAAAGATAGTGTTTAAGATCTTTATCACCAAATACACTGTGGAGAAAAAAATAAATATTGTTGCTCTTCTACCACTCTTCCCCCTGCAAAAAAAAAGTCCATGTCAAAAGATAATATAAGAGAAAATAAACTAATATTTAGTTAGAACAAGAAGGTAAAGTTAAATTCAGAGAAAAGATTTAGATTATAGGAAATCCTGCTGGTGATGCTGCAGAAATCCCACTAGAAATGATGGAAGAGCTAGGCAGGCAGAGAGGAATAGTTGATGGGGTCAGATTGTCACTGAAATGGTATTGAGATTTCTGCCAACCTCTTCCTAATGAAATGCAAGGGCTTCATCTCAACATTCAGAGTCTCCTAGTAAATCTAGCTTCTAAAGCTAGTGACGCATTCTCTTATACCCTTTATTGGTAAAAATTTTGTTTCTTTCACTCATTCCTCTACATCCTAGGCCAGATTGTTCAAAGTCTTGGTTCTTGTTTCTTATTATCTTGTTCAAAATATAGCACCAGTTTTACAATGGTGATCGCTCTCACATTTACATATGTAGCTCAGCAATCACCAAAGTTTTTGGTCTCAGAATACTTTACACTCTTAAAAATTTATTGAGAAACCCAAAGCTTGTACTGTGGTGGGCTACATATGTATACATAAATACATATTATCCACGTGTATTATTTTAAAAATAAAAACTGATAATTATTTTAAAACATTTAATCCATTAAGAGAACCATAATAAACATAATGATACCAGATTACTGGTTTTGTAAAAAAAAAAAAAAGAACTGTATTTTCCAAAACAAAAAATGTTAGTGTGAAGAATATCATTGTTCTACATCATTGCAAATTTCATTATTGTCTCGCTTAATAGAAAAGAGCTATATTCTCACATCTATTTCTGACTTCAATCTGTGAACAGCATCTTGTTTTGGTCAAGGTATATGAAGAAAATCCAGCCTCACACAGATGCAGTTGACAAAGGCAGCCTTTTCATTTAATAGACTTTCCAGATCATTGTTAACATTGTTCTTTGATATTACACCAAAACATGACAAGCGATTGTTTCTTCAAGATTAAGTGTAATACGGAATCAAAAAGCATACCAAAGTACTTTCCATAATCTGTTAACCCTTTGGTCAGTCTTTTATTACGAATGGTTCTCTTACCCATTCAAGACATTGTAATCCATGCATTGACATGTTAGTTCACAAGTTATGCAGATTTTCCCAACTTTGACACATTTCATCACTCTTTTTTTTGGAGACGGAGTCTTGCTCTGTTGCCCAGGCTGGAGTACAGTGTTGTGATCTCAGCTCACTGCAACCTCCGCCTCCCCGGTTCAAGTGATTCTCCTGCCTCAGTTCCCCGAGTAGCTGGGATTACAGGCAGGTGCCTCCATGCCTGGCTAATTTTTGTATTTTTAGTAGAGATGAGGTTTTACCATGTCGGCCAAGCTGGTCTAGAACTCCTGACCTCATGATCTACCCTCCTCGGCCTCCCAAAGTGCTGGGATTACAGGCGTGAGCCACCATGCCCAGCCTCATCACATTTTTAAGTACTGGAAACTGTCAAGGTCATGGCGATGAATGTAAGTTTTCTAAATGTCCAATTTTCTCTTAAAGCTCAAATATAATTGCTAGCAGCAAATACAGTACATTGTTTTCCTTGAAGCTACAGACTAATTTTGTTCAATTTTAAGAAAACTTTAGCCAAATACTCAAGTCTGGATTACCATAGCTTGCCTGTCAATCACTTTGTTCATGAAAAAAAAAATGGTATTTAGAAAAAAAAATGTGGCTAATTCAGCTTGCAACTCAATTGCAAAAGTATCTTTCATTGAGAGAGCCATTATACTTTGGTACGCAGACCACTTGCTTTATGAAATCTTATCATTTCATGACATAGAACATGAAATATATGTGTAATTGAGAGTTTATATTTAACAGTCAATAATTTTTGCTGTTTTATCCGGACCTTCTAAAATGCAATGGCCTTTAAAAATGTGAGTTTGTGGAGGTAAAACATACAGTGATTACTATTAAGAGTATGGTTTGATGCCACCAATTTAATTTGTGCTAAAACCCCAGCAGTTTTGCTCACCATTGCTTTTGTACTATAAATGCAAATGCAAATACAGAAGAAAAGGTAAACCATGACTTCAGAGTATTATGAAACAGTTTTGATCTCACAAACACTCTGAAGTTTCCGGAACCCCAGACCACTTTGAGAATTGTTGCTGAAGCAAATATTTCTTACCAGAGATTCTATCTCTTTTTCAATGTATAACATATAAACCTGGATCTGTATTTGCCAATTATTTCCCTCTATGGTTTCAGCATCTTTCTGACCTCCTTCTTTTGTATATTAGGATCAACCATCTAAGCATCTGGACTTAAAGTCTTAGAACTTTTATTGCCCTTGTCCAGTTAGTCATCAATAGCTGTTCTCATGACACGTGTATACCTATGTAACAAAACTGCATGTTCTGCATATGCACCTCAGAACTTAAAATATAATAAATAAATAAATGTTGATTTCTTTAAAAAATTATTTCTCATTGCCAGCTATTACCTTAATATCTCTCTTATCCACTGCGGATTACTAAAAGAGCTTCCATCAGTTCCTCAGTCCACTTTTTCCTCAGCTCAATATTGAGCACTTTAAATGTTTTCATACTTCTTTCCATTTATTTATTAAAATACAATGTTTACCCCAGGACAAAGTCAAACTCCATAGAGCTGAGTAAACTAGTACAATTTGATTTACATTGTAGAGTCTCCAAAACATGCCTAAAAAGAATATCCAAGTGCTAGAAAAGACATTTTGTTAGGTAGCACATGGCATTCTAAACCAAAATGAATTAATTGAACTTGGAGTTTCTCAAATTACATAATGATAGCTTACCTCAATCTTTTCCTTTAAAGTCAGCTCTATAGGATCCACAAATGTACACAAAAACCCAAACTCCTAACATCCTTGAAATAACTATCACAGCTTAATTTCCTGTGCCATCATATTAATTATATTTTTATTATGTCTAATCACTACAAGTCATTGATCATATTTATTGTTCTAAGAATTGTCATTAATTTGCATCCTCTTTTTGGTGCTAGAACATTTTGGTGGAGTTTTTAAATCTAAATAACAGTATATTAATATGAATCACTAATGAAGTATCTCATCTCCTCTTCAATTCATGGTTCTTGGGGTATCTGCCTACAGTATAGTATTTAAAATATATCTGTTTGTTTCTATTAGCTTTCTAGCAATGGCTAAGGAGTTTCATTGGGCAACACAAAAATAGTCTCCAAGTCATCATACAAATGCACGCTAAAGTATAATAGTGATGAATTCTAACCACCAAATGCTCTAATATAAAGTAACTTAAAATAGTTTAAATTCTATTCTGCAGTCTCCTGATTTTACCGCATCCTGAGTCCTACACATCTGCTAGATCATATTGCCAAGTGTCATAGTTGAGTGATTCCTACAGTTACAGGTTGAGAAACAGAGGGAGAAATGAGTTGAAAGCATTCACTCCAAAGTTACAGACAGTTTAATAAATATACTGTTTCTACTTTGACATGAGAGAAACTTCCTCAGAAGGTAGGCAATCTTTTAGACCATTACATTCTTTCCAAATAGCTGGAGAAAAAATTGCAATTCTTTCTGATAACTAAAATGGGTTATAAAGCACAAAATCAATCAGACCAAGAACAGTCTGTTTTACTACAACATCCATTTCTGCTTTCATAGCTGTTATCAGAAAATACTCCAACAGTAACATAGTCAAAAGTAGAAAGAATAGGGTGTAACAATTATGTGATTTTTGCTATGGGATGCTAGCAGCCCTTTTTAAATGCACTAGAAATATATATTTGAAAACAAAGGTCCTTCCAAAGATATGACTTGTAGAAATCTAAATTCTAAATAATTATGATTTCAAAGATATGACTTTAGAAACAATACGAATTTTCTCTGTGAACACTTACCAATTCAAAAAATGGTATATTTATTCAAGAGTTACTTAAATAAGAATAAAATCCCTTAATGCTGCAATTTTGCAGGGCAAGATCAAAGTACTTGGAAGACCAGTATATTAAAAATGCAAAAGAACTTGACAGATGAACTAATTCACTTCCCAAATGCCCCCATAACCAGTTCAGGGACTTGAGGTTCTCTTCTATTAAAAACAAACAAATATAAACAAAATCTTCCACTTTAAAACCTTTCTCAGTGCCCAGTTGTACATCTAATATAATCAAAATATCATGGCCTTATAGATAAGGCACCAAATTCTATAGAACTGGAGTTAAAATCTATTTCTTTTTTAAAATTTGTTTTGTTGGAAA
This sequence comes from Macaca nemestrina, assembly GCF_043159975.1. NCBI lineage: Eukaryota > Metazoa > Chordata > Mammalia > Primates > Cercopithecidae > Macaca > Macaca nemestrina. Next base: position 21,991,749 of record NC_092140.1, read on the forward strand.
TTCACATTAGTTTCTGTGTGGAGCTGCAGTCATACATTTGAAAATCATTAAAAAGTACCAAGTATCATTTAGGAAGGTACTTACCAAGGTTGAGCTTTAATAAAAGGATCGAGCCATAATTCCTCTGTATTGCACCCCTGCTTATGATTCCGTTTTTCTTTCACTTGAAAGAATTATCTATTCGGCCTCCTACATCTTTTTCACAATGAACTCCGATACAACCATTAGCATTATATATTTTAACAGCTTTCCCACTTTGGTCATATTGCAGTCCACACTTGTTATTACTGCACTTCATTTTGCTTTTCTATTTTCAATTTGAATGTAGATTCCACTTTCACACAGCATGAGCATGCAAGCTGTTCCCTATCCATATATAGTGAAATGTTTTAGGCAAACATACAGATTGTGTACTTGGTTCCAATGACCTTAAAAAGCAGTGGTCCCTGTCCCTACTCTACCTCAACCTCGTAAGGTTAAGCACCAGCTCACTTCACTTATCACTCTATATCCAAGAACAGCTTCTTATCAAAAGCATTCTCTGGATGAAACTTAAAGCTAGCTTGGTAGTTTAAATAAAGTCAAATACAATTTGTGCAGTGTTTTCAAAAGCCTCCAAACGATGAAGATCTTTAGTCATCCTGAAAACATGAAGCCTGTTTCATTGTTCCAGAATGACAAAGTTACTCAGACATTGACATTCACTGCTGTGTGTGAGGGAGGGTACAAAAGAAAAATAAAAGTCACTTGATGAAATTTCACCAAGAGCATGTTAGTAAACATTCGATAGAATTTCCTCTAGTTAAACTACTGTAAGTTGCTACCCAGATGCCATATAGCTTTCAACCTGTATTAAAAACTGATTTTTTTTCCACTTTGTTTCTGAGTACATTTATATCCACGATGATATATTGGCTTGTTTTACTAGACATGACCTAGCATTATCCAACATTAAAACAGCCAAAGGCAGCCGGGCACGGTGGCTCATGCCTGTAATCTCAGCACCTTGGGAGGCTGAGAAGGGCAAATCACCTGAGACCAGGAGTTCAAGACCATCCTGGCCAACATGGTGAAACCCCATCTCTACTAAAAATACAAAAATTAGGCGTGGTGGCGGGCGCCTGTAAACCCAGCTACTCGGGAGGCTGAGGCAGGAGAATCGCTTGAACCTGGGAGGTGAAGGCTGCAGTGAGCCAAGATGGCGCCACTGCACTCCAGCCTGGGCGACAGAGGGAGATTCCATCTCAAAAAACCAAAACAAACAAAACAAATAAACAAAAATGCCAAAGGCTCCCATGATCTATGACAAACAGTTACTTCAGGATCCTGATTCACATCAAGACATTGAGATTCATTAGGTCCAGAAATCTGCACTTTTAGTACGTATTAGAAAACCGACTCTGACATTTCTAAAAGTCGAGCCACCCTGGAGTAAGATATACGGTGTTCTTTCTTGGGTGAAGCCTGACCTGTTTTCCACTCTTATCTCCTCCACTCTTTCATCTCTCCCCTCCTTGCCCCCCTGCCCTCTGCTTCCACCACACGTAGAGCTGATGCTCCAAACACAGAAACACGATACTGTTGCACCCTCTGAACCCTTCACACAGTTCAGTTTTTCTATCTTTTTCTACCTGGAACACATACTCATCATTAAGAGCAAACCCCACGCTACACAGGAAGTCTCCTCAATCCAATTAGGCTATTAGTTGTATATTCTACTATGTCACACCACTGTGTGAATATCGCTTTGTAGGTAATACACATATTGCAGTACTTTATAATTAGTTGCTAACGTCCCTACATGTCCCACTATACCTATAGTCTGTGAGGTCAAAGATCATACTTTATTCATCTTGTACTTCTAAGCACCAGGCATGCAATACAAGAGGTTTGTAATAATTGGTTTCTGAGCCAAAAATTGAATGTTAGTATGGAAATTCTTTTTCAAGCAAATCCAACTACTCTAAATTCCTAGTACATATCAGTACATATTTAATGCCATATATCTTAAGTCGGAATCGTGGAGAATTGTGAAATCAATTTGTCAAAGATATATATTAGTGTTTCTCTACTAAGTCCTTATACTTATTGTAAATTTAATTATGTTTAACTTATGTAAATAGATGCTTTATCTTTTCTACCATTTTCATCTCCCATATACCCAATAGGTTTTTTGTTTTCCCTACCTGTTTTTGTTTTGTTTTGTTTTTGTTTTTTGTTTTTTTTTAAATATAACCAAAATAGTGCCCTGGGGAAAGAGAGAAAGGATGATAGTAAACTATCGCATTATTCACCATTCAGATGTTTAAGAAACATCTGAAAAACACGTGTAGGAAAAACAAGTTTATGATCTCTGATTGCAAGGGGCAAGGTCTCCTGGACTAGTCTAGATGATAAACAAAGGTAAATAAGGGTTAGAAATTTTTCTGCATTAAGAAGTAATAGGAATTTTGGGTGGCCTCTACCTGTTGGATTTTGAAAACACTATCAGTAGATAGAAAATGACTCTGACAATAAGGCAGGAAGTTGAAGAGGTTCATGAAAGGACTTTGTACTCCACTGACAGGAATGTTGTTTTAATGTCTAAAAATAGATGCTTCTGTCACTACTAACTCAACTACCTCCAAATGTTCAGTAAAGCTCTGAACACACATACACACACACACACACACACACACACACACACACATATATAATGAGTTAGTGCTAAACCAGGATATTTGAAGGAGAAAGTATTGACTTCCAGATCTGGCAACATGAGGGTGAAGAAAGGTCAGCATCCTCCTCCGGGAGACAGTGAGTGAGCATCAAGATGTCAGAGGAAGGGCAGGCATGGTGGCTCATGCCTATAATCCCAGCACTTTAGAGGGCCAAGGTGGGAGGATTGCTTGAGCCCAGGAGTTGGAGGCCAGCCTAGGCAACAAAGGGAGATCCCATTTCCACAAAAATAAATAAATAAATAAATAATCTGGGCATGTTGGCATACATCTGTGATCCCAGATACTCAGGACTCTAAGGATCACTTGAGCCCCGGAGGTCGAGGGTGCAGTAAGCCGTGATTGTGCCAGTGTACTCCAGCCTGGGCAACACAGCCAGATCCTGTCTCAAAATGCTGGCAGAGCTTGAGTCTAGAGCCAGAAGTGGTCATATGAACATAAATTTTCTGGACTACTTAAAAATAAGGGTTTGGGTATGGAGTTTATTATAGTGAATTGCATAAGGATTTGATACACTTTATATGGGTATTAACGGAAAGTATAATCCCAGAAGACTAAAAGCACTCATAATATTAAACTTTCCTGTTGGCGTAGTGATGTTGAACCCACATTGTACACTCCAGGACCATTGCCTTATTTTCAGTTGGGGCTTTGTCACCTACCACCTGGGCCTTGGGCAAGTTATTTAACTTTTCTGTGATCCTGTTTCCCTTTTTATAAAATAGCAATAGTAATAATGTTTATTTTATAGAATCAATATAGGATTAACTCAGTTCATCTTTTTAAAGGACCTGGAATAGTACCTATAAAACAGTATACTGGTTTTTCTTAATAAAAGAACATAACAGTCATCAATGAAACTCTCATCTGCTAGATTTTTCTTACCTGTATCATCTACATAAGTCACTTGTATAATACTATGATCACAAAGATGATGAAGTTATTCTTTAGAGATTTACATAAAATTTGTGGAATAAAATGTTATGATTGTATCACTTAATGTCAAATGCTTTTATTTCTTCATAAAGTAGTCCTAATATTCTGTCTCATAGTTGGATGAGAGACTAATGTAAAAAATCAGATTACAAACTCTGATACAGAAAAAAAAGATTTGTTCCTTTGTGTCCACCAGGAAAGATGCAGAAAGATGGACTTGTCACTTACAACAGAAACCCTTCCCCATTTGAAGCTGCCCCTGCATGAAGCAGTACCTCTGAGGGAACACTTTTTAAACTGCATCATTATCCTTTCATGTCTTGGTTTTTGCCACTCAGCTGTGAGTTTCTTGGGAGCAGGAATAATGGTATCCCTAGAACCTACTGCAATGTGGTCCCGTAGCAGATGCTTCACACGTGTGTGTTTGGCTGATCTGCTCTGTCCTGGGATCTCCTTTCCTGTCACTACTGGTGCTGAGCTATCCCTTGGGAAGTCAAAGCATAGATTTAGTGTATGCCACAAAGCAGAGCAACTGGGGAGGGGGAGCTAATTTGGAAAGCTTTTGATATTTTATTTTCTCTTCCCAAAAAAGATTATCAAAATGACAAAGGAAATAAAATTTAGAAATTATCTGATCTCTTTCCATATGTTTCAGTTTAGTATGGTATTACTATTTAATGGCCTATGGGAGACAACCGTAATCTTTTCTTTGCTTAGAATGTCTGAAAGTCAAATCCTTCTTGATCCCCTGCCTCTCTCTCTAGCAGACAAACACAACTTTGTTTATATCTTCTTTCTTTTTGGCACACCCTTGTCCCTTCCTTTCACAGAGCTCTCTCCTAAATCCTCTCAAGTGTTATCTCTACTAAAACCCCTCCCCCAGATAAGTTAATACCTCGTCTCTGTACATCTTGACATTCTCCTAACACCTGATTTTAGCATTTCTCATTTTATTCATCAGTTTCTCTCCCTCCCTATCCCCCTCTCTCCCACTAAACCATGAAAACTTAGAAATCAGGTTCTGGATTTTAGTTATCCAAAACATCCAGTATCTCTTAGGGTGTATGACACAAAGAATACATTCAGGAAAAAAGATTTGCTGAATTAATGATTTAAGCCAGATGAAGACTTTTTTTTTTACTTCTTTGTGGAAAACATATTCACTTATTTCAGTATCTATCCTAGACAGTTTTTTCAAGAAGCTGATTTACTGTATTCCTTAATCATTCCTCTATATTATTTTGGTAATTTTTTATAAGACAAAAGTTAATCACATTGAGTATTACTGATGCTTACATCCTACAAGATCATGTTCTACTGATACCTATCATATTACAAGTTACATGGAGTTACAGAAAGAAGAAAGACAGAAAGGAAAGAATGAGTAAAAGACAATAGTAAAAGAAAGGGAAGGAAAGAAGGAGGGAGGAGAGTAAAAAAATAGAAATTTCCAGTTTTTTATGGATATTAAATTATGTTTCTATAATTTTCAATAATTTTAAAATTTAGGTGATTAATTTGTATGTGAACACAAAATTTAAATTGCCATCAAAATATAAACCAAGCATAAGTATTCAAAAACTTCTGCGATTCACTTGACTAATTTATTTCTTTGTTTCAATCTAATGTCCAAAAATTTCAGCTCATATAGTGACCAGTTTAAAATTGACAATACTGATTTGGTTTGGATTTGTGTCCCCACCCAAATCTCAAGTTGAATTGTAATCCCCAGTGTTGGAGGAGGGACCTGGTGGGAGGTGACTGGATCATGAGGGCAGAATTCCCCCTTGCTGTTCTCGTGATAGTGAGTGGGTTCTCATGAGAACTGGTTGTTTTAAAGTGTGTAGCACCTCCTCCTTCACTCTTTTCTTCCTGCTCCAGCCATGTAAGACATGCCTCCTTCCACTTTACCTTTTGCTGTGATTGTAAGTTTCCTGAGACCTCCCAGTCATGCTTCCTGTACAGCCTGCAGAACCGTGAGCCAATTAAACCTCTTTTCTTTATAAATTACACAGTCTCAGGTAGTTCTTTATAGCAATCCAAGAATGGACTAACACAAACACCAAAATACACAGAGGTCAAAGGAAGAAAAATATCAGGATAGCTGATGGTTTAAGCTCCAGTCCAAGTCAAAGTCAAAGAGAATCAGGCAGAGAGAAAAAATTCTTCCTTACTCAGTTCTTTATTTGATTCGGGCCTTCAATGGATTGGATGAGGTCCATCCACACTGAGAAAGGCAATCTACAATAGTCTACTGATTCAAATGCTAATCTCATTTAGAAACGCCTTCAAAGATACACCCAAAAATAATCTTATCCAAACAGCTGGACACCCCATGGCCCAGCCAATTTGACATAAAATTTGTTATCATGTCCATATAGCATCAAATACTTGATGCATGAAACTTGAGTTCTGCTTTTCACACAGCTAAAGTTCACTGGTGTCTGTTACAAAGATGAAAGTGCAACCTCTAAAAAGTTAATTTCAAGTGTTGTTCTCTGGCTTGTGCTATAAGCAAAGAAATATTAGTCTGAGACATCTGTTAGTAGATAATGGATTTTATTTTGTTGTTTCTAAGTCAGTGCAATAATGGAAAAGACTACAATGCAAACGAATGCTTTTACAATGATAATGCTAGGGCCTCATCATGAGAGTAAAAGAAGGGGAAAGAAATAAGGAGGGAAGGGGGAAGGAAAATATATAGACCTTCAGTTTTTGATGGATATTAAATTATGTTTCTATAATTTTCTATTATTTTCTGGTGTTCACTGGATGCCTGCTATGGGCAAGTGCTAAATCCTCTTAGATCAAAAAGTCTCATGGGCAGAAATAAAAATAAAAATAAATTAATTTGAAAGCACTGACAAGGAGTAATAGGCATGCTTCTCTGTAGTGGTATTTCCTACACTGGTTTAACAGTAAGGTTCCTGCGCCACCATCACGCTAAAGAAACTTACATCTAAAGGCAGCTAATTTCTCTCTCTGTGAATAAGGATGGGTGAGCTCTTGTTTCCTCTGAGCTGTTTTTAATATATTCTTCTAATAGGGGCCATAGCACAAGCTATGAAGCACAAAGTGAACAACCAGTTGTTATGTCATCAATGGTTAGTATAGATGTTCAGAAAAGATAATCAGTCACAAAATAATGTTTAGTTACTAGAATAACTAAATTTTTTAAATGTTACATATAATTCCTTTAGGCAGGGAAGGGACAGGATACAGATTCTTATTTTTTCTTTCGTGCCAGTCTCTTTTTGCTTAGTGTGATGGTTTTGTTGTTGTTGTTTCCTTTATTTCTTCTAAAAAAATAGAACAACAGGATACATGTACATAATCTGCAGGTTTGTTACACAGGTATGTGTGTGCCATGGTGGTTTGCTGTACATATTGTCCCATCCTCTAAGCTCCCTCCCCTCACCCCCTAACCCCCAACAGGCCCTGGTGTGTGTTGTTCCCATCCCTGTATCCATGTGTTCTCATTGTTCAACTCCCACTTACGAATGAGAACATGCACTGTTTGGTTTTCTGTTCCTGTGTCAGTTTGCTGAGGATGATGGCTTCCAGCTTCATCCATGTCCCTGCAACTGACATGAGCTGATTCCTTTTTATGGCTATATAGTATTCCATGGTATATTTGTACCACATTTGCCTTATCCATGCTCTCATTGATGGGCATTTGGGTTGGTTCCATGTCTTTGTTATTGTAAATAGCGCTGCAATAAACATATGTATGCATGTGTCTTTATAGTAGAATGATTTATATTCTTTTGGGTATATACCCAGTAATGGGATTGCTGGATCAAAAGGTATTTCTGGTTTTAGATCCTTGAGAAATCGCCACACTGTCTTCCACATGGTTGAACTAATTTACATTTCCATCAACAGTGTAAAAGCGTTCCTACTTCTCCTTAGCCTCACCAGCATCTATTGTGTCCTCACTTTAATAATCGCCATTCTGACTGGTATGAGATGGTAGTATGTCATTGTGGTTTTGATTTGCATTTCTCTGATTATCAGTGATGTTGAGCTTTTCTTCATATGTTTGTTGACCGTGTAAATGCTTTCTTTTGAGAAGTGTCTGTTCATGTCCTTTGCTCACTTTTTGATGGGGTTGTTTTTTTCTTGTAACATTGTTTAAGTTCCTTGTAAATTCTGGATATTAGACCTCTGTCAGACGGGTAGACTGCAAAAATTTTCTCCCATTCTGTAGGTTGCCTGTTCACTCTGATGATAGTTTCTTTTGCTGTGCAGAAGCTCTTTAATTAGATCCCATTTGTCAATTTTGGCTTTTGTTGCAATTGCTTTTGGCATTTTGGTCATGAATTCGTTGCCCACACCTATGTATTGAATGGTATTACCTAGGTTTTCTTCTAGAGTTTTTATGGCTTTGCGTTTTACATTTAAGTCTTTAATGCATCTTGAGTTAATTTTTGTATAAGGTGTAAGGAAGTGGTCCAGTTTCAGTTTTCTGCATTTGGCTAGCCAGTTTTCCCAGCACCATTTACTGAATAGGAGATCTTTCCCCCATTGCATGTTTTTGTCAGGTTTGTCAAAGATCAGATGGTTGTAGATGTGTTGTGTTATCTCTGAGGTCTCTGTTCTGTTCCATTGTTCTATATATCTGTTTTGATACCAGTACTATGTTGTTTTGGTTACTATAACCTTGTACTATAGTTTGAAGCCTGGTAGCATGATGCCTCCAGCTTTGTTCTTTTTGCTTAGGATTTTCTTGGTTATACAGGGTCTTCTTTGATTTCATATAAAATTTAAAATATTTTTTTCTAATTCTGTGAAGAATGTTAATGGTAGTTTGATGGGAATACCATTGAATCTATAAATTACTTTGGGCAGTATTGTCATTTTCACAATATTGATTCTTCCTATCCATTAGCATGGAATGTTTTTCCATTTGTTTGTGTGCTCTTATTACCTTGAGCAGTGATTTGTAGTTCTCCTTGAAGAGGTCCTTCACATCCCTTGTTAGCTATATTCCTAGATATTTAGAAAACCCGTTAATCTCAGCCCCAAAAATTCTTGAACTGATAAGGAATTTCAGCAAAGTCTCAGGATACAAAATCAATGTGCAAAAATCACAAGCGTTCCTTTAAACCAACAATAGGTAAGCAGAGAGTCAAATCATTAATGAACTCCCATTCACAGATTCTTTTTTGATTCAATATGTTGCAGCTCTAAACGTAGGATTTCTAAGTATCAAGACTATTCCCACTACTTTGCATAACTCTGAAACATTTCACTAAACTTTACTGTGAACTTTTAAACATGAAACTAGTAGGCATGAAAAATAAGCTAAATGAAAAAAAAAATCCTTAGGCTTATGTTCATTATATCAACCAAAGCAAATGTTACTCAAGTTATTCAATTTAATTAAGGCTAACTTGGGCCCAATACACTAATTATGCCTACATATCAAAGGCAAAGTTCATTGAGATGCCTAAATTAAATCTATCCTTTGTGATCACTTCTTGAAATTCTATTGTTTACCCATGTCAAACATGAAGTGTAAAACCAATGATAGGAACACTAACTGTCATACAAGTTGCCTTTCTGCATCCTTTTGCTATAGGAGAATAAAGGAAGTGTTTAGTTTTTATTTTTAATTCTATCAGTTTCATTACAGAAGGCAACATTTTGGCAATTTCCTGTCAAGCTAGTTCAGTTTTCAGAACTGTCTAAAGCCTAAGAGAGACAGTCATGCTGAAGCTACTCTCACAGACTAAGGAACAGCCCCAGAAATTATTTCACATTCCTCCGTTAAACTGTACAGTTTACGCCCTGCCCTCAGTAACTGACAAAACATGAGCTCCTGAGTATTCCAAATTATAGACTGAAGCAGATCAGAGGAGGAAATACAATGATTGGTGGTAGACAGCTGGAGGTGTTGCAGCCACTCGTGTTTCCAGTTGAAAAATCATGAATTTTCTTTATTAGATAGAATATATTATTTTCTTTCTGTGGTAAGATTTTGTTTTGCTTTCATCTTCCAAAACGAACTCCATTTCTGATTTTTATCTCCCAGACCTGCCTAATCCCACACTAACATTAAGAATGTCTTTTAGTTTTTCTCCTGGTTCAGACCATTCTGTCAGATTTATGATCTTTTATATTATAGCCACTACCCTGGTCTCTACATTCATGTCCTTGTTTACTGCAGTAGACTCAACACTGATTTCTCTCCTAGTTCTAATCCAAATAGAACATCAATAGATTAACAGTTGCTAAACACTGCTATGTACCTTCACTTCTCAAAATATACAATGCTTCTCAATTTTCAGAGAGCAAAGCAAAATGATATCCTGGCATTTAAAGCTCTGTATCTAGGGTCCCCTTGTATCACTCAGCAATGGGCAACATATGCTTCTACTTCCATCAGATCAATCTCTCCTCATAGTCTCTACAAAACTACTAGCTCATATCCCCGTTCTCCATGAAGACCATTCTAATCTAGATTATTCTAGTTCTACCTTTCCTTTGGGTTCACTCAGTGTCCAATAATACAGTTGACATGTGCAATGTTTTGAGATCTTAGCAAGTCAGGCTTAGGATGAATTAGTGACAAAAATCATAATTTAGATTTTCAAGCAATGTACTAATAGCAAAAGTCCATGTGAGACTTTCACCTTCAAACACATACACAAGCAAATACATCTCTTCCAACCAAATGGGCTTAGGGTAACTATAGAATTTTGAGTCCTCAGTGAGAATGGCTGGTCTTCAAGGGAAACTTTAGTTGTGATTTTGATGGAAACTTTACTTCTACGGACAATTAACACAGAATCTAGACATAGTGAATAACCCCCTTCTTTGACCTAACTTGCCCCTTATGAAAAATCACCTTTCTTTCAGTTTTTATATACCTCTCTCCTACTTCTATTCTGCCATTTCAGCTGTTAACGTCTCAGTAAAGTGCTACTATTTCCCTAGCTCTTCCTGTAGTTAATATAATGAGATTTCTCTTAGAAGGTCATTGGAGGATATGTTAATTAACAAGCAGAGCTGTTGAAATATTGATTCTGGCCAAAGTTCCCACTTTAAATTAGTATCTGTTAACCATCCCCGATCAACCCTTAGCAATGGACTATTCTACTGTGGAGTGCTTTCTCCGATTTGTCTAGGAACTGAGATCATATTCTAACTCACTTCACATTGTTCCCTGCAATCACTGTTAATTCATTCAGAATTATACCATTGTCCTCTGAAACAACCATGTTTTGTCTCATTCTTGTTTGCAGTGTGCTTGTAATGCATATTTTCTATACCATCCACATATGACTATCAGTGAATGTCAGGGGGCATAGTAATACAACTCAACCCTTCATACAATGCAACCACATTCTAATGATTATATTAGAACCATATTTCATGATCTTTTCTGGTCTGCATTCCAAGCACAGCTGTCGAGTTTCCTAATGCATTTGTAATTACTATGCAGGATTGCATAATATTTTTTTTTATTTAAGCACTGTCATTTGAAAGTACTCCTCTGTTAGGCCTTGTAAAGCCAATGGTGTATTAAGTAGTTAATCAACGTGTGCTATTTTACCCTGATGCCTACTTTCACTTTATAAAAATGGATTGGTTGAATTCTCCTTGTTAGAAAATGCCACTGCAATTACTGAATTCATTTACGAAGATATAGAACAATGATTAAGTTATATTTATTAAATATTTCCTATTTTATTGCTTATATTAGGATTGCCAGGGTGCTACACGTTTTTGCACAAACAATAAATTAATGATTAATAAGAACCAACTGGACTTTTACATTGTTGTGATAGTCTGGAATTATTTTTATATTTGACAAGAGAAATTTGTTCTCCTGACATTCTAGTATCTTTCCTTTTTTTTTGGAGATTAAAAAATAAGTTTTTAGAGACTATACATCAAAAGAGGTAGAAATAACATAGGAATCAATAGGATACAAGATTCTTTTAAAGTGTAAATAATAACAAAAATATCATCACTAAATGACAAATACAATAACATAATGTCAAATATTCCAGCAACTGTAATACATGTATTTGAGAATTTGGGTTAAGAATTTGCAATACCAAAAATTCATTTAGCAGGTGAGGAAACAGGTCAAGACAGATAAAAGAGATAAAAGGGCTTGCATACTTTCACTACATTTCAATGCTACATGCTGCTGGCTGATACTAGAGCTTTTGTGTGAAACAGAAACACGTATGTGCACATCTGTTCCAGAGGCAAGGATTTGAAGAGCGAAGCCCCAGCTGGATGGAGCTCCCATTCCCTACTTTGTGCAGTGCTCAAACAGCACCACTGTACATAGTGACATGAGTTCAAAAGTGGTAGAATCTGGATTCAGACATAGGTTCATGCAGAAAAGGAAAAGAAAGACAGGATCCAACCAGGAGACCTCATACACATTCATTCTTATCTAATATTGAAATATCAGATATTTCTATTCTTGACAACAGAAATATGTGGCAGCCATTATAGCTCATTTAACAAAGACATGAAATATTAATAACAAAAACTGACTAAAGCAATGTTATAAAAGAGAAAATAGAACAAAGAAGAAAATACATTCCTAGTACTCAGTTCCACCGTCTTTGCTGCAGAACACATCACTGCTGCAGGGTCCAGAGCCTCACCAGAGGAGATGGGATTGCCTAGTTCTCTAGGCATCATGGCAGTGAATTCTTCTGTGGGACAGATTTAGACCACACCAGGACCAACTCCACTCCACATGAATCACTGGGCATCTGCCCTATTATCTGCAGGTTCCAGACATGCTCTCCTACCCAGACCTGCACCTAAAGCTGGAGGACCTGACTGAGAAGGAATCAGGAATGCTGTGTGCCTTGGTCATACATGCAGACTCCTCAACAATGGCAATGTTGGTTTGATGTTAGGGAGATATTGGGGGGAGACTCGCTATCGATCTCCCGTGCATCACAGAATCATGCCATGCTTCCCACCCCTCTAGAGTTTCAAGTTGCATCTAGCAGTCTGACAGCTGCAGCTCAAACTCACCAGTAACTCTGGGAATTTGGTTGAGGCCAAGCTGACTTCACTCATCTGTATCATCCATGCTTCCTCCTTTTACAAAACTACTCTACTGTTAGCTTTAAAGGAATCATATGAAGGGGGTAATATGCAATTAAATAAAAGAGAAGGCATATATAAATGTGCATTACACACACACACACACACACACACGTGTTTGTATCCAGCCACTGTCAGTTAATATAGTTAAATGGTGACTAGATCCAGCATTATACAAAGTAAATAATACATTAGGAGCAAATATTTATTCCAAGGAGTAAGGATGGTTAAATACAAAGAAATTTAATACCACAATCAACATAATCACATAATAAATGCAAAAAGACAGTTGGTAAAATTCCACCTCTGTAAGTTATCAAAGCTTTAAGTAAGTCAGCAATAGAAGAACTTTAATATGACAGACCAGTTCTCAAAAACAAGCAGCAAACATAATTCTCTATGGTGAAATGCTACAGCCATTTCTTGCAAATCAAAAAAAAAAATAGTGTATATTATCACTATTTACATTCAAAATTGTTTTGACTAGTCTAGTCAAGTGAATTAAAAAAAGAAATAATAAAATATTATGTGATTTTATACCTAAAAAATTCCAAGAGGCTGTGGAATAAAAACTAAGATATGTTGGAAATGTAGTAGAAATGAGGAGGTAAGTTAAAATAAACTAGCATTTATCTAAAGTAGCATTAGCCATCTAAAGTAGAAAAACAAAAATATACTTTATGCATAATAGATATAAAATGCTACAATGCTTAGAATAAAATAAGTAAGAAATATAGAATTTACTTTTAAAAACTATATTAAGTGATATAAAGCAGGATCTGAATAAAATGAAAGACATATCATATTGGATTGAAATATTTAATACCATAAAAATGTCAAGACTCCTAAAACTAATATGTAAATTAAATGCAGTTTCAATTACAATTGTTTTATTGTAACCAAATATTTAAGAATATTCCCTCAAAAGACAAATGCTAGAAGGGGTTAACCTTCCTAGATACCAAAGTACTATATGAAACACAAGCTACATGGTATTAGCATAAGACTAGATCAAAAAATCTGAAGAAAATAATTAAATTATTTGAAATATTATCCACATTTAAAGATGTTTTTAAAATAGTGTTTCACAGCTTATATGTATTGAAGTTGGAGTTCTAGCCTTAGTTTGTTTGATCTAAAACTCATACTGTTTTATTTGTTTATTGTACACATACATTTGTACATTATTCCAACTCATTCTCCTGAGCGATCATGGTGTCATGCTCTAATTCCTCTTACAGTCCCCACTAGTGTTATGCACGTCCCAAGGCATATGTGGAAGTGGTCTTCAGAAGTTTAAAGGCTCTTATATAGAAGATGGATTCAGAGTTTTCTAGATACAGAACCAAATATGAAAACAATAAGAGGGCATATCTGAAAATAGAATGGGCTTCTTCGAAAAAGTAGTGAGCATTGTGTTAAAGAAGTCACTTACATAACAGATCTGAGATGGTAAAGAGAATAGAGAATGAGATGGCACCGAAGATTCCTTCCAACTCTAAGATCCATTGACAAATTTAATGTTAGTACTTGTTCAATGACATACATCCACTCGACTGTGCTCAAATATTGGATGATCATAAGTCTGCTCAAGGGTGGGCATCTAACATGTGAACTCCAATGACTGTCTTTGGCCAGGGGCAGTGGCTCACACCTGTAATCCCAGCACTTTGGAAGGCCAAGGCGGGTGGATCACGAGGTCAGGAGATCGAGACCATCCTGGCTAACACGGTGAAACCCCATCTCTGCTAAAAAAAAATACAAAAAATTAGCCAGGTGCAGTGGCGGGCGCCTGTAGTCCCACCTACTCGGGAGGCTGAGGCAGGAGAATGGTATGAACCCGGGAGGCAGAGCTTGCATTGAGCCGAGATCGCGCCACTGCACTCCAGCCTGGGTGACAGAGCGAGACTCTGTCTCAGAAAACAAATAAATAAATTAATTAATTAAAAATTTTTTTAAAAAAAATTACTGTCTTTTCCTGAATGCCCACATCCACAGCTTATCTGTCTTAGCACTTGTAGTTCAACCTACCTACCTATCACTATGGAATATCACACAGGGAATCCAGCACAGAAAAACTTTCATATTCCACACATGGGCTTCAACTCATTCCATTTAGCAATATTTCTAGCCTTCAAGGGACTGAAACTTCTATATGATGTTCATAATCTGATACACATAAAGAAATACTAAGTATAAAATGACCTAATTGGAGAACTGTGAGCCATAGATAAGCTAAAATGAAGAAAAAATACTGAGAAGCCTTGAAAGCATTTTGTAGCATGAAGTGACTTAATTCATCCCAAATGTTATGCTACAGTAAGTTATATGATTCTGCCAGATGCTTCTCTTTAGAAGATTTTTATTATACCAAAGAGAGCAATTTCTTTTAATGAGAATATTTTTGAATAATATTTGTTCTTGAGACCACTGCTTTCTTTGTTTCATATCTAATGAGAATAATTTCCTTTGATTCATAGGCATTTTTATTCTTCTGCTGGTTCAATCAAAATACCAATTAACTACATGCATAATATGAGAATGAAGTTGAAACCTTCCAGCTCAGTTTCAGAAAATGCCCATCCATCATAGCAAGCATGTGGTTTGCATCTTAGAAGATCCACAGGTAAAGGATTATAAGCAAAGCTTGTGGTTAATGTCCCAGTTTAGTATCATCTTTGGATCGTGAGCTAACGTAAAGTTTGAACAGTGAAAAAATGCAAAGTACTAAATAGTGGATGTCTCAGGTATTATAAACCGTAAGCAACATGCAGACCTTAATCTCAATGCAGAGCATGGAATATTAGGTCCTGGTTTTCAAAAAAAAAAAATGTATACAAAATGTCTAGTGATGCAGGCCATGTGTATATAGAATGAATGGATCTGTTTACAGAGAGTATAAATTCAGAAAAACACCATCATTTAGAATTTGAAAAAGTAAAATCAGATAGTAATTTGCCTCTAAGAGTAATAAGTAAACCAAAATACAACTCAAAACAGAAAAATTAAACACTTCTCAAATAGACGGTCATGAAGGTGACGTGTGGAGCACAAAACACAAGGAACAAATCCGCTAAGGGATAAATACTTTAGAGAGAATGATCATGCAAGCAGGGACTCCTCACAGAGGTGAGTCACATGAATACGCAGGAAACTTCTGAGCTCTTTCCCTCTGGCTGGAACAGGAGCTGAGCAATCAGCATGTAATCAGGAACATCTGATCCCTCCTAGCATCATTAACCTGCATGAAGTGTGCTACAATCTTTGCAAATGTCACCATATGTTATAAAAAGTTATAGAGTTATATACTGTATTGTGCAACACTGATTTTCAAACTGTGACATTATTGCCGCAAGTCATCTCTGATATCAAGACATCCAATTCCTTAAAAAGTAAAGTATCTTGCATCATATTTAGTGATTGTATAATCAGGACCTGGTTCAGAGTAAGTGCACAAAAGTATATCTGGAATCAGTAATGGTCAAAGATGTTACTGTAGAGCTACACATGGTGGCATGCACCTGTGGACCCGGATACTCAGGAGGCTGAGGCAAGAGGATCTTTTGAGCCCCGGAGTGCAAGGCCGGCCTGGGAAACATTGTAAGAACCCATCTCTTAAAATTTATTTTAAAATTAAAAAATAATTTAATTGAAGCAGCTATAACTTGGCATCAGCAAATGTAATGATTTTTCATTATTTGAAACAAAATAGGGCTGGAAGCAATGACTAATGCCTATAATCCCAACAACTCAGGAGGCTGAGGTGGGAAGATCGCTTGAGGCCAGGAGTTAGAGACCATCCTTGACAACATAGTGAGACCCAGTCTTCACAAAAAAAAAAAAAAAAAATGCTTTTAATTAGCCAGGTGTGGTGGCACACACCCGTAGTCATAGCTACTCAAGAGACTGAGGCAGGGGGATCACTTGAGCCTTGGAGTTTGAGGTTACAGTGAGCTTTGAACATGCCACTGCACTCCAGCCTGAATGAGAGAGTGAGACCCTGTCTCTAAAAAGAAAAGCAAAGAAACAAAATCAGTTTCAAATTCGGGGGGGAAATGGAGGCTAAAATGTAAGAATAACAAACACATATATTCGTACAGCAAAATGTAGGCATACTCATAACATGGACAAGCATATATTGGTATGTACATGGAGTGAGGAAATAAATGTCGTGTAATGCTTGACCTAAAAACCTTCCATACGTAACTAAAAACTGAAATAATGAGAACTAAACCTGGCAAAATATTAGGAATCTTATGTTCCCCCAAATATGCGTCTTTACAATTGTCTGTCGCCATAAATCCAATATTGATTATAACCATACTGAACTACGTACTGGGGAGAATAAGTCAAGAACGTTTGTATTCTTACCTAGAAAATCAAGCCTTCCACTACTAGAAGATCTTGATTAGGATCTCTCCTCTCCACAACCTCCTAGACATTGTAAATATGGCAACAATAGCTGCCTTCCCCATCTTGCAGGTTAGCCTTACACACAATCTAGTTCCACTTCCCTCGCACAGCTCTGATTTATCCACCTCTCTCCGTTTTGCTGGAATTCCAGCATCCACAGCAGCTGTAGCCAAGCTGTGTTTGGAAAGTCATTGGATGACTTAAGCTTGAAAGAGTAATGACATCACAGGTAATATGTTTTGGAGGGAGTGCCAGCAGGATTGTAATGGAGCATTCCTTGGAAGCAGGAAGATACTATGGAAGTAGTGAGATGGTAATATGGTAATAACGAACACAGCAAGATACTAGGGTAATAGTCCAGGAAAGAAACAATACGGAACCAAATGAAAATCCCTGGGGTAATAACAACAGGAGATGGAAGAAAATAATATTAAAAGATAAAACTGAACAAGGAAACAAAATTTGATATCTAAATGTTTGCACCGGTTAAGAGAGATTTATTACTTAGATCCTAAGGGGAAAAAAAATCTTATCAAACTTTTACTGCCCCAATTTTCTGCAGTTCTTTGTACCAAAATTACTCAAGATTTACACATTATCATTCTCTCCAATTCTCTTTTCCAATTCTCTATAAAACTGACTTTTATCAAGATTTCACCTCTACTTCACCAAATTAATCCTGCAAACTTCAGCAGTGACTTCCATTTGGTGGCCAAATCAGTTGGTGAATTCCAGTCCTCATCATAGGTGACATGTCAGCAACATTTGGCAGTCTCTCATTCCCTCCTCAATACATTTTCTTTACTTGATTTCCAATACACTCTACTTTCTTGGTCTTCCTTCTACCAACCTTACTGGTCATGTTTTCCTCAGCTTCCTTGGCTGTTTCCCTCTCTTCCTCCATCCTTCTAATTGTGAAGGTCCCAGGGCTCCTGTCTCAGTTCTCTTCTTCCCTCTCTTTCCCTCACTTTTTGATGATCTCATCCAATCTCATGGCTTTAAATACTATATGTGAGCCAATGACTCCCAGTTGCATACCTCCAGCCTAGATCTCTTGTCTGAACTCTAGACATGTCTAGACTGTGCTCAAAACAGCAGTTTAATGAAATTTCTAAGACATAAGACCATGCCAATTCATTGCTGACAACTTTATGACTGCTCCCCACTTCACTTAAAGTAACAACAGCATTCTTAAGAAGTCCCACAGGGCCCTGAATGATCTGACCCCTTGTTACTTCTCTCACTTCCTCTCCTAATTCTCTCACTTTCTCTGATTCCAGTCCAGCTATGCTGGCTTCCTTACAGTCCTTAAAACACATCCAGGACATTCTTGACTTACAGGCTTTCCCCCAACTCTCAGGAATATTCTTCCCTAGATGTCCTCATGGCCTCTTTTAGCTCTTTGCACCAATGTCACCTTCTCAATGAGGTTTTCTCCTGTAGATCTATTTAATATGACTCATCCTCTGTCCTGCATTCTCAAGCCCTATGTAGGAGGCTCTACTTTTTTCCCATAGTACTTATCACATAATGCATTGCATAAATTACTTATTTATTATGGCAATGCAATCAGCAGAATTGCCAGAAAGTAAACCTAGGAGTTCTTGATGAGGGACAGAGGAACCTGCCCCCAATCCTGGCTGGAGGGGCTGCAACGGAACTCGGGCCCCATGGAAATCCACATGCCCAGTAGCTTCTTCTCCTGGAATGAAGGCCTGAAAATTCCCAGGGTTACCAGGTATCGAACATCTGGCTTTTTCAATAAACAATTCTAAAACACTGTCCAGGTATTCTTCTCAATAGTCATTCCAACAGCCCACAAAGTTGTTCACATGCCACCACAGTAAGAAGGAAAAGCAACAGAGGGTGATGTCCCTTCACTGCAACCCAGATCCACTGCATGGCCAGAAGAAGGCCCTGCTAGACTATGGAAGAATCAGGGGACCCATACTTCTCTCGCTGACCATTGCCTTACAGTGTGTTCCAACAAAGCCTATTCTACCCCTGCAAGAATGTAGAATCTGCCCTTACTCCACACACAAGAAATATGTTTATTGTTTCTTTTACATTTTTTCTCAAAAGAATGTAAGCTCCACAAGAGCAAGTAATTGTGTTCTATTCTAAGTGACAGAACAGTGCCTAGTACATAGCAGATAATAAATAATTGCTTCAAAAATCAAAGAAGACTTGAGATTTTTTTAGCCAGTGGTGAGGTAAATGATTTCATTAAAGAAAATAGTAAAGAAGGAGAAGAAGGTTTAAGAAGGAGTAGTGACTTAACTCTTTCTGACATATATTTTATATTTCTGAGAGAGAAACGGTCCCTTCTGAGAAATACTGCAATTTTCTATGCCTTCCAGATAAACCCACCTGAGATCCTTGAGCTAAATTTCCTGGTGATGTGATTAACAAAAGACCATATCCTTCCCATCTGTATTAGCTAACTATTGCTGCAAACAGATGATACCAAAATTTAGTGGTTGACAACAAATATTTATTATTGCATAGATTCTATTGGTCAGATATCAGACAGTAACTTAGAGGAAGAGTCTCAGCTAAGGATCTTCTACAAGGTTATGATCGGGGAATCTGCCAGGGATGCAGTCATCTCCAAGCTTCACTGGGTGAGGATCTGCTTCCAAGCTCAATCATGTGGTTATTGGCAGGCCTCAGATATTTGCTTCCAGGCTCACTTATGTGGGCCACTCCACAGGGTGCCTCATAAGAGACTCAATATTTAGATAATGGGCAGACCATATGTAAAAATAAAACTCTGACCCACAAGCTGCCACAACCAGTTTGGAAAGCCAAACCATAACCTCTGCAGCAAAGCATCCAGGAAGTCAAACCACAGCCTCTGTAGCAATCAGCCCCAAATGGCCAAAACTTAATCAATAACTGATAACCCCCAGTTTTCTGTTTGTTGTTTCCAATGTAGAGCCAACTAGACAAACCCAAACATGTTTCCCCTAACCAACCACATGATGCCCTGCTTCTATTAATTCTTTTGACAGCTTCCCCATGCCAACAGCCTCTAACGACCTGAAGCCTTTCCTTTTTTCCTCTATTATGCTTCTCCATTCCTCTGCCTGCCTTTGATTCTCTGCCAAACTCAAGCAATGATGACTGACTACCTTGCTGTAGCAAGCTCTGAATAAAGAGGCTTTGTTTGTTCTGATTTAGGTAGTCTTCCTCTATTTCCACACTCAACACATGACAGCTTCTCTCAGAACTGAGTCAATTAAGCCCAGCATACACTCAAGCGGAGGGTGGTACACAGACGTGTAAGTATCAGGAGGTGGGGATCATGGTGGAGGTGGTGGGGGACAGGTGGTAATTAGAAATGGCACCACATAGTACTACCTCAGTCTTTGATAAACATCTCAAGGCTGCTAGACCCAAGTTTGTTTTGGATCTTAAGTATAAACTTCTACTTAGATTCCTGAAAGGGACTACTCCTAGACTTGTTCTATTTTCACATATATTGTAACTTAACACTATTTAAATGAATGGTATATCTTAGAAAGAGCATAATAAATATCCTTGAATATTCATAGGCACATTTTGGTCTTTGGCTTAGGGACATGTAAGCAGAGCTGTGCTATGTGACCATAACCAACCATCTGCCTGGCATTACTATTCCAAGGCTGCCACTGCTCCCAGCTTCTAAGAACTAATGTACAGAGCCCAAGAGCTTAATGCTGTTATGCACTGGCCCCCAGAGGATTAAAATATTGAATCTAAATGCCAAGGGCACTTCACTACTGCCCTGAAAATCCTCACCAAGCTCCATGTTGACTTACACCCGACACTTTACTCATTTTTGTTATCTTCTGGTTTTTCTATGCATTTGTATTTTTCATCACTGTGTGAATGTAATGGCTTTAGAAAGTCATATATATGAAGTACTGGCAATTACAAGGATATATTTAATTTTTGTGGTTGACAGATTGATTCAATCATTAATTCATTTATATTTATTTACTTATTCAACAAATGCTACCAGATACATGATGCTGAGTTGCTACCTAGAGTTTGAGACATAAAATAAAAAAACAGAGATTACAAATAGTAAAAACTGTAGTACATGATATAAAGGAAAATTACACAATAACCTGATAACATTAAAATTGAGTGGGGCGTGAAGTATTTTAGAAAACCAAGGATATTGTTTCTGCAGCTAGTGTCATGAGCTGAGATCTAAAGATCACAGCAGAAGGCAGAGATCAGCAAGTGTGAAGGCCCCGAGGTAGGAAGTAGCTTTGCACATTAATGACACTAAGAGAATCCAGGGTCTGGCACACAGTAAATATGAGGGATGGCGGAGGAAAGTTGAGCCCAGAGAATCAGGCTGACAGACAGATCCCACAGAGCTTAGGAAGCTTAGCTGATAATGGCAGAGATTACTTAAGAGTAATTATATTAGTCAGATACAGTAATTAAACACAGGAGCTCATTAAACATGATTCAGATGCAATAATTAAACATAGATACTATAATTAAACATAAGCTGAGTATAGCAATTCAAATAGCATTAAACATGAAAGGTCAATTTGGGTGGATAATTGGATTGAAAATTTTAACTTTGGAATCAATGATGTGAATTAGTTGGCCTTATTAATTAAATCTTGGAAACTAACAGATCTTTGAAAAAGAATGAATATGAACTTAATCTATCCCCCCAAAAAAATTTCCCCAAAATATGAAACAATCCAATTTGAAAACAAGAAATGTCTATGGCTAAGGCCATCACACCAATGTTATGTTTCTATTTACTATCACATTTCAATTGAATTTTATCAGTATTACATAATTATAGACTTGTTCACCTTTTAGGAAGAATTTTTGAAAAGCATGAGTGCTATAAAATTTTGATAGGTGGGAACTAAATCAAGTTTTGTTTTCAGATCTGATCTTTTTCCCTCTTTCAATGTGCCTGCCCTACTCCAGCCTCTCATAAACTTAAATATGTATACATTTTAATATGCATTTATATGTTAAAAGTATTTTGTAAAGAGGAAATTCTTGAAGACAATGAAATTATTTTGTGTTGCTTTCTAAACATAAAAACATAATGCATTGCTCAATTTCATAAGATAACATTTGAAAATACCCAAAGTAGGCATTATTCATGTTGCTGTTCCTTTTTATACAAACAGCACTGTTCAAATAACACTCCAACAAATGTATTTATTTAATTTTTAAAAGGAACCATACTTTCTACATGTATGCATAACTGAGTCTTTCTACATTGTTTATGTACTATCCATGGTCTTTGAGGTGTGGCTGTCACTAATATTTCCACATTGATGCCAGACCTCTACCACTTGATCTGTGACAAGTTATATAACTTAGGCAGGAATTTTTATCAGGTTTAGTGAGTACCTCTAACTGAAAATGTCCAAACTTGAGTTTAGCATCTCACTTCTCTACCAAAATGCCTAAACCCTACTTCTCTTTTCCTAATCTAGGGTCTCTCAATCTCCATATTTTGGGTGGGATAATTTTTTGTTGTGAGGGCTGTCATGTGTATTGTAGGATACTGAACAGCACCCTTGGCCTCTACACATTAGATATCCATAGAATCCGCAACCGACTCTGAGCTGTGATGACTAAAATTATCCTCAGACATTGCCAAAGGTCACCTGGAAGGCAAAATTGCCCCCAGTTGAGATCTACTAGCTAATCTTTTTCTGTTAGGTGAATAGCACCAGCATCCATCCAGTTCCCCAAGATATACTGACTACCATCTTGTCTTTCTCCTTTTCCTTTACCCTTCTCATCACTCCATTTAGAAGAGATGACCCTTCACCCCAGCAGCTTTCCTAATACAAGTCTTCATCATCTCTTATGAATTACAGCAGTCAACTAACTAGTCTCCCTACTGTGGTCTCACTCTTCCATCCATCTTCTTTCTCTTGCCAGTGTGATCTTTCACAAATGCAAATCTAGTTGTATCTTGTCCTTGCTTAAAACATTCCATGCCTTTTCAGCACCTGCAGGAGGAGTACAAGAGTATCTCATATATATTTAGTAACTTTTCCATGTCCCACTGCCAATAAGAAGTACAGCCTGGATTATTCCCAGGTCTCTTCCATTACAAACCCTAAGTTCATTTGTGCGAAACTGTATTGCCAGCCCTCATTGTTTAGCCTTTTATAACCAGCACCAACCACTGTTCCTAAAATATTACAGATGCTCAACAAATATTTGTTGAACAAATGGACAAACACCATGTGATTTGTTGAACACATGGACACATACAATCGGTATAGCAGGACAAACACTATGTGATTTTTAAAATTATCCAAAAATTAATACTTCGAAGAGAGCATTTCACTTTGCTTTAGGCCAGTCACAGATCAGTCATGGATGAAAAAGTCAGAAATGCCTTAACAGAAGTTTTGAGATTTTTATTTGGGTCTTCAACAAACAACTGATGTGATTACATGATATGGAGTTTCTCTGCTACGCATACTTTTGTTGTTTTTAAAAATATTATTTGTAACACCTCACATTTATCTTACTTTATGCTAAAGTCTTTGAAGAAAATCTGATTCCTACTCAACACATAGTTCTCCTACTCTAGTACACTGTGTAACAATTAGGCAAGTATTAGGTTATGGTCCATTTTACATATCCATCCTTACTCCCAGATCTATACCAACGCAATCATTGTTTCCATTCTCATGATGGATACATTCTTGAATAGCAGGGGTTTTTTTGGTAAATGATTGCTTGCCATTCAACTTTAGGTGACAGTCATATATGATGCCAATATAGCTATTCCAAAAACTTACACTTTACATCTACAGAAAGCACATGCAGCTAGGTAGAAAATAGGACAATAAATTCACCTGTCAATGTAAGTGTCCTAATTACTCCATGCTGCCTCTGTTTTGGTTATTTTTGGAAAAAGAGTACAAAAGGCCTTATTGCCTTTCAAACTGGTTAGTAGAAGTAGTGAGAAGTAAGCAGGTATGGTGAACTTTGAAGGGACAAAGTACAGAAGAGGGCTGACTCTATGGAATGCATTTCTCAACTGACACAACGATCGCTAAAAGGATCCTTGGGTATACGCAGGTCGCCTCTGTTGTGATTTCTGTTTATTCAGGGCTCTAGTCAATGATATACTGCTGTGCTGTTCAGTTAACAGACTCTGTAGTTGTTTTCACCCCATAAGAGGGATTCCCCTGGGGGTTAAATGCTGGTTACCAGTCTCTCCTGACAGACTAGCAGGTATCTACATTAGGCAATTGACTCCATAATTTTTAAAACATTTATTTTCAGCTGACAGGCATTTTGAATTTTTCCTCCAAAGTCAAACATAGTGCACTGTTTATTTATTATTGTTTTAGAACTCATCCTTAGTAATATTCTTATCAATATTTTGTATCCTACCAAGCATAAAGATCAAAACTTATAAATATTTTGTTCTCTACTTAGTAGAGTACCTATGATAAAGTCTACCTAGTATAAAATATTTGTTGGGTTTGATTTTTATTAATTTTTAAATACCTTTTGAGATATATAATTATATACGATTAAATACCTTTTGAGATTTTATTCTGATTTAAGTTCATTTTTATTATAAAAGTGATATATTAAATTTTAAAATCCCTTTCAACCACATATGAATAACATTACACATACAACTTTACTAATCATGACTTATACTTAGTTCCATATATTTTCCAACTTTTCCAATCTTGAAGGATTAAGATTGTTCACAAATTTGAGTATACATACATATGTGTACACACACACACACATACACACAATTTTCCCTAAGAATTGTCCTAGCAAACAACAGTTACTTTACAAGCCACCTTGCCAAAATTCTGCAAACTATTTTTAAGTTCATTAATTTTATTTTTAAAATGAAAGAATGAATACAACCTTCAACATACACAATCTGAAATAATCTAAATCTGTGTTTAAAAACTGTCACTTGATCACTTCCTTGTTTGTACCTGATGCATGGAGGCCATTCATTTAATCTACTAGTCTCTCAATAAGTGTTTATTATATACTCTGAAGCAAGCAAAAATCAGAGACATTCATTCCATTAACTGGATTTCAGTCCCAAAGTAGGAGAGAAATACGTAAAAAAATTACTGCAATACTATGTTACAGATACAATTATAGAACATTAAGCACTGCTTTGATAATATAATAAAGGAAATAGTTGATTATCTCTGTATGAGTTTATATGAGGTGAAACAATGGCAAAAATGGACCAAGCCCCACCTGGGTGTAAGCCTTAAATATTGGGGTAAAAACACCCAAGCAATAAAGAAAATGTGAAGAGCCAGGCATTGTGCTAAATGCACTGCAGTAAATATAATTTGCAATAGTATTTTGTTTCCAAACATTGTTACTGTAGAAACATTAGAAACTACAAAAAAAGAATTCAAATGTTAAAATACTCACAATTCAACTAACCAGAGAGAGTGTATAAAGTATATCCTTCCTTTATACTGTGTTCAGTGATTGAGTTTCATGAGTGATATAAATATCTTTCTACAATAGTAAACAACAATCCACAAAATAATTTCACCATTATTCTACTATACAAGTATCCAATTATTTACTTACCAAATCAACTATTTAGGCATACTTGTGAATTTCCAATTTTTAAAAAAATTATACAGTGGTCAATGTAATGAGCTTCTTCATACAAATATCTTTAAGCACATGCCTGTGTTCTTCAAAGTAGAATTTCTGGATCTACATGCAATTTTAAGCATTATGGAACATGTGTTGCCCTACAGAAAGCTGATATAATTTTCACTGTGTGGAACCAGAAATCCACCGATATTCACGTTAGGAAGTCATACTACCCTGGTAAATATCCAACTCAAACCTATGGGTGCCTCTAAAATCTCAGTAGCTGGTAAGGCCTTCTTAAGTCACATCAGAGATGCATTTAACATATGAAGTAGAGCAATGGTTACCTGAAGATGTGGGGGCAGGGATGTGAGGATGGGTAGGAGAGAAGAATGACAAAGGGACACAAAAAAATTGTTCGGTTCGGATATTTTTTTGAATGTCTATGTTCACTATCTTGGTATTGATGATGATTTTACCTGCTCATACATAGGTCAAATGTATCAAATTGTACGTTCAAATTATGTGCAGTTAATCATATGTTAATTACACCTGAAAGCTGTTAAAAATTCTAGGTCTAATATAAGATGTGATTTAATTAATCATAACTTGCCTATGATGTTTTAACTTAGAAACTGATGGAACTACTAGACAAAGAGAAAGGGAGAAAGGCGGGGAAGCTGGGGGAAGAAAAGTGTTCTCAACATTGTTCTGGAAAAGGATTCTTTGACTGATTATGGTTTTGTTTTGTTTTGTTTTTTGTTTTGTTCATGGAGAATGGGTATCCATTCCCTCAAGCATTTATCCTTTGAGTTACAAACAATCCAATTCTAAGTTATTTTAAAATGTACCACTAAGTTATTATTAACCATAGGCACCCTGTTGTGCTATCAAATAGCAGGTCTTATTCATTCTTTCTATTTTTTGTACCCATTAACCATCCTCATCTCCCCTCTACACCCCTACTACCCTTCCTAGGCTCTGGTAACCATCCTGCTACTCTCTATGTCCATGAGTTCAATTGTTTGTTGATGGAAATTAAGGCTGTGGAGGCAGAAATAATTTTATAAAGGTTTTTATTAAAAGTCAAATGTGAGGATCAACCTGGAAAGACATACCAACAAAGTTGGGGGTGCTTTGGAGTCTGTCACAAGGTGAAAGGTTTTTACAGGAACGTTTGAAAGCTGGAAGGGGCAGTCCTCATTACTGGAGTTGTCATCTTTTTGTTAGAGGATACAATACAGAAGCTATGATCCTTAGCTACAGATGACATCAGACAGACTGAAAAATGTCTACATGCAAGACAATCAGTAGAATTTCATGCTTCAGCTATTCTTAAATAAATCAGTGTCCTATTGAGTGTCAGCAGGTTACACATTGATCAGCACCTCAACAATTTGAGGAATTTGAGATAAGATTCTTTACCCAGAGACAGAATGCCACCATCGAGTCACAAGACCTCCCCAAGGTAGATTAATTAGGAAGTCTGCTTATTCCTAAATAATCAATTGTGACGACCTGTAGGTTATCACTATGAGCAATACTCTGTAGAAATTCCCTTTAAGTTGACCAAACTATAGTAGGTCCTCCTTAAATGCAGTTTCAAGTTCTGTGGTTTCAGTTACCATGGTCAACTGGAATCTAAATTAAATGGAAAATTCCAGAATAAACAATTTATAAGCTTTAAATTGCTTGGCATTCTGAGCAATGTGATGAAATCTCGCACCATCTCACTCCATCCCTCCCAAGGCATGAATCATCCCTTTGTGCTGTATATCCTACCTGCCCTTTAGCTGCTTAGTCCTCTGGGTAATCAGATCTGCTGTTCTGGTACAACAGTGTTTGTTGTGTTCAAGTCACCCTGATTTTACATAATAATAGCTCCAAAATGCAAGAGTAGTAATGCTGGCAATTAAATATGCCAAGAGAAGCCATAAAGTACTTCCTTTAATTGAAAAGTAATAGTTCCCCACTTAATAAGAAAAAAAAAAACATATTCTGAGGTTGCTAAGATCTACAGTGAGAATGAATCTTCCATTAATGAAATTGTAAATAAGAAAAAAAAAAATGTGCTAGTTTTGCTAGTCCACCTCAATTTACAAAAGGTATGGCCACAGAACATGGTGAATACTTATTTAAGATGGAAAAGACATTAGATTTGTGGGTGGAAGACATAAATGGAAATATGCTCTGATTGATGGCAATTGAGATCAGGACTATCAGAGGTTTCAGGCATCCACTAGGAGTCTTGGAACCTATTCCCCACAGATAAGGGGGGACTGTATTTAAAGCAGTGTTTCTCTGCTGAATTGCACAGGAATAGCCTTGATCTACCTATTATATATTCCAGAGGCCAGACCTCCTAACTCAGAACTCCAGAGTAGAAGCAAGGAACCTGTATCTTTTCAGTTCCCTTAATCAGTTTCTTAAGAAAGATCCAAATCTCTTTAATTCATTGTCCAACAAGCAACCTTCTTCTCCATGACTTAGTCTCCTGAGAAGACAATTTGTCACCAGTAACCAGGAGAGTGAGCCATTTGAAAACACATGTTTAGAATTTCTTAATATAGCACATTTATCTTTATAAATCTTTTTTTTGAGACGGAGTCTTACTCTTGTTGCCCAGGATGGAGTGCAATGGCGCGATCTTGGCTCACCGCAACCTCCGCCTCCCAAGTTCAAGCGATTCTCCTGCCTCAGCCTCCCAAGTAGCTGGGATAATGGGCATGTGCCACCACACCAGCTAATTTTGTATTTTTAGTAGAGATGGGGTTTCTCCATGTTGGTCAGGCTGGTCTCGAACTCCCGACCTCAGGTGATCCGCATGCCTCAGCCCTCCAAAATGCTGGGATTGCAGTCATGAGCCACTGTGCCCAGCATAAATGTTTTCATAAGTCAAAATGACCAAAGTGCACATAGAGTTAAACATGGGCCATTGATAAAAATATCTGAGATAGGCTAGGAAAGGGAAATACTAATAAACCAATGTGAATCTCGAAATGACAATACTATCAAAATACTTATCAGATATGTTTTTATTCAGAATGTGAGTAGACCTCATGTGCCTTTAATGAGAAAAAAAAGGTGTCTGTAATTTGAGACAGTGAATTGATCTTTGATCATTTCTGCAGAAGTTTTAAAGCCACAGGCACTTTTGGGGTACTTACATTTACCTAGTGGTATGGTGAAATTCATAACTGTTGGATAAAACTCTTTTTATAACCTTTATATATTAAGGCAGTCAGCAAACTAATAATGCACTCTCATAAAACTCTTGCCAAATGTAAATCACTACTGAGAACCCAGCCTGACATCTGAATTACTTGAATTTATATCAATGACTTACTGAATATTCAGCAATGTTAGAAATATACTCAATATTAATAATGACTTGAAGAGAAAGTCTTGCTTAAAGTTGCTGGATAGAAGGCACCAACTTAAATGAAAGCTCTTTTCAATTTCATCATGAAATTTTATAATTTCATTAAAATTAAGAAAAGATTTTTTCCCCCAGTGGAGAACAAATGGTTTTTAGTCTTCCGTGTTAAAAAAAAAAAAAAAAAAAAAAAAAACCTTATGAGATTTTTGTTTCACAGACATTCACAGTTCTTTTTCTAATTGCTTTTGCTGGAGTCTAATATGGAGTAGTCAGTGATAACTGAGACAGCTTAAAATTGTTTTATTAATGTTAATCAAGTAAAGGTTGAAATCCAAGTATCTTCAAGTATATTTTATATTCTCCAGGAAATTTTACTTTTCTCTCAAATATTTCTCATCTTGTTTTGTTTTTATTTTGTTTTATTTTTCTACATAAAAATACAATTGAAAACAGATGAGAAAGCAAGTTAAACAGAAAGATGATCTTGCTATACAGTAAAGAGAAAATAAAGGCAGAATGAAGGAGTATATTTTGTGAAAAAAATACATACTACAATTTTACATACTATAAAGTCACATACTAAAAGATTCTATTTGTATACATTCTTGAAATGACAAAACTATAAAGACGAATAACAGATTGGTAGTTGGAGACAGGGACACAGGTGAGAGATAGGCATATTGATGAAGGGTAGGATGACACTGTCCCTTTTAGTAATACATTAGTACTATATCTTGATTCTGGTAATGATCACACAAACCGAAACATACAATGAAATTGTATGTTTATATAACACACATACAGCATACGCATACACACAAGTGCATATTAAAATTGTTAAATACTGAATAAGATTTACAGTCCAGTTCAGAGTATGTCTCCTTGTCCATGTGCCAGTTTTGTATTGCACTACAGTGTGTGAAATGTCACCAACTGGAGGAAGTTGGGTGGAGGAATAACGGGACTCTACGTGCCATTTTCTACATTTCCTGTGAGTCTACAATTATTTCAAAATAATGTTTGTTAAAAATCTATGTATTTTATAAATTTGAACATAGTAATCAGTAGCAATAAATTAAGTTTCTGGTGACTTTTTACTGACTGGAAATGTAGATAATATGTTCGAGATGATCAGAAGAATACAGGCCATGGGGAGTATACTAAAATGCATTTGAGAAGGGCACTGGGGTGAAGGGCAGGCACATAAAAGATTTATCCAGTCATGCTGCAGAGATGCTATAACTCAGGTAAACAAAAGGCCCCTGGGACTGCTGATCAATGTAGACATTCCCTGCATCGTAACATGCTGTGGACAGAACAACACACTGTGATTGCAAATATAAGTCCTGTTTGCAGTCACAAGGGCAGTTTTCAGCATAATCCAGAATGAATAGCACTGAAGACTGATTAATTTCAAGGTAGTTACTGATCTCTAAGTAATATCAGAAAGAGGCAACTAGTAGTGTAGTGATAACAATGGCTCGGCACTTCCTATAGCCTGGACACCATGCTGAATAAGAGCTTGTATATTCACAAGAAACATGTGTGGTATTTGTTGTTACTACTCCATTTTAAAGATGTGGGAAACCAGTCCCAGCAGTGTAATGTGGTATATCCAATGTAGAGGATGGTACAGAACAGAAAGAGATGTCACCCAATGGCCTCACTCAAGAGTTGTATTAGTCCATTCTCACACTGCTATCAGGAACTGCTCCAGACCGGATAATTTATAAAAGAAAGGGGTTTAGTTGATTCACAGTTCCACAGGGCCAGGGAGGTCTCAGGAAACTTAAAACCATGCATGAAGGGAAAGCAAACAGGTCCTTCTTCACATGGTGGCAGGAAGGATAAGTGCCAAGCAAAGGGGGAAAAGCCCCTTATGAAAACCATCAAATCTCATCAAACCATCAAAACACACTCACGACTATAAGAACAACAGCATGGGGGTAACCGCTCCCATTATTTGATTACCTCCCACTGTGTCCCTCCCACGACACATGGGGATTATGGAAACTATAATTCAAGATGAGATTTGGGTGGGGACACAGCCAACCCATATTCAGAGTCCACACTCTTGATACTGCACTGTACTGATTCTCAAGTTCCAGGAGAGTGGGAAGGATGTTTTCCGTTTGCTCTGTCTCCACAGTCCTCACACACAACGCCAGGCACAGGAAAGATGCTCAATAAATTTATGAGAAAATCAATGGTGGTAATATATCTGAGTGTATGTGTGTGTGCATGCATGTGTATGTGTGTTTTATGGTAAAAAAAAAAAACTGGAAGACTATACAATAAAAAGTTAACAGTGACTATTTCTGGATGCCAGAGTTATAGAAAATTTACTTTTTTTGTTTCTGTGAGCGTATACTTGCTACTTTTTACAATAAACATGTTATAAAATAAAATAATAAAAGTAATCTGAAATTCAAGACCTTATGAACCATTGCTTCGAGAAGAATCAATTATATATATATCAAAAAATATAGCTGAATTTTCTGTTGTTTAAGATATAAGAGTGACAATCTCATATTTTACTTTAGTTTTTAAATGGCACTTAATTCACTTCTCCACTCCAGAATAAAGAACCTGTCTTAATACAATTAAAAACAGTATCATTTTGCTTTTCATGGAAAGATAAACTGTGGCACTCTTCCAATAAATCTTTATGCCCAACACATTGCACATGTGCTCCAGTGTCTAGGATCATGCCTGACATAAAATCAATTTGTAATAAATGTTTGATAAATGAATGAAAAGGCTAAAGGGAAGCATCCTGGAATCAGGATAGCACTGTGTATGCTAAGGTATTTTTCATACTAGCACATAACACTAGTATATAATCTTATTAAGAAGTTCTAAGAAAAAGGGAGCACCACTGTGTGAGTAACAATTGAAAGAAAGCAACACAGAGGAGGCTTCTTTAGCAGCAGCAGCAATTACCTTTCAAATTTCATGACTGACTCTGCAATCAGAGAACAGGATTGCAGGCTCTCATTACTGGCCTCAAACTTACTTAAGTATATATGTTTCTTTAGAGGATGGTTGTATAGTCCCTTATACAGTGTGTTAGAAAGAGTCCTTAGGAAACAGATGCCAAGATGGGAATGATTAATTTGCTAGAGTGTTATTAGGGGATGATGTGCCAATGAAAGAAAATTGAGAGGGAGCCAGGAAATGCTGGCAGAGCTTTCAGACCTTGCTTCAAGTGTGACCCAGGCTGCAGGAGAGAGGAAGGGAGGGTTAGAGGAAAGGTTCTAGTCTGCCGTGTAGTCTAAAGAAGATTCAGTAAAACTGTAAGGGCAGCCTGGAGCCAAAGTCAGTAGTCACGGAAGTCCCGTGTCTCCTAGGAACAGGCCTAAGTCTCCCGGCCACATCACACATGCCCGACAGGGGGCAGCACAGAAAGGTGTGGCCTCAGGAGGAATGCAGAAATGACGTCAGAGCTCTGAGCCTGGGCCCTCAGTCAGGTCAGCTCCCTGGAGTTGGAGGTCTGCAAGGCCATTGCCATCACTACTACACATGGAATGTAAATCTAAAATGTTCTATTACAGAAAACATTCGGAGACAACCTTTTGTTTTAAATAATGACGAGAAACATCAATTTAATAACAGGATCAAGTGTGGAATGTGAAACCTGCTGTTGATGATAGTGCTAACCTATAGAACTTCACCATGCACTTTTTCCATGAAGCAATCAGCATCTTTCATGGCTGATTTATGCAGAGGTGCACATTATAGTTATTAATATGTTTGCCACATGTATACCCTGCACAAAAAAACAGGGTAAGCCCTTAAATAT
This sequence comes from Macaca nemestrina, assembly GCF_043159975.1. Lineage (NCBI taxonomy): Eukaryota > Metazoa > Chordata > Mammalia > Primates > Cercopithecidae > Macaca > Macaca nemestrina. Next base: position 22,024,696 of record NC_092140.1, read on the forward strand.
GACATGAATGAATGCCATAGGCACGTATTTCACACACACACACACACACACACATGCATATATGTATTATCCTTAGCAAGTTGTTTCTCTTATAAATATTTTCTTTCATTACCTTAATATCCTCTTAATTTTAATGGGTAATAATGATTTTATGGATAAGTTATAAAAGATTAAAATAAAGTTAATATTTTCAAAGTGTCTGATGATGACTCATAACTTGAATTACAAAAGCCTCCTAATTCTTCCCCACTTTTACATACATCCACCCACACTCTGTGACAGACACACGCACACATTCTCATGAATTCTATACCTCTTTGAAGTCTGGTTTCTGATCATATTTATATCCTTTCCCAAATGCCTAGATCATATTGCCTTGTAGAGTAGATTTGGGACTTTTTATATGCTATACCAGAAGCATACATTCAAGGTAGAATCAACCTTTCTATGTCTTTTATGTATTACCTACCTGCTTGCTGGGCTAATAGTATGTGCTCATTAAATATTTTATTGACTGAAGAAAATAAATAAAGCCATTAAGCCATTATGTTAGATCAAGTATTTGCATTTCTTTATTTCATTTTGTCATTTAAGAAACATAATTTATATTCTTAATTATTTAAAATCATAATGGTTTTAGATAGGTATAATCTAAATATCGATAACTATATATATAGTGTAATCATATTTAATTTTCTGATGTTTAAAATTCTATTGATAACCATAACACAAAATTTATTTCATTGTAAATTTTACATGTAACAACAAATAGTAAAAACACATTTCCTTAAATGTTAAAAAAATATATTTTCATCCAACCATAAGAAGGGTTCTTTTTCCAAATCAGGAATCCTTAAAGTGGCTTTAAAATGTGTATTTGTTGAAGATAATGGGTTGCATATTTTAGGGAAAGATCAAGTTTTAAGGCACTTTGCTTCAAATAACCTGAACCGTCTTTTTTCTTAATATAAGGTTTCTGGGCTACAGATTTGAAAACCCTTTTTATCAGAGCCACCGCTAAGTTTAGCCACTCCTCTTTCATATATATATGCTTAATACAGCATTTGGAAACCAAAGAACTACAATATTCTTGTTTTATTTTTATTTTTCCTTAGGAAATGAATGAGGTTGACCTGTGTGTTATCTGCTACTAACATATTACCAAGTCATTTGGGTCAATGATCACCTGGAATCTTGGTCTTTGTCAGTGCTATCCAAAGTGTGTCAGAAGAACACCATTAACGTTACCAGAGGATTTGTCAGAAGCGCAAATTTACGGATCCCCCAGATATACTGAATCAGAGTCTCTGGCCCAGAAGTCTGCATTACGAGATCTCCAGGTGATTTTTCTATATGCTAAAGTTTCAGAAACATCAGCATAGAGGACAACTTGGGCATGCCACAGATATATACAAATAAATGTGGATGACTGACTAGACTTCAGTTTTCATGTAAAAATTTCAGTAATATATAATGTAATAGTAGCATAAGGAAATCCTTTCTCAAAGTGACCTCACACTATCTTATGTAAATTCCCATTTAGAATAAATTGTAATAATGTCATAAATTCTCATGAAGTAGCCAATAACAATTGAGGGTCCTACTCTCAAGAAGAGGGGCAGTGTCTGGTTCTTCCCACTGAGCTGTACTGAGGAGATTAATTGAAGTTTAGCTATATTTAAGTGTCAAGTTCATGGAGTTAGGGTTTAAAACAATGACCAAAAGCCTGATGAAAGTCAAGACCAAACCACTAAGCCCAAGTGAGAAACAGAGAAGTCAAATTCAAAGGGTAAAATTGCGGGCAGTAAGGGTGAAATCAAGTACGGGTTTCAAAGTCAAGATAAAAAATGCTGAGGTCAAAGATGACACTACAAAACAGTTAGAAAAAAAACAGGGTATTGAACTAAAGTCACAGGAAAAAAAATGAGTCCCTGAAGTACCTGTTGAAAAAGCTTCTTCTAGATGTAGCCTCCCACTCAATTTGTCTTGATTCCTTTTGTCTACCCAAGGGCAAGGTCATGCAACAAGTGCTAAAGCCAGGAAATGAAAGCAAAGTTTCTCAAATTCTTACATTCAGCCATCTTTCAACATATAAACACACAGCTTTATGAGCAAGAAACCTGGAATTCCACTAAACTTCAATCATTTAAATCTATGATTGTCCAACGAATGTGGTTTAAAATATCTTTCTCACATTGAGTAACAGTCTTTAATTTATTATTACCTAATAAACAGCACATTTTAAATTTTTGCCACAGCTCATTCCAATGTCTTTTTGCCATGACTTTTTCAAAGAGTATCTGTACATAGTCACAAAATAAATGCTAGTTAAAAGTATACTGGGTGTTATTTTGTTTAAAAGAATTTCACAAATACAGAAGAGTTGTTTTTTAATAATAGCTAGGAAGGTTTTAAAACAAAACACAGGTTAACAAAAATATATTGCTCTGCTGTAAAACATATATAAGTATATAAAGCACATAAGACATATTTTCCTGTTACATTGGCTAACAGGAAAAAGATAGATATTGATTAGTAAAGGATGGAGAGACAAGAGACAAAAGGCTACCAAGAGAAACTGAAGCAGAGACCAAAGAAAACTGAAAATGAAAAGAGGAGATTAGCAAGTAGAGAAATACCTGGTGCCAAGCAATATGATGAAATAATATTTTTCAAATTCCCATGACTGACAAAATATATTAATTTCTTCATAAAGCTGTACTATTCTAGAGCCAGTCTGAGTGCAGATTCAGGAGTCAGGACACCTGCATTCACATCCTAATGCTGATACTTACTGTCTATGCGACCCTGGATAGTCTCTGTCTCCCCTTTATAAGAGTGGTTGTTGTAAAATTTAATATACATAAAGGTCTTAGAAAAGTGTCTGCATATACCTAAGGCTCAACTAGTGTTAGGTATTGTTTAAAAGACACACATACTATAGAAATATAATGTGAGCCACATATGTAATCTTAAAGTTCCTAGTAGCCAAAATTAAAAATTAATAAATAGGTAAAATTAATTTTACCAATATATCTTATATCGCCTATGTTGTAGGTTGAATTGTATCCCCAAAAATTCATATTTTGAAGTCTTAACTCTCAATAGCTCAGAATGTGACCTTTTTGCAAACAGCATCATTGAAAACAAAATGAGTTAAATAGGATGAGGTCATATGAGTGTAAGGGAGCCCCCTAATCCAATATGACTGGTGCCCTTAAAAACAGGGGGAATTTGGACAGAGACAGGTACACAGGGAGAAGGCCATATGATGGTGAAGGCAGAAATTGAGGTGATGCTTCTACAAGCCAAGAATGCCATTGCCAGCAAGCTGCAAGAAGCTAGACAAGAAGCATGAAGCAGATTGGTCTTGGACTTCCCAGCCTCCAAAAGGGTAAAGATAATAAATTTCTATTGATTAAGCTACCCAGTTTTTGGTACTTTGCCACAGCACCCCTAGCAAATTAATATAGCCTAATATCACCAAAATATCATAATTTAGCATGTTATCAATATAAATTATAAATAAAATATTTCACATTCTTTTTGTCATACAAAGTGTTCAAAATCTGGTGTATATTTTACATCATAGCATATCTCAATTTGTAGTAGTTACATTTCAGATTAGACAATGAGGCCTAAATTATCCATGATGTTAAATTTTAAATTCTAGTCTTTGACTACATCTTCTATCTTACAGAACTTGTACTCTTACATTGACAATGGAAATGCTATCGATTTTGGAATTACAGGTTTTTTAGACCAATCTATAATCTCTGCACCAAATGAGGCTTTACCTTTTTCTCTCTCCACCTTATAATGCACAACTTTCTTACCCCTTGCTTTTCTGTCATTCCCATCTTACAAAACCTTATCACTTAATAAATGTAATCATTGGTCTCCTCCATTCCCATGCTCAGCTTATAGTATATTCTAGAGGAAAAATAACCAAACACCATAAGAATCGGAGTGCAAAATATTCTATCTTTAACTCAACATAGCTCCCAATATCAAGGACTCAACGTACTTATGTGACATCCAGGAGCTTATCTTTATCTGCCACCATGATTCCAATTCCCTTCCTGTCTCTGGAGAACTGAGAATTTTTCTTATTGTCCCAAACTCAACAAACTACTTGAGTATTTACATCTGAATGCCTCCCACACCCCCAAGATCCATGCCTTAGCAATCATCCCTCCAGGCTTTTCTCTCCAATCAATAGTTTCCTTTCCAACACTTCTATAATCTTGGAATAAAATATGCTCAAGCCTCATTCACTTAAAAAAAACAAAACAAAACAAAAAAAAGAAGCAAAGCTCTTCCTTAAACTTGACCTCCTCTCTAAGTCCTCTTCTCTTTCCACTTCTTACTCTCACTGCCATCTGGTTTTCACTTCCATTATTCTTCTTTCTGGTATCAACAATCACCTCCATGTTACCAAGTTCCTTGGAAGTTTTGGGTTGATCTTTATAGACCTTTCTGTGGTGGTTAACAATGTTGATCTCACCATCATTCTTGAAACACTCCCATCCCTGGCTTCTGTGACAACACTCTCCTCTAGTTTTCCTTGCATCTCTCTAGCCACTCCTTCTCAGTTACTTCCTGTGTTACTTTTCTTCCCTTGGATCCCAAAACTAAGTGTGTGTTGTGTTTTTCATCATCAGGCCTATGGTCTCTTCACTGTGTTTACACCTCCGTTCCTCCTCCTTCTCCCAATGACCTTATTAAAACCATAGCTGGAATCACCAACTCGATCAGGGTTTTTTAAGTTTATTTGAGTTACAGATTCTGAGTTAAAGATTCCAGGCACTCTTTTAAGAAAATGTATATTTAAGAGCCTGCATTCCTCGAATTTTAGAGAGGTCTAATCTATACACTGACGACCCTCAAAATTATTCAACCGATACCACTCTTGAAACTACTGACTAAATTTTCTACCAAATATCTCCTCCTAGATAGGTTCTAAATTCTTTCAAAACATAAGTTGGTCCTCCTGTTAAACTGCCCATGTTTGTGAATGGCATTTACCACCAATCCAGTTAATCAAGTCATAAACATGTAATTCCTTTGCACTTACAAATCATGTTGTTTCTATGACTTCAGTCTCTAGCATTCACTCTCTGCCATATATCCTATTGTCAGCCTTAGTTCAATCTTCATTATTTCTTAACTAGCTCTCTTCAGTGGGATCCATGCCCCTACACTGCCCAACTCCAATTGGAACTCAAAGTGCTCCCTATAGCTTCCAGGATGACTCCTTAGAAAAGCATCCAATGTTCTTAATTAAGATCTCACCCTCTTATGTCTCTAACTTGTAGGTAACTCCTGATAAACTAAATATGATACCATGTACTGGATGAATAGTGTTGATATTGTATAATAAAACAAAATTTCCTATGAAGTGCAAACCTTTAGAAGATGATATCTATGTATTTTATTTTTAAGTTCCATGGTACATCTGCAGGATGTGCAGGTTTGCTACACAGGTGAATGTGTGCCATGGTGGTTTGCTACACCTGTCAACCCATCATCTAGGTATTAAGCCCAGCATGCATTAGCTATTTTTCCTAATGCTCTCCCTCCCCTAACCCTACTCCCCAACAGGCCCCAGTGTGTGTTGTTCCCTTCCCTGTGTCCATGTGTTCTCATTGTTTAGCTCCCACTTATAAATGAGAGCATGCAGTGTTTGGTTTTCTGTTCCTGTGTTAGTTTGCTGAGGGTAATGGCTTCCAGCTCTATCCACGTCCCTGCAAAGGACACGATCTAATTCCTTTTCATGGCTTTATAGTATTCCACGGTGTATATGCACCACATTTTCTGTATCCAGTCTATCATTACTGGGTATTTGGGTTGATTCCATGTCTTTGCTATTGTGAATAGTGCTGCAATGAACACACATGTGCATGAATGTGTATATATATATGTGTGTGTGTATATATACGTGTGTGTGTATATACGTGTGTACGTGTGTGTGTGTGTGTGTCTGTGCGTGTGTGTGTGTGTGTATATATATATATATATATATATATATTTTTTTTTTTTTGAGAAGGAGTCTTGCTCTGTCACCCAGGCTGGAGTGCAGTGGCATGATCCCAGCTCACTGCAACCTTCACCTACCAGGTTCAAGCGATTTTCCTGCCTCAGCCTCCTGAGTAGCTGGGATTACAGGTGCATGCCACTACACTCAGCTAACATGTATCTTTATAATAGAATAATTTATATTCCTTTAAGTATAAACCTAGTCATGGGGTTGCTGGGTCAAATGGCATTTCTGGTTGTAGATCTTTGAGGAATCACCACACCATCTTCCACAATGATTTACACTCCTACCAACAGTGTGAGAGTGTTCCCATTTCTCTGCAGCCTCACCAGCATCTGTTGTTTCCTGATTTTTTAATAATTGCCATTCTGACTGACATGAGATGACATCTTAATGTGGTTTTGATTTGCATTTATCTAATGATCATGAACATTGAGCTTTTATCATATGTTTTTTGGCCACACGAATGTCTTCTTTTGAGAAATATCTGTTCATGTCTTTTGCCCACTTTTTAAAGCGTTGTTTTTCTTGTAAATTTGTTTAAGTTCATTGTAGATTCTAGATACTAGACCTTTGTCAGATGGATAGAGAGCAAAAATCTTCTCCCATTCTTTAGGTTTCCTGTTCACTCCGATGATAGTTTCTTTTGCTATGCAGAATCTCCATGTATTTTAAACATAAAGTTAATACTATATAAATACTTAGAAAAAAATTAACAATTCACATTTGACTTGCTTTAAATAACAGAAAGCTAGCCTTTTGGGTATTATTTATATTTCTTCACAAAGACAATGAAAAAAAAAAAGGATTATTAGAACCAAAATATAGCAACACAGGGATACCTTGACATAGAGAATAAAACATGAGCCTTGGAATCTGAAGGACTTAGGTTCAATTATTTGCCTTGTATTTTACTTTAGATTTAATCTCTCTTAAACTTGTTTCCCTTCTTTGTAAAATGAAGACAATAAAGCCCACTTTTCAGGGTTGTATCAAGATTTACATCAAATAATGCTTGTGAAGAACCTGGAAAACACCTGAATACTGTATGTCCTCCATGAATGGGAACACAATGAAGAAAATAAACGTATAATATGTTGCTAGAGAGCCTGGTCACCATCCCTTTCGACGCAGGACTGTGCCTGTGTCAGAATGACTCTATTATTTTACCTACTGCAGGACTTCTTGGGCAACAATGAAAGATTAAGTGCAACTGAAGTTAGAAAAAAATCCATGAAGGATGCCAATGGACTCAATTAGAGTAAGTTCTTAGACTCCAAGGAAGATATTTAGAGCAATAAGAAGTATCACTTCTTTGATGTCAATTACGATCAATGCATGAGCAAGCTAGGTCTGGTTACCATGTGGGTAGTCACATATCAAATCATACCAAATTTCTTTAAAAATAGCAAAGTGAACTAAGAAATCCAGTTTATGAATCATCAGAAAGTTTGTTTCTGTAACATAAATTAATCTTCATGGGCCCTCTACTCTGAAAGAATTTGCCTATAGTAAGAACGTCCCAGACTCCATACTTGAAACTTCACACTGCTTTTTTTGTTCACATTTGAGGTGGAACTGGGAAAACATCTTGCCCAACTCAATACACTTATATTTGTTTACCTATAATAATTATTTATTTAGACAAACTTTAAAATATTCCACACATCTGTGCTGGGAAAGAATCAAGACAGAGGGACCGAAGAAAAGATAACTCACATTTTTTTCTAAATTTAAAATACTACCTACTGAAATAAAATAAGATAAAGTTTATGGCAGCTTTTCATATACTCGCTCACGCAAAGCATGTAGAAAATGCTATTCATACATGTTCATATTTATCTTTACCTTCTTTAAGCATCATTGCTTTTTTGTATTTTTCAAGGAAGAGTTCAAATTCAATTCATTTACTTATTTTGTTTTGCTGAATCTCAGCTTAACATGCAGATTAATTCATCTAAAAAGCTAATAATTTTTTTATAGAAAATAGGACATTGAGGTATAAAATGTTAACTAACGGGCTTTTTCTCATTTGGGGTATATTATTTCCTTTAAAAATTGTCCTTGTTTAAAAAATTTTTTGAACCCAATCCTCAATTCAGAGTTCTACATTAAAGCAATAACTAACATATTTGGAAATGTCTATTGTTAAGCCAGGCATGGTGTCTCACGCCTATAATCCCAGCACTTTGGGATGGTGAGGCGGGCAGATCACTCGAGGTCAGGAGTTCGAGATCAACCTGGCCAATATGGTAAAACCCCTTCTCTACTAAAAATACAAAAATTAGCCGAGTATGGTGGTGCGTTCCTGTAGTTCCAGCTACTCAGGAGGCTGGGGTAGGAGAATCGCTTGAACTGGGGAGACAGAGTTTTCAGTGAGGCGAGGTCGCACCATTGCACCCCAGCCTGGGCATCACAGTGAAACTCTGTTTCAAAAAAAAAAAAAAAGAAAGAAATGTCTATTGTAAATCAAAGAAAAATAGTAAAAGGCATTGACAATAGATCAATAAGGAAAAATACAAAGATTTAGAAATGAGAAAACACAAAAAGGTCTTTATAATTTATACATATATGTGGCTAGACTTGAGGTTTGATATACAAAATACTAGGAGCCGGAAGCTACACCACTGTCCACCTGGCTTCTAAGTGAGCAGCCCCTTTCTGTGCTTGCGTTATCTCAGCTTCGCTTTTTACTCCTACATTAAAGGCCAAAGAGAGATTGCTTCTGGGCCTTGCTGTTTTCCTACATTTTGCCTTTGTCATGATCTCTTCCTTTTTCTCTCTGCCTGTTGATTCAATTATAGGGCTATCCTCTACTCAGGCATAAGGCAATTCCTTTCTATCAGGTATAAGCAAATCAGGCAGTCACATTTATAGAGGCAACACAGGAGAAGCAGTGACTGACCAGCCCACTTCACAGAGGAGTTCTTGAAGAATGAGTAGAGTCTTCACCCAGGCCAGTGCTGTGCTCACTCTTTCATGGTCTTGGAAAACAAAATCCAACTTAGGTATCAAAGTTAAACTTCATCTTTGTAGGCCAATTGCTTCCCACCGAAGGTCCTCTTGAGTTCTCTTTTTTGGCCAATACTGTTTCCTACCACTCCTTTCTCTCTTCGCCTTAGCGGTGGGGCCTTTGGATAGGTGGATTCAATATTCCTCTAATCTGTATCAGTGTTTCCCGGCTCTTTAAGCCATTTCTCCTGTTCTTCGCTATTTCCAGTCCTGTAATAGCTTTTCTTGAACTCTACTATCATTTCTTATTCCTTCCGGAAATATGAATTCATTTGGTACCTACTTCTTTTCATCCTACATGACTATATCCCTTGGTCACAGACAGTAAGCACAATAAAATAAAAGATCCACCATTGCCTGGGAATGTCTTTTTCTGGAAAACATTTAATATTTTTAAGGTCACCCATTCACAATTAAAATATAAATCTCTAGGCTATAGCATGAATTTATCCCTCACTCTTTTAGGGGAAGAGATATTTGAACCTGACCGTAAAAAATAATGTAAATAGACTTCACGAGAAATACAACTTTCTAACTCCTAAATCCAATTTTAACAAACTTTTCTCAGCCTTTTATATTCTTCTTCATTCCCAGGTCCCAGAAATAGGTAAGAGGATTTCCTATGAAAACCTTGTAACTGTCCTTCAACCTACCTGTACAGACCTCGTCCTTTCTACAATACATTTAAGATGGGATTTTCTAACTTATATAAATTTGTAAAAGGTCAAATTTATTGAATAATTCAGCACATTAATTTTAATTAAGAAATGAGTCATTGATATAAGGCACATTCATTAATTGAAAGAAGAAATCTTGATTATTTTTGTTTTTGCTTTTTGGTTTGTTTGTTTAAGAGACAAGATCTCCCTCTGTCACTGGAGTATAGGGGTACTCCATCGTCGCTCACTGCAGCCTCAAACACCTGGACTCAATCAATGCTCCTGTCTCAGCCTCCAGAGTTGCCAGGTCTACAGGCACGCACCACCATGCCTAATTTTTTTAAATTATTTTTTGTAGGGACGGTGCCTTGCTATGTTGTCCAGGATGGTCTCCAACTGCTGACCTCAAGCAATCCTCCTACCTCAGTCTCCCAAAGCACTAGGATTACAGGCAAGAGCCACTGCACTCAGTCCTGGAAGCAGAAATCTTTTCAGTCAGAATTTTAGCAGGAAAACATGCCACTGGGAGATGTACTTGGTACAGTGAGGCAGATCATTTTACGTTAAATTCTTCTTATTTATCCATGTTATATCCGTGGCTATAAAATGCCACTATAAGTCTACTGTAATCACAGGACAAAAAGACTTATTGTATGGCAATTTGATTTTGTTTTAAAAGGAGATACACACAGATACACACACACTGCACACACGTGTATATACACAATGTATATAAAATGTATATAATGTATAGACACTATAAATGTTTTTAATGAAAATGGGATTTCCATATTATATAGATTATAAATCATAGACTTAATTCTACATATTCTTGACACAGTCATGATGCTAAAGGATAAAACAACATATCTGTGCCATTTCATTAAAATCAGAAAGAAGGTAAAAGATACATGTAAATGGTGCTATCATTCACATTGCAAATTTTTAAACAATAAAATTGAAGTATAAATATTGGAAAGATTGGAAAAATGATTTCTGATGTATCATATAACTTGAAAATCCCAAATACTACGAAACTATACAGAATATCTAACACTGTTAAATAAAATAGAAATAAATTGTATAGGTCCAACGGCAACCACCAAAACAGAAAATAAGCAATAAGAATGTGCAGAAACTATAATGAAAAAACCCATAAAACTACTGAGGGAGATAAAAGAAGACTCACATAAATGTAGAGATATCATCTTCTTCTTGAATAGGAAGATTCTACATTATAAAGATGTCGGTTTCCTCCCTAAATGAAATCTATAAATTCAATAAAATCCCAAGGGGGTGAAAAACATGAAATTGACAATATAATTCTAAAGTTTATCTGCAAGTGTAAACCTCTGAATACCTTGCTTCAGTGTATCAGTGGGGAGAAAAAAGATAGGCAATTCAGGAAGTAGCAGTGGGAAACTAATTGTCTTCTTGGAAAATAAAAAGCTGAAACTCTACCCCACAGCCTTCACTACAATACATTCAGGTAATTTAAAGATATCAGTGTAACATAATGTAATAATAAAGACATTAAAGCAAAATATTCATTAGTATTTTAATTGCTAGAATAACCAGATAGCATAAAGGAAAATGCTGATGATGAAAACATGCCCACCAACAGGAGGATGTTTAAAAATAATATACTGTATCCATAAAATGAACCATCACATTCATATTTCACATAGTTGTACATGGGTATTTACATTAATTTGAAAAATATCTCCAGGATAGTAGGTGTAAACGAGCAGAAAGAGCTATCTGGAGAAATACACACCAAAGGTTAATGCATGTTACATATGAATTGAAGAATTATATCCAATTTGTATTTTCATTTTCATACTTTTCTGTTACTGGAAACTTTTACATGAGTTTATAGTAGGCTTACATACAAAATAAAAGGGCGTTTTCTGGAAAATACACTCACCAAAATACTTGACGGAACGCTAAAATAGAAATTAAGGTTTGAGGCTTTAGTCTGGGTTCTCTACTTAATGGGGATGCAAATCTGGCCAAATCACTTCCCTCTGTCTCAATACATGAAACTTCCATTCAATTCTCAAGTCTTCTTCTACTGCAAAATTCTGACTTCAGGGCATAGCATCCTGTGCACATACAGGGATTAAATTATACATTCTGCAACACACAAAATGACAAAATGAGGGAGAACCAAGAGTTAAGGTGTGTAAGTTGTTAAAACTCGGGAAACAAATGTTGGCAACCCCAGAATGCAACAGTGGCAAGAATGTTGTTGTGAATAAATTATTCTCTATCTCTTCAGCTTAATCATATGTATTTATTAAATGAAACACTTTTCTTAACAATGTAATCTACTTCTATGCCACTTTTCAACATTAGTTAAGCCCTATAGCCATCACGATGCTCACATAATTGGTAATACTGGTATATAAAACTATATTAATTTCAAGCTCCAGTAGAAACACAGAAAGACATCAGTATTTATCAAATGAAATAAAGATGGTAGGAAAAAAATTATTGCCCTCAAAGGTATAAACAGGGTACCATAAATAATAGAACGTACTTGATCAGAAGAGTAAGCTAAATTAGGTGATTTGTTTTAAAAGCAGTTCCTAGATTTAGGGGACTTTGGTCATCATTTATTTTTGTTCTAATTCAACAAGTATAAACTCAACTTATATCAAGGTTATAGAAAAGAAAGAAACTGTTCTTTCACAAATCAACTGTGTGACCTAAGCTAATATCTTTTCTCAGTCTTAGCTTATTTAACCATCCCCTACTCCCCCATAAAAAGATTAGGTAAGAATAGACAACTTCAAAGACCAGCTGTCATTCAAAATCTTGATTCTATATTTTTCTTTTTCCACTTAATTCCCAACAAACTTTATATTTACTGAAGTGTCTTATGCCTAATCAACCTTAGCAATTTTAGAAAAAGATTATTGAACAATAAGAATTTTTACTTTTATAAATATTAACAAAATAATCCACACTATCAAGAATTATCAGGATTCTCAAAGATGAAGTTTGAGGAAGTCAATAAATGATGTCCTCATTCCCTACCCAAGCTTGACACCAACTGAGAGATAATCTTAGGAGTCAGGCAGATGGAGAGCAAATGTGTGTCTTATTATTCATAAAAGCAATATTGGTGTTTAAGGATTAGGTTTTCAGCTAAATCAACTTGCTAATTGTATCTGCCTAATTTACTTGAGTATGAGTCTGTTGAGCTAAGGATGCTCAACTCCTTTTCCAAAACCACCCATCACAGAAGTCATTACCCTCTTCTGAGAGTAAAGAGTAAGGCAGAGAGTGGAGAGACTCAAATTCTTACTCTAGTAGATTTCATTCCTCATGGTTACATGTAGCCCAAGGAAAGGAAGGAAAGGAAGATCCAAGGAAAGGAAGATCCTTTGCTCTGAAAGTCCCCAGACATACTCATTTACAACAAGAGTTGATGTTGACATTTCAAACAAGGTAAATTAGAAGTCCAAATATCAGTTAAACTTCTTCAGTTTCTTATTCTTCATGATGTCAACCAGAGGAGCACTCAATCCCTAGGTTAAACTGGATTTTTTTCAGACACTGCAACCTGAGTTGTCTTCCACAGGAACCATCTTCAATTTAAAATTATTTTGACATCAAAATGACATATGTTTCTCACCATTGAAGAGTTGATAGAGTGAATAGAACATGCAAGACTATTATGACAGTGACTCCATACTACAAAATTTAGAAATGTATGCAATCTCTAGCCATTAGGGTAGTTGTTCCAGGAAAAATGGCATTCCTAGAACCCAGTACTTAACCACTACCAAAGACTGTAACAACACCCAGTGACATCTGAGGAATAAGGAATCGATTCTCAGCTTCACCAGTATGACATCCATCTATGTCAGATGTCCAGAGGATGTATACTAGGAACTGAAAATCAAGAGCAATTTTGCACCAAGAGGGTACCGTGGGCCCTTAGCATTCGCAACACTGAAGGAGGAAATTCATCTATGTCCACTGTCTTCTCTCAGAATGGTATTCTTGTTTTCCTACAAATTTAGAAATACAGAATGACAGCAAATCCAGTCATCAAGTCTAATTTGTAGCATCTTTGTTTTCATGTCTGCATAATCAAAACTTCTTGATGCTCATTTTCATTTGAGCCCCATATTTCTAGCATCTTCAGGTTTAGTTGAGGGTATGCTCCACTCTAGGCCATGGGGGCTGTGATAACTAACTCTCACCAGAAAACTGGTAACCCCTAAGAAACCTGTCCTCTTTGGCCTATTCCAACACAGGTTTCGGCTGAACTACCTCGGCAGAAGATGCAGATAATCTTTCTAAATTCTGTTACCCTGGGGAATTAGGGAGGACAAAGCCCTGAGTCGGGATCCTCAGATGACCCTTTAACAGCTTTTGATTGTTTTAGAAGTTAGGCAGCATTTCTTTTTTGCTACATGTTTTCCTGCACTGTGGACCATGACTCTAATATATCTTTTCTCTCTACTGTTTTGTACTTCTCTCGAGAGTCTCAGGTAAGTTTAAAATGACTGACTTCGCTTTGAGGTTCCACGTTTCCTTCTCTAACACAGGTAAGGCAGTGCTGCTTGCTGTGTTCAAGTGCCTTCTTTCCATTATATTTTCCTTTGTGTTTTGGCCCAGATATTTTATTTTCTAATATAATCCTCCTGTTTTCATCTTCCATATGAGATGAAATAAATACATATTCAGAATACCAAAAATAATGGATGAATAGATAAACCAATCTTAGACTCAAACTATCACTATGTTACCTGGATCCTCCCTACTAAGCCTTATCTTTCTTGCTCATGTCCCTTCCCTTAGATTCCCAATTCCATAAATCTCTTGGGCGTATTCCCTTAGGACACAGGCAATTCCTGTATGATGACTCACGGTAAACGTGTCATCTTGCACACTAATCATCTAATGATTCTATGATCATTTTACTATGATATCATTTTCACATCTTAAACATGTCCAGAGTTTTTGTACTTAATATAGCCAACTCAATCTCAAGGGACCTACTGTAATCTTTCAGGCTTCAGTTTTAAAAGGGCATCTCTCCACAGTTTCCTGGACCCATTTAGATCAATTGTACCAGTTGGTTTTCTGAGGTTTTACCTCCCCTAGACTTTACTATTTCTAGCTATTGCTTCTGATACAGTAAGAACAGAGCCTCATTTTCTAATATCTACAGTATGAACTTTTAAGACCTTGGTTGAACTTCCTTTGCCTTTCTTCACCATCTCAACTCCCTTTCCTATCTCTCCAGGTGGTTCTCTAAGTTGTCAAGTTCTTCATAATACTTCTTCCTTCGGCTTACTCAGCCTGTCTTCCTGCATTTGGTCTTATTCTTTTACTATTTCTCCTACTAGTAAGACTGAAGAGTATTTCCCAAACTCTTGGCTCCTCCTTGAATCCATAAACAACTCATTTCTACAAACAGACACAGAGGCTTTTAATTGCCAGTTCACTCACTTTGTCCTACTTTCAAAGAAAGGGAGATAAAGCCTCCCTTTGAGCGTTGCCTACCCACAAACAGTTTTAAAAGAGTTGTAGCTCACAATGGTGCTCTCTGGCACATGTAGTGCTCAGCTACCTTGAGATTTTTTTTTACCCAAAGCACTATTTGTTTTGAGGTCTGAAACACTTATTTTATAGTGTTTTAAAGCATGTCTGTTCCTTCAGTACATGTAGGTTCTGCCTCCCTATGTAGTTCAGTTCGCCAGTAGCCCACATGCTCTGGCTTCCAAATGGCTAGTGATTTTCAAAGACATATTCTGTATATCTTCCAGTACAAAAACAGTCATACATGTTTGGTCAAAGACTTCCTAAAGCATAGCATCAAGGTCCATGCTCGTTAAACCTAAGGTATGAAGATACCTGGCCAGGCCCCGTCAGTTAAAAAACAATCACAAAAATTTAAAAATCTGTGTAATGTAAACCAAAAACCAAAGTGGTACTTTTGCCAATACCTAAGACCTTAATTACCCATTCTGGCTATGCTAGTATATTCATCCCTAAATTCCACTCTGTGTCTTGCTTAAGTTTTCTGGCCCAATGCACAGGATAATGAATTTCAGCGATTCCAATAAACAGGTCTCCTGTTTCCTGCCCAGGTTCAGAACTAAATGAGTTAGACCGAAGAATCAGGCAGAGAGGGACAAAAAGATGTAACCTTTTGAAAAACAGATGTTGGACCCATTGTAAAGTTAACTGGATTAAGAGAATAAAGCTGCAAAATGTCAGGGAAGAACACATATCTCTTATTGTTAAGGGACATTCATTTAAAAAAAAAAAAAAAAAAAAAAAAACTTCTTGACCCTTTTCTTTCCTCCTCCCACATTTTCCCCAGAAGAAAAGGTGTGAATTTTCTGATTGGTAAACTTAGGAGCAGGTACTCAGCATGGGTACCCTGGCTCTATCCTTCTTCTGCTATTTTATGGCAGCCAGCTTGCCCAAAGAGGCTTCTCCACTCTGTAATTTGAGGACAGGCCCTCTTTGGGGAGATATGATATTGTGCAGAGATGCCGTTGACTGTAACTGGGTCTCTCCAATTCACTGGGCTGAATCTCCCTACTTTAGGGGCAGACTGCTAGCAAATCCACCTAGCTAAAAAATCTAAATTTCCTAAATTCATCTGTATCTGTGATAAGATAAAATTTTCTATATCTGTCCTGATTTATGTCTATCTCTCTCTCTGAACTGCTTCTATACCTGAGTAGAATGGGGAGGGAAAAATAAGACGGCATCATTTATCAAGCCCGTGGAGCCCTGATTCTGTTCTCCAATCATCTATAAATAATAAAGAAGCCAATACCCAATATTCAAAATCTAAACATCCTATGAAATGTTACCTGAAAAAAAAAATCTTTCAGCAGCTGCCCTTTACTGTTATCTTAAAATCTCAATAGAAGCTAGTCTTCCAAAGAGGCATAGCAGTTAGAGTTTTAATAATATTATTTGAAAGAAACCAAGAAGATCCTAACAAATGAATATTAATACAGCCCCTAATCTATGAAGTGTGTTTGTGGTTATTAATAGAAATATAGCTACAAGGAGTCATTCTTTGATTTCTGAAGCACGAATGAGTATATCAGCTCAGTGTCTCCCTAGAGAGGAAAAACACAGTAGGTGAGAGAAAATTCTGTGCCTGGCGATAAAGATGATCATTGGAAAAGGTCACAGAAAGGGAAAGGTGAGGTGCTAAAAACACACATCCTAACCTTTACAATGTGGTGTAGGAATGGCCCTAGCTTATCTGGTTCACTGCACAGGATTTTCTTGAATACATATTACAGTGTTCAAAGTCATTTTTCATTAATGTACCATTTTCCCACCTTTAGTGGCAAAAAGTATGATTCAAAACAGTAAATAATCATAACCCCAAAAGGTCCACATTCTTACTGACATTTTACAACTTTGTAGGAATGTCCTCTTATATGTTGAAATGCCTTTTAAATCATAGTCCTCTTTGAAAAAAAAATATATACCTATATATATTTGAGATGTAGTTTGCTCTTATCACCCAGGCTGGAGTGTAATGGAGCAATCTCAGCTCACTGCAACCTCTGCCTCCTGGGTTCAAGCGATTATCCTGTCTCAGCCTCCCAAGTGCCTTGGATTACAGGTGTGCACCACCATGCCCAGCTAATTTCTGTACTTTAAGTAGAGACGGGGTTTTACCATGTTGGCCAAGCTGGTCTTGAACTCCTGACCTCAGATGATCCGCCCACCTTGGCATCCCAAAGTGCTGGGATTACAGGCATGAGCCATCATGCCCAGCCTGAAAAAATAAATTTAAATAATTATTTCTGTGTATTTCAGATCTCAAATTCATTCAACTTCTTGAGAAGGAAAGTACAATAACGGGATTGAAAGAGTGTCAAGTCTTTTGGAAACTTGCCTTCTGGAAGTCTAAGTTTTCTCTTCTATAAACAAAGTGTGGCTGGACAAAATAATTCCTGTCGTACTCCCAGCTAGGACCTGCTTCAGTGCTAACCAGAAATAATTGATTAGCATATAGATAATACCTAAGAAGATAGTCACAATCATGATGCTCCCTGAGCTCCTTCCATGTGGCAGAAGCCAGGGAAGTCATCTTACATATCTATTATCTTTAACTGCCACAATAACTCTCCAAAAGATACGTCATTATCTCCACTTTAGATGCTAGAAATGCACTTGGGCCCATCATCTAACCCTCCACATCCCAGTGTCTATTTCAACACTGCTACTTAAACTGTGTCAGGTGGACTAGCTGCTAATTAGAAATGTAGAATCTTGAGCTCCCTTCTCAGACCTCCTGAATCAGAATCTGCATTAGAACAAGATCCCCATGGAACTAATAGGCACATTCACATTCGGCAAGCACTGAGAAGACAATACTACCCACAGAAATGAAAAGAAATGGGCTTAGCTATTATCTTATTGATACTTATTGATAAAGCAACCGAGACAGAGAAATTCAGCTGCTTAAAAGTTATAAAACTGCAAAGAGGTAGAGCTGGGGCTGATACCAAGTCCTGTCTGAATTCAAAGCCTGTATTGTTTCACATACCATGCTATTTTCGAATTAAAATTACTTACTATTTTACTTCAACTGATAAATGATTGATAGATGACAGATAGATAGATGGATAGATAGATACAAATGATAGGTAGATATTGTTAAACATAGCTACATGATAGGTATGATCTACCTGAAATAACACACAAATTATGACACTTGAAATAGTCTACACTGCTCTTCATTTGAAACTAATTATAATTGCATTTAATGTCATTCTTTCATTTATTATTAGTAGTAAAACATTAATAATGATTATTATAAACTATTGTGATGACCCAATGGGAAAAAAAAGTTATAACTAGGACAAAGCACTTAAATAGGCTAAAAAATATTAATAACCTACATTATATAATCAGATCATGTTACGGCAAAGTTCAGAATGCTGACATATAGTTGTAGAAACTGTAAGGTAACATTAATACATACACCAAAGTAAATAGTTAACTTCATGCATCAAAATAAAGCTGCCCTATCTATTAATATGGTCTCTTGCAGATTATAGAAAAACATATAAATTGATTTTATTTGGATTAAAATTTTGTAAATTATACTTAATAAAAGAGTCCAAAGACATAATGTGTTGGGAACAAGTAGTTTCCCTTATATAGAGATAAACTGAATTTCCCTAATAGTGGTAAACGTCTACTTGTTCTAATTACTTAGAATTATGTAATACATTGATACCAAAGAATACTATTAGGAGGAACATAATATTTTATTACAGTCTTACATCATCTCCTCCAGAAGGCTACAGGCATCAAAATGCTACAGGAAAATGGTATCCTTGGTCATTTTATTAAATCACATTTTACAAAACTTAAATGAGTCCAAGTAGACAAACTTTATTTTATATTTTAAGTACCTGTTTCAATATTCAACCTGAATAGACATCTCCCTAATGTGTCATTTTTTTCAGGCCAAGGACAAGAATCAAATAATCCTTTTTATTATTATTCAAACACCACCTATAGAGATTCAGAGTTGTACTACTGAGAAATCCTTTCCTATTCCTAATAGATATGTCTGGAGAGTGTCAAGTACAATCTAAGGTGTAATAGAAAAATTTAAGCAAATTCTTCCTCAAAGAGAAAAGCTCCTCAATCACAATGTCTAAAAACATTATTTTATAATGTAATCTCATGTGATACTGACCACCAGAGCGACTGGACAGGGCAAAAGGCAGGACTTCAGAGGAACATGGGGCTCCCATAATATATCTTCCAGCGTGCATAGAGAGTTCTTGCTTGTTACAAAGACCTTTTATACAAGGTAGCCATTTGACCTTCAGAAGAAACCCTCCAGGCAGGTAGACCCGGATAATAATATTGTTGTAAAGTGAGATCCAGAGAAATTCCATATCATGTCCTAGACTCCCATGGTCAGTACATGCCTGAGCAAGGACCAGGCCAGGTTTTCTGTGCTTCTACTAATAAATAATGCCTCTATTTTAGAAATATGTTATTGACTTTATATGTCAAGCTGATATATGATATTGATTTGTGTTCAGTGTAACAAATGTCTCTCCATGCTAGTAACCTTGAAGTATAGAATTTCAACAGACTCCTTTTCACAAAGACAAGTTAGAGCTTTTTTCTATTCTAAGATTTTAGGTAAATAAGGAAAACAGTCATCATAATAATCTTTCTTAGGAAATCAGTTATTGCTTCTTAGAAAATCAGATACTGTTTTAGAGTAAAATACATTCTGTTTGTTATCAGTAGGGCCTTAAGCAGTTAATGAGGCCATTATCACTTCAAAAATATGCCATAAGTGAAATTAAAAGACTAAATATCTGCTTAAAATTGGATAATAGATTCATGGAGAGTAAAATTGAGGTTTGAAGGTGAGGAAAACAAATATTTAAGTTCACATGCTACATAAGGCACTTTTTCTGAACTGATCAATATGTTGCTATTTTCGATGAAAACTCTATGTGTTATATTTATATATAAAGGATGTACAGTGGGTTTTCATAAGGTTCTCCAATTCATTCTCCCTAAACAACGTGGTTAAAGACATAGTTCTGTTAAGTGTTAGATACTTTAGAAGTCTTTCTCACACTAGGTTTGTTCTACCAGATAAGGCACTTGCTTGTTTCAAGGACTTTATTGTGAAGGCTGTGTACATTTTAAATTATACCCATAGCCTTTAGGTATTAAGTCTGTTTATTTCATTTTTCTCTAGCCATCTATCTTCTTCCACCCTCTCCACTCAAACACATTTTCCCCATGACTAAATGACTAGACATAATAGCCTAGGACATGTAACCTTCCATGCTTTCTCCATGCTCAATAAAGAAAAATAAAAGTTATACAAATCCATCATTCTTCCTTTGACTTCATTTACAATATTTTTGTAAAACAATGTTAATTATTTTACATTAAAATATGTCTAGCTTTTCTTTATCATCTTCCAAATTTCCTGTCTTGATTAATCAGGCCTTCTTAACTCCTAGGCTACGCATATATAGTAGCCTAAATCTTCTTCTAGGAGTGTTATTGATTTTATTTTATGTTGCATGTAGTATTTCCTTATGTCATCAATCTCTTTGACCAATGTAGTTTTACAACCTTTCTTATTCCTAAGCATGTATAGTCTTTTTTCTTTGCTTCAACAGGGTTTTTATTGATTTTCTTGAATACACAAAGAAAAATAGTTTTACTTTTTTAATCCTTTCTATTTCACTTTTATTGCATGAATTGAGGTCAGTGTTTCTCTTTACTTCTTTTGTTGTTGTTGTTGCTTTTCTTCTAATTTTTTTTTAAAAAAGAAGAAAATTCCCTTCTTGGGTCATTGACTGAAATTGCTCCTCAGAGTAGAGCTTTTATTGAGCTTATTTGGTTATATAAAGTATTCTCCTTCACAAATGTATTCACAGTAGTTTGTAATTTATAATACCTGTTTCTAAAAATAGCTAGTAATTTAGCATTTCTGTTTTGATCCATAATTAACTTAGTGTGGTTTTTAATTTCCAATAGTTGAGGAGGTTAGGTCTCCTCATTTATTACTAACTTTATTTTATTATGATAAAAAATGTAACTTGTAAATTGTAAAATTTCTATTTTTACTAGTGTTCGTATAGTCAAGCATATGGTTATTAATTTTTATAGATATATAAAATATGTTCCATTTTAATGTATAAATTTCTATACATAGATTTTATATGACGTTCATTGATATAATCTGAATCTTCTATGTCTTCAATTATTTCTTCTATTAGATCCGATTTCAAAATAAACATATGAATGCCTCCCACTATAACTATATTTTGTATCAAGTTGTCCTTGGAGGTTTAATAGTTCTTTCAGTGTGCTTTTGGCAGCTATGCTGTTTAGTGTATTCACACTTGTGCTACTATATTTTCTTTGAAAAGTAGGTATTTTGTTATTACACAATGTCTCTCTACATGTTGGTAAGTGCTTTTGACCATTTTGTCTGATAACATCACTACTCTTGGGCTTCCCATAAATAGAATACAGGAGGGGTAGATTTTTGACAGTCTAGCTCTCCATACATTACTGAATTCAGCCTGTTTACATTTAGTATAACAATTGGTAGAACTCTTTTTATTCAGTTGGTTTATGTATCCTTTTGAAACTTACATTCTTTTTATTCCTGTTCCAGTGTTTTGCTGATCTGGTCAAACTGCTAATCATTCACTCTTTCTTGCTCATTTGCTTGCTTTTTGTTGATATGGAAATTCCACTCTACTTTTTCATTCTGTTTTATTCTCCCTTTACTACCACTTGTAATTAAATATTTCTCAATTATTAAAATGTGTGATTCTTCTTATCTCTTAGAACAATATATTCCCTGCCTCCTTCCTAAATCCCATCATCATAAGATAAAACCTTTATAATACTCTTACGTCCCATGCAGTCTTGCCTCGATTAGACATTTAGAGCATCTGCTATCTGCTCCCCATTAACAACTTGTTATATAACTGAGCCAAAGAAGGTCCCTCTGTATTGGTCCTATGTTGTTATCTGCATAGCAGATTGGCATTATGGACTCAGAAGACTGCCAATGCCAAATTCAGATTTCTTACACATGAAATTGCATTAAATGTAGCCCATATATGCATATTTTTAGCCATTTAGAGACTGCCTGTTATGCACACCCTATGAAACTTCACCCAACATCTGCTAGCCATAGATAAGACAAACGCCGGTGCTATAAAAGACCCCAAACCATTGCTTCCCTTGGAGTTCTCTGACCCAGAGACTCTCTGCTGTGCTTCTGAGTGATACCCCCTAGACACTGAATCCTCCTCTCCCCCAGGAATCCTCTTGCCCTCATCCCCTTCTGGGTGGTGTACTGTACCATGGTCTCTAGAAGGTCTCATGCTGTGAGGGGTTTTCCCTTGCATACAAACCTGTCAGACTGTCACCAACTAAATCTTGCTGGGTACCACCGCCACTTTGTGGATTGTCCTTGAACTCACTATACAACTCGCATATTTTGCTTAAAAAATGTAGTACATTTAGCTCTAGATTATTAACAGTTTTCTTTGACACCCTATAATTTTCATTAACCATTACTTGGCATTAAAATAATAGTTACTCCTTTCCCCCTATTATTATCCATTTAGGTATAGATGGAGATAGATGACAGGCAGACACAGAGATATAAAGATATTTCAAGTCTCATTATTCACCACTGTTTACTCTCTCCTCCTCCTTCTTCCCCTTTCTTGAAGCCTCTGATCCATTATTATTTTGTTAGAGTTCATTCTCAAGCAATTATTCCTCATGAGATAGACAGATGATAACGTATTCCTCAGCCTATGAATCACGGAATTCAATCAATTCCTCTCTGAATCACTGAGTATCTGCAATACCTTTATTCTATAAACTACCAGCCAAACAGGTAAATTTTATCTTAGCTGGATATTGGATTCTTGTAGTAGCGCACTTTTCTCTCCATAATCTATGGCTGTCTTTCAACCTTTTTCAAACATGCCTCAACCGCCCACGCGCAGGTGATCCACTGCTCTGAATGCTGTTGAAAAGCACAAAGGCATCTCATGGCAGACACAGCTGCTGGAAGATTGCATGGTGTGTGTACTGCTGTGCAACAGATCAGCTTTCTTGACTTAGTTTTCACACCAGGCCAGACAGGATTTTTGTCTTTTATATTTCTAAGAAAATATTTCTTCACTTCATATGTAAACTTTTCCATAGTACTTTGTGAATATTTTAAACTGAGAAAAAAAATCAAAATCCTAAACCACAATGTCCTAACAAAAACAAACATGTTCAATGTATTGCCAACATATGAAAAGCCATAAAACGCCTTTATGTATTCTGAAATAGAAATGACACTTCTATACCTTACAGATGTTAAGATGTAGACTTACATATGTGGCTGCTCATTGCAGACGAAATGTTAAATAGTGGAAGATTGATAAATGATAGCACATTGATGTGGTGTGATGATTAATACTGAGTGTCAACTTGATTGGATTGAAGGATGCAAAGTACTCTTCCTGGGTGTGTCTGTGAGGGTGTTGCCAAAGGAGATTAACACTTGAGTCAGTTGACTGGGAGAGGCAGACCTACCCTCAATCTGGGTAAGCACCATCTAATCAATTGCCAAGGTGGCTAGAATAAAGCAGGCAAGAGAACATAAAAGGGCAGACTTGCTGAGTCTTCCAGTCTTCATCTTTCTCCTGGGCTGGATGCTTCCTACTCTTGAACATCAGACTCCAAGTTCTTCAGCTTTTGGACTCAGACTTACGCTGGTGATTTGCCAGGGGGCTCTCAGGCCTTTGGCCACAGACTGAAGGCTGCATGTTGGCTTCCCTACTTTTGAGGTTTTGGGACTCAGACTGGCTTCCCTGCTCTTCAGTTTGCAGCTGGCATATCACTTAATGCTGTGATCATGTCAGTCAATTCTCCTAATAAACTCCCCTTCATATATATATATTAGTTCTCTCCCTTTAAAGAACCCTAATACATATTATTAGATACCATTCTCCAATTAAAATGAATGTTACACAGAACATTTAATTGATGGGAAAATACTAAATATTGAAATGGTCACAGGTTAATTATATTTTATTCTCTTTTTGGTTGACTCCATCTTAGGTAGGCACTCCCCTACCAATGATAAGATGACTCTCAGGACCTCCAGACTTTCACTCTACTCTATCAGACACAACCAGGGAAAGAGAGCTTTGCTATTCCAACAGTTCTTGAAAAGAAATCCTGGAGTTTCTCTTATTAGCTCTAATGTGTTTACCCGTCACCGAATCAAAGGAGGATGAGCTTGTCCAGACTTCCCCACCTGCCCACATCATCTAGTGTCGAGGCCAACCTCACTTGAACCACATGGACAGAGCAGGGGATGAGAACTGTGTGTGCTGTTATCAGATGAAAGGGACAGGGGTATGGGGCAGGCAAAAACAACAGATGCCTATTTTTAATAGTCGGTGTCTTCTCTTTTTTAAAGAAAGCAGAAAAAAATACATTTAGCCTAGAAAAACCTCTTATTAGACAAACTATGCTTTATGATTTTTTGTTTTCATTCTAACCCCCTCTTACTAATACAGTAAACTAATGAGACATAATGAAATTAAGCAGAGAGATCTGGACTATCTCCCCACATGTTCTAACAGAGGACCCCTTTACAGTTGTTGCAACATTGGACATAGATAATTCTGGCTGTGGACATCTCTGCTGCATTAATCCTTTAGTCACAGGCCTGAAATTGGCCTGGAGATTCTCCAGAAATGTCCAACTATAACATTTTATCATCACAAAATTCCAAGTATTGTCGGTCCTCTAGCAACTCAGCAGACCATCTTTAGGATCTAATATAGTAAAAGCCTCAAAGTGAATGAAGGTATTACAGAGCAATAGCCATGCCCAATGGCCACATATATGTGAGGCCATTTCAACCTCCAGACCAAGTTCATCGGCATCAGCTACAGATAATTCTAAACATTAAGTGATAAATAACAGGCTCACTAGCAAAAAATTTTGGAAGATAAAAGTCTACAGGGCCTGGCAGTTAGCATATTCAGAGACATCATAGCCATAAAGAAGGATATTTTTGGAGGGCAGAGAGACCATAACTAAAGCCATCTTACAGCATGAGAGATGACAATGTGAACAAATGAATCTGACAGTTTACCAAAGAGAGATGCAGAACAGATAGGTTGCCATATGATGGTGATAACTAGAAATTGTAGCCCAATCTTCATGGGTATCCAAAGAAGAAATAATTAGAAGTTGTTTGTCATTTTATCAAAACTCTCAGCCACTGAGAGACATGACATTTACATTAATGTTTGCAAACATAAATTCAATACGACAATAAAAGCACAGAGACTCATATTCAGCTCATAATCAGATTATTCTACTTATGTTAAAGACTATCTTTAGCATAGTTCTTCATATTTACAACTTAGAAATCTCTGAAACAGTATTATCATACTTAGTTTATTTGTCTGTGTGATTAATAAGGGAAATAAGTTACATGGTGACTTTAGACATGAAAGAAGAGACCTGGTGATGGTTAAAGCATGATTTGGGCTAGAAGGTAGATATAAAAACATAGGAAAGATGAAAGGGAAGAAATCAAGCAGTTATTAAGCACCTGTTGACCCAGGCACAAACCCAGTCCTTCTATATCTGTTTTCTCAGTTAGACCTTTCAATAATCCCTTTCCAAGACGTTAGCTTTATCTCACTGATGAGAAAATTGAGGCCAAAAGAAATAACTCACCCAGGGGCTGGTGGTAGATTTGATGGTCATGAATGAATCAGTACAAATTGAACAAAGAAATAAATTCTATGCACATAAAGCCCTAAATATTAAATACATACATATATATTGATGTTAAAGCACATGTTTAAACACACACCACTGAGCACAGGTCAGACTGGAAAAGAAAATGTGCAGAGATCCACTTAGTCTTCTCTGTTACAGAAAAACTCCAAAGAACAAAACCTATAAAAATGAATCAGTAGCATTTCACACATTCTTATAAAGATCAGCACATCATTATCTCCATTGTGCAATTTCTGTGTGTGTGGTGTGTGTGTGTGTGTGTGTGACATTCATGGATCCTAAATTTTCTCCAGTTAAATTATGGCATGTCTCACCACAGGTCTGAATCATTTGTGGAGAAGTAAAATGATACTTGAGTAAGAGCTGTGGAACCAATTGAAATCCTACCCCGTGATACTAAGTAAATAGAGAGCCTCTTACTGGTGTCAGACCAAAGCAAATTCTAATGCAATGTGCAGAGAGTTGAAAAGAGCATACTCTAGTTTTAGCAGTCGATATCAACAGTGGCTATGGTGAGCCTTCAAATCAAGATATATTATAATGGTTTGCACTCATATAGGAGCTGGGGGTCCACTGCACATGGAATTAAATTAACAAATAAATGGGTCTTGCACGTGTTTTCAAAAGAATTAAGAATTCTTCATTTAAAAGTGTAGTTGACATAGTAAAGGTAATTAACCTTTTCTAAATTAAATTTTTTGAAATGTTTAACAGCTGTTCTTTCAAAATGATACAGTTCATATTTGATTTCCTCTTGCATTAAGCGATCAGGATTTGGGGGCAAGTCTTTTCTGAAGCAAGTTAATTCTCTCCTCTTTCTAATATTCATCCAATTTAAAAAGAGTAACAAAAACTCTACTAGGAAAAGAATGCCAAATTTCCTCTTATTTTCTATAATTATAATAATAGTAATAACAGTGCATTTTTATTTGTTTGTTTTGCTATATACCAGATGCTTTAACTATAGGCCTTGAAAGGATCCAAAGATTATTTCATTTAATACAAAAACTCTGTAAGTTAGGTTATGGGTATTATTCCCATTTTAAAAATTAGGAAGCTGAGGCTGAGAAAGCTTCAATCATTTGCCCAATGCCACACAGCAAACCTCAGTAGAACTGGGCTTAGACTCCAGGCAACAACAACTTCCAAACTTAAACAATGAAGCACAAAAATACTGTGAGTTGATAAATAGATATATATATGTTATTAAAATGCATAATCAAGATCTTGCCACTGGTCTAAAGGCCCATTAGCTTACTCTCAAAAACCTCTGGGTAACTCACACTGGTTCTAATTCTGCAGTCCTTATTCAAGCAAAACACTTGAACCAGGCTGTGTTCACGAGTGGGCTGAGAGAGATGAATAGTGATCATGCCTGAGAGGACTGTGCCCAAGCAGAGCCTGAAATCACATTGAATATTATCTAATACCAATATTGATGATGGGGAACTGGCTCAGCTAGACTGGTCCCAGGACACAGCCAGACTAGCCTATATACAGAAATGTCATATAAATATAAGCCTGGACATAAGGGGGGGCAATTGTACATAAGGAAAATCTAATGTGACCTTCAGTCACTTAGAAATTAATGACCAAACATATACACCATGGAATACTATGCAGCCATAAAAAAGGATGAGTTCATGTCCTTTGTAGGGACACGGGTGCAGCTGGAAACCATCATTCTCAGCAAACTTTCACAAGAACAGAAAACCAAACACCACATGTTCTCACTCATAGGTGGGAACTGAACAATGAGATCACTTGGACTCAGGAAGGGGAACATCACACACTGGGGCCTATTATGGGGAGTGGGGAGGGGGGAGGGGGGAGGGATGGCAATGGGAGTTATAACTGATGTAAATGACAAGTTGATGGGTGCTGACAAGTTGATGGGTGCAGCACACCAACATGGCACATGTATACATATGTAACAAACCTGCACATTGTGCACATGTACCCTAGAACTTAAAGTATAATAAAAATAAATAAATAAATAAAATAAATGCAACATCCATCACCAAAAAAAAAAAAAAAAGAAAGAAATTAATGGCCAAGAGCTTGAACTCCCATGTCTCTGCTGCAGAATTAGAGAATCTCTGCTGTATAAGCTGGTTGCACGGACTACTTTCTAAATCATTTAAATATGTAAACTGCTTTTGATTCACCCCACTAATGTCTGTGTCTAATGTCTCCATTAATCTGAACCTCTAGAACAGGGTTTGACAAACTACAGTCCATGGGCCAAATCTAGCCTTCCTGTTTATGTACAACCCACAAGCTAAGAGTGATTTTTACGTTTTTCAGTGGCTGGAGCAAAAATAGAAGGAGGAGGAGAATATTTTGTGACATATGAAATTCAAATGTCAGTGTGTAAATAAAGTTTTATTGGAAATCAGCCATATCCGTTTGTTATATATGGTCTATGGCTGTTTTCTCACTACAAGTGCAGAGCTGAGTAGTTACAATGAAGACTAGATGACTTGCAAAGCCTGGAATGTTTACTATCTTGCCATTTACAGAAACAATTTTCAGACTCTTGGTCTACAATATAAACTCCATGCCGATAAGACTTTTCCTGTTTTGTTCACTTCTTTATCCTTAACACCTAAAAAGGAGAATGAAAGTAAATGTATTGAGAAATGGAAGGAAGGAGGGAGAAAATAAAGGAGGGAGGGAGAGAGGGAAGAAGAGAGGGAGGGAGAGAGGGAGGGAGGCAGGGAGGGAGGGAGGGAGAGAGGGAAGGAGGGAGGGATTGGTTTGCCATATACATGAAAATTAGATCAGAGTTGCTTGTCAAGAGTCTTTTAGAGAATATCTTAGCACCCTATCCAAGCTTTTTGCAACTGGCTTTACTACTGTTTATTTACCTCTATTTCTTCCCAACAGTTACAGATTCCACTAATACCTAATGTCCATCGGTTGCCTAACCATACCATGCTATGCCTGTTCAGGCAGTGTTTTTCTCCCTCGATATCCTTCTGCCACCCAGACTCCAGTGGTCACTTTTCTGACTGGTGAAATTCTATTCATCCTTAAAAAACAAAATTAAAGAGCATCTTCTCTACACGGTCTTCCCCAGCCTCTGCAGAATAAATTGCTTCTTCTACTTCACTCTCATACATAGCCACATTGAGCCAATAATTTCAACATATATGTTTATGTATTTTGCTCCTAAACACAAAGGTGAACACCTAAAAAGCAAAGTATGATGACATTTAATTGATTGCTACACCGAACCCTGACATGTAACAGACATTCAATAACTGTTTGGTAAACAGATCAATAATCAGTCAATACTCCAGTGGATTTAATGCTAAAAAGATCCAACCAGTTGATCTGACGTGACTGTCTTTTTTTTAACAAAAATCTCTTGTGAAATTAACCTTTTAAGTAGAAATTTGAACACCCCCAAAAAAATGTTTTGTGCAAAGATAGGAAAATCAGAATCAGTGTGAAGGCTGGCAAGGTGACAAGAGAAAGCAGATTATTCATCTCTCGATATGCTTATTAAAAAGCAATAAATACCCAACATAATATACAGAGAAATTACCTAAAGTGACAAAATTAAGCCAATCATAATACTAATGTTCTAAATTTATATGGCACTTTATAAAATGTCACTTAAAAGAAAAGATCTAAATTACTAGCAATTAAATATATGATCTGCTTTTTTCAGTGCTATAAGAAGAGGTTTATATCTAGGGATTGACAAAATTATTGAGCTTAAATGTTTAAAAGTGACAGTGAAATCAGAAAAATTGGCAGAGATAAACAATTAAATTCAGCAGGGAAAATTACAAGCTATAAAAGTCCTTAATGAACATAAGATAACCAGGTAGACACAGTGGAACAGAAGTTGAATTATCATTCTTAATGAGATGATCTGCATTTAGTGGTGTTATGTTTAATCCCAGGCTTTCTGAGGCTATGCCATAGTCCATCAACCCATAGTTCATAGACATCTTTATAGGAAACAGTGGGAGGCCTTATTTCCTATGTTTCTAAGCCTTATAGATACTGTTTCTAGAGCCATTTTACCAAGTCTTGATTTGTTTGGTTTGAAGAAATGATCTTTAAATAGTCCATAAGAGATCTGTTTCTTTAAATGAAACCAATTTGATGGGAGAATTTATTGTCAGGGTGCCCAGCTCCATAATGAAACAAGAACCAACAATTAACAGACAGAGAAAGTAAGCTGCTCATTCAGAGGCTGTAAATGCTCTTCCTAGGCAATATAAGCCCCCTTACTACAAGTTTCTTTGACTTACCAGGAGATTAATAGAAGCCTTTTTAAAATGCTTTTTTTGTTTTCACCAGTAGCTGTCAATATAATCATGGATTCTTTTAAACAGTATTTCAATCAATTCGCTCTTGATTTCTGTAAGTTTTAAATCTTAATGGTAAACCTGATTCTCAGGTTAGCCATTCTGTCTTAAAATATACTGAAAATCCACCAATTAAAGACATTTGAAACTATCCTAGTAGTATATTAAAAAAGGGAGGGGAGTGAAGAAGTGATTAGCAATGAACATGTTAGGATGAGTTAATCATTGATAATTCTTTCTCAAAACTTACTGATTTACTCTAAGGAAATGAGAACTCTATTGTGTAAAGGGGAAATGACATTGAGAGATGGGAAGCTCTCCGTGCCTATTTTGGAGACAGGGGTCTTCCGGCAGCACTGTGCAGTAGAATTCTTGAAGATGGGGAAGTCACGTGAGCTGCTATCACATATTACCACAGTGACCTCTCCAAACTTATGGTAACTGTTAATTCACCTGCCTGTAACTCCAAGCAAAATATAGGCTCTGTATGTGAGAAACGTCTGTTAGTTCTTCAGTATCTGGCTTCTCCTTTCTGTCTGGTCATATGGCCATGCAAAATAAAGCCTTCATTTTTGG